>NW_025814896.1:133352834-134614499 GCF_022079265.1 Lynx rufus | reverse complement strand
CTAAATTTGAGGTGCCTGTGATTTTGAGGTGGGAGTTGCATGCATATTGGCCAGATGCGGGAGAAGGAGGGAGGGAGAGGAAAGACCTGCCCAGGAGGCGGGACAGGCACTGAGGAACTAGAGTAAACAAGGGTGTGAACAGGGGAACAGGGCGTGGTATCTCAGCAGACAGCGGTCAGCCAGAGGCAGAAGCAAGAGGACAGAAGGTGAGAGATCTTGGGGCGCCTGGGTAGCTCAGTGGGGTAAGCGTCTGACTCTTGGTTTCAGCTCAGGTCATGATCTCACAGTGCATGAGTTCAAGCCCTATGTTGAGCTCTGGGCTGACAGTGCGGAGCCTGCGTGGGATTCTCTCTTCCCCCCCCGCCCCCCCGCCAGAAAATAAATAAATAAACTTAAAAAAAACAAAACAAAACAAAAAAAAAACGCAAGAGATCTCAAGAAGAGACTGGTCAACAGAGCCCAATGCTGCAAAGATCATGTGATACCAAAATGGAAAACCAACTACCACAGTCAGCAACAGAGATCAAAAATGACCCTCACATGGTGTTCAGCAGAGGGTTGGGAACGAGTAAGGAAACACAGGTCCTATGTTGACTGCTCTCTTAAGCTTTATTGTAAAGGCTGTGGATTATGGGATGGTTTTCCAGTACTTGTGTGTTTTTTTTGTTCTTGGCGGGGATGGGAGCAGCAGCTCAATCCTGAGGCAATGTGTTTAGAACATTCTTCCTGACAGCAGGCGACTCATGCATTTAAAAGGTGTGGGGTGACAAACAGGAACTCAGCTTTCCTGAGGGGCTGGTGGTCCAGTTGGCCAGCTGGAGGGGCCTCGTGGTCTCAGGAGCCCTCGGTCTTCAGGCGGGGGGCGGTGGCCTTCCCCACTGACGGTAGCTCAGATCTTAGGCTCGTCTCGTCACAGTAGTCTCTTACCCACCCCACGAAAAAGGACGGCAACCAGTGAATGGCATCCCTCTCCTGGGCACAGTGCACCCCGCTCAGCCCTGGCCGGCAGATCTGGGCCTGCCCTCGGCTGGTGGCGAGTCTCAGCCTATGCTAATGGATGCCACCGGAATTGCTCTGCAGGACGTGAGCACAAAAAAAGAACACAAGCACGAAACAAAGCACATTTGAAAAAGAAATGTAGTAAGAAAATAGAAAAGAGCTTACCGGTAAAGAGAAATGCAGTATTTTAATGACAGTAACAATCTGAGCCGACATCTGCCTATAGCAACAAGCTTGAATGAGCCAACGCCACCGTCTTGCTATAGACACCTAGAAAAGCATACAAAATAGAACGTAAAATTTTTTTTAGTATTGTCATATTTATTATTTTTGATAGAGACAGAGACAACATGAGAGGGAGATGGGAAGAGAGAGAGGGAGAGCAAGGAGCCCAACGCAGGGCTTGAACCCACGAGACCGTGAGATCACGACCTGAGCCGAAACCAAAGAGGAGGACACCTACCCGACTGAGTCACCCAGGCGTCCTGAACATAAAAATGTTTTTAAAGCCATGTAGCTAGGTTTACAAGAAAGAAAGGCAACCAAAAAGCTGACAAAAAGAGGCTCATACTGATGTAGCTGTTACTTCTAAAGGAGGGAGAAGAGAAAGGTATGTTGGCCTTATGTGCAATGTGCTTTTTATTTAAGAAAAAAAGAAAAAAAAAAGGTTGGGACGCCTGGGTAGCTCAGTTAAGTGTCTGAGTTTTTAGAAGTGTTTTTCAATGTTTGTCCATTTTTGAGAGACAGGGACAGAGCACAAGTGGGGGAGGGGCAGAGAAAGAGGGAGACACAGAATCCAAAGCAGGCTCCAAGTTCTAAGTTCTCAGCACAGAACCGGAGGTGGGGCTCGAACTCACCAACTGCAAGATCATGGCCTGAGCCAAAGTCGGACGCTTAACCGACTGGGCCACCCAGGTGCCCCAGCATCTGACACTTACTTTCAGGTCAGATCACGATCTCACGGTTCATGAGCTGGAGCCCCACGTCGGGCTCTGCAGCCGGCAGCATGGAGTCTGCTTGGGATTCTCTCTCTCTCTCTCTCTCTGCCCCCAGCCCCACTTGTACTGTCTCTCAAAGTAAATACACTTAAAAAAATTTTTTTTAAAAAGACAAATTTTGAACCTAATGTGGCAAAGCAAAAACATTTGTTCAACGTCAGCAGTGGGCACATGAGTGTCTATTAATTGTGTTCTGTAGTGAACTATATGCTTGAAATATTTCATAAGGTCTTATTTTTTATTTTTAAAAAATGGTCTAAACTCCATGTCTTCCTATTATTCCTTTCCTAATTGTGGGAAGACAAGTTAGTGTTGGATAGTTGGCACATAGTGGATTTAACCTTGTTCGTTTTCGTCTATGGGTGTGTAATGCTAGAAAATTCTCCACATATGCTTTTTTTCTTCCTCTAGTTATTGCCCCTCCCACATCTTTCTCTGCCAGTAAAACACTTCCTCACAAACCCTGTGCACAGCTGTCGCAGACTGTTCCCAAGCTCCCCCCTCCTTCTGGTCCCAGAGGCCCCTTTGTGCATGCCTACAATAAAGCTCTTCCTGTACTATATGGTAATCACTTATTAGCTTCTTGAAGCCAAGGGCCATGGTTTAGTTTTCAGTTGCCCCGCAAGTGGTAGGAACTCATGAATCATGGAATGAATAGTTCAAAGAACGAATACAAAATACATTATTACAATATTCATCCATATAAAACAGGAGCCCTTCCACGGGCCTTCCTTCCCGCAAAGCATGTTACCCAAGCTGTTGTGTTTGGGAGGGATGTGCTGGGCTGGCAGGCAACTCCAGGAGCAGTGCCCCTACCACTCGTGGTCGTGGCCCAATGTCAGCACAGCCCTAAATCTCGAAAGGGAGTCATTAAACCTGCCATCACAGTCTAAGGCCTTCCCAGTGAGCAAGTACCAGGACGGGCTTACTTGGGGGTGTCCAGCCTGGCATCTTCGTACGAGGGTTAGCGGAAGACGTTTTTCCCATGGTGGTTCACGACAGAGTCTAGAGGGGCCTCTGGACGCACAGTTCCCTGGAGTCTGAAATCAAGGCACAGAAACCCAGTGGGAGCCCTGGTGCTCTCACTTGAGAGGTTTGTGTTTTGAGGTCTCACTTGAGAGGTACACTCACCTGAGGGGTTTGTGTTTTGAAGTAAGCTCCATGCCCGACGTGGGGCTTGAACTCACAAGCCCGAGATTAAGAGTCGCATGCTCTACTGAGACAGCCAGGCGCCCCTAACTTAAGGTTGTTTTAATTGCCTTCCAAAGTGTTCATGTGACTACAATTTAAGTATTTTTCTTTTCAAATTTTTATTTAAATTCCAGTTAGTTAATATACAAGTGCACTGTTTCAGGAGAATTCAGTGATTGATCACTTACATATAACACCACGTGCTCATCCCAAGTGCCCTCCTTAATGCCCATCACCCATTTGGCCCATCCCCCCACCTCCCTCCAGCAACCCTGTTTGTTCTCCATCCTTAAGTCTCTCATGGTTTGTTTCCCTCTCTCTCTTTTATTTTCCCCCCGCCCATATGTTCATCTGTTTTCTTAAATTCCACACGAGTGACATCATATGGCATTTGTCTCTGACTTATTTCACTCTGCATAATACATTCACTCTAGCTCCATCCATGTCCTTGCAATGTTTTAAGTCATCTGTAAGCGATTAAAGAGTTAATGATTCCTTAGAATATAATCATCATGTTGAAGAATCCCCTAGTAAACGAAAGACCATGATCTCTCCTGAGGTGAAAGGCCTGGAGTTCACTTCTACAGATGGAATTTAAAGCCTCAGAAATTAGCAAACACACACACATATTTTTAAACTACCGTTTAATCAGTTTTAAAGACACAGAAATTAGAAAAAAAAACATTTATACGCAAGTTAAAAACATCTGTAAAACCCAGCAATAAGCCAGCAGCGCCAGGGACACGGACTGGAAAGGAGGGGTTATGAAATCATCACATCACAGTGTAACCGACACAGCGGGAGTTCAAACTGAGAACCATACAACAAGAAATAGTTTACGGATCTGTTGAAAAATAACCCTTCTTTAAAAAAATATTTTGGAGTAACAAAAACAAAAAAGCACAGAACGCCACATTCTAGTCTTACCCGGGGAAGGCAGACGACAAAAACCGGCTGTTACAGCTGGGGCCCCCTCCCCATGTTCGGGCGACGATGTCCGACCGCTCCTAGGCACAGGTCAAGATACGACTCTTCAAGGAAGGCAGGAATGAGCTCATTCGGTCTCCCTCTGCACGTAGAAGGGTTTCTCTCGTTCCACCTGAATTATCTCTAGTGTCATTCCTACTGCTTCACGCGGTGCCTTTCTGGTTCCGAGAGGCGGTCGTGCATAGGTGACAGACGAAGCTTGGCTTGGAACATGTCTGTGTGGGGTGTTTGATTCCTTTCTCCTTGTGACACAAAGTCAGGAGCAAAGGTACTTTGTTGACCAATCTGCACATACAGAACCAAAAATACTTAAAACTGGGAAGGAGGCAGATGTTGAAGTCTGTCAAACTCTTCACGGGTGTCCTTTAGCGGTGAAGGACAAAACAGCGATATTACCAAGTTAATTTCTCAGAGAAGTTACCCCAAAATAGAGACTGGCCAGGGCACAGTCATTTACGACTCCAGGAAAAGGTAGCTACTCTTTCCACTTGAAACATGTTATTAAGAAAATGGCTAGTCATTGTGTTGGGTGTTGCTCTGTATCTTTTGGTTTTTCATTTTATTTCCATTTCTTTCTGCGGCAGCAAAATCTGACGAAACGTGAGCGGAGAGATGGCCGCGCATCACTGACTTCAGCTTTAGACAGTGATTCCGCATGGATCTTTCTTTATGTTGTTATTTCTAGGACATAGAGTCTTGGGGTCATTTTGGTTTGGTTTTGCTTTATAAAAGGTTTTCTAAAAGAAGACAGGTATCATTAATTCTAAAGGCGAGACAAATCAGTCGGCATAAAAATGTGTCTTCAGGCGCCATTTCAGAAAGTCTTCCCAATCAATAAACTATAGAGCTTGTCAGTTGTTTACTGGGATTTCCATGTTAAAAATCTATTAAAATAAATATTATTTTAAAACATATAAAAACATTAATAAGCAGCCCACTGATTAAAATGTAACTGGCTGCATCCTCTATACAATGAGAGCCTCAAAAAGCAGCCTAGTCATTGATTATAAGAGCATTCCTATAAAACACCAACATGGAAAATTTCGTTGTAAATTCTCTTCGGTAACCAGAGTCACTATACATAGATTTGACTACACGGTGCTGCAGAAACACACTGTGGAGACCCTCTACTCTCTGATCTTTCCAATCCCAATTTCAGGTACAGTTTAGCCAATCTTTTCCTTCAGCATTAGGAGCGTGCACTGATACGAACCCACTCTCACGAGGACGGCTGCAGAGGGAACTTTCTGCATCTAAGGTACTCGTATAAATGATCAGCCATTCCTTAAATGTACACTTGGTTCAGAGGAAGAGTTTAATAAGGTACTTGAGGGCAGTTAAGATTACATTTCACAGTGTTACACAGAATTCCGCACCTATGTGAAATCTGATGTACTCAATTTCAGCCAGGATAGACCACCAGTGGGTGAACGAAACTCCATCAAATACCGGTTTAGATGTAAAACTCCGGACAAGTCCTCCATTGACGCAACAGCAGGCACCATTCTGAAACAACTATTCTCTCAAGTAATTTTTTCTTTCAGTTTTAACGGAGAACCCTTAACATCAAGTAACTAATGATTTTGAAGTTTATAATAAGGAAACAAAAAAGTGTAAGTGCCCAAGTGGTTTGTGAATATACAAACTAAAATTTACAGGGTATGAATTTTAAATAGGAAAGACTTTTTTTGTCCTAAACACAATCTAGTCCTTGAATAAAAGTATAAATTTTATCATTATTTTCACGGCCGAGTTTTAACATGTCTTCTGTAGTTTAAAGTGGTAAACCCTGTCCAGTAAACTTGGTGGGTTGCACTGACATATTCTAGGACAGATCACCTTCAATTTCACACGGCACAAATGAACAAACAAGCAGAGAAAGCAAAAGGAAGATCTGTTTCCTTCACTAGAGACTATTTCATGATCAAGGATTCATGTGAAGGGCTATATTCAGTAGAAAGGTTATGCTGCCACGCCTTCTGATTTAAGGGATTGAAAGATTTTCCTCGGTTGCCAAGAAAACCTTTTGAAAAGTCTGGGCTTGGAGCTGCTCAAGTAATAAAAGTAAATGACCATGACAACAGTTCTGATTGTGAATCTGCCTTTGTCCGGGACTCCTACACATCTTGCTAATGGCTTCCATTCATTACAAATCGACTGGTCCTAAACTTTTAGAACTGATCCTTTACTTTCTTATTAAGAAACTCTGACCCAGAGGACAGGCAACTTGCCCAGATCCTAAGGTTCCTTAATAACAGAGCCAGATCTCCCAGGACAATCAGTGTTTCCATGTGCGTTACCTTCACTCTTTAAAAGAGAACCACTCTTTGTACTGCAAAGTTTCCTGAAAACTGTTATCTGTGGAAATCCTGCATATGCCTGTCACACACGGCAGGGGTCAATAACAAAAATACTTCTTAACCAAAAGTATGGTGGTGGCGAAAGTGGTGGCTGGACATTGTTGAAGCCAAAGAAACCTTCTCCACTATGCTGGATGTTTTAGAAGCTGCATACATTTCTCCAATTACCCTGAGTTCCAATAAAAATGCTCATTTTTAAAACTGAGATTAAACTACTTGTAAAATGGTGATCACTGAGATACATCAAATTAACTGTTACTGTTTCAAGAAAATGAAATTGAGGGAAGAATAATGTTTTTGTTCCCTTTTTTTTTTTTTTTTTTTTTCCCTGAGTAGTATAATAATGATGTTCACCGATCATCTCTGGAGTAGTTTCATGACAACTGAAGAGTGGAGAAATAATATAAATATGGACTGAATCTTACTGTGTTGATTAAAAAAGAAGCAAGCACATAGTACAATGAATCCCTTTATACTTAACAGTAGTAGAGATATACCAGTTTCCACTTCAAGTAGAAGTATTAATCCTTACAACACTCCAAGTAGATACAGTCATTTCACACAGCACAAAGTGTTTCTTCTTGAGAAGAAAAGTCGAGAATTAGATTTCTTTAGTTTTTCTAGATTACATACTTAGGAGAATTTCTACAAAATTAGAGAAAAGCTATCCTAAAACCATTTCATACAAAACCCAAAAAACTAGTTGATCCAAAGGGATGAAAATCAGTCAATCTGTATAGATAATGTATCATCTTCAAAGTAATTGGAAAATTATTCAATCATCTTGCTTCCTGGATGGCAACACCATGAGGACATTCATTGAACAAGAAAACAGGTAACAATGATTTTAGGTTTACAGGCAGAGAAATGACATAGGTGATAAAAATAAAGTTATTATTTATTAATGGCTAGAGGTGGGCTGAAAAAAAGTTTTATTAAGCTTTCTTATTTTCATTTATGACATGCCTAGACTTGTCCTTTAAACCCTGAATTTGTTTACTTTTGAAAAATAGTGATCAGATTCTCTGCAGCAGTAATTAAACTAAGGAGACCTTTCGGGGGCAGATATTTTCCATGATTATTCTTTTCCATCGTCTCACGTTACACAGCTAGCTTAATTTCAATGCATGGGAAAACAGAGAAAATTTATTTAGCTATCTGTCCTTTCCTGGGAAGTAAGTAGCAGGGTATGGCTGACCTCAGCAGGTGGAAAAATTTTACCTTTAGAAAAATAACCACATTTGCTATAAACAAAGACCAGGATGTTTCTAAAGTTCTAAAAAGATACGCTGATGTTTTTGCTGACTGAGACCTCACCAGTTCCAAGGACGCTTGCTGTTTCTCTTTAAATGAAATGCTGCGCAGCTCAAGCCAGACAGGAGTTCTGCTTTAACTTCACTTACAAACTTACTAACGACAAAAATAAAAGACACACCACACCTAACCAATTTGCATTGCATTAAAAATGTAAGGCCGAAAGGAAATGAACTGGTCAAATAAAGGTGAAGTCAAATCAAAGATTGGTCAAATAAAGGTGAAGTCAGAAGGCCGTGTCCCCCGCTCTTCTCTCAAACCCCATGATCCCGTGATTCACTATCTGCGGCCGAAGCCCTACACTCCAGGATGGCCTCGCAGTCCCCTCCTCTGCTTTCAGCTTACCACGCCCGTCACCAGACTGTGGCATTAAAGGAGACATCTAGTAATTCAAGGTGAGATCAATTATGGGGAAAATGGCCTGTAAGATAAAAGCATACTCTTCTACTTACAGAACCTAAAACTCATTAAAAAGAGTGAAGAGCAACATTTTAATGTAAGAATTTAAGAGTCTGGAAACTGATTTATTTTATTTTCTAAAAATGTGGGCCAGACCCCACGACTTTAAGCTTTCATCTCCCTAAAACTTTCCCAAATAGGAAGTAAGCTGTTAAGGATAAGAAAGTGACTAGACAGTCACCTTACTCAGTGATTTCTCTTCCATAACCCTCACACAATCCACCACTATTGTTTCATGATCCCTCTAACAATCCTATATAATTTATGCTTGATAAATTTCATTTCAAAGTCCACCACATTAAAAAGTTATTACATTTTGATGTCTTACATAATCACAAAGAACTCAGATAAGTAAAGGTGAAAAGCATGTCTGCGGAGCACGTGGTACCTACACTGTGCACCTGTGCCCCATCCCAGCAGGCTCTACGCCAGTCCTCGTGGGGCCTCCTTCATTCATGCCTTCCTTCCTTCCCTTGTCATCTTCTCTTGCCTTTTTTTTTTTTTTAAGAAAATAAACTTAAAATATCCCATTACCCACCTTTAATTGTGTTGAAGAAATTCTTCCTTGACGGGCTCTGACTGACACAAAGTAATTAAATTCTCCAGGAAAATAAGCTACGTATAATTTGGCATCCGGTCCTGTTTGCGGTTTCGCTACGTACTGTAGTCATCTGAGATACTCTAAGAAAACCCTTCCAATACTGAGATGTTTATTGCATTTTTAAAGTATCCACATCTTAAATATCCTGTTTCAAAATTCCTCCAGAATTCCTTTACAGCATATAACATCAAATATTGAAATAGTGTTCTCACAATATTACACTTGAAAATACCATTTAGGAACGATATTTCAGGAAATAGAGGGTTTAAGGCAAGACATTCATTTGGAAAAGTTAATTTCTCTCAATCATCCAGATTGACACAATTACCTGTCCACCTCTTCGGTGCCTTGGGATACGCAACATACATTCAGCAACAGGGCACACATATGACCGTGTGGACATATGCTGAGGTCCTGAGTGCCCATTGAAATAATGGAAATATTTTTATATAAGGCGTGGCCCACAGGGACATGGCCTGGGAGGGGTTATTCACTCCGTTTCCAATCTGCTATACAGGAAATTCCCTACCTAGATCTGTCAGATGTCCCCCCACTTAATCTCTTTTCAAACAAACACAAATCCCTTGAAAGGTGCTAAGAGTGGTTTCTGTTAACATAGAAAAAATAGCCGTCAGCATATTTTCCCCTTCACTGTTTTAATGATGAATGTCTAGAGGCTATTTCTTGATTCTGATTGCAAACATTGTTTGTTGTGGAAAAACTATTCTGTCCCAAGGAATTTTCTCTTTCATCAAACTTTTTGGATCGTGCCAGCTGAACATCTTCCTGTGTATTCTTTCCTCTTTGAGTTTTTTTCACCGGCAACAACAATAATACTAAGATACCAGCAATGTGCAGGCCGTAATACCAGGAGCTAGAAGAAAAAAAACAGAATTTACTTTATTAGATTTTGATCACGGATGCTTAGCAACTGCACACTCGTCAAAATGTCCCAGGCCCCACTCAGGATGTGTGCATTCACCACATCTCTTGCATTCCTGTCCCACCCCTGCCCCATGAGATGCAGCTCTAAGGCGTATGCTGCAGCATATAAGCCCGGACCGCTTCGGAGCATGACACTAGGCATCACATTACATTCCTCTGTAAGGGTCATAAGTCCATGGCTACACAGAGCAAAAACAAAAAGGTACTGATTAGCAGCTGCAGCGACCTAAGAATAATCTCGCAAATCCACAGAATCGAACACTGAGTGAACAAAGAGAAGGCAGAGATAATAAAGACCTTAAATGCTCTGGCCTCCTCTGCTGTTTACGGCCCCTGATTAAGTTACAAATATTCCAGTGATGTGAGTAATAGATAATACTGCCTCTTGATGGTCACTGTCATATAATAAAGGAAAGTCACATTACTAAGAATATTATTAGAGGCATTATTCCTGAAATTCAGTATAAATCAAGCGCGACCGAGGCCACTTTTTTAGCTGTAAGTTCAAGTGATCATGAACAAAGTACCTGGGATGGAAAATCTAACCAACAGCTCGATCACATTCAAAAACAAGTAATCATTCTGTGAAAAGGGGACATTTTAGTGGAGTTCCTTAATGTCTGTCCGTATGTGTCGCCATATTCCATTCAACAATTTTTGACCACGCGTTCTGTGTTGCCGTTTCTAAACACTGGGGTAATGAGGACTTTATGAAAGATGAAGTGTCTGATCTCAAAGATCTCGCTAACACAGCGAGAGCGGAATTTGGTGGGTGAGGGAGACAATAAAGAGATAAAACATGGAATTTAAGACAAGAGTTTCCATAATACAGAGAAGACAAAGTACCCGTGAAACATAAAAGAGTAAGAAGGGAACAAGTTCATGAAATACAAGTAATCTATTTCCTTTTGACTAAAGCAATGAAAAGGATTAACAATCCCCTGTTAAGAACAAACTACATTTTAAAACCGCTCTGTCCTATTTTTGATGGTTCATCTTATTTCAAGTTCGCCTATCCTCTCCTTTTTGGAGTTAACAGTCTGACAACCCGAACTCTTGGTGCACAGACTCAACCAATACTTACTCGTGATTATCTGGAAGATAATTATTTTGCTTCCACTCCCAGAATATCCCGAGAGACACAAAAGCCTTTGCTTCAGCTTATAAACTCCTAGCCCTTGACCCCAGGGCAGGGATGAGCAAACTCCAGCCCACGGGCCACATCTAGCCGGATGCTGCTTCTTTTATTGGGTTAAGTGAGGTACAGCTGACCTAATACGTTACAGTAGCCTCAGGTGTGCAACATAATGATTCGATACATGTACACATCGTGAAAGGATTCCCACGGTGAGTCCAGTTACCATCCAGGTGTAAAAAGAACAGCTACATTTTCTAGTTAAACCTCTGCGAGAGGGGCGCCTGGGTGGCGCAGTCGGTTGAGCGTCCGACTTCAGCCAGGTCACGATCTCGCGGTCCGTGAGTTCGAGCCCCGCGTCGGGCTCTGGGCGGATGGCTCAGAGCCTGGAGCCTGTTTCCGATTCTGTGTCTCCCTCTCTCTCTGCCCCTCCCCCGTTCATGCTCTGTCTCTCTCTGTCCCAAAAATAAATAAACGTTGAAAAAAAAAATTTAAAAAAAAAAAAAAAAAAAAAAAAAAACCTCTGCGAGACCTGAGGCAGCGGCTGCCCGGCTGGCACATCTCTTAAGTCATGTTCGTCTGAGGGTTAAGTGGTGTGAATCATTCCATAAAAATCTTGCGACTGCTTGGTTTAAGATGAAAAAGTTAACTACAGAAAGTAAGGCTAGGGCATGATTTTTTTTTTTTACGCTACCCAATAGCAAAGAGCTTGCTCTTAAAAATAAAGTTATTCCCGGGCGCCTGGGTGGCCCAGTCGGTTAAGCCCAGTCTGACTTCGGCTCAGGTCATGATCTCGCGGTTTGTGAGTTCCAGCCCCGCGTCGGGCTCTGTGCTGACAGCTCGGAGCCTGGAGCCTGCTTCGGATTCTGCGTCTCCTCCTCTCTGTGCCCCTCCCCTGCTCATGCTCTGTCTCTGTCTCTCAATAATAAATAAGCATTAAAATAATAATAATAATAATAATAATAATAATAATAAAGTTATTCCCACTGGTATATTTTTAAGAGTGACACTTACCTGTAAAACATGAATGACGGTTTTACAGATAGAAGTACAAATGGCACAACTGTGTAACTTATTGCTATTTGAGTCACTATCCACGTTATAACATCATACAATAATTTAAGCTGGGGAGGTTTGATGAAATAATGTCTAAAGTTATTTCTCATCTGAAATAAAGAAACAAAAATATGTGCTTTATCTTCAATGTTGCTACAGAATCACACTGACTACATCCACTGCTTCAAGAACGTGCAGTGGCTGACATTCTCACGCATTGCTGGTGCAAGTCTAAGGTGGTGCTGCCATTACGGGAAAAGTTGGTTTGGCAAAAACGAATACATGTATCTGTGAAAAATATGGAGAGAGCAAAATGTGGGAGTGTGGGTAAAAGGCATGTAGGAGTTCTTTGCCACTCTTCTGGAGATTTGAAGTTGTATTAAAATTAAAAGTTTCCCGGGGCGCCTGGGTGGCTCCGTCGGTTAAGCGGCCCACTTTGGCTCAGGTCATGATCTCGCGGTCCGTGAGTTCGAGCCCCGCGTCGGGCTCCATGCTGACAGCTCAGAGACTGGGGTCTGCTTCAGATTCTGTGTCTCCCTCGCTCTCTGCCCCTCCCCCACTCACGTTCTCTGTCTCTCAAAAGATGAAATGAATAAACGTTAAAAAAATTCTTTTTTAAATTTCCCACAAAGTTAAAAATAACACTGCCTAGAGCTCTTTAAATCATATTTGGTATAGTATATAAATAAAGTTCTGTCTGTTTTCAATGTTTTCTACTATGACTTAATGAGACACCCTTCCTCTTCTTGAAGCCCTGGGTTTGTGAAATACAAGTGAAGATCATACACTGAGCTCAGGCCAAACACACTTAGAATAAATGGCAACGACACACATTCTCAAAATAGGTGTTTCCTAATAACCACTATTCAAATATTTTTTTTAGCTTCCAAAAAAGTCAAAACATTTCAGTTTTGAAATGTGCAAACTTAACCAAACATCATTTCCTCTTTTCTACGATCATCTTCCCTGCTTTTCTTGTCTAATATGTTCAGAGGTGAAACACGGCCCCGTGAGGATACCACCGAGTTTCTCAGAAGTGACCTGGTGTGTGGTTAACTGCTCTCCCTACAGCGAGACCATCATTCGTAGTGGCCAGAACGAGTCCCGACACCTACCATGTTGCCTGCTTCCCCGTGCAGCACCTACCCACCCTCCCCGCCCCCGACCACCAGGGGCAAATCCACTCTCCTGAAGCACGGCTTTCCACTGGTCATCTCCCTCCTTGGACACCTTCCCGGACTCCCCGGGCTGCAGGCGGAATGAGGGTTGGGCCCTCTCCTCGTCTGTCAAGTCCTTCTATTATGCCATCCTCCCTCCGCCCCCTGCACTCCTTTCCCCTTCCAGAATTATCCACTATTTAGGGATTCACAAAGTCTCTGCTTCAACCAGATTTACTTTTCGTTTCCAAACACACTGGGCACTTCCAAACTTGGTTTCGAGAATGTCATCTCCTGGCCTAGCATGTCATGTTCTACCCCCACCAAACTTGGCTCACTTTTAAAACGACCTTCATCTTTCAAAGCCCTAATCCAACCACGCTTCCCTAATGAGGCCACCTCTGGTCAACCCAGCCAAAAGGGATTTCTTTCACCTCTAAACAACTATGTGACTTACTATCTATAAAGCCCACGGGATCTATCATATATGCCTCGTGCTGTACATATGCACATATGTACCCCCACCTGAAAATTGACCTGAAAATTGACTAAATCTCTGCTAGTTTGTTAAATGAGGCCTCCTCACCTGTACGTGCTGGAAGAAGCCTGTTCGAGCGCTGTTTTGGTCACGTCACTTTCAAGGACTCACACTGAACTGTCCTTCCTTGCCCACCCATGTCACCAACCTGATTTCTCAACTGTTTCCCGAAGTATGACTCCAGGTTCCAACCAAGCCAACACTCTAAAGAACTGTGTCCTGTCTCTAACGTTGGCACCCGCCACCCGGGGATGGCCCACCGGCTCTGTCCATGGTCTTCGTGCTCCCCTCCTCACCTAAAGGAGGATTCATCGGGGACAGCTCTCGGGAAACGTTTGTGAAATGAACCCATCTTTATTTAACACAGGTTTTAGCTCTCGTTCAGAAAACCGCGTAAAGACAACCAACGCTGTGCAGGTCCCTCCCGCAGGAGCGCTGGACAAACACGCCAGGCGCCCCCCTCGCTTCTAACCAGGGCACGGCTCCATCTGTGGCCACACGAATGAGGCCTTAGGGGAGAGGGTGAGCTCCGCCTCCTCCTCCCACTCACGTGGACTCCCCCTCGAGGACGACGTGGGGTTCTAGATACTCACGGCTCGTGCTGCCAGTGTCATCACCACTCCCGTGAGAAACGTCAGGTAATACCCCGGGTAAACCCCGTGCCAGATGGCGGACAGAACGAACGTCTGGATGGTTGGACTCAAGGAGGCTCGTTCGTAACACACCCTGGAAACCATGAACACCACACTGAGTGGTTAGAGTTCACACAGCCCACAGCGATCATTCTTTTCTCAGCCGACAGGGCCCAGGGCAACCAGGAAAACAACCGCAACTTAGCGGTGGCAATAACTTGACCTGTGACCTCAGGGAGGTGAAGGCTATTAGATATTCCTATTGATCTAGGAAAACAAATTTGATTTTCATCTTTTTCTGGTACATGTAAAGAAATCTATACTATTTACCAAAAAACTTCAACGTGCTTAGTCTAAAATTTCCCTGTAACATGATAGAGAACTCAAATGAAAGTAAGATTTTCTAAAGGTAGAGAACTGAAATGAAAGTAAGATTTTCTAAAGGTGTCTTATTTATTTATTTATTTATTTATTTATTTATTTATTTATCTAGTAAGTAAGTAAGTAATCTCTACTCCCAATGCGGGGCTTGAACTCATGACCGTGAGATCAAGAGTCACATGCTCCACTGACTGAGCAAGCCAGGTGCCCCCAAAAGTTATCAAATTTAAAATACAACAAAGGGGTACCTGGGTGGCTCAGTCAGTTAAGCCTCCGACTTTGGCTCAGGTCATGATCTCATGGTTTGTGGTTCAAGCCCCGCATCAGGCTCTGTGCTGACAGCTCTGAGCCAGGAGCCTGTTTCAGATTCTGGGCTCCCTCTCTGCCCCTCCCCCACTTATGCTCTGTTTCTCTCTCTCAAAAATAAAGAAATAAACATTTTAAAAAATAATAAAATAAAATACAACAACAACAACCACACAACAGATTAGTTCAGAAAATATGTAGCCACTGGGGAGACTGCAATGTACCACAAAGCGACAATGTCATATGGTGGGTATCTCAAGGCAGAAAGATACGCAACTTGCCATGAAATAAAGGACACTCCCAAAAAAGGCTGCTTTACACAGTGCTTAGAGCCATAACGTTTCATAAAATAAACTCGAGATACAGCAACGTATCTCACTGGGAACAAGGAGACAGAGTCCCTGGGAGTTTCTGTGCAACTCCCTAACTTCATCTTTTACAAATGTTGCCCCACTCGGGCTGCCTGTGGCTCCCCCTCGGCCGTGTGACGAATTCCTCGTCACGGATCCTGGCACCAGCACTTCCTCTCCCCCTGTGCCTCGCTGCTCCTGCTCTCCCTCTCCGCTCTTCCTTGCTACAGGGAACGCGCAGGTGACGCTGCTGTGTTTTTAACAAGATCGTGAATTCTTTGACTGCAGAGGTTGGGTCTTTCTGTCTTACTCATCGTTGTATCCTGTGCCTAACATACAGAAAGATCTGTCAAATTGAAATATGTTTGCAACTGGAACTGCTGTGGACAATCTAGGGCATCTGGACAGTGGTTGTACCGTTACTCTGTTTTATTTAACCAAATCTCCAACCAATGAGAGTAGGAGGACATTGGCGATCTTGGAAAGATGCCTGGGAAGGCGGACTGAGAAGCCCGTGATAGAAACATTCACCACTCAGGCCAACACAGTTCTCAGATTCGATAGACTCTTGCGTTGGAAGACGTTAACAGTATTTCCTGGTTAACACCAAGGTCAGTGTCACTCAACACACTGTTATTGAATCAAGAATCTGAACTCAGTGAAACTCAACCTGAAGTATTAGACAACACAGCACAGCTAAAGACTGTTCTTGAAGGAACATACCTTTTGAGCCAAAGAGCTGTCTGAATATTCCAATTATCAAGAAACATCTTGAAACTTGTTGACATCTGAAAAACAAAAGAACCTTTTTCTTTGGCCAACAAAATAATGAAGGTTTATATACAAGCAATAACATGTGGTTGTGCTAAAAATCAAGTACTTGATGCTGACGGTGTACTGATTTATTTCCTTAATATTTGCTTTTCTAATACAGTAATGTGCTTGTATAAATAAAACTTGCTTCTCAGGGAGGACAACTACGAGATGATCCCCATTTTCTCCGATATGTTAACATTTACAGGCGTTGTCATGGAATTGTCCCAAAGGCATTCCTGATATGTAAATGACCTTTCCATGACCCTTCCGCGATGCTTTCACTGGGGACTGGACGTCCCATCGAGCCACAGCCTCTCCATTCCGTCACCCCCACGTCTCTTCAGCCACCATTTGTGGCTGCTCGGAACCTTGGCCTCACCCGAACTAGTGCCATCTATCCACGTTCCCAGCCTCTCCACTCGAGCCTCTCCCAATGAAAGCTTCCTCCTCGACCTCAGAAGGACCGTCTGGTCTCCCATCTCTACTTCTTCCCTAAGCAAGTGTCTCCTCCTATGTCTTCACTTCCTTCTCACCATTTAGACTGGTGCAGTATTTATTACGCTCATCAAAATTCTTGATGCGTTTGTTTCTTCTTCCTTTTAATTCATCTGCTTATCAAACTCCGAGTCCCAGATCAACCGTACTTTCCGTCTTCTCTACTTATAACCTCTGAATCCAAGTGCAGAATATCATATAACACTTGAGACTTGTCTTAAATCCATACTTTTTTTTTTTTTATTTGAGAGAGTGCACACGCACGTGCACACAAGCCCACATGCGAGCATGGGAGGGGCAGAAAGAGACAGAGAAAATCCCAAGCAGGCTCCACACTCAGCCTGGAGCCCAACGCAGGGCTTGATCCCATGAACCATAGGATCAGGACCTGAGCCAAAACCAAGAGTCAAGACACTTAACTGACTGAGCCACCCAGGCACCCCTCAATCTCTCCGTTTTAAAACAAAATTAAACAAAACTCTCGCCTTCACCTGTTCCCCTCAGCTATGGCCTGATCTCTACCCTCCTTCCTTGTACAGGTAATAAATGCCTAAGAGTTGTATCATCTGGCTTCTATAGCTTATCCCTCCCATGAAACCGTTACCAAAATCATCACTCAACCCCCAGGTGTTACAGCTGCTGGCATTTGAGTCCTGCTCTTACTGCCCGTATCTCAGTCGCATCCAACCCTGATCACCCTCCCCTCCTTCAGGAAACTAGCTCCTTCTTCGTTATTTTTTCTCTAAAAAAATTTTTTTTAATGTTTATTTATTTCTGAGAGAAAGAGAGAGAGAGAGAGCACACACAAGGGAGGGGCAGAGAGAGGGAGAGAGAGGATCTGAGGTGGACTTTGCGCTGACAGCAGAGAGCCCGATGTGGGGCTCGAACTCAAGAACCGCAAGATCACGACCTGAGCCTAAGTCGGATGCTTAACCGACGGAGCCATCCAGGCGGCCCCTTCTTTACTTTTTCTTAGACCATGCATTCTCACCAAGGGCGATATTGCCCCCAAGAGGATGAAAACTGGTTCTTGGCAAAAAAGGCTTACTCGTTTTATGTATAAAAGCATATGTGTATATACATGATATATAAACGGACATACGTGTATGCAGTATTAAAGTTCACGGGGGGGGGTGGTTGATGAGGTGACACATGTCTCAAAACCTCCTCAGCGTGGCGGTAATGAACAGAAAGTTAGAAACACTGCCATACATACATTCATCACTCAATTTCCACACTTTACGCTTTTCCTTCCCCTTCCCCGTTTTCATTACTGACATCGTAGGAAAATTTCAAGGCAAGTATCAGACATCTTATTTCACCTGTACATAGTTCAGAATTTACTGGACTTTCAAAAAACCAAGATCGGACCTAACAAAACTAAGTGTTAACTCCTTAATATCATTTAACGCTCATTTTGTGGCCAAATATCCCGACTGTTTAAAAACATGGTTTTCCAGTTGGTCTTTTCAGAGGGTGCAAACAAGTGTGCAATGATGTGTTTGGCTCTGCTCTCTGAATCTGCAGCGGCCCCTCCCTGCCCCCCACTCTTCTGTGGCATTTACTTGTGGGGAAAATTGGGTCCTTTGTCCTGCAGATTTCCTGCTTCTGGATCCAGCATTTAACTTACTTCTCTATACCGCACACTCCCTCTACATTTAGCAAGATCTAGAGACCTAACCACGTTGAACTGTATCGGCAAAGTACTTGAAAGACGGTGCTGTGTTTCCTATGGCATCACCTCCACAGGCGCTTAATGACTGACTGTCCCACTTTTCGTGATGAACGTTCGGTGACGGTAAGGCTCAGCGGCGGGTCCAGCCTGACCCATTCATTATCAAGTTGTCGGTCAACTTTTCACCTTAGGTTTTGGTAATCGCTACTGCTGGAATAATTCTCTCAGGCTTGCAAAGCAACGTCTACTTTTGCTTTTCCTCTCCTTTCTCTGGCTCCTTCTCCTGATCTGCCTTCCTCTGCCCAGCCAAGGGCACAGGTGCTCCTTGGGGGTTCACATCCCTTCCCGGTCTCTCGCTGCTCTCTCATGGCTACTCTCGTGGTTTCCCCCCAAAACCTGAAATGCTATATACGCTTCTAGTTCCCCAATTAGGATCTCCAGCTCGGATGTTGCAGCTAGTGTCTGATCATTGGTTTGTCTGCCGGACAACTTAGTTAAGTCTGAAATCTGAACACACAGTCTCTTCCCCTTCAAACCTGTACCTGTTCTTTGTTCCTTCTCCCAGGAAAAGGCATCGCCATAAAACTGGTTTAAGCCAGATATCTGGTCCCAATTTATAACTCATTCTCTCTTGCTGATGCCAGCATATCACCGGGTTCTGCTGAATCTCTGGAACAGTGCTCCAAGGTGCTTATGTCTTTCCGGCCCCACTGTCCCTACTCTAGTTTAGGTCACCATCGCCTTGGATTAACACAACACCCTCCTAACAGACCACTCTGTTCCACGAGGGCAACTCATTCTACCTAATATAGCCAGACCCTTCTAAACCACAGCTGTGACCACCTCACTTGCATAAAACCCATCCACCACACTCCATAGCTCTCAGGAGAGCTCAAAACTCTTAATACGGCCTCTGAAAGTATCTCGGCTTGGCTTCTGTGTCTCCAGTCTCCAGTCACCACTCCCTCTGTTATGACCCAACATGAGCCACAAATCCTTTCTCAGGTTGATCACCCTCTACTTGGAGTGCCTGGCAACCTCCTCCTTATCATTTAGGACTCAGCTTAAGACTATTTCCTTCAGGACCCCTCCCTGAGCTACCTCATCTGAGTTGGACCTTATCTTGTAGCCCACACACACCCTATATCCCTCTGACCCCAATCTACCCTTCTGTAGCACCCACTAGATTAAAGCCCCACGATCGAAGGGCCCAGGTCACACCAATCTTACCCGCTAGATCCCCAGCGCCTGGGGCACATGATTGACAACCCACAAATATTGGTTGAGTGGAAAAATAAGTTATTATTGTTAAAAAGCCTTCAACATCACTCTTGGGACATCGCGTCATGACCTGTAAAAGCAAAGTGGGGTACGTAAAATATCATAGGGTAACTGACTTGTTAATGATTTACTAACCTCTATTTGCTGAATTCTCAAGTTGGAAATTAAGTCCCAACGAGCCGTTCCATTTTCATCATATCCTCTGAAACCAAAGCCTGCAGCATTATTAATAGCATCCGCTGCAATAAACAAAGTGAAAAAGAAGGTGAAAAACCTATGTAACAATCTACCACGTTCTCTCAGAAGGTACATGTTTATCATATACTAGGATCTTTTATTCTTAAACAGTAAAAGTAGATTTATCCTCATTTTTATCTGATATTATAATAAAATGGGCCTTGAGCCAGTTTTGAGGCCATCCTAACAGTTTGTAGGATATATCCTTGTATTTAGGATACGAGCTGCAAGGTTTGTGTCTTCTAATAGATGACTAATGTTTCTAATTGGTCTTTAACTGTATCTCCTCAAGAGGGCACTCTGCTGGCTGGCCACTGGGTAAGATACACTTCAGCACATGAACAGTGAGGTCTACCACATGTCACTTACCTAATGTCCACGCAAAATAGTATTTGGGTCGGGCAGCCAGAAGAGAGACGTAAAGATAGATGACTTTTGTTGGCCATGAAGCGGTAGCTTGAAAATTCTCATCGATGTTATACTCCACAGGTAAGGTGTTAGAGATGGTCAAGTGAAATAGTAAGGAAAGTCCACAGACTAAGAGCTTCTGAATAACTGCAACCTGACAGAACCAGACAAGACTTCATAAACTTAATCCATTTCCCTTTTCATTCGTTCTACCCACTACTGCTGGATTCATCTTCCCAAATGCAGCATTAATTCTAGAACTTTCCCGGTGAAAAATCATCAGCTACGCTGTGCTCGGCATTTGAAGCCTTCATGGTCTCACAGTAGGACCGTTTCCAGCCTTCTCTCCAACTAACGCCTCCGGAGTATGGCTCAAATCACTAGAAATATCAATTTGTATTTTCAAAACTTTCGGTTAAAAAAAAAAATCTGAAAGCAAACACAGGCGCGTAGGAGTGAGCACACGAAAACAGTCACGTTAAAAACTTTTGGTGGTGGATTGTACATTTAATATACACACTCATACGCAGTTAATTACTCCATTGTGCTTTTACCCTGTATTTCCCAAATGCTACGCATCTCATGAACATTATTTTTGCAACAAACAACTCATACATCTCTTTAAATCTGAAAGTTCTTGGATGCAATTTTGTTCACAAAACTAAAAGAACCACACGCCCGAGAAAACAAAAAAGATCTGCACAGAAGATTCTGATGGGGAAAAGAAAGAAAAAAAGCCATTCTTTACTGTATCCTAGAAAGGCGAAATCACCGTAAGAGAACCCAACTCGTGGTGTTTTTGGGTTATTAGTAGGCCGGAATATTTCAATCCGACTCGGTGTAAGGGAGGTGACGGCCCCTGCCGAGGGAGGGAAGCAGGTGGAGGAAAGGAAGGGCTGGCTGTACCCAGGTCATGGGAGGTAACAAAATACTTGCATTTTGAGTGTCCTGCTCAGCAACCTAATAATATTCAAATTAACTAACCTGCAAATGAACGTTCACACGTGAACACTTTCTGTAACACCACCAAAAGAAACGGCTCAGAGGCAGGAGTCAAAGCACATGCCCGGCTCACTGCACTGCTGGAAGAGCGTTATTTGTTCTGGGGCTGGCCTTGCGAGGAGGTGCTGAGTGGTCAAGGGCTCCTCGCTGCAGCTCGTATTCTTATTTCCTCCATGTCTTTGAAAGCCTCCTCCAGTACGGAAAAGGCTACCTTTTCTTCACCTCTTCCCAAAATATCTAACCTATACATTTGAGAAGAGATTTAAAGCAGGTAATTAGAGAGAAATTATAATTACAAATGAGGTGAGCTGGAGAAAATGGCCTGACACAGTAACCTAAAAAGTGGGTGCGTCATCTCAGGGACACAGTGAGAAAGGCTGCGGCCTTCCGACTACGTGTGCAAGTTTCCAGGTCTCAGTCTCAAAACAAAACTTCAAGTAGCACACATCTGATCGCAACCAGCGGTAGGCACACTCGCCCATGAGACTCCCCAAAAAGGCTGAGGCAAAGTGAGATCAGGGACCCGGGGAGGCGGGGGGTGGGGGCCTGGGAAGCCGGGTACAGGCCCTGGGTGTCAGAGTCTCCTGCTCAATAAGGTGGCACCTTCCACCATTCCAGCAGGGGGGCCAGACGTTAGCTCTCAGAGAAGCTGAGCCAGAGAAGATCAGGCTTAGGGGCACAGGTCCAGGGTGGGGGGCGGGGTGAGTGCTGGGATGGAAACGTAGAGACTCTGGAGGAAGTCTGCGTCCTGAGAGGTGAAATCCTCAGCCCCCTTGACCAGGCCAGCTCCAGAAACCAGCAGTCAACTTTGTATCTACCTCGTGAGACTGCAGAAGACTGGAGGATCCTTCACTAAGAAACTAAGCAGCCTCAGAGAAAAGTCCTACAGACGTCATGGCGGAGGCAGACAGGTGCTCCCCGGAAGCCACCCTCCCCTTCTTGCACAACGATGGAATGTTTACTTGGGGGCACTGAACTCTAGCTGAAGACCACACAGCACAGTCCGCTTCGCAGCTGAGTGTAGCCACGAGGTCCACGTGATGTCGACACAAGTAACGTGGACAGCTCCTGCGGTGAGCCAGCTTAAACCTTAAACCGTGTAAATGAGGGCAACACCCCAAGGATGGCAAGCACAGGCGAGAGCTTAGATCCCCCACCCCCAGGGCCTCCACATTATCCGCAGACCACTGACACCAGATGTCCTACCTTTTTAAGCTGCTGTTATCTTGGCCCTTGTTTTAGTACCCAAACCCGTATCTTACCTAGATAAAGACAGTTGGGAGGTCCCCAACAAAAGGGCCACTGGCTACCTGACCGCCCTACTTTGGATCCCAAGAGTCTACCCACGCCACTGATGCACAGAGAGCTTCCAAATACCTTTGAGTGATCTGTAAATCACCACCTCCGACTGTGTAAATTTTATGCCTCTGGAATTTCAATTCCAAATACATTAAGACAGTGAGATCATACATTAAGAGTGTTTGCCATTGCCAACAACCTCTGATTTATGATGTCTATAACCCAAAAAAGGAAAGTGACATTTTATGAGAGTGCATCCCATAAAAATTCAGAGTGAGGTGACAGAAGGAATGAATACATTTGTATTATTCTTTGTTGGGTGTGACTTACTACTACTCACATGTTTGAAGCGCTTGAAATTTTTCTAGTATTATATAACATTATGTCCAGTATCTTGAATCCTAGCTTTTAATACTCTTTCTACTACTCCAGGGTAAGATTCTGGAATATCAGAGCTATCTATAATTATCCTTCCTTTCTCTGATGGCAATGAGACTGCTAAAGGGTCAAGTGGTCAGCCTGGAGACACCAAACAGTCAATGGAAGAGATTTGAATGTACTCCATGTCAAGCCTGAAATTCGATCCCGCTTGATACAACGTTTATCAATTAATATGTAACCAGTAATAGAAAGTGGGAAGACAAAAGCACCTTTTGGTATAAAACACGATGGGTCACATGGCAGAGAAGAGACTGGGTGTGCTTTTCTTCATTCAAACTTCAGTTTACAGAAACTCAAAGGAGGGTGATCCTTTGCTCCAAGCCCCACATTCAGAAAAATCATACTGGCTCCCTTTTTTGCCTCAGACTTTTTGACTGGACTATTTCTCATGGGACTTTTTTTTTTTTTTTTTTTTTTAAATTTTTTTTTTTCAACGTTTATTTATTTTTGGGACAGAGAGAGACAGAGCATGAACGGGGGAGGGGCAGAGAGAGAGGGAGACACAGAGTCGGAAACAGGCTCCAGGCTCTGAGCCATCAGCCCAGAGCCCGACGCGGGGCTCGAACTCACGGACCGCGAGATCGTGACCTGGCTGAAGTCGGACGCTTAACCGACTGCGCCACCCAGGCGCCCCTCTCATGGGACTTTTAGATTCTACCAGATCAGCGGCGCCTGGGGGGCTCAGTCGGTTAAGCGTCCGACTTTGGTTCAGGTCATGAGCTCACGGTTCATGGGTTCAAGCCCACGTTGGGCTCTGTGCTGACAGCTAAGCCTGGAGCCTGCTTAGGATTCTGTGTCTCCCTCTCTCTCTGCCTCTCCCCAGCTTGTGCTCTGTCTCTCTCTCTCAAAACCAAATAAACATTAAAAAGATTTTTTTTCTAGGACCAAAACAAAAACAGGCAGCTGAGTGCATTTGGCCCATGGGCCATAGTTAGTTTGCCTACCTCTTGTTATAATAACGTCATTCTTTTCTTTGAAACCAACATTAAAAAGGAAGTCACTTTTAATAAAGACAAAAATGGTGCCTGGGTGGCTCAGTCGGTTAAGTATCCGACTTCGGCTCAGGTCATGATCTCACAGTTTGTGGGTTCGAGGTCCGCCTGGGGCTCTGTGCTGACAGCTCAGAGCCTGGAGCCTGCTTCGGATTCTGTGTCTCCTCCCCCTCTCTCTGCCTCTCCCTAGCTCATGCTGTCTCTATCTCTCAAAAAAAAAAAAAAAAAAAAAAAAGGTAAACATTAAAAAAATTTTTTTAAAAACCACAAAAGATTCTACCAGATCAAATCCAGAAACTCAGCTGGCACAAAGCCTGAGAGCCCTTCTTGATAAAGGAGCATCATTCCCAGCAGTTCAGAGGAAATAAAGTTCATGCTCCGCTGTGAGGCAATTTAGCACGGACTTCATAGTCAGACTGCCTGGGTTTGAACCCGAGTTCTCCCACAGCCAACCTGGGCAATCCTGGTCAAATGACGTGGGCCCGGTTTCCTCGTCCATTCAGTGGTGAGAGTAACAGCACCCGCCTTGTGCTGGGGGGCTGAGAGAGCAACCGTGAAGTGTCCACGGCAGGACTTGGCACATGGGAAATGCTATCAAAGTGTCAGCTACCATTAACTCTTTTAAAAAGTTTATTTACCTATTTTGAGAGAGAGAGAGAGAGAGAGAGGGGAGAGAGAGGATCCCAAGCAGGCTCCACACTGTCAGCACAGAGCCTGACTCGGGGCTCAAACTCACAAAGCGTGAGGTCGTGATCTGAGCTGAAATCAAGAGTCAGAGGCTTAGCTGAATGAACGACCCAGATGCTCCATTATTAACTTTTTTATTGTGGGAATCAGGAAAAGTTTTACGGAAAAGGTGGTATTTGATGTAGGCTTTTAAAGAGGAGTAAGATTTCCACTAGCGATGATCAGGAAGACGACAGGGAAGGCAGGGGAGGAGAACAGGGGAATTAGGGGAACATGACATACAGGTAAGGAAAGAGCCTAGAAAATTAGGTTGCATCAGTTCCAGGCAAACGGCTCTCCCGGAAAATATCCCGTAACTATAAAGCATCACTCTCACTAAGGATCTCAGCATAGCTTGTAAAGTAACCTTCATTTTGTTCTTTGATCATGACTGTACTTCTACTGGGCATCATTACTAGGCACAGTGTGAAGGGTCATTTATCTTAGAAAAATATTTTCAAAGAAATAGATGGGTAAGTTCAAAACTTGAAAACAGTAGAATCTTTAAACAAACAACATTAGTCAATACAAGCTATCAAGGCTCCAGATAAACCTCATGACCTTACATTTGGAGATGGCTCTGCTCTCTGGTTCTGCATTTCTTCTTTTCCGTTTTCGCCTGACCGTGTCATGTGGTACGATCTGCCTTCGATGAAAGTAATGTAGTCTTTGTAGGAGCAGAGTGGGCCTGCCAGGATGCCCATGAAGTTACAGTTGTAACTTAAGTACTCCAGGAGGCTTGGCATGCGTCTGTAAATGGAAAACGCGCAGCTTGTGAGATGTGACATAAGCGTTCAGAAAATCTGATAGGAATAATCATCTTCCTCACTGCCCTTACCATTTCCAAAATAAAACGAGCTTCAATTTTCAGTTGCATTCATACAATAAGAATTTTTTAAAATGTTGATTTATTTTTGAGAGGGCGAGAGAGAGGGCAAGCAGGGGGAGGGGCAGAGAGAGGGGAACAGAGGATCCCAAGCGGGTCCCGTGCTGATGGCAGACAGCCCAAGGCGGGGCTCAAACTCACGAACCGTGAGATCACCACTTGAGCCGAAGTCAGACATTCAACTGACTGAGCTACCCGGGTGTCCCCAAACAGTAAGAATATAAAAGACCAGGATGTAGTGATGCTCACTGGTGTTTCTGGGAAAGGGAGCCTTCATACAGGCCTTCATGACCAACTACAACAGGTTTCTACTTAATTTCTTCATTATAAAACGAACCTAAGACGGACAAGACATGGCATAAAGAATCATCCCTGACTGGCTAACCATTCAAGCACTCGACAAATCTTATGTGTGCCCCGAGTATATGCCCACCTGCTCTAGGGTCTAGAGATACTGCAGTGAACAAAATAGAGACATATTCTGCATTCACATAGAAGATGCAAAAAACAGATACTTTAAAAACATGTATGAAGTATTTTCAGAGATGCTAAGTACGACAAAGAGAAAGGTTTCTATTATTACTTTTACTATTGCTATTACCATTGCATGAACAAGTCAAAGAAGGCCTCTCTCACAAGACAACATCTAGGCAGAGCCCGGAAGGAGTGAGACGGGGAGTCCTGTGAGTATCTGCGACAAGGATCAGGGCAGAGGGAACAGTGTGTGCAAAATCACTGAGCTGGAGCGTGCCCCGCAGCAGGGAGGCTGCTGTTGCTAGAAGGGGCTGAGACGTGGAGAAAGTCCGAGAGAACCCAGGGGAGATCATATAGGGCTTGCCTTCTAAGCCACGGTAGGAACTTTCGGACTTTATTCTGAATGCGATGAAACACTACAGGAGGGTTTTTAAAAGGCCTATGCTGCAAAAGAAGCCCTGTAGCCCCTGAGGGTGGGCAGGACACGAGTGGAAGCCAGAAGACCAGCCGGGAGGCCACTGGGATCTCTAGGCAGGAGAGGACAGTGGCTGGGAGGCAGCACTGGTGTATGTTCTGGCAAGACAACCTAAGGGTTTGCTGATACACTGCATGTGGGTGTGAGAAAGCAATGAGGGATGCCTTGCAACATTTTCCATTCAAATGCTCTGAGGTCTGTGCAAATGGCACGTGGTATCTAAAGTTTACAGAGCATTCTAGTTCTTACTGCAGGTAACCGGGTAAAAAATACATACATTATCATACAGGTGACTTAGCAGTCTGCATTTTATTGATTTTCTTTTTTTTTTTAAGTTTATTTCTTTATTTTGAGAGAGAAAGCAAGCACATGCACACACGTGGCACAAAGAGAGGGAGCTCCAAGCAGGCTCTGAGCTGTCAGCGTGGAGCCCGACACGGGGCTCGAACTCACGAACCATGAGATCGTGACCTGAGCCGAAACCAAGAGTCGGAGACTCAACTTACTGAGCCACCCAGGCTCCCCTTATTGATTTCCTAAAAGCAGCTCCATTTATCAAGTCTGCTGTCCACTGACAATCATAAACTACCATAAATAAAAGAACAGCTGGGGCACCCGGGTGGCTCAGTCAGTTAAGCGTCCAACTCTTGATTTCGGCTCAGGTCACGATCTCATGGTTCATGAGTTCGAGCGCCACCTTGGGCTCCGCCCTAGCAGTGCTGAGCCTGCTTAGGACTCTCTCTCTCTCTCTCTCTCCCCTTCCCCCACTTGTGCTCAGTCTCTCTCTCAAAATAAATAAACTTAAAAAAGAGAGAGATTTTTAAAAGAACAGCTACACCTGGGGACAGGAAGCAGGCTTCTGGAAGATGTTACCATCCTTCCTTCCTCTCTAAATGTGAGAAGTGCTTTCCTTAAAAAAGCACGCTCTTTGTGGCCAAGAGAAGTTGACAGAACCCCCCTCATATGTGTCTTTATTAAAAAAAACCAAAAAAAAGAAAACCGTGCTTCCTGTCCATCTGATACTAGCTAGATCACCACGGAGCCAAACTCCTTTTTAGATTCTTCCAGAATTATTTTTCCACATTTAAAATTGTTTTGAGCTTTACGTCTTTTCTATTGAAGGCTCAAAATTGAGGCAAGAAACATGCTGCTGGCAGATTTTCTCTTGTCTTTCTTCCCGTAATGCTGAAAGAGAATGCTTTCTCACTGCCTCAAACAAGAGTGCGTGCCCTGCAATCACGAAGTGATGAACTTCCTGTGCTCCCCCAAAACAGCTCCATTTCAACACTGAGTATTTCAAGCCCCGAAACAATGCCAGGTTATCAAGGCGTGCAGCTCAGTCCTCCCAAGTCAAATAGTGTGTCACGATTTGCAAGGACAGGAGATAACTCTGAACCATGACATTTGCTGAAGTTGTCCTGGCTCAACTGTCATAACAAATGACAAGTCATTTTACGTCCTGAGTAGCTAATTATAATATTTGCTACTTAAAATGAGAGGCATGTCCTTTACGACATGAAATGACAGAACCATTTTTCGTTCCATAGGCGTTTATTTGGGGTCGACTCCACTGGGTCCTCGGTTCGAGCTTCTCAATCTCAGCATTACGGGCTTTCTTGGACAATAACTCTTTGTCGCAGGGGGCTGTCCTGCGCACTGGAGGGCGTTGAGCGGCATCCTGGCCTCCACCCGCTAGATGTCAGTAGCGTCACCCCGCTCCACTGTGACAACGAAAACTGTCTCCAGACATTGTCTGATGTCCCCAGGGAGGGCACGCAAGCACCCCCAGTGGTGAGCTGCTATCTCGGCGATGAGGATATAATCATAAACGAGCTCAACTTCTCTCTGCACACAGCTGTTTCATTAAGGGGGCAGAAAGAGGGACAATCGAACATAAATCTATACTACCAGACAATAACATACACTGTGAAGAAAAACAAAGGAGGGCCAAGGGACAGAGAGTGATGGCAGGGAAGGGGGGGTTTCTGACAAGGGGGTCTGTGTAGAACTAGGGCCCTTGTCGGGCCCCGTACCTGGCGGTCCTAAGTGTGTTAGTCCACCCCCAGTTAATTCCATGAGGAGCCGCTGTGGGCTTTTCCTCAGAAGAGAGGAATAGTATGATCCAACGCATGTCGGAAAGACCTGTGGCTGCTGAGTGAAATGCAGACTGTGGAGGGAAAAAAGGGAGAAAACTGAGCCCTGCTGGGGAGGCTTTTCCAGTAGGCCCGGTAGAGGGCGAGGTCCGGCTGGGGCGATCTCCGTGGGAATGGTGAGAAGCCAGTCTGATCAGGGACGGTCAGATGTCATGGTCAGATGAGAAACAGGTCTCCAAGGAAGAGGTTAACTTGCCAGAGAAGTGGATTTGCAGTAAGAAAGCATGAGTTTGCCTCGGTTTTTGCCCTAAGGGGCTAGTTTCAAATGGTACTGCTGTTAACTAAGGAGGTAGTGGGCCGGGGAGAGGGAAGAAGGAGACGGAAATCAGAAACTCTTTTTGGAACTTGTCCTATTTGAGACACCTGCTCAGATCCACGCCAAGATGTTGAAATGGCAGATGAGGGTGAGGCTGGAACTCAGAAGAGAGGTGCCGTGGGAAGACAGTTACAAGACTTCAAACAGGTGGACTGTATTGAAGGCCAGTGGACGGCACGTGATCCCCAGAGAACACGGAGGAGCCCGAGGATGGCCTCGGAGCCCACGAGTCTTTAGTGGTGAGCCTCAGAGGGGGAGGATTCAGCAAAGAAGACAGACGGAAACAGCCAGAGAGGTGGGAAGAACACAGGAGGGTGGCCTCCTGGAAGGCACGTGAGGAATGTAGTTCAAGGACTGACGGATCGGCTGGGTCAGATGGTGCTGGGAGGCTGACAATTACATCTGCCGAGGGTAAGGCCACCTGCAAAAACGCTATCAGACCAGTAGTGGGGACACACCCGAGTGCCGTGGGCTGAGGAGAGCAGGGGGGTGGGGAAGGGGAGACGGCGACACAAATCTCTCACAGAGGCTTGCTCTACAAGGCTGCAGAGTACTGGGGAGGCAGCTCGCAGGGAAAGTGAGGTAAAGGTGTTTCTCCTTTCAGTGCGAAAAGACAGGGAGAAATGACGAGTGACAGTGCCCGGGCCGGGGCGAGAAGCAAGATCCTGGAGTTAAAAGCAGCTGGACTCAGGGAGAAGTGAGAAGTTGGCCTTGGGCTGGACTATGGGCAGCGCTTGGGACGGGACAGGAAGTGGAGCATGGCGTTACAGACACAGGCAGCTTGGCAGCTTTAGTGGTTGCAGAATGAAGTAACTTCGCTGCCACCCTGAGTTGGCGGAGGGTGTGCGGGGCGTCTGAGGAAGGAGAGCGCGCTCGCGGGAGCGGACCGGAAGACGCACCACGGCCACTGGCCACGCTAAGGCCCTGATGTTAAACGTGGGGCCACCCCGTCAAAACAAGTGCAGTCAACGGGGACGAATGTTCTTCCAGTCTGCTCCCTTCCGCGGTCTGGGTAGGCGGAGAGTTGAATTTAATAGCGTTTGGGGTTTTGCTAGGTAGGTGTGTGGGGGGAGGGCAAGGCGGAACTGGGAGCTGAGTGTCCATTAACGAGAGGTGGCAGGGATGGGCCGAGGACTCCTAAAGACCCCAGAATCCAGATCAAAGTGCCCGCTCATCAACTGTCTGTTCAAGTGTGTGTTTACTGATATGTAAATACTGACTACGGAGAATATCAAAATGGAGTAATTTTAAAGGTGGGGAAAATGTAAGAAGATTCCCAAGATATGCTGCCAAGAGGGAAGCCTCAGGGTAGGGTCTATCCACTATCACAAACTTAACCTCATTCTTCTGACAGCCAGGCACCTGTTAGTTTTTGATTTACAGAAAGCAAGGGGCTTCCAAGGAATTTTTCCTTTAGGTAAAATGAGTTTTTGATGTCTAATTGTATTAAGATAGACCCTACCCAAGAAATTAAGCTATTCCTTAGATAAGACAACAGAGTACTATAATAAAGGAAGTAGAAACCAACCCAGAATGAATTCCTCAAGGAATATTGAGAATATTTTACTGGTTCTTTGTTGTTTCAAAACATGGCATCTATGTGCTATATTAACATATCTTAACTCAGTACCTGCTATTGAGTTATTGGTCTGTAAATGGAAGTGGAGATTATCACTCATTACTATATGGCAGACACGAAGACTATTATGATCTTGCTGTCTTCAGGAACTCAGAAAGTCACAGGAGAGACAGAAAATTTGGTGATACCCTCATGGTACACAGGAGGCACATACTATGTGATGATATATCCAAGGTGCTATGTGAGCCTTAGAAGAGGTATGTAGCCTCACCCAGCCAGATTTGGTGGAGGGAGGTGTGCGGAGGGAGGAAGCTTTGGTTTTCACGAAGTCGGTACCTCTAGGAGGACAAGGCAGCCTTAGCCATGAGAGTCGAGTATATCCCAGGTAGAGACAGCGTGAGCCATGGCGGGACACCACGGAAGGGCACGTACCTTACAGCCAGACCTCTCTGTGATGCAGTCAGTTCTTCATCCTTTCGAAACATCCCTGGGAAATAAAAACAGGTACTTTGGTCAACTGTGATTTCCCCCAAGAATGGCATTTTCCCCCATTCTCACTTCTACCATTTTCTCAGTGGAAATTCATGCTATAATCCCAACTTTTGGTGTAACTGGTTCCTTTCTTTCTCATTGTCACATTGGTTCAATCACATCAAAGGACCACCATGGAACCCAACATGTCTAGGTCTGTATAAGATAAATAACACACATCAAGGCACAAATCTGAGACTTCTCTAGAGGAATTATTATTAACTTAAAAATTCCATGGGTGTTATATGTAAGTGCTGAGTCACTGGATTCTACTCCTGAAGCCAAGACTACACTGTATATTAACTAATTTGAGAATAATTAAAAAAAAATTCTAAAATGCTAGCATATTTTATAAATTTTTTTTTCAACATTTATTTATTTTTTTGGGACAGAGAGAGACAGAGCATGAACGAGGGAGGGGCAGAGAGAGAGGGAGACACAGAATCGGAAACAGGCTCCAGGCTCTGAGCCATCAGCCCAGAGCCCGACGCGGGGCTCGAACTCACGGACCGCGAGATCGTGACCTGGCTGAAGTCGGACGCTTAACCGACTGCGCCACCCAGGTGCCCCGCTAGCATATTTTATAATAAACACTCTGATTTTCAAAAGGCGGCATTTAAGGGGCACTTGGGTGGCTCAGTCAGTTGAGCATCTGACTTCGGCTCAGGTCATGGTCTCATGATTTGTGGGTTCAAGCCCCATATTGGGCTCTGTGCTGACAGCTCAGAGCCCGGAGCCTGCTTTGGATTCTATGTCTCTGTCTCTGTCCCTCCTCGGCTGACGCTCTCTGCCCCTCTCTCAAAATAAATAAGTAAACATTAAAAAAAAACAGAAGGGGGCATCAAAATGTTTCCATTGTTAGATGATTGACTAACATCAGTATTACGAACCAGAAGCTCAACATAAAGCAAGAAATGATTTCCCTACCTCTCTGACTGTAATGAATGAAAACTGTATACATACATCATCTTTACCTTCTCTCCCCAAAGAGGAGGCTAGGACTTACGATTACACATTACTAGATTCTAAGCCCAATTTAAAGACCAAAGGAGAACTAAATTAAGAAGCAAACAATATACTTAAAACATATCTGTAGGTGTTCCTTAGCAGATGGCACAGGATGGGTGCTCTATGCAGTGGGGCTAAAAACCCCACGTAAAAAGCTCTGTGGGCCACTACGGATGACCAGTCTGACGGGGATGTCCCTCCAGTATGGGAAGAAACCAGAGTCTAATTCATGACTCACAGCCCAGAGTGTTAGCATTTCCTATGGCAAGGTATCCATTCACTGAAGATTGAAAATATGAATATATAAATATTTATGCTAAAAATACATGTAATTGTGTGTGCGTGTACTGTATATGTAAGGGATGAGGGATGGGGGAAAAGCATTCAAATACTAATTAATAAAAATGTAACAAAGACGAAGCAGGGACCAATAAAACTTGGATTGAGACCAAATGTCTATTTCTTTTATATTTTATACTGCCACTAATGTTGGTCATATGACGGACCCCACTCTTACTGTTTTTGTCACTAAATCAGGTGTGAAATTAAGATGAAAAACTGCAAAAAAAAATAGTAAATAAACACACTTTAATGAACCTAAGCAGAGTTGAATATTCCTGTCTCTTACCTCCTCTAATGCAGAAAGTTAGGGTCTTATCTCAAGTGAAAGTATATTTGAATAGGATTTCTTTCGGTGATGAAAAGTTAATTTCTAAATTCTTACCATCATGAATTTCATAAGCCAAACTAGTGATCTTCTGGGTAATTATCATCATTGGGCTGTAACAGAATAAAAAAAATAAGTATTTAAAAGGAGAAATTTAAAATAATACTGATGACGTATTAGAGAAGATGTGGTTTATATATACAATGGAATATTACTTGGCAATGAGAAAGAATGAAATCCTGCCGTTTGCAGCAACGTGGATGAACTGTAGGGTATTATGCTAAGTGAAATAAGTCAGGCAGAGAAAGACAGATCCCATATGTTTTCATTCATATGTGGATCCTAAGAAACTTAACAGAAAACCATGGGGGAAGGGAAGGGGGAAAAAAGTTACAAACAGAGAGGGAGGGAGGCAAACCATAAGAGACTCTTAAATACAGAGAACAACCTAAGGGTTGATGGGGCGGGGGGGGGGACTGGGTGATGGGCAGGGAGGAGGGCACTTGTTGGGATGAGCACCAGGTGTTGTATGGAAACCAAGTTGACAATAAATTACATTTTTTAAAAAAAGAAAAAAGAGTTTATTCCACTTATGCAATCACAAAATCCTGACACTTTTTAACATTAAAAAAAAAAAAAAGACCTCCAAGGGATTTCAAAGAGAGAATTCAGGGGCTGCTATGTTTGGGGAAGGTATAGGGGCTAAGGGAGTTAGGGCTTCTCCCTTGCTTTAAAAGGCAGGCAGGCAGGCGGGAAGGAAGGAAGGAAGGAAACAGGGCAGGGAGGGAAGGAAGAGAGAGTGAAGAAATGAAAAGGGAAAGCGGCAGGCAGAGAGAGAAAAAGAGAAAAGAAAGGAAGAAGGGAAGAAAGAAGGGAGGAAGGGAGGAAAGGAGGAAGCAAGGGAGGGAAAGAGAAACGCATGCTCATCCCCCACGAGGCCCTGCGTGAGCATCACCACCCGCCTCCTCCCTCACGCACTAAGAGCACTAGGACGTGGGGCCAGAGGGAGGCGAAGGCAGGCATCGGGCTGGGCCCTGGCTTCCCGATCTTGACTTTTCAACCCGCCACACTGCTGCCCTTTGGCTCGGCTGACTTAAAGGTGAAAAATGAGTTGGGAAAAGGGGAATAGGTAGAAAATTAAAGTAGACTGGGTGAGAAATGTAGAACAAAACAGGAGAGATGGGGCACGAAGAAACAGGACAAGGTCCACCTCACTGGTCTAGGGCCCAGGGACCAAGGGTCTGGGAGAGCCACCGCAGAGATAGCACCTAACGCGCACCTTATGGAGGGCTTTAAGTCATGTTATAACTAAGAAAACGGCAATATTTCCCCCTGTTTTGTAATCTCTAATTGAATGGATAACTTGGAAAGGAAAAATAAATAAATCCATGTTAAAAAAAACCACCGGGACACATCTTTATCCTTTATTACGGTAGCTTACTGACGTTTGTATCAAAGAACAATTAATCACAAGTTATTTATTTATAGTTTTGGAATATTCCACCAAAACCAGAAAATCGCGTTTTGCCGAGAGGCAGAGGGTGAGCTCAGGCTCAGATATGTGCAGCCAAGGAAAGGCCTTCAGGAAGGCCAGCCCCACAGCCCACATGCGGCAGGAGGCGGCCCAGACTCCGCCACAGAGACCCCGTGCCTTCCACCTGTCCCCACTGCCCAGAGCACGAGACCGGTCAGCATCAGCTCTACCCATCAGCTCTACCCGTGGCCGAACACGAGCATCCTTCAACACCTAAAAAAAGGAGAATGCCTTCAGGCATTCAGGGGCAATGCGACACACAGACCCAGACCCCTGAGGACTTACAGCTCACTCTCCTCACCTAACAGGCAAGATCTCAGAAAAGAAAAACCTGTCAGATGGCAGGTGCTCTCAAAGTGCAGAAGGGAGGAGATTCCCCGTGGGCTCCCTTAAAAGTCAGCTCCTATGTGAACGCAACTCACTCTCAGGAAATGATCCCTCAGCCAGCCTATCCCCCAGCCTTCTCTGAACACCCAGCTGCCGTTTTAGCTTTCGGGATGTTTTACGTGCCTCTGAGGATTGCAAAAATAATGATTTCCACTTCCTTGGGGGAAAAGAATCATTTTTCTCATCCTGCCTAAGTTCTCTTCATAATATAGCTCAGCAAAGAATTATATAATACTCTTCGGTTCTAAATGCTAATTCCCACTTCACCTCAAGTCATAATAAAAACCACTGATAAAATAATTATTAAATTTATCAACTCAGTGACGGGGTGCCTGGATGGCTCAGTTGGCTAAGCATCTGACGCTTGAACTCAGTTCAGGTCTTGATCTCAGGGTCCTGAGTTCAAGCCCCACGCTTGGCTCCACGCCGGGCGTGAAGCTTACTTAAAAAAAAAAATATATATATATATATCAACTCAATGACAAACTGCTAGGTGCGTATATATAAGATGTTCCAAAAATGCAAATATGTGCTTTGTGAGTGCATGCCCTCCTTGTGCCCTGGCCACCGGGCCTCCCCGTGCAAGTGCTGTGCTATGTGCCGTGCAGGCTGCAGGATGGCTCGTGAAAGCCCTCGTGGTGGTGAATGTGACAGGGCTGAATGCCCCAGGATCTTTCCAAACGCTGCTCCCTCCACTTAGACCACTCTTCCTGGAACTGTTTTTGCAAGGACAGCTGAGGAATCACTTTGCCCAAGAGGCCCGTGGACAGCTCCACCTCAAGCCCCTCTGCCACAATGCCCACACTCGCCCTTCACTTAACCCCAGCTTCTTGTTTTCCTCCTCCAAAATATTTTCACGTTCGTGGCTGTTTCATTGTTGGTTTAAAATCTGTCTTTCCTCTCCAGAAAGTCCACGAGGTAAGGAACCAACAGTCTTTTTCACCACTGAACCCACAGTGCCTAGCACAAGAGAGGTGCTGAGTAAATATTTTAGAAACACTAAATAAACGGACTCCTCTAAGCGTCCGGTCAAGATCTCTTACTCCTTCTACAGGTTGGTCGGACTCCCTCTAGCCTGTCCATTCTCATCTGTGCTTGAAAGCATTTACCAAACTGTTTGTCATTTTTCTGTTTGCTTTCCTGTCACCACAAAAAACCCTGGGCTACTGAACACCAGGAACGCCGACTTAATTTATCTCTGCACCCGGGGCACTAGACATATACACGGGTTCAAAGGACCGACTGGTTTGCAAAAACGTCTCGGCATCTTCTTGTTCCCTTTACTGGTGATGGTTAGCCCCGACTATTCCCTTTGGTTTTAAATGGGTGGCAGTTCCAGGGCCTCTGGTCCAACCTGTCACGGGGTGGGGTCAGGGGGTGTTGAATGTGACAGTAAAATGCTAGAAGGCAGAAGTAGCACAGAGAGACTCAAAAGGAGTGGGTTGTAAGTGAAAGTAAGCCAGTACTACAGTGAAAGTTCAGCAAGGCATGAACAGATCACTGAGAGCTGAGAAAAGTAAACCAGAGGGGGAAATGGACACACGAGGCCAACACGGGCCATGTGCCTGACCAGGAAGCCGACCGGAGCAGGACCAACTTTACCTCGTTACGGCAGAACCCAGGGTGTGGAGAAAACACTTGTAAACGAAAACAACTCCACTGTTCTCAGAGAGTACCTGCTGTGGGTCTTCTTGAGAGGGCACTCTGTTCACAAATACCTGTTTCAGTGACTCACACATTATTTCACTTGGACCTTTACTGACATTTTAACTACTTGCTGACTTCTCATCTACTGGAGTCTCCAAATGCTAATCGCTTCCAGGGTCCTGGGAAGTCTGAGATCACCTGACATGAATCAGAAAGACCCTCTGAGGGGCGCCTGGGTGGCTCAGTCAGTTGAGCGTCCGACTTCAGCTCAGGTCACGATCTCACGGTTCACGGGTTCAAGACCCATGTCGGGCTCTGTGCCGACAGCTCGGAGCCTGGAGCCTGCTTCGGATTCTGTGTGTCTCCTCTCTCTGCCCCTTCCTCGCTCATGCTCTGTCTCAAAAATAATACATAAACGTTTAACAAAAATTTTTTTTAAATATATAAAAAAATTTTCAAAAGAGACTCTCTGCCTTCCCTGTGGCAGTCAGTGATGGAGGAGGGAGGGGGTGGACGGCCTCAGGATCTCCAACGGGGGAGCTCAGGGCCGCAGACAGAGATACCTGTACCTTCCACATGATGACATCACTGTATTTAGGTGGAAGTACACAGATTTACTCCCCGTGGCACTCGGCTAGGAATGTGCGGAAACGTGGAATCTAACGTTTCAGGAGAAATACTTCAGCTGACGAGACAGTTTCAAGTAATATTAAACAAGGAAAACAAAAACCCTACCTGCTACAACAACTAAAAGCTCTACACTTCTTGAAATTTAAAAAACAAAAGGATACAAAAATTTAAAAAACATATATTTTTTTGTCTCTACAGATAATGAGAAGAGTTGGTTTAGTTCTTTCATACAGTACAATTCAGCTGTAGTTCAACATTATTAGAAACTGAATGCTGAGGAGCGCCTGGGTGGCTCAGTCTGTTGGGCGTCCGACTTCGGCTCAGGTCATGATCTCAGTTTGCGGGTTCGAGCCCCATGTTGGGCTCTGTGCTGACAGCTCGGAGCCTGGAGCCTGCTTCGGATTCTGTGTCTGCCTCTCTCTCTCTGCCCCTCCGCCACTCATGCTCTGTCTCTTTCTCTCTGTCTCTCTCTCTCAAAAACAAATAAACATTAAAAAAAATTAAAAATAAATAAAAAAGAAACTGAATGCTGAAAAGAACAGTCGCTGCCTCAATTGCCCGTTACCTCCAGGAGAGGCTATCTCTAGCGCCATCAACCGCAAGCACCTGCCGGGTCAAAGGTCAGCTTGCCGCTGGGTGCAAGTCACCTGACAACAGAGCCCAACTGTCAGCTCTCCACTGACAGTTTCTTTCCTCCACAAACAGCAAAACCCACCGAGGCCAAAATAAGCCCCACATACCGAATGCCAAAGAAAACGCAGTGAGTCGTCACGGAGAGGGCCACGGGTTTCTGAGCCACGTTCATTCGTTCACTTTACTCCCTCGTTCAGAAACAGGTATCTAACAAGCACCTACAAGAAACCAGATGCTGGAGACACAACCGTGCACAAGGTGAAGTTCTCGGGGCCGCGGACCTCACGGTGCATCGGACAGAGAGAGAGAATGAAGCAGTCAACAGGTGAACGCATCCTACGCCAGATGCTGCCAAGTGCTGAGCGCAGGCACAAAGCAGGGTGGGGGGAGGAGGGAGGAGACCTGGCCTCACCCTGAAGGTGACACTTCAAGTGAGAACAAGGCAGAGAGCAGCCTGAAGGGGTAAGAATGTTCAGGAAGGAGGAAAGCAGTTCAACAGCAGTTCAATAGAAGCGCGACTAGCACGTGGGGAGACAGAAGGCCACTGGTGGGATGAGAGGAGGTGCAGAGGGAGGATGGGGACATGCAGGGGCAGCGGTCAGGGTCAGACCCAGCAGGCTTCTGGAGCTGAGTGACCCATGCGAGGGAGGGTTTCCGCACGGAAGTAACTTGGTGTTAAATGGGTGAATTCTAGGGGCGCCTGGGAGGCTCAGTCGGTTGAACTTCTGACTTCAGCTCAGGTCGTGATCTCACGGTCCATGGGTTCAAGCCCCGCGTCGGGCTCTGTGCTGACAGCTCAGAGCCTGGAGCCTGCTTTGGATTCTGTGTCTCCCTCTCTCTCTGCTCCTCCCCCATTCCTGCTCTGTCTCACTCTGTCTCAAAAATAAATATTTAAAAAAAAATTTAAAAAAAATGGGTGAATTCTGACTCTGGGCTGAAAAGACTGAGGAGGGGTGCCTGGGTGGCTCCCTCAGTTGAGCGTCAGACTCTTGGTTTCGGTTTAAGTCATGATCTCACAGTTAATGAGTTCAAGCCCCATGTCAGGCTCTGCACGGAAAGCATGGAGGCTGCCTGGGATTCTCTCTCTCTCTCTCTCTCTCTCTCTCTCTCTGTCCCTCCCCTGCTCACATCCTCTCTCTCTCTCTCTCAAAATAAATACAGTTAAACAAAATGAGAAAACCAAACTTCTTAAAAAAAGACTGAGGAGCCACAGGGGGATAAGTGGGCAGGAGAGGGTGGTGGCTCAGACCAGGGTGATAGCACGTGTGGTCTGATGTGGAGCCTGGCCACCATGTAACGGTAAAGACGACAGGATCGGCCGACGGTCTGACAATGGATACGAGGCAGGGCTCGAGACCCGATGCTGCCAAGGTTTTTGACCAGAGCAACCACGCAGAAGGACGGAGGCAAGGGAGAAGGATCACAGGAGGGGCGGAGAGGGCATCAGGGAGTCTGTTTCAGGCGTGTCCAGTGAGAGCTGCCTCCTGGACACTCGGGTGGAGATGTGGGCAGTGAACAGGCAGCGGGACAAGAGTCGGAAAACCCCACTTAAATCCTGACCCCACCACTGATCAATTTGGAAGACTGGGAAGCTATTTCAGCCCCCCTCCAAGTTATTATCTAAAAAACAGATAAAAGTAACGCTGGGTGGATTAAATAACGCAGCAGTATGACAAATACCTCGAACAGTATCTGAGAGACAGCAAATGTTTGATAAAACCTTCTTTACTAAACAGTGGAGTTGCTACTAAAGCACAAGGCCCTGGGGGGACACGATAATTAGCTGTAAAGTGCAGTCTCCGATGAGGCTTTCTCACTAAACCAGGAGATGAACAGGTACGTGAATAACTATATAAAAAAGTGTCACGAGCCAAACGAGACATCTGAAGAAAGGCGTGCAGGGATGACAGAAAATTCAAACCCAGGGGAAAACCTCGAATTGGAGTCCTGTCATCTGGGCCCGTAAGATTAGCCGTGGTGGACAGGCACCGATGGCTGGACAGGAAGGGCGCCCTGAGCGCAGGGAACGGACTGGGCGCAAAGGCAAATGTACTGACAGGAGAGCAGGGCCGTGGGCATCAGACGACTGAGGAAGGCAGCCGGGACGGGGCTGCGGGGCAGAGCCGGGCACACACCGTGAGGGCTCAGAGTCCCAAGAAAACCGAAGACTTCTGATAAATCTCATTAAAGCACGCTGCTCTGTGAACGGATGTAACGGTAGAAAAGGCCTGCGGAGGGCAGAAACCAGACAAATCAAGCCACAGATTATTAGCCCGTCTACTCTTGGTAACTGGACCTACGTTAGTAGCAGCCAGACAGAATGTTTCCTCCCAACAAATGTAGGTCAAGGTGTGGGAGATGCTCCCACGGGACGAAACAGGGTCAATGGAACACTGCCGTTTAGCGGTTGGGCTGAATAATTTACATCCATCCCACTTGCAACACGGTTACTGGGCACAGCGTGAGAGGAGGGAGATGAGAGCGAGAGGCCTTCCAGAGCTCGGCACGCGGCACAGAGAATCTACAATCAGACTCAAACGAGGCTTTCTAGGAGTGCGCGCGACAATCGCACCTGTAGCTCTTAGACCAAATGGTCTGTCCCTTATGCTGGACAGGACTGTCACTTACAAAAGTACTGAGCACCTCGCAAAAGGTAGAGCGTGTGCTCCATAAATCGTAGCTGAACGGACACACAGGAGTAAGCAGTAATGAAACATCTGCTGAGCATCTGATACCACGTGGTTAGCTCTAAAACACAGCCTTAATTTGAATGGAAAATTATGTCCTGTACATCTCTTTTGGTGGATGCACTCAGCTACCCCTTCAAAAGTCAACATACTCCAATCAGAACTCATTACCTTTCTGCCACACAAGTTTGCTCTTACTTCCGTCTACAAGTTCTTTACCTGCATAGAAGGAAAGCAGTTACCTTCCTTTTGTCTCAACACCATTTACTTAATAATCGAGAAGGGCTTTCCCCACAGATCTATTCTCCCACCGTTTCTATTCCGTCCCTGTATTTCTTGGATCAATGGGTCTGCTTCTCTCCTCTGGCTTCACTGTGTTATCTACTCCCGTGTCAGTCCTGTAATAGTTAAATGACGGCTACTTTACAAACAGGAGTGTGTTTTGTACTGAAATTGCTACTCTCGAGCATTTCTACTTCTAGAGGAACTTTTCAATTCATCTAATTTCCCTCAAAACCCCACCTTGAACTGCATTACACCTACAGATTAACTTGAGAGGAATTCCCATCTTTATAATATTGAATTTTACCGTCTGAATAACAAGATATTTCTCCCGTTAGGGTTCTTTTATATCCTACAGTAAAGTTTTACAGTTTTCTACACTGAGATCCCGTGCATTTCTTCTTACGTGTATTCTCAGATAGACATTGTCATGGTTTTCATTGCTTGTGAAGCTAGGATCCTTTATTATACTTGCTAACTGGTTATTGCTAATCTAAAGGGAAGTTATTTAATTATTTTAATGTCTCCTCTATTTTCTAAGGCTACCACGAAAGTCAAGACTACAGTGGTTTTCGACCTTTCTGCAAAAAGGAACTTCTGTTAAGAAACGAGTCCCTTTAATCTGATCAACATTTCAAATGTATCTTGAACTCATGTCCCACTCCCCACCCCAAACACACAGATGTTCACATTCATATACAGGCACAATATCAGTTTCCTGTGCCTCAGGCAAGAAACACTGCCCCGGACGGAAGAGTTCCCATGCGGTTCCTCAGCAAGAGCCTGGTTCCACCTCCTGTGCCTCCAGCTTCAAGGCAACAGCACAGTTCAGGACAAAGGATGGCCACTGTATTCAACTCTACCTTCTTCAGACGCCCAACATTTTGGATATTTACCCTAATTAGGTTCAAGTTAGGATCTTTTCCGCTCGTATTATAACACGCTCAAGGCTTCTAGATGCCTAAATATTTCATTAGGGGGAAAGTCTGCCTCTAGATGGCTTCTTCTCTGTCCTGTGTCCAATAAGAAAAAAAGCCCTTCAGCTTCGTTCTCCCAGAAGGCCTCTTTCAGCTAATTTGTCTCTGCCTAATCTTTATCAGTTTACTGATGATGATCAAATGTCTCCTCCTAATGGATAAAAATTACACATTAAACTAGGAGTTTTGGGGGCGCCTGGGTGGCGCAGTCGGTTACGCGTCCGACTTCAGCCAGGTCACGATCTCACGGTCCGTGAGTTCGAGCCCCGCGTCGGGCTCTGGGCTGATGGCTCAGAGCCTGGAGCCTGTTTCCGATTCTGTGTCTCCCTCTCTCTCTGCCCCTCCCCCGTTCATGCTCTGTCTCTCTCTGTCCCAAAAATAAATAAAAAACGTTGAAAAAAAAATTAAAAAAAAAAAATAAACTAGGAGTTTTGTATCAGGTTTATATTTAAAATGCTATGTTGTTTTCTTCCACATACTTAAACATTTGTAAATTATATTTAAGTATTTAAGTGAAATTTTAGGGGCGCCTGGGTGGCTCAGTTGGTTGAGCATCTGACTTTGGCTCAGGTCACATCTCATGGTTCAAGAGTTCGAGCCCCGCGTTGGGCTCTGTGCTGACAGCTCGGAGCCTGGAGCCTGCTTCGGATTTTGTCTCCCTCTCTCTCTGCTCCTACCCTACTCATGCTCTGTCTCTCTCGAAAATGAATAAACATTAAAAAAATTTTTTAAATGAAATTTTACATTTCAGCAAAGTAAAGCCACACCATATAAAGCTATTTTTAAACACGCGTTTTGCTCTTACTGCAAACTACCCTCTAATTTGTGGGCCACATAAGCAGTCTTTTCCAATCGGGGGTGAGCAGCAGTGGTGAGGAAGCATGCTCTCTCCCTTTGCTCCCCAATAGCGTCTCCATCAGCGTAATCAAGAGAATTCCAGGGGCACCTGGGGGCTCAGGTGGTTTAGCTTCCAACTTAGGCTCAGGGCATGATCTCATGGGTCGTGGGTTCAAGCCCCGCGTCGGGCTCTGTGCTGACAGCTCAGAGCCTGGATCTTGCTTCGGATTCTGTGTCTCCCTCTCTCCCTGCCCGTCCCCTACTTGTGCGCTCTCTCTCTCTCTCTAAAATACACATTAAAAATAATCCTTTTAATAAAAAAAAGGATTCCAGAGATGCTGACGGAGGTGAAGCCCTAAGAAAGAAGCTTCCCTAAATGACTGTGTGAAGCAAAGGCTCCCTATTCAGTGGACCATCAAAGTGGCTGAGAAATAAACACGTATTATGTTAAGCCACTGAAATTATGATGTTTTAACAGTGTGAGCCTATCTCCAGCTAGACAGTAACAAGTTTAGAATATCAGGTTTGAGAAATCAGAAAGGTGATGACTAGATCAACCAAAAGAGCAGTTGTGAGGGCCCAGTAAACACTGTGTCACGCACATCTGTACTCACAAGAACCGCATCAATGAGCTCAATTTAGCTATGTTAGACTGGTTTTTAAATCTGGCAGTTTAGGGGCGCCTGGGTGGCTCAGTCGGTTAAGCGTCCGACTTCAGCTCAGGTCATGATCTCACGGTTCGTGGGTTCGAGCCCCGCGTTGGGCTCTGTGCTGACAGCTCAGAGCCTGGTGCCTGCTTCAGATTCTGTGTCTCCCTCTCTCTCTGCCCCATCCCTGTTCACACTCTGTCTCTGTCTCAAGAATAAATAAACACTAAAAAAAAATTAAAAATAAAAATAAAAATCTGGCAGTTTAAAAATATAAGCAGCACAATATTTGTTAAATGAAGTATATGTGGAATCCCAAAATATAAGCTAGAGACACAGAGCAGTTGTGGCTGAAGTGAGACTAGAGGGGACAGCCTCACCTGCTTAGTGTCCCTGGAACATGGCTACAGTGTCCTAGCACTGAAGAAGGCCATTTGAAAATTCGTGATTTTACAGTATTAACTTCTAGCTGCTAATGTTCACATTTCTGTTATCTACATGCATAAACTGAATTAGTCAAGAGTATTCTTTTTGTTTCTATTTCGTACTAAAGGCTTAATTCATTCATTCTTCATTCACTGTAACACAAGCACTAACGCTCTGAATTTTTTTTTTAATGTTTATTTTTGAAAGAGAAAGAGAGAGACAGAGTGTGAGCAGAGGAGGGGCAGAGAGAGAGAGAGAGAGAGAGAGAGAGAGACAGAATCTGAGGCAGGCTCCAGGCTCTGAGCTGTCAGCACAAGGCCCAACGCGGGGCTCGAACCCACGAACCACGAGATCATGACTTGAGCTGAAGTCGGATGCTGAACCCACTGAGCCCCCCAAGGTGCCCCAGTAAGCTCTGAACTTATCTTGGATAGCACAGCTTTGCCTGCACTGCTCAGGTTTTCTACTCTGTGTTTGTTGTTTTCCCCCATTTTTCTCACTGTATTTTCTACTTTCCTCTTAACTGAGGTATTATTATTATTGATCCAGTAAGGGTTTATTCAATGTCACCATGTGCTAAACACTACGGATACCGCGATGAACAGTAGGGTAACTGTTGCCAGGAAGATTAAACTGTCTAAGTGATCTTGACTCTTGTAAACATTCACAACTAGGTCCTACTCTCATACCCTAATGACAACGTGTGACCGGGCTTACACCTTCAAGTTCGTGAAGATTTTCAGTGCCCAATATGTTTACTGATTCCATCCATTAGCTCTTTTTGTCCAAGAATATCTATTAGTTATAAGCTAGACCGCCAGCATCTATTCTCCTTTTCCGAATTCCGGGTATATTTCTCTATTCGACCCAATATATTGCTAATTTAACTAGTTTGTAAAGTGTATTTAATCAGTGTGTTTCGGCTTGATTTGTTTGTTCTTTTGCATGCGATCTCCTTTCATCCAAATCTATTTTTTTAATCTGTTTTAAAAAAGTAAAATCTACTTGAATCCCATTAAGGAGAAAAAGAAAATTTCAACTTCTAAAATTCTCTTGTTTCATAGCAGTAATTTTTCTCTAAGCTCATACAACTTTGGTCCATTTCTAACGTTGAATAACTTTTTTTCAGAGATGCCATGATGTACTTTATTTTTTCTACTTTGCTTATCCTTCGCAGAGGTCCCTTTATAAGGATGGTAAGCAAGTCAGTCCTTAAGGATCGGCCCATGTTTAATTTGAAACAGACATTTCATCAGCCTGTTGCAGGACAAAGAGTACCGTGGAGCAACCAGGCTTCGACCCCTTTGAAGGAACAAAAAAGCCAGAAGTTCTTTCCGCTACTCGGTTGAGTGCAGACATAAGAAAGCAGAACATTCCATGAAGGTGAAAATGCATGCAACCAAAATACATATTCAAATGTCTGCTCTAGAAAATTCAGAGGACCTCTGGCCCAAAGAAAAGTCTCAGGGGCTGTTAAGAAGCAGAAGTGACCAGATCTTACAGAGAAGCTGGTGAATGACTGTACAGAAAGGGATTCGCTCAAGAGATCAAAGAAAGAGACTCAAGGATACAGGCTGAAGGGGGATGGTTTTCAACAGTTATAACTGATGGCAGAAATTTCTGTAAAATTAGAAAATGCTTTCAGATCAGAATGCCATACGACAAATTCAATTGCTACATATTTGGAAATTTTATAGAAGTCAACTTAAAAGGACAGGTTATTTTTGTGACTTATAAGCACTACAAAAGGCCACTTTACATGAAGAAAACGTCTCAGCTCATAGAGGAATTTTCAACAAAAACGTTTGTCAATAGCTTTTCATTAGAACTACTAAATGCAACCACAGGCTGTCCTTCCACCAACGTGACAGTAGATAAAACGGGCTACTGAATCAAAGTTTTACTCTTACCCTGAAAAATCAGCAGAATATTGTCCATAATCAAAGATATAGACTCTAGTAATTTGGCACACTGTGAGGTATCCCAAAGCAAACACAAAACAATATCTGGAAAACAGAAACAAACTAGATTAGTGAAAATAAAAGATTCATTTTATTAGAGAATACATTTTAAAATACTTTATTAACCATATGATATGGTTCAAAAATTAAATATTTCTAGATCTACTCCACAAATAGCTTTCTTCAATAAATTGTAAAAACTCTTTACTAGTACCTAGTTTACTTGACTTCTGTACCACCTTCAATGGTAAATCCATTTAATCAATGCTTTCATTATTTTTTTCCTTCTGAAAGACCTCCATAACCCAAATGACAGATTTGAAAGTCATGTTCACAAGTATAAAACTGTGAGTATTGGTAATTTTTCTATTTATTCCTCCTTTTTAGAAAACACAATTTGGCACAAAAATGTGTGGCTAGATCATACATTAAATAAATTCTTGTTCTCAACAGTTTAAAATCATACATCTTTAGTGTGGATCAGGTAGCATTTACTCACGTATTACAAGCATGAACATTTAGTGATTTTCACATCTCAAGGTGCTTGGGACAGTTACAATATTTAAACACACAGTATGGAAAATAATTTACATATCAATAGAAGAGACCAGAAACAGATTCTAGAACACTTAACATTGCATAGATAAAGGCTGCAATGCAAATTAGCAGGGCCGGATTATCATCTAAATAGTTAACAAGATAATTCCAGATGAACTAAAGAATTAGATAATTCCAGATGAACTAAAGAATTACTGTATGACATTAAGGGGCACCTGAGTGGCTCAGTTGGTTAAGCGTCCAACTTCAGCTCTGGTCATGATTTCGTGGTCCATGGGCTTGAGCCCCAAACTGGGCTCTGTGCTGACAGCTCAGGGCCTGGAGCCTGTTTCAGAGTCTGTGTCTCCCCTACCCCATTTGAACTCACTCTCTCTCTCAAAAATAAATAAACATTTAAAAAATTAAAAAAAAAAAAAGAATTACTGCACAACATTAAAACCAAAACACACAGGAAATGTGGATAAATATTCAAACGTTCTCAAATTGGGGACATACTTTCTAAAACATTGATAATACAGAAGGAACCGATAGGGTAAAAAACAATATATTTGGTTAACTTAAAATCTTAAGTTTCTTGTGTAGGCAATTTAGGTAGTTTTATGAAAGAGATCTTTTAAACTTTAGACAAATAGGTAATTTGACCTATTTGAATTATTCCTGAGGTCGGGGCGGGGGGGGGGGGGGGAAGGAGGATAGCTTGCTAATTGAAATGTTTTACAAAGCTAATATACTCCCAATAGCTGTAACTGACAAAATAGCACACACACATACTCATGCACACAGAGTCCACAAATCACAATTTCTAAAAATCATGTGATTGATTGACATCTGGCTACAATATCTCTCATTTCATATGGTCTTCTACAACCTGACCTTTTGCCCCTCCCCCCGTTAAGAACGAGTCTACTTCTCTACCCACTTTGAACCCGGTTGGCCTTCAACTCCTCTGACCAGTAGATTACGGCAGTAACACTATGCTAGTTCCGAGGACAGCCCGCAATTGGCCTGGCACTTTCTACTTCTTGCCTTTTGGAAGCTGGTGGTCAGGAAAGAAGGGTGACTATGGGGAGATCACCACATGCAGAAGTTCTGGAGGATGAGACACCACGTAGGAGAGAGAGTGAGACAGACACCACGTTGTGAGATGTGTGGGTGACGACGCGGACGCCCTATCAAAAAGAGACGATCTATCCCGTTGAACCTTTCCAGAATTCCTGACCCACAATGTCATTAGCAAAATAACATACCTACTTGTTTGAGGCCACTGCAGTTTGGCAGAGTGGTATAATCAGAAGAGAAATCGGTAAGTGAAAATGGGGTGCTACCATAATAAAAACCTGGAGCACACAGGACGGGCTTTGGGATGGGGTGGCAGGTGGAAGCAGTAAAGGCCTGAAGGGAATTGCTAGTGAACATGTAGAGCAGTCAGGAAATTGTAATCGGAAGCTACAGGAACACTGCTGCTCACTCTGATGTGGAAAATCGAAAACATACCTTCCAGAAGCGCTAACGGGTTCCTTTTAGGCGCATACGACAAAATATGGATACAGAGCAATGAACTAAAATAGAGAAGTGTTCAGGTGTTTAGCAGAATTTAGAGAGCTCAGGACAATCTTTCCGGTCACAAAATATTCTTCAAGCAATCACAGTGAAGATGAGTCGAGAGGTGCTGTTCCACAAGGCACCTCAGGGAGACGTAAGGGCACACCTTTAGAGAACCTCTCAGAAAAAAACAGCAGTTGCCACGAATCTCAAGGTTATGCCTCTTAGACACTCTGCTAGACAAGAACCTGGAGGGTGCTGTCCCACAGCACTTCAGAGCAAAGAAAAGGGAGACTGTCTGAAAGAGGTCTGTGGGTCAAATGCAGGAGATTTCTAGTTGGACGCACAGGAAGCCCGCATCAGTTTCCAAGAGAGTTACACAAGACTGGACTCCGAGGGAGAAACGGTTCAAAACGAAGAGATTTTCACGTCCCCAGTTATCTAGTGGTAGGTAGTGGGCTGAGAAAGTTGTTCAACGGCAAAATCTGGCTACCTCTTGTGTAAAAAGGAAGGACAGCTCAGGGTGTGGATAAAGAGCCACTGAGACCAACTCACAGGGACTAGATGGGGGCACCACTCAAGGCACGGGTAACAGGTGTCCATCTGGATCCCACAGTTACTATGGACCAGAGACTGCTCAGCGACTTGCATTCTTCTCCTTTTTTTTTAACACAAGGATCTACTACAGGTATCCTATCACTGTTCACCACGATATACTGGGTACTGGGGGGAGGGGTGGCCCCATTAGCGCACTGGTCCTCACATGGCCAAGAGCCGTCCTTGAGGCACCACACTGAAGAAGCCTCATCCATAGCAGACCTGACTTAGACGACGAGATGGAGGGGTCACGCCAGATGCCGTAAGGAGGTGACGCTCTGGGGGTCTTGAGAGGAAGTGAGAATACTGTTTATGCAGGATGCATTGTAAACTGCACAGGCCAGAGTACAGGTCGCTGCCCCCAGTAAAAACCCTACTGCACATGCAGCTCTGAACATGAGCTGGAATAGAATTCTCTTCCCCTAGAATCCGGGCTGGACTTAATAACTTGGTTTACCAAACAGAACATAATGGAAATGACTTCCTGAAACTTCAAGGCCCGGTCAGAAGAAGTCTTGCAGCGTTCTCCATCTCAAATGCTTGTCTTTAGCACTCTGAGCCCCACCACCCGTGTGAGCAGATGGCACCCGCGTGGAGAAGTAACAATCCCCGCTGATCTCCCGGCCCACAGCCAACATCAACCGCCAGCCGTGGAAGGAAACCACCTGGGATGTCAAGTAGTTAAGCTTTCAAATGACTGCAGTTCCAGCCAACAGTTAATAGCAACCACGTAAGAACTCAAGCAAAAATTGTCCCGCCGAATCTAGCCAACACATAGAACCATGAATAATAATAATAGGGGCATCTGGGTGGCTCAGTCGGTTAAGCGTCTGGCTCTTGCTTTTGGCGCAGGTCATGATCTCACTGTTGTGAGATCAAGCCCCACACTGAGCTCTGTGCTGACAGTGTGGAGCCTGCTTGGGATTCTCCCTCTCCCTCTCTCTCTCTGCCCCTCCCTGACTTGTGCATGCATGCTCTCTCTCACCACTCTCTCAAAAATAAATAAACATTAAAAAAAAAATCTTAAAAAAAAAATCTACCAAAACACTAAGTATTCTGTTGGCCTGAGACACTACGGATTCCTGGGAGAAAGGTTATGGAAGTTTTTGAAGTAGGAAAGGAATGGTATATGTGTTACTATAGATTAACTTAATTTTAGACTTATTTTGAAAATTCCAATAACTTAAAGCCCATTCTTCTGAAATTAATCTCTAAATTTAACATCACAATCCCAATCAAAATCCTAACAATACTTTGGGTGGGACCTGACCAGCTGACTTTCAAGGACTTCTGGAACACTGAGTAAACACGCGGTGAGGAGGACGCGCCGGATCCCAGCAGACAAAAGAGCACGTCACAGTGATTTATGAAGTAGTATTGTTTCATAAATAGATCAAAAGATTAACCAAACAGACAAGTTCAAAAAAAGACTCATCCAACTAGAAGTTTCTGTTTATGACTATAAAGCTGGCATCAGAAATGAGTGGGAGAAGGAGGAATGAGGTAAAAGAGGTTAGAAAGTTAGCTCTCCTTTCGGAAATAAAAAGAAAATCGTTTCCTGGTTCACACTACACGCACACGTACAAAAATCCAGATTATGAACAGATCTCACTTAAGAAATCAGATTTCACTTAAGAAATGAAGTGAAAATGGATGAGAATGTGAATGAGTAAATTATAGAGTTAAAAAAAAAATTATAGGGGCGCCTGGGTGGCGCAGTCGGTTAAGCGTCCGACTTCAGCCAGGTCACGATCTCGCGGTCCGTGAGTTCGAGCCCCGCGTCGGGCTCTGGGCTGATGGCTCGGAGCCTGGAGCCTGTTTCCGATTCTGTGTCTCCCTCTGTCTCTGCCCCTCCCCCGTTCATGCTCTGTCTCTCTCTGTCCCAAAAATAAACGTTGAAAAAAAAAATTAAATAAAAAAAAAAATTATAAAGCCAGTCCATTTAGAAAATAAGTGAGGGGTGCCTGGCTGGCTCAGTTGTTGGAGTGTGCGACTCTTGATCTCAGGGTTGTGGGTTCAAGCCCCATGTTGGATAGAGAGATTATTAAAAAAAAATGAACTTAAAAAAAAAGAAATGTGATTCAAGATAAAGAATGATCAGGAATTCATAGGAATAATCCAGAAATGCATATTAGAATACTATTTGCCCAACATCACTGCCCAAAGTTTAAAAATAGGCAATATCCAGTTTGGGTAGGGAAAACAGGCATTCTTAGATGCTGTTGGTGGGACAAAATTTTAAACAGCCCTTTTTTGGGCAAGTGATTTTGCAGTACACCTCAGAATCTGTGCATGCTCCCTGAACTACCAATTTCACTTTCTGGAGTCTATCCTAAAAAATAAAAATACTTACATATATTCACAAGGATATACGCATAGATATTCACTAAAGTACTATAAGTAATATGAAATTTATACTTCATATAAATATATAAAAATAGAAAACCAACTAAATGTCTCCAATTCAGTATTAGTTAAAATAAATGGAAATAATAAATAGAAAACCACACTATGGAATTCGGTAATAGTGATTAGAGACACCTATATGTACACATAATGAAAGTCACTTAAGCAGAAAAAGTGAACTAAAGAATAATCCCACTTGAGGTACCAGAACCCCCTATGCAGATGTCCATATATACACACATTTGTGTGTATATAAACATATACTGATAATATCATGGAAAAAGTTCTAGAACAAAACTGGAGTAGACATTCTAGGCTGATTTACTCCATGTGTATATCCATCTCCATTGTCCCCTGCTTTCCTCTACTATAGAGGCCCAAAGGCTAAATATCCAATCCCCAGCCTCTCTTGCAGCTAGAGTGGCAGGACACACAGATCTTGTCTGTGAGACACGTGCAGAAGTCGGATGAGGCTCCTGGAAAAGTCCGAGATCTGTGCTGCCCAATATGGTAGCCACTGTCCTAGATTGGGCTCATGTCAGCTCCGAAAGGCTGTTAGTTTAAGAATTTTTGTAAATTGGTTGTTAAACACAGCCATCATTAAAAATGAAGTGATAGAACATAAAACTAAATAAACAGTATTACAAAGGCATTAAATATTCAAAATTCGTCACTTCTCTGTTCCATCTTATCATTTGCTATTTTCTGTGCTCTTGAGGCTATTTACATCTCCTGCATCTGCACGACAAAAATACTATCTAATGGTGAGCTATGGAGCATTTCTTCCCAGTCCCACGTTCAAGGACTCCAAGTTAGTCACTTTAAAGCTACCGTGGTGAAGCATTTACACTACAAAAACTGGCAAATGATATAAATCTTCCTGATCATTGAAACCAAGGATCAACAAGCTAAAGGCTGTAGACCAAACTTGGCTCACCACCAGCTTTGTAAATAAAATTTTGTATTTGGCCACACCCATGCCCATTTGTTTACATGTGTCTAGGGTTGCTTTCACCCTATAACAGTACAGCTAAACAGCTGTAACAGCAACTGTAAGGGTCCTTAAAGCCTAACCAATTTATGGGCAGGTTTACTGACCCAAATTAGAATTAAAATGCTGAACAAAATGATGAAGGAAATGCCCATTAATCTTTTAGAAGGGTGCCATGACTATAGCCATTGTATTGTAACTAACAAAGAAAGAGGAAATACTCTTCCATTATGCAAAACCTATTATTCAATGCAGCAAAAGAAGTTGCTCACATACGGACAGATGAGTGAAATTCCAACATTCATCTTCATGGTCTCGTTTTCATCTTATTTGTTAATATAAACAGAAATAGCAAGCAACATTCCTGGTAGAACGACATTCGTTTGTCCACGACATAAGCAACTTCTTTACTGAACTGGTCGGTAACCAAACATTTATTTGCAGTCTGACTACGTCATATCATGGTTGAACTGCAACCAGAGGTGGTGAGTTATAAGAGTTTGGCAAAAATCAATGAAAGAATTCTATAACAATCAACTGGCTCTATGAAATTTACAATAAAGAGTATTGCATATTTTATTATTTGTAAGTTATGAACTATATATCCATTATATTAGTAACATTTATAGTTAAGTTGTGCACGTGTATTTATGCATCTGGCATCCCTAGAAAGTACCACTGACCAGCCACATGTGGTTACGGAGCACTTGAAACGTGGCTGGTCTAAATTGAGATGTTCCGTAGCTGTAAAATACACTTTGCTTTTTGAGGCCTTAAAAAAGAACTTCAGACACACTGTTAATAATTTTTACACTGACTATATTTTGAAATGATTATATTTTGGATACACTGGGTATAATAAAATATATCATTAAAATTAATACACTTCTTTTTTACTTTTTCAACTGTGTATATTGGAAAATTTAGAATTATATCTGTGGCTCACAATGTGTTTCTTTTTATAAAAATTTTTTAGTGTTTATTTATTTATTTATTGGGGGGGAGAGAGAAGCAGCACAAGTGGGAGACAGGCAGAGAGAGAGGGAGACACAGAATCCAAAGCAGGCTCCAGGCTCAAGCACAGAGCCCGACGCAGGGCTCGAACTCATGAACTGCGAGATCGTGACCTGAGCTGAAGTCGGCGCTCAACCAACTGAGCCACCCGGGCGCCCCACAATGTATTTCTAATGTACAGTCCTAGATAGCTTTCCTGAAAGCAGAAAAGGGGACAGACACAGCTGATGTGACTTTTCACACTTTTGAATTCTTTCTGCCTAGAAAATGGATGTGATGGCTGTCGTAGCAACCCTCCTGCATCCTGTGAGGTGGCAAACAGGCTAAGACAGCATGAAAGAACAAGAGAAGAAACCTGCTTCCTCAATGACACGTTGACCTGCTGCATTGATTCTGAGTAGCCTAATATCCAGAAAGAATCCTAGGTGGTGAATTCTTTTTCCCTATTATCTGCAACTGAAATGCATTCCTAACTGATGGAAAAGCACGGCCAACTTTTGTTGTTTTCTTTTGAGTCAGATCACACAGGGCAAGGCGCTGGGGCAAGCCTTTGACTTTGCACACTCACACAGCAGCAGAGGAAAAGCAGACAGGCCAATACGTGTGTGGGCAGCGTTATCGTAAGTGCTATGCTCAAGGTAAGAATTTCAATGAATGTCTTCAAACGGAAACATAGACAAGCAAATACACTCCGGACAGAACTGATCTAGATGTAAATGATGGCTCCGTCACTTTTTATTACATCCTGTGTGATGGTAAGAGAGTTACCTTACTTCTGACCCCGATCCTGAGGACTCTAACTCAATCAACTGCAATCTTGTCTTCCCTGCTGGTTTATGGGTAGGCCTACGACTTAGGTCTGGTCAGTGAAACCTGACACGGTGCTTTTAGAAAGGCTTCTCTCTGTCTACGGCCATACCACCCTGAACGCGCCCGATCTCGTCTGATCTCGGAAGCTAAGCAGGGTCGGGCCTGGTTAGTACTTGGATGGGAGAAAGGCTTCTCTCCTTCTTTAAGTATGACACTTGCTACTGTCATATCTGTAAGTGCAGCAGCCACCTTTCACCTGTAAAAGCAGCTAGCTAGCCGAAGGACAAATCAATACGCCAGGAAGGCAGAATAAAAAAGTAGAACAAAAAGTGGAACTTTTCGATGCCCTCATTGAGACTGAGTTGCTGAACTAATCAAAAAGAGCTGCCTTGCCTCACGACCTCTTGCTCTGGGAGGTAAATCTTTCTGTACTGTTTACACCATTGTGTACCAGGAGTTGGGATTTCTGCTCGTTGCAGCCCAGAGCATCCTGATACGATTATTACTCGTATCAAATCAACCGCATTGGGAGAGTTATAGAACAGAACATTTTCTTCTTTTAAGAAATATAAATGTTGAATCACTGCCTCATTTCAAAAAGAGAAATCACATCTAAAATAGCTACTCATTTAGGTATCAGATAGAGCGTGGAGACTGTTCAGGAAAAACTCAGAACTCAGGGACTATGGGATTAATGAACCAGAAGTGCTGAGGGGAAATGAAAAAGAATTCTTCCGAAAGGAGGAAAAGAGGTAACATCATCACCAAAAGGTTCAAAATTCCTATCGGGAATAAAGACAAAAAATCTAACAAATGAGTAATTGTTTTCATATGCTGAAATCAAATTAAACCGTTCACTTTCCCAGATGTGTGAGCTCAGATGACCTGAAGCTCAGCTTCAGGGAAAGGCTCGCGTATCTGAACACTAACTTACTGTCTTCTTATTCTGCCTCCTCCTCTGCTTATACTTAGTCTTGAAGTCAGGTACTTACACTGGGTTGTGAAACCTCGAAATGCGCTCCTCTTTCAAACACACTGTTGGCTAATCTGTAGCCTTTGCATTTCTATGCAATTTTTGAGACAGCTTTAAAAACACAGGGGACGCTATAAAATAAAAACCATATGACCAAACAGGGTCTTGGAAAGTATAGGCAGAGGGGGAGGGCAAAATAAGAAGAAAGTCCGTATTCTGATGTGTGAGTCTTATGTAAGGTTAGTCACATGGACCAATGAGCAGAATAGTCTGGAAATAAAGCCACAACATACAGGGTGAGTTGCAATCCAATACAGAGAAGATGGTATCTGCAGTTAACAATGCTGGGACAAGTGGATCTACATACAGAAAAAAGTTAATTTCAACCTTTAACTCATAACACACACAAAAATGAACTCAGAATGGATCAGTGATCTAAGCCTAAACAATACAACTATAAAACTTCTACAAGAAAATGTTCACATATTAGGGCAGATGAAGATTTCTTAGAAAAGACACAAAAAGCTCTAAGCTATGAAACAAAAATTTGATAAACAGACTTCAAAATTTCAAAGTTCTGTGGGGCACCTGGGTGGCTCAGTTGGTTAAGCGGCCAACTTCGGCTCAGGTCATGATCTCATGGTTCGTGGGTTCAAGTCCCGCGTCAGGCTCTGAGCCTGGAGCCTGGATTCTGTGCCCCTCCCCCACTCACACTCTGTCTCTCTGTCTCTCTCTCTCTCAAAAATAAATAAACTAGAAAAAGAAATTCAAAGTTCTGTTCTTTAAAAATCACCACCGGGGTACACTTATCATGATGAGCACTGACTAATGCATGGAGGTGTTGAATCACTACATTGCACACCTGAAACATATTAATATAACACTGTTAACTACACTGGAATTAAAATTAAAAGCTTAATTAAAACAAATCACCACTAAGAAAATTAAAAGGCAAGTCACATATTAGGAGAAAATACTCCTAATTCATAAAACTGACAAAAGTCTTCATCCTTTGAACTATAAAATGATAATAAAGTTCAGGTCAAGAGATTTGAACAGACACATCCCAAAATAAGGTGTACATCTGGTCAATAAACACAAGAAAGATGCTTGACATCATCAATCAAGAGAAATCTAAATTAAAATCATAGTGAGATACCACTACGTGTCCACTAGAATGACTAAAATTGAAAAGAATGATAAAACCAAATGCTGGTGAGACTGTAAAAGCAACAGGTTCATATATCACCACTTTGGAAAAGGTTGGCAGTTTATTATATAATTAAATATATTTTTACCCTGTGCCCCAGAAATTCCTCTTCTGCTGCACAACATGCAGGAGAAATGAAAACATATGTTCATAAAAAGACCTGTGCAAAAATGTTTTAGAAGTTGTATTCATAATAGCCCCAATTTTGAAACATCTCCAATGTCCATTAATAAGTAGGACAAAGGATACATAAATTGTAGTACACATATTCTATACAATGGAAAGCCACTCAGCAATAAAAGGAACAATCTGGTAGGTTGTGATCTGATTTTTTTCTTTAAAAAATTACAGTATCTAAGGACCACTTTTGCTTCCATCATGGAATCCTTAATAATTGAGAAGATGGACTCTTTCCATCTGGTGTTCCTTTTTACTTCTAAAAGATAAGGGGCGCCTGGGTGGCTCAGTCGGTTAAGCGGCCAACTTTGGCTCAGGTCATGATCTCGCGGTCCGTGAGTTCGAGCCCCGCGTCGGGCTCTATGCTGACAGCTCAGCGTCTGGAGCCTGTTTCAGATTCTGTATCTCCCTCTCTCTGACCCTCCCCTGTTCATGCTCTGTCTCTCTCTGTCTCAAAAATGAATAAACCTTAAAAAAAAAATTTTTTTTTAAAGATAAATTATAATTGTTATACTTTGGGGCTCCTGGGTGGCTCGGTGTTTAAAGTGTCTGACTCTCGATTTCGGCTCAAGACATGATCTTGCAGTCACCAGATCGAGCTCCGCATCGGGCTCTGTGCTGAGCATGGTGCCTGGTTGGGATTCTCTCTCCCGCTCTGTCCCTCCCCCACTTGCACACTCTCTCTCAAAATAAACAAACCCTTAAAAATAATAAGTGCTACACTTTGGATCTTTTAAATGCAATTAGAAGTCATTAAAACACATATACCATGTAATACTTCAGATTGAGTCATATCATAAGATTGCATTTTACTACAGGTTATATAAGAAAATTATATAGGAGTGTCTGGGTGGCACAGTCAGTTAAGCGTCCGACTTCGGCTCAGGTCATCATCTCATGGTTCATGAGTTCAAGCCCCACGTCTGGCTCCGTGCTGATAGCTCAGAGCCTGGAGCCTGCTTCAGATTCTGTGTCTCCCTCTCTCTCTGCCCTTCCCCCACTCACACGCATGCTCTCTGTCTCTCACTCTCCAGAATAAATAAGCATTTCAAAACAATTTTTTTAAAAAGAAAATTATATATATTTATATATTATCTATGTGTGCACATATAGAGAAATAGACTGATAGATATGGATCATAAATATATATACATATATAAAATATAAACACATACATACAATTGTATCTGTATATACAAATACAGGCACATGTACATACACATATACACACTGATATATTCTAAGACAATTATGCCCATGATCATAGTACATATTTTAATATATAAATATATTTTAAGTTCACTTTAAGTAAAAACCTAATTAAGATATTCACAGAGTCAGAGTTTCTATTAAAAAATAAAGTACAGGGGCACCTGGGTGGCTTAGTCGGTTAACCGTCTGACTCTTGATTTTGGCTCAGGTCATAATCTCACAGTTTGAGGGTTTGAGCCCCATGTCAGTCTCTGTGCCGACAGCATGAGCCTAGTTGGGATTCTCCTATTCTCTCCCTCTCTCTCTCTCTCCACAGCGCCCCCCGCCCCCCCCCCCCCCCGCCCTTTGCCCCACGCACATTCTCTCTCTCTCAAAAATAAATACAAATAAACACTTATAAATAAACAACGTTACAAAATGAATTTCTTGTTGGTAAATTTCTGTGTAAACAGAAACATTTCCTATGTAAATGTCTTAGAGTGTGCTTTGTCTCCAGTTTCTAATTCTCATTAAAATTAACAAATTTTTTTTAAAAAAGGAACAATCTGTTGATAAACACAATTGACACAGGAATTTTAAAACATTAAACTGAGTTTAAAAAAAGGAGGGGGGCAGACACAAAAGATTACTTACTATATAGTTCCATGTATACAAAATTCTACAACAGGCAAAACTCCTCTCTAGTGACAGAAAACAGATCACTGGCTGCAGGAACAGAGACGGACTGATCACACAGGGAGAGGAAGAAACTTTGGGGATGAGTAAAATGTTCTCTAACTTGATTTGGACAGCAGTTACAGTTTATTTGTTTGTCTAAACCCATTGAACTGGTGGTTTTGTTTTAGGTAAATTACACCTAAAGTTGATTGAAAAGTATTTTGGAAATAAACACATTTTATACAATCTCCTTTGCATATTCCTTCTCAGCCTGGGGACCAGGGCTTGGTTTTCTTCTCCGGTTTCTGATTTCCAAGAGGATGTCACGCTGCCCCTGATTTTATATACCCATTATGTACTGACAGCTCCCAGATTCTCAATTTCCAGCCTGGCTATGCATCCTCCTCTCCAAAGTCAAACAACCAACAAGCTACCTAACATCTCTAGGTGTTGCCTGGAAAGCATCTGGAACTTAACACGTTCCAAGTAGAAATCCTGATCCCACCAAAACCACCTTTTCTCGAGTTTTCTTGATCACTGTGAATGGCACCATCTTTCAGCTTTGCCAAAAAACCGGAAGTCATTTTTGATACATGTTTATGACTCACACCCCATATCCCAAATCTCCAAATCGATCTTCACATCGTACATCAGATGACTCATATCCATGCCCAAATCTATCTACAAAATAGACACTGGTTTGGGGTGCCTGGTGGCTCAGTTGGTTAAGCGTCTGACTCGATTTCGGTCAGGTCATGATTTCACAGTTTATGAGTTCAAGCCCTACATCAGGCTCTGCACTGATAGTGCAGAGCCTGCTTGGGATTTTCTCTTTCTCCCTCTCTCTCTGCCTCTCCCCTGTTCATGCTCTCTCTCTCTCTCTCTCTCTCTCTCTCTCAAAATAAAATAAATAAGTACACGTATACACACACACACACACACACACACACACACACACACACACGACTGAGTAATGCCCATTGGGAAAAGGTCTCAAGTGGGACCAGCTCCCAGTGGGCATTACTCAAGACTCCCCAACAGCTACCCACCACACCTAGAACAAAGTCCACGTTTTTTCAAGAACATCCATTGATGGAGGAGTTAGTTAAAAACAGAACAAAACAAAAACCTCTTTGGTTCTACGGGATGAATGGCATGAATGATACACATTTACTAGACCTCTATTTTGATTACAACCATGGAATAAGAATTATTTTAATTTTTTTAATGTTTATTATTTTTGAGAGAGAGAGAGACAGAGAGCAAGCAGAGAAGGGGCAGGGAGAGAGGAAGACACAGAATCGGAAGCAGGCTCCAGACTCTGAGCTGTCAGCACAGAGCCCGACGTGGGGCTCGAACTCACGGACTGTGAGATCGTGACCTGAACTGAAGTCAGACGCTTAACTGACTGAGCCACCCGGGTGCCCCTGGAATAAGAATTATTAAAGACTCACAGCATCAGGACATGACTGAGCTTCAAGAAACCTGGCAACATCCAAAGCTCTCATCACGTGCACACGGGCAGATCACAGAAATTCCAGCGATTCAGGGCAAGGACAAGTTAGTTACCATCAGTGTTGGCTCCAGTTGGTCATGATTTTCCATTGGTGCTATTTTCACATTAATTACTTTGGTGAGATAGGGCTCTAGTTCACTTTAAGGATAATTTTGTTCTTATATAATAGTGTGTTGCTAAACCATCCATCTGGATGGTTCTCACCCTCCGTTTCTCTCCCTCCGTTTCCTTGGCACCGCTGGGAGGGACGCAAAGCTGAGCGCAGTAAGCTCAGGTTAAACCTGCCAGTGCGTCACAAGAGCCTTTAAGTCAGGGAGCAAGTTTTATTCAAACTGGTACCTGCAACCCTGACCTCTACTCTCCTCGTTGGCAAATTATACTGAAGCCCATAGGATATCGCTGTAATTTTGGAGAGAGATGCTACTCAAACACCTATAAGTAAATAATTCTCCAAACCTGCATTTCAAATCTATTTCTCTCAAAATCTATCCGAAAGCTTCTATCCACAATTGCAAACTTCCATTTCTAGAATATACCATTTCACATTAAATAATCAAAACTACAATTTTCCCAGTCTGCCTAGCCTTTTTTAAAAAATCTAGTTCAGGGGCGCCTGGGTGGCTCCGTCGGTTAAGCGTCCGACTTCGGCTCAGGTCACGATCTCGCGGTCCGTGAGTTCGAGCCCCGCGTCAGGCTCTGGGCTGACGGCTCAGAGCCTGGAGCCTGTTTCGGATTCTGTGTCTCCCTCTCTCTGACCCTCCCCCGTTCATGCTCTGTCTCTCTCTGTCTCAAAAATAAAGAAACGTTAGGGGCGCCTGGGTGGCACAGTCGGTTAAGCGTCCGACATCAGCCAGGTCACGATCTCGCGGTCCGTGAGTTCGAGCCCCGCGTCTGGCTCTGGGCTGATGGCTCGGAGCCTGGAACCTGTTTCTGATTCTGTGTCTCCCTCTCTCTCTGCCCCTCCCCCGTTCATGCTCTGTCTCTCTCTGTCCCAAAAATAAATAAACATTGAAAAAAAAAATTAAAAAAAAAAAGAAACGTTAAAAAAAATTTTTTTTAAATAAAAATCTAGTTCAGTAGGAATAAACATAAACCAAGAACTAAAAATTAAATATTGGCAGGGGGCACTATATTTAACCCCAAAGATGGCACTAAAAGAAATATAGTCTGAAAAGTACTCAATAAATAATTTATAGGAGCTTAAAAACTGACTTTCATAACAGGTAACCGGAAGAATGGTACAGTACTTACAAAATTAACTAACAAGAGACACAATTTCCTAAAATGCTCAGTATGTATATATGTAAAGTTTTTCACGAAAACCACAACAGTCCTGTAAATACACTATAAATTATTAGGCATAATAATCTATTCACCTAGGAATGAATGAAATGAACAAAACAAACTGCATGTGCTATTTCTGAGTATATTTCAAACGAGATCTGAAGTCTAATAAAGTCAGCAGAGACTTGGAAAGATCAGTGCTTAAGAATTCTTTTTTAAGATAAATTAAACAAGTTTTTCTGTTTTCATTTAGTGGTTTTTAAGTGGAAGGCAGCCTGAAGAATCATTTTTCTATGCGACGGCATCTGAAAGTGGCCCCCGGAATGGCACGCTGATAATTCCCAGGTCAACACCCCATAGGGAGCTCGCCTCGACTTTCGTCCCCATTTATATGAAAGTCCTACATGCGCAGAGTTTCAGTGGCAAAAGGTATGACATGGCTCATGATGACAGAGCCGCGCGCAGTCCCAGAAGGACCCCTGCCCGGGCAGGACAGCTGGGCCCCGACAGGACCATCCTCTCTGCGGGTGCTTCAGGCATCTCCAATTCTCCATCTCTGACTTCATAGCTCTGACATTTTACTCCCGTTTCAGTGGAGTTTCAGGTAAACGTGGGTGTTAAATCTGCTACAAACAACTGGCAGTCTCGAAATGGAGTCTGAAAACCATCGTCAACACGTCAGGCTTCTAAAATCTATTTGAGGGGCGCCCAGGTGGCTCAGTCGGTTGAGCGTCTGACTCCAGCTCAGGTCACGATCTCACGGTCCGGGAGTTTGAGCCCTGCGTCCGGCTCTGTGCTGACAGCTCAGAGCCTGGAGCCTGCTTCGGGTTCTGCGTCTCCCTCTCTGTCTGCCCCTCCCCTGCTCATGCTCTGTCTCTCTCTGTCTCAAAAATTAAAACAAAACAAATTAATTAAAAATAAATAAATACATAAAATAAAATCTATTTGAGAATTTCCTGAGTTTTATTCTAAGAATCCAGTTATAAATGTAGTGGACTCTTAACAAATGTGATACTGTTCTCATTCTTTTTACTGTGTGTGCAGTAACACGTGCTAAGATACGGTGTTTCTGCGGAAGTATTACAATTAACAGTTTAATCTATCCTCAAATAACCAACACGTGATCAATCAACTATCTAGCCACGTGGTCTCTCCAAACCAAGTTTAAAAGCTCCTTCCCCTAATGGGGCGCCTGGGTGGCTCAGTCAGTTAAGCATCTGACTCTTGATTTCAGCTCAGGTCATGATCTCGCAGTTCATGAGACTGAGCCCTGTGTGGGGCTGCACTGACACTGAAGAGCCTCCCGGGGATTCTCTCTCTCTCCTTGCTCTCTGCTCCTCCCCTGCTCTCCCTCTCTCAAGATAAGTAAATATTTAAAAAAAAAAAAAAAAAGACAAAAGCTCCTTCCACTATTACATTTATAAGCACACCCGCTTAAAGACACACAATAGCCATTCTGCACATTTTAAGATCGCGTCTTATGTTTTCCTAGAGTTGGTTGTTAAAGATGTCATTTTGACTCAATACACTTGCCTTTTATAGAGCAACAGAAAGAACAAAAGATACAACTTCTCCAGTTGTATCTGCCTGCCGTCAAGTCAGGGATGTTGTCACAATGTCTGACAGCCAATCGCTGAGTAACAGTGTCGGGTTTTGCAGGATTAGCTCTAACTGCAAGTCCTCCTATCCCAAGAGATACATGGATCTCCTCTCAGAATGGCTTTCCCACCCTTTGTAAAAACCGGTTTCTCAGATGTCCACATCCTCCACCGCACCGAGCTCCTCGAGGACCTCAGCCATCCGACTCCCTCAGTGCGTAGCACCGAGCTTGACCAAGAGAAGGCGTTCTGTACGGTTCTGTCGTGTGGGACGTGTGCACGCGAGTGAACGGTACCAAGAAGATGAATGCGGGGTACAACAGAATTGGTGTGAAAAGACCACCACAGGCCAGAAAGGACTAACAGCTCCCAGGATGACAATGCGGACACAGGCCCCAAACACAGAACAAGAGTGACACAGAGAGGATGGTGCTTCCCAGCTGAGCTGATGTGTACAGCCAAGAGTCAGTACGTCATGCTGTGGCCAGAATGGCACCCACCTAGCAAAACCTGGGAAAGACAACAGGAAATACGCTGACTTGGCAAAACAGGGTTCAAAGTATTCTGAAGGGCATGAATTTCTTGAATGAGTATTTTGGTCATTTTTCTGCGGGGATTCAAAGGTTTTTGAGCCACGAAGTAATAGGATGAAATAGTTATTCAGATCATAATTAAGACTAATTGATGTACATGATGGATTATAAGAGAAAGGTCTGGAAGTCACACGAATAGTTAAACAGTACGAGGAAATAAGCCCCGGCTCAGGTAGAGAATGTGAAAGAAAGTGCTAAGGATTTCCAAGGAAGAGTAAAAAACAAAACAAAACTCCAACTTTCTATAACATATGATCCATAGAAACTGAGAAGGAAAGGTCAGGTTTTTAAATTAGGGTGTCTCAAGAAAACACAGAAGCTGATTCCGGAGTAAAGAGTGATACCGGTTGGAACACCGGCTTGACCTCTTACCGGCTGTGACTTGAGACAAGTTCAAAGGAAGCCTCAGTCTTCTTTTATGAACAATGTCCCCCCTGGATGATTACATTTAATTCCAAGGCTCAAGAGCCTTCACTCCGATCGGCAGGCCCATCTGACTGCCAGCCGGACACTGCCATCTCGACCGGCCTCTGCTTCTCCTCCATCTCATAAACACCACCACCCCGCCAGCGGCTCGAGCCACAAGCCAAGTCCTCCCTTTTCTTCATGCCCCACAGCCAACCCTCAATCCGGTCCTTAGTCTTGCCTCTAAAGTCCACCCCTCTGTGTCCGCCTCTCTCTTCGCAGTCCCCTCCCGGGCCAAAGCTACCAACGTGTGTTGTCTGGTGGGGTCTCCCGGTCCCTCTGACCTCTGCTCCTGCTACACATACCCTCCCAACAACCCCAGCTACACGGCTTCGGAACCACAGTCTGATGAAGTATGTCCCCCTGATGGGCTCCCACGGCACCTACAACTACAGTCCGCCCAGCCTGTCCCTCTGACTTCATCTCACACCACTGGCGCTCTTGCTCACAGGCACCAGCCAGACGGGGCCTCTTTCGGGTGTCCGACCACACCGCATGCTCCTGAGAGCCGGGCATGGGCCGCTCCCTCCCGCCCACGGGCTCTCCCCTGGTTGACGTGCATCATCAGCTCTCAGCTCTCTCCAGTGGCACCCATGTTATTTCACTCCTATCTCTCTCTGAAATAATTTCACTTCCGTATTTGTTTACCGGCCTATTGTCTGCCTCCCCCCTGCCCCTCTTTACCTTGAACTCCAGGATGGCAGGAACGTCACGGATCTTTGTTTAGAGCAGACTACGGCACCAGCAGGTACGTGGATGTTGAGTGTATTTGTTGGCTGTAGCCCCATACTACTGATTTTTAAATTGGGTTGTCTTAGTATTGAGCTGTAAGAGTTCTTTATATACTCGGGATGCAAGTCCTGAATCACATATATGCTTTGCAAATATCTCCCAGTGACTTGCCTGTTTATTGTTCTGGAAGTGTCTTTTGAAGAGAAAAAGGTTTTCATTCTGATGAAGGACAATTAGTGAATTTTCTGGGTGGGTCATTCTTTGGGTGTCATAGGTAAGAAGTCTTTGCCTAACCCAGAGTCATAAAAAGCTCCCATATTTTCTTCTGAAGCTTTATAGTTTCCAGTATCACAGTGAGGTCTAGGATACATTCTGAGTGACATTTATGTATGGTGTGAGGGAAAGGTCTATGCCTACCTCTTCACATTTCAATTGTCCCAAAACCATGCGCTGCAAAGACCATCCTCTCCCAACTGAATGGCCATGGCGCTTTTGCTGAAAATCAACTGACCATAAATATATAAAGGGTTTGTTTCTAGACTCCCAATTTTGACTTATATGACCACCCTTACGCCATTTTCACAGCACCTTTATGACTCTACCATAGCGTACATCCAACTTCTGTTGTGCCTTTTCAAAAAAATTTTTTGTTATTCAAGGTCCTTTGTATTTTCACATAAATTTTATAATCAGCTTGTCAATTTCTTTTTTAATTTTTTAAATATTTATCTTAGAGAGAGACAGAGCATGAGTGGGGGAAGGGGCAGAGAGAGAGGGAGACACAGAATCTGAAGCAGGTTCCAGGCTCTGAGCTGTCAGCACAGAGCCGGACATGGAACTCGAACTTGGGAACAGGAAGATCATGACCTGAGCCGAAGTCCGATGCCTAACAGACTTGTCAATTTCTATTTTAAAAGCTTTCTGAAATTTTTGTGAGATTGCATTAAATCTGTATATCAGTTTGGGGAAAACCACCATCTTAACAGTGGAAGTCTTCCATCCCATGAAGATGAAATACCTCTCCATCTATGTATGTGTGTATGTATGTATGTAGGATGTATTTATGTATGTATATATTATGTATGTATGATGTATTTATGTATGTGTTATGCATTTATGCATGTATGTATGGTGTATTTATGCATGTATGTATTATGCATTTATTCATGTATGATGTATTTATGTATATATGTATTATGCATTTGTGCATGTATGTATGGTGTATTTATGCATGTACGTATTATGCATTTATTCATGTATGATGTATTTATGTATATATGTATTATGCATTTGTGCATGCATTTATGATGTATTTATGCATGTATGTATTATGTATTTATGTATTATGTATGCATTTATGCATGTGTGTATGATGTATTTATGTATGTATGATATATTCATGTATGTATGATGTATTTGTGCATGTATGTATGATGTATTTATGCATGTATTATGTATTTATGTATTATGTATTTATGCATGCATGATGTATCTATGCATGTACGTATGATGTATTTATGTATGTATGATGCATTTATGCGTGTACATATGATGTATTTATGTACATGTGATGTATTTATGTATGTACATATGATGTATTTATGTACTATGATGTATTTATGCATGTATGCATGATGTATTTAGGCATGTATTATATATTTACGCATGTATTATGTATTTATGTATGTGTGTATTATACATTTATGCATGCATGATGTATTTATGCATGTATGTATGATGTACTTACGCATTGTGTATGATGTATTTATGTATGTATTATGCATGTATGCATGATGTATTTATGCATGTATTATGTATTTATGTATTATGTATGCATTTATGCATGTATGTATATTTATGTACGTATGATGTATTTACGTATTTATGCATGTATGTATTATGCACTATGTATTTATGTATGTATGATGTATTTGTGTATGTATGTATTATGTATTTGTGTATGTATGTATGTATTTGTTTGTTTGAGTATGCTCTACGCCCAACATGGGGCTTGAACTCACAACCCCAAGATCAAGAGTCACACGCTCTCTGGATGGAGCTGGCCAGGCGCTCCCATTTAATCTCCTTTAATTTCTCTCAGAGATGTTCTGTGGTTTTCAAGTGTTACTGCAGTTCTTTTGTTAAATTTATTCCAAAATATTTTATTCTTTTTGATGTTACTATGAACGGAATTGCTTCTGTACCTCCCTTTTTGGACTATTTGGTATACATGGTGTTACCCCGCAGGACTCAGAAGCTGTTTTTCTTCAGTATGTTTTACATTGGTGCTATAGGCTAGCTAATATCTATCGACCCATCTCTAAGTTTACGGACCCTTCGGCCATCGCAAATCACTGTGTAGCACATCTAGTAAGTTTCTTCATTTCAGTTATTAACTTTTCAAGTCGGTTCAATCCGGTTCTTATTAATACTTTCTATTTTGTTAGTGATATTCCCTATTTGTTGACTCATGGTCATCATATCTTCTGTTATGTCTTTGAACGGATCCGTAACAGCCGCTTCGAAGTCTTTGGTAAATGCAACATCTGCATCTATTTAGAGACAGTTTCATTTGACTGCCTTTCCCTTGTTTGTCCTAAGTTTTTGTTTAAAACTGGCCATATTAAATAATATAGTAACTCAATTTTGATTGCCTTTTTTCCTTGAGCATTGCTGTCGTGCTGTTTTTGTTTTTTTTGCCAGGACTTCATCTGCTGAATCTTTCTCACCCATGGCACGTAGCAGCTGATGTCTCTGCTCAGTTTTTCAAAGACTTGGGTCTTATTTTTCAGCCTCGCTCTAGGGGTCACCCCTGTGTCCGCATAGCTCAGTGGTCAGCCAGGGCTTAGTAAGCGCTTAAGTCCAAATACCTTCAGCCAGCAGGGCACTGCCCTCTGCCTGTGTATCTACATGTGGGTTGGAGAGCTCATGCAGCAGTCCAGCGCTTGTGAAGTCGCCTCAGCTTTTACTCTCCGCCAGGCCCTCTCGGGCCTCCCCACAGCAAGCGTCGCGTGGAAATCTTCTCAAGTCCCCTGATGGCTCTCTTATTTCCAGGATCTCCCTGTTCAATGCATGCCCCACATCCGCAGGATAGCAGGGCTGGAGGAACAGCCACTGTGCGGGGTTTCTGCCCTCCACTCCAAATCCAGTCAGCTGCCTCTGGCCAGCCCTGCACCAGCAGAGTTACTTTGCCAAGGAGCGAGGAGTGGAGGGAACCTCAGACAAGAAGAGCACAGATCCCCACTATGCTGACTCCAAGTTTAGCAGTTTCTTTCAGTGGATAAATGCTTCTCAAAATGTTGTTTGTTTTGTTAAATTTCCAGAGCCCTAAAATGGTTTTGGTAAGTCTGTCCCGTCTTCTAACCGTTTTGGGGAGGGAAAAATTTGCCAACCTCTCTGTTCCTCCATAGCTGGAAGCTCTGTCAGTCAGGACGGGGTTTGGGGAGGCTGGCACAGAAACGCCGTACGTGCGGGAGGTACATCAAATCAAACTTCCAACACAGACCCAGACAAGAAGAAACCTCGCCATACCTGGCGAAGTCTTCATGGCAAGAGCAGATTGCCAGACCTCCCTGAGGACAGTGAACTGAGTTCTGTGCACAGGAGATCATCTCCAGATCTGCTACTCTAAGAGAGGAGTTGTGAAACACCAAAAACCCCACCTGCTTTACAAGCAAAGGGTAGCCGTACCACGTTCACACAGGATTCAGAGGTAGTGGGCACTTCAGATGCTGCTGTCCTCCCGAGGGTAGAGTAACCACCTCTTCAGGATCACCCCGCTAAGGGGCACCAGGTTCTGGTGTCTGGTGACCAGAAGACACTCTTGAGTCCTCCCTCGAGATGTGCAGGCACTCTTACGTTCCTTGAGAAAACTTCACCATCCCTTGGGAAGTCCGGCCTTGCTGGGTGATCGCCCTGCTTTCCTGACCAGGTGTTCTCTCGGCCAGAACAAAGAGATCTCACTGAGCTACAAATGTAATAAAAGTCATGAGGGATTTGGGGTGTTCTTTTACAGAGCCTTATTCATGAGAAACTGGAAAGGAGCTTAGCTGTATTCACTGGACCAGATACAAATAGTGACACTGATATATGAAGTCACCCAGTTCTTTCCTGTCCTCACACTGTTTACAGAAGACTGAAATGAACCAAACCACCCCACTGTTGGTTTGGTTTGTAAAATCCAACTTTTGCTCCCACACCTGGCTCAGTAACATAATGAAAGTCACTTAATCGTTCTCAAAGTTGACTCAAATATACAAGTAAAATTGGGTTTTGGCTGCTGGCATTAAGCAAGATTCTCTCATCTTTCAAAATATAGACTTTTATAGTTTACGTCAAGATTTAAGGCCTTTGGGGGCTAAGTCGGTTGAGTGTCCGGATCTTGATTTCAGTTCAGGTCACGATCTCACGGTTCGTGGGATCGGGCGCCACATCAGATTCAATGCTGACAGCACAGAGCCTGCTTGGGATTCTCTCTCCCCCTCTCTGTCTGCCTCCCTCCCCCACTCACACACTCTCTCTCAAGAATAAATATTTTTTAAAAAGATTTGAAACCTTCGGATTCTAGTTCAAAATATTATCTGATTAGTAGTCCCAACTCAGCCTGTCCTAGTAAGTCAATAATTATGCATAAACTTAAAGCTTTCAATAACATCAAGAGCTACATCTGGCAAACAATGGAATGACAGAATCTTGGGAGCAACTGAGAAAGACAATTATCTACAAAAAAAACACATCCAGATTTCAGTCTGTTCTCGTTGCTACTACAACCAGGACTCTGAAAAAAAGAATGCTTGGAAAAGGCTTCACATCACCCCTCCCCGTCCCCAATTCAAAGATCTTGGGCCTCTACCAAGCAGAAGATTAGGAATCTGTCACTCTCTGTCCATCAGGGGCTGCATTTTAACACCGGGTCCTGACCCTCCCCTTTCCACCAACACAAAAGACCACGCATCTTTTTTCTATTACACTTTAGGGTGAAAAAATTTCTGGGAGAAAAGCAGGAAAAGGAAAACAAGTGATTCAATTAATTCTTCAAAGCTCTTAAAAGCAAGAGAGACTGTGAATTACAGTTTTCCATAATCCACATTTTGGCTCAGAATGCCAAAGATCCAAGAAGTGGGAACGGGAAGAAGGCACCACGAGAGCCGAGCCAGAGCTGAGCCGGTCAGGACTTCTCACAAGCGGGGACCTGGAAGGAGAAGTACAGACTTCAGCCTGCCCTCTGGTTGTAGGTTCGAGAAATCGGTCAGCTCGTGCCCAGAGCCCACTCGGCTGTGTTCAAGTACACATTTGGCTCGCTAATCTCTGGCGAGATTCTGAGGTTACAAATCGAAGGCGGCTCAGTCCCTGTGTTCTCAGGTTCCAAGTCTAGCACGGGAGGCAGACACGCACCGGCCACCACGTGCCCGCCACTCGCCCAGCAAGCCGCAGGGGCTCTGCAAACTGTACCTCACTGAATCTGATATGCCTGCATTTTCACGTTTTAACGTCTGTGAAATCAAGAATGCTCTCCCAACCGGCAGCAAGTAATCTTCTTTAGTGGTACATAAAATAACGGTATAATGGCATCTTGTATTTAATGAAATACCGTATACCTCATTCAGTCTCTGCTACGGTCCTATGAGGTACGAATTATCATTGCTCCTAAGGTACAAATGAGGAAAGTGAGGGTAGAGACGGGCTAAGTAACCCAGACGGTGCGACCACGCTACCGAGCGGGTGAGGACGGGGCGGGGTGGCTCTATAGCCGGGACCTCAACCACAGCGTGACCCTGCCTGTGAACAGATCTGTACAGCACAGCACCACATGCGACCTCACAGGGGCCGTTCAAGGTGAAGAGGGCCTAATTCTGGCAGGAAGGGGGGAAGAGGAAAAGGGGAAAGGGCTTCGGCCCAGAGCTCACATGCTGTCTGACGGTCAGGAACGCATGCTGCGGTGGGGGCTCCCGGCAAACAGAAAGGAACCGAGCGTGAGACGGCAGAATGTGTGCTCCAACTACAAATGGCTCATCACGTCTGGGCCCGTCCGGGTCGGGGAGCGAGAGCCATGACCCAGAGCGGGCAGGAAGGCAGGGCAAAGGCACCGAGGCGCTGCCAAGCGGCCCAGCTGCAGAGAGCCAACGCGGAATCCGAGGCAGAAGGGAGCCACGGTCGGGCAGACAGTTAAAAAGGCCGTCGCGGCAGGAGAGCACGGGCCAGAGCAGAGGGCAGGCCGCCAGCGGGCAGACTAACGTGAGCGTCCAGGTCCAAGGCTGAGGAGCAGGATGGACTTGGGCATCAGGAGGGAAGGGACGGCAGTTAACGAGTGCTCATGACGTGGCAGGTGCCGTTTTAAATGCGTCACAAGTGTGTCGCCCCCAGAACAAGCCAAGAGGAAACCAAAGCACCAAGAGTTCCTAGTGACGGCCACGCGTGGAGGTGACAGGAAGCAGCAGGGATCCCGGATGGGCCTGGGCTGCTCAGCCGGAAGACGACGCCAGAGAGAGCGTCAGCGAGGAAGCAGGGGGCCGAGGCCCACGAGGCCCTCCGTGCTAACGAGGGCTGGGTGCCGAAACGCACAGGGCAGGGGAAGGGCCAGCACCCTTCTCTGGCCGGGGGTGGAGGGGGGACACCTGCAGACAGCCAGCTCACGCCTCCTCCCCGTAGGGCTCGTTCCCCTCCTCCTCCCCCTCTTACTACTTCTAAACACCTCACCCTGCATCCTTAAGGATCATCTGCCAAGAATTATCTTTACCTCCATCTCAGAACTTTTATTTACTAAAATTTATTTATTTTGAGAGAGAGAGAGACAGAGAAAGAGCAGGGGAGGAGCAGAGAGAGAATCCCAAGCAGGCTTCATGCTGCCAGTGCAGGGCTGGAACCCATGGCTCGAACCCATGAACAGTGAGATCATGACCTGAGCCAAAATCAAGAGTCAGACACTTAACCAAGCCACTCAGGCGTCCCTCAGAACTTCTAAATTTTTTTTTTTGATATTTATTTAGTTTTGAGAGACAGAGATAGACAGAGCGTGAGTGGGGAAGGGGCAGAGACAGAGGGAGACACAGAATCCAAAGCAGGCTCCAGGCTCTGAGCTGTCAGCACAGAGCCCGATGCGGAGCTCAAACTCATGAACTATGAGATCATGACTTGAGCTGAAGTTGGACGCTTAAGCGACTGAGCCACCCAGGCGCCCAAAACTGAGAATTTTAAAAATATTTAATTCAAGAACAACGGTAAACCTATTACATGCCAACATAAACATTTTTGTGACAAATATATTTTCTAAAACCAAAACAAAATTAACGAGAAGAGTGGCAATGTTTTACGCTTGTGCAAGTCTCTGTAACCCCTGACTTAACAGATGACAGCTGAATCCGCAAGGGCTCTACTGCGGTGTCACACAGCAGGCTGGAGAAAGCCCCATCCTGCACCCGTGAGAGAATGAAAACGAAAAAGGCAAATCACGTCTAAATGTCGTCACAGAAACCGTCCTGACCTTCCCACCTCCTAGCAGGGTCTCAAGGACTCCTGGGGTCTCTGGACCGCACTCTGCAAACTCCTCATCGAGAGGGGGGCAGACAATGGCAGTCCAGAGGGACAAAGAGCAGGGCAGCCAGATTAGCCCCCAGATCGGAAAAGAAGTGGGGACGCAGGAGAATCTCTGCCGCGTGTTAGCAGACACGAAAATTAGATCAAATAACAAATTCTGCTGGTGCCAGTTTCGTTTCATTGTTTGGTGGGGGAGGAGGGGTGCAATATATCAAAATCATGATCTCATTCCCCTCAATTCTGATATAACCTCCCTTTATCTGTAAAAAACACTGCTATAGAAAATATTATTGCTAATAAACATATGTTCTATTGGTATTGGGGGTAGGAAAAATGACTTACTTACAGAAGCCATCAGATGAAGCCCAGGTAAACTAAGAAACTCACCCAAGAATTAGAATTACAAGCGTTAGCTTCCCAATAGTGTTCAAACGAAGATTAAATTATTTTACTTTTATACACACAGGTTAACAATGAAGGAAAACAGCCCTGAAATAAAATGGGTGGGGCACTGATCATTGCCCATAGAAAATCCACACACATACAGCGGGGGAAGAGCGGGGTTTAGTAGCTGGGTGCATAGGCTCTGGCACCGAACAGATTTGGTTTCAAACTCAGAGCCTGCTGAGGACCAGGGTATAGACCTGGGGGAGGTATGTAGCTCTGGGAAGCTGAGCTTACAGTCTGAGAGCACAGGGCAGTTGTGAGGACCAAATGCGAACTCACTTCCGCACTTAATGTGTATCTGACATAGAATTTGGATTTAATAAATGTTAGCTATTCATGGTAACTTAGCTATTATCAGTTTATTAGCGATTAAAGTTCTGTTGTCCTTTGGGGATTTTACCCTATTCACTTCTTAACTTTTATTCTTCCCTTTCATTGGATTTTATTTGCAATCCTTTAAAGTTTGTTTTCTAACCATTTTAAAGCTCTGGTGTTTAAGAAAAAAGCTCTGCATAGTAATCTAAATAACAGCTCTCTAATCACTGGGGTTTAAAAATCTTTTTTTATGTTTATTTATTTTTGAAGGAGGGAGAGACAGAGCATTAGAGGGGGCATGGACAGAGAGGGAGACACAGAATCCAAAGCAGGTTCCAGGCTCCAAGCTGTGGGCACAGAGCCCGACGCGGGGCTCGAACTCACAGAGTGCGAGATCATGACCCGAGCTGAAATCAAGAGTCAGACGCTTAACCGACTGAGCCACCCAGGTGCCCCCTTCATGAAATTTACACAAAAGCTCAATTTTCACTGTAAAAAATAGATGCCCATCATTTCTATTACCCTCTATCTTTCCATAATTGCTCTAAAATGAATTATTTAATAAGCTAGCAACAAGTAGGAGGAGGTCAGCACTTTTTTCCCTACACAAATCAATTATTCAGAAGTATTTTAAAATTCTATTTCTTGTCACATTAAAACAGCATTTTAAAATCTGTATTTATTATGTACTTTATAAAGCCACTCACAATACAAAGGCTCAATGGTGGCTGCTATCCTTCCAAAAAACAACTAGGATTTTTGTGCTGTCTGCTAAACAGGTGAACGATTTTTGTTTCTCCAAGTAAAACACACACACACACACACACACACACACACACACACACACACACACACACAACCTTGAGCAGAATTTCGGTCAATAAACAATCTAACAACATCCAGGAATTTCACAGATCTCCACGCGTGACAGTTACTGGTTTTGTGACTGTGTTCTAGTGAATTGGCCTTCTGGAACCTCCGTTTCATGGTCTGTACATAAATTACACCCTCCCAACCCCTGTTGGGCGGTTAAATGCGATGTTTATAAAAAGCACTCCGCAAGGTCACTGGCACCTGAAGCCGCTCCATCATTCAAATGCCAAAGTCAGAGTCCAAAGGCTCGATTGCATCACACTGCTTCTGACACCGTGAAGACAATGCTCACACATGTCAACACATGTATGGTAGAAACGCACCACAGGCGGTTCATCAGTTAGCAAGCCCTGATTTTCCAAAACCACTTCCCCATTTCTTACCTAAAAGTGAAAAAACAAACAAACAACCCAGTCTCTAAAGCTTTTATCCTCACAAAACTTCAACAAGGACCACCTATTTTATGTAAGTTGCATGTGTTATGACGCACAACTGAATGAGTTTGCTCACCATTCTAATACATGGTTATGTGAGCTTTTTAATGTTTCTTTCAACATTCTGGCAAGGATTACGATCTTAATGTAAAAGTAAAATTAGTTTTTATATTGGGAGGGGGACAAAACAGAAGAGACTCCTAAATATGGAGAACAAACTGAGGGTTACAGGAGGGAGTGTGGGAAGGGGGAGGGGGCTAAATGGGTAAGGGGCACTCAGGAATCTACTGAAATCATTGTTGCACTATATGCAGTTTGGATGCAAATTTTAAAAAATTAAAAATAAAATAAAAAAATAATTAAAAAAAAGTAACATTAGTCTCCAGAAGTACCCAAAACCAGAAGATGAGTCCTTACACTTTGCCAATGACAAGCCCTCTTATTTTTAATTATTATAATTTTCTAGTTATTTTTAATAATGCAAGAATTATTTTTTTAAAAAGAAGAATATATTCGCCTAATTGGATAATATCTCCAAAACTTTTGTTTTTTAACTGATTAATTTGGAATAAGATATTAATCTGACATTTTAGACAGACCTGATGTGGCAGAACCTCATCGAACAAGCAATCTGTGCATATTTCTCTTTATTCTAACACATTCAGATGAATAGCACCACCCAAAGTAACACCTTTATTTACTAAGGGAGGTGTATTAGTCTCATTAGCATCCCTACATTGATGTAATCCCCCTACTTTATATAAAAACCCTGCGTAAGCCTAAGAAAAAAAAAAGCTTCCCTTACTTGCCCAGGGATGACTGAACCATCTTAACAGAGAGATCCAGTTTACGATTAGAAATAAACGTGGACTTCAAATACCTCCAAAAGAGACTGTATTGGTGAAATGGTATAAAGGGATCTGAATCACAGCCTTTCCTGAGTGCAGGATTTTATGGAACGATGCTATGTCCTCAAGATTCTTCCGAAATCCGACAGAACCTGGACATCCGATTACCCATCACCAAGTAATAATTTTTCCTCCCTGTGAGAACTGAGCATACTTAAAATCCTTAGACCCTAAGCACAATATGCCACAAGGCCACTGCACCTTTGTAGATAAAGATACCTGCAACTTTCTTCTACAAAAGAGTAACAAACACACAAAACTCACCCTTTGCTGGGGACCCTCTCCCTGTTGGCTCTCACTACTTTTCCTCAATCAACTTAGGGTATTTCTTTTCTAATGTTGCATCCTCATGATCATAATGCTTAGAAGCAAAAAGTTTGAGTCCCAGGTGCAATCAGACCCACCCACCTAGTTCTAATCCCAGATCCATCACTTACTAACCTGTTTCCCTGTGAAACAGATCTGACACAGTACCTCCAAAGGCTTAAGTGCCGGTGCATGTGCTTTGCACAGTGACTGATACACAATAATTACTGAAGCATTACCTATTATAAACAGAAGGTAACATAAAAAACCAATTTTGGGGCGCCTGGGTGGCTCCATCGGTTAAGCGTCCGACTTCGGCTCAGGTCATGATCTCGCGGTTTGTGAGTTCCAGCCCTGCATCGGGCTCTGTGCTGACAGCTCAGAGCCTGGAGCCTGCTTCGGATTCTCTGTCTCCCTGTCTCTCGGCCCCTCCCCTGATCATGCTCTGTCTCTCTCTGTCTCTCAATAATAAATGTTAAAAAAAAATTTTTTAATAAAAAATAAAAAATAAATCAATTTTAGAATTACTTATGGTTTTACAACTGAAATTCAACTTCTAGCCCAGCAATACCAAAAGAGCCTGTATCTTTATCCCAAACCACTACAAGGCTTCCAAACATGGTCCACAGAGAGCATAAAAGAAAACATCTAAGAGTCCAGTTTCCTTCCTGCCACATGTTATTCCCTCTCATGGGAGGATAAGATTGTCCTCAGTGAAGTTAATATTTTCCCCAGAGTTCCTGCTGAGCCACGAACCACTGCTAATTAACTTCATGAGGACAAATTTTCAAGTGACTTGAGGTTTCTGCCTGCCAGATGCCATTTCCGAGATCATCATTCCTTCCTCATAGAGTTGGGGCAGTTCCTAACGACATTTTTATCCAGGAATCCATGCTGCAGGAGTCTTGTTAGTACTGGCAGGTAACAGGTGGAAACAAACCTGGACGGTCTGCTCTTTGGGGTCCTCCTGGACTGAGATAACAGCCAGAGCAGCTGTAACTGCCTCTTCTTTCCCCAACCCCACCCCGACCCCCGGGGCTGCTGCTCTACAAGAGCCTAAGGGGCAGAAGGACACGGAGGAAGGGGGCAGGAACCAGGAAGAGAGCTGTAAGTCAAGCCGTGGAGCGCTGTAGCAGGAACGAGTATAATCTGTCTGGAAATACGAAACCAAAAGCAGATGAAAAAAATACTCAAAAGCAAGAGTCACAAAATACTTATTCAACAGAACAGAAAAGATAACCTCACCTACCGAGAGCTTCTATCATCTATATGCTCAACAACGGGACCAAAAAATAAGTAAAAGATCCCCACCGAGTTCATTTTCTGGGAAGAAGACAGGACGAATTCCAGCGCACAGCACTCAGCGTGATGGCATTGAGCGCTTACAGCAAGCTCTGACATGGTATCAGGAGGAAAAATCCCCAGCAGAATATCTGTAACTAAGAATGACCTCTGAGAGCAGATCGTCCGGAATGTGAACAACTCTTCCTCCTGACCGAACCCTGTATGCAAACAAAAGCTCACCTGGACACCCAGGGTACGAAGCAGGGAGGCATGTGCTCTTTAGCTGAGTCACCGGTTTAATCTCATTTAGACCCCAAAAAGTGAAGTGACTTGGCCAAGGTCCCAAAGCAAAGAGTCTGAATTCAAACCCATACTCCAAACCAGTGCTCATCCGGTCAACCACTAAGGCCATCCGGTGCAAGAGTCCGAATTGGGTCCCTGCTCATGACCTAGCCTGCTGTTTGTCATCATCCATAAAGGAGGCAGCTGAGGAAAGTATTTGTCAAAATACGTCTCAAGCCTTAAAAATACACTTCCGCATAATTTCTACTTAGCACCAAATATCTGTGCTGTTTCCAACTGTTTCATTCTACTGAACATGTAGTGAATGGGTGACGCACACACAGTCTGGGTTTGACTACTTTCCAAGCCAGCCGCTCCCCCCTTTATGCTTCCCCAGCCCTGAGTGCATTCTTCTTTTCTAACACTCATCGCAGTGCGATTGGGAGTGTGACAGTAAGCATCTCGCTGAGACAGAGCACGTCCTCGTGTGCAGCACTGGGTCCCAGCACAAGCAAACAAGTATCTGTTGTGCGACTGTCTTAACGTCTCCAACCCAACGTGCATTTCACAGGGTAAGGACCCTATCTCCGTTATCTGTAAGTTTCTGGAAACATCGAGGCAAACAAGATATGTTTGTTCAAATTGGTGGGGGAGGTGGGGCGACATAATGGTAAATTTAAAACTACTTTCCTACACCTCTTACGATATAATCCCATTCACAGCTTGGCAACCCGTCAGACAGGTACAAGTTTACTGTATATATCTACACCTTTTACGTTTTTTTCTCTAGATCATTTGTTTTGTTGAAAATTACGTGCCAAGTTATAACGAAAATACTTCAGGTGAACTTCTCTCAGTTAACGGGCTTTTCTACTCTTCCTGTTGTAATCATCCCACATTTCTGCTCTTTGTATTTAAATAATGGCAGTCCCTTTGTGCTGTGTTCCAGAAGTCTGAGAATTTTCAGAACTCAAAATAAGTTTTCCCATAGAAAAGTTAGAAAACAAAAAACTAACACGAAGGGCGCTTAGGTTCCCACGCCTGTCCACAAAGGCTTATTTAGCACATCAGAATAGCACAGAGCCCAGCCACACAGTGCTGCCTTCTCCGGGAAAATGCCTCCCTAATTCCAGGCGGGTATGCCTGAAACACACTTCTACTGCCCTTCCTCTTCTAAGGCCTACACCCACTCCCCCATTCCCATCCACTGTGCTTCCCTCCTCCCATTCCGCACTCCCCTCCCACCCCGGGGACAGAGATGGAAGGGAAGTCCAGCACCTATGTCCAGGTTCAAGAATGAGATCCGGGACTTTGCTGCAGGTAGAACAGGAGACAGAGCTACTATGCTGGCAGCCGCGAGGTGGAGGCCAGGGCTCTACAGGAGGCAGAGGCTGCAGCCCAGCAGCAAGGGCTCGAGGAGACTACTGGGAAAGAGCTTGCTGTCATGCAGAAGTCACGGTATCATTCATTCATTCATTCACTCATTCATTCATTCCATAAATGCTTACTGAGAACATACAACCTCCTAGGTGCTGCACTATATTCAGAAAACAAAACAGACACCATGTGCCTGCTGTTTTGCCTCCCAAGGGACATTTGAAACTATCTGGGAACATTCATGGGTGTCCCAACTCGAGGGGGAAGGTGGTAGCAGCATCTAGTGGGTGGGGGCCAGGGATGCTACTCAACAGCCTGCTGTGCTGTCCCCATGTCAGCGTTACCCAGCCTGAGGTGGCAGCAGGGTGGAGGCTGCCGGCTTTAAGCAATTTAGGACAGCTCCTCTTGAGAAAATTATCACAGTTTAGAAGGATTTTTAATGTAACAGAACTGAACTGTGATCTGATTCTATCAGAGTGAAATGAGCATTGATATGTACAAAGAGGGACACTTACTTGTGCATGTTCTCCACTCCTATGATGATCATGATACAGTAGGAAATTCCACTTTGTACGAGAAAATGTAAGGCATACCTATAAAAATAAGAGCACCGTTAGAAGAGGGACACCCACCCGCAGACATCAAGCTGGAGCCATTTAGGCTACAAAGTGCTTCTGTTTAACACGAAACATCCCCAGATAAAGAAGAAGGAGTCTCACTTCCGCGGCCTAAAATTCTGTGACACCTTAGAGGGAGTCCCACATCACAAGCCCCAGAAGAGCTGGGAAAATTAAACGAAACCCCATAAAGGCGCACTCAGTGCCCTGGCATGCCGCGTTTCCTAGCTACGTGAAAGCACTGTAGGGTTATGTGGCTCAAGGATTACAGCTTTTTCCATAACTCAAGGCACAATGACGAAAAGGTAATAAATCTGGATTTCAGAACAGTCCCGACAGAACATTAGTTATTTGTTTTCCCAAATACCTAAACTGCTTCTCCTAAAGCAACAAAAAGTACCAAATGGTAGTATTTACTACAAACCAGGTACCCCCAAATGTATTTATTCTGAAAACACGATGGCTCTAATCAAATAATCTTCTAATCCTTAACCTGCAGTCACCTATCCATAAAAAAATTCTGGCTAACGTGACACAGAAGTCCCTAGTGTTCTAATGTAGAGATCCACCACTGAATGAGAAAACTAACTTATCCATTCATTTCACAACATTCAGGCAAAACATGATGAACATCTCGGTTGCAAACTCAATCCAAACCATCCCTGAGATCACGCATATATGGGCACACACACAAACTTACAATTTCCTTTCCCCATCGATGGCATGAATAATTTATGAAAAAAATTTTCATACCCTTGTATACAACTTACAATATAAACAAGGATCTTAACCTGTGATTAAAATTACTTTTTAACCTAATCATTATGGAGTCACAGGCACCACCAATGTGGAAAAGTTACTTAAATTTTTGAATAAATTTTTCCATAGATATATTATGAGAAGTAGGCGCCACGGCAGGGCCACAGAAGAAACATATTTTATCCTCTATACAGAGTATGCCAGTCTGTCTGTCTCCACTTCCATCTAACACACACACACACACACACACACACACACACACACACATACACACACACACACGAAAATGACATCGGCCTGGAATACCACTCTAACTAGAAAGTCATAAGAAAGCAGAAAAACACGTATGAATATAAACTGAAACAGAAGGAAGCTTTAAAAACATTAAAACACACACTTTTCTATTTCTAATTAATTATCCACCTCCTATTTGTGGCCAGCATTGACAATTCACTGACACATCTAATGTGGAAATGCTGAGGAGGACTGCTAGATACATTAAGGGCTTTATTAACTGAGAGTAGAACTCAGTAAAGACATTCGTCTTGGGGTGCCTGGGTGGGTCGGTTGGTTGAGCGTCCGGCTCTTTCGGGTCAGGTTACAATCTCACTGTTCATGAGTTCAAGCCCCACATCGGGCTCTCTGCTGACAGTGCAGAGCCTGCTTGGAATTCTCTCTCTTCCTCTCTCTCTCGCTCTCTCAAAATAGATAAACTTTAAAAAAAAAAAAAGACATCTTAAAAAATTTTTTTGAGGACTCTTGGGGAAATATGTATTTTTTTCCTTTTCTATGAGTAAATTTCCTTGAAGCATAGGGATAGACAACAACTTTAGAAGCTAAGGGTTTCATTTCTCAAACAGCTCATGGTTCCTTATAGCACCTTCAGATGCCCCGTCCCCTGGCATCACTGTTCAGAAAATGTGCTTGGCGATCTTCTGGGGTGCAACATAACGCTCTGCCAGCCTCCTGTTGTACAAGCTTTTATTACTGTGACAGTTCAAGTTCATCCATATGAAGCAATCTGCAGTCGCCTCTGTTCCATCCACCTCCACGACAAGCATCAAGGTGCTTTTCCACTCACGTATATGGCACTGGTGGACTTCACAAGCACCCACATGCGCTCACCCCACTTGCTCTCCTTAGTAAACTGAGAATAAATACAGAGTGGCCACTTAGTATTTTTCAGGCTTAGGAGGTAATAATGAAAGGCGTTGACTGGGGAATCTGGCACACAATAAGCACTCAACTCTTAAGTACTATTAGTAAAGTAGAAATTCCAGATGGGAGGTATCTTAAAAGTCTATTATAATCCAACCCTCATCATTTTAGAGCTGAGGAAACTAAGTCCTAAAGTCACATACCTAGTTAATACCCTAACTGATGGTAAAACTCAAGTTGTTTCTTCCTGGGCAACTCACCCACTGGCTGACTCTTCAAGGGGCGGGGCGGGAGGGAACCCACACACTGGGCTTCATAGTCTCTCAAGCTGCCCGAGGACTTGGAAAACAAAGGGATCCTTTATCTCAAAAGTTCAGTTTGTTTTTAGATCTCACATCTTACTCATTTTGAATTTCAAATCACACACAGGTATAAATTTTACTTCTAGCAAAAAAGGACACAAGTTGAAAAAAGGTTGAGAAACGCCTCTCCCGATTGTTCAACTGATCTGTAGTGAGCATGTGTACTTTCTGACAGGCACCGTCCAGGGCACTAGGAATACAGACTCAATAGGACACAGCCTCTGTCCACGGAGAGCTTCCACTATAGAGAGGAAGACGGGCAACTAACAGACGACGTGATCAATAACATACTGTGTGGTAAACACTAAAAAAGAGATTAGAAAACCTAAAATTGCCAATCTGGACCACCAACTGCACGATAATGACAGATGATAACTATGATGACGGCCTTGACCCTGGGTGATTCTCCAGGTTCACAACGAGCTGGCTACTGGGCTAATAAGCTCCTCTCTGTAGTATTACACCTTTGGGGTCTCATAATAATCACGGATTCCCTTTCACAGATAAGGAAATGAAGCCAAAAGGGTTTGAGTAACATGTCCAAAGTAAAGGGCTCCCGGTAGAACCCAGGTGTGACTTCAAAGTCTAAGCTCTGTTGCACTACCCTTCACGGTTATCAGAGAGGGTTAAATAAAGTGTAAGCAAATTCTCAACTTGCAGATGATGGTTTAAAAAAAAAAGCTGTGGGGCGCCTGGGTGGGTCAGTTGGTTAAGCGTCCGACTTCAGCTCAGGTCACGATCTCGCGGTCCGTGAGTTCGAGCCCCGCGTCGGGCTCTGGGCTGACGGCTCAGAGCCTGGAGCCTGTTTCCGATTCTGTGTCTCCCTCTCTCTCTGCCCCTCCCCCGTTCATGCTCTGTCTCTCTCTGTCTCAAAAATAAATAAACGTTAAAAAAAAAAAAAGCTGAGAGAAAACAGAAGTAGGTAAAGTAGCCAATGATATTTACAAAGTACTAACGTATGTCTTCCGAAAGGGAAGCCGTCCAAATCAATAGCAGCTACGATTACCGTTGAGCCTAAAAACACAGGGTGTTGAACTGCAAAATGAAAGGACACTCGACTACTTCCCTCACATTCCAATTAGCATACAGTTATGTGAGCCGGGTGCAGAGACTACAAAAACTTCTCTTGGGGCGCCTGGGTGGCTCAGTCGGTGGAGCAGCCAACTCTCGATTTTGGCTCAGGTCATGACCTCATGGTTCTCGAGATCGAGCCCCACATCAGGCTCTGCACTGACAGCACGGAGCCTGCTTGGGATTCTCTCCCTCTCCCTCTCTCTCTGCCCCTGCCCTGCTCACTCTCTGTCTCTCCTGAAATAAATAAGCAAAATAAATAAATAAATAAGTTAAAAGAATTTCTCTTCCCAAAGAAAGGAATATAAAACATTTTTTCCTGCGAGAAAAAAAAAGAAACAGAGAACTCTATTTTTAAAAATCCTGGTTATCACATGTAATCTGAAATACTAAAGAGTATAAATAAAGTCAGGCTCCTCGTGGCCCAGTGTGTGAAGCATCTGAGAAGGCAAGAAAACACCTGCTCAGTCCAGACCTCGGACGAAAGAGAGCATGCTTCCCTTGGTGGCGCTGTGTGTTGCAGGGCCCCGAAAGATGCTACTTACATTTCAATTTTCTACTCTGTTTACACTGACCACAACATGAATGGTGTCCTTGGACTTGGCCGCTCCGAACTACAAGCCTTCCCCAGCCCCTCTCTAAAATGTGTCACCCAAGTACTGAAGCACTGATGGGTGAAATATGTAGACTGGGATATAATTTTAATTCATCCAGAAAAATAAGTCGGGGAATAAATGAGAATGGAGGAATTTTCAAAAACCGCTGAAGCCGGGTGATGGGTATACAAGGGCTCATTATTCTCTGTGCATTTGTACTTGAAAAGTTTCACAACAAAATTTTAAAATAAAATATACGGAAATACTACCCCCATGGCACGATTTAAGAGAAGTTTAAATTGAACCCCCTGAGAAACGAGGAAAACTTTGATGATATGTATTTGATGGCGTCGAGGAAGTGGAAAAGGCCACGGGGGGGAATTCAGAGGCCATCTCTATACCTCAAGACTCCACACAAGTGGCGGTGCCTAGCAGAGGACTGGCCACATGGCCGTAAGGTAGAGACTGAACAAATGATGCCTGTCTGATCTGTTATTAATTTCTAGGACACAACTGAATTGCCAGAGGCAAAAATCAGATCAAGAGATACCAGTATCTTCCAACCCTCCCCAGCATCAGAATCCACATCCTACCACAAAGGGCCACGGATTGCACGCCCCCCAACAGAGACTACAGAGCACACAGTGAGTGGGTCCTGCCCTCTCAGGGAATTTCTATCTCCGACAAGCGTCTGCAGAAGAGAGAGCCCGAAAGCCTCCTCCGTGAGCGTGTTAACCGTGCGGCAAACGCACAAGCAGCGCAAAGCTCTCGCGTAAAAAGGAAAATCCAGATGAGATCACCAAGAAGCCCTTCCGCAGAGAGTCTCTGCTGCCTCGCCAAGACTGTGTCTCTCCTCCTGATTTTTTCCGTCACACGACCAGTCACTGATGACACACGGGAAGTATGGTGTTTCTGTGCTTACGGCTCTCAGGGAAGCCCCGACAGCTAAGAAGGGAGTGGACTGAAGGGAACCCGTACATCTGACAGGGCAGAAGTAAAAGCTTTCCATTATACAGAACTCTTCCCCGTCAGACACAAACAAAATAAATGTCTTTTTTACTAAGGGCAGAATCATCTAAAAAATGGTAACAGAGTTCTATCAGTGGGTTTTTCCGGACTCTTCAAAGCCACTTGCCCAGAAAGAAAAAACTATTTTAAATGGTTTGTTTGTCTTGGCCTAAAAGATGTGCAGAATAGGTGAAAAGAACGACTCGTGACAGAAAAATGTGTCTGTATGTCTTTTTCCTTCATCTGTCCTATGTCATACATTATAAATAGCAAATTGCCCTCCGAGCCCAAACTGAAGACAGAGAGCCCATTCTCCACTCTCTGTTTTTTCTATGAAACATACAAATATAAAACCTGACCTGCAACATATAAGAACAGAACCCCACATGATGTATCTCTGTGCACACTCAATTCACAACGCTCTCCCAAGTCTTCATTTAAAGACCATCAAAATAATGACTTACCATCCAAAGCAAAAAAGTGCAAGATAAAGGCCCAAAAGGGTAGCAACGACATGTCTTATAAAACAGCTAGTTTTGCTTGAATGGAGGTAAGTTCGAAACCAAACGGCTGCTAGCAAGGCGAAGAGCTGGCACACGACAAAGTTGACCTGCAAAGAAAAATTAAAATTTCGTATTAGCAACACGGACTTGAATTCTTCACTCGCCACCACGCTTAAAGTCTCAGGCCCAGATCTTCTAGAGTTTACAAAAGAAACGAAACCAAAAGCAAGAACCGGGGCCTTCTTAGAGAGGACAGCCTCAAGGGCAAATGGGCCCGCGTGCACCTGCCTGTGCTCCAGGGCCAGGTGGCGTCCGGGGTGGAAAGGCCTGGGGTTGGGGGAGGCACCTGGAAGAATCTAGAAGATGTGGGGGTACAGACACAGAAAGAGCACAGGGTGCACCCTGTGGTTTAAGGGAAAGAGAATCTGGTCTTTATGACACAGGCAAGTTTGTCCAAATATGCCCTGGGTCAAGAACTGGTCAAGGCCCCTGAGGGTCTGGTGGAGTGCATCTTCTTCCACGTGGAGCTCCACCACTGAGGAACACTGGGAACCAAGTGCCTCAGCTCTGGGGGACCTCAGGGACGGGTTCAGAAGGCGAATGGATGGATGGAAACAGAGAAAGGAGGCTTCAGAAAGCAACAAGAAAAACACGGACCCTCAAGTCCACCAGCATCAGATTTTTGCTTTGTAACTCGCGGTGATGCTGCTCTTGACAGTGGGAACAAAGTGCAGGTGGCAACATCATCCCGTAACACGCCTGCCCTGGCCAAACAGGGCAGAAAAGGCTAAGGAGAAGAATCTCTTGTCTATTTAAAGACTCAAGGGGCACCTGGGTGGCTCAGTCGGTTAAGCGGCCAGCTTCCACTCAGGTCATGATATGAGTTCACAAGTTCAAGCCCCACGTCGGGCTCTGTGCCAACAGCTCGGAGCCCGGAGCCTGCTTCGGATTCTGTGTCTCACCCGCTCTCTGCCCCTCCCCCGCACACACTTTGCTTCTCTCTCAAAAAATAAACATAAAAAAATTTTTTGAAAAAAGACTCAAGAAAAAAAATCTCCATTTTTTTCTTATGAAAGATATTCTCAGAGACTGTTGAGGAAAATAGGTCTTTAAAAATCCATCTGACGTTAGGAACTTGCAAAAAACACAAAACAACAACGAAATCACTGTTTCGGGCCCCTCAACCAGGAACAAATCACACTATCTACATGTAGATGCTGCTATAGATCCATAGAGATGTCTCTGCTAAAGACACAGACAACTATGCGCTCTTTCTTGCATTACAAGGAGAAAAACAGTTGAACATTGTTGTACTTTGTCTAAGAGACCATTGTTCTTTGAAACAGTTAGACTCAATACAAGCAAATTGTCATTCCAACAGGTTCTAAGCACTTTTTCCCTCCTAAAAGGTTCTAACAATAATTTCTTCATTAAGCAAAAAGTAAATGCATCAGAAAAATGAATATTTTTGGAGGCGCCTGGGTGGCTCATTTGCTTAAGCATCCAACATCAACTCAGATCATGATCTCACGGTTCATGAGTTCAAGCCCCGCATTGGGATCACTGCTGTCAGCTCAAATCCCGCTTTGGATCCTCTGTCTCCCTCTTTTCTCTCTCAAAAATAAATAAATATTGGGGCACCTGGGTGGCCAGTTGGTTAAGGTCATGAGTCCAACTTCGGCTCAGGTCATGATCTCGCGGTTTGTGAGTTCAAGCCCCGCGTCAGGCTCCGTGCTGACAGCTCAGAGCCTGGAGCCTGTTTCGGATTCTGTGTCTCCTTCTCTCTCTGCCCCTCCCCTGCTCACCCTCTCAAAAATAAATAAACCTTAAAAAATAAGTAAATAAGTAAACATTAAAAAAAAGACAAATATTTTTGATATAAAAAACTAGTCATATCTGCAAAGCTTCTCACAGTTTAAAATTTTTCTTTCAAACATCCTTTAATTCAACAAAAATTTATAAAGCATCTACCATGGGCAAAGCATAGGAAAATCAAAAATGTGCAATTCCTAGTGCTAGGCCTGGATAAATTCAGAATCTAATGGGAAAAGCAAATCGGTACACAAGGAACTTCACCTCAATGATTAAAAAATCTTTTTAAAGGTTATATAGAAAGTGCTTTAAGAACACCCCACCAAAGGAAGGAGAATGAAGGGAGCATGAAGGAGCATGAAGGCAGGTGACATGAGTTCCTAATCATAGCTGATATCCACAGCCACATGAGCCATTGATCCCTGTGTCCCTACTTCCTCCTCTCTCCCCTCCCTTTCTGTCTTCATTTGTGTCTAATATAAAACAAAGCATGATAAGTATCACAGAAGCATCCTAGAGCCACTGACATACAGTGTTGTATCTTTGTAAATATCCCTTTCAACATTGTCATCTTACAGATAAAGAAAATGAGATCCGGTCTCACTCCAGACACTGAATCAAAATCTATGGGGGTAAACCCAAAAGTTGATATAAAAAACAAAAAACAACCCACATGTCTTGATAATCCTCAAGGTGTAAGAACCAACAGTGTCGGAAAATAGGGAAAGGGCATGTTAAACAAATAAACACCCAAACAAACAAACAAACAAAAACAATGTGAAGAAGCCAGTGAGAAATGGAAATGAACACAATGTGGAATCCTGGGAGAGGGGGGTCTAAAGGGAGAGGGGGGTTGGAAAGCGAGGGCTTTGCACATCATGCTGAGGCATTTACAGGTGAGCCCAAAAGTACTGAAAAAAACACTGAAATTTTTTAAAATAAAAAAAGGGATGTGGTCCTGCAAAGGCAGGAACAGAATAAGGATAGGAGGCTACACATCCAGATGTCCAAATACCCGTCTTGAAAGGTCTTAAAGGTAAAACTTTCCCAAACTGAGACTGTATCTTAGTCATTCTTTCATGGGTGGGGAAAGGCTGGGGAGACCAGTGATTACTGGAAAGGGAGAGACAGCAAGAAAGAAGGAACAGAACTACAGTGTCTGAAAATCATCATGCACTGGGTACTTGAAACTGATTGTCTCATTTAATCCCCAGAACAAGGTGCCACTTTCCATTTTACTCAACCAACTCAACATCATTTATAATAACAGGTGGTACCCCCACACTCAAATCCAAGTCTGACTAGTTCTAGGCTGTACAATGGGCTGCCCCTCCACTTCCAGAGAAAGTCTGAAGGTTAAGCTTGATCACCACAGGCGAGACTTTCAGACACGAGGCTATCTGCAAAATACCGCCATCCTATTTAACAAAACATCTACAACGGGCCACTTCCCATAGCTAATAAACTCAATGAAAAAGATCCTATGTGGAGTTCACACCCATTTGTTTTGACTTGTTACAAGTCAACCCTTTATACAAGCTTTCTTCTAGATGGAAAGAAAGACAAAAGATTTTATGTTCTTTTTTCGAAACTATTTTATTGAAATATACACACATGACCTGATGTGTCCTCAGAGAAACTGGCCCCAGTTATTTGGGAGTGGGGGAGGGGATGGGAGGGCAGGCAGGATACAGGAAGAGAGAAGGAAGCCAAGATGGATAACCTTAGCTAACTTAAGACTTACTGGTCACATACCTCACCGGATACAAAAGAAGCCTTTTTTGAAAAGTTGCACAAAAAAAGCCCTCATAAAAGCAACAGCTGCAAACCTTCCCAAGGATGCTCTTTAAGGAGTGTGTTTTACACGAGCTGGTGACAGAAGTATTTTCTTCAACACCAAATGACGTGGCTTGACCTCACAATTAAGTGAGTGTCTAGGTGTTCAACTGCAAAGCCTACTGCTCATTTATGCCACTCCAGTGTAACAGCTACAAGAGTAACTTATTTCTTACGGACATCCAAAGAAATGCTTAATATCCCCAAATAAATCTGCAAACACGTTTAGGGAGAAGGGCCCGAGACGGGGATGTAGGAGGCTCCTGGGCTCGCCTCCTCCCGCCTGACACACGGCCCCTCAGAATCTACCGCTACACTCAGAGCGATTTATAACTGTGTGAGGTACTGGATGGTAACTTCCAAGGGTGATCATTTCACAATATGCCTACACACCAAGTCATTATGTTGTACACCTTAAACTCATACAATCTCTTATGTACTCATATCTCAATAAAACTGGGGAGAAAAGTAGGTCATTTAAAAGCTGTTTCAAAGATACAGGTGCTACGAAAGAAAAGACTGGTAGATGTTACCATATAAAGATTGTTAAACTATGTATGGCAAAATGCAGAAAAAAAAAACAAAACTCAAAAAATAAAGGAAAAGTGTGAAAATATTTGCAGAACACGGGATAGAAAAAAAAAAAAGAGTCATTTACCTAATATACAAAGAACTTTTACATATCCACAAGAAAACTGAACTACTTAATAGCAAATTAAGCAAAAAGCATGAGCATTTACAAATGTCAATGTCCAGTAAAGATCTGAAAACTCTTCTCTCAACTCCAGGTAAGGCCATGCAAACGAAGGCAGGCAAGGAGATATGGAGCCCTGAGCCGGCTAAGGGACCAGGGCAGTGGGCAGCCGTCACTGCGGGCACACTGCAAGCTCCTGAAAGGAAGTTGAACGGCTATCATCGAAACTTAAAATGCACTACTCTTTCCTCAGAAAGCCACAACGTGATCCCAGACAAAGGGCATACACAAGCACCCTTCAAAACAGACACGAACGGTGTCTGTCTACAGGAGGCTGTGTGTTAAACAAACGGTGTATTTCCCATCTATAGAAAAGAAGCATCTCCTGTCAGTAGAAAGCAAGCTAGACAATTCAGTTAACGTAACCGGGGGAAAGGACTCTTCTTCGGGAAAAACTAAAGTCACACCCATCTCATCAACTCTGCTGGTAACACCGGGCTGCATGTCTAGTGCGACACCGCTCAGGTCTCCACCTGACTGACGGTCCTCGCTGCGCTAACCCATCGCAGGGCAGGGCCTGCCAGGGCTGCTCCCGGGGGTGGGGGGTGGGGGGGAGCAGGTGGCAGCAAAAGGAAGGCAGGCTTTCGTCTTAGGACACAGGGGACGGGCTTTGCAGACCCCGCCACAAACTCAGACCCGAAGGCTCTCCCACCTTCTCCCGGGCCCCTCGCTTTCTGTCCCAATACTTCCCCAGGCAGATCTCCTCTAACTGCTCCCCAGCATCTGCTCCTTGGGGACCCAAACGGACACAGCCATTCTAGGCAATTTACAATTACCTACCTGATCCTCACGTAAACCCTCTAAGATGGGCTCTACGGTCTATCTTAGAGGTGAAGAAACAAGAAACCAATGTGCTGCCTTCCACATTTAAGAACAAATTCCCAGGCACCTGGATGGCTCAGTGGGTTAAGCTTCCCACTCTCGGTTTCGACTCAGGTCATGATTTCACAGCTTCGTGAGTTTGAGCCCAGCACCAGGCTCTGCACTGACAGTGTGGAGCCTGCTTGGGATTCTCTCTCTCCCTCTCTGCTTCCCCCCTGCTCACTTGCGATAAATGAATGAGCATTAAAAAAAAAAAGTTCCCGAACGAATGAATGCTCAACTGTGGTGGCCATTAATGCTATTCACCTACCTCTGCTCGTCTCCTTCTGAGCACATGAAGACAGTGTCCCGACTCCCTGTCATGACCAGCCATGGCCAGTGAGTTGTGAGCACAGTGACGTGTGTCACTTCTTAATTACCAGAACAAAAACCTTCCAAGTTATCTTTCTATCTGCAATGTTCCAGAAACGATGAGCAAAGCCCCCCTGCCAACTCATAATTAGACAAGTGGCAAGACAGACCTTTGTTGTTCTAAGCCCGTGCGATTTAGAGACGGTTTGTCAGCCCAGCTTCATCTACTTCATCCTGACTGCTAGGATTACTAAAACTGTGTATGTCCTAGACAAGACCGCAAGAGATTATGTAAGCTTCTTATGTAATATAAATAACGTAACAAATAACATTAATTTTACATGAGATTTGCTACACAAAAATTAAAAACTTCTACAATAATAAAAGAAGACTAAAAGAGTATCATAAGTAACAATCTGGAAGAAAAAAATATGCACATGAGATACATAACAAAGGGCTTTAATACTCAAAATGTAGGGGCACCTGGGTGGCTCAGTCGGTTAAGACTCCGACTTTGGCTCAGGTCATGATCTCGCGGTTCGTGGCTTTGAGCCCCGCATGGGGCTCTGTACTGATGGCTCAGAGCCTGGAGCCTGCTGCGGATTCTGTGTCTCCCTCTCTCTCTGCCCCTCCTCGGCTCATACTCTGTCTGTCTGTCTGTCTCTCTCTCTCTCTCTCTCTCTCTCAAAAATAAACATTTTTTTAAAGTTTAAATTTTTTTGAAGTTCAAAATGTACAAAGAACTAAAGTCAATAGGAAAAAAATCGTAATTAAAAACTGGGAAAAGAAATAAACCATTCTCAGAAAGAAACTAAAAGTTAAATTGGATTTTTTAAATGTGGTTAAAAGAACTGCATAGATCTCTTTTTGATCTAAGTTTTGATGTGGAAGATCCCCAAGATATACTAGTAAGTGAGAAGCGCAGGCTGCAGAACAGGAGAAAAATCCAAACTATTTATGTATGCGTTCATTAATTTTATATGTACATAAACACAAACACACTATATAGTTACAATGTATATTTACATTAATTAATTCCATATTTATTTATTTCCTGTACTAATTATGAGCCTGCTAGGCACCCACGATGTGCCAGACATCAGCATGGTCTCCATGTAATCTATTTAAGAATGCCACACTTCACTAATCGTAGGTGCTCAACAAACACCAGCTGCGCTCCAGGCACAGGCCATGTGAGTCGCAGGCCGACCTCATATAACTCTCAGGACCATCTCGTGGAAGCAGGCACCTTGACCTCCAGAGCCCATGCTCCTCGCCACACGCTGCTCTGCTTTCCTGTGCGCGTGCACGGAACTTGGCACCAACTGTGGGACTTGTTACCCCTGAGAAGGAGATTAACGGAGAAGAGCGGGATTTGAAATACCCCAGGGTTGCCAATGCTGCACGTACAGTGAAGCCCCCTGTGCAAAGCCCTCTTTCTGACTGTACTCCCTCCGTGTCCCCTGCCAAGAATAAACTACCGGCCTTAAGTTGTAGCGCTCTCATGAGTATTGTCCTACGTCTACCACGTGTGTAATTTACATATTGTATTGCTTTGGACATTTTGAATTTTATAAAATGGTAAAAGACTCAAAGGATCTGCATTTTTCTTGCACTTAAGATCGGAGGCGCCTGGGTGGCCTAGTCGGTCGAGCGTCCGACTCCTGGTTTCAGCTCTGGTCGTGATCTCACGGTTCGTGGGTTTAAGCCCCATGTTGGGCTCTGTGCTGTGGGTATGGAGCCTGCTCGGGATTCTCTCCCTTTCTCTCTCTGCCCCTCCTTGCTCTAGCTCTCAAGTAAACTTTAAAAAAAAGATGCCACTACCACCATTCTGGTCCCGCTGCCCCATATTCTCGACGATAGTTGCTACTGTCAGACTTGTACTTTTTGCCAAGCTAATGGATGTAAAATGTTATCTCATCGTTTCATTTGGCTTTCCCCTGATCACCGGTAATCGGTAAAAATAAAATAGCATTTTTCATGTTTATTGGACATGCAGTTCCTTCTTTATATCCTTTGCTCATTTTTCAAATCGGGTTGTTTTCTCAATGACTGTTTTAAAGACTTAGGTATTCGAAGCTGATATTTGCAAATAACTTCTCTTGGCCTACGGCTTGCCTTTAATCTTTGTTTGTGGTGTCTTTTTCTTTTATTTATTTTTGGGACAGAGAGAGACAGAGCATGAACGGGGGAGGAGCAGAGAGAGAGGGAGACACAGAATCGGAAACAGGCTCCAGGCTCTGAGCCATCAGCCCAGAGCCCGACGCGGGGCTCGAACTCACGGACCGCGAGATCGTGACCTGGCTGAAGTCGGACGCTTAACCGACTGCGCCACCCAGGCGCCCCTGTGGTGTCTTTTTCAATAGAAATTTTTTTTTATGATTTGTGTGGTCTTCAGTTTGGGGTTTTTGTTTTTGTTTTTTTTTTTTTAGTATGGTTGACATACAGTGTTATATTAGTTTTAGGTGTTCAACACTGATTCCACAAGTTTATTCAATATGCTACATTCACAAGTGTTGGCTACCCTCTGTCAGCATACAGTGCATTACAATTTCACTGACTATGAAATTCCCTGTGCTGTGCCTTTTATTCCTGTGACTTATTCATTCCATAACTGGAAGCCTGTATCTCCCACGCCCCTTCACCCGTTTCGCCCATCTTCCCACCCCATCTTTAGCTTTTGTTTTCTGCACTACACACACAACCGTATTTATTACATGAATACACAGACACGTATCTATCAATTTGTGGAGTCGGTATTTTTAAAAAACAGAAAATAAGTTCAAGTGTGATAGTATCACTGAATTAGATCAAACCCAGAATTCTGAATTTCCTACTGAAAGGCGTTCCAACATTTATCTGTGTCCACCTCCTACAAATACCTTCATGCTCCCAGCACTAACGTTTTCTGATTCTATCAAATAAATGTTGTCACGTTTCACAAAACTTAAGTTATCCTCACAGAATTAATGTGAGATAAATGTTCTCTACCTTAAAGGAAACAGCAAGCATGGGAGATTAGGAATCCAGACTTCTTGGCTGTGTCTTATGCTTTTTTGTTTAGTCCCAAAGTTGAACCCGATCCTACCATCTTCCCATTTTTACTAAGGGTGTCTACACTTCAACTAATGCATAGCTAAGAAAATGTTATGCTTTAAGTTTCCTTCCTTCCCTAGAACATGAGGAGGGAATTTCAGAGGTGTTTAAATGCATGTCAAGGGGTGCCTGGGTGGCTCAGTTAGTTAGGCGTCCGACTCTTGATTTCGGCTCAGGTCATGATCTCGCGGTTGGTGAGTTCGAGCCCGGCATCGGGCTCTGCGCTGACAGTGCTGAGCCTCCTTGGAATTCTCTCTCCCTCTCTCTCTGCCCCTCCCCCGCTTGTGTACTTGTGCTCTCTCTCTCTCTCTCAAAATAAACTTTAAAAAATATTTAAAAAAATAAAACATATGTCAAGTTATACACTTATCATCGTGCAATCTTCTGGACAGATCTGTGCTGTCCAATAGATCATCAGCTACATGTGACTATGAGCACTTACATTGTCTACTCAAAATTGAGATCTCAAATACTCACCAGACTTCAATGACATAGTATAAAAAGGAATGTAAAACACCTCATTAAGAATTTTGTTTGTTTTTTAGTGAAAGAGAGAGACAGTGTGTGTGCAAGAGCGGGGGGAGGGGGAAGAGACAGAGAGAGAGAGAGACAGACAGAGGGACAGAATCTTAAGCAGGCTCCACACAGCGTGGAGCCCATCGTGGGGCTCAATCCCACAACCCTGGGATCATGACCTGAGCCAAAATCAAGAGTTAGAAACTCAACTGACTGAGCCACCCAGGCGTCCCTCTGTAATAATTTTTATACTGATTACAAATCGAAATATTTTTAACACGGGGATTAAATTAAATACATTATGAGCATTAATTTCACCTGTTCCTTTTTACTTTTTTAATGTGTCTACTAGAAAATTTTAAATTATCTATATGGTTGGCATTCGTGGATCACATTGTATACTTATCGCACAGCCACTGGCAAAGCTGATATACTGCACTTTTTTATTTTAATTCCAGTATAGTTAACACACAGCGTGGTATTAGTTTCAGGTGTACAAGACAGTGAGTCAACAATTCTCCACATTGCTCAGCGCTCACAAATAAGAAACGTTCTCTCTGCCCCCTTCACCGATTTCACCCATCCCCCCACCCACCTTTCCTCTGGTGACCACCAGTGTGTTCTCTGTAGTCAAGAGTCTGTTTTCTGGCGTGTACTTCTCTTTGTTCATTTGTTTTGTTTCTTCGGTTCCACGTGAGTGAAATCATACGGTATCGGTTTTTCTCTGACTTACAAATAAATAATAAAAAACCTTAAGTTTAGAGTAAAAAAACCTAAATCTCGAGGCGATTCAAGAGGAGTACAATCCTCTCAACATATTAACAAAAGTGGCCCAAAATATCAACCACTACCTCCGTATCTCTTATCGATGGGATACAAAATATGCTTTGACGTTACTTTTCTATAGCGTAAGTGGCTTCTGGATAGCGTGTTTACATCCTCCACCAGTGGCTTACAAGGTAAACAGCCAGCCTTTGGGAGACCCGTAGCGGTGGGGGGGGGGACAGGGCCACACGGGCTGTGGTCAAGGAACAAAGGTCCTCCAGGCTCCACAGATGGAACGACCCTTAGCATGTTCGGTGCTGTGCTCGAATCTACGTGTGAAAGTCCAGCTGTACAATCCTCACCCAGACAGCCAGTTAGAAGCGGAGTCTTGGATACTGGCCCCAGAAATTTTATTCCCCTAGTCTAAACCAGGACCTTGAATTTTTTCTTTTTTTTTAAATTTGTCCCCAGGTAAAACTTGTGTGCAGCTATGTTTGGGAAACATGTCCTCAGCAACCAACCTCAAATTCAACTAGCTACGATGGGCCTCAAAGGCAAGACAAAAAAAACACTTTTTAAATCTTCAGGAGATAATACAAATTAAACCCACATAAAATACCATTAGAGGGGCACTTGGGTGGCTCAGTAGGTTAAGCGTCGGACTTTGGCTCAGGTCATGATCTCACAGTTCATGGGTTCAAGCCCCACATCAGGCTCTGTGCTGACAGCTCAGAACCTGCAGCCTGCTTCGGATTCTGTGTCTCCTTCTCTCTCTGCCCCTCCCCCACTTGCACTCTGTCTCCCTCTCTCTCTCAAAAATAAACGTTAAAAAAAAATTTTTTTTTTAAATATCATCAGATACCCATCAGATTGCCAAAGTTTTAAGACTGACAATACTAAGCGTAGACTACTATGCGGACAATGGGAACTCATACACTGCCAACACGCAACTACTCTGGAAAACAGCCTGCATTTTCTGACGGGACTGTTTCTGAAGATATTCCTACCCTACAACTCAGCCACTTCCCTACTTACAGGTATAATATGGGAACCAGGAGACGTGTACAAGAATATTTAAAACAGTGTTGTTCGTTATAGCCAAATGCTAGAAAAAACCCAACGCCCATGAACAATAAAATGGCTAAATACGCTGTGGTATATTCACACGATAGGAGGCTACGCAGAACAATGAAAATGAAAGAATTACAGATTTTTTTCACAACATATGGATTAAACTCAACACGCAATGTTGTATGAAAGAAGCCACACATCTTTTGAATCCACTCAGAGGAATACACACAACATAAAAACATATATTCACAGAAAGTTCCCCCAAACAAGCAACAAACCGCATTGTTTTGGGGAAGCCTGCATGAGTGGTAAAGCTATAAACAGCATGAAGTGACTATCACTGGAGCCATGAGAGTGATCACGATGGAGGAAGGGGTCCGGTTACAAGGAGGAACGTACAGGGTGGTAATATTCTATTTCTTGGCCACGGTGGTTACAAAGATAACGATTTTTAGTTTTTTGTTAAACTTTACGTATCAGCTATGATAGCATTAGGTGCCGTAATAAAGAGGCACACAAAAATGAGGTTCAGGTAACAGTCCAAAGCAGACATTCCTGGCCAGCGGGCAGCCTTCCCAGGCAGGCGACATAGGGGTCCTTGCTCCCTCCATGCTGGGGTGCCACCATCCAGAACCTCATCGTTGCTTCACCCAGCCGTGGGAAGGGAAATACGAGAGCATCAAAAAGGCACACTTCTTTCTCAAGAGCCCCAGCCTGAAAACGGGGCACAGATCGCTGTGGGCAGAGACGGTGGTGGACCCCACCACAGTGCGAGGCCGCCAGGGCCCCGTGGCCGGGCTGTGTGCCAGGACAGGGAGACACCGACTTCTGCTGGAGAGCTAGCCGTCTCCACCACCCTGTCATTATGTCTCATCTACTTTCCCATGTGGATATGACATTTCACAATTAAAAGAGTAAAATGAAACACTAGCTGTATCTGCCCAAGTAGTCATGAGTCTGCCCCAAGAAATGAATTCAAAATGTCACTTTACACACACAATTAAATTAGGAGGCCAAGGCATGAAACTGATAGCATTAAATTGTTATGCATGTATCTACGCCTTAAGTTTACTATGAATGTTTAAACCTATAAATCTTCATGTTAGCAGTGTCCTAAAAGACCAACTGGTCCAGCCCTCAGTCCATAGAGTGTTTCCCTCAGAAGCCGCCTGTAGATAGATGGTCAATCGTCCACCTCGTGACTCCAGAGACAGGACAGGACGCTCACTACTTCCCAAGCCAACCGTTCCATTGTGGGAAACCACTAACTTTTCCAAAATGCTTCCCGACAGAGGCCTGAACTCTTCCTCCAAGAAGTCCTCCTTGCCATCCGTCTGGCCTCTGTCCCCGCCCAGGCCAAGTCAAGTGTCCCTCGATGGTCCCACAGCACCCACACACACTCAGTGTGCTCGTCTATCGTGTGCACTTCCCCACGTACACCTCTACGCTCCTCAGTGGGGCACAGAATCTGGTATAATACACACAAACTTTCTTTCTTTTTTTTTTTTTTAAAGGAATTGGCCCTATCTGTGTCTTCTAGAAAGACACAAAATAAGCCTAACTACCTTTCCACGAGGATGACTCCTTTGACGATGTGCCAACTTCTTTCCACAGTAAGCCACAGCGGCTCATCAAATGCCATTTGGAGAAGAGCATTCCAGACTTTTGACCAACTATTTCCAATTCATGTACACACTACTCAAATACAGAAAAACAGGTATTTCCCTGCTTTTGATATAACAATTTCTGAATCCTACAACACCAACATACAGCTTTCTTAAAGTCACAACTAGATACTTCGTTAACTGTATTTTAGATGACAAAAAACTGCTTAGGAATTTATTACTTGCTCTGACACCCACCAGGAACATTAAAAATCATGAAAAAGAATTCCAGATAAAAAGTTCTAAGGAAATATAAGTGGGGGAAAAAAAAGACTTAAAAAGCATAAAGTTTAGCTTAGTTAAATATTTTCTTTGGAGAACAGGTTAAGAAGAGAGTTCAGTCCTTGTTTCAAATGCATCCATTCTCAGGGAGTGGGGAAATAGAACTTTCTATATACTCTCAACACTAATGGCTTTTTTTTGAATGTTTTATTGATTTTTGAGAGACAGAGACAGAGCATGAGCAGGGGAGGGACAGAGAGACAGGAAGACTCAGAATCTGAAGCAGGCACCAGGCTCTGAGCTGTCAGAACAGAGCCTGACACTGGGCTCGAACCTATGAACCATGAGATCATGACCTGAGCCAAAGCCGGATGCTTAACTGACTGAGCCACCCAGGCATCCAACACTAATGGCTTTTAAATGTTCAAATTAAAGTCAAGAATTACATAATATCTCCATAGTAAAGAGATAGAGAATACCTCAAACTATATATATAAATTTTTTTAATGTTTTTTTAATTTATTTTTGAGAGGGCGCAAGTGGGCGGCGGGGGGACAGAGAGAGACAGAGGATCTGAAACAGGCCCCGACAGCATCAGCAAGCTCGATCTGGTGCTTGAACTCACAAACCATGAGATCACGACTGGAGTCAAAGTCGGACGCTCAACCAACTGAGCCACCCAGGTGCCCCCTCAAAACAAACTTTAATAGATTGCTCTTTTTCTTTATAAACCTTAGTTAATTAATGATCTTATTAATTCTAAATATTAAACACCATTCCTGCTCACAAATGATTGTGCTCAGATGGAAAAACTATCACATAAACCCAATTTCCCAAATTGTGAACTGAAATAGTCTATCAGAAAACAAAAACTTGATGGCTTTTTGTGTAGCAACTAAGCATCAGGTCCAACGTCACTTGGCGGAATATATCATGACTATACAAATAAATTAAGAGGAGAGAAGACTTCAATATAGACTCAGGAGCAAAACATCACACTCAACTCAACTAAAAATACCTATAGTTTTCTAATGACTAGGGGAACAGGAATTAAAAATAACTGCCCAACAGAAGTTTTTTGCTTGAGATTTAAATGTCATCCTGAATACACCAATATAATTCCCTTTTGTAGCATGGGTGGTTTTAATGCTTTGGAGGTTCCGAAGAGCTAAGCAGAGCATCAGAACCCAAACAGAGCAAGGGTAGGAAGATGGTAAGGCAAAAGAGAGTCAAGTAGCTTAACAGGCTTTGGAGTCCAACTGCTAACTAGCAGTATGCTCTTGGACGATCTGCTTAACAACTCTTAACTTCAGCTTAAAAACCATCTTCATAGAGACAAACAACAACCAGCTAGAAGATATAATGGAAGGAAAAAAACCCATATACAACAGCATCCAGAAACACTAAGTCCCTAAAAATAATCTTAAAAAGAAATGGACAATATCTACATGAAGCAAATTTTAAAATGCCACACAGAGGAAGAGATCCAAAAACCACTTGACTAGAAAGGGCAGCCATTCTCAGAGAGAAAGACTCCAGCATCATAAAAAATGTTCATTGCTCCCTACGTCAATCAGTAAATGTAAGTCTAACACAACAAAAATGTCAGTAGGCTTTTTAGAAAAGAAGAAGATGATCTTAAAATTAATACAGAAATATAAACAAGTGAAATAGCCAGGAAATTATTTATAATGAGAGTGGACTTCCCCTGTCAGAGAGTAAAGCAAATTTAAAAGCTAGAATGAAGACCAGACAAAGAGACAGATCAATGGTACAGAAATGGAAGTCTAGAGACAGATTCAAACACATCACGGGCATGCAGAATATGATAAAGGTAACGTTTTAAAGTGTTCTGAAGCAAAACCAATAAAAAAAATTAGATGCAATTCTGGTACATAAATATGAATATAAAAATTTCCCTAACTGCCAAACACTATAAGCAAAGTAAAAAGATAAACAACAAACTTGAAAGGAATACTTACAAATCATACCATAAAAAGCTACTTTCCTCAATATATACAAAGCTCCTACAAATCGATAATAAAGAGAACAAAATAATAGAAAAATGGGCATGTGTATGTATATACACAGTCAGTTCTCCTTCATATGAAAAGATGCCCAAACTCTAAAATAAGGTAAATGGGAATTAAAATCAGAATAAGGTAACGTGTCACCTATCTAATTGGGTAAAATAAACTTCAAGAGCACTCTGCATTGTCACATGTATGAGGAAGCATTGCTGGTGGCAGTGTATACTCACAGAATCCTGATGGAGAACAATTTGGCAATGTGGGAGAGGATATATTTAATGTTATGTATATGTATTGCAGCATTCTATAATGGGAAAAATTGGAAAAGACAGAGACTGGTTAAAGTATGGTACATTAAGTCAATAAAATGCTAAACAGCCATCAAAAAGAATAAGGCAGCCCCATAAGTACTGAGATGAAATGATCTAGATTTCCTGTAGCAGCAGACCGCTGTCCCTGCCAAGAACACCCTGATTTGGTTCAGTTACCAGGCAGCCACTTGCCTCAAGAAAAACTAGACCCTTTTCTAGTGCCACGGGGTGAGCAGTGACTGATCTCAGACAATCACTGCCAGCAACTAATTCAGGACATGTACATGTGCCGCAGTTCTGGTCCATGAGAAATGAAGCTGAGGGTTCTTGGGAAAGTCTTCCTTACACGTAAAAACGACACGACATAGATATATGGGCTTTGCCCGGGGCCTCTGCAATTTACATGAGACCCGCTGAATGGGAAAGGCGCCTGGAAGTTAGTTGGGACGCTGCCTAAGAGAAATAAGGAGGACAGCAGAAGAGAAAGACCGAAGAAGCAGGCTTTGATAACACATTACGCTGCTGAGTTAACCGATCCTGGAACATGCTATCCCTGAGCTTTCACAAGATCACAGACATCCCCTGGGGGATACCTCTGCAAAGATACCCCCGGGAATGGTAACACTGGTTGCCCTTCAGGGTAGAAGACAGGAGTAAAAGGAGACTTTTCTCATCGTATATCCCTGTCTACCTTTTTATTTTGCACCATGGGCATTTATTGTCTGTCCCCAAATAATTACATTTTTGTAAAGTGACACATGCTTGTTTTCGAATTTCCAAACATAAAAATTGGGCACCAAGATTTAAGATAATTATCTCATCTGCCTACACTGCCTCTGCATCGCGAGTTTCATCCCACAAATGTCACGTCATGGCAGCCAGGTCTCAAAGGATATAAGCATTTTCAAATGGGATTAGGTCACTGCTATATACAAACAACCCTCTCATCAAGCATAAAGTAACTTAAACTCCACTACTGTCAGAACCAACTTTAGTAAGGTAATACAAAGCTCTTCAATTGGAGAACTACAACCTCCTCATACAGAGTAAAAATAAATTCAAACCAAAAATCTGGAAAGTTGGTTTTTATAAACCACCATAAAAATCTACAGATTGCCCAGTAAGAGTAACATTCACGGGGCATCTGGGTGGCTCAGTCAGTTGAGCGTCTGACTTCAGCTCAGGTCATGATCTCACACTTCGTGGGTTCTCAAGCCCCACATCGGGTTCTGTGCTGACAGCTCAGAGCCTCGGAGTCTGCTTCAGATTCTGCGTCTCCCTCTCTGTCTGTCCCTCCCCCACTAGCACTATGTCTGTCTGTCTGTCTGTCTGTCTCTCTCTCTCAAAAATAAACATTAAAAAATGTTAGAAGAAAGAATAATATTCTTCACAAAACTCAAATTGGACGCGTAAAGTGAATTCTTTACTGTACCCTCTTCGGCCTCATCATTCTGCCAAACCTGCCCCTTCCCTCTTGGGGCCCCATCTTAATTAACGGGATCACTTCCACCCAGCTCCTCAACTAGAAACTATGGAACATTTACTCATATTTTGGGGCTCCCAAAACTTTTTAAACCATTCCTACACAGGGGCACCTGAGTGACTCAGTCGGTTAAGCGTCTGACTTCGGCTCAGGTCATGATCTCACGGCTCTTGAGTTCGAGTCCCGTGTCAGGCTCTGTGCTGACAGCTCAGATTCTCTGTCTCCCTCTCTCTCTGCCCCTCCCCTGCTCACGCTCTGTCTCTCTCTCTCTTTCTCTCTCAAAAAAAACATTAAATCATTCCTATACAGCACTTGTCACTTGTCTGACTTCCCTTGAGACTGTGAGCTTCTCAAGGCTTGAGAATAAATTCTGTTCATCTCTGCGTTCCCGCCTGTCCCCGAGTGAAGTGTCTGGATCCATTTGTGCTGCTAATTCACTGAAAGAAAAAGTGGGGGGCGGGGGGGGGGGGGGGAGTCATGCCTCAGTGTTTGCTTAAAATCCAGGAGAGCAGACCATTAAGAATATAACAGCTCATATTTATCTTCCATCCCTCTTAGGGGCGTAAAGCTCTTCCTAGTAAGTGCTACCGTGAGAAACTTCATAACCAGAAACTTAAAAATACACATAGAAGCATAAGGATGACTTCTATTCCACATTCAACAAACACTGTTCAGGTACAATGACCAACGCAGACATGGTGGTTCTTGCACTCACACAATCTACAGGCAGCACAAAGACAAATGAAGAATGGTGATGGCTGCAAAGAAGGGTGGTGGGTCGAAGAGTGACGTCATGAGAACACAAAGTAAAGGGACTTATGTGGCGTGCCTCTCTGGACTATATCTTATCTCCTGAATTATATGGCAACTGCCTGAATTATATGGCAACTCCCACATAAACAAACACACTGGGCTTAGGCAGCAAAGCACCCTGCTCTACTGGGACAGGCACACACCTAGATACAACATTCTTTCCTCTATCATTGCCAGGCAAGGGCACACAGAACAGTAAGGCAAGAGCCAGACCTCCCACATCCTCCTACTCCACAGTGAAATCCAACATCATTAAAAACAGCCAGACTCCCAGGGGTTTATTAACTGACAGATCCTGAAGCATAGTCTCAGATCATCCACAGAAATCAAAAAGCAGTAAGCCTTTCCAAATGCACAGAAGCAGAAAGCAAGCGATTTAATCAAGACCTCAAAGAGGTGAAAAGTACCTGTCTTCTACCCACCAGGTTAACGTGAGCTTATGTCCTTTAATTTAACTCTTAACCATCCATGTAAAACTCCTGGTAACTAGTTAAAAGGAATTTATTTATATTTGCCTATGAAATCAAAAGGTGCTAGATTAACGCATCCACAGCTGCTAGATTACAAAGCTCAAGTAAAGGCAATCTGCTGAAACAAATTTAATCCAGATAAAAATAAATAAACTCACCACACACACATCCCAAAATATCACATGAGCACAGACACAAAGAAAGGGTTAGTCTGCTTAACATCTACAACACTTGTCAAACTTACTCTGACATATGACTAATAAGTTGCTCATCCCTGAAGAAGAGAAAGGGGATAAGTACAAGAACAAGGAGCTACTGCCCCCTTTTATTAAGAGGGTTTAGAAAGTGTGTATCTGTGTGTGTGTGTGTGTGTGTGTGTGTGTGTACCCCTTAGTATCTGTCTCTTCTATGGTCACAAATAATATTAGCAAATCGGAATACTTGTGACGGGAAAAAGTAAGAGTCTAAATTCACAACGACTGGATAAACAAATCGTACTGTATCCTACAATAGAATGTTACTTAGCAATAAAAAGGAATGAACTATTATGACACACACAACAACATGGATAAATCTCAAAATAATTATATTGAAAAAAAAACAATGAGGACTATGTGCGGTACAATTCTATTTATATAAATTTCTCGAATAGGCAAACCATTCTACAATGACGAAAAGCAGATCAGGGGGTGCTTGGAGATGCAGGTCAGGGGGAAGCAACAGGGAGGTGTGACTAAGGGGCACTTCAGGAGTGATGGGTATGTGCATTATCTTTATCGTGGTGAGTTGCTACGGATGGGTACTTGTGTCAAAACATCCACTTTTACATGTTAAATATGCACAGTCTACTACCTGTCAATTATACCTCTCAAAGGCTGTTTAAATTTTTTTAAATAGGGGCACCTGGGTGGCTCAGCTGGTTAAGCATCCAACTCTCAGTTTCAGCTCAGGTCATGATCTCACCGGTTCATGAGCTCGAGCCCCACATCGGGCTCTGTGCTGGGATTTTTCTCTCTCTCCCTCTCTCTGACCCTCCTGTGTGTGTGCACGCGCTCTCTCTCTCTCAAAATAAATAAACTTTAAAAAAATAAAAATTTTAAAATAAAAATCAACTCACGTTGACCATCCTGGGGGTTTAAGTGAAAACGTGGTCGTGCGATTGAGATTACCTTTACTTTTAGAAGGCTATTTCATTTATTTCACTTACATATCATGCTTGTGGACAAGCAGTTGACAACAATATGGGAATAAATACAGATAGGGAACACCTACAGGCTTGTATTTCCTCCCTGTTCATCACTGTCATGATTCAAAAGGCTAGACACATTTTCGTGAAAATTCTTCAAGTTTCTCAGAGAGTCTCTGTGACTCAATAAATGTCTGGTCTTCAGAAAGAATGGAGCTTAAAGATCATGCAGCCCAACGTCCTCAGTTTACAGACGTAAACTGAACATTCCATCCACTCCTGGCGAGTTCATCTCCATGTTGCCGACACTTCCCTTTTCAGTCATTTTAGTCTGGACCTCTCCGTTAGGCTTCTGACTCATTTAATCGACTGCCCACTAAACCACCTCACCTCAATATCTAATAACTCTCTAAAACCGGCTGTGGTCCAAATGGGAACTCTTGATCCCACCCCTGACCCCAACCACCAACTTCTTACTCCAAAATTGACACATCTCAGCAAACGCACCATCACAAAATCAGTCGTTCAATCGGAAGCCTAGCAATGAACCCTTGACGACTACTTATTCCTCCCCTTTCACACTGAATCCAGTCCTAAATCCTTGCAGCTCTCTCTCCAAGTTCTGCCAGCCACGCACGTCCTAGCTCCATCTCCGCTGCCGCCCGTGCCTCCCGCCTGAGCACCTGCAGGTCCCCTTGTTTCCGCTCTCGCCTCTCCAAGTCAGCCACCGCACGCAGCCAGTCATGTGACCACATCAGTCCCCAGCTTCAAATAAGCTAGGCGACTGCCCATCGTAATTCAAATAAGCCTTTTCTCTGCCCTCCAAGAACCAGGCCCCCTTCTCCAGCCTCGTCTACCACTACTCCTCTCACTGACCATCTCTAAGCCATACTCATCTCCAACACAGCAAACTCATTTCCACCTCAAGGCCAAAGTCCCCCACCCTAACCCCACACCTGGAACGCACAAAACACAGATACTTCACCAGTGACATCTAAACTCAAACATCACCTTCCAAAGCTTCGCAGACCTCACAGGCTAAAGCAGCATCCCCAGTTGGCTGGGATCATATACCTCATTTGATTCACTTTAGGGTACGTTATCACTAAAATTATCTCCTAAATTTGATTGCTTATTTATATTTGCTAATAAAATTTATTTATTAATGTATTCATTCCTGCTATCTATCAGAAGCGTTAGCCCAAATAAGAATAGTGGTCCTTTCCCAATTTAACTTGAAAGCACTCATATCCAGGGACCTACGCACTACTGGGTAAAAAGCACCCACCCTAAAAAGTCAATTTCAATACTATTAATTTTATACAGCTTCGAATCATGCAAAAAACTCACTGGGTTCCCCTGGGCTGCCTCATTAGCACCGGATTTCACGTCAATACAGTATCAGCTTACACATATGTTGATTTGATTTTGAAATTATACTGCCAACCACCAAAATCAGTATACTTTTCATTAAGGCTCACGTCAATATTAAAAGTATTAACTTTTCATGATTAGCTTGAGCTCTCAGATGCTGCCCTTGGAATACTCAGCCGTTAAGCACTTATATAATACATTATCCAAATGAGCCAAGATAAGCATTTTTAATTTCTCACTTTTTTTTAAAGAACTTTTAAAGGTTTCAGACATTGCTATCAAAAAAATATCACAAGTGATCTGTAGGTCTCTCAATGTCATACACTGTACATTATTCTACAGTAAATCTTTAAAAATAACCCCAGAATATGGGGCGCCTGGGTGGCTCAGTCGGCTGAGCGTCTGACTTCGGCTCAGGTCAAGATCTTGTGGTTTGTGACTTCGAACCCCGCGTCGGGCTCTGTGCCGAAAGCTCAGAGCCTGGAGCCTGCTTCGGATCCTGTGTCTCCCTCTCTCTCTGCCCCTCCCCTGCTCATGCTCTGTCTCTCCCTCTCTCTCAAAAATAAATAAACATAAAAAAATTTTTTTTAATTAAAAAAAAATAATAATCCCCAGAATGCACATTTCATGAGAACAGGGGTTTTTGTCTATTTTGTTTACTGTAACCCTTAGCACCTATTCCTGGTATATGAGCAGCACTGAACAAATATGTGTTGTTAAATATTTGCACACTACTCACATTTGGTCTTACTGTAATCAGATCACCATATCATTCCAAATGTATGTATAAGCTCTTATTCCTATTGCTTGATATAATTTTAATATTAAGCTTGCACCGAAAAGTAACTCTTTGATGCAATCACAACCAAAATGGACTTCCAAATTATGTGGTGATGTCTGGAGAACTGATCGCAAGGGACTGACATCTGTCCTCGTCACATAGGGTACGCAGAGGAGGCAAGACTCCACACAGTAGCGATACACGGTCTCTGCCACCAAACTCCTAACACGAGTTTCTGCTCTCAGGCCGGGGAGGAAACACAGCTGGAAGACCATCTGTACATCCCAAATTATCAAATATTTACACCAACTCCGAGGTGAACGTTAAGCAGCTCCACACAGCTGATAAAGTCAACACAATTAAGTAGTCAAAGGCAGCAATTATGAACCATAGGAAAGTTGCTCAGTTTCGAGGTGTGTCACTAGTAATTTATTACTAATGAAAGTCAAAACAGTCCCTCAAGGTTGCAAACAATTTACTTTAATAAAGGTTATCCCCAAAGCATTACTCTTGCCCTCCCGTTTCTAAGAAAACAGCAGCAGAGATGCAACCGGTTTGCCGGGAACTATATGTGACACACTGTACGGAAATGGGAATGTGTCTCATGTGAATGTCACCCAGCATATCATAGCGGGCTGACAACTGTGGATCTAAAGAAAGCAGCACATTACTACCTAATAAACTATAAATACAAATCCTTGCTCCAGCCATAACCAAGTAACCTCTGGCATTTCTAACCTCTTTATGTCATGTTTCTTAATAGGAACGTAAGAATAACCTCTACCTACATTTGTGGATTATGAAATTTACAAAGAAAAACACACAGACATTACACACAGTTCCGATCCTTTACCGAACACGGTCTGCCTGCCTGGCCAGCTGAACTGAGTCACAGCAGATTCAGAACCCACTAGGGGAGCTCCACTTATAGGAGGCATCTGGAATGGTCCAATTCACAGAAACAGAAAGTAGAGTAGTAGTTACCAGGGGCTGGGAGAGGGGGAGATGGGAGAGTTGTTGTTTAAGAGGTATACGGTTCCCATTTCACGAGATGAGAACATTCTGGAGATGTGCTGCACAACAATGTGACCACACTTCCCACTACCGAACCATACAGTTAAAAATGATTAAGGTGGTACATTTTACATATTTATATATGCTATATGTCATCATAATTTTAAAAATTTTAGTTATTTCAAGAAACAATCAAGAACTTCATCAAAAGACAGCATAAAGAAAATGGAAACTCAGACTACAAACTGGAAGAAGATATTTTACAACACATATAATGGACAAAGAATTCAAATCTAAAACAGAGAGAACCCCTAAAAACATTAGGAAGAAGACAAACTACCCAAATTTTAAAAAGTCAAAAGAATGAGCATTTCACAGAAGAAAAATACAAGTGGCCAGGAGCTAAAAATACTAATTTTCTTGTGTTCAGAAAAAAAATGAAGTAAAAATCACAAAATATCTTTTCGTACCCAAAAGACTGGCCGAAATGTATCAGTCTGCTAACACTATGTGCTAGGTGATGGTGAGGATGTGGAACAGAATTTTAATACACTGTTGGTGGGGGGTTTATATTGGTATAACCACTTTGGAAAACAGTTTGGCATTGTTTAATATAGTTGAAGATACATTCCCCATGACCATTAATTACACCCTAGGTAGATAAACCTTAGAGAAACTCTTGCATGTGTGACAGGCAGACAAGAACAAGAACTTCACTACAGCCTTATTTATAAATAGTAAACAACTGGAAACCACCCAAATGGCCTTGGTCAGGAGAGCACAAATAAGTTATAGCATATTCACACTGGACAGAAGTAGGAACAAAAGAACTGCAGCTACGGCGAGCAAAAGAAATCTATCTGGCAACCATAATATCGATTTAAAAAGCAAGACTCAGAAGAAAACGTACAGTATAAATCACTTAAATAAAGGTCAAAAGTCAACACTGAGCAAAACTAAACACCATGCTGTTTAAAGATACATACACTTATAGTTACCACTATGAAAAGGAAATGATGAACCCCAAATTCGAGAAGGCACTCCTCTCTTGGATGAGCTCTGAGGGGCACCCAGGGAGCTCGAAAAGGTCTCCCGAAACTTGGAAGTGTGGGTAAGGATTTCAAAATCAACTCCCCAGAAAAGGGAGGATATACTAGGACAAAAGGCTCTAAAAAGAAGTGAAGAACTGTGGGGGATGGAAGGGAAAAGGAGAGAACTAGAAATCCCCCAATATTATTAACTTTTATTTTCTAAGTAATAACAAACCAACTTCTAAATAGGAACTTAAACTTGACATCACCTGTAGCACTAGTCAAATCTGCTGTAATTTTAATGTGCTAACGGCCAAATGTCAGTTTTAGCTTTTAAAATTCCTATTATGGCACCAAATAGTATAAATCCTTCAGCCTCCCTATAGTCATTATCACAAAGAGAGACATCAAGACAGGAAAGCCAGTCGCCGCCCCCCTGGTCACAGAAGGAAGAGCAGAGCAGGAGCGGAAGAGCAGGGAGAGGCTCCTGTAGACACGCCGCCCGAAGGAGATGGAAAGGCTGGCAGCTACGTGAAAATGCAGCTTGCTCAGAGCCCTCCCACTCCTGACCGGTGTCCCTCTAAGAAAAAAAAATGTAATACACTGGCAGACTGTCTTCGAGGCTCCAAATACATGGACACATATATTTTTCCTCGGGGAAAAAACCTAAAATTTCCTATTTCTTTTCCTAATAGCTTATAACATCCAAATCAAATTCTGAGTTCTCCACTGCTCAACTAGCTGTATTAGCTGGGACCTGAGGTCAGACACACAGAGCCACTGATGCTGACTGAGCGATCACCTGTTTTCTTCTTTTTATTCACAGTGCTCTCAGAAAGGATGTGCTTGTTTGATTTTAGTTTTTCTCATCATTCTAATCAAATTACCACAGGCTGTTTATTCTGTCAAGCCAAATTCTTAGTCTGAACGCACAATGGAATTCTTTAACTGAATCCTGAGCCCTCCCCTGTATGCTGAACTCCAGACTCACAGTCAATGGTCTACTCAACATTTCTACTTCAAAGTCTAGCAGACCTCTCAAACTCAACGCAGCCAAAGGAAAATCCTTCATGTCCGTCCTTTCCCACGCTCCAAAGCCACTCTCTTCCCTCCTCCCATCATTTGCCCAGATGCTCAGGCCAAAAACAGGAGCAGGCGTCATCCCCCCTTTTCTCTCCTGTGCATTTTAGATCCATCGGCAAGCGCACGGCCGGCCACGCCCCCCAGCACAGGCCAGCCCCGCCCCTCCAGTACCGGCCGCCGCCGGCCCCACCCCCAGTGCAGGTCCCGCCCCTCCAGCAAACCACCGGCCCCGCCCCTCAGCACAGGCCAACCCATTTACCCCCTCTCTCCCCTCCCAGCTCCCCCTCTCTGCCAGCACACTGCACCCCTGCAGCCCACCCTCGTGTGCGGGCTGCTCAGAATGACTTCTTCCAATGAGCATAATGTGGAAAGTGGGGTAAAAAAGAAAACTCAGTGGTGAACCCGGACAAACACTGCCTAGCCTGTGATCAAAATTACACCAAAGGTGATAAGTCAAGTTGAAAGCAGGCACCTTGATAAGAAGTGATGAAAACAACACTGCACCTCGGTGCCCTTCCAAACACCCACAGCCCAGGCTGACTGATCATGAGGAAAACATCAGACAAATCCCACTTGAGCATGCTACAAAACGACCAATACTCCCCAAAGCTGTCAGGTCATCCAAACCACAGGAAGTCTGGGAAACTGTCCCCATCTAGAGGGATGTAAGGAAACACGACAACTAAATGTAACATGGGAAACTCTACATAGGATCCTGGATCACAAAAGGAACTTCTTACGAGCTGCCATCTGCCAGCCGGGAAGAGAGGCCTCACCAAATCCCCACCAATGCTGGCACTCTGACCTCAGACTTCAGCCTCCAGAACAGTCTGTTGTTTAAACCATTCAGTCTATGGTATTTTGTTATGGCAGCCCACGGTAATATACACCTTAAGTAAAAACCAAGGAAATCCAAATAAAGTATGGAACTTAGTTAATAATAACATACCAATATTGGTTCACTAGTTGTGATAAAGGTTCACACTAATATACCATATTAACAACAGGAAAAAGCAGATGTGAATTATATGGGAACTTTCTGTACTATCATCACAACTCTCTATAAATTTAGAACTGTCCTAACATGAAATTTATTTAAGAAAAAAAAATTCAAATGGCTTCCCATCCTATTTAGATTATAGCCATATTCCCGCCAATCTCTTTCAACTCATTACCTAACACTCTGGTCTACCAAGTTCACTTTCATGAGGGTTAGTTGCCTGGGATATAGGTCACCTAAGTGTATATGCATTTGTCAAATCAGATCAAACTATATACACTTTGGATCTGTCCATTTCACTGTATGTCAGTTATACTTCGATAAACTTTTTTTTTTTTAAAACACGTGATTGACAGAATGAGAAATTTGACAACATAAAAACTACCCCTAAACTTGGTAGCTTAAAAGCGACAGTATTTCTTTTGCTCTTGAATCTGCAATGTGAGCAGAGCTGAACAAGGAGAGCTCATCCCTGCTCCGCCTGACATCAGCCAAGGACTGAAATTATCTAAAGGCTCACTCACTCATGTCAGATCCTTGGCGCCTGCCATCTGAGACCTCAGCCGGGGCTGTAGGTTAAAACACCTACACCCGGCTTCTGTGTGCCCGAGGCTTCCTCACGACATGGTGGCTGGGTTCCAAGGACAAGCCCTCTGAGAAAGAGAGAAATAAAGACAGAAACAGAACCACACATACTGAAAGAAGTCTTAGCCTCTTAATGAACTAATCCTGGAAGTGAACTATATTCCAGTGGAATATATTGGAAGCGACGCTTCTAACATATTCTGTTAGCTGGAGCAGTAGTAATAGACCTGTCCAGGTTCAAGGGGAAAGGAACTAAACTCCATCCTTGATAGGTAGTGACAATACTGGAAACAGTGCTGTGACCATTTCTGGAAAATAAAAATTACCACAGACTGAAATATAAAATTAAAGGAAGTCTCCAAAAGATACAGATAGCAAGAGAGAATATCTAGACTTAAATCATCCAAGATGTCAATATTTAACCAGTAAGAGTTCCAGAAAGAAAGAAAAAATAGAGAGAGAGAAGAAGGAGGAGGAGGAGGGGGAGAAGAAGAAGTTGTTATCTTCAAAACAATTCCACAGGATTTCCCAGAGTTAAAGAATATGAGTCCTTGGGGTACCTGGGCGGCTCATCAGGTTGGGCGACCGACTTCGGCTCAAGTCACGATCTCAGTGGGTGAGCAGTGGGTGAGCTCGAGTCCTGTGTCAGGCTCTATGCTGACAGCTCGGAGCCTGGAGCCTGATTCGGATTCTGTGTCTCCCTCTCTCTCTGCCCCTGCCCTGCTCATGGTCTGTCTGTCTCTCCCTCTTTCAAAAAGGAATAAACATTAAAAAAAAAAATTAAAAAAAAAAAAGACTATGAGTCCTCAAACTGGAACAACTTACCAACAATCCACACCGAGATAATGTGAAATTTAAGAACATGAAGAAAAACAGAAAACCCTACAAATCTCCAAGGGAAAAAAAATCAGGTCAACTACACAGATAAGAGAACCAGACTAGCATCAGACTTTTCATCGGCAATACTGTATGCTGCAAAATAACAGCACAATGCCTTAGGGGTTATGAGGGAAAGTTATTTTCAACCTAAAGTTCTATGAAGATATTTTTAAATATGTAAAGACTCAGAAAGCTGACTTTCCATGTACTCTTTCTTAGGAAGTCAGTTGGAAATGTGCTTCAGCAAAATAAAAGTCTAAACCAAGAAAGATGGCACAGGATTAAAGAAATAATGAATCTGGCTCATCTATGTGGTCAGAAAAGCTGCAGAATGACAACTGTGCATCAGGCCAATACAGCCATCAACCCAGATTGGAGGTGGAAAGTGGAAGCCTCCAGAAGACAATTATCCACGGAAAGTAAAATAAATTCTCAAAGTGTAGATGTTATTCCTAAGGATTTGGAATTCAAAATTTGTCAGCAACACTCTTTCCAAATTTCCACAATAGGCAAGTATTCTTAATTTTAATAAAAAAATTATACAAAAATTTTCTTACATCACCAATGTAAAGGACAGAAAGCTACTAAGAAAAAAAGGCTTTCAATTTTTAACTTTAAATTGACTCCCCCTGCCTAAAACTAAGTCTTTGAAAGTTTTTTTCTCCCCAAAGTGAAATAATGACCATTAAAATCTTACGCTCCCCAACCCGCAAAGTCATTTTCTGTTTAGCTGCCAATGAAAATTTCCAGTTTTTAATGGTTCCATCCTGTGTCCTAGAAGAAGCAATTTACAAAACATACATAATTCTAAAAAAAAGTGAGATTTTATTGCTTTCTAGCTGGTACATCCACACAAAAACCATTTCCATCATATGTTTACGCTCATTTTAGAAGTAACCACCTGTCAAAAGCACTTATGTGTCCACGTGCACACGGAAGGGAGAACCACTCAGTACAACCGTCCTTGGATCCGAGTTCTCCAGCCCCACTGCGCACCAGCTGGGAGGGCCCGGAGGCATATGGACGGTGGACAGCTGCACCAACACACCCCAACACAAGTGAGCTTTGTGGTGCTGTTGGGAGGAGCGAGGGGGAGACCTGAGAAGAACGAGCCTATCTCAACGCAGAACGCACGCTCCCTAAGGGGAAGAAGCCATTTCACACAATTTGCTCACATTCTGAAAGGATGATCAGTGGTAACTGCCGTTTGTTGGGCAGCTACAATGTACTGCGGCGTCTCATAGCCGCCGTTACGGGAATAATAACCTCAGTAACCTGAAAACAGTTATGAATAACCACATTTTAAACACGAGGAAACGGAAGCTCAGAAAATGCAAGTAATGTGCCAAAGTCCGAGAGCAGGGGAGCCAGATTTGAAACTGGGGCCAAAAGGAAAGATCACCCTCAGTCCACTCCCCCCCCAATTTGCATATGGCTAATTTACAACAGTTTGGGGGAAAGAATGATGAAAAAACATCAACATTTTCCAATATACAAATGCTAATTCTGGACTATGAGATTTAAACTGCCAGTATTATAGGCCTTGTGACCCAGGGCCCCCCCTCACCCAGTAAAGCAGGAGGATCTCTGGGCTGGTATCCCTTTCCCACGGCCATCAGGGTCTCAAGGCCACACCTGATTTTGAGGCTCCGTCTTGACTGTCTGCCAGATGACATTTTAGTGTGCAAGTGACATCACGACTGGAAAAGACCGGAAGGGAAGCTCCAGGGTGAACGAGGATTGCCTCTGCCCGAGTCATAATAAGTAATATTCTCCACACTGGAAGGAGTGCCAACATCATTACAACTTTTGCCTTGTCACCACGCACATTCAGAACAATACGTGACAAGGTTGACAGGGTGCAGAAACTGTTAAAATAGAAGCAACGCTGAGGACAACAGCGAGTTTAGAGATTCAAGGCAGAGAAGACAGATGAGATTGACGACTATCTATTAATGATTCCTGCCACTGACCAGAACTTACTGTCTTCTTAAATTTTATCACCATATATACATTTTTCCACACAGTATTTACTGACTGTTCATGTGAATGACATATATCCAAAAAGACTTCACTGTATTTTTTCAGTGTTAATTTCTCCTACTTTGTCTTTACTTTTTAATTAGAAAACATATTCTAATATTAATATTTATCCATCGCTCTGCAGGAACTTAACTTCTTTACCACTACCTATTGATGAGAAGAAAAGAAACACTGTAAAGCCTAGGTAAGATGAAAAATTCAGGGTCTGTGTTATTTCACTTAGCTAGGTTCTTTGGTGAAATGGAAATTGTTTTAACTACTATTGTTAAAACATATATCTATCTATCTATCTATCTCCACTTTCCTTTCTTGGTGTTTTCTTTTTCCTCTCTCCTCCTTGGTTTAAAAAGAATTTAAAGCAGATTCCTTTTTTTCTGACTCCAAAACCCATGGGCTTTCACTATGCCACTGTTCTCAAATCAGTATCTAGTCACTGACTGCTACAAACCAACACGAACTCGTCTAGCACTGGAGATTCAAGAGGTAATGAACCGTTCTTCCACCAGGAGCTTACAATCTAGTCTAGTAAATAAACAGAAAAAAAAAAAAAAAAAAAGAAAAGAAAACAAGATTACAGTCCAGTATGATAACTGCCATGAGTCATGATATACACAGGTGCTGGAACAATAATAATGGCTAAAAGTTACTCAGCACTTACTATGTTCCAAACTCTACACAGAGAAAAGATCGGACAAAAGTCCTCACCATAGGATCGCCTGGGTGGCTGTTGGTTAAGCATCCAACTTGGGCTCAGGTCACGATCTCACAGCTTGTGAGTTCAAGCCCCGCATCGGGCTCTGTGCTGACAGCTCAGAGCCTGGAGCCTGCTTCAGATTCTGTGTCTCCCTCTCTCTCTGCCCCTCCTCCGCTCGCCCTCTGTCTCTCTCTGTCTCTGTCTCTCTCTCTCTCAAAAATAAATAAAAACATTAAAAAAAAAAAGTCTTCACCACAATACATCCTACTTGTTAGGGGGACCCTCAGTTCCCTGGGTGCCCTGTTTCTCCTAGTAATGCTCTGGCCCCACTCCCCCTACTCCTTCCCATTGGCGGAGGAGCGATTTCACTCAACCTTCTGGGCTGAAAGCCAGCCTACAACCTGCTTCACTCTGTGGGAAGTTTACTGGGGAGCAGTGTTTCTTCTGGGGGAAACCTGTAGGCTCCCGGCTCTGCCTGCGTTGGGGGAGTTGAGTCGACCCCCAAGCAGCAGGGCTCTGGGAACTCCACATGGTGGCACGTCTAAGTCAAGGCCTCCAATCCAGCTTCCGCAGAAGGGCTGACAATCCAGCCCACTTTGGTCTGACTCTTGTATCTCTCTCTCTCTCTCTCTCTCTCTCTCTCTCTCTCTCTCTCTGTCTCTTGGCCAGGTCTAAATTTGGCAGGAGGGGTTATTAGAGACTAAATCCTCAAACTCCAACACTACCATTATCTTTTTGACATACAAGGGAACCAGGACTCGTCCCACCTAGAGGTTAAAGGACTAGTGGCAAGTTTCCCACCTAAAAAGCAGCACTGTCCCCATTTTACACCACTGCCTCTTAGCAAGAAAAAAAAAATTCATTTCTGAACTGGTGATGCATTACTCTTAAGGGAGAATGACAAAAAGGAAGTAGAAGTTAAGGCTAAGAAAGGTCATCTGTTCTATCGTTTGCTGCTGATAAATTATATTCAGTTAGCTTTAGGAAACAAAATCTAAAAAATACATATAATTATCAGGTTCATAGTTCATTATTACAACAGACAAATATTTACTGAGCACCTGCTACGTATGTGCCAGGCCCTGTCCCAGGCACTAGTGAAAAAACAAAACAAAACAAAATGTCTGCTCTCATGGATATTACATGGTGAGAAAAACAGACAATAAAGAAATGAATATATAATGTCAAAATGTATCAAATATATTTTAAAAATGTCAGGAGGTTTTATTTTCAGATGGGGAGATCGGAGAAGGCCTCCTTTAGAAGGCCTTGAGCAGAAAGCTACTTTAAGTAGAGAGTAAGCCATACAGACATCTCGAGCACAAATATGAGGTGCAAAGGCCCTGAGGCGGGAACATGCCTCAAATAGTCAAAGAACTATGAGAAGGCCAGTGTAGATGAAATAGGAGAAAAAAAAATCATAGGAAATGGGGCTAGAGAAGCTGGTCGGGCCCAATCATGGCAGGAGTTGGGATGCTAGTCTCAGGCAGAAGAGAAGTCCCCGTGGGGCTCTGAGCAGGGATAGGACCTATGACTTGCACTAAACGTCTATCTTCCAATGTTATCCTCCTTTACATTTCCTATGGTAATATGACAATTTTTTGTTTGTCCTTCATGTACGGGTAGAGAATCAAGGAAGAGTGGTCCCTATTATTCTCAGAAACATGAGGCAGGACTCACTGAAAGAAGGAGGAAGGAAAACTGCAAGTGTCTGCTCAATTAACCATGACACCTCATTAGAGGTGGCTCAGGATGACAGGTGAGCACAAGGCAGGAAGATATCCAGCCTCCAGCGCCCCTCACCCATACCATCCAAGCCACAAGTGGTATGGTTCCAAATGTTGGAACATTATATAGGTTTTGGAAAGCAATTTAATAAAATTGGAAATGACTCTCAAAATGATAAGTAAACATAAAAGGTTACAAAAATTTAACATTCCAGAATGCACCCAACTTTATTTAAATACATACATATATGTGTATACACACAACACATACATGAGTTAGCAAAAGTAGTCTGAGTTGAAAAATAAGGGGTGATATTTTAATTTTCATCTTTATACTCTGTATTCTATAAACTTTACACAGCGAATTACGTGTACCGTTTTAAATCAGATAGACAATACACAAACTAAATTCAGTTCCCTATTAGAGAACATAATACGTCATCGGTAAAAATACAAATGAAATAAAAAATGCGCAAATGTCAAACACATTTACAGGTAATATAAGAAGCAGCAGCTCCCAAAGAGCAAAAGAAATTTGAGATGCCTTATTTCACCCACTTTTCAAGTTACAGATGAACTGAAGTGTGGTTCTGCCCTGTCATCCAGCCCAAAGCCACTGTTCTGCTTTGGTTTGGGTCTTGGCCTGTTAAAGGTCAAAAGGCCTGATGCCTATTTCCTGGTCATTTCTCGCAACCTTGAACTTCCCACTTACCTCAATTTCGTCTCGAGAGAGCCTAACCCATCATTATTTCCGACGAGCAAAGTCGCACCAATTATACAAAGAGAGTATGTCGTTCACGTTTATTCTTCACGACTATTAACCTTCCAATATATAGACAAGCATTGTGCATTAACCTCGGAGAAATTCACCCTATAGGATTTATATATTACTATTCTATCACGTAAAATAGAAGTACAGGTTTCTTATCGCAAGAGTAAAGTGCTGTTGTAATGAATGAGTATGAAAACTATTAGCTACCCGGTTCCATTTAAGTCATGAAAAATGACCTTTTTTTTTTTTTTTAATGAAAATGCTCTATTTGGGAATTCTACACATCTTGTGAGGATGAGTTAAAACCAGAATAATCAGCTTTGCCATCTCAATTTCACAAGCAGAAAAAACTCGAAACTCACACACAGTAATAACCACAATGAATCATACATACACAATAAAAGGATATCAGGACTATGAAAAAAAGGGAGGCGTGAAAAAGAACTGGGGTATCCAAAACATGTTTTGTTCTCACTAATTAAACCTGAAGTCAACAGTCTTCATAAGAATGTTTAGGAAAAGAATTCCTATTGTTTTGAATCCACAGACGGAAACAAGTGTTTGCAGAGATAATTAGAAGACACTGTCAATCATTTTCAGGAATTGAAGACAAATTCTTGAGATTTGCCTGGATAATATTCAGCTTTGACCCAATGTTGATTTTAACCATTCAGCCGTTAGACATTTGACCAAAAATGTGATCTGACTGACCCCCGTTTAAACACAATCTTAGATGACACATCGCCAGCATTTCATCCATGTTCTTCAGGTACACTCTTTTTTTCACACCTGAATACACAGTTGGCCAGCTGTGTACAATGAGTCTGCTGAGTCTAAACAAGTGACATTCGGGGCATGCCCAGTGGTTCCTATCATTGTCTCAAAAGTATCACTTATGCGAACATGCTCCATTACTCAATCAGTAATTTTTCTTAATTTTTAAAAATATTTTATTTATTTTTGAGAGAGAGCCAAGACAGTGCGTGACCAGTGGAGGGGCAGAGAGAGAGGGAGACAGAGAAGCCGAAGCAGGATCCAGGCTCCGAGCTATCAGCGAAGAGCCAGACATGGGACTCGAACTCACAAACCGCGAGATCATGACCACAGCCAAAGTCGGATGCTTAACCGACTGAGCCACCCGGGGGGCCCCAATCAGTAATTTTTTTTCTTTTTTTAGTATGTATTAGTAAATAATAGAGGCAAAAAGCAGTAAATCTTCAAACAAGTATACCCTAAAAAGGGCACCACTGGAAAATGTGGAACTTCCAGATGTGTGGCATCCATCCCAGGAGAGCTAGAAGTGTTCACACATAAACCCATGAATTCCGCAGAAGATTTAGGGGTACTGATACCTAACTTACTGAAGCGTAGTTGTTCACAAGCCAACCATGTAAAGAATGAATGGAATGTCCCCAACGACCTAAAAGGTGACCACGAAGAAACGGGCTTCTTCAGAGCATTTCTGGATTATTTCAGAAAGTTGATGGGCCCCAGGATGACAAACTCTCTCACAACTACACTTATCCAGAAATGGAACTCACTGCCCAAATAAAGGGAGCAAACTCTCCATCCAGAAACTTTAGAAGAGTAGAAGCCAGAAGAAGCCAGCAGAAGCACCGAAGAGTAGAAGCCAGAGGGCCGCTCACCAGAGACTTCCCAGCGAAGATCCGATTTCACACGAGCAGCGCCCACCAAAGGCGCAACAGAGGCGACCGTTCATGGGGTGCCTGCTCTGTGGTACAGGGGGAGCGAGGCTCAAGCGACTCACGTGGCTTGTGACACTTCATGGCAGAACCGCAGCTTGACTCCAGGCTGACTGCTGCACCTATGATCTTAACCACTGGAATCTTGATGCACGAAGCATGTTTGCTTTTTAAATAGCTACGCCATCAGACCCTGCCCGTCTACTCTAATCTCTGCCATCCGAGGCCTCGCACCAAAGCCCGGCCAGCATTTACTGAAGGACTCGGTCGGCCCTGCTTCCCTTTGCGAAGTTTCCTCGACCGCAGGCTGCACAGCCTCCCTGGGATGCCAGGAAAATTCATCCTTCAAGATTCTGCCTCAAACGTTACCTTGCATGACCAATCCAACCCCAAGTTACGGCTGTTTTTCCCTGGATGATTCCAGACTGTGACGGAGCCTGTCCTGTTCTCCCGCAGTAAGAGAACCGTAGCCGGACAGGGCTGCCCACGGAGGCGCTACTTACCAGCCCCCATCCGCACCCCCAACCAGAAACTTGCCGTGACCTGCGGCCACGTGACGAAGCTCCAGCAGAAGGAATGTGAGTCACAGTGATATGTATGTGCCACTCGGGGCCAACAACTGCCACCGCAGGGGTTCTTTCTCCTTTTCTGCTGGAAAGACTGGAGGACTGGAACCTTCCAAGTTCTCAAAGTACGGTCGCCAGGGCCGCGGCAGGAACATCACCTGTGAACCCACTACACGTGCAAACTATCAGGCCCCCACCCAGACCTCCTGGAGGAGAAACCCTGCGCACAGGGCCCAGCAGTCTGGGCCTTTCTTCAACAAGCACAGCAGGGGATTCCCAGGTGACCTCAAGCTGATGGACCGCTGTCCCGGGCGAACTAGCCTCAACCCGGCTGACGATGGGGCGCCAGGAGCAGAACAATGTGTTGAAAGGAACACAGGTCTTTGTACGACCAGGTGGTGCACAGGTCTCCCCCAGTCCGGACCAGCTGCATCGAAACTGCTTCCTGAGGAAAACAAACCACTATCTTTAAGTCACTGACTTATTGTTGGGATTCTCTGTTGGAGCAGCCTTTTCCGAGCTGATTCCAACATCTCTCCTCCGACACTCACTTGCGTGCTGTAAATACCTGTCCGTCTTTCTCTCGCTGCTACACGAGAAGCTCAGGAGCCAGAACCCTTCTGTCCCATCTTCCCATCCAGGACCCGATAACCCCCCGGCCCATACATACCGCCTATTCAGGACACCGTGCCGTGTACCTACCTCTGTGCTACCTGTCCTACCAAAGCGGTGATTCCTAACATCTGAAGTGATACCATAACCCAGCTTTCATAAAACCCAACTTTTATAAAAATGTTCTAGGGGTTCCTGGGTGGCTCAGTCGGTTGGGCACCCAACTCTTGATTTCACCTCGGGTCGTGGTCTCGCGATCTGGGAGCCTGAGCCCCGCGTCAGACTCACAGACAGTGCGGAGCCCGCTTGGGATTCTCTCTCTCTCTCCCCTGCGCTCCTCTCTCCCCCTCAAAGTAAAATAAACTTAAAAAATGATTTATTAAAAAGAAAATGTTCTGAAAGTACGAACATTCACTGCAGACTACAACCCTGCAACTATCTCCAAATTTCCACAATCATTCTCAGAACGATGCCAATTTGTCAAAGGTTTGTCTTCTACAAGCCGACTACTTAGTTGACTTCATTCCCAGTTTCAGAGATAGCTCTGGATTTTGGTCACGGTCCACCTGCCCGGGATAGGACTTACAGTAATAGGCAACACATGTGACTTTCCTTGGCTGCGCCTGACCCTGCTGCACTCTGCTGTCCAACAGGGACGGTTAATTCACTTGCTAACCCATGTCACCAACCTGGCCAAGGCACACTGACCTATAGGGCCTTTCTTCAATTTACAAGAGCTAAAACCTCAATATCATACATTTACCAAATCTAGAATTAGGGAAAAAAGAGGGAAATGAAGTTTAATAGTTTCATTATTTTCCAGAGGTCCTTGCTTTCAATCAAATCAATACAGAAAGGAAAATAATCCAAGACCAGCCTTGGGCACTATTCCAATTTATTTTGTCTGCTGAAACGGTCCCAACATCCTCTTGTCTTTAATATTCTGAGGACTTTTTTTTTTTTTAAATCGACTCAAGTGTTGGCTACCAAAGTTACTTGATAAATTACTTTATAGTCCTATGTGGTAAACTCTGAGTCTGTGCCAAACACCTTCTTGGGGCAGCGTACTTCTCCATTAATTTCTATTTCCTATACTTACAAAAGAAACCTCTTTAGAATGGAATCCTTCCAATCCATATCGGAAATTGTAACAAATACGCAGCTTGACGATATCCACAATTCTCTTCAATTTTAACCAGTTTATTAGAATTTCCATTCAAATCTTGCAGAAGGCTGAGGCTCACCGTCACGATGCCAAACATACTAAGACTTTACTATGTGACTTTAAAAATACTCTACAAGAGCAAAAGGAAAAGACACACTAGGCTGACACTACAAGGAAGGTACAGAAGACAGCTCAGGTGGGAGCATCATCTTGGACTAAGAACCCCTGAACCACCTCCGAAGACACAAAGCACTAATAAGGGTAGCTTCACCCTGCCCTCCACCTTCATCAGCTCGGCTCTACTCAGACACCAAAAGTCTTCGTCATTTCTATTCTTGGTAAGTAGCTAACATGAGCAGCTGTGCTGGTCCTGGTATTAGAAACGGCACGCTAACACTCACAGTGAAGCATACTGTAGAGTAAGCTTCAACTCCAAAGCCTAAACAGCTATCGCAAGACAGAATACTCTGGCCAAAATTCAATGTACACTCTAAAAAAAAAACTAAAAACCTGATAGGGGCTTATAAAGCAATCAAGCCCTTTCCAAGTATTACTTTATTCTCTACTAGCTAGATCTTTTTTTAAAAATGTCACACCCCATAAAATAGCCTTGACAACTTAGATCAACTAATAATTGTAATGCTGGATCTGCAAAAAGGAATGAAACGATAGTAATGTGAGATTCCAACGTTCCCACCAAAAAGGGATATTAACTTTCAAGATTATTTCCAAAGATGTGACCCACTCCAAAGGAAAGGAACTAGTCAGGTGAAATTTAATTTGAAATTCTGTCGGCAAATTTAAGGATGAAGTTACCAAGCGATGAATATAAGAATTACATCTCCAACAAGGCTTTGCAAGCCTTCTCTACCGCTGACTGCCTGCTACAGTTATTATCTGGTCTGGTATAGTTATTACACTATGCCAGGGCAATATACTTCAGAGTGGACTGACCACCATCAACTATAATAGAAACTGCTACCTACTTCTTAACGGCCAATAAGCTAAATCTGTCCTACATGTGTTGCTCGAGCTCAAAAAAAGAAAACTTCAGAAAATTTTAGCCAAAATTAAAAAAAATCATATTTTCACAAACAATCCAGCATTCCAGCTGCCCTTGAAAAATCAGCTTTGGGAGGGCACCTGGGTGGCTCAGTCGGTTCAGCATCCAACTTTGGCTCAGGTCATGATCTCACGGTTCATGGATTCAAGCCCCACATGGGGCTCTGTGCTGACAGCTCAGAGCCTGGAGCCTGCTTTGGATTCTGTGTCTCCCTCTCTCTCTGCCCCTCCCCTGCTCAAGCTCTCTCTCTCTCTCAAAAAACAAATAAGCATTTTTTAAAAATTAAAAGAAAAAGAAAAATCAGCTTTGGTAACCATCAGCAAAAGTGAGTGAGGGCTTTCCTTTTAGACTGGGCATAGGCTTTCCATATGGCCAGGCTGTCCATGCCTCAGAAGATGGCTGAGTCTACATTTACATTTATTTACCTTCCTTGCCTCGTGCACTCTAGACATCTGAATCTGGAAATACGCTGGCATTGCTATTTCACCTAACCCATGACCTGGTCAGCTGAACGGCACCTTCCAATAAACAAAAACTCCCAGGGGTTTACTCATAAACCTGAATGCTGCTCTCAGGCAATTCTCCTTTTATACAATCAATTTCTAGAACTTCACTGAAGGTCTTTACACTTATCTTTGAAGTTTAATACTGTTAAATTAGATGCATTCAATTCAGTCACTATTTATTGAGCACCCACAAGACGAGTGGTTTTGAAACTAGTGGTTTTGCAAAAAGGCAAAGCCTCTTTCCATTCAGTTTTAACAAGTATCACCTAAATGTCTTTCATGTGCACAGATCTACCTAAAATTTAGTGTCAAAAAAGAGAAGGATTCAGAGGTTTTTGTTTGTATAAGCAGGGAGCTCTTTATTTTATTTTAATATGCATGTAGCTGAGTAACTTAAATATGTCCAAAATTAGATATTATCTGTAAGCCTGACCTTCCATAAACACCTAGTTTGGCACAGAAACCCTCTAAAAACTAAGAAAGCTTCTAAGGGATTATGGATTAGCACAGAAAGTATGTTACATTTTTGTCCACTGCCTAGACAGGAGCAAGGCAAGCTGGTCAGAGGCCTGGGCCTTCATAGAAGAGTGAGGTCCCTTGGGGCGCCTGGGTGGCGCAGTCGGTTAAGCGTCCGACTTCAGCCAGGTCACGATCTCGTGGTCCGTGAGTTCGAGCCCCGCGTCAGGCTCTGGGCTGATGGCTCGGAGCCTGGAGCCTGTTTCCGATTCTGTGTCTCAGTCTCTCTCTGCCCCTCCCCCGTTCATGCTCTGTCTCGCTCTGTCCCAAAAAATAAATAAAAAACGTTGAAAAAAAAAATTAAAAAAAAAAAAAAAAAAAAAAGAAGAGTGAGGTCCCCCTGGTTGGCAGCTGGGGGGGGGGGGTCCCCTTGGCCTCCTCTCTCCACAAGGACACTGGCTGCCCGGAAAGGATCCAGTGATGACACCTGCTGCTGGCAGAAAGCCAGGCTTCCTGGGATTGGCTTGGGGGAGGTGGCGGAATATCCCAAAGGAGCCTTCTGGAGGGCCCAAATGAAAGGGGAGAGGGCGTGGCACCACAAGCTGCGGCCCTTTGTTCTTTGTGAATAAAGACAATTATGCACTTGGAAGGATTCGTTTTTTCTGAATCTCTTGATAACAGTGCTGATAAAGCTTCTCTTTTCAATCACCCCTAATCACCCCTCATCACCAGACACCGTAATCATTTAGCTGAGAATACTGGGACCTCTCCTGGTTATCTTCACTTCCCTTTGAATAATCATCACAGTCCTCCAAAATTCTTGGGTGCTTTGCTAGTCTCCGTTTAAGTCACCATCTAGAAGAAAATAAAAGTTGGCCCAAAGGGTTGATGTAGCTTCCTTCTGACCTCCTAGCTTCCTTCTGAAATGCTGTGCAGTCTTTGGTCAGCCTCACAACACAGGCCCATGACGCTCAAGGCTATGCACCTGCTAAGAGGCACCACGGACCGGCAGGAGACCAAATCCCAGGGGGACCTGAACCCAATTTGGGGAGCTTACCCAGCTGGGCTGCAAACACAAGAAAGCACCTCATCCACTGAGGTCACCACTGATCTCCAGGTCCCATGATCTGCCCTGTAGCTGGGGAGGGTGTGAGTGGCAAGGACAGAGTGAAAAAGTGAAGTGGTCGCAGGACAAAGAGCCCTGAGAACCGGGGCACAACTGCACAGGCCCTCTGCCCGCTCACTCAGCATCGGGCCTGTGTGACCCCCTCAGCCAGGACCCTCCACCCCCGCCTGGTCAGCTGCTCCTTCCTACTCGTGGCTGTTCTGAAACAGTCCTAAAACCACAGCATTAGCCTGCAGCCGCTTTCTGCGTTGTATCCCGCACGTCTAGCGCACGGTCAGGTGTACGATGGGCACTCAGACACTTCCAAAGAGCGTGGCTGAAAACGCACTGACGGACAGACGGACCAGCCTCAGGGATGGGCTGAACCCCCGCACAACACCGCGTCCTCCACAAGCCCTGGGAAAGGACCTCGGTAGTCATTCACACCCAGCCCTGAGCTGCCCTTTCTCAAGGCCAACCACACCCCCTGGGGCGGCCCCCCACCCCACCCCATCTGACAGACCAGGACACTGCTGCTTACAAAAGATCAGCGAATGCTAAAACCACAGCAGCTAATAAATGACGATCGTTGGTGCCAATCTGTGCTTTTCACCACACCAGTTCCGCTTCCTCCAAGCAGTGTCTAAGCCAATGTGGGTCCTCAGCATGAAGGACAAGAGCAGGAGTAAGAGGAGGCCACTATTCCTTTTTTGTTGTTAATTTTTTTTAATGTCTATTTATTTCTGAGACAGAGTAAGAGCGTGAGCAGGGGAGGGGCAGAGAGGGAAGGAAACACAGAATCCGAAGCAGGCTCCAGGCTCGGAGCTGTCAGCACAGAGCCCAATGCGGGGTTCGAACCCACAAACCACAAAATCATGACCTAAGCCAAAGTTGGATGCTTAACCGACTGTGCCACCCGAGGCCCCTATTCTAACTCCCAGCAGGGAGAGTTGTAAAATCAGCAGATAAAATAATTTTGTTTTAAAGTGCTGCAGGTGCTATCAGAGCGAGTTAAAGCAGGAGGGGGCATGAGGCAGTTGCTTGGGACACCCTCATCAACAAGGGGGGGGCAGATCACCCGGAAACCAAAGGTGGATTCTCCTACCACTGCTTTCTAGAGTTGGAAGGATACTCACATTTGAGAAGCAGCCAGTGGAAAGGGGAAAGACCCCACGAAGCACCCATTAACTCCTTCCTAAGAAAGAAAGATCTGGATAAGAATGGGCTTTTGCTCTGAAGACAGGGAGGGGCCAGTGGGAGTCCAGAGCCTAGGAGAGAGGTTGAGCGGGCCCACTTCAGGCAGAGGAAACAGCTTAATCAAAGGCAGGGAGTTAGAAGACAGGAGAAAGCACGGAGGCAGGGAGCGGGGCAGTCTTAGTAACTGAGTAAAAAGTACTTGTAGCAGCAGCAGACAAGGGTTTAAATTCCAAATCTAAATGCATGGCCTTTGGCAATATACTGCTCCGGTCTGGGGGTGGGGGTGGGGGGCTCTGAATAATAAAAAAGGAGCTGGCATCACAACACAGAGATTCTAAGCCTACCCTTCAGGGGCCAATGGTTCGCAAAGGTAAGCAGATGGTAGGAACCAGGGCGAGCAACGCCTCTCACAGGAAGGCCTCCCATTCAGGGAAGACCCCGCCCCGCGTTCAGACTCCTCACACCGTCTACACCAGAAGTTACACACACAGTCACTGGGCATAAATGACAGGACTGAAAGGACACGTTACATCAGTCAACAAAACACTTGTTCCATTTCAGGGCCATACCTTGTAGAGTACATTACGAATTTTATTTCTCCAAATCTTGTGATCATATTGCCAACAGCACCATTACACTGCATTCTATTTCGAGCTTACATGTTAAAGGATTAAACACAAACATGTAAAAAGTACATCATAGGGTGCCTGGGTGGCTCAGTTGGTTAAGCGTCCGACTCTTGGTTTCGGCTCAGGTCATGAGCTCACAGTTTCGTGGGATCGAGGCCCACATCAGACTCTGCACGGGCAGCACAGAGCCTGCTTGGGATTATCTCTCTGCCTCTCTCTCAGCCCTTGCCCAACTCGTGCTGTCTCTTTCAAAATAAATAAATAAACTTTAAAAAGTAAAAAAATACATCACGTTTTTATAGCCCTTTAGTAATATGGAGAGCCTTAAAAAGCTCTTTAACTCTGATGGTGGTTAGGGTAGGAGACTGGTCACAAACACAGGTTCCCTGGCCCTCATTCAGGAGGTCTGGGGAGACCCTGAAAATATCTATTTTTTAAATTTTTTTTTTCAACGTTTATTTATTTTTGGGACAGAGAGAGACAGAGCATGAACGGGGGAGGGGCAGAGAGAGAGGGAGACACAGAATCGGAAACAGGCTCCAGGCTCTGAGCCGTCAGCCCAGAGCCTGACGCGGGGCTCGAACTCACGGACCGTGAGATCGTGACCTGGCTGAAGTCGGACGCTTAACCGACTGCGCCACCCAGGCGCCCCGAAAATATCTATTTTTAACAACAAACCCAAGTGACTTTTGATACAAGTGGCCTCAGAGGCACACTTTCAAAAGCACTGCACAGGCAAGCGTGGACGCTGTGAAAAGTTAGGCAGGGAAACAACCGGGCATTTCTCGAAGTCTGCCGCTGGATGTGGCTGTTAGTGTTGGAGGCAGAAGCCTGATGGCAATAGTTGTAAGAGCGAATAGGAATTGGGAAAATGGAAGCACCAAGCATCAACTCCTCTTTCAAAACGTGCGACTGAGAAGAGACAGAATGACAATGTGCAGTATGGGGTGTGCCCAAAGGTTTTTACTTGTAGAGAAACGAGTAATACCGCACAGGGCTTATTAGTAACCATATTGTTCTGGATATTTAAATGCCGTCCAGGTCCACCTGTGCCCCCGAAGCATCAACTTGCCCTGTGGAGGGGACAGCGGCAGGGGATGGGAGGATGAGAAGGACGTAGGGGTATTCGTCCCTCCCAACGCCCTCCCTCAAGCTCACCGCCGCCGCAGGGAGCAGCCCCTAGGGCTCCCCCCCTTGGGGTTTTCTCCTTCCTCCCCCTGGCCTCTCTAGCCCTAGCGGAGCTGGTACTGGGGGACTGTCCCATTCCTTGCTGATCTCCCTAACCCTGCACTGATCTTAGTAAATAGTTCTTAAAGGTCTCCCCGGTTACCTAGTTCAATCTGGCTCCCAGCAGACCCTGACTGATGCGCAGATCACTAAGCAGAGTAAGTGCCAGAACAGCACCGAACCCAAAACGCTTTCATGGTTCGAGTAAGGAATCAGTCACAGTGAGATGGGATTCAGAAACACACTGACACGCACGGTGTACTGGACGCAGAATTGGAAGAACGGTCAGGACGCTGGCAGCAGAGGAAGCAGAAGGGGCACGTCATTAGCACCGGTTCATCCCTCCTGAATCCCGGTTCTACCTTTTCACACATTAGCTACCCCTCCCTCTTTTCCGCGCTCTACGCATTGACCAAAGCATGACTTCAGGCTTCGCCCGTGTCATTCATAAAATCTTTAAGTGATCTCTTCTGAGGAATGTGTTTATTTTATTTTAAAATGAAATAAAATTGTGTGTGTTTTCTTTTGAAGAAATCTTGTCAAGTTCTAGCGCTGGGGAATCCCGCCTGTTAACTGAGTGCAGGCAAAGGCTGTGTGTGAGTTGTTTTGATTATTTCCCTGGAAAGTCAGCCCCGACGGACCACAATAAACAGAGACTAGGGTTATGTGTACCTGTCGAGGTAGTACCGAACACACGAAGTTTTAAAGCAGGGGGACAAAGAACTCTTGAAGCATTAAGAAGCAGAAAAACCACTTCTGATTCCAAACTCCAAACTGGATTTTAATCCTAATTTAATCACTGTGTGGGCATATGACTGAACCTGAACCTCCTATTTCCCTTCCTGAAAAAGAAGTCCTAAAGATTAAAAATGGAATACATGTGAACAGATGTTAACTTACATGCACTCCATAGTTTGTGGAGGAAAAGCGTATCAAACATGTGCTGGGAGCCAGGCACTTCACCCAGACTACGTGTTTTCATCTTCACCAACATCTACAAATAGGTTATTATTTATTTTACATTTTACAGCTGAAGAGACTGGGGCTTAAAGAAAAAGACGGTAATTTGCCAAGCAGCACAGGGCTGGCAGAGTCTGGCTGCAGACCCAGTCGTGCCTGTTCCGCTCTCCACCACACTATGACTTCCTACAGACCAAGGGACAGAAAACGGGGAAACCAGTGTGAACTGCAATTGTCAGGGCGTGTGGCATTTTGCTTAGCTGCCTCAGATTAAACAGAAAGGCAACTTCGAGTCTTACTGTTAAAAACTTCTTCAAAATGTATTAGTCCCTTCTCCTCCCTTGAGTTTTTATTTATATTCCCTCCAACTCTGGCCAAAAAGAATTTGGGGCAGCTTCCTCAGTTAATGAAACAAACACAGGATCATGGAATTTTAAAACTAAGCACAACACACATTTTACACAGAAGGAAACTCATTTATGTAAAGTGACATATCTAAAATTAGTTAACTGACAGGGCCTAAAATACAGATTCAAGATTCCTAGTCCCATATGCCTTCCTTATTAAAAGGAATCTTCCACGGCAGATTGTCTCAGGATTTTCTGGGTTCTCGTGATGAAGACTGGTGCTCATTACGGGTGTAAAAGTAGACAGGACAGACAAATGAGTTAAATATTTATGTCCTAAACCGAAAGCATTCAAATGGCGGCTTTAAAATAAAATTAATCCTTGCTTTGCTTGTTTCACTGCCACTCACCTTCTCCCCCTTAAAAATCATGTTCTTAAAAAGGCTCAGTACTGAAAACTCTGCTGATTTCTTCATCTATAAAATGGGGTTCACCATAGCACAGAACCCTAGGAGGATTAAGTAAGTCAATGTTTTAAACTACTCTTTCCCTGAACACATTCCTTCATTTCATTGGTTGCCTACATCGTACAGGGCGAGAATACACAGAAAAGGTCAATCAACAAACCAACCGACCCCAAAGTAAACAGGATTTTATAAGCCTCCACACTTCTTTCTCTCTCTCTCTCTCTCTCTCTCTCTCTCTCTCTCTCTCTCTCTCTCACACACACACACACACACACACACACACACACACACACGGTTTTCCCCTATTCCAACCACTACCACTAGCCTCCAGTGTTTGGGAAGTTCTTTATCTCCATTCTCTCCTCCAAAAATCTACTGGCAATCCGTATCTACAACAGTGATGTTAAGACTTTAAATTAAAATTGACCTTTGGAACGCCTGGGTGGCGCAGTCGGTTAAGCGTCCGACTTCAGCCAGGTCACGATCTCGCGGTCCGGGAGTTCGAGCCCCGCGTCAGGCTCTGGGCTGATGGCTCGGAGCCTGGAGCCTGTTTCCGATTCTGTGTCTCCCTCTCTCTCTGCCCCTCCCCTGTTCATGCTCTGTCTCTCTCTGTCCCAAAAATAAAAATAAAAAACGTTGAAAAAAAAATTAAAAAAAATAAAATAAAAAAAAATAAAATTGACCTTTTACTCAAATGCTTAATACCATATCTATATATACATAACACATATATAAAATATATACACATATCACATATATTGTATGTATACATATACCTAAAATACATCAGACCTTGAATCTCACCTGACTTCACAGGGTACTGAGAGGACAATTAAATAATACAACGCTGTGAAAAGAGGTCTGTAAACTGTAACGTGTTATCCACTGTAATTATTGCCTAACTTCGCAGGATTAGCTACAGACAGGTCATATGCCATTCCCCACCCATCCTTTTCTCCCTCCTTCCAAACCTTTCAAAATATCTTGAGCCTCCTTCTTGCCCTCTCCCCCCCCAAAACAGTTTAGTCCATCATCTCTGAAACACTAATCCTGTCCCCAAACAGGACTGTCTTGATGAGGCCAACTGGCTGCCAGGAAGGCCAACCTGGATACCACGTCGCTAGGGAAATTTACTCAAGTTTCACGGTATTACAGCATCATGGGAAATAAGGACAGAAAATGGTAAAAGGGAAAGAAAAGAGAGTAAAGGGAGGGAGGAGAGAGAGGGCAAGAGAGCAGCCTCAGTCTAGTAACTCAGAGAGGTAAATCAAATGGAATAGAACATACATACGATGAGATTTACACACACACACACACACACACACACACTCTCTCTCTCTCTCTCTCTCTCTAAAAGGTTGATTTGGGACATGTAATTATTCTCTCTTGCTTGTTACTCCTCACTTCAGGGTCTTTTAAAAATTCACCGCACCAGCAACTAATCCAGAACATAATTATATTCAACGACATCTGGTGCCTTCTCCACAGCACTTTTGGCCCTTGTCTCGGTACAGCTCTCCCTGCGTCCAAATCCTCCTCAAAACCCGCCCTCCGTCTATCCCCTTCATGATAACCACCCAATAAAGTCGCCTGGAATGCAAGGCCTAGAAAGGTGAAACCCCACAGGCTTACAGCATCATTTACCCTCAGTTCATAGCGGAGTTAGTATTTTCATTTAAATTTAAGGCACACTTGGGGTGCCTGGGTGGTTCAGGCGGTTGAGCATCTGGCTTCAGCTTGGGTCATGATCTCAGAGTTCGTGAGTTCGAGCCCCAAGTCGGGCTCTGTGCTGACACCTCAGAGCCTGGAGCCTGCTTCAGAGTCTGTGTCTCCCTCTCTGCCCCTCCCCTACTTGCACTCTCTCTCTCTCTCGAAAATAAACAAGCATTAAATTTTTTTTTTTTTTTAATTTAGGCACACTAAACAAATACTATGGTTACCTCAAGGTCACTCTGCAATTCTCAGGAAATATTAAACAGCCCAGGAGTCTAAGACAAGATCTGTTCCTTTTCCTTGCCTGGTCTTACTACAAAATATTTCTCTTTTCTCTCTTAACTTACCCTGCAATGCACATTTGTATATTCCATACAGGCCAGTATTTTCTATTGTTTCAAAAATTCTACACTCACTCTAGTACAAGAGATGAACTAGTTCTCTGGCCCTACGGTTCTGTTTTTCCTCTGACATTAAACAACTGCTTTTAGGGGCGCCTGAGTGGCTCAGTCAGTTAAGCGCCTGACTTCAGCTCAGGTCATGATCTCACAGTTCGTGGGTTCAAGCCCCATGTCCGGCTCTGTGCTGACAGCTCAGAACCTGGAGCCTGCTTTGGATTCTGTGTCTCCCTCTTGCTCTCTGCCCCTCCCCTGCTCGCACTCTGTCTCTCCCTGTCTCTCTCTCTCTTTCAAAAATAAATAAACATTTAAAAAAAAAACTGCTTTTATAATTTCCTAAATTTTCAAAACATTTTTAATTAGCACATACCAAATTAACAAACTAACAAGTTATATTTTTACACTTTTCATTTCCTGATTTGTCTTTTTCCTGTTGAATCACACTATTTGATTACAAGTAATTCTTAGGCTTCCTCTCAACTTGAACTCAATTATTTACATGTTACAAAAATTAATTTCTATTTCAAAATAATGATTAAATGACTCTTTATTCATCCAATTTACAGTAAGAGTTTGTAGTTATTCCAAGAGTTTTATCAGCAAAAAAGTTAATTCTTCACTGCTTCAAAGAAATAGTTCAATCATCACCATAAAAAGTTAAGACATGTATGGTTAGTAATCCAATCTTAAGATGTGCTTAGAAAAGAGGAAACAATTCAAAATACAAATGGCTGCAAAAATTCAGAGCAGTCCCAAGAGAAGGAAGGTTGTCCAAGATAACAAATCAAGACCTACAGATAATAAAGAAGGAAAGCCAAAATCTCAAGTACTGTCACCTTCCCTTGAGTTTCCTGCTTATTTCAGTACCCAAAAGAACTTGCTCTGGATTGCTGAGATGTTTAAATGATTTCATTAATATCAAATCACTTTAAAAAGTTGTTAAGCATTACATAAACTAAAAGAGGGGTGCCTGGGTGGCTCAGTTGGTTGAGCGTCCGGCTCTTGACTTCAACTGAGGTCACGATCTCACACTTCGTGGGTTGGAGCCCCACATCGGGGTCCATGCTGGCAGTGTGTAGCCTGCTTGGGATTCTCTCTCCCTCTCTCTCCGCCCCTCCCCTGCTCGTGTGCTCTGACTCCCTCTCTCTCAAAAATAAACAAACTTAAAAAAAAAAAAGATACTAGCATAGGGGTGCCTGACTGGCTCAGCTGGTTAAGCTTCCAACTATGGATTTTAGCTCAGGTCATGATCTCACAGTTAGTGGGATCAAGCCCCGCAGGCTCCGTGCTGACAGCTGCTTGAGGCTGCTTGAAATTCTCTCTCCCTCTCTCTCTGCCCCTCCCCCACTCGCATGAGTGCACAAAGGCTCTCTAATAAATAAATAAATAAACATTTTTTAAAAATAAAAGGTATTAGCACAGGAAAAAAATATATTTCATCATGGTAAGCAGAGAAAGAAAGAATACACCTGTTCCCTAAAATTAACGAAAGGTTACATGGTGACAGATGGTAACTACACTTATCTGGTGAGCACTGTGTAATGTACAGAATTGTCCGATTACTGTGCTGTATACCTGAAACTAATATAATACTATAAATCGACTACAATTAAAAAAAAAAAAGTTCGAGGCCTATCTCCCTTGCTCCTCATCCTCAAGAAAAATCTTAAGCAGATACCCACCCTGCATTTGCCGATACCCTGGCAGCAACCTACTTAAGTCACGGGTGTAAAAACACTAAAAGGTCACACAGTGTAGTTCAGTTTGGAAAAGTGAGAATCCTCCACAGGGCTGAGAAGATTAAAAAAAAACCCCAAAACCCTAAGTTCTGATAAGTTTATTAATAAACAGAGGAAACTACTTTCTTATAGTACATGATTAATTTCTATTAAATTAATTTCTATTAAATTAATTTCTATTAAAGTCCGCTGGCACTTTATTAGCATGACCTACAACTGTTGCTCAAGATTTGTGGGGGATAGGCATTTTACCAGGAACCAAAAATTATGACTGAAATAGAAGTAAGGGATTCAGATGTGAACAGAGGTAGAATTTTTTATATAGTCGCGCACACACCAGTCTTTAAATTAAAAAAAAAAAAAGAAAAAACAGTAAAGCACAAAGTAAGTTAATGTCCTAGTATCAGGCACAGGAGTGGTTTCCCATCTGGCTGCTATGAAACCCAGTCTGGATACAGAGGAATCCTGTCTTATAAACGAAATCCCTGATGACATCAAAGGACAGCAGCACTCTCAAGAAAACGGCAGTGAACCAGGATCCTTGCAAAGCCCAAACACTTCTAGATCACAGTACACCTGAAATAATTGTAAGCAAAATTTTCAGTTGATCTAGCCTGGGGCTACAGCAATTATCTATCTCTGCCCTCCCCCCCTCCGCCCCACTTCCCCAACAATGACCCTAAATGTCACTATCCTAAATGTCACTCTGAGAAAATACTTCCAAACTTTTTCGGAATAAAAATGGCGCTGCTTTTCCCATCACACTACTGTTGATTTCTCAAAAACCCTTAGGCCTTTCACACAAGCTCAACTGGCCTCCTTTAAATACCTCCCTTCCCCAAACAGTGTCATATGGGGATTTTTTTTGTTTGTTTTGTTTTTTGTTTTGGAGGGCTGTGGGAGAGAGGGGTAGGGTGGCTTCTTCCAACCACAAGGTTGCAACTTTCTCAGCTAGAAATCCTGGGATTATTATCTGACTTTGACTTTTCTTCATAACCTCTGCCTTCCCCGCAAACTGTTGCCTCTCTGTTCAATAAGCCACACTTCAATGCAAACTGTCCCAAGGTGCAGGTCGCGGAGCCCTAAACTGGCCACCCCCACGCCACGCTCGCGGGTCTAGTGCACTCTCCGCTGAGGTCCATCCATCCTGCTTCCCCGTGGGGCATTCGCTGCCACGCGCGCAGGGCACAGACACCAAAGCACAGCCTTTCTACACCGTCTACACCCGTGCCCACACACACTGCAAGTGGCTTCGGGACTCCGGATCGCCCAGTGCCCGGCGCACACACGACCCGGCTCGGGGCGCTGCTGTGGCGGGCAGCAGGGCCAAGCATGCACGCGCGCACGTCGGTGCCCGGAGCCCCCCCGGGCTGCACGGGCACGGCCGGGATGGGGGCTGGGTGGGCACGCCGGGGAGGGGCGGCTGGCGCGAGATGGCGTGCGGACAATAACAGGCGGGTCGCCCCCTCCCCTCAAGGGGCGGCCCCCGCCGCAGCCCGTGCCCGGGGTCCCGGCTCCCGCGCGGATGGCACACCGCCGGGGAGGGGGCGGCGAGGGCGCGACGCCAGCAGGGCCTCCTCGAGTACCTGGTCGATGGGCAGCTGCACGGCGTTGCTGAGGGGCTGCAGCAGGGTGGAGCCCGTGGTGCTGGTGGTGGCCATGGCCGGCCTGGCGCTCCGCCTGCCGCGCTCCGGCCGCCCGCGCCGCTCGCCCGCGCGCCGTGCCGGGCGACGCCGAGGATGGGGATGCAGCCGGCGCGCCTGCCCCCTGGCCGCCCGCGGTGTGAGCGGCGCGGGGCGGGGCCAGGGAGGGGCCGGGGGCGGTGACCGGCTCGGCCCTCCCCCGGTGCCCCCGCCCGCGCCCGCGCGCCCGCGTTCCCGCTCGCGCCCGCGCCCGCGCCCCCGGCCTCCCGCCCGCGTCCGCGCCCGCTCCCGCGCCCGCCCCGCCCCCTGACTTCCAGCAGCTTCCAGCGCCCCCTCCCCACCTTGCGCGCCCTCGCGCCAGACAGCCCCGCCGCCCAATCGCGGCGCGGCGCCTCGACGCCCTTAGCCAATCAGAGGGCGCTGGCCGCGCCGCGCCCCGCCCCCATCTCAGGCCTCGGTGAGGGGCCGAGGGGCGGTCGCGGCCGAGGGCCGATCGCAGGCGGCCTTGCGAGGTGCGGACGTGGCGGGGTTTTGCCCGGTGACCCTTTTCGTCGTCCTTCCCGACAGTCGGCGGACAGCCACCCTTCGCTAGGAGGAACCGTGGACAACAAAGGGGAACGGGGTGGCCGCCAGACAAAGGGAACGACGTGAGGGTCGTCGTTGAGCCAGGACTGGGGGAAGTTGGGGACAAAACCAGGAGGCTGGGAAGAGGAGGGCGACAAACCAAAAAAGTGACCTGGATAAGATGTCCCTTTGTCTTCAGGAGTGCGGTGGACAAGCCCAAACTTGAAGCCAGTTTCAGTTGTGTGTGCCCCTCAGTGACCTCCCCCCCCCACCCCCAGCCCGGGGCCCTCGAGGGGCAAGAGACCCCGGTGCAGCTGGACGCGCGACCCCGGGCTGGAGGCCGTTCTCACCTGAACTGCTTGCTCTTGGTGGCCAGCAGCTGCTCCCTGGGCATCTCTGCACCCCTCGGTCACCTCCCCCCAGTCCCCACTGCTGTTGCTTTTGCCGCACGATGTGTGTGGTGGTTCGTGTGTGATGCGTATATCGAATCTATTTGCCCAGACTTAGTAAAAAAGGGAACCATTTGAGTTCCTTGGAAATGCAAGTATCTGTTTAGAAGACTTTTTCAAAAGGACTCCTGGAGGTGAATATCAGGAAAGCTCAAAATTCAACGGTCTGAAATTTTTGGTAGAAACAGCTAATGGTTCATGAGCCTTCAACCACGGGTTAAATGCTAATTTGAATGCTTTAAAGGTATCGATCGGCCAACCACGTGACATAAGTACAATTCCCACCCTCAAAGAAATGGAGGCACAGAGCAGTTTGGTAAATTGCCAAAAGAGCACAGCTAATAGGGAGCAGAGAAAGGATTGAGAGCCAAGTATTATACCTTTAGAGTTTATCTCTTGAACGCTAGGCCCTCTTCTTCCTCGCACTGAAACCCAGTCCAGAAGTTCTCATCAGCCAGCAGGTGTTCCCTTTATTACATTCCTGCTGGAGAGTCTTGGATGCTGAGACAGCGCAGATACAAATACACGGACCACTGTAAATTCCCTGGACCTCAGTTGTCTCTCTGCAAAGGAGGCAGCCGAATTACTAGGTTCAATCTCCTGCTGCATAACGTTCTTTGGTTGTTGGGTTAACTTAATCCTAACAACCAAACTGATTAAAGGACAGAAGGAAATGCCAAGGCCTTCGTTCTGCCTTGGGGTAGTGGTGTTCCGGTGGGAGTTGTAATCAATTAGAGAGGAAACCTGTTCAATGGGCTGCTCATTAAAACATACCAATAATCTGGAACTCTCTATTAATATAATGTTAAAAAATGTTATTCTTTTCCTTTTCTCCACTTGGGGGAATCGTAGAGAAAGCATACAGGTGTCTGAGCATAAAACTGAAGGAGGAATTGAAATACCATTTAAAAAACTTAAAAGGTGGGGGTGTTGGGAACATATTGCAAGCTAAATAAAGTAGCGTAAAGATACAGTCTCAGGTCTAGAACAAATAATGTCTACAAAAAAAGAGTTTCCTTAGATTGAATTTTTATCTTAGTAGAACATGAAACACCTCTACTTGGGGTGCAAATATCTGAAATAGGGAGGGTTTTAGCCATCCGGAAATTTGCGTCAGAGTTGTAAAGCTATAGGTAAAATATAGTGTAATATTAATACTCAGATTTTGAAGTCAGATCTAGATTGTTGGCTGTCTAGATTTTTGATTCACTGCAAAATCTTGGGCTACTCAAACTTTCTAAGCCTCAGTTTCCTCGTGTATAAAAATGAGCATAATAATAGCACCCAAGCCATGAGTTATAACGTTAGAAAGCTCACCTAAATGAAGAGCTCAGAGCTGTGCTGGGTACATGGTAAAACTTAAAAAAATATATTACCATCCAAGAAATGTAATTCTGAAAATGGAAACTATTTTTCTCATATTAAAAATACTACATTTTCATGTTTTTAGTGAAGAAACTGAGGCCCATATTTTGAGCTAATATTTCAGTGATGATTGCAGAAATTTGATGCAAGCCTTCTGCCCAGTATCTGCTAATTAGACTGAAAGCTATTAAACTGTGATGAAAGGGGAGAGAATTGAACTAATAATATATAATGCCTCACTATCCTATCTCAGATAACATCCATCTTATAAAAGTGAGTCTCACTATCTTCATTCTTAAAAAAAATAATAAAAAAAGTTTATTGAGTACTTGCTATGTTCATGAACTTTGTGGGGCTATAATCAAAAGAAGAGACAGTCATATACAAAATAGAGAGGGAAGTGCTGTAAGAAAAGTGTAAGGTCCTTTTTCTAAATCAAAAGAACACACCCAGGAGAATGTGTTGTCAAAAGACCTGAGTTTTAGTCCTGACTTTTCCACCAAATAGCTGTGAACTTGAGAAATCTGCTTAACTTTTCTGTGCCTCAGGAAATGTTGCTCATTATCGAACTGGGTAATATAACTTCGTCCTACCTCACCGAAGTATTGTGACTCTGAACGTGAAGTTAATAATAGGCTAAATTATTTTTAGAGATATTAGTAGAGATATTAGTGTTAGAAATAACAACTAGTAGGAAAGAGGTTTCGATACAGCAACCACATTTTAACAAGAGTAACTTAGACCAAATTGTAGGAGCACTGAGCAGGGTTCACATATGATAAAATGACTGTCTGCCTTGCTCTCCTCCACCCCTGCCCCCCGTAAAATGGCTATGGTAGTTAAAGATTGCTAAAATGAAACTTATTTTTAACTTTGAATAAACCACTCACAAGAAATGAATAATCTGCCAAGCTGCTTTTGTTTCATAAAAATGGCATGTGTCGTGAAATGAGCGTTCTCAGGCCAAGTATCCTGTCTATTCTATGTCCTTATATCTTAGAATAACCTGGCTGATGAAAGGCCCTGGACCATACACACAATAAAAGCCCCAGTTAACTGGCATCTTCGAGCACTTACAAGCTAACCCTACCAGACCAGACATGAAATTCAGGAAGTCACCCTTTAAGACCTAACATGCTTCCATTAGGACTTCGCAACGTACACTGAATAAGGCGTAACCAATACAGGAAACCGTAAAGGTAGGAGACCTTCACTGAAGTCCTTGGCTCAGCAGTCTTCTGGCTCTGCCTGAACCAGGCCCGTAACAACAAACAGATCTCTTCAGTTTCATCCGTGTACACATCAGGAGATTTAGAAACTAAATAATTGCATGGGTGACTTCTTCCTCTAAAATTATATGATTCCCAAGAATTTCTAGATTTTTTTCTGTCTCCCTGAGACTACATCCAGTCTAGGTTTATTTGACTAGAGGTATAAACAAAACTATTACTCATCAGCTTGAGAATTGCATTTGCTTTGCTGGTTTCAGAACTAAGTCTCATTTATTTTATCTCTAATCAAACTTTCTTCTTCAAAATGTCCATGATTTTCAGTGACCTGTGATGACTTCTGTGTTATATCTCTGCATCTTGGGGAAACGATCCATTTTCCTCACAGATTTGTTCAGCTTTTTCACGTTTAGATGAATGAGTCAAGTCTCAATAAAAAGAATACCCCCTTACAGCTTATTTATCATAAGTATGCCATCTGAAACCCTTTGGTCTCAATGTACAAACTCTCAGGCTTCCCCATGTTTGCGTAATGGCATTTGTGTCCAAATGATGAAACGTGTTAAATGTAAGTCACAGTACCTACCCCAGATTTCATCATAATTACCATTACCATTAGTAACATTTACCACATCTATTTGGGGTACTACGCCGCATAGGAAGGTTTCATTTTCTCAGTTCTGCCTAATATTTCAGGTTATTTCTGTTTACCTACAATTATAAGAAGAGTTCCCTTCCTTAGAAATGTTGATATCTCACTGCTCTTCTAAATAGTCTGGTCTGACTAGTGGAGAGGAGTTATACCCTCCTCTTCTGTTGCCAGCTAGGCAACAAAGAGAAAGCCTTTGGTGATTCTCCAGCCCACCACGTTCTGTGTAGTCCCCCAGAGGCCTAACACTTTGAGCAAATTTCCCTCTTCGTGGGTAAATGTGTCAAAGAACATATTGTGTTGTAGGTATTTTCTGCTCAAACCCTTCCTCCATTACTGTCGTTTTTCGGATGCTGGGTTTTGCTTCCCAGATTACAATACTGATGCAAGAGCCCTAAGCAGTAAAGAATTAGGAATGAGAATCATCTCTACATATACAGTCTATGGTTGTTACCACATCTAACCTAGTTCCCTTGCCAAAGAACTTGCTCTCCTGTACAGATGGTTCTTCCGGTTAAACATGAAGTACTTGATAAGGAATGCCTTATAAGCAAATGATGGTCTGGTTTCAGTTTCATAAAATTATCTTTTAATTTATTTTCCATTTGAAAGCTGATAGTTATTCTCTCTTATTTGTGTTTTTATATGTAAATTCTGATCTGGGTTTTAAATAGTGTATGCCACAAGACAATTCCTATTAAAATCACAACACATTAAAATTAAGTTGGGAATCTGGGGCGCCTGGCTGGCTCAGTTGGTAGAACATGTGACTCTTGATCTCAAGGTTGTGAGTTTGAGACCCACATTGGGCATAGAGCTGACTTAAAAAATGAAATTGAGTTATAATTGACAAGCTATTGAAAAAAATCAAGTGGAAATCTACAATGAGATACCAAATGTTCCCAAGGTAGCTTAAACCAATTGTACTATTAGATTTATAAATAACGAGTTGACATTTCCAAAATGAGAATGTAGAGCAGGTGAAAATACCACCAGTGGGAGCTCCTTTCTTAGATTCTTCATTTGAAATATTATCCCTAATTTTGGGAAGGCATTGGGAGGGTAGAATTATCAAAAGTTCTAGGGAAAGAAGTTGGGCACTAGAACCAGATTTCCCGAGTTTGAAGCCTACTTGTTACTTGTTTAATTTGGGCAGGTAATTAATCTGCTGGGGCCTCAGTCTTCCCATCTATAAAATGGGAAAAATAATGATTTGTGCTGTTCAAATCACTTGATGTTTGTCACACTGTAAGCTCCCAGTGAACATTAGCCATCATCATCATCATCATCATCATCGCCATTGTTATTACAGGAGTCACAGGTCTCTAAGTATATGGTCACATTTACAATGAGAACCATAGACCAAGTAGAAGTGTAGATTAACAACAAAAAGTTAGTTTAGTCAGCATATCTCTCCAAATTGAGAGGGAAAACAAAACCGCCAAGGACTAAAATTTGGAGTATAAAGAGAACATTAATTTTTTTCTCTCCTTTTTTTAAGTTTTTATTTAAATTCCAGTTAGTTAAGGGGTACGTGGGTGGCTCGGTTGGTTGAGTGTCTGACTCTTGATTTCAACGTCAGGTCAAGATCCCAGGGTCATGGGATTGGGCCCTACATCGGGCTCCACACTGAGCATGGGGCCTGGCTGGGATTCTCTCTCTCTCTCTCTCTCTCTCTCTCTCTCTCTCTCCCTCTGCCCCTCCCCTGCTCATGTGCATGCATATGCATTCTCCCTCTCGCTCTAAAACAAATTCCAGTATAGTTAACATACAGTGTCTTATTAGTTTCAGGTGTACAATGTAGTGATTCAGCACTTCCATACATCACCTGGTGCTCATCACAAGTGCACTCCTTAATCCCCATCACTTGTTTAACCCATTCCCCTACCCACCTCCCCTCTGGCAATCATCAGTTTGTTGTCTATACTTAAGAGTTTTTCTTGGCTTGTTTCTCTCTCTCTTTTTCCCCTTTGCTCATTTGTTTAGTTTCTTAAATTCCACATATGAGTGAAATCATACGGTATTTGTCTTTCTCTGACTGACTTATTTTGCTTAGCATAATACTCCCTAGCTCCATCCATGTCATTGTAAATGGCAAGATTTCATTCTTTTTTATGGCTGAGTAATATTCCATTATATATATATATATATATATATATATATATATATATATATATACCTCTTCTTTATCCATTCATCAACTGAGGGACACTTGGGCTGTTTCCATAATTTGGTTATTGTAGATAATGCTGCTATGAATAGTGGGGTGCATGTATCCCTTGTAATTAATGTTTTCATATTCTTTGGGTAAATACCCAGTAGTGCAATTACTGCATCGTAGGGTAGGTCTAGTTTTAACTTTTTGAGGAAATTCCATACTGTTTTCTACAATGGCTGCACTAGTTTGCATTCCCACTAATAGTTCAAGAGAGTTCCCCTTTCTCCACACCCTTACCTATTGTTTCTTGTGTTGTTGATTTCAGCCATTCTGACCGGTGTGAGGTGATATTCCATTGTAGTTTTGATGCATTTCCCAGATCATCAGTGATGTTGAACATCTTTTCACGTGTCTGTTGGCCATCTGGAAGTCTTCTTTGGAAAGATGTCTATTCATGTCTTTTGTCCATTTTTAATTAGATTACTCATCTTGTGGGTGTTGACCTTTATAAGTTCTTTATATATTTTGGATAATACCCCTTTATCAAATATATAATTTGCAAATATCTTCTATTCCATGGTTGCCTTTTAGTTTTGTTGATTATTTCTTTTGCTGTGCAGAAGTTTTTATTTTGATGTGGTCCCAATGGTTTATTTTTGCTTTTGTTTCCCTTGCCCCAGGAGACATATCTAGAAAGAAGTTACTATGGCTGATGTCAAAGAAGTTACCGCCTGTGTTCTCTTCTAGGATTTTTATGGTTTCAGGTCTCACATTTGGGTCTTTTATCCATTTTGAATTTATTTTTGTGTATGGTGTATGAAAAGTTGTCCAGTTTCATTCTTTTGCATGTTGCTGTCCAGTTTTCCCAACACCATTTGTTGAAGACATAGTCTTTGTTTCATTGGATATTCTTTCCCACTTCGTTGAAGATTAATTGACCATATAATTATAGGTTCATTTCTGGAGTCTCTATTCTGTTCCATTGATCTATGTGTCTATTTTTGTGCCAGTACCATATTGTTTTGATCACTACATCTTTGTAATATAACTTGAATTGTGATGCCCCCTGTTTTTTTTTTCTTTTTCAAGGTTGCTTTAGCCATTGGGGGTCTTTTATGGTTCCATACAAATTTTAGGATTGCTGAGAACATTAAATGACTAATCACAGTCCTGGCCTACCTCACCTGAAAGCACTTACAGAGCTTTATATTCACAGAAATTGATAAGAGGACGACTATTTTTAAACTTTATCTTCTTCATAAATGCTGTAATATACTGCTGTAAACTGGACTATTTTGGTTTTTGACCATCAGTGTCTATTCCAAGCCTTTACAACCTACACAGTAGAAAATATGAAGACAAAGGCAAATAGCAATTAATACAAGGATTTCATGGAGAACTAAGCAGATGAATGTACAGTTTATAATTTGGAGTATTATTTTGCAAGACATTTAAAAATTATTACTCTGAGTGATTATTTTGAAAAGTCCAGGTGCTGGTAGATTTCATCCTCTATAATACTATTTCTTTAAATACCATCCCTCTGAACCCACAAATACTTATCGTTTTGTTTTTGTTTTTGTTTTTTTTTTTGGTCAGCATCCAACTGATAAGCAATGAAATGATCTTATGTTATTCTAGGACAGGAGCCAGGAATTTGATCTTATTGCAAAAAGCTACTCTATTCCTCTTCGTGTAAAACACATTCAGCTTCTGGTCCCTAGATACTTATCTGAGAGAGCACTTAAAACTGTTCCCTATGGAGTTGCTTGAGTGTCATTGAGAAATAAATTAAAAGAAAAGGAAAACCAACTCAAATATGTCTGACACAACCCAACAAGTCAGTGCATCTCAGAGGCTTAACCAGAATCACCCAGGACACTTGTTTAAAATCCAGATTTCTGGACAATACCAAACACATAAATAATCAGAATTTGAAGAAGAGAAAGCAGAAGGAGAAAGAGAGAGGGGATAAGGGAAGGATTTAAAAGTTAGGGCCCTTGGGGCACCTGGGTGGCGCAGTCGGTTAAGCGTCCGACTTCAGCCAGGTCACGATCTCGCGGTTTGTGAGTTCGAGCCCCGCGTCAGGCTCTGGGCTGATGGCTCAGAGCCTGGAGCCTGTTTCCGATTCTGTGTCTCCCTCTCTCTCTGCCCCTCCCCCGTTCATGCTCTGTCTCTCTCTGTCCCAAAAATAAATAAAAAACGTTGAAAAAAAAAATTTAAAAGTTAGGGCCCTTGTATCTGTATTTTACCAGTGTCCAAGGGTAATTCCCAAGCACACACTGAAGTTTAAGAACCATTGCACTAGGGTCTCATTTTGTTAACAACCTCATTTTAATTAAGCAAATACAGAAACAAGTCACAGATGCTGACGCTTATAGCAGAACAAGTAGTTTAGGTCTTATCATCATTCAAATTTACAAATAATCAACCCATAACCCTTTTTCTATGTCAAAATGACTGGATTCACTAGTGCTAAGTTAGTAATGATAACTATGAAAACTAACATTATCAGACTCATTGTTATTTAAATGAAATCAAAATGAAGCGCCTTGGAACACCTGGGTGGCTCAGTTGGTTAAGTGACAGACTCCTGATTTTGGCTCAGCTCATGATCTCACAGTTTGAGAGTTCAAGCCTCACGACAGGCTGTGTGTTGACAGCATGGGACCTGCTTGGGATTCCCTCTCTCCCTCTCTCTCTGCCCCTCCCCTGCTTGCACACTCACAAGCTCACTCTCTCTCTCTTTCTCTGGCTCTCAAAATAAATAAACATAAAAAAATGAAATGCTCTGAGTAAATTCTTGATTATATATGTATATAAAGATATTATACTCTTCTATGCTTCTGATAAATGTGGTTTCCTACAAATATCAGAAATCTGCCAACTTTGAGATCCGGCATTTGAAAGCCAGTATTGGCCAATATACCATTCAAATGATAGAATATTGGGACCAGGAAGAGAATGTAGGGAGGAAAGGGAACTCGTTTACCACAGTGTTCAGTGTTAAGAGGTTCATTTAGATCAAAACCTATAAATAATATGCATATCTAAAGTCTTTGCAAAGGAATGCTATATCTGAGGACTTCTATGAAGAAAAAGCAATTATAGAAAAATATTCACAAGATCATCCAGGGAGAAAATGAAAAAAGAAGCAGTGACGAGGTCTTAGAACAATGCAGGCTTTTTTTGTTTGTTTCTATTTTTTGAATTTCACTTCATTTATCTGTACATAAATGGCACTACATGTACAAGTTAAAAATCAAATAGCAATCTAAGACTTTAACAAGAAAGGAAGGTTCCCTGTCCTACTTCTCCCCACTCCTGATTTTTACTTCCCATGGTCAACATTTGCAATTCTTAAAACTGTTCTTGGGGTGCCTGGGTGGCTCAGTCAGTTAAGCATCCGACTTGGGCTCAGGTCATGACCTTGCGGTTTACGAGTTCAAGCCCGGCATAGGGCTCTGTGCTGATAGCTCAGAGCCTGGAGCCTGTTTCAGGTTCAGAGTCTCCCTCTCTCTCTCTGCCCCTCCCCACTCGTGCCATGTCTCTTGTCTCTCAAAAATGAATAAATGTTGGGGCGCCTGGATGGCTCAGTCGGTTAAGCGTCTGACATCGGCTCAGATCACGATCTCACGGTTTGTGAGTTCGAGCCCCGTGTGGGGCTCTGTGCTGACAGCTCAGAGCCTGGAGCCTGTTTCAGATTCTGTGTCTCCCTCTCTCTCTCTGACCCTCCCCCGTTCATGCTCTGTCTCTCTCTGTCTCAAAAGGAAATAAATGTTAAAAATTTTTTTTCAATGAATAAATGTTTAAAAAAGTTTAAAAAACTGTTCTATTGTCCTCTGAATTTACTTTTTTTAAAGTTTATTTATTTATTTTGAGAAAGAGAGAGAGAGAGGTAGAGAGAGAATCCCAAGCCAGAGCTTGATGCAGGGCTCGATCTCATGAACCATGAAATCATGACCTGAGCAGAAATCAAGGTTTGGATGCTTAACCAATTGAGGCACCCAGGTGCCCCTGAATTTACTTAAAAAAAAAAAAGTTTATACTGCTATTTCAAGACTTTCTCATTTTAAACATTATACATTGACCACATTATTTTGGATGATGAGAATACAGCTCTTTTCCCACCCTTCCCTCAACCCTATCCTCCCCAAATAATTATATCACTACTGTGGGTTAAAGAAATATTCAGAGTTTCCATATTATAACCTCCCTCATAAATACTGTTCAAAGATGAGTCCCATAGTATATGTACTATGATTATGTTTCCATTTCGTCACTACTTTGTATTTATCCTGGAGTTAACATTCACTTTCTTTTCCTTCATTCAGTTTTCTGTGTAACTGTCACTAATTCATCCCCAAATCTGAGTACACAACTCTAAAACACCCATCAGCATGGTTGAAAGCATGGGGTAAGCTTTCGGTTCTGTGCTTCCCCAGGTGCCCTGGCACCCTCCCTTCTCCTGCTCCATTTTGGACTGGCTGCCTTCTGAGCTCCAAAGCAAGCCTTCAGCTTAGGATTTTCCTTTGGTGTCATGGAAGGATTTCTTTCATTGATCTCCCATATCAGAACACCTGGATGTTACACAGCCAGGAACGACATGCGATCATACCAGTTGGCTGTTCAAATAATAATCCAACTGTCACTGCCACATGCTGTTTGATACTTAGGGTTCTAGGGACCGTGCAATACATGCTTTCTCAGCAAGAACAATATTGCCCCGAAAGGGGCAAAAATTGTTTGGGGAGGGAATGGGTGGGACAAAAACACTCATTCTTTTAAAATAGAAAATATACATATACACATATATACAGCACATAAATGGATATACAGTATATCTGTAGTATTAAAATTTCATAGGTGGTTGTAATTAGGGGGGAAATGTCTAAAAAGGCCCCTCAGGGGAGCAATCATAAAAAAGAAAAAAGGTTGAGAAACACTAAGATACCACAGCCTTTGCCGCAGATGCCACAGCATATCTGATACCCAGCGTGGCTAGTATGTCAGCTGTCTCCACCTTCCGAGGCCCCTATTGGTGGGCGTGCTTGATGGCACCTTGGTAAAAAACAGCACTTTTGCTGCAAGGGAACCTGGGAAGTACGGCTTTAGCTTTGGAGTATTTAAAGCAGAGGAAGGTGCTTCGGAAGAGGAAAGAGGGCGGGTGGCTGCTGAGTGCACCTGTCTGTAACATCTGCCAAAGCTGGGTCTGGAATTTTAGGTTGAAACCTTTTTGCACTTAGAATTTCAAAGGCATTGCTCCATTTTATTATTTTATTATAAGTTCCAATGATGCTGATTCTTTGTACATGACCTGTTTTTTTTTTTTTATTCTTTTTCTTTATCTGGAAACTTTTGGGATAGTCCTATTTTTTTTTTAAGTTTATTTATTTTGAGAGAGAGAGAAAGTACACTCAGCAGAGGGGAGAGAGACAGAGAGAGAAAGAGAGAATCTCAAGCAGGCTGGGTGCTAACAGTGCAGAGCCCAATGTGGGGCTCAATCTCACCAAGAGATCATGACCTCAGCCAAAATCAAGAGTAGAGCGCTTGACCAACTGAGCCACCCAGGTGCTCCTGGATATTCTTTTTATCATTAACATTATGAAATTTTAATTTTTTTTAACATTTATTCATTTTTGAGAGTGAGAGAGACAGAGCATGAGCAGGGGAGGGGCAGAGATGGAGGGAGACACAGAATCCAAAGCAGTCTCCGGGCTCCAAGCTGTCAGCACAGGGCCCGACGCGGGGCCCCAGCTCACGGACTGCGAGATCATGACCTGAGCCGAAGTCGGACACTTAACCAACTGAGCCACCCAGGCGCCCCAACATTCTGAAATTTTAGTGATGTGTCTTGGGGGTCTTCCTATTTCTCGTCCTGGGTATTTTGGGGGCCCATGCATTTCTAGAAACACACATGACCTTCAATTCCGGGAAATTCTCTGAGATCTTTGATAGTTTCTCTGCTTCATTATCTCTGTTCTCTCTTTATGGAATTCTTACTTGTAAGCTCTTGGACTTCCTGAATTGATCCTCTCATTGAATTTTTTTTCTATTTTCCGGCTCTTTGTCTTATATAACACTTTCTCAACTTTATCTTCCTAATTTACTGGTTTCATTCCTTCACACATTTTTCATTAGATCGGTCACAAAAATTATACACATCCCTCACTGCAAATTCTTGCAATGAATAAAAGTAGCGAAATGAGATAATAATGAAATGTTTTACACATTAAAAAATGTCATGTTGCGAGAAAAGGAATTTGTACAACAAAAGAACACAATCACTCCCAATACACCCAGATGCATGGCCAAAGGTGGCACACCCATCAACTAACTCACTATGTCGCACTGTTGACATAATTACTGAATCAACCACTTGTGAAATGTAAGTGAGAACGTGAAGAGGTAAGACATCCACTCCATGTTTCTGATTTTCACAGTATCAGCGCTCAACTCACAGTAACATCTTTATCAACCCTAAATATTCAATGTTTCCAAAGTAAAAAGCAAACTTAATTCTTAAAGCCTGCTGGGCAGGTGTTGTTACCGAAATAGTGGATTTCATGACACATACGAGGAGAATCTGACTCAACGTGGTAAAATAGCATGACTAATTAAGAACACCAAATAAATATCACTAAGAGTCATGCTTACACATATTAAAGTATCCGTATGAACTGTGTTTTAATGGGATTTAGTGTCCATTAAATTAGCCAACTTTACATATCGTAAGACATAGCACCATATCAAAACACATGAATTCACCCATCAGCAGTTTCCAAACCTAAATTCCAAACCTAGTATACCCAACCCCAAATTAATATTTGTACAGTTGGAATAGTTGTTAAGAATTACAGTTTATTTAGAAAAGGAAAACAGAAACAGACATATATGCATCTTTATAATTTAAAATACTTCAAGTTACAAATGAACAATGTTCAGATTTAAGTACTGAACCAAGATTTAAGTTTTGAACCAAGTTTACCAACTTTCCGAAGTTATATTTAGGAATTAAGCCTTTCTTACAAAGATAATTCTTAAGTGTATGAATTAGACAAACTTACAATAGCCTTTCCAAGGCTTGATTTGTTCCTATTGAGAAGTGAAAGTATAAACCTATTCTGAATTCAGATGTTTGTCAAGATTTGAGGTGTCGACATTCTGTCAGGCAGGCAAACAATTTAGTGGAAAAAAATTAATCTTCATCTTAAAATGTATGGCATACGATAGTAAGACCCTAGACTTCGGAGTTGAAATACCTCTTAGATTTCTAGAGACGACACATACTTTATTCAAAAGGAGGAGGGCGAGTTATAAACTCATCAATGTATTGAAAATCAATTACTTTTAGAGAAACCAATACTGCTTTTGCAGATGTGGGCAGTGGGTTATAACACGGACATGAATTTCACATAATATTACTTCTCCCCCTTCAATGGTATCCCTGTAGAAGGTGAAATACATCTTTGACTTCAGGTAGTGGTCCCATTTGATGGTCTGTGTAATATATTTGAGTATATATATATGTATATATATTTTATATAATATATGTGGTATATATACTATATATGAAGCATTTCTTTCCCAAGATATCATATTCACAAAGTAAAAAATTGTATTTAAAGAAGTAACAATGAAGGAGTGAAATGGACCATCACTCTATGCTCTTGGCAAGGTAGAAATTCTGAACAATATTTTCACCACTGACCATTTTGATATCTGTAAGAGTTATGGCACAAGATAAAATTCCTGTCAACCTTCAAAAAGTACAATGCAGGGGGGGAGCACCTAGGTGGCTCAGTCAGTTGAGCATCTGACTCTTAATTTGGGCTCAGGTCACGATCCCAGGATTGTAGAATCAGAACCACTCAGGTGGACCCTTCTTAAGATTCTCTCTATCTCTCTGCCCCTCTCCCACACTCGTGTACTCTCTCTCTCTCTCTCATAAACAAACAGATAAATAAATACATAAATAAAAATTTTAAAAGTATAATGCAAACAACAGGTCATTTGTGGAAAGTTTGTGCCATTATTCCCAATATAAGGTCAATTAACCAACATAAAACACAAACACAGTAATATAGTGGAAGAAAACTAGGTCTCGGAGGTGATACAGAATTATGCAGGACAATATTTCTTCTGAGGTCATAACTACTCTCATTCAGCACAATGTTCCCAACTGGAGAATTAAATAAATCTGATTCAACCTGAATGGATAAGCAAAATTAGCATGAATGGTCCCAGTATTAGACATTTTAGGAATCCCAACTTTCGCCTTTAAAACTTCCACAGATGACAAAATCAGGATGAAACCAATTCACGGATATAACTGGGCACTAAGTGAGTGTTTTGAAAATATTTAAAAATTCATATGAAGTACATGAAATTAATATACATTAGTTATTATAGTTATACTATAGTCATAGTTATACATCAGTTATACAGTTATACAACTGACTTAGTTACTGTTTAATCACGAAATATTTGTCTTTCTGAAGAGATCATAGAGACACATCTAACGGTGTTTCCATGGACTGCAAACCCTCTTTACTATGTGTCTGACCTCAGTGCACACACACCTTTCACTTAATCGTCATACGCATTATGGGAGTTTTGACAATTGCAAAGCATGATGCTCAACATAAATTTTTATTAGCTGCAATTTTGTTTCTACATATAAATAAAACTTAAAGTATACTTTGATACTGTGCCGATGGATCAAAATATTTTCCAAAACAGCTGAGACCTTTTAAAATTCTAATATGGTGGGAGATTGGTTCGCTATGAAACAGGCGACGATCAAATTAAAAGAGAGAACATCCTTCAATCGGTAAAAGAGAGGGACTCTTTTTTAGGTCCATTATTTTAATCTTTCAGTAACAAAAGTGCATTTGAATGAGACTTCTTATAGCTTCAATCTGAAAACTGAGCAATTTTTGGCCCTGAGTGGGAGAAAGGAAGAAGACTGAATTTCTATGGGCTTCTGCTCAAGACCATTAGCATCAGTAATAAAGTAAGAAATGCAAAATTATTAAATGAACATCAGACCGCTGAGGGCATCAGACACACTTAATCACCTCCACCAACTATCTTACCAGTGTGTTTTATTAACCATGGGGAAGCTGGGTAGAATGTGGAAACATATAAAACCAATTTAACTGCTGAAAAAGACCATTCAGGGAAATCTGCTTTCTTAGTGCTTCAGTCCACAATTATTGCGGTATTCGTGGTAAAGAAAAAATGTCACCGAAATGAAACAAGTAGAAGGATCTGTATATGGTTCAACAAAAGTGCCCAAAGTGTCACTTTTAGGATTTTGAACTCCCAAAATTATTGCATTTTTAGAAGTTTATTTATTTATCCTGAGAGAGACAGAGACAGCTTAAGGGGGAAAAGGGGAAGAGAGAAGGAGGGAGAGAGAATCGCAAGTAGGCTCTACACTGCCAGCACAGAGCCCGATGTGGGGCTCGAACTCATGAACTGTGAGATCATGACCTGAGCCAAAATCAAGAGCCAGACGCTTAACCGACTGAGCCACCCAGGTGCCCGTAGAAACTAGTATTTTAACTCTTTATGTTTTTACATGCTACTTCTAGAATATAAAGTTACTTCAACATAAAGCAAAAAATTGTAACCACTAGCTTTAAAACAGGAAAAGCCACCTATAGTCCTCCAGTTAAACAAATGGAAGCGTGGAGACACAGAGACATACATTAAGTCGCCCAAGTTCACAGAGCAGTTGAGTGGCAGAGCAGAGGTGTGAAACCAAGTCTTCCTGGCCAGAGCCCTTTCCAGATGACACGGGGCATCTACTCTGTGCCAATGTTCCGTCGAGGACATGAGGGTGACAAAGAGTGTGCCAAGGACTTCACATGCACTGGGGAAGATGAAATGCATTCTTCCATACCCGAATCAGCCTGAAACAACTGAGTAATAATGCAAGGCCGCAGGTGAGGATTAAAAAAACAGTAACGAGGGGCGCCTGGGTGGCGCAGTCGGTTAAGCGTCCGACTTCAGCCAGGTCATGATCTTGCGGTCCGTGAGTTCGAGCCCCGCGTCAGGCTCTGGGCTGATGGCTCGGAGCCTGGAGCCTGTTTCCGATTCTGTGTCTCCCTCTCTCTCTGCCCCTCCCCCGTTCATGCTCTGTCTCTCTCTGTCCCAAAAATAAATAAAAAATGTTGAAAAAAAAATTAAAAAAAAAAAAAAAAAAAAACAGTAACGAAAAGGGCACCTGGGTGACTCAGTCAGTTAAGCATCTGCCTCTTGATTGCGGGTCAGGTCATGATCTCGTGATTCCTGAGATCGAGCCCTGCGTGGGGCTCTGCGCTGACAGCGTGGAGCCTGCTGGGGATTGTCTCTTTCCCTCTCTCTCCCTCTTTCTGCCCCTCCCCTGCTTGCGCTTTATTTGTCAAAATAAAGAAACTTTATTTATCAAAATAAATAAACTTAAAAAACCCAATAACAAAACAGTAAAGTGCTACAGGTGTTCAGAGATGGGAAGGGAGATAGTTGAGGTTCGAAGATGGAGAAATGATTTCATGGACTCCATCTCAGAAGAGTAGAACTGCTTGCTGACTTTTTGTTTGGAAATAATTTCAGCCTGAAAATAATTACAAATATAAAAATTGTACCAAGCACACTTGTGTACCCTTTTGTTGGACTCTGCTGTTTTTTCTTTCTTCCTTCGTTCATTCGTTTTATACACGCATTTTTTTCCTGAATAATTCAAGATAAGTTACATACATTACGGCCCATTACCCCTAAAAACTTTAGTGTGTACTTTTTAAGATTAGGGTTTTTCTCTTTTTTTAACGTTTTTTTTTTAATTTTTTTAATTTTTTTTTTTTTTTATTTTTGAGACAGAGAGAGACAGCATGAACAGGGGAGGGTCAGCTAGAGGGAGACACAGAATCTGAAACAGGCTCCAGGCTCTGAGCTGTCAGCACAGAGCCCGACGCGGGGCTCGAACTCACAGACCGCGAGATCATGACCTGAGCGGAAGTCGGCCGCCCAACCGACTGAGCCACCCAGGCGCCCCAGGGTTTTTCTCTTAAATAACCAAAATACGGTTATCAACTTCATAAATTATATTGATATGTAATGCATTCATCTAATCTCTCATCTACCATCATACTTCAATTTTACTAGATGATCTAATAGCATTTTTTAATCTTAGGGCATTTTTCCCAGTACAGGATCCAGTCCTGAGTCAAGGATCACGATGGCTTTTCAGGTCTCTTTAGCCTTGTTCAATCCAGGACATTTCCACAGCCTTTCTTTGTTTTTCGTGACCTTGATGCTTTGGGAGACTACAGTTCTAGCTTCCACCAACTTTTCTTTTTTTAAGTACAGTACTCCTCATTCTTGTGCTTACCTGACATTTCTTTCGTGATTGGATTGAGGTCACACTGCATTACGCCGTTTAGCATTCTTTGGGCATGTTATCAGTCTATCCCTCTTAGGTGATGTGAATTTTGATCACCTGGTCAAGTGGTTACCCACTATCTCCACTCTGTAATGTTTATTTTCCTCCCTTACAACTAATAAATAATTTTATTAGAAGGTGACACATTAAGACCTTGCAAATATCCCGCTCCTCATCAATATTTCCCTAAAACTTAACAGCCACTGATTACTGGAGTCGATCTTGAGCATAATGGTGGCAAAATGCACTCTCACCACAAATGGTGAAGAGTAGCACACTCTGGTGTAAAAGTAAGCCCTCCCGCCTTCTCACCCATTTTTGACTGATTGATTGATTGGCTGATCTTTTTCTTTCCCTCTTCCTCTCCTTGTCTCTTATAATCTGATAATAATGACTTTTTTTTAAATGGTTTCTAATGCATTATTGGATTTAATGATTTTGATGGGTGAATTGTCCCAGCTCTGGCCACTGGGAACCCCTTCAAGCTGGCATCTGTGTCCTTAGGATATACCCCTATAATTTTGGAAGGCACTTCCTTACTTCCTGGCATATGGAAAATTTTCTGGGACAATGTGTTCCAGGCCCATCTCAAACCTACTCTGTCCTGGCTCTGGGTAAGAAATAACCTGGAAACACCATTCTCCTGAACTTTTGAGACCTTTGGGTAGTTCTGAAGATGGGTAGAATTTTGATAGGCAAAACAAATAGAAATTAGCATTTTAGGTTCAAACAAGGAATATGCTGAACACAAGATTTCACCTTCCCCCTTTATATCCATTATCTATGGCGATAACAAATTACCCACCAAAATAGTGACAACCATTCGGTGGACCTTCTATCGGGGCAAGGTTCAATGAGAATGGCTTGTCTCTGATCCATACAGTGTCAGCTGGGCTCAAATCAAGTCTAGAGGAACCAAGATGGCCCCACTCATGTCTAGGAACTTGATGCTCCCTGTTAGCTGGGGCATTGCTGCTCTTCCACATCCAGTAGGCGAGCTAGACTTCCTCATCTTCAGCCCAGGGCTCCAAAAAGGGTGAAAGCAGAAGCTGCCAGGGCTTTTAAGACTTTAGCCTGGAACCGGCAGAATGACATTTTCATAACATTCCATTGATCAAAATAAGTCACAAGATCAACCCTGTTTCAAAAGGAGGGAAAATACACTCCACCCCTTGATGGAAGGAGCAGCCAGGAATGCGAAGAATTATTGGTAGCTATCTTTTCAGACAATCAACCACACCCCCTTTTTCCTTTTCAATTTCTAGAAGTAAATTAGTAGTGTTTGAATCCCAATGTGGAAAGAAAGAAATGAAGGTTTTCAGGTAGCTGAATAGGAAAAGCTTATGTGACTGGTACTTGAACAATGTCCTAAATAAGTGATCAGAAATTCTTTTCCCCTGCATTGAATCAGAGTTTTCTTTATGAACGGTGAGGCATAATATAGTCAGAAGTTGTTGGAACAGTTTGTAGAAGGATCTTGATTTTAAAAATTTCAGCTTGAGGAAGACTGGAAATCTGGAAAAGTTCCAAGGCAAATACATAGTAATGATTTTTGTAAGTAATTATTCCGAAGGAAAGCTTAGAAATCAAAGCTTGGTGGGCAGAAGGTGGGGGGCTATGGAAGAGGATTGGATTACTCTTTTTTGATTCTTTTTAACACTGTTTTCCATTTTTGGTAAGGGCAGAATGACATCACCACCAACAAGGACAGATTTGCATGTCAACATAAATAAAATTGTGGTTACAGGTACAAATGAGAAAAATGTTTCTCCTGAAAATCCATTTCTGTATCTGGCGCAAATCAAACACTGTTCTATGGACCAGGGAGAGGAAGATATAGCCTCTCTGCCCTTCAAGACCTTCAATGGGAGGGACGTACAGGCTAAAGGATTATCATGATGCAAAGTTCAGAATAGAGACCTGTCAGAGATACCACCTGTCAAGCAATGTTTGGATGCTGTTCAGTAAAGATGTAGGACTATAACTTTAAATAGAAACATCACCGGCTAAATGATCCTTTTAATCCTACAAAAAAAAAAAAAAAATGGCACAGAATGTATGTGTACAGCCTATCATTCGTATTGTGTTTATCTTACTTTTTATTTTCACCTTTTTAACGAAGATTTTCAAACACACATAAAAGTAGAGAAAATAGTGTGATGAGTATCTGTCACTTGGCTTCAATAATTACCAACATGGATCAAATTTTCTTTCATCTATACAACCCACGCCCCTGTCCCTAGCTAGAGAACCTCAAAGCAAATCTCAGACATTATGTTATTTAATCTGGAAATACTCCTGCCTCTATCTCTAAAAAATACACACCTAAAATTAGTAAGAATAGAAACTTAATAGCGTCTAACGTCAGCCAGTGTTCAAATTTCCTTGATTGTGCGAGAAAAGGCTTTTGTCATTTTTGTTTGAATCAAGAGATAGTCAAGGTGCAGGTTACATTTGATTACTATCTCTTATGTTTCTTTTAATATACAAAAATCCTCCCTCTCTCTTTTCTGATTTCTTTCTCTACTCTTCTTATTATTTTGTTGTTGTTGAGGAAACTGGGTCATCCATTCTGTAGAATTTTTCAGTCTGGATTTGGCCCGTTGTGTCCCTGTGGTGGGGTTTAATATAACCTTCTATCCTCTCTCTTTCCCTTCAACCGGTAGTTAGATCTAGAGCCTTGATCGTATTCAGGCTTGATTTTTCTGACAAGAATTTCCCGTGGGCGGTCATGTGTATTTCGTATTGCATGGCATCAGGAAACGTATAATATCGGGGTATTTCTTTCTCGGTGACGTTAAAACTGCCCAGTGGATTCAGGTGTTAGTGCCCTGACCCTGCCTTAACGACGCTCCCCCATCAGCCCTTGAGTTGATAGTTTTAACAGCTGCGATGTATTTGTGATGCTATGCTTTGATAATTTGATGACGTCAGATCTTTCATATTCTGTAAGCAAAAGCTAAATTCTACCCCCAAAATTCACATACGTAACACAGCACAGGAGGAAGGGCAGGGACTCTTCATAAACGAGTCACTCTCGGGTCTCTATAAAAGGAGGGAGCTGCTGGATGGTTAAGTTATGTTCTGACTCTGAAATTCTGTGGCTGCAATTTCCCCAGATTGTCTTAGGAATGACACTGGCTTTGGAAACAACATCTGGCCCTTGCCCGTGTGTATACCTGTCCCACCCACTGCCCTGTCTAAATAGCTCCGAGGGTAAGAAGTCTGGACTGAGAATTTTTGTGGTTCCCGTTGACCCATGACTACAATTTCGGTACTCGGGCTGCTGAGACTGCAGTAATCATTCCACAAGTTCTGAGTGGTGAAACCAGCATTGCTACTCTTCAGGCAGGGGTAAAAACAACTCTACCAGGTAATCAAGCTTTATGAGGCTTTTCTGAAGGATATTGGACATGTAAGTCAATTACGAGTTTCAGAGATTTTACAAGAAAACAGTCTTGAGTTGTACTTGGTCACAGAGAAACCTCTTGGCTAACTCTGAGTTTTGCGTGACGGTAACTACAATACTATACAGTATTGTTAACGTCTTTAGGTGCCTGAATTTTTCACTCGTGACGGTTACCTTACTTCAAAGGCTGTTGCCGTACGGCCTGTATTTGGTGAGCTATAAACAGAAGGATGCATTTTATTTACCTTATACGCATATGATTTGCTGCATGAATATACTTACAGTATATATCAGATAGCCAACAGTACCCTCAAATAGTAATTCAACACATGCAGACAAGAGAAATCTTAAATCATGGCTTTCAGTTAAAAGAAAAACCAGGGGCGCCTGGGTGGCTCAAGTCGGTTAAGCGTCCGACTTTGGCTCAGGTCATGATCTCAGGATTCGTGAGTTCGAGCCCGTCGGGCTCTGTGCTGACAGCTCGGAGCCTGGAGCCTGCTTCCGATTGTGTCTCCCTCCCACTCTGCCCCTCCCCTGCTCGCACTCTGTGTCTCTCTCCCTCTCAAAAATAAATGAACATTAAAAAAAATTTTTTTAAGACAAAAGAACAGATGTTGAGAAAACCATAGGAAAGGCAGCCAGATTTCTTCTGTCTAAAGAATGCCTGGGTTTAAAAACTGAGCACAAAAATACCCACCTATGACCCATAGACGTGTCTGCGTTAAACCTAATGAACGGTCTGCTCACCTTTTACGAACCAGAGTCAAGTGTCCCAGTGACAGCCAGCAACGTATCCCTTTGTTTCATTTTGTGGATCTAGACTCCCTGAGATGTGAATTTAAAAAATCTCAGGGTGAGAACTTTCCTTTTATCATCTAGAAAGCAGGTTATAGTTCACGTTTCGTTCTGCTCATCATGAGCAGAACGAGAACGGTGTTCAAGCAGAGGCACGAGGTTCAGGGAAAAGTCTGGATCCTTTTTGTGAGCTGCCCCAGATGTAAATATGTTTTGGCCGATGCTTTATTGCTTAATATATAAGTTGTTCTTTTGAAACATTTATAGTCAATTGCACGTTAAAGAAAGTAAACCAGCCTGAAGTTAAAAATTGTTTTCCACTCAATCCAACAAAATATCCCTTATGCCAACATGGATTTCTTTCTTTCTTTTTCTTTCTTTTTTTTTTTTTTTCCTGACGTTTGCTCACAAGGAAGAATACCTCCTGGAAACAACACTCTTGATTAAGGCTTTTTGGTTGAAAAGGATTTTAGCTGATACTCTGGAGGAATACAGAAGAAATAGAAAATCTTGAAAGGCTGGGCCACAGGGTTCTCATTTTGGCTGAAAGGGGTCCAAGGCTATTTCCTAAAATGGGATGTCGTGTGGGATGACGCTTGACATGTTGGTGTAGAGTTGTCTGTCCCCCAGTGACACTGTGACGGGGGGGTGGGCCGGGCAGCGGTTTGCAGGAGGGCCGTGGAAGAGAAGGTGCATACTTACTGCGCTCTTAGTGTTGAACCCAGAGTTAAAGAATAAGAACTCTTAGGCACCTGGGTGGCTCAGTCAGTTGAGAGTCCAACTCTTGATTTTGGCTCAGGTCGGGACCCCAGGGTCGTGGGATTGGGCCCCGAGTCAGGCTCTGCACTGAGTGTGGGGCCTGCTTGAGATTCTCCCTCTCTCTCTCTCTCCCTCTGCTCCCCTCCTGCCCGCGATCTCTCTCTAAAATAAAATTTAAAAAGAATAAGAATGAGAACTCTTAAGAAGGTGTTCCAATGTTTTTAGGGGACAAAGGAAGGAAGACAAATCTGTATATATGAACTTATATTCTGTCTTCTGTTGAAGAAAAACCAGAGCCAGATAGTAGTTCAAGCAATAAAAACATTCTCTTCAGGACAGTTGAAGTAAAAGAAAGATCTCGGGGCAGAACCTGGCTCAGTTCTGAATACAGAAGAAAGTGGGACTTTCTGGTGAAGGAGAAGGGTAGGGGTCAGCGGGTGGAGATTCACTGACCCCGGGGGAAGGGGCAGGATTACAGCTACACTGACCTAGCTGGGCTCTTGCCAAGACAGGAAGATGCAGAGACAAACGCAGAAGCCAGATATTCGAGGCCTATTCGAAAAGCTTAGGGGGATTGAGTAGAGTTTGGTGAATCTTTGTCACCCCTTCCAAAATGGACTTGGCGTAGACTGCCATAAAAATGACGACTGTAATAAAACAATTAATGTAGCAAAAATAAGATGACCGAGTACAAATGATGGAAGATAAGGAAAAATTATAATAGAAATGTTGGGCTGAGAAGATCTCTGGGCAGACAAGCACGTAACCAGCTCTGAGTTTCTTGGGGACAAAGAGGGAGACAAGATGTATTTTTCATCGCCTTAGAAGATGAAACATTCCAGTTCATCGTGCAACCAGCACTTCCTGGCTCTGGAATCTGAGAGAAACTTCTCCAGTGGGTGGCGTCACGAGGGGCACACGGGACAACGTGCTCCCAGTAAGTTCACACAGGAGGCGCGGAAGTTCTATTTATGGCTGTTTCTTACGTGGCCTTTGATACAAGCTGAGACATAAATACGCGTTTTCGTCGATGACAAAGGTTCCGAGGAAATCCCGCTGAGCCCATGCTTTCTAGAGATCTGATCTGATACAGGGAGAAAATGTGGAGACCCTTGAGGAACAAGGCCCTTCCAAGTAACGTTTGTCTCACGTGGGCTTTGGTCCGGATAACTCATAACTCGGGTCTCTCACAGGCGGGTGCGGAACAGATAACCACTGCCGTAACCTGAAGGGAGATCTGAATGACCCAGTTACTAGGTGTCATGTGGCTTTTGTGGCCACCGAGGAGGCTGTGTCATATTCTTACCAAACGGAAGGCCGTGTGGAGATGAGCCGCAGGACACAGGCAGGTACTTCAGTCACACAGATTTGTTGTTTTTCAGTTTTGGCCTTCTCTGCTGAAACAGTTGAAGGTCAATTTTACATCCGAGTTGATCCAAACTGAATATCCCTGGAGGTTATTTCCAATTTTTCCATCATTATGTAAAGCGTGTCTTTCCAAACCTTCCTTTCTGTCTCTGATACCAGTCTTTCCACAAAGTGGTTTCATGTTCTATACTTAAATAGTCCGTTTCCTCTGTAACACACCCAGAATTATCTGTTTTCTTGTTTTTTTTAATGTTTATTCATTTTTGAGACAGAGAGAGACAGAGCATGAATGGGGGAAGGTCAGAGAGAGAGGGAGACACAGAATCTGAAACAGGCTCCAGGCTCTGAGCTGTCAGCACAGAGCCTGACGCGGGGCTTGAACTCACGGACCGCGAGCTCACGACCTGAGCCGAAGTCGGACGCCCAACCAACTGAGCCACCCAGGCACCCATGTTTTCTTGTCATTAAGAATTGCATAAAGAGCTCATCAGAAAAGTATTCAACATGATGTATTTTGAAGAGATATTTGGTGATCAACAATGTTTTATGCATAGTGGGAGTCATTGTGGCTTTACCTCGTTGACATGACTTCTGCCCTCTTATTTCCTCCCTGGACAGACATACAGGACCCACTGAGACTGTGCTGTCCAATGGGACGGCCGTTATCCATATGTGGCCACTTAAATGTAAATTAACTAAACCTTAGTAGGGCGCCTGGGTGGCTCAGTCAGTTGAGCGTCTTACTCTTGATTTCCGCTCAGGTCGTGATCCCAAGGTCATGGGATCTAGCCCGTGTCAGGCTTCGTGCTGACAGTGCATAACCTGCTTGGGATTCTCTTTCTTTGTCCCTTCCCAATGTGCACACCTGCCCGCTCACTCGCTCTCTCAAAATAAACATTAAAAAAAAGATTCTCTCTCTCTCTTTCCCTCTGCCCCTCTCCTCTGTTCATGCTCTCTCTCTCTAAAATTAAAAAGAAAAAAAAAATAGGGACACCTGAGTGTTAAGTGTCGGACATCGGGTCAGGTCATGATCTCAGGGTTCATAGGTTCGAGTCCCGCATTGGGCTCTGTGCTGACAGCTCAGAGCCTGGAGCCTGCTTCAGATTCTGTGTCTCCCTCTCTCTGCCCGTCCTCTGCTCATGATCTGTCTATCTCTCAAAAACAAGTAAACATTAAAAAAATGTTTAATAAAAAAATAATAATTAAAACTAAATAAAATTAAAAATTCAGCTCTACTAAAAATCCAGTGGCACTATCCACATATAAAGCCAAAGCATAAGAGACTCTTAAAAACTGAGAACAAACTGAGGGTTGATGGGGGGTGGGTGATGGGTATTGAGGAGGGCACCTTTTGGGATGAGCACTGGGTGTTGTATGGAAACAAATTTGACAATAAATTTCATATATTGAAAAATAAAAAAAAAAACAAAAAAATAAAGTGCTCAATAACCATGTATGGCCAGTGGCTGGAGTGTTGGACCTAGCAGAGAGAGAGGAAGAGCAATTTTGTCATCACAGAAAATTCCACTGGACAACACTGCTCCAGGAAATAAAATGTATGGGCTGTTAGTACAAGAAATAGTGTCTGTAAAGGCATAGCTAAGTGGATTAATGGAATTGGTGATAATCAGAATGTACCTAAGCCCCAAAGAGAAAGGAGTTTGGTCTAACAAATAAAAAATGATTGAAACAGTAGTTATTTGGGGCTAGAGGTGGAAGTCATGTGTACTAATTATAAGGATTTGTAAATCCTAAAGATCAAGGTCTGGGAGAAGGACAATCATCTGACCAGAATGGAGTGTGACAGGAAATGCCCAGAAGGGGAAAATTGGTGGAACTTTCTATTTATTGCACACACAAAAAAATTGTTTTGCAGTCCAGTCATTCCAGAAAGTGTGGGTTACACGAAGTCAGAAGGATTAATTTTCAGGACTTTCCTGAGTCTTTTGCATCCCAATAGCCCTAAGGTTTGTGCAGCGTTCCTCAGTTCTACTTGAGTTTGGGATCTTTTTCTAACGTGGGTCATGTTCTGGGGAAACCCTCTGCTTTAGCACACAGTTAAGGACAGCCTTCTGTTTTGATTCTCTGACCCGCCCGGGGCCCTGCTCATCCCCAAACGACTTTATACCAAAAATACCAAGCACCATCTCGACGGCACTCTGTCAGTCAATGACGTTTCCCTGGTTTGAAGGTGCTTCCTGATCGATTTCTTCCCCTGGTGTGATCTCTTTGGAGGTCAGTATTCCATGTTCTGGTGACCAGAGCTGCCCAGAAATGGTGTCCCCCACAAATAATAGTGCTGCAGACAATGCCAAAGTATCATGCAAGCATCTCAAACTGGCTGTCAAAAAGCAAGTTTTGCACCAAGGAAGAGAAAAAAAATGGTGGAGAAGACAGAAGTTCATGATCAGCAGGCCATTAAGGAGGAGCGGAAGTCGCCTTGAAGTATGTGATAAAGTCACTGTGGCCTGGGAGGACTGGCCAAGTACATGGATAGTAACCAGAAGTACCGATAGCCTGGGTGTGCAGTAGCTTCCAAGAGTTTAAGGGACTAGAAGAACGGCAAAACTCGTCTTTATGAGGAATATACAACAGCTTACAGCTCCCACTACCAGGCTTCATCTCCTGGGCTCAATGTGGGTCAAGTGCAACTCGGGCCGTATAATTGCTCCCGTTGACAGAGTACTTCCTATGTGCTGGGAGCAAGGCTAAGCACTTTCCATGCACTATCTTGTTTAATCCTCACGATACTAGAATATTATTTTTTTATTATTATACCCATTTTAAAGAGAAGAAAACTTGAGGTGTGGTGAGAATCAGTAACTTGGCAGTGGTCACACTTCTCGTAAACAACCGTGGTCATGCGGCCAGTAAATTGTAGAGCTGGGACTCAGAGTTTGCCTTCAGAGTCTGAGCTTTTATTTAGCATGATATCATAGTGTCTGGTATATTATATATGGTTTTTAAAGTCATGCCCTCAAGGGGCGCCTGGGTGGCTCAGTCGGTTGAGCGTCTGACTTTGGCTCAGGTCATGATCTCCCAGCTCGTGAGTTTGAGCCCCACATCGGGCTCTGTGCTGACAGCTCGGAGCCTGGAGCCTGCTTCAGATTCTGCGTCCCCCTCTTTCTCTGCCCCACCCCTGCCTGTGCTCTGTCTCTCTCTGTCTCTCAAAAATGGATAAACATTAAAAAAATTTTTTTAAGTTGTGCCCTCTGACTTCCTTCATGCTGTGGAGGAGAATTTTAACATAACTCTGAGCTGGATCATGGTGGGCAGAATGAGATAGAAGGGAAAAGAAAGTGTTGAGTCTTTGATTACACTTGATCGTTCTTGTAAACCTGTGGGTGCTTCATAGCGGCACAATGACCCTGGTGAGATAGTGATGGGGAATGGGCCAGAGCCTAGTTTATCGTGTCCCAGGCTTCTTCCAGAACATCTCCATGTGAATGCTTCTCTGACACCTGAAACTTAACACTTGGAAAACCAGGCTCATCATCTTCCCCTTCAAAGAGTGACAGGAAATTCTCTGTCCTTCACTTTTATACTAATTCGGCTTTTTGACATCACCTTCCAAATTCTCCAACCAACCTATCATTTTTTTGGTCACTTCTTTTGTTGTTAATATCTCTAAAACAGTGTTTCTTCTTACCATCTGCACTTCATCAATTTAACCCAGGTCTAATCAGAGGTATGTCAGCCCACCTTGCACACAACATGGGAAGGCAAACCCCATTTTACATGTTGACTACAAGAACTGGTATCTCAGGACTAGCATCTAGAACCACTTTAGCCGTAGTTACCGCCTAGAACAGCTTACGATCAATTAAGTCAAAGTCATGTTCATCTCGCTAACATTCAGATAGTGAATGCCAAACGATTCTACTCAGCAGATTAACTTGTTGAGCTGGAGGTTGTTTCCTGAATACCTTCTTGAGACCCTCCCAATAGCAGCCTGGCTCATAGTTATATATATATATATTTTTACAAATGTGCTGTATTATATTAAGAGTTGGTGTTTGATCAAGTTCCCTCCTAAAAATCCCTTAGGCCTTTCCTGCTTTAAAGGGAGACACCTGGGGCACCCGGGTGGCTCAGTCGGTTGAGCGTCTTCCACTCGGGTCATGATCTCGCGGTCTGTGAGTTCGAGCCCTGAGTGGGGCTCTGTGCTGACAGCTCAGAGCCTGGAGCCTGTTTCGGATTCTGTGTCTGCCCCTCCCCTGCTCATGCTCTGTCTCTCTCTCTGTCAAAAATAAATAAACATCAAAAAAAAAAATTTTAAGGGAGACACCTGGACTTCAATTTAATGATAGTTGGAACATTTGAAGAGATTCAGAATAGCAGAAAGTTGTAAGTATACCACAGGGGAAATGCTACCTAAGTACAGTTGCTTATTTCTAATATTTATTGTTGTAGACACTTGGGACTCATCAGTAAATAAAGTCCCTGATCTTATAAAGCTTACATTTCAAGGAAAAACTAAAAATCACAAATTGGAAAGGAACTTTTTAAATACCAAAGCCAAACATGAAAAAAAAAAATTCTAGGAGTTTTCTATCCAGCGATGTGCTTGGGAGTGTTTAACAATTGGTTCTGGAAAAATTAAAGAGACCTGACTTGTAGTGTTTGCTGATTTCCATGGTGTAAATACACCCACTATGGCCAATTTCAACTATCAACAAGATGTCACTGAGTGTGGAATTAGGAACACATGTGCAAACACAGCTCTCAGGAACTGCTATGAGCCAATGCCAGCACACCATTGGATCTGAATCAACTCTGTTATAATTTAGATTTTCAGATGGCTCGATGAAGAAAGTTAGGTTCAAAAAACATGAAATTGGACAAGAACAAAACAAAACCCGCCACAAAACCTAAAATATACAAAAGTTTTACATCTCAGGTAATGTATAAAACAGAATTCCCTTATTCTTTTAGCATCTGATACAATAAGGAATAATAAAATCCAAGTAGCAGGTCGTAAGTTCTGTAAAGTTTCTATCAGTTTACCATTTGAGCCTTTAAAACTGGAAAAGCTTTGTCAAAGACCTTGTTATCATCCTGAAACCCTTCAGATTCATTCTTATCTAAATTGTGCCGTTAGTGGGGCGGCTGGGTGGCTCAGTCGGTTAAGTGTCCGACTTCAGCTGGTCACGATCTCATGGTTTGTGAGTTCGAGCCCCGCATCAGGCTCTGTGCACAGAGCCTGGAGCCTGCTTCGGATCCTGTGTCTCTCCCCCCTCTGCACCCCCCGCCCCCATGCTCATGCTCTGTCTCTCTCTGTCTCTCAATAATAAATGAACATTAAAAAATGTTTTTAAAAATAAATAAATTGTTCAGTTAGTCACAGAATTTTAGAAATACATTTTCATCATGGGTAACAATGGCCATTTATTGAGCCCCTAACATAGGTCAGGTATTTTTATGCATTTTTCGTATATCTGCAAAGTAGCTATTATCCCATTTTAGAGATGAAGAAACTGAGGCTCAGAGATTAATTAAAAGAACTAACGTCTCCTAATAGTAAACTCTGGGATTCAAATCAATGTCGCTCTGATTCAAAAGCCTGTGTTTTTTCATGTTGAATGCCTTTGGTTGATGAACAGCTTCAAAATACAATCGGATTTTCAGAAATACCTGATATATTCATGAATTCCCTGAGCACAATGGGCTTAGGACTCTCCTGTAAGGTAGGCTGTAACTTTAAAGCAATGGAATCAGGTGCCCTGGTATAGGTTTATACTTCAGCTGCTCCCAGAGCACCATGGTAAGGAAGCACACCTTTCTAGGCCTCCAGGTAGAACCACCGGTGTTTATTTGTTTCCTTATGGCTCCTAGCTTGTTAAATATTCTACTCGGTGCGCAAGGCCAGCTCTGGGCAGTAAAACAAAAATACCTCTCCTTAACCCTGCCTCGAAGTAGCTCAGGGCTTCTGTGCAATTACACGACAGTCCCTCATGTTATGTGTGACACAGAGACTCTGAATCGGTCTAGCAAACCCTCAAAGGGAATTGATATTTTATTTTATTTTATTTTATTTTATTTTATTTTATTTTATTTTAATGGGTTTTTTTTGTTTGTTTGTTTGAGAGACAGAGAGAGCACGAGCAGGGGAGAGCCAGAGAGAGAAAGAGAAGGAGACACAGAATCTGAAGCAGGATCCAGGCTCTGAGCAATGAGCACGGAGCCCGACATGGGGCTCGAACTCACAAACCGTGAGCTCATGACCTGAGCCGAAGTCGGATGCTTAACCACCTGAGCCACCCAGGCGCCCCGGAATTGATATTTTAAACAAATACAAAATAATCTAATTTTCTGACCGGGTAGGACTTTAAATGTTATCTGGTCCAACCCCTCACGTCAGAGACAAAGAAGTCCGTGTCAGCGACTTCCTACAAGTCATATGAGTGGTCAGCAGTCCAACCTAGGTGCCACCTGAGGTCTGATCCCGAGTCAGGTGCTCTTTGCACAGAGTCGTGTTCCCTGATGAGGAAAGCAGCGCAGGCCCAGTCCCCCCAGGAGGACACCTTTGACAGAGTTTGATACTTTGGGTAAATCTGGGGCCCCCGGGTGGCTCAGTCAGTTAAGCATCTGACTTCAGCTCAGGTCATGATCTCACACTCCGTGAGTTCGAGCCCCACGTTGGGCTCTGTGCTGACAGCCTGGAGCCTGCTTCAGACTTTGTGTCTCCCTCGCTCCCTGCCCCTCCCCTACTCATGCCCTGTCTCCCTCTCTCTCAAAATAAATAAACGTTAAAAAAATAAAATACTTTGGGTGAAGCAGATGAAATAACATAAAAAGCTCTCTGGAATCCCACATTTTGATAGCGTAACTTGGAAAGGGCACAATAATGGTACTTATGGAACACTTTTACATAATTGAAAATTCCCTTATAGGCGTTATGTTTACTACTGATAATACCTTACGTGTTTATAACATTTTATAATTCATGGAATACCTTCTCGCTTATCATCTTATGATTGTAAAACTTCTTAGGAGCCAGGGATTAGAATCCCCACTTTACGGACAGGGAAACTGAAGTTCAGAGGAGTTCAGATGTCTTGCCACGTGCTAAGTGACAAAAACAGGACAAGAGCCCGCGTCTGACCCCTGATCCAGGGCTCTTTTCTCATGTTATCGGAGAAGAGGCATCAGAGCAGCGAACTTTGATGTATTCGCGTTCAAGGAAACTGAGGCACAGGCCTCTCCTTTGGGGACTTTATCCAAGACGATAGCCTTACAACATAGGTCTTCCCTCACCTCCGAGGTGATCCTGCGGGCAGAGCACTATCAGTATATGCCAAACGCAAGCGAGCCTCTCCAAATTTGGCAAATTTCATTCCGCTCGGCAACGCAACTGGAAAATCTAATATCTCAGAGGTCTCTGTGCTCCTGCCAAATTTTAAATCACGTGCCTGTGCGGCTTTTTCCATCCTTTGTGTAATGAGTTTGAATCTTTTGGAAGGTGCGTCCTCGCAAGCAGAGGTAATAGAGATTCTTTCTCTCCTGAGCCTCGTGATGAAGTAATTACTTGGCCGTTAACCAGCGAAATCTTTCCTGCCAGTTTGGAATGGTACCAAGAAAAGAGCTGGGGGAAATTCCAATATGCAGATCAGAATTTGACCCTCAAAATATAAATTATATGAGATTATGGTTTAAAGGAAAACATTCTATTTTTGTGAGGGTGGGTGGAATTTCAGTGTATCTGCTGGAGAGTATGCTTATTTTTCTGTCTTGTGTCTGGAGAGATTAAGATTTCTTTTTCCTTTTTAAGTTTACTTATTTATTTTGAGAGAGAGAGAGAGAGAAGAGAGAGGGGGAGGGGAAGAGAGAGAGGGAGAGAGAGAGAATCCCAAGCAGGCTCCATGGAGCTCCAACTCTTGAACTGTGAGATCACGACCTGAGCCGAAATCAAGAGTCAGACGTTTAACCAACTGAGCCACCCAGGCGCCCCAAGAGATAAGATTTATAGTATTCATCGTCAGGAGATCATCACAGAGCTGGGGCTGGAATGATCCAGGTTAAATGTCAGAAGAACTCGTTGCTCTTCTCTAACTAGATGGTAATAATTGGTTTTACTATCTGTGAACGTATCAGAAATATTGACTGTTGTAAATTCCCTTACATTAATTTATACCTTTTGGATTGTCAAAGTTTCAAAGTAGAATTCATTAATCCTGATGCAACTATTACAGAAACACATAGACATGCCACATAGAATACGTGGAAATACAGAAGAGGGTCAAAAAGAAAAACATCACCCAAAGGCATTTGATATATTCTGAAGGGTACGACTGAAACGGTTAGATACACAATCTTTCATTTTGATTCTAGTCTTTTTGGAGAAACCATCTTGCCCTAGGCCAGCAATACAATGGAAATTCTTCTAATTTGCCTCCAATCCAAGCTGTGTGGCCTCTGCCAAATAGTATCTCAGCATATCCCAGAACCTTGGCTGCGTCATATGTAAGGGATTTATCTCATGGCTCAACTGATCATAATGGCCCTCCCATACAAAATTTAGTTTTAGATTATGTAATGTGGGGGTTTTCCTGAGTGCCATATTGCTTTTGGAAGCTCTCCCCATAGAGAATGTAGGATCCCTAGAGACATCTTGAACAACTTAGGAAAAGCCATCCTAGACCTGCTCTGGTTGCTTGGGACAAAGCTGCAGGAAGTCACTTTGACTAGTACGAGACTGAAGCTCTAAAACATTTCTTATGAAAACTCTAAGTAGGCAAGGAAGCATGTACTTAGATTTACTAAGTTCATGAGATTGTCTCCAATGAAGCAGGTGGATATTAGATAAGGAATGAACACACAGGGAGAGGCAATAGTTGAAATAAGTAATTGAATACATTTAATCCACAGTTTTCAGTTGATGATATACGAAGACACATCCGAATACTTCGAGGAAATCTATTATGCCAAGCAAAATAATTTAACAACCTGTATAGAAAGCTGGCGTTTGCATTGTCTCCACATGCCAGGAGGCAGCCAAAGAAATCTGCTCGTCTAAATGCTCCTTGTTGAATCACACAGCCTCTTTCTTTTGGCCAAACTGTTTGCCAAGCTTGATGGATTCCTTGAGATGGCTGTTTTCATCTCTAGCTTTGGAGGTTTTCCCTGTCGATACATACCACCTGACTTTCCAAGAACTTCTTCACTCAGCGTTTCAGGTGTCATCAGGCTATCGGAGTTTGTTTGAGAGTGAAAAGACCCAGAAAGATACGTCTCTCTTTGCTACGAAATGGAACTCCTCCCAAGATCAGTGAAAAGCCAGTGGCATTTCACCTGCAGGAAAGAGCGATTTCTGACTCAAGAAAGGTCGGTGGGATGTGTTAGACTGTTCTCCCCAGAGGATGAAGTCCTGCAATGACTCATTATACTGGTCGTGTGACTGTCACTTATGGTAACACAGTCTTGAAAATAAACACCAAAAGAAAAAAAAATCACAGATTCTTGTATACTGACTTTCTTCCACTGGACCTCTTTCTTTTGTGCCAGTCTCCTTGCTTTGGGAAACACTATAAAGAAAAACACGGGACTTCCTGTTTTAAGATGACTGGAGGATGTTCCCACCTCCTTCTCCTCTTGCAAATCATCCAAAAACCAGAAAGGGAAATAAAAATTAGAAACACAAATTCCATCTTTGATAAAGTCAGGAGAATTCTGAACCCCCAAACCCAAACCCTCCCCTCCCCCACAAAGTAACTAGCTTACCACCTGATCACACGATGGTGAGGCCCAACTCCTCTTCCCAGTCCTACCCCACCCCAGCACACACACACACACACACACACCACATATACACTGCATACTCACAGACTCACACACGTAAACACATACCACACAGACATACACCACACATCTACACACAACACACCCACACACACTCAACTTTCAATCAGCTTTTTTGTGTCCCACTCTTTTTTTTTTTTTAATTTTATTTTTTATTTTTTTAAATATACATTCAAGGGGCGCCTGGGTGGCGCAGTCGGTTAAGCGTCACCTGGTTCAGCCAGGTCACGATCTTGCGGTCCGTGAGTTCGAGCCCCGCGTCGGGCTCTGGGCTGATGGCTCGGAGCCTGGAGCCTGTTTCCGATTCTGTGTCTCCCTCTCTCTCTGCCCCTCCCCCGTTCATGCTCTGTCTCTCTCTGTCCCAAAAATAAATAAACGTTGAAAATATATATATATACATTCAAATTAGTTAGCATACAGTGAAACAATGATTTCAGGAGTAGATTCCTTAGTGCCCCTGACCCATTGAGCCCCTTCCCCCTCCCACAACCCCTCCCGTAACCCTCAGTTTGTTCTCCATATTTGTGAGTCTCTTCTGTTTTGTCCCTCTCCCTGTTTTTATATTATTTTTGTTTCCCTTCCCTTATGTTCATCTGTTTTGTCTCTCAAAGTCCTATGTGTCCCACTCTTAAACATGAAAATTAAGGACTGCTAGGCATTTGAGGAAAGGTTTCAATAAACAAGAAGCTAAAACTAACCAAGAGAGAAAAAGAATTCAGAGGAAATGAGTCAATGTTAATATGAGTTAATGTTAATATCCTGAGAGAGATAAGAAAAGATAACGCATCCACAAAACAAGAACAGAAATGTATTTGTTTTTAAAAAGGTATCGTCAGAGTACAAGAAAGATCTCAGCTCTTGGAAATTAAAAGTAGATAGCCAAAGAGATATTTTAAGTCAACTGAAAGGATTGAAAGATAAAGTTGAAGAAATTCCTCCAAAGTGAAATAGATGGAAGTGGAAAAGGAAAAAGGTATAACATTTTAAAGATTATCTGAGAAGTCTATCACCTGAGTAATAAGAATTCTACAGAGAAAAAAAAAAATGAGAAAGAAATGATCAGAGGAGTGTGACGAAACTTCCTCAAACTGAACCACCCAAGTCCCGAGAATAAAAAGACTCATTAAGTACCCAGCACAATGCATGAGGAGAAGACCCAGAATAAGAGATATTACAATGAAAGTTCAGAGCATCAAGTGAAAAAGATCACAAAAACTTCTGGAGAGACAAAAAAAGGGCAGGTACTAAGGAGTCAGATGTCATATCAGAATGGCATAGACAATTCTTTTCACTTTCTTAATGGTGTCTCTTGAAGCACAAAAGTTTTTAATTTTGATATAGTCTATTTTTCTTTCATTGCTTGTGCTTTTGGTGTCATATCTAAGAAACCATCGCTTAATCCAAGACCACAAATATTTACTCACATATTTTCTTATGCGAGTTTCATAGTTTTATTTTTTAAAATTTTTTTAATGTTTATTTATTGAGAGAGAAAGAGCACAAGCAGGGGAGGGGCAGAGAGAGAGGGAGACACAGAATCCGAAGCAGGCTCCAGGCTCTGAGCTGTCAGCACAGAGCCTGACGCAGGGTTCAAATCCATGAACCATGAGATCATGACCTGAGCCGAAGTCGAACACTTAACCAACTGAGCCACCGAGGCGCCCCAAGAGTTTTATAGTTTTAGCCCTTATATTTAGGTCTATGAACCATTTTGACTTCATTTTTTTGAATAGGGTATAAGATAGGGGTCCACCTTCATTCTTTTCATGTGCATATCCAATTGTCCTGGCACTGTTTCAGTCAGTAGATGCGACTCTCGATCTTGGGGTCATGAGTTTAAGCCCTACATTGAGCGTAGAGCCTACTTTTAAAAAGAAGAGAGTAAAAAGACAATTCACAGAATGGGAGAAAATACTTGCAAATAATGTATCTGATAGGGGACTTGTATCCAGGAAATAAAAAGAACTCTTACGATTCATACAACTCATCACAATAAAAAAAGTAACTCAGTTTAAAAATGGGCAAATGATTTGAATAGACATTTCTTCAAAAAAGATACACAAATGGACCATAAGCACATGAAAAGATGCTCAACATTATTAGTCATTAGGGAGATGCAAATCAAAACCACAATGAGATACCACTTCACAGCCACTAGAATTTCTAAAATGAAAAAGACAGACAAGTATTGGCAAGGATGTGGAGAAATTTAGACCTTCATACATCACTAGAGGGAATATAAAATGGTGTAATTACTTTGGAAAACGGCCCGGCAATTCTTCAAAAAGTTAAAAATAGAGTTACACTATGTTACACAATTCCACTGCTAGTATATACCCAAAAGAACCAAAAGCCTGTTCACAAAAAAACTTGTTCATGAATGTTAATAATTATTTATAATAGCCCCAAAGTGGAAACAACACAAACATCTATCAACTGATGAATCCACAGAATTGTACAAGACAAAGTCCTCTTGTTTGAGTCAAGAAGATGCGGGCCACCTGGGCAACCTCTCTGGGCTCTGATTTGCTCATCTGTAAATATGAAGTAATGTATTATCATTCCAAGGGCCATGTATTAGGTACCTTGTTGGGTTGTTCTGGGGATTAAACAAGATAGTGTGTAAGATAGCAACAACCACATAAGAACCAATCAATAAATATCAGTTTCCCTCTTCTGACTTTTTTACAATGCACCTCAACAGGTCTTAACTCTCAAAGAACCTAAAAGATCTTCCTTGGGATGTTTTTGTGTTATCTCAAGCTCTTTCTTCTCACTTTGAGGGATGTTTGACCATCTGTCCAGATAAATTATCTCTTCTCCTACAATGGCCTTCCTTCCACCCTCCCCTCCCTTTCTGTATTACAAATACACAGAAAGGAAGTGTTTTAATGTAACCATTTCCTTCGTACCACCTACAAAAGTCTTAATATTTTCTCATATTTACCTCAGATACATTTTTTTAAAGTCATATGATAGAGTTGAAGCCTTTTATTTTGAAATTGGAATACATTATTCCCAGCCGTGTGTGTCTACAACGCATGACATTGTTTTGCCAATTTTTAAAGTTAAAGAAAATGTGTCGCGCTTTTTGCAGCATTCTGTGACTTGCTTTTTTTCAGCCGGCATTGTTTTTGAGACTTCCCCCAAAATGATCCATTTTAGTTTCCATATGTTTCCCTAGTGTGAATATACAGCAACTTATTTGTCTATGCTCCTGTGATGGACATTTAGAGTGTATCCACATTTTTACTGTTACCAACAATCTTGCAATGAATGTTTGTGAATAGCTCTCCTTGTCTGTGTGTTCCAGAATTTCCCTGGAGCAGTAGTTCTCAAACGTTTTTTTGTATTAGTACTTTACAGTCTTGAAGTTTTATTTATGTGTATTAGAGCTACTGGTATTTGTCAGATTAGAGATGAAAACTGAGAAAATTTAAAAATATTTATTAATTCGTATGTTTAAAATAGCAATAACAAACGAGATATCGTCAAATTCTTCTCCAAAGTGACCAAATGCATACTTTCATCGAAGTATGGAAGATTCCTTTTTCTTTACATCTTCTCCAACACTTGATCTGATAGGGCTTGTCAATTTCTGCCAATCTGATGATTAGGAAAAGTTATCTCATTGTTGTTTTTCCAACAGCAACAGGATCCTTTATTAACTCTCTTCAAATTACCAAGTTTGAGTATGCTAGGGTCCTCCTATAGGCTGCTTTACAAAATTTTATAATTCACTTTACAAAATTTTTTATAAAATTTACACAGAATACATCGTCGTCATCATCATCATCATTATCATATTATCATCATTAAACCTAAAGATATGTTATCAACAATGGTCAGTGTTCCAGAATAGCCCACACCATCTGAGTTCCCCTATAATATGGAGGATTAAGAGATTTAAAGACTCTCATAGCACCATGTAGTAGGAAGACAGTCACGCTCAAGCTCTGAGAGCTGTCCCTAGACCCCAGTGTTACCTCTCAGAATCTCTATTTTCTCAGCTATAAAATGGGGATAATAACATATTTTGCCCACCTCATCGTGTTATTACGAGGATCAAACGAGACACGTGAAAGTCCATTGAAACTCTTAGTGATGGTATGTCGGCACAATGGAGTACTATGCAACAACAGAGAAATATGGAGGATAGTTAAAAGTAACATGGGGTGATTTCTGCTAGGATGCAAGCGGAAAATAAATCAAAGGGCCAAAGAGTATATTTGCTATCTTTCGTGTATGGAAGATGGGTAGATAGATAGATAGATAGCTTCATCGGCTTATTTTTGTAGAGAGAGAGAGCATGGGTGAAGTAGAAATTAATGAAGTTAATTACCTATAGGGATAGAGTGGAAGGAAAGAGGAAGGAAATGTCACACCTCTGAATGTAACTTTTCTGTACAGTATGAGCTTTTAGAGCCATGCTTATGTTTATATACTCCTAAATTAAATTAAGTTTAAAGTCAATATGATGGAGGAGGAAAAAAACCTACAGTGGAATACAAGCAAATGAACTTCATTGTGTTTAAAATGGAGACCACTGGGGCGCCTGGGTGGTGCAGTCGGTTAAGCGTCCGACTTCAGCTCAGGTCACGATCTCGCGGTCTGTGAGTTCGAGCCCCGCGTCGGGCTCTGGGCTGATGGCTCGGAGCCTGGAGCCTGTTTCCGATTCTGTGTCTCCCTCTCTCTCTGCCCCTCCCCCGTTCATGCTCTGTCTCTCTCTGTCCCAAAAATAAATAAACGTTGAAAAAAAAATTTTTTTTAAAAAAAATAAAATGGAGACCACAACCACACTGAAGGGGAGGGGAACGAACCCAAGTAACTTTCGTAAAGAACATTTTTGTGGAGACGCAATTCAATACCATGAAATTCATCCCCCCCCCACCGCCCCCAAGAACGGTTTGAACATAGTGCTTTGACTCTAACGACAAAACTGGATGCAGACAAATCTTGAGCTCAACTAGGAAGGTTTGTTTCAGCAGAGATGTGGCTTAGTAATTCCGAAACAGCTTTCTGCACGCTGTAGGACTGAACGAATGAGGACGCGTTTCGTTAATGCCTGAGAAGGGACGTACAAACACGGGACGGAGAGGCTGAGAAGAGGCTACGGCGCTGGGCTGGAGTCAGAAGAGCAGGACGAACTCATGGTCCTTAAATCTGCAGCAGAGATGTGGTTCCATTTGCAAGCGTGTGCGTGTTCTCCAGTTCTGTCTGCCAGAAGGACCTAAACACCCAAGAGCCGTGAGCATATCTGGAGCCCAGATGTCAGTCTAGATACTGTTTTCCACTAGAAAGAACTGGAGCTTCTTGAAAAAAATGGCTGATTACAAGGCTGAGGCAAGGGGAGTACAAGATGAACCTGAAACGCTAGATTAGGCCACAAAATAAAGAAGTGTCCAAAGTATGACGGAGGCATGTTGAGGGAACACATTGAGGGACATAGGAACCGACCTAGATGAGCTCCCACGGACCAAGCGCTGAGCATCAAGATCAAGGATGGTAATAACGGATTATAACCCACTGAGTAAAATAAGAAGTCATTAGTCCACACTGATTAAATAGCAAAGACGAAGTGAGGGAAAGGCTTCCTGATGGAACTAACAAAGTTAGAGAGAATACTGGCGTTGTGGGTTGTGGTTTGCTTTTTGTTTTGTTTTTTTTTTTTAATTTTTTTTTCAACGTTTATTTTTTTATTTTTGGGACAGAGAGAGACAGAGCATGAACGGGGGAGGGGCAGAGAGAGAGGGAGACACAGAATCGGAAGCAAGCTCCAGGCTCTAAGCCATCAGCCCAGAGCCTGACGCGGGGCTCGAACTCACGGACCGCGAGATCGTGACCTGGCTGAAGTCGGACGCTTAACCGACTGCGCCACCCAGGCGCCCCTTTGTTTTGTTTTTAATGTTTATTTGTTTATGTTGAGAGGGGAGGGGAGAAAGAACGTGACTGGGGGAGGGGCAGAGGGAGAGGGAGAGAGAGAGAATCCCAAGCAGGCCTCACAGGAAGCAGAGGCTTGATTGGCACGGGACTGGATCTCACGACTTCGGGACGGTGATCGGAGCTGATATCAAGAGTCAGACACTCAACCGACCGAGCCTCCAAGGTGCCCCATCAGAGAATGGTGGTCTTTGAAAATTACCATTGTGCAACTATCGTACAAATAATCGACTTGGCAAGACTTGTCAATGACACTGTGGAATGTCACCACAAATTTGAGAGAACCTTGAGAGAACACTTACCATGCGATAGGCAATTTATGTTTAATCCCCTCAGCTCAGTGGGGTGGCTACAGTTGTGGTTGTCCCCATTTTACAGATGAGGAAAGTGAAATTTACCAGAGCAGAAAGGAGATCCAGCCAGAGCTGTCCCTGCTCCCCCAGGCCCTGCAGCCTCCTACTGGGCCCGGCAGTGCCCTGGGGTGGCTCCGGCCACAGGGTCACGTGGTCTCTGGTGTCCTGAGCTCCTGCGGTATGGAGGCCCCATCGCAGTGGCAGCTAGGTGAGGCGAGAGACGTGCTGTGGTCAGGGTGACAGCTGTTTGTGCGGGCCCATATTTAGTTGTCCCTCGTTCCTCTAATTCAGGCTCAAGTCTCTTGCTTTGCCTTTAAAAGCAGTAAGGGAAGACATGGCCTAAATTACCCAGATATTCATCTCATCTTTCCATTTATCAAGGCCCATGTAAACATGGACTCAAACCACCCCCAGTCAGCAGAAATCGTGTGTATTTCTCTTCCGGAAGTGGCCACTAAGACCAGGGATGATCTCTTGTATTATCTGTTTACATCAGGGCCTATTTACACTTGGCCTCAGATTCAGCTGTTCCATGCTATCTCTGAATAGGTTTTATAAATAGCTACAGAGATACAGCACTGGAAGAAAAGAAAATTTCCATCCTGCCACTTCAATGGTTAAGTGCAAACATCAAAAATGTTCTACACTTTTCGTGATCCTGTTTTGAGAATGCTTATTGTGATTTGTTTTTTTTTTCTTTTATTTTAAATGTGTTATAAAAATAGAAGGGGTATAAGGCCTCTGTCTCTCTTTGGATAGTCCCAATTTGTCCGTTTTCTGCTTGAGAAGTTCTTTGCCATTATATGAGACCACATGGTGGTCAAGGGAGTTTTTTGAATTTTTGAATCCTTATTAGGATCTTAGGCTCTCAATTTTTCAATCGACAGATTGCCAATTTTAGAGGCTCTGGAAGAAATAAGGAGACAAACTCTTACAGAAGTATAGCAAATGGAAGAAATTGTAGCAATAGTCAAGATGACTAGCTGGCTTTGGGCCGATTTGATTATTTTTGCTAAAATGTCATTTTTTTCCAGCTTTTCAAATCATCTTTCTTTTATTTATTTTCTTTGTTTAAGTTGATTCATTTATTTTGAGAGACAGAGAGCACTCACACACACACACACACACACACATACACACACACACACACGTGTGAGCAGGGGAGGGGCAGAGAGAGAGAGAGAATTCCCAGCAGGCTCCTAGCTGACAGCAGAGATGTTGGGGCTCAATCCCACGAACCATGAGATCATGACCTGAGCCAAAATCCAGAGTTGGACAACTGAGCCACTCACGCATCCCTATTTATTGCCCTTCAGGCTGCTTTATTTACCTGGATTTTTTTAAAGCAAGTTTTTAAAGTTTGTTTATTTATGTATTTATTTAAGTGATCTCTACACACAATGTGCGGCTTGAACTCACAACCCTGAGATGAAGAATTGAAGGCTCTTCTGACGGAGCCTGCCAGGGGCCCCTATCTGGTCTTAAAGTGGCATGTTTAGGGGCACCTGGGTGGCCCAGTCGGTTGAGTGTCCAACTTCAGCTCAGGTCATGATCTCACGGTTCATGGGTTCAAACCCCACGACAGGCTCTGCACTATCAGCATGGAACCTGAAGCCTGCTTCAGGTTCTGTCTTCCTCTCTCTCTGCCCCTCCCAACTCGTGCTGTCTCTCTCCAAAATAAATAAATATTTTAAAAATTACAATAATTAAAATAAAGTGGCATGTTTAGAGATTATTTAATGGTATTGTAAGTATCTAGTTGAATATCAAAAAATATATTAAGTTCTGTTTATGACATTATCCTTGTTCTTAATGGGTAGTTTCATGTTTTTCTCTTGGAATAAAAATGAAAGAGTATCACTTCTTAGAGAAAAACAATTCATCACAGCAATTAACAGAAAAGGGTAGGACACACCTAGGATGATCTTCCCTTGGAGCTCAATGTCACTGAGAAGTACTATGTATCCCTTTGATGCCATAGACTGTCACTATGTCTGAAATACACACTCAAAGGTACAGGAAGGACTTTGGACAAATCTATAAAGCTTTGGGCTTCTATAATTTAAAATATGTTTGCTATAAACCCTCCCCCATCCCAACTCCTCCCAAATTCTTATATTTTTATCAGGTGCTAAGGAGAAATTAAACCAAACTAGATGTGTTTTCACTCCTTTCCCTAAGCCCGGAACATATACGCTTCACGTTAACTAATCTCTACAATAGTCTCTTTGCAATAAATTATTGTTTTTATTTACTATCACTTTGTTACCAGAAAAGGAATTATTTATTTAATCAGAAGTTAAGTTTAAAAATCAAAACCCCACTGAGATACCACCTCACACCGGTCAGAATGGCTAAAATTAACACTCAGGAAACAACAGATGTTGGTGAGGATGTGGAGAAATGGGAACCCTCTTGCACTGTTGGTGGGAATGCAAACTGGTGCAGCTGCTCTGGAAAACAGTGTGGAGGTTCCTCAAAAAAATTAAAACTAGAACTACCCTACGACCCAGCAATAGCACTACTAGGAATGTATCCAAAGGATACAGGAGTACTGATTCATAGGGGCACACGTACCCCAATGTTTATAGCAGTGCTTTCATCAATAGCCAAATTATGGAAGGAGCCTAAATGTCCATCCACTGATGAATGGATAAAGAAGAGGTGGTTTATATATACAATGGGCTACTACTTGGCAATGAGAAAGAATGAAATCCTGCCATTTGCAGCAACCTGGATGGAACTGGAGGGTATTATGCTAAGTGAAATAAGTCAGTGAGATTTTTTTCACTCATATGTGGAACTTGAGAAACCTAACAGAAAACCACTGCGGAATGGAAGGGGGGAAAAATAGTTACAAACAGAGAGGGAGGGAGGCAAACCTTAAGAGACTCTTTTTTTTTTTTTTAACATTTATTTATTTTTGAGACAGAGAGAGACAGAGCATGAACGGGGGAGGGTCAGAGAGAGGCAGACACAGAATCTGAAGCAGGCTCCAGGCTCTGAGCTGTCAGCACAGAGCCCGACGCGGGGCTCGAACCCACGGACCGCAAGATCATGACCTGAGCTGAAGTCGGCCGCTTAACCGACTGAGCCACCCAGGCGCCCCTTAAGAGACTCTTAAATACAGACAACAAACTGAGGGCTGATGGGGGCGGGGAGGGGAGAGGAAAATGGGTGATGGGCGTTGAGGAGGACACCTGTTGGGATGAGCACTGGGTGTTATATGTAAGCAATGAACCAAGGGAATCTACCCTTCCAAACAAAGAACACACTGTATACACTATAGGTTAGCCAGCCTGACAATAAATTATATTAAGGAAATAAAAAAATCAAAAAAATGAAAGTGAGACTAAAAAAAAAAAAAAAGTTGAGTTCGAGACCCAAAAGGCATCTTTAAAATGAAATTTTTAGAAATATTTTTTGAAGATCCATAATATACTGGGTCTATCTTTATAAAAACCTTGTAAGGTAAGATTCCCACTTTATAGATGAGGAAAAGGACACTCTATGAAGTTATTTGCGGGATAATACAGTGAATAAATGACAGAACTGGCATTTAAACCCAAATCATTCTGCGTTTCATATGACCCTGCCTTTCATAATTTCCTCCACTCCCCTCCTCCTCTGGAAGTGCCTTCCCAGATGGTAATGTGTTGCCAGAGGAGGGCCTCCCTGACTCCCCAGAGGCCCAGAGAAGAGCACAAAATGACGTTGTGCATCAGTGTTTTTTAGAAGCAGAGGATAGGAACCGTGCGTGACCTTTTCTTTTCTTCCCCCAAAGTCTCTCAGGCTAGAGGCTAACTTGCTTCAGGTCCTGGTTTGCTTTCCAATAACGCGGTGAGCTTAAGTGAGCAGCTTCTGTGTGCAGGTGAGGCCAGCCGTTGGTGGGGTAAAGTCAGTTCAGGGGAACGAGGGCACTGCACTTGCCACAAATCTAGGTCATGTCCTCCTCTCTCCTTCAATCTGGTTCTCTGGTCCTCAGCTGAATTCAGATTCTGGAGTGGAGGAAAGCACTGCTGTGTCTCCATCCCTTCCTTCTCCCGAAAGCCCCAGCATGTGTGGAGTCTTGCTGGTTCCGCAAAATGCCTGGAACTGACAGCCTTTGACTCCTGAATGTTCTCTCCCTCTATCAGCTCAGTTTTCTTCTTCTTCTTTTTTTTTAATCTTTTTTAATGTTCATTTATTTTGGAGAAACAAAGTGTGAGCAGGGGAAGAACAGAGAGAGAGGGAGACACAGAATCCGAAGCAGGCTCCAGCCTCTGATCTGTCAGCACAGAGCCTGACGCAGGGCTCGAAACCACGAACCATGAGATCATGACCTGAGCCGAAGCTGGACGCTTAACCGACTGAGCCACCAAGGCACCCATGTCAGCTCAGTTTTCTTGTGCTCTCCGTCCTGTGACAGTCCGTGTCCCTTATAATTTGGGCTCTGGGTTTGGCTCCCTGTGACCCATTTGTGTCATGACTATCAGCTGTGAGGTCTGCGTTGTGTATCTCATCAATACCTAGCATATAGAATGCCCTGGATAAACACGGTTTAGTAAATGATTTTAAGTGTTATACATGATTCCCTTGGGCAAAAGAATACTTATTCTATATGAGTGTAAGTTTTAGGAATGACCCAGCATCACTAGTGAATCGGAAAATGTTTGTTTCTGCTTCTCCTTCAGAACACCAACAAGCAAAAATGTGGTTTCTGACCCCAAAGATCTTACAGTTTATTCATATATGTACAAAAACTGTTTAAATTAATCATGATTCAGGAGCACCTAGGTGGCTCAGTCAGTTAAGCACCAGATTCTTGATCTATTCTTTTGAGATCAAGCCCCATGTCCAGCTCCACACTGACAGCACAGAGCCTGCTTGGGATTCTCTCTCTCCCTCTCTCTCTGACCCTCCCCTGCCCGAACGCTCTCTCTCAATCTCTCTGTCTCTCTGTAAAATAGACTTTAGGGGCACCTAGGTGGCTCCATAGGTTAAGCGTCCGACTCTTGGTTTCAGCTCAGGTCATGATCTCACAGTTCATGGATTTGAGCCCCACGTTGGCCTCTGCGCTGACAGCATGAAGCCTGCTTAGGATTCTCTCTCTCTCCCTCTCTCTGTGACTCTCCCCCACTTGTGCTCTCAGTCTCTCTCTCAAAATAACTGAAGCCTAAAAAAATAAAAAGACCCACAGAGACTTTCAAAGCTCAACTCCATTATTAAAAATAAATAAATAGGGGCATCTGGGTGGCTCAGTCAGTTAAGCGTCCAACCTCGGCTCAGATCATGAGATCGTGGTTCACGAGTTCGAGCCCCGTGTCGGGCTCTGTGCTGACAGCTCAGAGCCTGAAGCCTGCTTCAGATTCTGTGTCTCCCTCTCTCTGCCCCTCCCTGACTCATGCTCTGTCTCTCTGTCTCTCTCTCACAAATAAACATTAAAAATAAATAAATAAATAAATAAGCTTTGAAAAATTCTTTTAAATTAATAATGATTCATGAGACTATATGACAAATGCCAAATTAATTGCACAAATAAGAAGTGTTATAGATAATCAAAAGAAAAGTAATCTCCATTGTAAAGGGAGATTTGAAATAAGTGGGCTTTAAAAGATGGCTGGGATTTAAAGAGAGAAAGTGAGGCAAAGATATTTAAATGAGCAGAGGTGTGGTAGGAGAATGAACAGGGCCAGGTGTTTAAGAACACAGAGTGTGCCTGTGGTTTGGAGAAAACGTTTTAACTAAGAAACAATAACAAATAAAGTTGAAAAGGTGAGACAAAGCTACATTATATAGACCTTACAAGCAGTTCTTAGGAGTTTGGACTTTGTTTTATAAGGAATAAGCGGGTGTAATAGTTAGGATCACTTTGGCCGCATATAACACGACGAACTCCAACTTGCTTAAAAGGGAAAAGGAATTTTTTAGAGAATGTGGGATAACTTATACATGGTAATCACCTCGTATATAGCTGTTATGCTGAGCTGAAGTTTTAGAATAATGTTCCTGTAAGATGGATGGGAAAAATAAAGAGAACAATAGTATGAGAAGAAGAAAAAGATGGGCCTCCTGGGTGGCTCAGTCAGTTAAGCGTCTGACTCTTGATTTGGGCTCAGGTCATGATCTCACAGTTCGTGAGGTCGAACCCTGCATCGGGCTCTGCACTGACAATGCGGAATCTGCTTAGGATTCTCTCTCTCCCTCTCCCCTGCGTGCACACTCTCTAAATAAATAAGCAAACAAACAAACATAAAGAAGAGGAAGGAGAAGGAGAAGAAATTTACAAGAATTCTATTAGAGGACCCTGAGCTCAAGAAAAGTTGAGGTCATTCTAATGTTTTGAAATAATGTTTTGCCTTACTCTTCATTCCTCAGCATCCCTTGATCATTCCCAAAAGGCATCTTTATGATGGAGAAAAGAACTGAATCTTCCTGGCTGTTTTCTCTCTGCCCTTCTTCAACCAGAGACTGAGAGTGTCCTATCAAAGAAAAACATTTTCACAGGAGGAACTTTTTCCCTTTCCTCCCTACTTGGTACTATCAGCAGGCACACACAATACTTTCATCATGTTTCATTCTGCACAAAGAACGACAAAGTCAGGCAATGTTAGTTCTTTAAAAAAAACAAAAACAAACAAACAAAAAAAAAAAAAACAGGAGAAAGAACAATTGTCCTAAGTTTAGAGTGCATTTTCCTTAATTGTACATCTCAATCTTGTTTTATTTTGAAAACTAATTTGAAGGCAAACTCCCCTCAGCCTGTTAATATTAGAATAAGCAGCTGTGAAAGCATGAGTTGTTTGAAAAGCTGTGAGTCTAGGTCAGACAAGACCAACAGTATTTCATTTGTTCAAAGATGATAAGGAAAACAAATTCAAAGGCATGTTGAGATCAGAGAGGACAGCAGCCTGGGAAATGTGAATGAGCAAATTTTCTCATATCCTATTTTCCCTTTTAAGAAACAGTTACAAACTTAGGCGACGTTTGAGGAAGAAACACTTAATGTAGTGCCGACCTGCAGCTACAATCATCCCAAATCTATTTACAATATTCCGGCTTTATTTGGAATCCTCTCTGTACAGTTATAAGATTTACATTATAAATAAGGTATACCTAGTATGTTGTGTCCTTTTTACGATTGTCTATAAACATGTCTGGGCGTTGACCTCCGAGGGTACCCCTGACGTCCGGATATCCCCATCGCGTTCGATCGCCTTGACATAACCTCTGACTGCTTGGAAGTTGGAGAATGAGTTAGCGGATTTCAACAGTGTTGGGAGGCTTTTCTCCAACTACAATTTGATTCGGTGAGCGCGAAAGAACAGCAAAGTGCCGCCTTATGAAGGGGGAGCAAAGGGATTGCATGAAGGAATTTGTCATGATTGTTATTTTAGGAGTAAGGTCTTCTTAGTAACCTCTGCTTGCGAGTTTTTCTTTACCACCAAAAACGCACTCCGGCAAGATGATCATGCATTTCCGAGTGCTGGAAGAACAGACTGAAGAGATCTCTGTGCCAGAGTTACTGTCGACTAGCTCTGCCCTCACCTTTAATCCTTCACTTCGCGATCCCAGAGCTGGGTCTCCGCGGACTACATTTCCCTTTTGCCAGCGGCTCCGTGTTTGGCTCAGTCAACAGGAATACTCAGGGGAGGCTATCGGACTGGAGGGAAGAAGGGACTTATTTTCTTCCCAGTTGTTTCCCGGGTGATTTCCGTCTGCCATGTGTGACTTCCTGGCTACTTCCTGGCTGACTTCTGTCTGTTGCGCGTGGCTTCCTGTTTACTTCCGGGGTGACTTCTGTCTCTATGCAATTTCCCGTCTACTTCCTGTGTGATTTCCGTCTGCTGTGTGTGCCTTCCTGTCTACTTCCTGTGTGATTTCTGTCCACTGTGTGTGACTTCCTGTCTGCCTGCTGTCCCTGTGAATGTTTCCTCACGACACTTCTCACCCTTGGGGCAGCGGTTCCTTCCTCTAGAATCTAAATCCAGGGGCGACTGGGTGGCTCAGTCGGTTGAGCGTCAGACTTCAGTTCGGGTCATGATCTCGCGGTTTGGGGGTTCGAGCCCCATGCCAGGCTCTGTGCTGACAGCTCAGGGCCTGGAGTCTGCTTCAAATTCTGTGTCTCCCTCTCTCCCTGCCTCTCCCCTGCTCATGCCCTCCCTCTCTCGGTCTCTCAAAAATGAATAAATGTGGGGCACCTGGGTGGCTTCATCGGTTAAGCGTCCAACTTCGGCTCAGGTCATGATCTCAAGGTCCGTGAGTTCGAGCCCCGCGTCGGGCTCTGTGCTGACCGCTCAGAGCCTGGAGCCTGTTTCAGATTCTGTGTCTCCCTCTCTCTCTGCCCCTCCCCCGTTCATGCTCTGTCTCTCTCTGTCCCAAAAATAAATAAACGTTAAAAAAATTTTTTTAAAAATGAATAAACGTTAAAAAACCTTTCTTTAAAGAATCTAAATCCAGTTTGCAACCTAACACTTGTGGAATCTGCTCCACTGCCTCCCCTCACCCACCACGCCAGCCTCAGAGACTCCAGCACCGGCTGAGCAGTGTTCTCGCCTCAGAGGACTGGGTTTCCACTTGTTATTTCCTTTACTTCTCTTTTGTTCTTTTTACCTGCCTTCTGTTGAAATAACATAACACTTTAAAATATCTTTTCAGGGGCTCCCGGGTGGCTCAGTTAAGCGACCCACTCTTTTTTTTTTTTTTTTAATTTTTTTTTCAACGCTTTTTATTTATTTTTGGGACAGAGAGAGACAGAGCATGAACGGGGGAGGGGCAGAGACAGAGGGAGACACAGAATCGGAAACAGGCTCCAGGCTCCGAGCCATCAGCCCAGAGCCTGACGCGGGGCTCGAACTCACGGACCGCGAGATCGTGACCTGGCTGAAGTCGGACGCTTAACCGACTGCGCCACCCAGGCGCCCCAAAGCGACCCACTCTTGATGTCTGCTCCGGGCATGATCTCGAGGTTCGTGAGTTCGAGCCCCATGTGAGGTTTTGCACTGGCAGCATGGAGCCTGCTTGAGATTCTCTCTCTCTCTCCCCGCCTCTCTTTGCCCCTCCCATGTACACTCTCTCTCTCAAAATAAATAATCAACTTAAAAATAAAATATCTTCTCAGAAATGAGCAGAGCCTGGCAGAAGGGGGAAGTAGGGATGTGCTGGTCAAAGGGCACATGGTTTCATTTTTAAAAAAACAAGTTGAACTATGGCATAAACCTCACTTTTTGTTATGGGCTGAATTGTGTCACTTGAATATTCATACATAGAAGTCCTAACTCCCAGTACCTCAGAGCGTGATCATACTTGGAGACAGGGTCTTTAGAGAGGTAATGAGTTTAAATGAAATTATTAGGATGGGCCCTAATTGATATGACTGGTGTCCTTATAAGAAAAGGAGACTGGGACACAGATATGACGGAGGGCAGACCAAGAGAGGACACACGGAGAAGACAGCCATCTGCAAACCAAGGAGGGAGGGGTCTCAGAAGAAACTAATCCCGCTGACACCTTGATCTCCGACTTCCAGGCTCCAGAACTGGAGAAAATCATTGTGTCGTTTGCCCGGTCTGGGGTACCTGGTTATGGAAGCCCCAGCTAACCATATACTGAGTAGTAATAAATATTTTGATAGGTCATTAAATTTGATTTAGACCCATCAAACCTGATGAACTTGAGCATCTTAAGATTACACTAGGTTTAGAAAACGAGTCTGTGCAACTTCTGCCTTTTCTTGGCATCCACCGCAGAAGGACAAGGTCAGGATTACACAGGAAACACCTGTCCAGAAAAGAGTGGGATGGTGATGGAGAAAAGGGTCTTCAGCAGTTGCTATGGCCCTTGGTTCGGGCCAGAAGATTCCCTAGGCATCCATTCGTTGAGCTTCCCTTCCCCTGGCCGTGGAGGGGTTTCTTGATTGAGTTTTGGCCACTGGAAGCATTTGCTTGTTCTAGTTTACTTAAGCACCACATCTGAAAGGGGCATTGTAAAGAACTACCCCTTGGCTGGGAAAACGTGAGCGCGTGAGTGTGAGCGTGTGCGTGTGTGTGTGCAGCACACGTGCGCCTGTCCCTGGCAGACCTCTTCCGCTTATTATCTTCGCTCTTTGTAGCTGGGTCTGGGCAACGGCGAAACAAGCTGAGCTTCTCTTTGGAGACGGGCGTGGATCTCTCTCCACCAGGACTGGATGGCAAACTCCTGGAGAGCCCGTGGGGTGTATGTCGGTTTCATCTGGGGGACCCGGTGCCGGAAGCAGTCAGCGATTTCACCTCACTGATCTCGGACTGTCCCGCGGGGCTGAGGGGCCACGTCGTGTCACAGCGAAGGAATGGTACCAGCTCTCAAGTCACACGCACCCGATTTGGAATCCTGGCTCTTCCTAATTGTGTGCCCTTGCACACGTTTGCGCTCTCTGACTCAAAGTCGTTCGTGAATAGACCACAGAAAACCTTCAGGCACGGCGAACACAAAAAACCGAACAAGTATATTGTTTATGACGGTTATTGTGATGTTTATTAGGCTTCTTAGCAGCAACACCAGTAAGTCTCGCTTTCATGGCTCCTCTTACTTAACAATCTGGGCCCGGGATGGGTTCTCTTAACACCCTGGGCCGAAGCACACGGACGGGGAATAGCAGGTCAGGCCAGTCCGGGACTTTGCCTTTGTACATATGGCCTCATGCTGTCTCCCCAGCTGCGACTGGAAAAAAGCTTTGGGGAGTTTGGAGGGATCCGAGATCCATACTTCATCACCTCACACAGATGGCTCCAGTCCGTCCGCCAGAACGCCCACTCCTGTCCGATCTGGGCGTTACCTTTAGACCGTAGGGCATTAGCTGACACGATTCTAAAAGGCACACGATTAATTTCTTAGCTCTGGCCCTCCACCCTCTCAGAGCAATGTCCCTGCTTTCCTCTGTCCCCTTTGGAAAGACACCTCTCAATATCCATAAATCGACTGCCTTTCGTGTCAGGAATATCTTCTTTAATAAGTGCTTAATTGCACTGTCTGATTTCTTTGGTACCAATATTATTACTAGGTTGACTCTTATTCAATTAGCTAGGGTGGTTCATTTCCCTGGTATCCTTATCATGTGTTCACACGATTCAGCTGTAATTTGGGTTTTCTCTGCTGGCGGATTGTCAGCCCCACTGTGTCTTTGCTGCAACAGCTCTGCTGTTGACAACTCCCACTGATGTCTTAGGTTTCTCTAGAACATTTATAGTCTCTCCAAGGTACAGAGCATTCCTTGTTAACGGGCTTCCTTTTCTCTTTTATAAAAGTACTTGGTATCGGTTGAGTCAAGGCTCCTCAAAACGATTCTGCCGCTTCTGTAATGGTATGTGTGTTGTCAGGGTTAATTTTCACTGTTTCGAACACTTTTGTTGAGGCTTTCTTTGGTACGGTTAGCTTGGTACGATGTTACTTTTATCTTTCTGGCGAATGCTCTATCATTTATTAGAGTTAAAGGAGTACATTTATATAACTTGTCTATCTCGTTATGCTATGTATGGCTGATCATGGCTTTCTCCAGTCTGTGGAAACATCATTTTCTCTATTGAAACAAGACAGATCTGGTTTCCTTGTCCTTTCCTTAGCAAAGCACTAATTTTATTATAAATCTATTTTGTCTAATTTCATCTTTAACGTGGCAACATATCCTAAATATTGCTCAATTTTCTAGTGCTATGAGAAAAGGAATTTCAGCAGGAATATGACAACATTAACAACATCAGGGAGGGGACCATTGATCATTACCATCATTGGAAATTCTTTCCCACAAAGAAATCTGGAAGCAAAGAGTGGGTGACAGAAGGGTTGGGATACTGACAAGAGAACCCATGTTTTATTTATTTTGTTTTTTTTAAATGTTTGTTTATTTTTGAGAGAGAGAGAGAGAGAGAGAGAGAGCACAAGCAGGGGAGGGGCAGAGAGAGAGGGAGACACAGAATCAGGCTCCAGGCTCCGAGCCCTGCGTGGGGCTCAAACTCACAAAGCGTGAGATCATGACCTGAGCCGAAGTCGGACGCTTAACCGGCTGAGCCCCCCAGGCGCCCCAAGAGAACCCGTGTTTTAAACAGACGCCACTACTGGATGGGTCTGAGGGTGTCCTCCAACATGGAGACTGTGCTCTCTGAGGAACACAGAATTGTTCCTCTTCTATGCAAGGCCAGAGTATCCTTGCTTCTGCTCTCTGGCACCTCCATCATCGTTATCGTGTTATTTGTAAGCAAATACCTAAGAGGCAACATGACCAAATAAAGAAACACCGGTCGGTAACTCACGACATCTCAGAACCCAAGCCAAACCTACTCTTAGATTTTTCCCACTTAAAAAAAACAAGCAACCAGAAAAGCGTGGACGTGCCAAGTGCCTCTCTCGCTCTGCTTCAAATCACCTGACTCCAGCCACGGCTGCTAGACCAGCTTTGCTCCGGTCTTGGCCAGCTCTACACAGACACAACCCGACAGACCGAGCCAAAAGCTATGCACCTCACCTCTCCCTTCCTGCCCTGTGCTTCCTGGTCAGGGAGAACTGTGAAACCCTGCAGGCCGGCATGCACGCCCACAAGTGTGGGGGCTCAACAGCCCCCTTGAGACCAGGGGGTGTGAGAGACTATGAATAAATGCTCCTCTCCCTGAACCCCATCCAGAGTTCTGGGGCGCATTTCTTCAGGGCTCCCATGATCTCAGCGGACCGAGAGCTGGTCGCTTCCGGCGGTAGCTGTTCAGGGAGATAGAATTAGAAACAAAATCTTCTCCCAACCCAGAAATCCTCTCCACAGAGGTAGCAGAGAAAGAAAACTCTTTTATTATTAAAAAAACAAAAAACAAGAGCATTAAACCAGAACGTGATGCCCATCACAGGTGATCCACTGAGAGATTGCCGAGACAGAAGGGAATCTCACCCCCTTCTACAGCCGGCAGATACACCCCTTTCCATATCTGCTCCCAAGGCAGACAAGAGCCAGTTCTCAAGTGTGATAACTTGGAAGGACCATGTGTCACATATGGTTCATCCTAACTTTACCTGGTAACTGGAGGGACCATCTGCGTTGGCCTACTGGCTTTATCCAGTGGGAAAACCAGCTCCTTCTACCTCTATGACAGGAAGTAAGTCTCCCACAAAGTCAGGCTCCTCCCTTCCCACAGAAATTGGGAGGTAAGGAACTAATTCCTTCCATGCTTGTATTTCAAAGAGATGGCTCTAAGATGTTTGCCTTCAAAAAAATTTTTTTAATGTTTATTTTTGAGAGGGGCAGGGGAAGGGCAGAGAGAGAGAGAGAGAGACAGAATCTGAAGCAGGTTCCAGGCTCCCAGCTGTCAGCACAGAGTCTGATGTGGGGGTTGAAATCACAAACATGAGATCTTGACCTCAGCCGAAGTCAGAGGCTTAACCGACTGAGCCACCCAGGCACCCCTTGATGTTTGCCTTTTAAAGAGACCATTCCCAGGGACACTTGGGCAGCTCACTCGGTTAAGCCTCTGACTTCGGCTCATGTCATGCTCTCATGGTTCATGAGTTTGAACCCCGCGTCGTGCTCTGTGCTGACAGCTCAGAGCCTGGAGCCTACGTTAGATTCTGTGTCTCCCTCTCTGCCCCGCCTCGGCTCTCACTCTCTCTGTCTCTCAAAAATAAGTAAATATTAAAAAATTTTTTTTCTTAAAAGGGAGAGAGAGAGAGAGAGAGAGAGAGAGAGAGACAGCTCCCAGGCTCTTGAGAAAGACATTCCTGGGTCATAAAGCTAAAAAAAAGAAAGAAAAAAAGAAAGAAAGAAAGAAAGAAAGAAAGAAAGAAAGAAAGACAAGAACAACCCCCACAAGGTCCGCTGGCTAAATACCTGTCTAGTCTTCAAAGCAATACATTTTAAAGAGATGAGAAAGTGCTTATATATTTTTTAACATAAATGCTCTGAGAAGAGGGAGAGGGAGAAATCTCTTTCCCTGTCTTCGACAGGGAGACATAAGCCACTTAGTTTGAGTTTATACTTGTCTCTGCTCCGCCCATGAGGGAACACCTCCCGTGCGGCCTTCTCTCCTTCCTTCTCACTGTCCCTCCCTGTCTCTGCTCCCTGGATCTGATCCTGCGTGAAAATCTACTCCGGCAGCAGCTACTTCTTAGGGCCACCCCCCTCCCCCACCAGTAATAGATTCATAACAAAGGCACGTTATAACAAAAAGTACTCGAGAGCAAAACATCATAATCAGAGTTTAAAGGCAAACAAATCGGGGAAATATTTGTTACGAATGAGGAACAAGGAACCAATATTCCCCAAATAGTTTAAAAGTGCTAACCCTCTCCCCAAAATTGCAAATTTAAGTGAGAAGTATTTTTCCTACCCGTTATTACACAATTTTAAAAGGTATTGGTCAAATCTAAGGTACTTTGATTATATAATGCACCATTGTCTTACGAACCATAAAGAACTCGTATTTTCAACCATAACCCATAGCCCATTTTTTTTCACTTGATGTATAATTTTATTTAATGCAAAGTAAACTGAAGGCACCAAGCCTCACGTGGCTTCCGCAGTGTGAATCTGTTTTTTGTGAGTCAGAGATGGAATTTGAACTTAGAGTCTTTCTTCTAGAATTTTAATGATTGCAAGGTTTGCCATGGCTTGAATGACAATTTATATTATAGCTATCAGCTAAACGAGCACTAAATGAAGAAAACAGAAAACCAAGGATAAATTAAACTCCAGCTACTACAACGCTTTAATGGGTTGAGTACCAGCAACAGACAAGTTTTGTCTTTGTTTTCTTTCCTAATAAACTTATTTTTTTAAGTTTAGTTATTTATTTATTTTGAGAGAGAGAGAGAGAGAGAGAGCAGAAGCAGGGAGGGGCAGAGAGAGAGGGCGAGAGAAAATCCCAATCAGGCTCCACACCAAAGCACAGAGCCAGACTCGGGGCTTGACCTCATGATCTCATGACCTCATGACCTTAGCTGAAATCAGGAGTCGGATGTTTAAGTGACTGCGCCACCCAGGCGTCCCTAATAAACTGATTTCAGAAGAGTTTTGTATTTATGGGAAAACTGCAAAGATAGTACAGAGGGTTCCCATATATCCCATACCCAGTTTCCCCCCTTATTAACATCATACATTAGTAATGTACATTTGTCACAATTGAGGAGCCAGTATAGATATATTGTTATTAAGTCTATACTGTATTCATATTTTCTTAGCTTTGACCTATCGTCCTGTTTGGCTCTAGGATGTCACATTGTACTTAGGTGCCACGTCTCCGTAGGCTCCTATGAAAGTCTCCCAGACGTCCCTTGTGTTTGAAGACCTTGACGGTTTTAAGGAGTACTGGTCAGGCCACAGGTGGAAGTCATCTAATGTTTTTCCCATGATCAGACTGAGGTTTTAGGTTCTGGGGAGGAAGACCACGTAACATATAGTTAAAGGGGTATACGATAAATATGAGTTAATCTTGGTTGATGTTGACCTTGGCCACCTGGCTGAGGTATGTTTGTCAGGCTCCTCCACTATAAAATTACCCCCCACACCCCCCATCCATACTGTCCTCTTCAAAAGGATGTCACTCTGTATGGGTCACACCTAAGGTGTGGAGGGTCGTACTTCCCCTCCTCAACCTCCACATGAACCATTTGGAATTCCTTTGCACGAGAGATTTGTCTCTTCTCGCCCCTTTATTTATTCAATCCTTTATTTATATCGGTATGGACCCATGGATGTTTATTTTAGATTCTGGGTTATGGTCCAATACTGTTTTATTGCTTTGCCCAAACTCTTCCAGCTTCGGACACTGGATGCTCTTTCAGCGGGTCCTGTGTCCCCCTGACATGCCCCATCCTTGTGGGGTTGTATTGCTTTTGTTTTTGTTTTAGTTTTTAGCACTTCCTTATTTTCTGACACGACCAGATGCTCCAGCCCTTGTCAGCTGACAGAGCAAGGAAATACAGACCCATGTAGACACACGTATCTGTAAACAGTTCTGCATGTAACCATCTGTCTCTAGATTATGCTAAGCAGGAGCTCATACTGAGGACTCCAACTCTAACCCCATACCACGTGGATCGTTCTGGCCTTCTTCCCTTGTGCATTTATAAGCTACCACTCCATGGCTCCCACCATGATATCTACCTACTGAATCCTTGGATTCTAGTATACATATGTAGCAATAGCAGAGCTGTTACTCAAACCCCCACGGGAAACGAGTCTATCAACTAGAGTTCGGTATTTACATACAGTCCATTTTGCCTCATTCCTATAGATTCCACTCATTTCCAAAGTCATATACATTCCTATGATTACGTCCTTCTTGTCACATTCTGCTTTCCATCCTGGGATCCCATGGCCCCCTTGCTTTTTGGCTGCATACCTTCAGATTCACTCTCTGTGCCGTGCAGCTCTCCGGGCTTTGACAAACACATAGTATTACGTATGTGTCACTGCGGTATCATACAGAACAGTTCCAGCATCCTAAAACAAATCTGTGCCTCGTCTATTCAACCGTCCCCTCCCCTCAGATCCCTGGAAACCACTGATCTGTTTATCTTCTGCACAGTTTTGCCTTTTCCAGAACATCATATAGACGGAATCATACGGTATGCCACCTTCCAGACTGGTTTCTTTCACCTCACAATACGCCTTTAAGATTCATCATATGTCTTTGCATGGCCTGACAGTCCATTCGTTTTCGTCACTGAGTCGTGTCCGGTAGACTGGATGTACCCCAGTATATAAATCCATTTACTTGTTGGAGGACATTGGTGGTTTCTAGTTTGTAATAAAGCTGCTGTAAAAATTCATGCGCATGTCTTAGTGTGGATATACATTTTTATTTAATTTAATTTTTTTAATGTTTATTTACTTTTGAGAAACAGAGAGCATGCTAGGGGAGACAGGCAGACAGAGAGGGAAACAGAGAAATCTAAGCAGGCTCCGTGCTGTCAGCGCAAAACCTGATGTGAGGCTCGAACTCACGGACTGTGAGATCATGACTTGGACCAAAGTCAGACGCTCAACCAACTGAGCCACCCCAGCGCCCCTGAACATATGTTTTTAAGTCAGTGGGTAAATACTTAAGGACACAGTTTCCGGATCCTAAGGTAAACCTATGTTAAGCTTTAGAAGAAACTACAAACTGTCGTCCAAAGCAGCTGTACCATTTTGTATTCACACTTCCCTTAAATTCACTCTTGACTGTTTAAGCCAAACTCGATTTTCTTACCGGATAGTAGAAAATTCAGAGAACTCATCCCTGAGAGTGCCAAACTCTGGGGTCTGTGGCTCACAGCCCGGAACAACGTCTACTTGTGCCACAGAAGCTGCTCTGGTTGAAACTTGACGGCCACCACTTCTCAGTGCGAGGTGCACCCCGATGAAGCCTTGAAATCCACATGCTGTCACCACCCTTGCCAGATAATCAACACCTCTGTGGGAGGCAGCCTCACAGCGTCTCCCACCCACCAGGGCTAAGTGTCACTGGGTGTATCTGAGTCTGTGCCCTAGCTGCAACCGCAGCCTGGCAGGGATCTGTGAAGGGGAGCCTTCTGGCTTCTGCCTTGCCAACGAAGGGCCCAGAAAGTGGGAAATTACCAAGCTATCCAAAGGATGGCACCTGTTCATTATAGACCATCACTGCAATGTGTAATGGCAAAGACAGTGAGAAACAACCTAAGTGTCCAATAAAGAAGCAAATGATCGGGGCGCCTGGGTGGCTCCGTTGGTTGAGTGTCCGACTTCAGCTCAGGTCATGATCGCACAGTTCATGGGTTCAAGCCCCGCGTCGGGCTCTGTGCTGACAGCTCAGAGCCTGGAGTCTGCTTCGGATTCTGTCTGTCTGTCTGTCTCTCTCTCTCTCTCTGCTCTTCCCCCACTCATGCTCTGTCTCTCTCAAAAATAAAAAAAAATAAATATAAAAAATTTTTAAAAAGCAAATGATCAAATAAAATACAAACTATGACATGACATCCTGCAACCAGTAAAGATCCCAGGTTTCAAGAAGTTCTCGTGATCTTGGAATTTGTATATTCGTGCTATGATGTTACAAGAAAAAAAGCAGGATGTAATTCTGCCTACACAGTTAATCCCAACTTCCAAAATAAAGCTGGAAAAACATAATGCAAAATATGGACGGTAGATTCTTCTGAGTTGATTTTACTTTTCCTCTTCATCATTTTTTAATTTGCAAGTTTTCTATAAAGCATTATATTTTTCTTTGAAAAAGCATAATGTGTTCTTTATATCAGTATGAAGTGTTCTCCTCCCTCTGCCAAAAAGGTTTCACATTCTAGTCCAAAAAAGTTCCCATCTCTCATTGAAATATAATCTACTTAAAGGTTTTCATAGGCCTAAAAACAAAATCATTTATAAGTGATTTTTTTTTTAAGGAGGAAGCAGTTTCAGGATGCTTTGTCAACATATATTATTGGTTTGAATTTCTCCATGGGATAAAGTCTGACTCAAGTTCCCACTTGCTAGGTCTAAGATAGGAGTATCAGTTAAGCTGCTACAACAAAAAGTTTCTAACACACTGTGGTTTTAAAGTTAAATTTATTTCTTCTTCAAGTAACAGCTCAGAGGTGAGCAATCAGATTCTAAGGCGGCTGTGCACGGTGGGGTTATTCCGTGACCCACACTCCATTCCTCTGCTTTCGGTACTTCCGGCCAGGGCGCCATGTGCATTGTGCAGTCAAAGCTGACTCACCTCCAACCATTTCCACGTTCCCACCCACACCAAGGAGGAAAAGGAAACCCCAGGGTCACACAGCCTCCCATCCAGCAGTAAGGAGGCTGGAACTGCGGTATCTACTTGGGTGGCTCTGTGCCCTGATAACATTCTGAGAGGTTCCATCCCTAAATGAGAGAAGAGGAGGATGGGAGTTGAGGAACAATTAGCCACCTCAGCCACGCTCAGTCCAAGCCGTTAGTGTTGAGTTCTTGCGGGCACATGGGCCACTGTCCCACCCACCCAAGTGCCCCTGTAACATGTTCTTGCTTCTTACCTGCCCTTCCCAGTCTCAGAGAACCTCACCTTGTCTGTGGAGACCCCTCCCTTCTTAAATCCTCACATCTCAAACTCGGGGGATTCTTCTCTTTCTTGAACGGTACAGCTAATTCCCTGTAGGGCACAGACCTTCCAAATACAAAAGTCTGGGTTGAATGGTCTCCAGGGTATCCTACTCAGGCCTGGAATCTTCTATTCTTTTCAAACATCAAAAACAAACAAGTGGTTCTCCCTCCGAGGGAAAGGAGAGCTCAGGCTTCCAGAGGACGGGAGAAATATTTTTGCTATAATATTTTCCAGATGGGTCTACCGCAGCAAAAACAAATTGTGTAACACCGTATGTTAACTATACTGGAATTTAAAAAAACTTAATTAAATAAACCCCAAATTACAGGGGGAATCAATAGATCTCCATCCTACAGTAAATTGCAAATAAATCTCTAAGCTATGCAAGTGTTACGGGCTGAATTATGTCCTCCTAAAATTCATGTGCTGAAGTCTTAACTTCAGCACCTCATAACGTGACCTTCCGTGAACATAGGGTCTTTAAACAGCCAATTATGTTACAATGAGGTCATTAGGGTGGCCCTAATGCAATATGGCCGGTGTCTTACAGGAAGAGGTTAGGACACGCACGCATGCACACACACACACACACACACGCACACGAAAGCATGTACGGGAAGGCGGCTGTCCACAAGCAAAGGGGACAGGCCTCTGGAGGAGCCAGCCCTCCAGACATGTTGTTTAGGAGTTCCAGCCTCCGAAGCTTCGAGAGAGAGAATGCATTTCTGTTGTTTAAACCATTCGGCCTGTGGTGCGTTGTTATGACAGCTCGGGGGAAATGTGACATGATTCTGAGCATAAGGCAGGTATTATAGCCGAAGATCCGTCAGCATTTGCTGACTTATAAGCAGTAGGGTTTAGAGTAAGGACTATGGACTGCAAATTCGGACTTCTGTAATTTAAAAAAAAGTTTTTTTAATGTTTATTTTTGAGGGAGAGAGAGAGAGAGAGAGAGAGAGAGAGACAGAGCATGAGTGGAGGAGGGGGAGAGAGAGAGAGAGGGAGACACAGAATCCGAAGGCTCCAGGCTCCCAGCTGTCAGCACAGAGCCCCACACGGGGCTCGAACTCACGAACCACAAGATCATAACCCGAGCCACAATCGGATGCTTAACCGCCCAAGCCACCCAGGCGCCCCTAGGACTTCTGGATTCTAATTCCAGACAGGCCTTCACCCCCTGCCCTGCCTGGTGCCCACCGTGTAACTTTGCTAAACCGTAGGTTCCTCCCCTACCTGAGTAGCCCCTTTGCCAGCTTTGACAACGTGTGCTTCATGCAACACGAGAACTCAAAGATACCAGCACCTCCAGGCAAAAGGGCATCTAAAGGGCAACTCCAGGCAAAAGGGCGGGCAACTAAATCTGGGCATCTCCAGACTCTGTATCCCACTTCGGAATGCCCTAAGGCCCATTAGCATCCTGAAGGACCTAAAAAAGTCCTGCAGGAAAGAAAACTGTTGGTTTACTATGTATTTCCTAAGCCGACGGGAGTGCAGGACCCTTTCCCCCAGCTCTGCCACACTCATGAACTTCCAAAGGTGCTAATGTCTCACAGATCTGGCTTGAACAATGCTGCGCCGTCACTTTGCAACATCAGAGAAACATTCGGACGCTTGTTAAAACAGCGAGGTAGACTTCCTTCAGGACTACGGCCAGGGAGGTCAACTCTGTCACAACAGGGTGAGGGATGGGGCTCAACTCTGAACATAGCGAGGACGAGGGGGGATGATGGCCAGGGTGCAGACTGAGGGGTCCGTGGGTAGAAAATTACTGAGAGGAGAGATCAAGATTTGAGGGGTTCTTGCTCACCCGACCCAACAGGGTCATCAGGGAAGGCGGGCTGGCATGATCAGATATTAAGAGTAGGGCGCCGATGAGGGGGGCGCCTGGGTGGCTAGGTCAGCTAAGCTCCTGACTCTTGATCTTGGCTCAGGTCATAATCTGATGGTTCGTGGGATAGAGCCCCATGTCGGACTCTGTGCTGACAGCACAGAACCTGCTTGAGATTCTCTGTCTTTCTGCCCCTCCCCCCACTCAAATAAATAAACTAAAAAAAAAGGAAGGAAAGGATAAGGAACCTGACCGAAGGCTGTCAGACATCCAGGGTGGGGCCATTGTTGCTAAAACTGGGTTGAGCAGGTTGAAGACAAGGCCCAAGGACAAGGTGTCATCAGAGAGGCTCAGAGGAGGCTGACTCAGGCTGAACTGTCACCACGTCCACCTGCCACCTGTCATCACAACAAGAAGCTGCCATGAAACCTTTAGCACTTCATCTGCTCCTAATTCCTCGGTAAATAATTTCAAAATAGTCTCACTTTACGAGAGGAAAGAAGGATGGGGCTCCAACAATAGGATTTCAGCCATGTTGGTTTCAGCCTAATTCTTTTCTCGGCCTAATTATTATACACGATCTTCAGGGAAACAGAAAACATGTGTGAAGTCGCACCCGCCCAGCATCCCTGGTCTAGGACTTGACCTTGCCCAGCCCTCGTCCTACCCAGAAGCCTTCCAGGCACTTTCCAACCACACAGAGGAGTCACACGGCAGAGGAGCCCCTGGCCAGCTGTGGCCAAGAAAAGTCCGAAGACTATTTCCATCCACAGCGCGACCACATCCGCTGCTTTCTCTGTCTGTCACCTCTCTGTAGTCACAGCAGCTGTAGGACATTTCTACGGTGAGGTGACAGCATCGTGTTTCACTGGAACGTGGATTTGTGCGAGGTGAGAATTCTGTGTTCACAAAAAATGTGGCAAAAACAGTGGCGGTATGTTTTCCCCCAAAACTTCACTATTCCTCAGGGAGCTATTTATGACAAAGCCTCCGTCAACCGGAGTGAGACTGGTTTACGTAAACGCTTCCTTTGCACCGATACTCACCCCTAGGACTAAAACTAAACTCCAAGAATATTGAATAATGATAAAAGGGGAATGAACATGAAACTAGGTTACAATCACCTGGAAGCTTGAACATCGACACATGCCGGGGTCCTGAGATTCACTTGATCTAGGGCCATGGAGAAGGAGGGGTACTCTGAGCTTTTAAAAGAAAACATATTAAAAATCTCCCCAGGTAACTTTGATGTCTGACCAAGGTTGAGACCATTGATCTATTTCAGCTTCCTCACTTTACGGATGAGGAAATTCAGGCCCGGAGAAGGAGAGGAACTTGTAGAAGATCACACAGCAAATTAGTGGCAAAGCCAAAAATAAAAACTGACATGATGCGGTGCTGCAGGTGGTAAAAGGTTTGCTTCCCTTCACCTAGTGACCAGCACACATGTTCACTTACAGCCTTGGAAAACTAGAAAACAAAACCGAGAATCTATTGACTAGTGTTCATCTGAATTCCCTCAGGATTTGCATGTCCTGATTCCAAGAGTATGAAGTTGATTAAGAGTAATTGAGGGGAAGCATTATATTTCAGTGCTTGTGAGTACAAGTTTCTGATTTCATATCTATCATTATGTCCATCATGCATTATATGCATCACAACAAATACATATCACCATAATCTCATTATCTCATAATCTCATAATCTCAAGGTAATGGATACCGGGAAAAGTCACAATAGAATAAAATAGGGACTCAATTTTTACAGAAGGCCATGAAGAAAAGGTTGACTGGGACTTTCTCTCGAAAAATGGAAACATATCTTCTATCTACCGTTGCTAGGACAAGCTACCTCGTAGAGTGAACACAAGAGGAACTAAATATTGATTGTTTTTATTGGCATTATTTCCCCAAACAACCAACCACATCCTTCACTTCCCATTTGACTTTCAAAAAGTGATCTTTAAGAGAGGCACGTCTGCAAAAACATTCCAGAGCTTCGGGTGAATTTTCCCAAGGGTTTCTCTTAACCCTCTGTTATTCACATCCTTCTCCTCAAGCAGTGTTCTTGTGTTCTACTTAGTTGTTCACTGGTCTTCGCTGGGACCAGCCATTCACCGACCTCACTTCACCAGCTTCGTGAAAATCCCACATCTTTTGAAAATGTTACAATATTCCTGCACAAACAATTTGCATGGGTTCGCATTACATTTCCAGATACAATTTGTGAGAGATTGGTGGAGATGTAACTAGAGTTATCCGGGACAGATATCAATATTAAGTGGGAAAGACATTTGAATGGGGACTGATTCCTCAAGGGGTCAGTTCTTCAGTGAATATCTCCTGACATGACACGTCTTCTCCATACAGATATTTATAACTGTGGAGACTTGGCTCATGATTGCTCAGACAATGAGCATACCCTACGGTAGGTGGTAAGCCCAGTGGATTAATGGTGTTCTTGGAAATGGCTCCGGCCATCTTTGTGTGGGAGAAAAACAGGATTTGCATCTCGTCCAACCATGGTAGCTATTCTTTGCCTAGAATACCTCTTAGCTTCTTGTGATAACAGCCCCCTGATTACAGTGGGAGACACATGTCCATGCTGGGTCAATTACTGTACCCCGTGCTCTGAGGTGGTAACAGCATCTTCCTTCCTCCATAAGTGAAAATTTCATTTCTACACCTCTAGTTTCTCAGCTAGCTTCGTGGCCAGCAGCAGTCCATACAGCCCAGGGCAGCCTTAGATGCCTGGAATCAGAATTTGTGAAGACAACTTTCTGAAGACAGAAAGATGATGCTGGTGATGTCTTCTCCACCTTAAGGACTTGTTATCTTTAGATGTCATCGTCTTGCTCGGATCCATCTACTAGTTGGCATACACCTGTCTGACGTCTTGATGGCTCCCCTTCTCCTGTGCTGTTACCGCAGGAGTTTGGGCAGTGGCCTTCCTCAGGGAATGGAGATGGGAGGGTATCCTGAGGACAAAAACAAGAGGCTCACACACTCAAGCTTCCTGACTGTATGCTGAGGGGACAAAGCAGAGACATGTAGGCCCCCACCCCTCAGTTCAGAATGATCTGAGCTGACAATTGATCTGCTGCCCAGCAAGGGGTTTCAGAGGAAAATACACTTTGAACTGAAGTGCAGGAATGGACCTGAGGCAGGTCTGACTCCTGGGTCTGCTTAACCGTATGATGAGCTCGGAATTGACTTTCAGTCAACCCAGAGTCCTAGTCAACGTTCTGTGTGTGCTGGGGGAGGGGGGAAAGGTGCCACTTGCTTACGTGTGACAAGGACATAAGCATGTAGGCAGTATCCAAAGTCAGGTGCAGTGGTGCAGGGGATGGGAATTTAAGCCACACCTTCCCCACGAGAACAGCAAAGAAAGTCACTTTCCCTGGTGGGGTTCTCATGCCAGGCAATGGTACTACCGGTCGGGCACTGCTTAAGGTTCTGGGAAACCTCATTTACGTCTGTGTGGTCTTCTGCCTTATATTATGATCCCCAAAGAGTTTTTTACCAGCCACCATTAAACTCCCTTTGTAACCTCTTCTTACCACGTGTCTTTCACCCATCACATTGCCACCCCTGTGTGACAGCCGTGTAGCAAGATTGAGACCACAACTGGGAAAAGACTTAACTGTTTCAGTGTGTCTGACCTGAGTCCAGGAGTCCTTGGGGAGAACCCTGGCCTTCTGGGTCAGTTAGGTCACAACGCTGTAAATGATTGCCTGCAGGGAGCCCATTAGAGATTCAAGGTTACCACAGACACACGAGGAATGGGCCCTTTTACTCTTTTCCTTTCAGAAAGGCAGATTCTTACTGAATACGCCAGCAGCCTCCACTCGCCTTAACTCTATTAACCTTACGGTACCATAAAGTGAAATTCACAGTGTAAGCCAGTCCACGTGACCAGCAAGTTCAGGAGCTGGCTGGAAGGGTCTGGCAGTAAATGTCGTAATACAGTTACCTCATACCAGAGCTGCTTTCAATACTTATAGCTCACCTTGGAGACGTTCCAAAGGTTGTGAGTCCAATTTTCCACTTTGACATGTTAAAAATCATCATGGGTAAATTGTTCCAAGGATGGTGTTGGGTCTTATGCCAATGTAATTTCCTGTGAACTGAACAAAATTGCTCTTATGGCACTGAAAGGCTTATATTTTATCAGTGGAAATAGACTTGGAAATTATTCCTTCAACCTGGGTTGTATGGAACTTGCTCTATTGGCAATGTGACCCCAGTTACCTTGATCCATAAAAATAGTACCCAGTTCGTTTCTACCATATTTCAAGAAATGGCTCCATGGAATAGATTCCCCCGTGTATGGTGCCTCCAAAGCCCTGGGAGAAATTCAAAAGCTACTCCCCTCCCTTGAAGCCACATCAGATAACTGCCTTCCTGTGGGACTCTAAAGGCTCACACTGACATTGCATTATAAACTGTGAAACGTTAACAGCATAAATGGCCATCTTGGGAAGATATGTGCTCTAATAGGCTAGGAACGGTGTGTAAGTGTCCCAGATAATTCAGTCATTATTAATTAGGACATAAAAAAAGATTGAAGATGAAATAGCCAGTCTTCTAAAGACTCATGCCACGAGACAGACTTATTGTGTGCTTTGATTGATTGTTGGTGGTTTCAGAAGCTCATGAAGGTGGGTGGTGCTTTTATGTTACTGAGCTTCTAGGGTTTCACTTCCTTCCCTCACCTGCTTAAAAAAGACACAAAGGGGGCACCTGGGTGGCTCAGTCGGTTAAGCGTCCAACTTCGGCTCAGGTCATGATCTCACAGTCCATGAGTTCGAGCCCCGCGTCAGGCTCTGTGCTGACAGCTCAGAGCCTGGAGCCTGTTTCAGATTCTGTGTCTCCCTCTCTCTGACCCTCCCCCGTTCATGCTCTGTCTCTCTCTGTCTCAAAAATAAATAAAAAACGTTAAAAAAAAATTTAAAAACCTCATCTGAGGCAAGATAAATCTACAGAGTAAGTGTCCCCCAAATCAGGCAAGATTGGATAAGAGATGCACATCCGAGCATATTCTCATAAAATTCATATATTCCAAAGAGCAGGAATCCTCCCAAGAGACGGCTTAAACTACAGAAGGCCCAGACACCTGATTTTTGGTTCAAAGAATCACACACTGTATGCTCAAGAATGTGCTGGTGGAGTTTGTACCTGTCCTTTGCCCTTAGAGCACATGGGTAGACATCCAGAAGCGTCAGAAGGGGCCAGAAGGTATGTGGAAAACCCGAGAAGGCGAAAGTGGGCTTCTCACACCTGTAGACTGCCGCTCTTGAAGGTCTTTGGCCATGAACCATCCATGAGGACTCAAGGGGCCTGGGTGCTACCTGTTCATCCGGGACAATGCTGTGCCATTTCTTCCCTATTCATCCAGCTCCGCAGAAATGTTTTCACATCCTTTGTGATTCGAGAAACCTCAGATCCTTTAATGGCGTTCATTGGAGTTTTTCAAACAAGGATCATCATCCAAGCATGGCATATCCAAATTAAAAATAAAAACTTCCAAGTTTTCGATGGGAAAGGACAAGTTCCTTAGAAAGGAGAAGGAATCTAGCTGCCATCAGACTGTTAACTGTAATTCTGGAAACTGCACATTAGAGTAGAATCTACAGACCACTGTGGGGGAAAAGAACACAACTCCAAAACACAGCCAGATGAACAAAAAGATACCGTGGATATGCAAAACACAGAGACAATATCACTGTACTCGTTAGGATCTTAGCTGCAGAAGGCAGACCCCACTCCAGCCAGTTTAAGCAGAAAAGGACATCGGTAGTTGACAGAATCATTGAGAGTGTGGAGAAATAGATGATTGGATTAGCTCCTGAGAGTAATTCTCCCATCCACGCTGAAAATAAGCCTGCTGAGGAGGCCACTAGTATTATAAGGAGCCGACCACAGTAAGCATAGTTATTTTGCAGTCTGTGCCCAATAATTTCAGGATTTAAAAGTATTTGTGGGTCTGCTTCTGTCGTCTGTTTTTTCAGATGGTTCCCTCACATGTTGCTTGCATCATTAGATGCTTGGTTATATTTGTTTTTTTTTTTTTTTTTTAATTTTTTTTTTCAACGTTTATTTATTTTTGGGACAGAGAGAGACAGAGCATGAACGGGGGAGGGGCAGAGAGAGAGGCAGACACAGAATCGGAAACAGGCTCCAGGCTCCGAGCCATCAGCCCAGAGCCCGACGCGGGGCTCGAACTCACGGACCGCGAGATCGTGACCTGGCTGAAGTCGGACGCTTAACCGACTGCGCCACCCAGGCGCCCCTATGCTTGGTTATATTTGACTGTGGGCTGTCCCTTGCACCTGAAATGTACTTGTAAGAAAAATTTGAAAACTGCAGTGAAGGTGCTTTATCTAGAGAGTATCTGTGTTTGCTTTTTCTAGATATCAGTAGGCATAAACAGTATGGGAGCATTTTATTTTTTATTTATTTTATATTTTATAAGGTTTTATTTTATTTTATTTCAGAGAGAGAAAGCAGGGGGAGAAGAGAGAGAGAGAGAGAGTCTTAAGCAGGGTCCACACTCAACACAGAGCCCAACACAGAGCTCAATTCCATGACCCTGGGATCATGACCGAGCTGAAATCAAGAGTCAGACACTCAACTGACTGAGCCATCCAGGCATCCCAATATGGGACCATTTTTTTTTAATGTTTATTCATTTTTGTGAGAGATACAGACCATGAGTGGGAAAGGGGCAGAGAGAGAGGGAGACACGGAAACCGAAGAAGGCTCCAGGCTCTGAACTGTCAGCACAGAGCCCTATGTGGGGCTCAAACTCACAAACTGTGAGACCTGAGCTGAAGCCATACACCTAACCGACTGAGCCTCCCAGGTGTCCCTGAGACCATTTTAAACCAAGGCCACGGCTTGGGAATTTTTTTAACCAACCAGACAATGTAAATCTGGCTGCCACTCCCTGTGAGAGCTGGTTTGCTTTAGGGTTAGTCCTCCCATGAGATTGAATCTCCGTGGGGCCTCCACTCTTTACGGGAAGACCTCCTTTAGCATCCCCACCTCGTGCAGCCCTGGGCTTTGTTTCTCTCTACTGCTCCATGAAGCCAAGAAAAACAAGTTCAAGTTTTCTAACAGTTTCTGAATTTCCATTTCCCTTCAACTTTGGCCTGGTAGCTCTTTACTATCTTGTCAGATCTCTGGTGCCTTTTAAAAGATTGTCAATAATAATTTATCTAGCATTTTCGGTTGTTTTCATTGGGAGGTTTGGGCCTGAAATATATCCTATCATAACCAGAAACTGGAAGTTAAGTCTCCTGACAACAATAATAAATGTACCGCATGAACACAGTGCACCAATCGCTGGCCTAACTGTGTCATATACACAACATATTTGATGAAACAGTAGACGGGTTGGACCATCACATGGCAAGTTCTCAATCCCAAAGAATCAATGTAAGGATAATGACAGCGGAGAACTACGTCATGGTTACTGTAAAAGAAACATTTGGAACTAGGTGTTTTAAAGTGATGATGAGTCCCAGGTCATGATCTCGCAGTTCATGAGTTAGAGTCCCACGTCAGGCTCTGTGCTGACAGCTCAGAGCCTGGAGCCTGCTTCAGATTGTGTGTCTCCCTCTCTCTCCGCCCCTCCCCTGCTCATGCTCTGTATCCCCCTATCTCTCAAAAATAAATATTAAAAACTTTTTTAAAATTAAAAATAAATAAATAAAATGATGATGAGTCCATGAAAATACCTATTTTTGAATACGTGTTTCTAAAGGGTCTCACATCCTTCACACTTTCCTTAGTAACTTATCCAGCTGACATTTTACCGAACACCAATTATGTATCTGTCACTCTGCAGGTGACTACAAATACAAAGATGAATGAAGAAAATCCCTGACCTTAAGGAAACCATAATTTTCTCAGGGAAACAGACCTGGAAACACAGTATTATGACAGCATGTGGCAGGTGCAGTAACAGAGATGAGCACCCAGGAGGAAGTGCCTTCCCCGGGCTGAGGAGTTAAGTGGGGGCTTCTCGAAGAAAGTGATGCCTGACCTGCATCTTAAATCATGATTAAGAGCTGTCCTGGTAAAGGTTGGGATGGAGGGAAGGGCTGTCAAGCGGAGGCATGTCATGAGCAAAGGCCCAGTGCTGAATCACAGCATGATATGTGCATGTGTAGGTCAGGAGCTGGGTTAGAAGGCAGCTGAATCCACTCTTAGGTCTGGCCCCTAACTCATGCTCTGAGTTAGGGTTCCCCACGCATTGGAGGACCTTCCTCCAAGTTTTCCGAGCCCCCTCCAGTGCTTGGGACTGGCTTGGATCTGCAGAGCCCGGGGCGTCCCAAGACTGGACGAAGAACTATGTGGCCCAGCCCTCATCTGGTTCCATCAAGGTGCTTTCCTACCCTCTGTCCTGCATGCGGGGTTGACCAGATGCCCCGTGGAATGCCAAGACTCACATCCGTGGTGTCATCCCACAGGACCCAGGTTCTAGGGCAATGGCCTGGCAAACAGATTGCTCCACCTGGCCAGCGCTGTATTTCTCTCATGGGACCTTGAAACTGGGCCACCACATTGGTGCTGACGTGCTGACTTGGGTTGATTCTCCCTCACATTGGATCAAGATAACTTCAAGGCTCTAGGCTACTGAGATTCCATGGCTGGCCCTTGGGCTGGAGCCACATCTGTGTCCCCATAGGTTGTTTCCACACCTGCATGGCACAACCACGGTGCTGCCTCCAGTCTACAGCACTAAGGATGGCAGGAAGCTGGCACCCAGGGTGGTTGCCCCACCTTCTGCAGGACCCTTGTCACATTGCGGGCGGTACTGGAAGGGAGACGAAAGTCTTCTGACACCTTTGCTTCACAATGTCAGCCGCAGTGTGTCCCTGTCCTCTTCCATTTCTACTCTCAAAACAATGTCCTTTCTTGCCTCCAACCATGGGGTGACATTTCGTATTTACAGGTCAGTCCTATGTCATGCCACACGGGGCATGCGACGTTCTTCCAGCGAACAGGATCACTCATATCATCCCCGCCGGTCTGCAGTCGGGGGTACAGTCGGCATTGAAAGGTATCACATCCTGGGGATGCAGCAGTTAGGGCCTAGGGAGAGCAGTAGAAGACGTGGCCGAAAAATGCGCTATTTTGAGGGAGCCATTTATTCACGGGGTCCACAGTGGCAAAGGCAGAATCAAGAGTAACGCCGGAAACAGCACTACACGAACGACATCAGAGAACTGCAGAGGAAAGTTAGTTCTAATCCCAGCAGAGTCATGGCATCGCAAGCAAGAACAGGGTGGCTACCTTTTCCTCAGGTGAAACTAACCAGCAAAGAAAGACACGCAGGAGAGAACATGAAGACGGGGCTTCCGGGCCTGATCAGGAAGGAGAGGTGGCCTGACGCTACAGTGGCCCTTCCTATGCACTACCCAGAGGATCAACAAAAACACAGCCCCTTCTTTCTACCGACGTTTCTAGATCCTCATTGATAAATCAATCGCTCACGGTTATCTGATCCGTGAATTTTGTAATACAGCTGTAATCAAAGTGTGTCCATAAGCAGGGCCCCGCAAAAACATATTTCCCCATAACACCGGGGGCAGCCGTGGCCACAGCAGCATGGGAAGAAGGGAAAGAAAGACCAACAGAGAAAAGGGCAGCGGGGACGGAGCAGAGGAATCTGAGCTGGAAATACGGAGGCTGTCAAACCAAACAGAGCTGCTATCTGGGGAAGGGGGGCGGTGAAGGTGAGGGCAGATGGCGGTCGTTACCAAGTGATATGGTGAACACACAAAAGGGGCAAGTTTGGGGCGCCTGGGTGGCTCATTGGTTAAGCGTCCGACTCCGGCTCAGGTCGTGATCTCACGGTTTGTGAGTTCGAGCCCCGGGTTGGGCCCGGTACTGACAGCTTGGAGCCTGGAGCCCGCTTCGGATTCTGTGTCTCCCCCTGTCTCTGCTCCTCCCCTGCTTGCATTCTTCTTTCTCTCTCTCTCTCTCTCTGTCTCTCAAAAAAATGAATAAAAGTTAAAATTTTTTTTTAAATACAGGATAATACCAGAAATAACATTTAAAAGAAAGAAAGAAGAAAAGAAAGAAAAAAAAGAAAGGAAGAAAGAGAAAGAAGAAAGAAAGAAAGAAAGAAAGAAAGAAAGAGAAAGAAAGACAGACAAGTTTGAGATCTAGGTGGGTCCAGTGTCACGTGAATGAGGCTTAAGGTGTCCATGAGACTTCCGGGACATATCCAGCAAAAAAACCGGCCACGTGATATGAAGCCTGAGCGTGGAGAGAGAGGGGCAGGCCATTGGTGCACAAGTGGTGGTGAAAATTAGGAGGGACTATGACAGGTTCTTTGGAAAAGTGCATGCCAAAGACAGCAGCAGCGGGGACAAAATATCCCACAATTTACCAGACATGGGACTGTGTTCTCTTCCTCCCGGCGACCAGCACAAGATCCCAGGCCAATTAATAAGTGGGGAATGATTATGAAACTATAGCCATTGTATTATGTAATCTAAACCCCTGGGATTTGTTTGCGAAGGAAGTGAACGTACTCCTTTTTTAAAAATTGTTTTAATTTTTTTAACATTTATTTATTTTTGAGAGAGAGAGAGACAGAACACGAGCAGGGGAGGGGCAGAGAGAGAGGAAGACACAGAATCCGAAGCAGGCTCCAGGCCCTGAGCTGTCAGCACAGAGCCCAACACGGGGCTCAAACTCACAGACCTCGAGGTCATGATCTGAGCCGAGGTGGACGCTTAACCCACTGAGCCACCCAGGCACCCCAGGAGAGAATATACTTCTCATAGATAAGAGTTAACAACAGTAACCTTACGTATTTCACTAAATATATTGAGGGTAAAATCTCAGAACTAAATCAAACTAGGATATGAGAAGACAAACAAAACCAATCTCGGTGCTAGGTTATTGTGTTCAAGTGTTTTGACCCCTGGGATGTCAGGTGGAGTTAAAATCTTCCTTTGGATAATGATGCTTTGAAAGGTGCGATATGCCTTTTTTTCTTTTCTGTTTTTTTCCTTTCTTTCTTTCTTTCTTTCTTTCTCTCTCTTAACAATTGGGTTGTCTAGCAAGGGAACCTAATTTTACTTCTATTTTTAGCTATGTTGCAGTATATCCATGTTAAAGGCTTCAGGTCCTTTAGATAGAAATAACAGTCCAAGATTAAATAAAGCCGACCGCACAACGGCAGACAGACTCAAAGTCAAGAACACACAGTCACCTTTGTGTCGAGTTAATGGCCCTGCTGGTACATTCCCCAGCCTTCAGCGCCTGGTAGGATCTAGGTGGAGACCAAATGAATGTAAATTCAAATGTGAACAATTAATTCAGAAGATTTCGTGTCCAACTCACTGACCTTAGATGTGAGCCGCGGTGTCTGCTCAAGTGTTAGCTGTGTTACCTAACAAGCTCATCACGAAGACTGGCGGAAGTGATTCTTCATGGGCCTTTAACTCCCATTATAGTCCCATAAGATTGTAAGATGCACGTCAAAGAAAGATGAACAGGAAATCATATTTCCCAGGGCTGTTTTCTCTTAAAACCAACAGGGTCACGTTAAAGTAAATTCCCGAAGAAACAGTCATCATCTCACCATCCTAATGCAAACATTATTTTCATTTTTACATATGCCTCCCATTCTTCGGCCATATATGAACATTGCCATATTTTTGCCATCATGTCCAACGTATGCTTTTATGTGATATTTATATCTTACAATGTTTTGGTGTTTATGCATATTCTTAAAAATAGTTTTTAAAAGGCTGCTTGCTGCTGAACTCTAATTTTTCATTCTCTTGGGCGTGGATATTTTAGTTACACATAGCTTTTGCTTTACTGGAGAATATGGCAGTGAACAAACATCAATATTTTTCTTTCTAATTAGGTTGCACAACGATATGAGTTAAAAGTGCCCGTTTCAGGGTGTCTGGGTGGCTCGGTCAGTTAAGCATCCAACTCTTGATTTTGGCTCAGGTCATAATCTCATGGTTCGTGAGATTGAGTGCAGTGCCCACTTGGGATTCTCTCCCTCCCTCTCTCTCTCTCTCTCTCTCTCTCTGTCCCTCCCCCGCTTGCACTCTGTCAAAATAAATAAACTTTAAAAAAAAAAGTGCCAGTTTCATCATATCTTCACCAGCATGGAGCATTATCCCTCTTTATCTTTTGATAATCTGGCGTAAAAAGTTCCCCTCAGTTTACTTTAATTTGCACTCCTTTGGTTGCTAGAGGGAAGGAACATTTTTGTACACATTTGCTTACTATTATTAGAGTGCTAAACATAGAAACGAAGAGAAAAAAAATGATCAAGTAATTCTAATAAACTAATCGTGTACTTTCTCCCTACTGACCGGAGGCATTTTGATTTTTTTTTTTTTCTCTGCTTGTCATCATCATTACTTACCGAGCAATTAGAAATCTCTATGTCAAAGGAGCCTGGGTGGCTCGGTCGGCTAAGCATCTGACTCGATTTCAGCTCAGGTCATGATATCACGGTTGTGAAATCAAGTGCCATGTCAGGCCTGCTTGGGATTCTCTCTCTCCCTCTCTCTCTGCCCCTCCCCTGCTTGTGCTCTCTCTCTCTCTCACTCTCAAAATAAATAAATAAGCATTAAAAGAAATCAATATGTTATTATGGGTTTGCTCCCCATCTCTGCTGAAGGAGAGGGTCGTGCCTTCTGCTACTGTGCTCTGTGTAATTTGTAAGGTAGAATGCAAAAGGGCCTCCATAGATGTAGTCCAACTCCTCTGTGCTTTGGTGGTAACCCCACCGAAAAGGGAATTGAAGCTAAGAGAGCGTATTTCTTACTCAAGGTCACACAGGTAGGGACTTGGCCAAGCCAAGGTTTGAATTGAGATGTGTCCCTCCACAGTTCACACTTTTTCCAACGCACCAACCACAAAATTTACCTCCTCCAGATAGTTCTAATGTGCAGCCGATTAAAACGTACCTCAAACCCCTTTGCAAACAAAGTTGTGTCTGCATTGTCGGGAGCACTAGGTTATTTCCCAATGATGAGGTTACTCGGACAGGAGGCCTTCCCCGTATCTGTCTCAGACAGTGTGTGTCCACAAAGACGGAGACTGTGAGAGAGGGACGTCCCCCCATCCCCCAAAGCTTTGCAGCTTTGCTATAGCTCAGGAGCCACCGGTAGTTATCTGTTGCTGGTTGATTTAAGACTCAAGAACCATTGGGGCACCTGGGTGGCTCAGTCGGTTAAGCATCTGATTCTTGATTTCGGCTCAGGTCATGATCTCACAGTTTTGTGAAGTTGAGCCCCACCTAGGGCTCTGCACTGGCTGCATGGAACCTGCTTAGAATTCTCTCTCTCTCTCTCTCTCTCTCTGCCTCTCTTTCTCTCTCTCTCTGTTCCTCCCCATCCCCCACCGGCACCGTCTCTCTCAAAGTAAATAAATAAACTTAAAAACAAAACAAAAGACACAAGAACCACTGATTAAGTCCAAAGCGTACTCACCATGATAAAATCTCCTGGGTGGAAGTCTGTAGGCGTGCTTATAGCACATACAGCTCTCGTAACTAACTTAGTTACTTCATCTTTGAGTACATTTCTAAACAGTCCCCTTAGAAGCTATTACATCTTTTAATTGTTTTTCCCTTTACGCCACTTAATGAAATCTTGGTTACTACACGATTCAAGGGAACCGTGCTCAACAGTGCCGTTCTGTTTAACAGACGTCCAGCCACTTGGTAGGCGACTGGGGGCTGAGTAATCCCGTCACGGGTACCAGCTCAGCAGGAAACTCCTCTTTTTAGGGGGGGTTGGATGGATGGAGCCAACAACTGTGAACAGTTTGCTAACCTGGTGATGGGAATATCTGGGGCTTACCTTTATCTTTAGGAGGGCAGAAGGTAGGTACGCTAAAATACTTGTGGTTTCAAACTATGCTCACGGCGATTGTGAAATGGGAAGTTACGCTGCTTTTGATCTCTTGCGAACGTAAAGTTAGCAGTGAAGGCTATCTATAATAACTCACCATGAATGCCACTTAAATCAAATATTCCTTTAAAGTCCAGCTAGCCAGCAGCCGTGTGACATAGGATATGTGATGGAAAATTATCTTGTTTGGACTGATGTTAATCCCTGTTCTACTATTAAGTACCTGAATGACCTGAGCACCTAATACGATTGCATATTTATGGAGCATCGAAACGGGCTGGTCACTGAATGAAGTGCTTCTTTAAGAAACATTTTTTGGAAAAGAGAAAAGAAACATTTTGGGCGCCTGGGTGGTTCAGTCGGTTGAGCGTCTGACTCTTGACTGCGGCTCAGCTCACGATCTCATGGTCGTGACATCGAGCCCTGCATCGGGCTCTGTGCTGGGGATTCTCTCTCTCCCTCTCTCTGCCCCTCCCCTGCTTGTGCTCTCCCTCTCTCTCAAAATAAATAAACATTTTTTTCTAAAAGAAACGTTTTCAATTCTTACTTCCTCGTTGGTTTTTGCATATTGATCTTATATCCTATGACATTGAAAAACTTGTTTATTCTAACAACTTAGAGGGGCGCCTGGGTGGCTCAGTCTGTTGAGCGTCCAACTTCAGCTCAGGTCGTGATCTCACAGTTCATGTGTTCGAGCCCCTCATCAGGCTCTATGCTGACAGCTCAGAGCCTGGAGCCTGCTTCAAATTCTGTGTCTCCCCCTCTTTCTGCCCCGCTCCTGCTTTCACTCTGTCTCTCTCTCAAAAATAAATATAACCCGGGGCGCCTGGGTGGCTCAGTTGGTTGAGCGTCCGACTTCGGCTCAGGTCATGATCTCGTGGTTCGTGAGTTCAAGCCCCATGTCGGGCTCTGTGCTGACAGCTCAGGGCCCCTTTCCGATCCTCTTTCTCCCTCTCTCTCTGCCCCTCCTCTACTTGCACTCTCGCTCTCAAAAATAAATAAACATTTAAAAATAAATAAATAAACATTTTTAAAACTCTTTTAAAAAAGGAGTAGGATGTCGACTTGGCATACATTCTGAAACCAAGAGGAGAAGCCTCACAGAAATGCGACCGCTTTAGTAACGTGGATGCTCTTGTCGAACAACTCTTTGCTCTTCTCCGAAGTGAGGGAAAGGGTGGCGGTGGCATCGCTCACAAAGATGATGTGCCCTGAAGCACAAAGCTCTGCCATAGGGACGCGCTCTTCACGAGAGACGGGGACGCATAGATGTGACTGAGTTTCCCTTGAACGAATGCGGCTGTCATTGTGATTCTTGTCATCCCCACCGTTCCGAGCTCTCCAGGCTGAATCCATGCAAATGGGCCAAACCCAAACCCACTCCGGTGGCCCTAATGCCACCCTAAGATGGCTCGTGGCCCGCCCCCACCCCCACCCCATACACGCCACCCCCAGCAGAGGCGAGGCTAGGGGAGCAGAAAGCACTGACCAAGGCGGCCCGAGCCTACTTGATATTCTGGGGACGAAGGCAGCAGTGGTCGGAATCCTCAGCTGAACCTGCCGGGCTGCTCTACAGGCTGTAGGGCACTTGGCAGGAAGGCCAGGAAGCGAGCTAACAAACAGTCTCCCAGAAGTCTGCGCTGAAAGGGAGCCCGGGAAATGCAGTGGCCCTGTGCTGCCCCCAGCCTGTGGAGGAGTCCCTGGCCCGGGACTCCCTCTGAAAGTAGGCCAGTAGGGAGGAGGGCGCCGAAGGATTCGCAGGCCCCACCGCTTCCCTACAGGGGCCTCAAACACCCCGTCGGGGGGCGGCTCGCTCCCCGGGTGAAGCACGGCCCGCCGCACAGGCACAAAACTCTGTGATCCCTAGCGAGGGGTCTGGGGATCTCGGGTGAGGGAAGGGACACGGGAAGGAGGGGGAGTGCAGAGGTGTGGCCGGTGTGCCAGACTGCTGCCTTCACAGATTGCCTGGGAGTCCAGAGTTATAGGGACAACTTAAATCACATGAACATCAAAAACGACGGAAGGGAGGGACGCGGGGGTGGCTCAGTCGGTTAAGCGTCCGACCTCAGCTCAGGTCATGATCTCACGGTCAGTGGGTTCGAGCCCCTCTTAGGGCTCTGTCGGAGCCTGGAGCCTGCTTCGGTGTCTGTGTCTCCCTCTCTCTCTGCCCCTCCCCTGCTCATGCTCTGTCTCTCTCTCTGTCAAAAATAAACAAACTTTAAAAAAAGAAATTAAAAAAAAAGCGTCATGGGGCGCCTGGGTGGCGCAGTCGGTTAAGCGTCCGACTTCAGGCAGGTCACGATCTCGCGGTCCGTGAGTTCGAGCCCCGCGTCAGGCTCTGAGCTGACGGCTCGGAGCCTGGAGCCTGTTTCCGATTCTGTGTCTCCCTCTCTATCTGCCCCTCCCCCGTTCATGCTCTGTCTCTCTCTGTCCCCAAAAAAATAAATAAACGTTGAAAAAAAAAAAAAAGCGTCAGAAGGGTTTCCCTACTGGCAAAAGAGGACACGCCCTCAGCCCCTCGTGGTCTCGGCCCAAAGAGCTCCACCCACAGAGTGGGGCCCCTACGGGCCTGGCACACCCACCCAGCGAGGCCCGAGGCCTCAGAGAAGGGTGTGGACCCAGCTGGGCAGCCAGTCCGGCTCCCCTGGCCACTGGCTTCTCACGGTTTCTGCTCGGTCAACAAAGAGTGCCATCAGATGTCATCAGAGGTGCCACAAAACACTACAGTCCCTTCAGATGAAGCTAGAGACTACAAAAGACCCTGACTCTGACCCAGGAGGCCTGAGTGTGAGAGGTGGCTCTGACCCGCACAGAAAGTGCCAGAATGGACTAATGGCAAGCCCAGGCACATGCAGGGGGTCTTTGGCGGGCCCTACCGTCTGGGTGGGGATTCTTCCGGTCTGGGGCAGGAGGGTGTGGGCAGCACCCAAGGGGCTGCCGGGGTGGGCGTCTGAAAGCTGGAAGACACCAAACCGGAGGGACAAGAGTCAGGCCCTGCGGCAGGAGGGAGCCCCTGACGAGCAGGCTGGGGTGAGGGCAGGAGGCGCGGCTGTTGGAGGAGGCTGTCAGGGGTGGGAATCTAAATGCCAGAGTTGAACACCACACACGTCCTTTTCATTGAGGCCAGGAGGGACAGTGACGGTGGCCTCAGACACATCTATTTCCCCATCATTCCAAAGAAGGAGTCCTTCCTCAAGTTCCACCTTTGCAGCTGTTTGAGATGCAGACACACAAGATGCCCATGGGGACGTCACCGTCTGCCCAGTGAGCAGAAAAGACCCACCAGAGTGGCGGGCGTTGGGACCCCAGGGCCCCCGGGGCGCCCAGAAGCTCCCAAGGAGGCTGTGGGACCCCTGTCCAGCCCTCAGGCACTTCCTGCAACAGGACATCAGCCGCCTGGCCGCCTGCCCCGCCTCCCCGGGACTGCGGTCACCACGCTCCGTGGAGACTAAAATGTCAGGAATGTCAAACTCAATGCTTTTCCTGCTCCACAAGCGTCTTCCCCCCGGGCTGGGGGTGGGGTGGGGCTCTTTATAGAGGTGCTGTGACTTACTATTTATAGAACACTATCCCGCACTCAGGCGTGGGCCCCTTTCCACCCTCCCAGTATCTGGGTTCCATCCAGTTCTGAGCAACTCGCCTCAGGCAAGTGGACTCATTAACTCTCCCTGGGCCTCTCTCCTCTCATCTTTAAAGAGGACTTTAACCCTTGAGAGGTTGTTCACAAATCAAGGAAAATAGATGAGAAAGGAAGCTGCCTCACATTGCTTTTAGAATAAAGTGGTGTGTAAACATCTGTTTTTTATTTGCCTGTGTTCATTCACGCATTCAACAAACAGTCCTTGAGCTGGGTGCTAAGAAATCAGCCACGAGGCAGAGAACTTGGTAGAGTCCTTGCTCTCAGAAAATCGCCAGTTTAGTAGGAAAGACAGACAAGGGTAATAAACACCCAAACGTGCAGATGTGTTCAAAGTCACTGAGGGCCAGAATCCCAAGCTCTGCGAGCAGGAATGTAGCACAGTAGAGAGGGGAGGCCGGCACCACAAGCCCGGGACAGCCCTGGACGTGGGCTCAGGAGGAACCGAAGCCCGGATATCTGCCCCCTGGGGACAAGCCTTATTCCCCTAGGACAAGACCAAGAGCCTGGGAATTTGCCCAAGCAGGGACAGGATAGACGGCGGCAGATGGGGGTCTTGGGCGTGCAGACCAGTCAGGAAAGGCGCAGGGACAGGGGACTCGGGCAGGATGTGCAGTCCGTTAGGGGGGCAGCTCCTGAAGAAGTAGGGTGCCATGACCACAGGGGGGTGAAATACGACACCCTGCCCTCATGCCAAGGGAGCATTAGCAAATGCTAGCTGGCCTGATTAGGGACAGAAGGCTGTAAAAACACTCAGGTACTCATATTCCACCGTGTCAGTAACGCTGCAGAAAGACAACAGGACTGTGTTGTAAGTCCCTTTGATGCAAGGTTAGCTTGGAGAAGCTTCAGGGAGTCGCCGGGCCAGGGTTGGAAATGGGTGCCGATTCCAGTGGTTCCGGGTGGGATTTTTGCCCACGCACGCCACCTTTTTCAGAAAAGGAGAGCAGACCAGAAATGAAGGCTTGTGAAGGAGAGTGATGTTGTCCCTGAGAAGCCAGAGTTAAGCAGGGAACTGAGGGGAAAGCAACAGGTCCGAGCCTGTTGGTTCCAGTAGGACTTGCCAGGACAGAACGGCCAGCTCGGCTGGGCGTGGAGTCCCCCAGAGCAGCTCCGAGGCCCTGGGGCCAGGTGGAGGCAGGACCTGGGTGGTGCTTCTGTGGGGCTGGGCTGCTGCCCTATGGAACGGGGCAGAAAGGGGAGCCTTCGGGAGAGGTCGGGGTGAGTCGTGCAGAAACGGAGGGGACCCTCGAGATGCGGGTGTCGGGAGGGGCTCGGGGCCTCAAGGGGCCAAGCCGGGTTCACGGGGGTTCACGTCTGTACTGGAGCTGGAGGTCTGAGAGTCCCCTAGGAGGCCCGTTGGGGCAATCAGGAGGCTTGGTCTGAGGTCTCGAGAATTGTTTGTTTCGGCTTTTTTCTTCCTGAGAAATCGGAATCTGAAGGAGCCTCTCAGTTTATTGTTGAAAATCACCTTCACTAGGAAAGCTAGAAGCCAAGACAGGTTTCTGCAAATCCAAACTCACTGGAGCAGGTGGCAGGAATTATTGGAGGCAGATCAGCTAATGCAGAAAGGAGGGAACGTGAGCTTCTGACTGTTGATTTCGGCTCAGGTCTCGATCTCACTGTTTGTGGGATTGAGCCCCACGTCAGGCTCTGCGCTGACAGCACGGAGCCTGCTTGGGATTCTCTCTCTCTCTCTCTCTCTCTCTCTCTCTCCCTTTGCCCCTCCCCTACTCTCTCTCTTAAAATAAATAATAAATAAATAAATAAATAAATAAATAATAAATGTTTTAAACAACTATTAAAAAAAAAGAAAAGAGGGAATGGAGAGACGAGCCTTGAAGAGACACAGAGGTGGTCTTTCCCACCCATCTTATAACCTCCGACCCCTTCATGCCCTGAAAGGCCAGGACCACGAAGCCTATGGTCCCTCGGGAGCACTCAACAAACACTCGATAACTGAATGAACCCACGGCCAGTCACGGACACCTACGTACATGAGTGAATGTCACAAGACCACTCCATTTGGCGCTACGTGGATAGCAATCTTCTAAAGCACTTTCTGTATAACAGCATAATTTCATTTTTTGTCTTCCTTTCACTTTGGGTAGCTGTTTTATGGTGTCTTCAAGCATCATGCAAATTCCATGCATATGTAGCACAAAGAATCGGGAAGCAGGAGGGTGATAATAAGAGCTGAGATCTGTGTGACACTCTACAGTTTACAAAGTGCTTTTTCTGCGATTCCAGTGTTGACGGCTTTGGGGGAGACAGAGGTGAGGGGCGTGGGAAGGAAAAAGTCATCGTCTCCGACACACAAAAAAGACCGCGAGAAACGTATTTGGAAGTGATGCGCGCTGGACCGTATCTGGAAGAGCTGCGTGCGAGTCTGTTGACTTTGCCAAAGTCGCCCTGTGAGGTCTCCCAGCCAGGTCAGCAGGTGACGTAGATTCTCTACCGACGACTACAGAAAGAAAACATGAAAGGACAGTTGAGGGAGGGGGAGGGCGTCCCTGCACGTTCGGCTCCAGTGACTCTTTCGGAAGAGGTGAGCTCGCACTGGGGTATCTCCTGGGGATGGAGGGCGGGACCAGGGCGCAGCCAGACCGAGCAAAGACTTGGTGATCAGGTCCCCTCTGTCAGCAGTGACTTTTGGGGGAGTGAGAGGCCACTGCCTGACCACCTGGGCAGCGTCGACGCATTTAGAAACTAGTCCCTCTTCACAGGGTGGGGAGAATTCATGAGTGTTTGCGAAGACCTTTCTGATCCTTGTTCAAAGGTGCTCTGCCAGCTGTAATTATCCAGGGCGTCAGCTGTCCTTCGCTTCTCTCTGCCTCCCCCCTCTGTCTCTGTCTCTGTCTGTCTCTCTGTCTCTCTCTCCGCGGGGCATCTCTGCGGTAGAAAGTGCTGCTTTGCCCTCGTCAGGGGCAGCAGCCGCCACTGGACGTCCGGCTGACGTGGTCTCCAATTTGCTGCCCAGATTCCAAACTTCTGCAGGGAGATGCTGTCTCGTTTGGGGACGTTGTGTCACTAGCCCTGCACCCCGTTCCTGCCCCTCTGCCCACAAGGAGGCAGCTACCTGTGGGGTGTAATTTGACAAGCAAGCCCCTGAAAGGCCTCCGCCCGCAGCCAAAGACAACTCCCCCGTCACTTCTCACGGGGGCTGGAAGTCCCTCCATTCAAAAATCCACTCCTCTGGGTCTTGGGTTTTGATTTCCCCCTAAGAATGCAGCAGAACGTGGGAGTGGAAAGAGAAGACAATCACACATCATCGCACCTGCTTCTGGGCTCCCTCCCCTCAGTCTGGGGCTGGCTCTGCTCTTTCTGGACTGACCTGGGATAAACCCACTCTCTTCCTTTCTCATTTTCCTTATTTCATTTAAATGGTGCCACTAATGCCTGTCTCGCAGGGCTGGGGTACGGATCAGGCGAGATAATGGATGTGAAAGCCAACCACTGGGGAAACGTAAGAAGCATTATTGTTACTAAAACGCTGGTCTAGTCGCTGGTCCCGGGGGCTGGCTAATCCCCAGTAGGGATTAGCGGGCGGCTCCCCAGGCCCAGGAGCAGCCCAGCGTGGGCAGATCAGAGAAAACCAGGGCACCACGGTGGGGAGAAAGACTCAGAAGAGGAAGAGGACGGGACCCTTACTGCTAGCAGCACCACTAAAGTTGTGGGGTGAAGAGGGACTCAGGATCTTCCCCAGCTCCCCAGACGGTGGAGAGCACCAGGGAGGGCTCCGGGCTCAGCTCAGCCTCGGTGCCCCCGGTGCCTGCTCGCCTGGGGTCCAAGGACGTGAAGGGGGACTTGGTCGGCGAGAGAAGCATTAAGAAAATTGTGTCTGGGTCTACATAGACCCACCACTCAGGTAATTCGGGCAAAAACCTCCAGTTTGGGCATGAGTAGCCCACATTGATCAGACCAGAGTAATTGCTTTCTTTGTCAGAATTTCCTAGATAATCTCCTCCCTTTGTTTGGCGGAGAGAACCAGCCTCGCATCTGGGAGCCTGCTCGCCAAACGTTATTGGGTCCTTAGAGATGAAAGGCACGGTGCGAGCGATCTTCCATAAACATGTTGGCACATGTATTAGTTATCACAAGGGGGAAATGCGCCCCCGTGTCCCATCTGGGAGGGTGACGTAGTGGATTTGACGGGGAGAGAGGGGAGACACTGCTGATGGAACCGGAATAGCTCCTTCTCAGCAACCTGCAGTGTCCGGGCTCCGGTCTGGGCATTTTGCATGAAAAATCGCATTTAATCCTCTCCATAGCTCCAGAGGCAGCATGAAGGAATGGAAAGAACTTAGGTTTAGAAGCCAAACGTTAATGGATCTTGTTCCCTACCCCCGCCATTGACTGTGAGAACGAGGCAGGCTGGTCACCTGTCTTGCCAGAACTTGACTTTCTCCTCTGCCACATGGAAGTGAGCGGGGCGGCCCCACCGTGCGTTGGGAGAAACACCTGCCGGGCACACCGCAGGCACATGACAAATGGTGGCTCTGGGGGTCATGGTTTACACAGGAGGTGGCTGAAAAGTGTACACCGATGACACACTGGGGGCCAACAGCACAGCCAGATGTGTCTCCCTCCAAAGGAGGGCAGGCGTTTTGCTTAGAGGCAATTGAAAGAAAGATTTTTATTTTAAGTTTATTTATTGAGAGGGAGACAGAGCAGGGGAGAGGCAGAGAGAGAAAGGAGAGAGGGAATCCCAAGCAGGCTCCGCATGGTCAGCACAGACCCCCGACTCGGGGCTCGACCTCACGGACCATGAGACCATGACCGGAACCTGAGCTGAAATCAAGAGTCGGATGCTTCACCGACTGAGCCACCCAGGCGTCCCTGCTAGGAGGCAACTTCACACACACCCTTCACAGCACCTACCACGACAGCTTCATGGAAGTCTTGCCTCCAGGATTTGCAAGCAGGCTGAGGACGTGGTCATGCATTACATTTCTGTATCCTCAGCGTCTGTTTATATGCATGACAGAATCCTGGAGCAACAGTTAGGAGGTTCTTGTTGGGGCCCCACTGGGTTGTAGTCAGAAGGCAGCACAAACAGAGGCCAGGACTGAAGGCATAAGGTTGCGGGTTTAGAAGAATAATCCCCAGCACAGTGTGGCCCCCCCACTATTTTCTGTGCACAGGCTCAGATTTTTTGAGGCCACAAGGAAGCAGCTCCCTGACCCCGGAGGAATGTAGGCATGCTGGAAAGAAAAACACTCCAGTTAACTACAGATGGGCAGGTGTGGTGGGGAATCTGGCTCCTGGCCTCCTCCATGCCTACTGCAAGCCGCCATCTTTCTTCGGAAGGACAAAGTCCTCACCAGGCGGGCTTTATGAACTGGGGTGCCCCTCCACTCCTGCCCAAGCCCCCCGCTCGCCAGTCCACTTCAGCCCAGCCTGTCTGTCCTGGCCGGTGGTGTAGTACAGACCATGTGCCTACAACTGTAGCCTGGAGTGAATCGGAATCTCCGCCATGCCCCTGGCTGAGAGCTTCTGACGGGCAGGGGCTGAGGTTAGTGGTTCCTCGCTGCCTCCAAGAGAGTACCAAGACCAGAGCAGGCTTGATAATGGGCTATTGATTTGACCTCTTCCAGACGGAAGGCAAACTCTGCCTCTGGGCAAAACATCAGCTCCTGCCCCATGACATGGCTCAACTCCCCGAGGCCTTGGCCCCAGCCTGCTGGGAGAAGTCACACTGCTCCCAACAATCCCCTCAGGGCCCTCCGAGAGTGGCTAATTAGGGTCTTACCTGGCCAACCACAACCTACGGTCACGAGCTCTCAGCTGGCTTCCTAGCCCCAGTCCTTCAGGGACCCTTCCACCTCCCTTATAAATGGCATTCGATTTCCTTGATCTGCATAAACAGTAATTCTGTTTTATTCATGCAGCAAAATTAACTGAAGGAGATACTATGTACAATGCACTATACACCTGATGGTGGAGTCAGACAAGACATGTGTGTCCCCTGATGTCAAAGAGTCAAGGACATAGTGGGGCAGTGGGAGAAGACAGTTGAGTGCAACCAGAATAGTGACTTGGACGCACATACTGGTCAGAGAGGTCTTCCTGGGTGAACCCGTTCATGAACTGGGTCTGGAAGGGCAGGTGAACCGAAAATGGAACAGGATACGGTGATGCCATTTTACCCACTACGATGGCTAATTTTATGTGTCAGTTCGATTTGCCAAAGGGGTACCTAGATAGCTGGTTAAGCATTATTTCTGGGTGAGTCCCTGAGGGTATTTTCTGGAAGGGTTTGTATTTGAATCAACAGACTCAGTAAAGATCGCCCTCACCAATGTGAGTGGGCATCATCCAATCCACTGAGAGCCTGAATAGAACAAAAAGGGGGAGCGAGGGAAAATGCACTCTTTGCTTGAGCCGGGACATCCATCTTCTACCCTTGGACATTGGCGTCCTTGGGCCTTCAGACCTGGGCTGGGATTGACATCATCGTAAGGCCTCATTTCTTGGGTTTTGGACTCATACTTACACCATCATCTCCCCTGGTTCTCAGGCCTTCAGCCTTGGATTGAATTATTATACTGTCAGTTTTCCTGGTTCTTCAGCTTAAAGATGGCGGATGTCAGGACTTCTCAGCCTCATAATCATGGGAGCCAATTCCTAGAATAAATGTTCTCTTTACAGATCTATATCTGTCTACCTATCTGCCTATCTATCTATCTACATATCTATCTATCCATCTATTATCTACCTATCCACCCATCTATTATCTATCCATCCATCCATTATCTATCCATCCGTTATGTATCATCTATCATTTAACTATCCATCCACTTATCTTTTTTCTATCTATCTATCCATTATCTATCTATCATTTATCTGGAGTATAATGCAGAAGTCAAGATAAAGGAGATACGGTGACATAGCAATGTGGATGAGGCTTACAAACTTAATACTAAGTGAGAAAACGACGTCCTAAAAGATTACACACAACCTGATACCTTTTTTTTTTTAATGCTTATTTTTGAGGAAGAGAGAGAAAAAGAGAGAATGAGCACCGAGGAGGGGCAGAGAGAAAGAGAATTTGAAGCAGGCTCCAGGCTTTCAGCTGTCAGCACAGAGCCTGACACGGGGCTTGAACTCGTGAACCCCGAGAGCATGAGCTGAGCCGAAGTCAGACGCTTAGCCGACTGAGGTGCGCCTGATACCTTCTTAAGGTAAAGATAATTAAAATTTAATAGATACGTTTTGGGAATGCATATAGAGGAGAGGCACACATATAGATAATGTGAAATGATATAAAAAAGGAAAACAAGAGAATGCACACGGGACTCAGGGTGGTGGTCACTCTTGGAGAAGAGAAGGAGGGGACACAATGGTGTGGATCACACAGCTGGGTGTAAGCCGTTGTGAAGGCCCTAGGTCTCAGGTTGGGTGGTAGTTTCACAGGTGTTAATTCCATCCCTTTAAAATGGTCGGCAGGTGGGGCCCAGAGCACCAAGGCGCAGACCTTGCCCTTGCCTTCCAGAATCATTGCGTTCCCTGGCTTCATCTCTTGAAGGAGAACAAAGGCTGGGTGTGAGCAGGAGGGTTGTGTCCTCGTATATAGGACACAAAGTAAGGGCACTGCCTCCTGTTGCCCCAATTTGCCCATCCCTAATTGGTACCTCTGAACTGATGTACCTTTCACTAGAACAGGGTAATTATTCTAGGACTGGAGCAGATCCTACCAGTCTCAGACCCCACCCAGCTTCTAGAACGTTGACCTGGGGTGAAGGTGAGGCCCCCCGATGTCCCCAGGATCCACTCTGTGTCTGCAGAGATCAAGACCTGATCTCCCAGCTCAGGTCACCTCGAGGGACCTCTAACTAACACCCTACACCTCTGGCCCCCAGGCTTCTGGCAAGTTCTGCAGCTTGGGCTACGTTCCTCAGACGACTCTGCCTCAGAATGTGCGAGAACCGCAGGACACTCCACACCACTCCTGCCCCTACAAACATAGATACACCGCCACCCAGCCTCACCTCCTCCCTCACCGCCATCAGGGTGGGTCCCTGCTCAGTCCCGGGCAAGCCCTCTGCCAGGGCGTGGCCCCGACAGCCTTTCTCTCAGTCCTCAGCTCTGAATCTCCCCTGTCTCTCTCAGCAGACTCCGTCCGCTCACTCAGCCTTTTCACGTCCTCAGGCCTTGACCAACCTGACCAGGAACACTTCCCTTAACACTGCATGGTGATGATCTAGTCTCCTCCCCTTTCCTTGCAAACCTCCCGGAAGAAAAGCCCACACTGTCCCCTTGGGTTTTCCCTTCTCCGGAACTCAGTTACTGGTGATCTGCATTTTCCTCCACCCACCCACTCCAAACTCAGTTCTGCATAAATGTCCATTTATTTATTTGGAAGGGGGCGGAGGGGCAGAGAGAGGGGGAGAGAGAATCCCAAGCAGGCTCCACGCTCGGCACAGAGCCCGATACAGGGCTCACACCCACAAACCGTGACATCGTGACCTGAGCTGAAATCAAGGGTCGGATGCTCAACCCTCAGAGCCACCCAGGTGCCCCCCGCAAGACCCTTTTAATGGCTTAATACAGTCTTCAGACCTCACCTTTCCTGATGTGCCCTCCTCCCTCTCTCTCCTCAAAACTCACTGCTACACTGGCCTCCGCAGTTTCTCAGGGCTTTCCTCTTCCCTCTTGGACTGTTGCTTCTTGGGCGCCTTCTTTCATTTGCCCCTAAATGTTGAAGGGTCTGTCTTTGGCCCCCTCTTTTGCCCCTCCACTCACTCTCTTTGGGTAATTCACCTGTCAGTTGATTCAACACCATTTGCTGGTGAGTCTCAGCCCCTTACCTACAGGTGCGATGCTCCTTCGAATATGCCTCTTCCCTTTGGTCAAAGCCATCTAGACGACCCACATCATCTTAAGCTCACACGTCAAAATGGAATGCGTCATCGTCCCCAAAAAGTGTGCGTGCCCTTTCATGCCCCCCCCTCGATGGTGGGCACCGTCCCATCCAATCTGGGGTCCATTCTCAATTTCTGCCTCCTGCTTCTCTCCCCCAATACTGAATCGGTCACCGAGTCCTGCACCCCCTCTCCGGGGAAACTTGGAGCTTCTGCACGAGGAACCGAGGTCCCCAGGGGGGCCTTCCCTGGTCTCCCATGGCTCCCTTTCCCCCATCCGCCCCACTCCATGCCACGTCCTGCTGGCCCCGGGGCCTCCTGGGGGCTCCCCCCTAGCCACCCAGACAGCTGCCCAACTTCAGGAAACAGGTTTTAATTATTTGGGCTTGTATTTCACATGTATGAAATAGAAGTAGCACTTCTATTTTAGATTTATTTACTGAGCAGGCATTCACATCTCACGCCATGTATGGCCACACGTTTCCAATATATCAGAAGGCAAAAGACAAAAAGCATAAAAAAGAAGAAAACAGAACTGCATATTTCTTTTTTTTTTTTAATTTTTTTTAATGTTTATTTATCTTTGAGAGAGACAGAGACAGAATGCGAGTGGGTTAGGGGCAGAGAGAGAGGGAGACACAGAATCGGAAGCAGGCTCCAGGCTCTGAGCTCTCAGCACAGAGCCTGACGCGGGGCTCGAACTCACGAAGCACGAGATCATGACCTGAGCTGAAGTCGGACGCTCCACCGACTGAGCCACCCAGGCGCCCCACTGCATATTTCTTCTGGCAGTGGAGCAAAGATAGATTTCTGGCTCTTAAAAAATTGAGCCTGTCATCAGGCAAGATAGATGGGTTTGAATAAATACATCTTTGAGCAACAAAATTCTACAAAATATGTATCAAGGAGAAAAAAAGAGAACATGGAGAATATGTCACTGATATAACTGCAAAGAGCTTATTAACAAAATTATTTAAATTGGTAGAACTGGGTCCTGTTCAGATCTAGATGTCACTCTGAGGAGTGAGCACAACGTCCAGGGGGTTTACTCAGAAGCCACCGTCACAGCCGCAGGGAACCCGGAGGAGTCTGGAGGGAGCCTCAGATGAGCGGTGACTCAGCGTCTACACATTCGACTTACTTAATGAGCCCACATCTGTCCCTTCGTATGTAAAATGGATGTAATTATATCTGCTTTGCAGGATTCTTATGAGGATAAATTAGAGGGCCCATCACTATAGCGAACATTCAAGAAAGGGGATTATTATTATTATCAGAGGGCAAAAACTTTTTGCACAGCATCGCTGGCAACTACAGATATGGCATTTATGACAATTGGAAGGGAGCATGCATGCCTATTGAAGTAGTAAAGAGACACCCCAATTCACAGAAAGGCTTGAACAAGAATATTCATGGCAGCTTAAGCCATGATTTCCAAATCCTGGAAAGAGCCCAGGTGTCCGTCAGTGGATAAACAAATCGTGGTCTATTCCTGCAGAGGAATGCTTACCAGCAGTAGAAAGAAGGACTCACTAATACACGCCAGAACGTGGGTGCGTCACAAAATCCTACTGCTGAATGAAAGAAGCCTTATATAAATGAGTTCATATTGTAGGATGCCGTTTATGTGAGATTCTGGAACTCTAGGAAGAAACTAATCTACAGTAGAACAAATCAAAATAGGGATTGCTTTTGGAGGGGGGAGTCGGGGAGTGACGGGGAAGGGGCGCGAGGGAAGTTTCAGGAGTGACGGGAATATTCTGTATGGTGATAAGCGTTCACAGGTGTTTTGTCAAAACTCAGCAAAAGCACACCTGTGCCTTTCGATCTGTGCGTTTCATTATATGTAAGATTTACCCCCAAAGGGGAAAATTATAAACGAATATTGAACTCTGGTTAATGACATGCAGGCAGACGGAAGAATTTGAGGGGGAGTGCACTGACGTGTGCAATTTACTTTAAAATATTTCAAAAGTAAGAAGAATTCTTGGACGGCTGGACAGGTGGATGTGTGGTAAAGCCAGTGTGGAGGAATATTAAGGGTAGAATCTGAGCGGTGAGTGTTCATGGTAAAATTATTTCAAGTGTTCTGCATGTTTGAAATTTCTCGTATCAAATTACTAGGACGAAAAGAGAATTAACATTTGTAGGACATCAGTAGCCAAACTTGTTAATTAGAATTGCCGAGTGACAAAACCAGGCTCAGAAGGACAGTGTTGTGAAGGTGGGCAGCCTGAGACGCTCGGCTTAGCATCTCTGAGCCGGCACAACCTGCCCTGCCTGCCTCGGCCTGTGCTCCCTGCCCTGGGCAGCTGCTGTCCTAGACCTGGGAAGGTGACACAACACAGGGGAAGAAAAGAGAGCTGGAGAACCCACGGTGGGAGCAAGACACATCTCCACTGTGAATGTTGGCTTTGAGTTCAGGACTTTTTAAAAATTATTTTAACGTTCATTTATTTTCGAGAGAGCAGAGACAGAGTGTGAGCAGGGGAGGGGCAGAGAGAGAGGGAGACACAGAATCCAAAAGAGGCTCCAGGCTTCGAGCTGTCAGCACACAGCCCGATGTGGGGCTCGAACCCACGGACTGCGGGATCATGACCTGAGCCGAAGTCAGTCGTTTAACCGACTGAGCGATGCGGGCGCCCCTTTGAGTTCAGAATTTTATATTTTCTTTAACGTTTATTTATTTTTGAGACAGAGAGAGACAGCATGAATGGGGGAGGGTCAGAGAGAGAGGGAGACACAGAATCTGAAACACACTCCAGGCTCTCAGCTGTCAGCACAGAGCCTGACGCGGGCTTGAACTCATGGACCGTGAGATCATGACCTGAGCCAAAGTCGGATGCTTAACTGACTGAGCCACGCGGGCGCCCCTTTGAGTTCAGAATTTTTAAATACAGTAGCAAACTAGTGACTTAGGGACCGGGGCTCTGCCATCTCATCTCCGGTGTGTGGCCTCCGACAAGTCATGGCGGAAGAAGAAGGAAGAACATGGAACTCGGGGCCATGACCAGGTCTGGACGTGGCTTGAGTCACTTCCACTTGTCTCTGGTCAGCCAGAACACAATCACTTGCACCCGCCTTACTGCAAACAGAGCGAAGAAACCTGGTCTTGTGTGCGAAGGAGGAAGAGAGGCGCGAGCAACTAGCCAGTTTCTCCCACCCCCACCCTGATAGGCCACCCGCCCCGATCCTGGCACATCTGATCCTCTTCACCTCGTTTTTTGTTCCGATTTCCTTTTCCATAGTCCTATTTTTAGCGCGTTGTAGACATTTATTTTTATTACATTATTGTGAGTCCTCCCCCACAAGTATGTTGTGTTCACAACTCCAGAAGAGTAGCGGGCACGCGTACTTGCCAAGAGACGTCTTCCGGTGCATCCGGAGTGCCACTTGCTTCCCACGCCTTCTTTCTCCTGCCCCGCCCCCCCCACCTGTCTGCCAACCGCCTGTCCATCCTTCAAACTTCAGCCACGTTCCTCCTCCTTGACGAAGCCCTCCATGACCCTCCCACCCTCCCGCAGAACTGATTGCGCCCTTCTTTGTGACACGGTCACACTTGTGCCAATTTCTACTGTACGTTTATCCCACTGGATCACAGTTGTGAATCTGTGGGTCTTCCCGATGTGACTGTGAGCTCCGTCAAGGACTGGCCGTATTAAAGACTTTATGCTGCCAGTCGAATGAATGAATGAATGAATGAATGCTTGGATAGGCCAACATATCCTTCATAATTTGGACAGTCTTTAAAATGAGTGAAACTTGAATATGACCTGGGTGGTAGATAATAGTGTTAAATTTGTTAGATGTGGTAATAGCTTTGGAGGTGTGTAGAGTACAGTTAGGCATGCCAGAAATAAATCCTGAATTACTCACAGGTGGATTTATAAGATGTCTGAGATTTGCTGGACAATAAAATTAAAATTAAAAAATGTGTAAGAGGGGCGCCTGGGTGGCTCAGTCGGTTGAGCGTCCGACTTCAGCTCAGGTCATGATCTCGAGGTCCGTGAGTTCGAACCCCGTGCCGGGCTCTGTGCTGACCGCTCGGAGTCTGGAGCGTGTTTCGGATTCTCTGTCTCCCTCTCTCCCTGCCCCTCCCCTACTTGTGCGCACTCTCTCTCTCTCTCAAAAATAAATAAACATTAAAAAAAAATTAAAAATGTGTTAGAGAAGAAGGATACACGAAACAAGGTAGAAGAAGGCCAATAATGGTTGAAGCTGGGTGATGAGTATGTAGATACTCATTATACCATTCTACCTACTCTGTGTTTGAAGTTTCCTTAGTAAAAATTAAAAGCAAGTGAAGCAACAAAGCCATCGATACTCTGCTCAGCTCCTTGGATGCTGCCAAGCCTCAGCCCAGGTCCAGATGTGCCACGTCCCACCTTCCTGGCTCTGACAGTCACCGGTTTAAGGACAAAGCAGATGTGCAGCGAGTAAGACCCTAGACCAGGAAAGCCCGGGTACACAACGTGTCCCCTTTCCCAGGCTGTGTGTCCGTGCCCACTGAGCAATGAGGGCCGATGTGCTCTTATGCAGAGGGGAATCGGCGACCCAAGGCTAACCTCTGAAGGTTGTCCTTCTAGAGTGTTGGGGCTGGTGAGGGGTCTTCAAATCCACTTAACTCAACTCTGCTCTGAAAGGAATCCATGAATCCAAGGTTGAGTGACCTAAGAGCAGCAGCCACAGCTGAGTGAAAACGCTCGTCTGGGATCCCATGAACCAGCTTTCCTCCCCCTGGCCCCTGACCTGTTTGTGAAGAGTATCTATGCCGTATACACCTTTCGAATAGTTTCCCTTCTCTCCACCCGTCGGAGAAGTAGACCAGAAAACGGACTTGTATACGCTGGTTAGGTGGATAAATATTTGTAAAGTAAGTGAATGCGGCTCACATATGCAATACGACTTATAAACTTCATCAAATTAAAATTCCAGGGTGCCTGGGTGGCTCAGTCGGTTGAGTGTCCAACTTCGGCTCAGGTCATGATCTCACGCTTTGTGAGTTTGAGCCCCACGGTAGGCTGTATGCTGACAGCTCAGAGCCTGGAGCCTGTTCCCGATTCTGTGTCTCCCTCTCTGTCTCTGCCCCTTCCCACTCATGCTCTGTCTCTCTCTCAAAAATAAACATTAAAAAAATAATTGAAAAATTAGAAAAAAAAAAAGGTGTCCTGCATGGATTTTTAAAAATATTAATAATAAATATGGGGGCACCTGGGTGGCTCAGTTGGTTAGGCGTCCAACTTTGGCTCAGCTCATGATCTCGCAGTTTGTGGGTTCGAGCCTTGCGTCGGGCTCTGTGCTGACGGCTCGGAGCCTGGAGCCTGCTTCCAATTCTGTGTCTCCCTCTCTCTGCCCCTCCCCCACTGGTTCTCTCTCTCTCTCTCTCTCTCTCTCTCTCTCTTTCTAAAAAATAGATAAACATTAAAAAGAAGAAGAAAAGTTCCTTGCTGACAGGGGCCATATTCCAACTCCCTGTTGGAAGGCAGTCCCCGCTGGCTGACTCATCGATGGCATGATTCCACATTCACTTTCCAAGTCAAATGGCGCCAGTCGGAGGCCAGAGCCCAAAGTGCCTTAAATTCCTTTCACCTGCACCTCTGGCCAGCACAGCAGAGAGGAACCTGGAGAGAAGAAGGGGCTGGTGATCTCTCACTCCTCTCCTCCAGGGATGTCCTTCTAGGGGGGGGTGCCTCGAGCTCGACTCCTCGCCTGCTTCCTGATTAGCACCCCTCTCTCCACCCTCGCTCCCCCCTGACGCAGGAAGACACACACATGTGCACACACACTCACACACGTGTACTGTGCCACTCTTGGCACATCTGTTTTACACACAAGAAACCTGAGCCCGAGCAGACTCGAAAGACCACATTTGGCTCCTAGAAAAGAATGATGTGAAATAAAGGACAAGTAAGGGCACGTTGCACACACAAAAATCTATGCACAAATGTCCGGAGAGCATTGTTCACAATGGCCATAACAGCGGCAGTAACCCAAGTTACCGATGAACGGATACCCAACATGGCGTCCACACAATGGAGTATTACTGGGCCATAACAAGCAATCAAGTACCAACACCTGCTACAACAGGGATGCACCTTGGAAACACGATGCTCAGTGAAGGAAGCTTGACACAAGAGGCCGCACACTGCACGGTCCCATTTGTATGGAATGTCCAGAAGAGGCCAGTCCACAGAGACGGAGAGTAGACAGTGGCCGCCCAGTGAGGGAGGCTGTGGGGTTTTTTCTAGGGGTGATGAGCATGTTCTAAAATGAGCTGTGGCGGGGCGCCTGGGTAGCTTGGTCCGTTGAGTGACCGACTCTTGATTTCAGCTCAGGTCATGATCACAGGGTCGTGGGATCAAGCCCCACATCAGGCTTCACACTGGGCGTGGACCCCGCTTAAGAGTCTCTCTGTCTCCAGGTGCCAGGGTGGCTCATTCAACTCTTGGTTTGGGCTCAGGTCATGATCTCACGGTCTGTGAGATAGAGCCCCATGGGGGGCTCTGTGCTGACGAGAACCTACTTGGGATTCTCTCTCTCCCTCTCTCTGCCCCTTCCCTGCTCCTCTCTCTCTCTCCAAGTAAGTAAATACATAAATAAATAAAAAGATTCTCTCTCCCCCTCTGCACTTCTTCTCCACTCGTGCTCTCCGTCTCTCTCTCTCTCTAAAAAGATAAAAATAAAACAATTTTAAATGAACCGTGGTGTTGGTTGCGGTTGTTTGAATATAGCAGAAACCTTCGCATTGTGCACTTTCAATGGGTTAATTGCATAGTATGTGGATATATCGCAATCACACTGTCACCCAAATTAATAAACAGAAGCTAAACTCTCCTCGACTTCTAAGGAGACCGGACAGCCACCTGCAGCCTCCCTAGCACCTTTCTCTTTCAGAAGCCTCGGGAAATGTGGGAGGTTAAGATACATGAAACAGGCTCTCTTTAGACAACCTGGCTGAGTGACCCCTAGAAGGCCCCGCTCCGGAAGCACATTGAACGCGGGCGCACAGAAGTGCCTGGCACAGGTGACAGGATCCGAGATGGGGGTGCCAGACAGACCCGGGCCCCAGTCTGACTCTGTCCCTCTCAGGAAATACAGGCAGGCCCCTTACGTCAGAGCCTCATCTGCTAAATGGAGAGAGAAGGTAATAGGGGCATGATGTGACTGAAATCACCTGCAGGCACCGTGCACATTCAGGAGGGTGGCTGCTACTACGGTAATTACGGTACCGCCTGAAGGGACGATCTGGACTGTGGCAACCAGGCTGCCCAGAGGGAAGCATTCGTAGATTCTTTTAAGTCATTCATTTGAGTGTTCCCAGCACCCACCGGGGGAGACGTTCCAGGGCTCAGCCCCGAGGGGAGCAGGGTCTGCTTTGGTCTTCTGTGAAGCCCCAGGGTGGTAGAGGCCAGCTGGCCGATTTGCACAAGACATCAGCCTGTCATGCACGGGGCACCAATCGTCACTCAAGGGGCCTCGCCTCCCACCTTTCCCTGCGTTATCTCCCGTGTTTAATCATCAAGTGTGCTCCGAGCTTATATCGAATGCGAAGCGAAGCGCTGGGCTGGATTCCACACAAGGTGCAGAGGGAGAAGTTGAGTCCCTAGGCTCGAGGAGCTCAGAGCAATTCTGTGTGAGGTAGGCGGGGTTGTTACAAGTCCATTTTACAGATGAAGAAACTGAGGCCAACAGAGGCTACAGGACGCCTGCCCAAGGTCTCAGAGCTATTTTAGGTCCTAGCAGTGTTGAGACGAAAGCCTAAAGGTCCTAAACGCCAGCCTCAGGTTACCTTCCAGTGGCCCTGGGTTCTCACTCTGACACCAGAGGGAAGGTTGAAGACTGTGGCCCCGCTGGCCCCACAAATAATCACACACACTGAGGACACTCATCAGGACTTGCCACGTAATTCCCAGGGGCCGGTGCAACACGAAAACGCAAGAGCCTTTGTCAAACAATTGCTAAGAATTTCATGACGGCGACCGTCGAGCATTAAACCAAACTCAGGGCTCTTCTATGTGAGGGTCGCTGTGTGACTGCCCAGGTCACCCTCTCCTGAAGCCAGCCCTAGACCCTGTCACACAAACGCCCAGACGCGCTGAGCGGACATCTCTGAGCACCGCTTCTCTCTGGCTCCAACAAGAAGGAAGTCTGCTGGGCTGTGAGCTTTGCTCTGACCCCAAGAACCAAGCCACCAGCCCTGTGGCCGTGTATCTCTCGGGCCAGCTGACCCAGCATCCTTCAGCATTTCCCACTTTGCAGATTTGCAATCTCTTGGCTGACCCGGCAGCTGCCTTCTTTACAGGAGAAACCCAGTTTCCCTTGCCAAGGTTCAAGCCAGTGATAGGCAGATCCATTAACACTCCCCCCGGGCACTGACAGGGGAAATATCTCCTCAAAGCTGCAGTGTTTCTGGCCGTTAGACCTTCATTTGTCTTACGCAACCATTTTCTAGTGCTTGTAGCTCTCTTGCAGAAAATAAGACATGGCACACAACGAGCTGATCTCTCTTTTTTTTTTTAACGTTTATTTATTTTTGAGACAGAGAGAGACAGAGCATGAACAGGGGAGGGTCAGAGAGAGGGAGACACAGAATCTGAAACAGGCTCCAGGCTCCGAGCGGTCAGCACAGAGCCCGACGCGGGGCTCGAACTCACGGACCGCGAGATCATGACCTGAGCCGAAGAAGTCGGCCGCTTAACTGACTGAGCCACCCAGGGGCCCCGAGCTGATCTCTCTTTTTATCCACCAAGCAAATCTCGTTTTGTCCGAACCATAGGTGTGTAGGACCTGCCGACGAGCCAGAAGTTCCTAGAATTTCAGGAAGCAGAAAGTTAATTTTGTATTAATCAGGCATCAGAGGCAGAGCCGTATGAACTGATCAATGGATACGCTGTGAGCGTCGATCAAGTCGTGTTCCCTCTGTCACAGTCTGTACTGTGTCCCCTAATGAAGATATGTCGATGTCCTCACCCCCAGGACTTCAGAATCGATCTTATTTGGAAATAGGGTTGCTGCAGATGGAATTAAGACAAGGTCGCACTGACGTAGAGTGGCCCTGAATCCTCTATGACTGTTGTCCCATAAATCGAAGAGAAGAGACAAAGACACGCGCACGGGGGACACGCCATCTGACGACGCAGGTGCAGACTGGAGCGATGTGTCTACAAGCCACGGAACGCCAAGGTTTGCCAGAAAACCACCAGAAGCCCGGACACAGGCACGGAGCAGACCACCCCCTCCCGGCCCTCAGGAGGAACCCACCCTGCCCACATTCAGACTTCTCACCTCCAGAACCATGGGAGAACACATTTCTGGTGTTTCCAGCCACCCAGTCTGCGTACTTTGTTTTTTGTCTTCTTTTTTCGGTCTGTGTACTTTGTTACAGACGCCTAGCAAACCAACATAGCCTCTGTCTGGAACATAATACGGGCATCGGACAGGCGTTCTCTGACGTCCCTCCCGCGTCCGTGTTTCTGTTAGGCCGCCCTTGACCGCTTTCCCATCTTAACCCCAGAAAGAAAATGCTCACTCAAGTCACACCCGCTGCTTTCTTCGTTCAGGGAGATTTCCGGACCCCGGAAGCCTGGGGCAACGTTCTCTGAGGGTGTGTGCAGATGTGACCAATGGCCTGCAGGACCCAGGGAGAAGCTGTGGCCCTCTCGGAGCCTCACGGGCCGGAAGTCAGAGCCACAAACCAGCAGTGCCTCTTTGCCGGTGTGTCCATACATACGCACACATATGCACATACCAGAGCGTGCACAAATACATACATGTACATGTCAGTGAGGATTTACACACATGTATGCACACACACCAACACACATACATGGGTAAGTGTGTGTGTGTATGTGTGCATTTTAGAGCTGTATACTGGTTCTTCACCTTTCCGCATGCGGGTATATGTGTGTGTATACTAGTAAGCATATGTGCATGTACATCTATTCATACTGGCATATATATATATATACATATTGGTATGTTTGCGTGTATATACTGGTATGTTTGTGTGTGTGTGTGTGAAGACATATTTCCCGGTATTATGATGTACGTGTGTGTGTACACATATGTGTGGGTTTACTGGTACACACGTGCACACACACTCAGAATGCTTTTAGGTGGCCCACACAGCCCGTAGTGCCCAGTCCCCACCCCTCCCTTTCGCCCCACATTCAGTCCCTTCTCGGAGCTTAAGTTGCATTTAGGGGTGAGCCTGACCCAGCAGCACCACCTCTTGGTCGCTTTGCATTTCTGGCCAAAGGCCACCAGCACCGTGATGGGAAAAGAATCCAAGGGGAGACCCCAGGGGGATGTCAGGATCACAGGGTCTCAGATGACCCGTCTGCAATTCTAGACATGGACTCAAAAGGGCCGGAAGTGAAGTCAGTGAATCCAAGGGGTAGGGGGAGGCTGAACCCCAGAAGAGTCTGGGTGACCCGGGCAGAGGGGGCATATCTAACTGCAGAAGGCAGGGCGAGAGCTTGCTGGTGCTGACCTTGAACTTCTGCGGCCTGAGGGGTGAGCCGGCCCCAAGCTCCCGCTCAGCCCTAAGGCTGACCGTGGCCGTGCCTCTGAACTGGACAATAGCCCAGGGTGCAGGAGAGTCTCCCTTACAGGGTCAGTGGGTGGAGAAGAGGTAATCTAGGGGGGAGGGGAGGCTCCAGTGGGTCCCAGGGCTGGGGTGTTCAGGGTTCAGGGGAGTGAGTTGGCCCCTGGTGGACTGTGGAGTGGAGGAGAACTTTAGAAGAACCGAGCCAGGAAACCAGGCCCTTAGGACAGGAAGAACGTCTCCCACGATGGCTTACTGGAACACGGCGGGCGGATCACGGGGACACAGCTGGAGAGGAGCCAGGGCCTCCACCAACCCCGGCCAGATGAGCCCTGGGGCAGCACACACGGGCGGTCAGTGAGCGAGCAAGTCCCCACCGCCGGCCACCTGTCCCCAGTGTGACCAGCTGATGGCGAACAAAGTCCTTCCTCACTGCAAGCAGGTACCTGCTTTCTCACAGTGTTCTGTTCCGCCTTTGGGGTCCTCCCAGGTGAGCCCACTCCTCTCCCGGAAGACAAGCTCCATCTATCCGAGCACAACCGGCATCTGCTTGGAGCTGAGTCCGCCTGGCGTTCTGCGTCCTCTTCCCAGACGGGCTGCTGGGAGTCCCAGACCTGAGACCCGAGTCTCCCCGCTCCCCAGCTCTGGGTCTCAACCCCCATCTGCAAAGTAAAGAGGTTAGAGGGGATGCTTTCACAGAGCTTTCACATTCCACTGCTCTCTGAAACTCAAAAGCCATCTAGCTAAGACACTGCTAACCTGGAAGAGGTCGATAAATAAGTATGTGATCTAAACACGTAAACACGTAGATAGGAATAGAATATAGATGTACACACGACACACACACACACACACACACAGGCACACGCACACATATATATCCACACATATACATGCCTATGTTTCACTGAGAAGATCTGGAAGCAGTGATCCCCTCAAGAGCAATGAGTATAGCTAAAACCCAGATATTTAAAATCTATTCTCCACTCAAGGGAACTGGGGCCCCTTGGAGAACTGGCTGATTCCAGGGCTGGGGCAGAGAAACTATAAACTGAGCTTTGGGGCGCCTGGGTGGCTCAGTCGGTTGAGCGTCCGACTTCAGCTCAGGTCACGATCTCGCGGTCTGTGAGTTCGAGCCCCGTGTCAGGCTCTGGGCTGATGGCTCAGAGCCTGGAGCCTGTTTCCGATTCTGTGTCTCCCTCTCTCTCTGCCCCTCCCCCGTTCATGCTCTGTCTCTCTCTGTCTCAAAAATAAATAAATGTCAAAAAAAATTTTTAAAAAAAATAAATAAATAATAAAATAAAAAAATAAACTGAGCTTTGGTATCCTATTATACCAGAGAGCAAGGGGGCACTCAGAGAACAAGGGGACATGTCAAAAGGACACAGAAGCCACCAAGGGGCTCTCCATTGGCCAAATCTGACCCAATTTGAGCACCAGATCGACTATAGCCCACGAGGCCACGCTGATATGGATGAATAAACGGCAAGTCTGACGAGGACTGGGGCTAGTCACACAGTTTCAACATACCACCCCACAAAGTAGTTATTACCTGCAGAGGGAAACAGACGAACTCTGCAGACAAAAAGCCTGGCAGAATCTACTTAACCAAACGATCAAAGTGAGCTTCCTATTAATGGGGCGAACTGAAGTCATGAGCCACCTTAAGTAGCACTTGTGGGCTATTCCTGCCAAGACATTTAACCTGAACCTAATCCCCAGGGAACAGCAGCCGCACCCACACGGGCGTCGACAAAATCACCGGCCCATAATCGCCAGAAGTGTCAGAGTCAAGAACAACCAGCTGCTAATCCCCACAAGTCAAGGTCGTGAAAGGCAAGACTGAGGGACTGTTCCAGACCGAGGGCGACTAAGGACACGAGACAACCAAATGCCGCCTGCAAACCTGAGCTGGATCTGTTTGCTATGAAGGAACGCCTGGGACAGCCGGCCCGACCTCAGTTGCTGTGCAGTGTCCTGCTCAACCGCTGACTGGGGGTGACGGTGGTGTGACGGCCGAACAGGAGAACGTCCTTACCTGTAGGAAATACACCAGAGTGGCCAGGGCCGATGGAGCGTCAGGTCCACAACTGACCCTCAAGTGGTTCCAGGAGAAAAATATGTAATTTGTGCAAAAAGTTTTCGGTAAATTTGAGATTTTGTTTAATTAAAAAAAAAAAAAAGCGTGACGTGCACACCTACCAAACTCTGGCAAATTCCTGAAAAGACGAGAGCAGGATTCTCTTCCTTCCAAGGAGGCAGTCTAACCAGGAAAAAAATCTTTAATGGCGTGCACCCAGCACACGAATCTGGCCCACGAAGTGAGCTTCCCTGGCCCCACCCATGCCTTTCCTCAAATGCTGACAGGACAGACTTCCGGAAGACAGGAGACTGGCATACCTGGCAGCCAGACCTGAAGGGCATTGCCACTTAGGGTGACTTTGCTTTTATGAGCATTCGCTGTGTGGGTGGAGCTTGGAGTCAAGTGGACCAGGCATGGAATCTTGGCTCGCATTGGCTGTGTGACCTTCTGCAAGTCGCTTGACCTCTCTGGGCCTCAGCTTTCTGTTGTGTAAAATAAGGACAATAATGGCTACCTTGCCAAGATGTGGTGCAGATCAGAGAGAATTATGCCGAATGCCTGGTACAGTGATGATTTCCTGATTGGACTTGTGGCAGGCTCAGAATCCCCTGGGAATCTTTCTTTCTCCCAATACAGATTTCCACAACCCACTCCTGGTGATTCTGATCAAGCTCGCCCATCCGGTTTCAGTTTTACCTATTTCCCTTCTCCCACCTTACACTTAGACCAGACCAAACTACTTACAGTTTCCTAAATCCAGCATGGTTCTTCTTACTACCAGGTCTTTGTACACATGGCTCACCCACCCAGAACACCCTTTTCCTTTGCCTGATTGGAAAACTCCTACTCATCCCTCAAAACCTGCTGAAATGTTATCCTCATTTGCGAAGCCTTTCCTCACTCCCACTCCCCAGGACTCCCTTCTCGGTCTGACCAACTGTTCCTACATCAATGGAAAGTATCATTACATTTTCTTTCGTGAATCTCTATTATGTACTTTACTTTTCGCATAAAGTGTGTCTTTTAAACACAACCACACCAGGGACTAGTCATTAGCCCCATTTTCCTGTTTAGATACGAAAAAGCTGAGCCTCAAAAAGCTTAGGTAGCTTGCTCCAGGTCCCACAGCTGGCAAGGGACAGAGCCCGACTCAGACTCCAAGAGTCTCTAGCTCTTGTCCTGTCTTGGATCTGTCTCCTTCCACAGGGTGTGAGCTCTGGGATGTCAGGGACCGTGTCTCCCGTTCATCTCTGGTCCTCATCAGCCAGCATAACTCCTGATACACAAACAGTAGGGATCCATAAACGTTCGTCCCTATCTTCCAGGTCTACACCTCTTTCCCTCACACCAGGTTTTCTCTGGGCTGGGTGAGACGCAGCTAAGAGTGTCTGAGACTGAGAAAACCGGGCGCCTGTCAGCAGGAGCTTAAGGAAGGAGCACCTGCTCCTACAAGGAAAGCGTCGACCTCGCTTGGGTGCAGTTCTTGTTTTCACCAGCAGATGGCGCTGCCGCGCCATTCAGACGCCACCTCCGGCTGCAAGGCGCCGTTGGAGGGGTTTCCACCGGGCACGTGTCTGAAGCTGTGATCGCCAGACTCTGTAAAATTCAGAGTTCATGGATGAAAGAATTAATGTGCAGACGACAGAGTAAAAATACATAGAGCATGAAACATACTGAGGCACTTCCCTTCTGCTTAGGGAAAAAAGATCCTCCCTAGTGGAGGAGGAGTTGACTTGCCAAGACTCTAGGAAAACTCAGCGTGGCTATGCTCTCCGTTTGGAAAAAAAAGGCACCAGAAGTGTAGCAGGTGGCCAGCAACAACTGAGCTGCACACGGATGTCCCCTCTGCACGAGGCCCTGTGCTGGGGTGACCCGTGCAGGGTCTGACTGCACGGCAGGGCCTCCTCAGAACAAACTCTAGTAATACCATGGAGTGTTGTTGACATATCATACAGGTATATTTACATTTGGTGCTCACGTTTGGTGCCCGTGGCCCAACGAAGCATTCCAGACGCAAACTGCCCTCTGGAAAGTGTAACTTAGGGACCACTAGTTGGCATCCCTGGGCTGGTCATTTGGGGATTTACAAGCAGGACCGGAAGGTGCAGGTCTGAGAGCTGAGAGAGGTGCAGGGCGGGCTGCGGGCAGCATGGTGCCTTTAAGGGGAGCCCGGGGCTCTCTTCCTCTCACAGAAGCTTCTCTTCCGTGGGCCAGAGCAAAGCTGTCCGCCTGCATCTGGTGTTCCATCCCGGGCCTCTTCCTTCTCTCCCCCTGTGCCCCGTCCTTGGAAATCCCATCCAAGTCTGTGGCGTTTAGCATCTATCCGAGATGCCTCCAAGACACCGTAATGGAATGTACACACACAAATAAATGCACGGTGTTGTGATCACACAAATCTTCATGTGTCATAAAATTGCACGGCACTATGCACACACACTATATGCAGATACTCGCTGGCGAAACCTGAAAAAACACCGTAGGTTCTACCTTCCTGGCCTTGACATTGTTCTACAGCTCTCCAACATATTACCCCTGAGCGGAACTGGATCAGGGCTACATAGGACCTAATTGTACTTTTGTCGCAACTTCCTGCGAATTTGTAATTATTTCAAATGTTTCTAATTAAAAAAAAAAAAAGATGTCTGTGAGCCTATACCTTCACCTGAGCCCACACTTCTGTCCCATGTTCCAGGCTCATGTGTCCAATGACCTTTCCCTCTTCCAGATTCCCCAGCTTCCTCAAACCAGCATGGCCGAGGGACCCCCTCCCCCAGCCCCACCCCAGGAACTCCAGGCCAGAAACCCGAAGCGGTCCTCACCTCCTCTTTCTCCCTTGCCCCAAAAGGGTCCGGATGTGCAGGTTTTCGGCCCCAGCTGTGTCTCCGGCCTGCAGCCTCGATGCACCTTTTTGTTCGTTTATTTATTTTACAATGTCGATTTACTCATTTTTGAGAGAGGGGGCAGAGAGAGAGCAGGAGACAGAATCTCCGCACGTGTCAGCACAGAGCCTGACACGGGGCTCGAACCCACGAACCGTGAGATCCTGACCTGAGCCTAGGAGTCGGACGCTCAACCGACTGAGCCACCCGGGCGCCCCCGACCATGAGCCTTTTGAAACATAGACGCCGTCCAATCCTCTTGGCTCCCAGGCGTTGTACATGCTCAGGTTTTGCTTTAAAGTCCGAAGATATGGTAGACATAGAGAATTAATTGAGGAAGTAACAGAACTCCTCGACCCAACCCTAGTCAGGCTCCCGGAGCCTCCAGGCCTCGACCGGGGTGTCCTTGCTTGTCAGGCCTGCACCACCCAGTCGTAGAAAGAATCCTGTTAAGTCAGTTTCAAACCCCCCACCCTCTGGTCACCCTCGACATCTGAGCAGGTTCCTCACCCCCCACCCCAGGTGATGTCTGAGCCCCCGGCCTGCCTCCAGCAAGAATCCTGCTGGGTCAGGTGAACCAGAAACCAGCCTGCCCGCCCCTCCCTGTTTCCTCTTAGCAACCCTCCGTCCACCGCCACCCCCCCTACTCTGGATATACACGTCCACTTGTCCACGCTGCTTTCAGGATTGAACCCAGTTCTGCCCCACGGTCCCTTTCCCCCTCTTGCCCTAGTTCCTGATTAAAATCTATTTTGCCAGTGCAGCTACTGCTCAGCTCTGGGTCTCTGACAGCCTTCGAAGAAAAATTCACTTCTTTCATTGAACGAGGCTTCAGGACCAAAGGGCAGACACAAAGGGCTAGAAAAGGGTCTAATCTGTCAAACCACGTGGCAGAACCTGAACTTCCAGTTTCCAGAACCCGATGGAGCTTCAGAAAAACTTGGCGGTCGGCTCCCTGTGCGTGGAAATCATGCTTCACGGGTTAAACAAGACGGCACAGGTGCGTGTTCCATCCGGGACAGGCCGGCCTGAGACCCAGGCGATCCCCATGGGGAGAGCGTCTGGCGTGTTCTCTCCCTCCTTCATCAGGGCCCCAGCAACCGTCCTCCCCCACTTGGCTCTGTTTTCTGCAATCTGGGATTTTTCTTAACTTGCCCCCTAAGCTTCTCGGAGATCAGACCGTAGAACAGAAGTGTGTGGGCTTTGGAGACCGTTTGATTCCTAGCCGCACCGGCACTAGGATCTACAAATGGCCTCTGACAAGTCATGTGACCTCTCCCCGCCTCCATTTCCTCCTTTGTACGTGGGTCTCACCGTGCCCAGGAGATCTGTGGGGGGTAAGTGAGAAGAGCCATCTGGATGGAGAAGAGATGCTTTAGTTTAAGGGCACGAGCTCCAAGATTCCTGCCTGTGAATCTGTGTGACCTTGGGCAGGTTACATAACCTCATGTGCCGTGGTTTTCTCATCCATAAAATAGGTGCGATTCTATGCAAAACAGCTGTGAATTGAGTCCGTCTTTTGCCAAGCGCTCAGCACAGCGCCTAGCGCTAGCCCGTGAGGAGCTCTGTCTAAATGTTTTGATAGTAACACAAGCATTCGTCGTGGTCGTTTCAGGAAAGGTCTGGAAAGCAGAGTGGAGACCGGATGGGAGCGGCTACAGAAAGCTGAGCTGTGGCCAGCCCGGGGCATGGACTGGGGACTGGTGCCAGCTGGGAGGAGATCAGGGCTGCTGGAGGTGGACAGCAGGGAGGGGGTGGTGCGGCGATGAGGGCGTGTTCCACCTGTTCCAAGTTCAGCTGCTTCCCAGGCCACGCCAAGGCTGAGGGGGCGGGGAGGGGCACCTCATTGCTCAGATCAGGAAACGGGCTGAGAAAACCTCAGCCTGAGTGCTGAGGGCAAGTCCAGAGTCTTCCCCAACCCTAGATCAGTGCTCTTTCTCCTTCCCACCTTCCTCCCTAGCAGAACAGCGAAGAAATGGGCGGAGACAGAAATGATTTCCAGACTTCAAGCCTGGGGAGCTGGGAGCCTCACTTCCAGAAGCTGGGAGGAAGGAGTGGGCTTGTGACCTGATAAACCTTCCAGAACTGGTCCACCACATCCCACATCCCTGCTAGGACTCCTGGGCCTATGGCCCCTCTGTCCCTCCTCCCCTGTCTCTCCTGCCCACTCCCCTGCCCCTCATGCCCACTCCCCTGCTCTCCCCTGTGTCCCACCTGCCCTGCCCCTCCTGTTCCAGCACCCCTGTCTCTCCTGTCCAACCCCTGCCCCCTGTGTCCCACCTGCCATGCCCCTCCTGACCACCCCCCTACGCCCCTCTGTGCTAGCTGCCCTGCCCCTCCTGACCACCCCCTGCCCCCCTGTGTGCTACCTGCCCTGCCCCTCCTGTCCACAGCCCTTCCCCGTGTCCCTCCTCCGCTGTCTCTCCTGTCCACACCCCTGCCCCCTGTGTCCCACCTGCCATGTCCCTCCTGTCCACCCCCCTGCCCCCTGTGTCCCACCTGCCATGCCCCTCCTGTCTGCTCCCTTGCCCCTCCTGACCACCCCCTGCCCCCCTGTGTGCTACCTGCCTTGCCTCTCCTGTCCACACCCCTTCCCCGTGTCCCTCCTCCCCTGTCTCTCCTGTCCAACCCCTGCCCCCTGTGTCCCACCTGCCATGCCCCTCCTGACCACCCCCCTGCCCCTCTGTGTGCTACCTGCCCTGCCCCTCCTGTCCACACTCCTTCCCCGTGTCCCTCCTCCCCTATCTCTCTTGTCCACCCCCCCGCCCCCTGTGTCTCACCTGCCATGGCCTCCTGCCCACTTCCCTGCTCTCCCCTGTTTGTCCCACCTGCCCTACCCCTCCTGTCTGCTCCCCTGCCCTTCCTGACCACCCCCTGCCCCCCTGTGTGCTACCTGCCCTGCCCCTCCTGTCCACACCCCATCCCCGTGTCCCTCCTCCCCTCTCTCTCCTGTCCACACCCCTTCCCTGTGTCCCTCCTCCCCTATCTCTCTTGTCCACCCCCCCGCCCCCTGTGTCTCACCTGCCATGCCCCTCCTGCCCACTTCCCTGCTCTCCCCTGTTTGTCCCACCTGCCCTACCCCTCCTGTCTGCTCCCCTGCCCCTCCTGACCACCCCCTGCCTCCCTGTGTGCTACCTGCCCTGCCCCTCCTGTCCACACCCCATCCCCGTGTCCCTCCTCCCCTCTCTCTCCTGTCCACACCCCTGCCCCCTGTGTCCCACCTCCTCTGCCCCTCCTGCCCACTTCCCTGTTCTCCCCTGTTTTCCCACCTGCCCTGCCCCTCCTGCCCACCCCCCTGCCCCCACCTCCACTGCCCCTCCTGCCCACTCCCTGCTCTCCCCTGGGTCCCATCTGCCCTGTGCCCCCCTGGCAGCACCTGTGCTCACTGACTCTGCTCCCCAGAACCCCTGACCCCTCTTCAGGCCCCAGCAATCTAGTTCTGCGCCCCCTCCTCACTGAAGATCCTAAAATGGGAAGACCGTCTCCATGCTCACCCAGCCTGCATCCTGGCAGCGTTTGGTTTCCCGTCCTCTTCCTAGAGATTCGTCCCGGGCCCCAAGGCAGGATTCTCTCCCCACACTCATGCTGTCTTGTTCTCCTCTGTGAACTCCCCTACAATCAGCTTCTAAAAGGTAGGTGGCCCTCAGGGTCTGGTCTTTCGTCCTTTCCCAGCTCCCCTCCTCTGGCCTGACCCAGGAGTGGGGTGGGGACGGAGCGGGTAGGGTGGGGGTGGGGGTAAGGCTTGGGAGCTCTGATCTCCAGGTCCCTGCTGTCTGGTCTACCAGGAGGACAATTTCTTGTTCACCCACGGGCCCCGGGTCCGCGGTCGCCTTTTCCAGAGACCTTCTGACCTTCCCAGGCAGCTGGTGGCTCCCTCGGCCCCGACGCCTGACTTTGCCGCCGTGGGTGGGCTCTTCCCTCACTCGATCGCCCGGGACACGAAGGGCCCAGCTCCTGTCTCTCACACTCGTTTCCCAGCACCCATCGGGCCCTGGCACACGGAAGCACAAGTAAGTGTTCAAAAACAGTAAAAATTTGCAAAGCCCTTCACACGCCAGGCATCGTGCAGAGCCCTTCACAGTCACCATTGCAACTTGGCGCCCTGCGCGGTTGGAACTTCACTATCCGCCTTGTGCGGGTGAAGAGATCTGAGGCTTGAAATGAGACGAGGGGTCTGAGACCACACAGCCGGTGAACAGCAGTCGATGACTAGAGCGAACATGCACGTGCTTGAGACGCTCCCGGTCGTGCCGGGCACAGCTGCCGCCCAGAGCGCTCTTGCCCCGTGCAAAACGAGTACAAATGGTGCAAAACGAGTACAAATTTGCCAGCTATTCTCCACGGATGCCGGTGCCCACGGTTGATGTGAGTTTCGGTAGCCGGGACGGGGGGGGGGGGGGGGGGGGGGGGGAGTCGAGTTGGCATCGAGGACATCCCACGCATTTCTTTTTTTTTTTTTTTTAATTTTTTTTTTCAACGTTTATTTATATTTGGGACAGAGAGAGACAGAGCATGAACGGGGGAGGGGCAGAGAGAGAGGGAGACACAGAATCAGAAACAGGCTCCAGGCTCTGAGCCATCAGCCCAGAGCCTGACGCGGGGCTCGAACTCACGGACCGCGAGATCGTGACCTGGCTGAAGTCGGACGCTTAACCGACTGCGCCACCCAGGCGCCCCTCCCACGCATTTCTGAAGCTGCCCGCACCCCAGGCCGGACCGGCTTTCAAGGACGGAGATGTGCAGAGACGCTGAACTCGCCGGGAATGACGGCCGCCACCCTCCCTTCTAGCAGCGGGACGGGAGGGAGCAGCAGGGGAGGGGAAGCCTGGGACCCCCCGCCACCCCTTGTTCACTGCTCCTGCAGCTCTGCTGAGGGCTTGACTGGAAACAGAGGGGGTTCCCTGGGTGCTTGGCTGTGATTGTCGAGAACCCACCGAGCTAAGCCCCTCCTTGGGAAGAACATCCTGGGCCAGGTTCTGCCTGTAAAGAGAGGTGACGCTGATGGGGCACAGCGCCCAGGGCCACTTGCCCATCTCTAGGGCAGTCCCACTGGACGTTGAGGGGACTCTGGTGACAGCCTACTAGCTCTTGGTCCTGTCAGGGGCTGGGCAGAGTGTACCCAACCCCCGGCACTGCCCCACCCCCGCCCTCCAGTACAACCCCATCCTTAGGTGACCCACGGCAGGAGGAGGACGGGGGGTTGGGGGGGGGGATTCAGCTTGGGTCAGCTAGTGATTGGGGGTCATAAACTTGACCTCTCTGGATCCGGAGCGGAGTAGGTAAAAATCCCAATGACTGGCAGGCATTCTAATCCTGGTTTCCTGCTTACAGACTGTGTGATTGAGGGCAATCGAATTCACATGCCTGTGCTCAACTTTTCTCATCCGTGGAATGGGAACAGGAGCACCCACTTCATGGTGGCTGGAGCGGGAATCAGCGGGCTAACCCACCTGGAGCCCCGAAACTACGGCTGGCACGTGGGGACAGGCCGTGGGTGTGGACGGCCAGCTCGCGGGTTTGGGTGGGGAAACGGCCAAGCCAGTCAAAGGAAGGGGCCCACACATTTGTCTGTTCAGCAGACAAGTATGCAGAGCCCCAAGGTCAGGCAGCGGCCAAGGCTGTGCCAAGAATGGCCCTGCTCTCATGGAGCGTATACTCTGGTGTGCAGACTGGATGTGTGGGGAGGGGATGCTGAATCGAGAAAGTTTTAAACAATGAATGTTCTGTGCTCTCAAGGAGAGGAGCCCAGCCCGCAGTGAGAACCCCACTCAGGATCCGTGAGGAGGGGGTGAGCTGGGCTCAGCATTTCTACCTCTGCAGTGCTCTGAGCCTCGTCTCTCTGAGATCTAGTTTATGGCTAAAGAAACGGTGGCTCAGAGAGGTTGAGCCACTTGGCCAGGATCACACAGCCAGCTGGGGACAGAGTTGTGAAGGTCATTTCCAGGCTCAACTGAATGGTCAGCTGTGCTGACCTCGAGTGTGGCTCTAGGAGGCTTCCCCCCAAGAGACAGATTCCAGTGGCCTCTGAGGCAAACCGTTTTCTGTCCCATAGCAGCTGGCCCCGGCTGTGGCCCTGGCAGCCCCTGGGAGGGACCACGGGGAGGGCCACATCGTCCAGATCCAGAGAAGTGCCAGCGATGGGTTCTGTCACTCAGCCTAGAGACGGATGTCCCTTCAGTTCCCCAGGCTGAAAGGAGGGCTCCTGGAGGATCCAGAAAAGGAGGAAAAGCCGTCAGCTTGCGTGGACCACCTGTGCCCCATTGCTGTCTGGAAAAAAGATGCAGAAATCAAGAGGGGGCAGACTGCAGAGAGAAAACCATCTTCACAGCGGGTTTGAGGGCACGATATTCAGAACTGATCATTCCCTTTGGTCATCCCAAATCATTCGAGAAAATTCTACCATAAATGGCTAGCTTCGGGGTGCCTTTCATCTACTATTCACGCATTGAATATCACAGGGCAGTGACCAGGCACAGGCACCGGGGGAGCCCCACGGGATGGCCCCAGATGTTCCCCGACTCCCGAGGACGGACTCCACAGGCTGGACAGAGAAAGACAAGAAGGAGGCTCCCCGCCTCCCCACGTCCTAAAGGCCCTATCGGGACACCGGAGCATGTCTAACGGCTAACAGCTGCTTTAACTCACTTTTAGTACACGTGAGCATTCTCTGAGCCAAGTCTCGCTGACCAGTATAGTGACTTTTGCCCTGGCAGGATCTGAACCCCAAACCCTCAGTACGAATTTGGTGTCTCCTTTCCAGGAGGCGGGAACGTTAACGACAGCCTGTAGGGAAGATCTCTCACAGATGGCCCGACCCCTCCTTTTCCCTTTTCAACTCAGCCCCAAGATGCAATGATTATAGGCAGATGTTTGCTGAATCCCTGAACATTCTGTTCTGCAGGAGCATTTATATATATTACAGAAGGATACCCTGCATTTAACCCACGTGCAGGAGAAGAGCCTCAGAGGTGTTGGGTACGCTCGCTTAAGTGCACCTGAGAGTCAGACCGAGGATTTTTCTGCCCCGGAAGCCCAGGCTCTTTCCCCTGCCCTAGGTTTTCAGGAAGCCGCCCCGGGCCCGGCTCGGCAGGCAGGCACCTTAAGAGCCGCCCGTGGTCTCCAGGGACAGTGGCTCTCTCCCCTCCTCCTGGGGCTTTTGCAATTTTATGACTCCATCATCATCGATAAGAGTGTGTTTTAATGAATGGACTTTCGACAGCAATTCATCAATTAGTTAAAAATTGCCTCTGATCGATTTTCCCATGAGGTTTGGACACTAGCTGTTCTCTTCATGGGTACCAGTCTCCATCTTGCTGGCTTTTGTCATGCCTGTGGCCAGAGCACAATAAATCTATTTAAGACGAGGGAGAACAGATAACTTCTACTTCATTAAATCATGCTCCTTTTATAGGTCCTTTTTCTTAAATGCTTTAAAATTTAAAAACGAAACAATTTCATTCAAATAGCATCCAATCGTACGATGCCTCGTTGTTGCAAAGGGGCAGGGTGGGGGCATAGGGAGTGTTCCAAATATGATGGGTCAGATGTGGGACAGGAATGGCCAGATGGAAGTAAACCGACAGGCAGAAAGCAGCTGGATCCCGAGGGCTAACAGTGACATAAAATTCCCACCTTTACGGCGGCATCACGTGTGGCCAGTGGCCAGGGCCAAGGATCAGTGGCGTTCTGGAAAGGTAAGCAGCGCTTTGCAGCATGAATATGGTTCTGGCTGTATGACGTCTGAGTCTGGTTCACCAGTCCTTCTGGAGAGTCTGTGAGTTTATCCAACAGTCTTCCAATAAAGTTCTGTTCTACCTGAATTAGCTAGAGTTGGGTTCTGTTTGCTTGAAACTAAGAACTTGATCAGAGCTAGAATCCAAAGAAGAGTAAGAAAAAATGTAGTTGAAAAGAATGAAATCTTGCCATTTGCAACGACGTGGAGGGAACTAGAGGGTGTTATGCTAAGTGAAATTAGTCAAAGACAAATATCATATGACTCCGCTCATATGAGGAATTTAAGATAGCAGATGAACAAAAGGGAAGGGAAGCAAAAATAATATAAAAACAGAGAGGGGGACAAAACATAAGAGACTCTTAAATATAGAGAACAAACAGAGGATTACTGGAGGGGTTGTGGGAGGGGGGGATGGTCTAGATGGGTAAGGGGCGTTAAGGAATCTACTCCTGAAATCATTGTTGCACCAGATGCTAACTAACTCGGATGTAAATTAAACAATGAATAAATCAGAAAAAAAAAAATGTAGTTGACACATCACAGCACTACTGGGCCAAAGAGCAAAGCATAAACGAGCCGAGCCACACAGCTCCCTCTGAGACACTCTGGCAGCCTTAGTGGCTTGTCATATAAACTGGAGTCACTAGGTCACTAGAAAGGGCAGCAGAACCTTCTAGAAGGTTCAGATTCTTGGGCCTTGCCCCAGACCATCTGCCCCACAGTCTTCAGGCTTTGTGCCTGTATTCCTGCCTTTTGAACAAACCCTCCTGGCCATCCATGCTTGTGCAAGCTACAGCCTGACACCCATCGCCGGACCCAATGGTGACTTTCAATCCCCAGGTGAGGGGCACCTGGGTGGCCCAGTCGGTTCAGCGTCCGACTACCGATTTCAGCTCAGGTCATGATCTCGAGGGTTCGTGAGTTCAAGCCCCTCATCGGGCTCTGTGCTGACAGTGCAGAGCCTGCTTGGGATCGTCTCCTTTTCCCCTTCTCTCTCCCCTGCTCATGCTCTCTCTCTCAAAATAAATAAACATACATACATACATACATACATACAAGTCCCCAGGTGAGCCTTAAAGATTAGTTACAGGTGAAGAGCTCTTACATTGGGAAGGAACTGAAGCTCACCAAAGACATACAGAAGTGATTTGCCCATAGACCAATCAACTTGGCGGGGGGCAGGCATGGAGAACAGAGGACTCTAGAAGAAAAGAGCATTGGATCCGCGAGGGAGGGACGTTGTGGCCATCTGGTGTTATCAGTCAGGGCCCACAGGAAGATAAACAGCTCTGATTATTTAAAGCAGAGAATTTAGTGCACAGAGCCGGTTACATAGATGGCGGAGGGGAGAGGCGGTAATGTTACAGAGCCCGGGGGCAGGGCCCAGCATCAGAGGCCGGGGCCATGGCAGGCCTGCCCGGCTGGGGCACAGCGTCAGGGCCTGCGGTGGCTGCTGGGGAGGCTGCCCAAGCCGAGGGCACAAGGAAGCAGTACCCTGGCTTCCACCCTCTTACCCCAGCCCGTCTCCACTGGAGCTTCCCATTGGCCACACTCCTCCAGAAGTCAGCTGACGAGGGAGCCTGGGGGCCCAGCCTCCACAGCCTGAGCAGAGGAGGAAGATCCGGGAGGAGTCTGAGGGAGGCAGGGCCAAGACCATCGAAACAGCTGGTTCTTCTCAGGTTTCAGAGGAGCGATTGAGGCCCAGTTGGGTTGAGAATCCTGCTCCAGCAGAAACGGATGAGCCCTGACCTCTTGAGTCCCAGCCCTATCCGTCCTGGCATGAATCCGAGGTGAGCACACAGCTCCTCTCTGCTTGTGGTTTGGGTTCAAGCAGCTGTTTCTCCTGTGGCCCCAGGGGTCAGCTGCACCTGTGGAAGAGGAGCTCCAGGGATGAGGGAGGAGCACTGAGGATGAGGGTGGAGCACTAGGGATGAGGCCGGAGCACTGGGGATGAGGGTGGAGCACTGAGGATGAGGGAGGAGCACTAAGGATAAGGGCGGAGCATCGAGGATGAGGGTAGAGCACTGGGGATGAGGGTGGAGCACCGGGGATGAGGCCGGAGCACTGGGGATGAGGATGGAGCATCGGGGATGAGGGAGGAGCACTGGGGATGAGGGAGGAGCACCGGGGATGAGGCCGGAGCACTGGGGATGAGGGCGGAGCACCGGGGATGAGGGCGGAGCACCGAGGATGAGGGTGGAGCACCGAGGATGAGGGTGGAGCACTGGGGATGAGGGTGGAGCACCGGGGATGAGGCCGGAGCACTGGGGATGAGGATGGAGCATCAGGGATGAGGGAGGAGCACTGGGGATGAGGGAGGAGCACCGGGGATGAGGGCGGAGCACTGGGGATGAGGGCGGAGCACCGGGGATGAGGGCGGAGCACCGAGGATGAGGGTGGAGCACCGAGGATGAGGGTGGAGTACTAGGGATGAGGGTGGAGCACTGGGGATGAGGGTGGAGCACCGGGGATGAGGCCGGAGCACCGGGATGAGGCTGGAGCACCGAGGATGAGGGCAGAGCACAGGGGATGAGGATGGAGCATCACGGATGAGGATGGAGCATCAGGGATGAGGGAGGAGCACTGGGGATGAGGGAGGAGCACCGGGGATGAGGCCGGAGCACCGAGGATGAGGGCAGAGCACCGGGGATGAGGCTGGAGCACCGGGGATGAGGGCGGAGCACAGCGGATGAGGGTGGAGCACTGGGGATGAGGCCAGAGCACCGGGGATGAGGCCGGAGCACTGGGGATGAGGGCAGAGCACCGGGGATGAGGGTGGAGCACCGAGGATGAGGGTGGAGCACCGAGGATGAGGGCGGAGCACAGGGGATGAGGATGGAGCATCACGGATGAGGATGGAGCATCAGGGATGAGGGAGGAGCACTGGGGATGAGGGAGGAGCACCGGGGATGAGGCCGGAGCACCGAGGATGAGGGCAGAGCACCGGGGATGAGGCTGGAGCACCGGGGATGAGGGCGGAGCACAGCGGATGAGGGTGGAGCACTGAGGATGAGGCCAGAGCACCGGGGATGAGGGTGGAGCACCGGGGATGAGGGTGGAGCACTAAGGATGAGGGTGGAGCACTGAGGATGAGGGTGGAGCACTAGGGATGAGGATGGAGCATCACGGATGAGGATGGAGCATCAGGGATGAGGGAGGAGCACTGAGGATGAGGGAGGAGCATCGAGGATGAGGGTGGAGCATCGGGGATGAGGGAGGAGCACCGAGGATGAGGGCGGAGCACAGGGGATGAGGATGGAGCATCACGGATGAGGGAGGAGCACTGAGGATGAGGGTGGAGCACTGGGGATGAGGGTGGAGCACCGGGGATGAGGCCGGAGCACCGAGGATGAGGGCGGAGCACCGGGGATGAGGGTGGAGCACCGAGGATGAGGGTGGAGTACTAGGGATGAGGGAGGAGCACTGAGGATGAGGGCGGAGCACAGCGGATGAGGGTGGAGCACCGAGGATGAGGCCGGAGCACTGGGGATGAGGATGGAACATCAGGGATGAGGGAGGAGCACCGGGGATGAGGGTGGAGCACTGGGGATGAGGGTGGAGCATCAGGGATGAGGATGGAGCATCAGGGATGAGGGAGGAGCACTGGGGATGAGGGTGGAGCACCAAGGATGAGGGTGGAGCATCAGGGATGAGGGAGGAGCACTGGGGATGAGGGTGGAGCACCAGCGACAAGGGTGGAGCACTGAGGATGAGGATGGAGCATCAGGGATGAGGGAGGAGCACCGGGGATGAGGGTGGAGCACCGAGGATGAGGGTGGAGCACTGGGGATGAGGATGGAGCATCAGGGATGAGGGTGGAGCACCGGGGATGAGGGTGGAGCACCGAGGATGAGAGTGGAGCACTGGGGATGAGGATGGAGCATCAGGGATGAGGGTGGAGCACCAGCGATGAGGGCGGAGCACCGAGGATGAGGCCAGAGCATCGGGGATGAGGGAGGAGAACCGGAGATGAGGGCGGAGCACCGTGGGCTGGTGGTGCTCACCCACTGTCCATCTCGGGGAGCTCACGCCTGCCTCCCACCCCACGCACTGCGTGGCACAGGAAAATGAAAGAAATGCCTTTGCCTCAAGAACTCCACACCCCATCTAGGGTAATGGATGAAACCGGAGGCTTCCTAAACCAGGGCCCGGCCTCGGCTTGTTGCTGCCCATTGTTTCTCGGCTTGCCTGTGGAGGAAGGCCGACCCGACTGAAAGTGGAAAGTGAAATTGTAGAAAGTGCAGGTTGGAGGGCTGGAGGAAGGTCTTGAAGCCAATGTCCTCACTTCCAGATAAAGGATCTGAGGCCCGGAGAGGTCATGTGACCTGTCAAAGCCACAGGAGGAGTTGGCGATAATTCCACTTACCCAGGCATCTGCAGGAGCATCTCTCCCTCGAGGTGACGCACCTCCCAGGGGCCATGAGTCAGGAAGTGGGAGAGTTAGCCCGGAAAAGGACAAGCCTCCACCGTGATTCCTCACGGCGGATCGGAGTGATCGGAGGAGGCGCAACTGTCCGCAGCCCCTCTGGACGCCGCTGGCAGTCAGGAAACAAGCCGCCGCGCAACAGCCAGAGCTGAGCACGGCAGCTCCGGGGGCCCAGCTCTCCCCACGGCCCTGCGGCTCACCAGGCTGAACCCCGTGTCCTCAGGACTCTGTGATCTTGAGGGGCCCCTCTGGCTCTTGGATTGCATGAAATCCTTCAGCGACTTGCCGTCCTGCCCGTGTCATTTTATTAACAGCGCCTGTTTGCAGAACAGAATGCTTTCATCTCAGGACTGTGCGTTCAGCCCTGTCCAATTGGCCTTTCTGTCAATATTCAGTCCTACTAAATAAAAGCACCTTTCAGTCTGGGTCCCCAAACCCATCATTAGCTGGGAAGACGTTCGAAGCCTCACATTCTCCTGGCTGTGCCGTCAACTTTGACTTCAGAGGTACAAGGACATGTGACGTGCTGACCAACCTTTGAGAAATCTAAAGAGATCACTCTAATGAACTCTTACGATACTGCATGAAATATGCTTCTCATGGTTAAGGCTATTTACTTTCCCATGAGACAGGCGGACAAATAGAAATTCTGAGCATTCTCCTTACAGTAAGGCGTTTTTCTTGAGGAAGGTCAAGGTACTTTACATCCCAAGATATGACCTAAATGTCTGGATAGAAATCAGGAGTTTAGGGGTGCCTGGGTGGCTCAGTTGCTTAAATGTATGATGCTTGATCTCTGCTCAGGTCGTGATCTCAAGATTCGTGAGATTGAGCCCCTTATCAAGCTCGGCACTGACCGCATGGAGCCTGCTTGAGATTCTCTCCCTCTCCCTCTCTCTCTCTTCCCCTCCCCGCCCTCAAAATAGATAAATAAGCATTAAAAAAAAAAAAAAAGAAAGAAAGAAAGAAATTGGGAGTTTAGTTTTAATTTTGCCCCAAAGTCCTTCCTTCAGCCACACACCCCATTGTAAAGCTGAGATTCAGCGCCTGGACCATGAAAAATAAGGGATCCGTTGGTGTGCACAAAGTATTTTGAAAACACATACTGTAATTAGCACCTTAGCCAGTAGTAGTTATGTGTTAGACGTTCAGATAGCCACGTTGAGCTCAGACACATCGTGTAGCCTCTTCCCAGGCCAAGGCACCAGAAATCCCTTATGCCTAGGCGCCAAGTTAGTTTTTGAAATGCATCTTTTAAATCTTCTCCTTATGTGATGGCATAACCCACTTGTGGTGGGCGTCAAATGGGTAAAGGCAGAGTATGAAGAAGGCCCTTCCCTGGTCTCTGCTAGGTCACTCTTTAGAACAGAAGGAACAACACACTATAGAAATAGAAACAGGCTCATTTTGTTTCCAGGAGGAAACTCTCTTCCCGCTGTTGTTCAGAAGGCAATGCCTCTCCGACTGCTGGCCGGGGTTTCCTAAGGGCTAGACAAGTTGCCCCCCACCCCCTGCGGTCAGCGAGAAGGAACCACAGAGTGAGCGGCTGAGAAAACCTGGAAGGGCAAAAGCTGAGGCGGCCTAGGTGTGCAAGGCCGCAGCTGGGGAGGAGGTCGGGGAGGGGCCCTCGGAGCAGGAGAGAGGGTACAGAGGGAAGCCAGGACAGACCTAGGACACAGGAGCTACCGGAGGCCACAGCGTGAGCCCCAGGGCGGCGGCCCCAAAAGGAGCTGGTCATGTGTTCCCGGGATAGGCCTCGAACAGACTTTCCAGACCGGAAAGGTGGGTGTGCACTCCCCGGACGGCCCTTCTCCACTGGGATCCCAGTAAGTTAAACTCTGATGCCTTGAAAGATCCATCGTATGTTGACATCGATGTGTCTATTTGCTGTACACACACGTAAGGCGTCTGTTGTATGTGATACATACAGACACGCACGCATTCATATGGCACCCGCTGTATGTAACCCCTTCGCACACACAGAAATTCTCGTGGAGGAGGCTTACGGAGAACACCCTGAGAATCAACACTTAAAGGGAGCCAACAGCAGGATGAGGCAGAGGGAAAAGCCTGAGTGTGATGTGGGACTGAGTCACAGCAAAGACCTCAGCCAATCCCATGGCCCCACGGGGAGCCCTAGATTGGTTGAGCCTCCAGAACTGTCTGCCTAGGGGGACCAAGGGTGTGTACCCCTTCATTAGCCAGTCCTGGATGCAGGCTGCCCCGGGGGAGGGCACGGCCTTGGGTGAGAAGATTTTGTCTGAGGGCAACGCCTCAAGTGTCAGCTGAGAGTTATTGGCCGGGGAGTGACCGCCTCAGTCGGCGGGAGGGGGTGGGGTGCATCTCGTCTAGAGCCTCTTGAGACCCGCTGGGGTTGGTCCAGAGCCGGTGGAAGGTCAGAGCCTCCCCAAGACGGCCGTGAAGTCCAGGCCAGCTTGCGTTCTCCTGGCCTCCTTTGTCTCAGCCTTGTTTCGTGACACCCCCAGCCCCACACAACTGTTTTCAGGCCCAGGAGACCTTATCGGCAGCTTTGGGAAGAGCTTGCAGAGGTCCTCACTCCGCCCAGCGCGCCCTCCCCGCTTCCCGGCTTCCTCCCACCTGAATTAATTCCCGGGTCGCTCTGTGCTCTCTCTCCGCCTCGAAGAAGCAGAATGATACCTGTGGAACCTTCCACTCCCCATCGACATGGAGTCCCCTTCGCCCTTCTACCCGAAACAGCTCAACAACAAGACAGAATCATAAAACACTGACACCCAGACACGGGACAGCAGCTGATGAGGGACAGTGATGCCCGAGAGCCTGGCAACAGGTGAGGCAGTCCTGCCCTTACTCCGGCTTACTCAGGAGAGACATTTTCCAGGCGGTGGCAGCAGGACAGGACCCAGGCAGGGCGCCGCCACTCCTGTGACTTGAGGACACGGAGCTGGAAATCCCGGAGCCAGGTGGCTTTAGCTGCAGGAAGAGGACCAGACGGGAGAGAAGAACTCTGGAGATCTGCGGACCGTCGTCCCTTGAGCGTTCAGCAGGGTACTCATCGGCGCGTGCGGAAAATAGATATCAGATACAGCACGGGACGGACGAAAATAGGTAAACATCGGAGAAGCCCATGACCATGGACATCAGCAAATCTGGAATAACAGTAGTTTTTGTTAGGGAAGACCTAACTTGTACTCGTTTGTATTAGTTTGCTAGGGCTGCGATAAAAAGTGACCACAGACTCAGTAGCTTAAACTACTGAGAGTTCCGGGAGCCGGAAGTCTACGTTCCAGGAGTCAGCAGGCTGGTTCCTCGTGAGGGCTGCGAGGGAAACTCTGTCCCCGGTCCTGTAGCCTCGGGGGTCTCCTGGCTGGTGGTGGATGGCCATCTCCTCCCTGTGTCTTCACATCGTCTCCTCTCTGCGCACGCCTGTCTCTGTGACCTCGTTTTAATTTGATTACCCGTGTAAAAACACTCTTTCTAAATTAGGTCGCTTTCTGAGGTACTGGGGCTGAGAACTCTAGCGGGGCTTTTTGTGGGGACCCAGTTCAAGCCATAACAGATACTAAAGGAAGTCGCAGGCTCTCGCATGGGGTAGCGAAACGAAGAGCGGGCAAGAAATCGCAAAACCTAGATTCTGGTTACAGCCAGCGCGTAATAAGGGATGAACCAGAAGAGGAAAGGCAAACGGGTTTCACATTTCGTGCCATCTATATTCATTAGTAGCTGTCCCCGGATGGCCGTGTTGAGAAGGATTCCGAGGCTGCATTTGGGCGCCACAAAAAAAAAAACAACAAAAAAACCCCGCTGTGATTGAAGATTTCCTACAGGCTCGGGCGAAAGCAGGATGCCAAGGACTTGACGTCTCTGTACTGGATGACCTCTAAGTTCCTGCTCTGTGGATGGAGGCCACGCGAAAAGTGCTTAGTGATGGATTTAAAGATATAATTGTGGGTATTATTGTCTATAATAAATGTCTACCAAACATCCACTGAGGAGGCCTCTGCAGGATTTTCTTTTTCTGCAGGATCTCTGAAGAGACAGGTGAGGACCCAGTCCCCAGATTCTTCCTAAGACGTCCATTTAAAACAGCAGATACCGTATTACATTAGCTCGGTTCGTTCCAATGGTTCGGACCTGGTGCTACCGATTTTTTTTCCCCACAGGGGCTTGTCCTGCGCATCGCAGATGTGTAACAGCATCCCCGGCCTCTCCCCGCAAGATACCAGCAGCAGCCTCTCCCAGTACGACCTCCGCAAATGTCTCCAGACATTGCCAAATTGCCCCAGTTGAGGACCACCGATCTAGACCCCACAAAAGCCACCTCGTTTACTGATACTATTCTAACAGTCTTCACGGCTCTTTCCTCTGACAATTCTATCTTTCTGTAACAGGAAATTGCTTTCAAGAACCTCATCAGAGTAATGACCAAAGCTGCTATGACTACTTTTCAAAAATGGAAACCAATTAAAAACCTGCCGCGGACAAATACGACTGAGAGTCGGCTCAGAGCTCTTAAATGGTGCTGAAGTAGGCAGGCTTCAGAGTCTTAAACACACAGGCATTCCTAAGAGAGGGTGAGTCAGAACATTGGGTCAGTGCTGCCTTAGCAAACGCTCGATGCCAGGACGATGTTTTTACCTCGTCAGACATTTCAGTTCTTCTGTGTCTGAATCTCAGCCCTGCCACTTACTAGCTGTGTGATCGTCCCTCCATGAGCCTCAGTTTCCTCACTGTAAAATGGGGATGAAAATAGTCAGCAGAGACTGCTGATTGCCAACCCTAATAACCATTTTCACCTTTCTCCTTGTGAACAAGACCCCAAATTTTAGCTGGTTGTATTTTCACCACGAAGGAAAGAATTCCCAACCTTACAAAGACAGAGAGGCCCTCCCTACTACCACCCCTTCCTTCTTCCTGTGGCTTGAAACAAAGATTTGATACCTGGAGCTGAGGGTGTGATGCCTGGAGCTCTAGCAGCCATCTTGGATTCAAGAAGAAATCTTGAGAATGGAAACCATGGCCGAGGAAGCAAAATGAGAGCCCCCTGGGTCCCGGACAACACCAAAGCCTTCCCTACTTCTAGACTTCCTTTATGTGAAAAGGAAATGTTAGCTTAGTTAAATTTATCTTGTTTTTAAGTTTTTAGGTCATACAAAGCCCCACTTAATCTTGGCTTGTGGTCTGAGCGCCTGGGTGGCTCAGTCGGTTGAGTGTCCAACTCTCGATCTCAGCTCAGGTCATGATTTCACGGGTCTGTGAGATCAAGCCCCAAGTCAGGCTCTGCACTGACAGCTTGGAGCCTGCTTGGGAGTCTCTCTCTCCCTCTCTCTCTGCTCCTCCACCAGTCACGTGTGTGCATGTGCTCTCTCTCTCTCTCTCTGTCTCTCTCTGAAAACAAATAAATAAACTTTAAAAAATGTTAGCTTGTGGTGAGGATAATGAGACATATACATAAGTCTTCCAATGAGATATTGAGTGCATTTATAATGGGACCAGAACTAGCGGCTGGTCACTCCACCACATAGATGGGATGAAGCAGAGAGTGATAGGAAATGCTTTATTTATTCTTAAACATCTTATTGTAACTTAAAACGTACGTTTACCCACTCATATTTTGAGTAATTGTACCTAACTGGAGTTTTGCGTGTCTTACTAGAATTCCACATGTGGTAACTCACCCTTACTGTCTTGTACTTAAAATGAAGTTGTTTCTAGACAGCTCTATGTACACCCTCGTATTTTATTGGTTGCATTGCATGTAATTACACTGTATCATTAGAATAGCAGGCACTACCGGTATAAACGGGTTTGGGAACAACAGTTGCCCCTTGGTAAGCGTGCAGGTGGCTCTGTGATGGAAACAGAAGTGTGAGAACGTTCTTGGGAGTTGCCTGGTGACCATGAACTTATGGCCTGCAGTGGCGGGGCCAGTAGGGTTTTAGAGTAGAAGAAGCATGTCGGTGAAACCGTCAGGTAAACGAGTCCCACCCACCACCAGAGCAGGAGGGAGCTCATACGACCATAGGCCGATCACACACCATGCCCTATACATACGTGCTTTTCATTTAAACCTCATAACTGCTGAGTTAGATACTTATTATTTCCATTTCATACAAAAGAAACCGAGGGTCAAGGATTTTAAGTATTTTGCCCCAAATCACACACGGTCGTGGGGCAAGGATTTCAACGTTCATGCATCGGGCTCCAGAACGTCTGCTCCCTCCTCTGTACCATATGTCAGCTTATAGGAGGGAAGAAAGAAGGGTCATCCCACAGAGCTGATCCAGTGCCTGGTCATGAGAGAGGACTCTTGGCGCTCTGTCTTAGAACCGTTGGCAGCCAAAGTTAACAGCATGTGTGGGACAATGAAGCAAATCCCATCTTTACGGGACATGCGCTCCCACAAACCACGATTCAGAGGCACCCACAGCCGGGGACACGGCGTGATTCCTTATCACGAGCGGCCCTTTTGCCCGACCTCGTCTTGCCAGCTGTTCAGGTGGGTCAGTGCCTGCGCCTCACCAGTCGTGACATATTTTGACTGTCACCTCTGGCCAATCCTAACACCAAACACCAACAAGCCACGCTGGCCAAGTGGGCTCCAGAGAGATGAACTAAAGTGAAAGGAGCTGAATCCAAGGCCGAACTCCATTGCCCTGGGAGAGTATGTTTGGAAAACCCGTGTCAAGCAAGCAGGGTCCACCCAGGCCATTCATTCCTTCAGCGGATGCTCTCTGGGCACAGAATTGGCTTCAAGATACTCTGCTCCCAGGCCACTTAGTGAGGCAGTGCCTACTGTTAAAGACTTCAATCTGGGGAGACAAATAGACAATGAAAACACAGAGCAGGGGGCACCTGGGTGGCTCAGTTGGTTAAGGGACTGACTTTGATCATGATCAGGTCACGATCTCACAGTGCGTGGGTTCGAGCCCCACGTCGGGCTCTGTGCTGACAGCTCGGAGCCTGGAGCCTGCTTCAGATTCTGTGTCTCCCTCTCTCTCTCTCTCTCTCTCTCTTTCTCTCTCTCTCTCTCTGCCCCTCCCCAACTTGTGTGCGCACTCTCTCTCTCTCAAAAATAAATAAACTTCTTAAAAAATAATTAAAAAAATAAAAATAAGAAGATAAAATAAGAAAACACAGAGCAGGAAGCAATCAGATTGAGGTGAGCCCAAGGGGCTGTCCAAATAAGAATAATTCCCATCATCCGGGTGAAGAGAAGAGGGTTCCCAGGAGGCCTCCAGAGGAGGCAGTGGGGCTGAGCCTGGCGGGAGAAGACGCCAGCAGGGAGGCAAGGCTGGTGAGGAGAATGGGCTTGTAAGCAGAGAGCACAGCTCATGCAGAGGACCTGGGCGTGTGCAGGGGCAGAGGGAGAATAAGAGGAGGGAGTTGGGGTCTCCAGAACTGCAGGACCCTCCCAGGATGGTCCTAGAGGGCCTGGCCTTCCTGCTTAGCCCATGCTCCTAGCTGCTCTCCCTCTTCTCCGAGCCAGATTAAGTCTGGTTCATCCTGATTTCAGCTCAGAAATCACTTCCTCGAGGCCCTTCTGTCTCCCCTGCTCCATGGGGGAAGAAACTGGGGCTTTGCCTGCGACTAGCACAGGGCCAGGGACACACTAGGCTTACAGTACATATGTGTTGAGTGAGTGTGTGAGTGAGTGAGGGAGGGAATGAATAGGTAGATGAGTGAATGAATGAGTAAATGAGGGAATGAATGAATGAATGAGGGAGTAAGTGAGTGAATGAGTGAGTGAGTGGGTGAATGAGTGAATGAAGGAGTGAGTGAGTGAATGAGTGACTGAGTGACTGAGTGAATGAGTGACTGAGTGACTGAGTGAATGAGTGAGTGAGTGACTGAGTGAATGAGTGAATGAGTGAATGTGTAAGTGAGTGAATGAGTGAATGAGTGACTGAGTGACTGAGTGAATGAGTGAATGAGTGAATGTGTAAGTGAGTGAATGAGTGAGTGAGTGACTGAGTGAGTGAATGAGTGAGTGAGTGAATGAGTGAATGAATGAGTGAGTGAATGAGTGATTGAATGAGTGAGTGACTGAATGAATGAATGAGTGAGTGAATGAGTGACTGACTGAATGAGTGACTGAGTGACTGAGTGAGTGAATGAGTGAGTGAGTGAATGAATGAGTGAGTGAATGAGTGATTGAATGAGTGAGTGAATGAGTGATTGAATGAGTGACTGACTGAATGAATGAATGAGTGAGTGAATGAGTGAATGAGTGACTGAGTGAATGAGTGACTGAGTGAGTGAATGAGTAGATGAGTGACTGAGTGACTGAGTGAGTGAATGACTGAGTGAATGAGTGAGTGAGTGAGTGACTGAGTGAGTGAATGAGTGACTGAGTGAGTGAGTGAGTGAGGGAGTGACTGAGTGAATGAGTGACTGAGTGAGTGAATGAGTGAGTGAGTGAGTGAATGAGTGGATGAGTGACTGAGTGACTGAGTGAATGAGTGACTGAGTGACTGAGTGAATGAGTGACTGAGTGAATGAGTGACTGAGTGAGTGAATGACTGAGTGAATGAGTGAGTGAGTGACTGAGTGAGTGAATGAGTGACTGAGTGAGTGAGTGAGTGAGGGAGTGACTGAATGAGTGAGTGAGTGACTGAATGAGTGAGTGAGGGAGTGACTGAATGAGTGAGTGAATGAGTGATTGAATGAGTGAGTGAATGAGTGATTGAATGAGTGATTGAATGAGTGACTGAATGAATGAATAAGTGAATGAGTGAATAAGTGACTGAGTGACTGAGTGAGTGAATGAGTGACTGAGTGAGTGAATGAGTGGATGAGTAAGTGAGTGGATGAGTGACTGAGTGAGTGGATGAGTGGATGAGTGACTGAGTGAGGGAATGAGTGACTGAGTGACTGAGTGACTGAGTGAGTGACTGAGTGAGTAAATGAGTGACTGAGTGACTGAGTGAGTGAGTGAGTGAGTGACTGAGTGAGTGAATGAGTGACTGAGTGAATGAGTGACTGAGTGAGTGAATGAGTGAGTGAATGAGTGACTGAGTGACTGAGTGACTGAGTGACTGAGTGAATGAGTGACTGAGTGACTGCGTGAATGAGTGACTGAGTGAGTGAGTGAATGAGTGAATGAGTGAGTCAGTGAATGAGTGATTGAATGAGTGAGTGACTGAATGAATGAATGAGTGAGTGAATGAGTGAATGAGTGAGTGAGTGACTGAGTGAATGAGTGAGTGAGTGAATGAGTGTATGAGTGACTGAGTGAGTGACTGAGTGAATGAGTGACTGAGTGAATGAGTGAGTGAGTGAATGAGTGGATGAGTGACTGAGTGAGTGACTGAGTGAATGAGTGAGTGAGTGAATGAGAGAATGAGTGAGTGAATGACTGAGTGAATGAGTGAATGAGTGAGTGAATGAGTGAGTGAGTGACTGAGTGAGTGAGTGAGTGACTGAGTGAGTGAATGAGTGACTGAGTGAGTGAGGGAGTGACTCAGTGAGTGAGTGAATGACTGAGTGAGTGAATGAGTGAGTGAATGAGTGACTGAGTGAATGAGTGAATGTGTAAGTGAGTGAATGAGTGGATGAGTGACTGAGTGACTGAGTGAATGAGTGACTGAGTGACTGCGTGAATGAGTGACTGAGTGAGTGAGTGAATGAGTGATTGAATGAGTGAGTGACTGAATGAATGAATGAGTGAGTGAATGAGTGAATGAGTGACTGAGTGAATGAGTGAGTGAGTGAATGAGTGGATGAGTGACTGAGTGAGTGACTGAGTGAATGAGTGAGTGAGTGAATGAGAGAATGAGTGAGTGAATGACTGAGTGAATGAGTGAATGAGTGAGTGAATGAGTGAGTGAGTGACTGAGTGAGTGAATGAGTGACTGAGTGAGTGAGGGAGTGACTCAGTGAGTGAGTGAATGACTGAGTGAGTGAGTGAGTGAATGAGTGAATGAGTGACTGAGTGAATGAGTGAATGAGTGAATGTGTAAGTGAGTGAATGAGTGAATGAGTGACTGAGTGAGTGAATGAGTGACTGAGTGAGTGAATGAGTGACTGAGTGAGTGAATGAGTGAGTGAGAGAGAGAGTGAGGAGACAGACCATCTGGAACACTGGGGGCGGGGAACGAAGCGCAGAAGCTGATGTGTGTGTCCTGAAGCAGCCGGACCCCACCAAGGGTTTCAGAAGAGACGAAGAGACCGTGGATGAGTGGAGGGGGCTAACTCAGAACGGAGCTGAGGGCAGGTGGGGACGGGGCCTCAGTGGGAAGGGGTGACCCGTTGGAAGCCTGGTGAAATAACCCCGGAAGGCAATGGGGGACTTGCTGGCTGAACGATGGCGACACGTGCCCAGTGCTCACCTGAGTCAGATGCCGTGCTGGCACTTCGCACGCGTGACATCATCGAATCCTCGCCTTGACCCCACGAGGGAGACTCGTTACGTTATCATCCCCTTTGAGAAGCTGATGAAACTCGGGCACAGAGGAAACAAGACCCTCGTTGCGTGTCTCAACAGGGCGGGGCCTGGGCCCGAATCGCCACCCGCCCGGCTCTGCTACCAACGTGCACTTCAGGGCAGGCTCGTGGGCTCAGGTGCGCAAGGAGCCGAGAGGGGGGTGCAGACGGACCGCACAGGTGGGGGCACAGGTGCCGGGCATCCGGATGTCTGGACCCGGGCTGCAGGTGGCAGGACTTCACCCCCACCCCTCCCCTTCCACCCTGTTGGCCGTCGGGTGTTCGCCTCGCTCGGATGGCCCGGGGACTGAGTTGGAGTCGGAGAGCTGTCCCTGGGAAGAGAAACGTTGCTGGCCTGGCTCTCGGCTCCTTAGGAAACACCGCGACGGGCCCGTCCAGAAACGCGCGCTGGGCCCTACCAGACGGCGCAAACAGAAAGCGTGTTCGAGCTGCTTCCCAGCACACCCTGCCGCAGAGCCTCTACATCTGCATGCAAATGATCGCAGCGCGTTCAGACAAACAATGTTTACATTTGGAATCCAGCTGTCAGGAGAGAACAGCCGCTATCAGGTGCTTGGGGGCACCTCCGAGGCTAGTGTTCAGATTTCAGAAAACCTTGCGAGCCCACACTGTTGAAACCGTTTCCCTGTGGAACTTTCTGAAGCTTCTTTGTTCCTGCCGGATGACTCATGAATGCCCTTTAAAAGAGAACGAAACAGACGTGTTTTGATGGGGAAAATACATAAAGAATGCAGTGCATTTTTCCAAACGGCAGTCAGACCATCTAATTTAGGCCATCAAGGACAAAACCGGCCGAGACTCTCCGGCTGACCTTCCTTTCCCGCGAGGGCCTTGTTGTGGGCCTTGTCGTGGGCCTGGGCTCACTGGTGAGGAACATACTGACCAAGACGGGAAAAGGAAGACCAGCTTTCCCAGAGCTGTTCGTCTTCCCGGGGTTCCACTTGAAAAGAGGCTTCCTGTTTTTCTAGAATGTTGTTTTTCTGGGTGCAAATCATTTTCAGCAGCAGCGTGATGTAATAATCGTCCAAAGATAAGCACACTTATCTTGTGCTGAACGTGGTCTCTGTGCAATGACTCCTTTCCTTCTTAGAGCATTCCAGGTGAAGAACCAAGGCACAGAGATGGTGAGACACTGGCCCAAGATCACACAGCTAGGGTGCAAACCAAGAGGCCCGGCTACAGACTCTGGGCTCTGTGAGGTGGAAAGGACACTCCCCATGGAGTCAGGAAACCTCGCTGTGAGTATGGGCTCTCTCCCTTCCTATCTGTGGGATCTGAGTCTTGGCTGTTGGAGCGTCCCTAGCTTTGGCCAGGGGCGGGGCGGGCGGATATTTCCAGGAAATATGGCTGGTATGCATCGACCTGGCTCTCTTCTCTTTGCCCTCATCAAACTGGGGGAATCCCATGGTGTTGGTGTTGATAAAGGGAACCAATTCTGAAATCAGAGCAGTGGAAGCCACAGGAAACAGCCACAGGAAACAGCCCTCTGGCACAGGTTCCCGGGGGAGAGGGAGAGAGAGAGAGAGAGAGAGAGAGAGAGAGAGAGAGAGAGAGAAAGTTATCTGGGGCCATAGCAGTCCTAATGTTCTTGACAGGAAGAAAGCAATTTTCGCGTAGGGTGGGGGTGTTACCCAAAACTGACTCTCTTACTGGATAGAAGCTCCTAACTAATCCTCCCTCTGGTGTGGCCTCTCCAAGCACCTCCTTCCACTCCCACCCGCAGGTTGAGGGGTCCCAGCCTTTAGTCCTTAGACCCACGGGATGTTACCCATCGAAGCCACTGGTCCTGCCCTATTCAGACGAAAGTCCTGCATGAAAACCCAGACTCTGGGATTTTGCTCAAGCACGTACAACATAGGTCACCCCTCTGTCCCCCATCATCTCTGGTCCCCCTCTGACATGTCCACCTCCCGGATCTCGCCTCAGGCACCCCAATCCTATTCTTGATAGTTAGACCTTCTGGTTATGCAAGCCAATAGATTCCCCTTTTTATGCTTCAATACTTTGCAACTGGATTTTTAATCTCTCAAAACATAAAGCGCCCTGACTAATACAGAAATGGCTTGCAAGTGGATTGAACGCCAGGCTAAGCAGTTTGAACACTGATTAAACAGGGAGAACGTGCGAGGAGACAGGCAGTCTCTTGTTTATCCCATCGCTCAAGCAACACTGGGGGTGCCACCGTGCACCCTGTGCTGAGTTGTGGGTTCCCACTGGTAAACACAGCACGCTCCCCGCCCTGAGGCTGTTCTCATTCAGTAAATGATGCTGACTGCAGATTCTCGAGGGTACAGTTCACCACGGAGGCAAAGTGGTGCTTTGGGAGGCCGAACCGGTTTGTACCCGTGTGTGGGTGTCCTGGATGGACCGGATGAGGTGGGGGCGCCACTCGGGGGCTGCTGGAGCGCCCCGCTGTGAGGCGGGGGAACCCCAGCTAGGGCAGGGACAAGGGGACAAAAGCAGGGGCAGCCTTCAGACCAAACTGGGGAGGGAGTGGGACAGCCCTTCAGAACCCGAAAGCAGGAATCCCAGCTCTGCTCTTTCTTCTCTGCGAGACCCTGAGTGGGTCATTTAACCGTTCTGAATTTCAGAGGGGAGAATAGCACCCCCGCCTCTCCCAGAAAGACCAAATGAAATGATGTCTCTGTAACATGCCATATACAGGTTGGTTATTAGTGCTGTTATTAAAAAGGATAAACCGGGGCGCCCGGGTGGCTCAGTCGGTTAAGCGTCCGACTTTGGCTCAGGTCCCGGTCTCGCGGTTCGTGAGTTTGAGCCCCGCATCGGGCTCTGTGCTGACAATACAGAGCCCCCTTTGGACCGTGTCTCCCCCCTCTCCCTCTCCGCCTCTCCCCTGCTGGCGCTCTCTCTCTCTCTCAAAAATAAGTCAACATTTAAAAAAGAAATTCAAAAACGGATAAACCATGAAAGAGCAGTAAAAGTCGTATGAATGTAAGTAATTATTAACTCTTTCGATTAGAACCTCGAGATGATCAGTACATTTCTTGCACAACTCCAAAGGCAAAGATAACGGGGATTTATCTGAATGGCAGAAAAAACGACATCAGATCTCAGCTCGCTCCCCGCGCTGGGATGAAAGCCGGGACACGATTCTCCGTCTCCCACGGAGCTGCCCTCCCAAGGCAGAGCCTGTCACTAATGAAAGAGACAGGCGTGGGCTCAGGCGTGTCAAAACTTCATCTGTCACAATGAACAGAAGTCAATTATCTAGCCTCAGAAATCGCTTCCACGGATGATAGACGGGAACTATTAGCAGGTCCTTGGCAGAGACCTTGGCAGGCTCTGATGTTGCCTCCGGGCCAGGCTGTCCTCCAGCAGCGGCCTGACCCTCTCCGGGGCCCAGGGCCGGGACCAGCCTGCCCCTTGGCGTGGGAGCCTCCCAAGGTCACGTGGGCCCCAGATGGCCCGCAAGCTACCCTGTGCCCCAACCAGGCTATTTCCTCTAGTTTGTGACTTGCTAAGTAATCTGGGTTCAGGATAGTTAAAACCCAGAACCTGGGGGCACCTGGGTGACTCAGTTGGTCAAGCATCTGATTCTTGATTTGGGCTCAGGTCATGAATTCGCGGTTCACGAGTTCGAGCCCCGCGTCGGGCTCCATGCTGTCTCTCTCCCTCTGTCTCTCTCTGCCCCTCCCTTTCTCTCTCACTCTCAAAATAAATAAGTAAACTAAAAAACAAAACAAAAAAAAACCCCACAAAAGACAGAGCTTGAACAGCAGGAAAGCAGAAAGGGGCAAGATATCTGTCCCCTACAACCAGCTAAGAGCACGTTTCTCGGCTGGTGCCCTCTCAGCCTAGCACCTCAGAACAGATGTGACATCTAGGGGCTGGGACAGGCCCACGCCCGATCGTGCACCTCCGTAATCAGTTCAGAAAAGCAGCCATTTGATATTTAGATTCTGTTTGACTCACCTTTTGTGTTCCACCAACATATTCTTGCCTGGACCTTGTATGACCAGAAATGTGAGAACAGGAAGGGGGGCTTGACTGCAGAGTGCCGCCCCCTCAACTGGCGTCTTTCCAGAAAGAAGTCACAGTTCCAGTGCCACGATCCCCATTCCGGGGGAGGGACGCGGCGGATGCGTTGGTGAGGGGCACTCAGAAGCGCCTCCCTCAACGGAGTGTGCCCTGACATATTCCGACATGTTCCTTCTGTGGATAAATAGGAGACGGTTGGCCGCTCTCCCTTCTGACCCATGAGGCTTTGTGTTTTCCTTCTGTGGCAGGGAAGGTGTGATTTTTGAGTTGGTTTACTTTTCATCACACGCCCCACAAGTCTAGAAACTTGAAGGGACAAGTGTCTTGCCTTATCACTGATGCTCCTGTCTTACCGTCTGGGTGGAAGGCGGGAGGTTCACTGCTGCACCTGATTGCTGGGTCTGACTTAGAGAAGCTTGTTCCCGCGATGGCACCGGGGACAGTGGGAGAGCACGGGTGTCGGAGCCAGGCAACCCAAGCTCATCATCCCAGCTGAGCCCCCCACTACGTGGGCTCCACCGGAAATCACTTCGCTGAGCCAGTTTCCTCATCTGCAACACAGGTGCCAACATCCTTACAGACTGTAGAATCGCTAAATAAAAAAGAACACACAGCCAGCATCCTGATGCGTGCGAAGTTAGTACTTTTCGTGAGAACCGTCAACTGGAAGAGGTTATCCACGACGAAGAGACCATCATCGGGATCTATGCGCTGATTATTTAACTCACGTGTTAAACCCGACTCAACAGACGGCTACGAAACGAAACTTAAAACGATCCTGGTGAGAAACATTCTTGAAAGTACAATGCATTTGAATCTGCTGGGAACTAACCCCAGGGACCTAGTTCGATGCCCTCCTACCTCGTGTGTGCTTGTACAGTGTGTGGCCACTTGTCTGCCTCTTAATTTGCTGACCACTGGGGCAGAGGCCAAGGCTTTGTATAAGCTTTCTCCAGAACCTGGGCCAAGAGACGTTCTCGAATAATTAACTCCTGATGCTGTGTCCTTCATTTTCACCGCTTCCTAACATTTGCATCCTTCTAAGACTTAAAGCTCTAGAGAAGCTCTTAGAACCACCACTTGAGGGCTGTAGGGGGCGGGGGGGGGCTCATCTTCTTTCTGCATATCCAAATCCTATCCAGTCTAACTCCAATGCCACCTGCTCCCGGAAGCCATCTCGTATCTTGGCAGTCACAAATGGTCTCTTCCTCTACCTCCAGAAACATTGTGGCCACCACTTTGGAGGCCGCTTGTCACGTTCTATTGCAGACCATAGGTATTTTTCTATATGTTTTGTCTCCCCTGGAAGAGTTTAAGTCCCTGGAGGGAGAGGACCCAGGCTGGAGTCCCAGCTCTAGTGTCTCTTAAACAGGTGGCTCCTCACGCAGGACTTAACGTTGCCTGTTCGGTTCATAAGCTGGGCCTCGGGAATGACCATACCTGCACAATAAGGGCTTTGTGAGGACACAACTTGGGTAAAGCAGAAGGTAACTTGTCTGGCCCCAAAAAGATGCTCCATAAACATGTTGGGTGAGTGAACAAAGGGTTGAATGAATGGATGAATGAATGAATCTCAGTTTCCACCAACTTGTACGTAGGAACAAAAACAACCTGTAACTTCAGCAAAGGCATTTGCTACTTGCGAGATTCCAGATCCTTTGTCCCCTTTGTAGGGCAGATGGTATAAATCAAACACCTCTGCCTGGCTGATGTTAAGACCCTTTCCAAAAAAAGCAAGCCCCTTCTTCCTTATATCAATTACCCCTCACTGAGAACTGTTAGAAGCCACTTATAAATAATAAACAATCAACTAAACCAAGTTCCTGACGTTTTCATATAGACGCACTCCTTCGAGTTTATGAGGCCCACACAGAGCCACTTGGGTGGTTGGAAAGGGTACCCCTTCCTCAAGGCACTACTGACGTCTGGCCCCCTGCCTCAGAAAAACTTAGAAATATGCAGCTTCCCTGGGACACCTGAGTTATTCACTACACAACCTGTCTCGTGCCACTTCAATGAAAATAAACTTTAGACTTCCTGACCAGACTTCTGCCCAAACTTAGGTACGAAGTCGAGGGTTTCCACCATCAGAAAAGATTGGAAGGCTGCTGTAGAGTTTTTCTCTCCTTCAGTCCCACTTGCTGAAATGTACTTTGTGTGAAAGAGGAAAGCCTTCAGGGATGGTAAACCCTGGTGCAGCTTCTGGGTCTAGGGTGAGTGGGGTCCCCTCCCCGCCCACCGCTGGAGAAAGACCTAACACGGAGGGAGTCCCAGAGGTCTTACGTCTCGGCTTTTCGGTATTTTCTTGCCCCTGATATAAATTCATCCATTCAAAGATCATGTTTAAAGCAACTTAGACTAAGGGTTAGCTAGCCCTTAGGGGTATAAAGCTGAATGGAACACAGACTAGATTCCCTTTACGGACTCACAGCCCAGTAATGGAGACTGACGTACGATGTGAAAGATACTCTAATAGAATGATGAACGATATACATCATGGGAGCAAAGATGGAGATGTGCCCCAGCACTGTGAATTTTAAGGATTTTGAGCTGACTTTTAAAACTTGGAAGGAACTCACTCAGTAAACAGAGCCAAAAGGGCATTCTAGCTGGATGAAAACGTTGGTGCTAGGGCACAGTTGTGTAGAAAGGCAGAGCGACTTGGGGAGCTGTAAATGCTTCAACCTGTTCCCCAAACTGCAGCCAGACACCTTTCAAAAATGCAAATCTGCCGGGGCGCCTGGGTGGCTCCGTCGGTTGAGCGTCCGACTTCGGCTCAGGTCACGATCTCGCAGTCCGTGAGTTCGAGGCCCGCGTCGGGCTCTGTGCTGACAGCTCGGAGCCTGGAGCCTGCTTCGGATTCTGTGTCTCCCCTGCTCATGCTCTGTGTGTGCATGTGTGTGTGTGTCTCTCTCTCAATAATGAATAAACGTTAAAAAAAATTTTTTTAGTGCAAATCTGCCTAAAATGGTTCTGCGGCTCTCTCTTATCCCCAGGTAAAGTCACCAAGTCCTCAACATGGGATCTTCTAAGCTCTCCCGTGACCAGGCTCCTGCTTACCTCCAAACTTTCTCTCTCATCACTAACAGGCCACATTTCTCTCAGTTGCTTGAAAACACAAAGCTCTCTCACCTTCTAATCTTTGCATATACTGTCTCCCACCACCGACTTATTTGCTTGTTTGTTTGTTTAGAGAGAGAGAGAGAGAGAGTGGGGGAGGGGCAGAGGGAGAGAGAATCCCAAGCAGACCCCATGCCCACAGAGCCTGACGTGGGCTTGATCTCATGAACCATGAGTTCGTGACCTGAGGAAAAATCAAGAGTAGGACGCTCAACCAACCGAGCTCCCCAGGCGCCCCCCACTACCAACTTCTAACTCATATTCACTCCCCAATTCCTTTGGGTCAGGGGGCCCTCCCTGTGCCCTAAGCTAGGTGGGGCCCCTCTGCATGTGCCCTAGCATAGCACCCATTGAACTCCATTGGCCTTCTTGTCTCAAGTCTGTCGTCCCCCTCAGATGGCCAGCTCTACATGATCTATGACTCTCTTGCTCACCACGGGGTTCTCAGAGCCCAGCACAGAATCTGGTATATAACAGGAACTCAGTGAATGGGCCAAGTGAGGTCTGAAGAGAAATCAGGCTGAACGGTTAGGCAGTGTAGACTGTGAAGGGCCTTATGTAGCCCATTAAGGCATTTGGATTTTCTTCACAGACTGTGGGGAGCCACTAGAAGACTTTTAAGTGAGTGCCATAACTATATTTGCATTTTTATCCTTTGGTTTAATTTTTATTTGAGAGAGAGAGAGAGAGAGAGAGAGAGAGAAAGCACTTGTGCAGGGGAGAGGGACAGAGGGAGAGAGGGAGAGAGAGAGGGAGGGAGGGAGAATCCCAAACAGACTCCATGCTCAGCATGGAGCCCAAGGTAGGGCTCGATCCCATGACCCTGGGATCATGACCTGAGCTGCACTCAAGAGTCGGACGCTCAGGGGCGCCTGGGTGGCGCAGTCGGTTAAGCGTCCGACTACAGCCAGGTCACGATCTCGCGGTCCGTGAGTTCGAGCCCCGCGTCAGGCTCTGGGCTGATGGCTCAGAGCCTGGAGCCTGTTTCCGATTCTGTGTCTCCTTCTCTCTCTGCCCCTCCCCCGTTCATGCTCTGTCTCTCTCTGTCCCAAAAAATAAATAAACGTTAAAAAAAAAAAAAAAAGTATATGTTTCGCTTAAAAAAAAAAAAAAAAGAGTCGGACGCTCAACCGACTGAGCCACCCAGGTGCCCCTGGATTTGCATTTTTTTTTATAATTTTTTTTTAATGTTTATTTTTGAGACAGAGAGAGACAGAGCATGAATGGGGGAGGGGCAGAGAGAGAGGGAGACACAGAACTGGAAGCAGGCTCCAGGCTCTTAGCCATCAGCCCAGAGCCTGACACGGGGCTCGAACTCACGGACCGTGAGATGGTGACCTGAGCTGAAGTCGGACGCTCAACCGACTGAGCCACCCAGGTGCCCCTGGATTTGCATTTTTAAAAGGATCACTTTCAGAAAGATAACTCTGGCATCCGTGGAGACAGGATGGATTGGAAGGTTGTCTGGTCTGGAGATAGAACAACTCATTAATGAAGCTGCATTTTTTTTTTTAAATTTTACAACGTTTATTTATTTTTGGGACAGAGAGAGACAGAGCATGAATGGGGGAGGGGCAGAGAGAGAGGGAGACACAGAATCGGAAACAGGCTCCAGGCTCTGAGCCATCAGCCCAGAGCCCGACGCGGGGCTCGAACTCACAGACCGCGAGATCGTGACCTGGCTGAAGCCGGACGCTTAACCGACTGCGCCACCCAGGCACCCCTGAAGCTGCATTTTTAAAAATTTATTATTTATTTATTTATTTATTTATTTATGTATTATTTTATTTATTTATTTATTTATTCTTTATATAGTTTATTTATATTTTTGAGAGAGAGAAAGAGACAGCACGAGCGAGGAAGGAGCAGAGAGAGAGGGAGAGAGAAAATCTCAAGCAGGCTCCACACTCCGGGCAGAGCCCAGGATAGAACTTGAACTCACCGAGCATTAGGTCATGACCAGAGCCAAAGTCAGACGCTCAACCGACTGAGCCACCCAGGTGCCCCAATGAAGCCACGTTCTTAGTGTTCAAAGGGTGAGAGCCTGGATGGATGAGGGGTGTGGTGGGCAATCAGGATGGGTGGGGGGGCACCTGTGTGGCTATTAAACAAGGAGGAACATCAGGACCTGGTGACTGAGCGATTTTGTGGGACATGGAGAAAGAGTCCGGATGGTGCCACAGTTCTGTTTGTTTGTTTCTTAATATGAAATTTATTGTCAAATTGGTTTCCATACAACACCCAGGGCTCATTCCAACAGGTGCCCTCCTCAATGCCCATCCCCCACCCCCCATCAACCCTCAGTTTGCTCTCAGTTTCTAAGAGTCTCTTATGCTTTGGCTCTCTCCCTCTCTAACCTCTTTTTGTTTTTCTTCCCCTCCCCCATTGGTTTCTGTTAAGTTTCTCAGCATCCACATAAGAGTGAAACCATATGGTATCTGTCTTTCTCTGTAGGACTTATTTCACTTAGCATAACCCTCTCCGTTTCCATCCACGTTGCTACAAAAGGCCAGATTGCATTCTTTCTCATTGCCACGTAGTATTCCGTTGTGTATCTAAACCACAATTTCTTTATCCATTCGTCAGTTGATGGACATTTAGGCTCTTTCCATAATTTGGCTATTGTTGAAAGTGGTGCCACAGTTTCTGTTGGGACAACTAGATGAGGAAAAAGGGCAAATTTAAATCAAAAGGACCGTGAAGCAGATTATCTGTTGACTTTGGGTTGTCGGTCACTAGGGCCTCAAAGAAACCCATCTCTTCTGCTGCTTCTGGTCAGCCTTTCTGAGCAAGGAAGCAACAGTATCTGTCTTTCACTCTGCCGGGACCTCTTAGACTCAAGACGTGGGAGAACCCTTGTTCCGTCTGCAGCCCGAGTGAGTCAGTCTGTCCTATCTGGTTATCACATCTGCACCTTTCCATGTGATTCAAAGTCTGTAAGATGTGCTCCCGGCTTCTTCGAGCTCCAGGCTACACTGCTGTGTCATAGGACAGGCACAAAGGAGGCTTTCATTAGCTGGTCCGCTGCCATTAAATTCCTAGGTCATTCCTCTGCTGTGTCCTGTCTCCAGCACAATGACTGACTGACCCAGTGTGCCCACCCTCGGTTTCCCCAGGTCTCGCCCGTGGCCGGGGGTGGCGGGGGAACTCCTTGCCACATTCTGAGCACCGCCCAGGGGAGATTCAGGACAGGACCCCGGCAGAGGCTGGGAGTCCGGGCTGAGTTGTTATGCTCAGAGCCGTATGGAAAATTTGAACAGAGCCTGAGCAAACAGCACGGCTCACTTCTTGGCATCTGTAACTGGGACTCACCAAAATGCAGCGTGGACTCAGCAAGTGAGGTCAACTTTGGCTGAGGATCTCAAACCGAGAGGGGGAGAGTCAAGGAGAGGAAGGAAGGGGACCCCGGATCACATGTCACCGGGACGCAGCCCTTGTTACGACTGAAAAAGGAACCCTTGGGTGGGGGGGGTGGGGAGTGGCCGCTGCAAATCCAGGGGCGGTCTACCCTTGCTCATCTGCTATCTGCCCCCCAGGCTTCCCAGAGCAGTTCACCGAACGCTGCCCCCAGTCAAGTTCAAAGACCTTAGAAAACAACTCACAAACCCTTTGCAAGGAGCGTCCCACATTTGGTCACACAGACATTGGGAATTTCACAGAATTCCCATTCTTATGTAGCCCATTAAGGCATTTGGATTTTCTTCACAGACTGTGGGGAGCCACTCGAAGACTTTTAAGCGAGTGCCATAACTATATTTGCATTTTTATTTTTTTGGTTTAATTTTTATTTGAGAGAGAGAGAGAAAGCACTTGTGCAGGGGAGAGGGACAGAGGGAGAGAGAGAGAGAGAGAGGGAGGGAGAATCCCAAGCAGACTCCATGAAGAGAAATGAAAGTTTCTGTTTTCTCTTCTGAGAAAATGAAGTTTCTGCTTAAAGCCACGAGGAGGTCTCTTATACAACTAGGCATTATTGCTTCTGCACAGAGGCCGGAAGTGTCCACAGCTCCAAATCCTGCAGGCAGACCAACCATTCCCTGGGTGGCAGTTAAAGCCAGCACTTTCAGAGTGAGCATTAGACACTCTCAGGTCCCTGGGGGACATTTTGCTCTCAGATTATAATTTTGTAAATGCTTCTCCAGGGAGCTGAGAGAACTAATGTTCTTACGGAAAAGGGCTTGCTCACTTAAAAACCCACTCACCTCTAGGATTTGCTCCAACACTTACAGATGCTTATAAAGAAGTCCTAGAGCCTTGGTTTTGAGGTTTTACTCTAAAATGCCGGATAAAACTCCCCAAACTTGCTTTATCTAGACTCTTCTGGGGCACATATTAAAAGTCCAGATGTCCAGGCCTGTCCCCTGAAGACTGATTCAGTAGGTTTATAGTGGTGCCTTCTGGAATCTGGATTTTAACAAGGGTGCCTGGAAATTCTTATAGTCAGGCAAGTAATGGCAATGCTTCTGAGCCAGGGGACACGGGTGGAGGGGGCGGGCCAGCCCATGGTCATTCCCACCACAACCCCCCCCCAACAGGGAAGCAGTGACCACAACGGGAAGGAGACCATGCTGGCTTGGGTGACCCCAAGGATCTGGTAATAGAGGCCTATGCTGGGCATGGGGACAGCAGGGAGGAGTACCCCGGAGAGAGGGAAGAAGCATTCAGAACAAGGGTGAGAGGGTTGAGAGTTGCGGGTGGGGGGGGGGGTTGCCAGCCATTCTGCATTTCCTCAAAGCTCATGAGAAGATCATCCCTGAATAATCTATGCTAAATAAGGCCATTGCTGCTCAGATTATGAGTCACAACCCTAGGATTGTTTGGACAGGACCTGTTCGGGGCACAGTGGTGGAGGAAACGAAGTAGACGGTCTAGAGAGTTAGGAGAAAATATACTTTGGGGGGAGGCTTGACCAGCCCTTGATACTCAGATCGTATGGGGCTCCGGTGTGGCTCTGCGACCTCGAGCTCAGTTGAGGGCCTTGTTGATTTCTGTTCGTGAAACCAGGCCTCGCTGCAGACACCGTCTCACCCTTGTCGCCGTGTTTCGGGGGCCAGCACAGCACCTGACACGCAGGACATCGTCCGTGGACCCCACCGCGCAGCTTGGAATCGCATCCCTCGGTATTGCTCGACCTCAGGGCTGCCGGCACTTTGACGGAGATGTCCAGCTCACCACCAGAGCCATATCTGCTCCTCGTTTTCCCTTGAAAGCATCAGGAGATGCTTAGGCCTGTGGCAGGAATCACTGTCCGCTTTGATTTCATTTCAGCGACTTAGTCTCCAGGGGTCTTTCTGGATTCACTCCGCTCTTCAGACTCACGCTGACTCAGGTCCGTCCCTTCAGAGGCGCGCGCTGAGAACCCCTCCTGAAGCAGATTGAATAACCAATCAGCCAGATGCTCCAATCCACCAGCGCCTTGCGTGTGGGCTCCTTCCTGAGGGGCCTTCTCGCTCCTTCTCCAACTCAGCAACACGCTCTACAAGGCCCAGCTGGAATTCGTCAGTGAACGACTGAGCGGTGTGAGCCTTCTCTGACAGCTTCGATTATCAGCTCAAGGAGTAAAAACAAAAGTCAGGAAGAGATGCCAGAGGCAGAAACGCAGCATAGAGCTGGGTCCTCCTGTGGCATGAATAACGTGAGGGAATAGGTTTCTCTTCTAAGCTTTAGCTCCATTTTGGGAGTTTGCTTGCTGGGAGGCATTAAAAAGCCCTTGTTTGACCAGTTAAGAAAATAAATGACCCATGGAAAGATTTATCTGTGATGGACTCACACTGTATTTTCAAGGGTCGGATGTAACATGTATGACTAATAATACCTTTTATTGAGCAACTACTATGTGCCACGTATTTTACCGAGCTAATCTCCACTTCTTAGGATAACCCTGCTGGGTTCCTGGTCGTACCTCCCTTCCCCACCTGCTTCTTTCCAATGAAGCTAGGGCTCTTGAGAAACTTGGTCAAGGTAACAGAAGGTTGCAGAGCTGGGATTGGAACTTTGGACTCCAAACCCTAGAAATCATTTTTTTTTTTTTCAGTCGCTAACCTTTTTTTTTTTTTTTTCCATTAAGCAATAATCGCACCTCAGATAAACCTCACTGGCTACGATACTGCCACTGCACAAAGGTAACCTTTTTTTTTAATGTTTATTTATTTTTGAGAGAGAGAGAGACAAAGCGTGAGCAGGGGAGGGGCAGAGAGAGAGGGAGGCACAGAATCGGAAGCAGGCTCCAGGCTCTGGGCTGTCAGCACAGAGCCCGACGCGGGGCTCGAACTCACGGACCGTGAGATCATAACCTGAGCTGAAGTCGGATACTTAACCAACTGAACCACCCAGTCTTTAATGCTTTTTGTAACCCTAACTTGTGTTTAGTCTTGGTAACAGCTTTATTGAGATACAATTAACATACCCTACCATTCAACCATTGAAAGTGTGCAATTCAATAATCGTTAGTGTATTCACAGGGTTGTGCAACCCTTATCACAATAAATTACAGAACATTTTCATCACCAGAAAAGGAACCCTGTGCCCTTTAACTACTACCTCCCCTATTCCCAGATCCCCTTCCCATCCGTAAGCAACCACTCATCTACTTTCTGCCTTTATAGATTTCTATAGTCTGAACATTTCGTGTAAGTGGCATTATGCAATATGTGTCCTTTTGGGTCTGGCTTCCTTCACTCAACCTATTCTCAAGGGTCATCCGTGTTGTAGCCTGTATCAGTACCTCATCTCTTTTTACGGCTGAATAATACCCCCCTGTTGTACGAACTGAATTGTGTCCCTCCCTGGTACATCAGAATGTGACCTTATCTGGAAATAGGAACACTGTCCATATGATCGATCATACTGGAGGTTATGCATATAGTCGTCTAGGAGTAGGTGGGTCCTGACTCCAGCATGACCAATGCCCTAATACAAAGGGGGAATTTGGACACAGAGACGTGCACACAAGATGAGCACCTGTGGACACAGAGATGAGAGCGATGTGTATGTATGCCCAGGAATGCCAAAGGTTGCCACCAAGCGCCAGCAGCTCAGAGAGATGCGTGGAACAGATTCCCCCTCACCATCCGAAGCAGGCTTCAGGCTTCGAGCTGTCAGCACAGAGCCTGATACAGAGCTGGAAGTCAAAAACCGTGGGATCATGACCTGAGCTGAAGTCGGACTGAACCTCCCACGCACCCCTTCACCAACATTGTTATTGTCTGTCTTTTTTATTACAGCCATACTAGTGGGTTGGAAGTAGTATCATACTGTGGTTTGATTTGCATTTCCCTAATGATTAATTATATTGAATAGCTTTTCATGCGTTTTATGGCCATCTGTGTATCTCCTTTGAAGAAATGTCTATGCAGATTCTCTGTCCATCGTTTCATTGGTTGGTCTTTTATTTCTGAGTTGTAAGAGTTCTTTTTTTTTTTTTTTAATGTTTATTTATTTTTGAGAGAGACACAGACAGAGCTTGAGCGGGGGAGGGGCAGAGAGAGAGGGAGATACAGAATCCGAAGCAGGCTCCGGGCTCCGAGCTATCAGCACAGAGCCCAACTCAGGGCTCGAACTCACGGACCGTGAGATCATGACCTGAGCTGAAGTCGGACACTTAACTGACTGAGCCACCCAGGCACCCCGTGAGTTGTAAGAGTTCTTTGTGTATTCTAGATATGAGTCCCTTATCAGATATTTGCAAATATTTTCCCACAATTTGTGTGTTTACTTTCTTGATGTGTCCTTTGAAACACGAAAGGTTTTTTTTAATGTTTATTTTTATTTATTCTGCTTTTTTTTAATGTTTTTTTATTTATTTTTGAGACAGAGAGAGACAGAGCATGAACGGGGGAGGGCCAGAGAGAGGGAGACACAGAATCTGAAGCAGCCTCCAGGCTCCGAGCTGTCAGCACAGAGCCCGATGCAGGGCTCGAACTCCCAGACTGTGAGATCATGACCCGAGCTGAAGTCAGACGCCCAACCGACTGAGCCACCCAGGAGCCCCTATTTGTATTTATTTTGAAAGAGAGAGAGAGAGTGTGTGTGTGCACCAGCGAGCTCTCACGAGGGAGGGGCAGAAAGGGAGAGAGAGAATCCCAAGCAGGCTCCTGGCTGTCAGCACAGAGCCCAACGTGGGGTTCGAACCCATAAACCGTGAGACCATGACCCCAGCAGAAACCAGGAGGTGGACACTCAACCGACCGAGCCACCCAGGCACCTTTACCAAAACACAAACATGTTTAATTTTGATGAAGCCCATTGTGTATATTGCTAATTAATGTTTTACCCACCTATTTTGCCTCCGCTCTTGCCCCTCTGCGTTCATTTTCCCAAGAGCAGCCAAAATGATCTTTTTTATTTTTAGGGATAAAGCAACCCTGCCAGGCCTCTGCACGTAGGAAAATTACAAAGATTACCCTGTGTGATCTGGCTCCCCCCACTTCTCCAGCATCGTCTTACATTATCTCTCTTGCTCACAACATCCCAGCTTCTCCGACCTTTCTCTAAATCCACCTAGTTCCTGCCGTAGGGACTTTACTGTTCCTCTGTGATACGCTCCTCTCTAACTGACATTCACCTGCTCCTTCTCTTCCGGATTCAGCTCAAATGCTACTTCCTCCAAGAAGTCTTTCCTGATTGCCCTCTCTAATGTAACAACTCCTCACACACCCTGGATACTCTTTATTACATCACCCTGTTCCATTTCTGTCAAGGGGACTCACAAGAAACAATTTTTTTTTTAATTTTTAAAAATTTTTTCACATTTATTTATTTTTGAGACAGAGAGAGAGAGAGAGAGAGCATGAACGGGGGAGGGTCAGAGAAAGAGGGAGACACAGAATCCGAAACAGGCTCCAGGCTCCGAGCTGTCAGCACAGAGCCCGACGCGGGGCTCAAACCCACGGACCGTGAGATCGTGACCTGAGCCGAAGTCGGAGGCTCCACCGACTGAGCCACCCAGGCGCCCCAGAAACGATTTTATGCAAGTTGTTACTATGTTTCTCTGCTAGAATCTAAGTTTGAGAACAGCAGTGACCTTCTCTGGCTAGTTCACTGCTACCCCTTAGTTTTGGGGACAGTGCTGGGCATAGAGAAGGTAGTTGGGAAATATTAGTTGGATTACTGAGCAATGCAATAGGGCAGCAACTAGACAGTGTATTATAGAGCGGTGCTCAGAACTGAAAGAAGCCTTCATAAATCTCAAGATTGGAAAGAACCTCAATCCTCTGGGTTTTACCAAGTCCCTCCAGCACAGTAGAGATTACACAATTTGGAATATTGGGCTTCTGACGCGATGGGAAAGCCAAGCAGTGTATCCTCGCCCATTAAAAACACTTCTCAAATTTTATTTAAAGGTTTATTTATTTTGGGGCGTCTGGGTGGCGCAGTCGGTTAAGCGTCCGACTTCAACTCAGGTCACGATCTCGCGGTCCGTGAGTTCGAGCCCCGCGTCGGGCCCTGGGCTGATGGCTCAGAGCCTGGAGCCTGCTTCCGATTCTGTGTCTCCCTCTCTCTCTGCCCCTCCCCTGTTCATGCTCTGTCTCTCTCTTTCCCAAAAATAAATAAACGTTAAAAATTTTTTTTTAAATAGAAGAAAAAAAAGGTTTATTTATTTTGAGAAAGAGAGAGAGAGAGAAAGCACGAGCAGGGGAGGGGCAAAGAGAGAGGGAAAGAGAGGATCCCAAGCAGGCTCCGTGCTGTCAGCACAGAGCCTAACTCGGGGCTTGATCCCATGAACCGTGAGATCATGCCCTGAACTGAAGTCAATAGTCAGATGCTGAACCGACGGAGCCACCCGGGCGCCCCAAACGCTTCTCAAATTTTAAAATGCAAACACGTATCCGGGGATCTTGCTAACGTTCAGACTCTGCTTCAGCAGGTCTGGGATTCTGCACTGCCACGAGGCCCCCACGTGATGCAGACACTGCCGGGCTGGGGACCGCACTGCCAGCAGAAGGGTTGAGGGGACAGGAGCGCCTTAGTTCACATGTGATGATGCTACATCACTGCCATCTCGACACTAGCACGGTTAAGCCTTCCCATAGCAAGGGAGGAAAAGTGCACGTTTCCATCTCTGAAGGGGTCGGGTCATCGAACGATCGCCTCTCCGCTCTCCAATGCCGGATTTCCCCCTACAAACATATCTTTACAGAATACTTGAGCCCACGGAGAAGGCCCCATCGCGGGAAAAGCCCACCCGCCTTCCTCTCTCTCACACCTCTGCGTTTTCTGTGTGTTGAATCGATACGTCTTCTCTCATTTTCAATGCTGAAAGCAAAGCGCTTACGTGCGATTCAATTCTGTTAACACCTACTGAGCACCTCCTGTGTGCCCGCCCTGTGTTTTGGAGTTAGAGGTACATACAAAGACATCCCCTCTGTCCCAAGAGTCTAGTCTAGTGACAGCAGTGAGACAAGGAAACCCGTGTGCTAGTCATGATACAATGGGGACGTTTCTATGGTGGAAGCACCTAGAACTTTGGGGGAACTGAAGCATTTAAAAAAAAAATTTTTTTTTAACATTTATTTTTGAGAGACTGAGAGCAGAGGAGGAGATGGTTGATTTGGTCCAGAATGTCTTTTTTATTTTTCAGTAGGCTCCACATCCAACTTGCACTCACGATCCTGAGATGGACCGACCAAGCCAGCCAGGTGCCCTTTGGCCTAGAATGTTTAAAAGGGACTTCGTGGAGCGGGCACCTGGGTGGCTCAGCCAGTTGAGCGTCTGTGTCTTGATTTCTGCTCAAGTCATGATCTCATGATCTCATGAAAAATAATAACAAATTATACAATATTATTTTATTATATTTGCTTAACATTTGTTTATTTTTGAGAGAGAGAGAGAGAGAGAGAGAGAGGGAGAACAAGTGGGGGAGGGGCAGAGGGAGACACAGATCCAGCCCCACACTGGCTTCCATGCTGGGGTGGAGCCTGCTTGGGATTCGCCCTCTCCCTCTCTCTCTGCCCCTCCCCTGCTCCCTCTCGAAATAAATAAACATTAAAAGAGAGAGAGAGAGAGAGACTTCATGGAAAGGAGGTTTGGGTTTGATCCTGGAGGATGGTGAGAAGTGTGGTAGATGAACAAGAGAAGGGATGTTCCAGGCTGAGGTTTCGTGGTGAGAAAATACTTCATGGATTCAATGAACGGGTTGTTGGAGCAGGGGGGAAGCCTGTGCAAGGCCGTGGGTCCTGTGCTAGGACTTGCCCTCCAGGAAACAGAGATTAAAGGTAGACAACCATGTTCAAACTACTTACTGCAAAAAACCTCTGTGAGTTGGGAAAAATGAGGAGTTTAGTGCGGTGAAAACGGGACCAGCAAACTTTTTCTGCAAAGGGTCAGATTGTACTGTAAACGTTTGAGGTATGTGAGCCATTCAGGGTCTGTTGCAACTGAATGGGTGTGGTTGTGTGCCAATAAAACTTTATCAATGCTCACATTTGAGATGCATATCATTTTCTTTTTTTTTTTTAATTTTTTTTAACGTTTATTTATTTTTGAGACAGAGAGAGACAGAGCATGAATGGGGGAGGGGCAGAGAGAGAGGGAGACACAGAATCTGAAGCAGGCTCCAGGCTCTGAGCCATCAGCCCAGAGCCCGACGCGGGGCTTGAACTCACGGACCGCAGGGCTCGAACTCACAGACCGCGAGATCATGACCTGAGTTAAAGTCGGACGCTTAACCGACTGAGCCACCCAGGCGCCCCATGGGATGCATATCGTTTTCATGTGTCACAAAATATTATTCTTCTTTTGACTTATTTTTCTACTTTTGGGAAACGTCAAAACTGTTCTTAGCTCAGGGGCACCTGGGTGGCCAGGTTGTTAAGCGTCTGACTCTTGGTTTCATCTCAGGTCATGATTTCGCACTTCGTGAGTTCAAGCCTCGAGTCGGGCTCTGTGCCAACGGTGAGGAGCCTTCTTGAGATTCTCTCTCTCTGTCCCTCTCAAAATAAATAAGTAAACATATATATAACATTCTTAGCTCAAGGACGGTATAAAATCAGTCTGCAGGCCGTATCTGGCCCCTGGGCCATAGTTGCAGACTCTGGGTGGGAACAAGGTCAAGACAAGGTAATAGCGGAGGAAGCTGGAAAAAAGCCTGGAGGGAAAAAGGAGTTTAAACTTTATCCTGTGGCCAATAGGGAACCGTTGGAGTTGTTCAGGGCAGGGGTAAGGTGTTCAACTGAGGCACAAGTGGAAATCTGTGCCACCTGGGTGACCTACGAAGCTTGAGAATGGAGCTGAGTGGAGGGGGAAGCCAGTGATTTGATTCAAGAAAATAAATTACTGCGAGCACTCAGTAAAAGCCTTAGAAAATCTATTTACATACAGAGTGCTAATTAAACTTTCTTTGCTTTTTCATTAAAGCAGACCACACCCTCTGTTGGCGCTGAATTGTGTTGTTCTAAGCACTTGAAAACAACAAATGGCATTTTCTTAATTACTCTAAGATAATTTTTATTAACACAAGCTGCCCTTGCGTGTATAGTCCAATTTACTGAGGTTTTGTCCTATATGTGCTTTATCCCATAAGCATGACTCAGAGTGGGAAGGGAAGATACAATTATACTCAGTAGTGGGCTGGTAAATGTTTAACCACCTGCTCTTGGAAGAAAATGTGTGTGTGCACATACATTTAATTTTCGCTGACATAAAGGAAATGTAGCACCCAACTGAAAAATAATAACAAATTATACAATATTATTTTATTATATTTGCTTAACATTTGTTTATTTTTGAGAGAGAGAGAGAGAGAGAGAGAGAGAGAGAGAGAACAAGTGGGGGAGGGGCAGAGGGAGACACAGAATCCAAAGCAGGCTCCAGGCTCTGAGCCATCAGCACAGAGCCCCATGCAGGGCTCAAACCCACGAACTGTGAGATCATGACCTGAGCCAAAGTTGGACGCTCAGCCGACTGAACCACCCAGGCGCCCCACATAATATTCTTACCGTAAATTCCACGCAGCTAATTGATTCTCACGGAAAGCTTTGGTTACTTTTGGCCGAACTCTTGCGTTCGTGGCCCAACGGTGTTTGCGATTCAACCGTGATCTGACACAATGAGACCGTGGATAAATGCTTGATGCTTATCCAGCTCAGCAAAGGAGTTGTTCCTGCCGTTGATAAACGAGTGTGGTTCTGACATGAATGTTGGTGGATAGTTTGTCCGTGTTAACAAATGACACAAAAGTGAAGCCATGAAGATGTATGTGGTAACTTCACTCATCAGTCAGGAGCGACCTCTTCGCTGAATCACGTGGCAGTCTGAAAATACTAGAAGAATACGACCTCAAATATTTTCACTACTCACAACGTAAAGGTTATAGACCCGACACGCTTTTAATCTGCGTTATTAACGTTTTCTCTGCCACGTCATTAAGTTTAGACGATCAACAAAACGATAAATAAAACCTTGAGATTTAGCATTGGTAAATACTCCCACCATGGACGATTCCAAGCTGTGAGAACGGGAATTGGGAAGAGATATACAACAGCACACCATTAGAGTAGTGTTTGTACCGCAGAGGTACAACCCACAGTTTGCAGAACTTCTGAAAATCCACCAGCCCGTTCTCTCTGGAATCAGATCCAGCTGGCTCCAGCATAGTGTCGATTATACCTCATTTTTCTAGACTGTCTCTTGCAGTTTACCAACCGGAGGGTCACCTGGAGAAACTTTGTTTAAAACCGAAAAAAAACCAAAAAAACAAAAAAACCCAAAAAACAAAAAACACAAAAAACAAAACCAGACCTCAAGTACCTTCATGCGAAGTTAGCTATGAATAGATCAGCTGGTCATCTAAATTTTCCACCTTAACAAAATGACAACGTTCTCAAAAATTGGCTTCGAATATCCTCTAAAACAGTGCTCATTCTCAAATGTCTAGGACCAAGGATAAGATTCTCAGTAATAATATGGCCCCTGTGGCATTTTCTCTCTTGTGGCCAAACTAACATAAAACATGGGTCATGGAATTGGGGGGAAGGCCAGTGCAGGAAGGAGGAAGGAGCCTTCAAACTCAGCTAGCCCAGCTTTTCATTCTTCAGATAAACGGAATCCAGAGAGGTTAATTTACTTATCTAAGTCAGAGAAGCGAAGCTGATATCAAAACCTAAGTTTTCAAGTGTAAAATAGTTTCTGTGTGCTAATTTTTCTCTCTCAAGCGCAAGATGAGATCATTGTGGTAAATGTACTCAGACTTCTCTTACTTTGGGATAAGTGGGTGGCTTGAGTAATACTGTTTCGGGGAGAACCATTGTTAGGCTGTAGAAAAGAAACCTCTGGGTATGTATACTTACATATTACATCACAAGGGTTGTTGTGGATATCCTCCCTCTTATTTCATTACACTGTTACCATAATTCTTTTTTTTTTTTATTTTTTAGTGTTTATTTTTTTGAGAGAGAGAGAGAGTGCGAGTGGGGGAGGGACAGAGAGAGAGGGAGACACAGAATCCAAAGCAGGCTCCAGGCCCTGAGCTGTCAGCACAGAGCCGAAGCAGGGCTCGAACTCACAAGCCTTGAGATCATGACCTGAGCAGAAGTTGGACGCTTAACTGACTGAGCCACCCAGGCGCCCCCCTGCTTTTTTTTAAGTTTATTTGTTTTGAGAGAGAGAGTGAGACCGCAGGGGACGGACAGAGAGAGAGAGAGAGAGAGAGAGAGAGAGAGAGAGAATCCCAAGCAGGCTCCACTCTGTCAGCACAGAGCCCAATTCAGGGCTTGAACTCTTGAACTGTGAGATCATGACCTGAGCCAAAACCAAGATTCAGACACTTAACCAACTGAGTCCCCCAGGCGCCCTACATAATTCTTCTAAGGCACAGATCTAGTCATTCCAAGAGTAATTGTTCACAAATTAATAGCAAGTGAACTGGGCAAGTCTTGCGTTAAACCAGCCAACCCTCAAGCACATTTCAGAGTCAAGAACACATTTTATACCTTGATCTGAGAGTGAAAAATCCCAGGTTCTTGAGAATGACTGGAGGCAGAAAATTCCTTTGGAAAACGGGCTGTTGGCCAGTCTCAATGGGCTGCTGAAAATGTCACTTTTGAGAGGACAATTTCTTTCCTCTTCCCTGGAAATGACAAGCCTCCAACACCATGTTTCTTTCTTTCTTTCTTTCTTTCTTTTTTTTTTTTTTTCCTTTTCTTTTTAAGTAATACAAACCTACAATCTCTTATCTGAAACCCCTGGGGCCAGATGTGTGTGGAATTCGGAACTTTTCAGGTTTTAGAATGGTAATAAAGCACATATACTGGCTATTCTGAGTCATCCCCAGTGGGGTCTGGGGCAATACTCCATAATCAGGCACATTTATATTTTGTAGTAAAACATAACTATTCAAATGAAGTGGGAGAAATAAGAATATAAACAGCTTCGTGTCAGTTCATTTCAGGTCAGTTTTACCATTAATAAGGCTGTTTATTTTTTATTTTTTTAAATTTTCTAATGTTTATTTTTTAGAGAGAGAGAGAGCGAGCACAAGAGGGGGAGGGCAGAGAGAGAAGGAGACACAGAATCGGAAACAGGCTCCAGGCTCCGAGCTGTCAGCATAGAGCCCAACGTGGGACTCGAAGCCACAAACCACGAGATCATGACCTGAACCGAAGTCGGATGCCTAACTGACTGAGCCACTCAGGCACCCCACCATAAGGCTTTTTAAAACATTAGGTTTTCAGGGCTATGTAGATACAAAATTTCTTGGTGAGGGAATACAGACCTTTAATGATGTTATCGGAAAGTCTTCCCTTCGTACATTAAAAAAATGTACGTGTATGTGTGTAATGTTTTCTTGACCCACGTTCAACTTTAATTTTATTATTATTTGTTGGAAACTACTCATTCTCGTTATAGTAATCTCAGAGGCACATTAGCTGTGTCTGGCTCAGACCTTGTTTTAATTCCCAGCCTGTGCACAGGGCAAGGTTTTCTGCGATTCTTCTGCGAGAGTACACGGCTTTCGTGTTCTGTCACAGATGTCATTTTATACACCAGCGGACTTGGTAATGACTTGCTTCCCACCAGCCCTCCCAACCACTTGTATGGTGCATTGCAGCTTTGCAATTTTATTTTTGTGGCTACTAAAGTCTCCTGTAAAGTTACCTGAAAAGTTATATTAAACTACAGGAAACAAGAACAGGCATTGCATATAAAGAGAGCAGAGAAGAACACCAAGCTCAACTTTGTCCTTGTAAAAGCAGTCTTGATCAGTCTGGTTAATGCTGTACTAGATGCCAGGGAAAAACACGACTTCCTCCTCTTTAACCCTCACAGCCTGATGGATACTAGTCCTCTAAAAATCAAGACTTGAAAAACTATCCGGAATATTCTCCGGCGACAACAAAGAACGAAACAAAAGCTGTAGCTGGAAAACCAGCGAGGAGGAAAACAGAGTCTGCTCGGTGTAGGGGAGGATGTATTAACATAAATATGTACAGGACTTGGATTGTAGACTTAGTAGCATATAGAGGAAACCCACCAAAGACACCAAAAGAGTGAAAACAGCTAAAAGGAAGATAGGAGCAGAGATGCTACAGTTTTAAAAATTGTAACTCATTGCCTAGTGCGGCAATAAAAGCCATCCACTAATACCGCTATTTCAGAAAGTTAAATTTCACATGCAATGCTACTAAAATACCAAAGGCCATACATAACGTCTGACCCACGCTGCCATCTCATATAGCAAATTCTTACATGGGAGCTTAAAAAAAGATTGTTTGACTGGTCCACTGTCCTGCAGCGTCAGGAGGCTGCTTTGTCTGACATATTGAATTTCCAATGTCTCTCACACTTCCTCCTTTTCAGATGCACAAAAGGTTTTTGTAAAGTTTCTCTTGCTTTTATTGCTGGCAGCTACAGAAACCATGCCACATGCCTGGCGTAGAGTTATAGGGTGTGATTTCATTTGACTAGTGTCTTCAGAGCTTCTGGATTTTTAAAAATAACCCTTAAAGTTTCCTTAAGAGCTGTTACATGAAAATCTGTACGAATTCAAACTGCGTGCTGAATCAGTTATGCATGAGAGTTGCCTGCCATTGTTGCGTGTCCCCTCTGAAACCACAGGAAGAGGGGCTCTTTCCCCAGATTCGCATCCACTGCCTGGGTTCCCTCCACATCCTGCAGGAATTTCACTTGAGGGCATGCAGTTACCTTCCCAGGGTGGGTCCTGGTCTGGTACTCTAAAACTATTTCCAAGGAACGCAGAATGACCTAGGCTCGTACAAGCTTTCGGAAACACGACGGGGACATTTCCTAGGGGCCTGTGAGCTCGGCAGCGCCCAGACTTCGAAGTCAGCGGACCCGAGTTTGAAGCCCCGGTCGCCCCCGGGGCCTTCACCGTGTGCTCTGCGGCTGCGTGTTCTATATAAAGCAAACAACCCTCGCTTTACGTGCCTCGTGAGCTCGAGAGGATTAGGTGACTTTACATAGAGCACGGGAGCATCACCATATGGTCATTTCTTGTCACCGTTACCGAACCCCAAACTGGCGGCGGGCGGGGGTGCGGGGTGGGGTGCGGGTGATGCCCGGCTGGGCGCGGGAGACACTCGTCGCGCCGAGTGCGGGCGGGGGGCGGAGCGCACCGTCCGGCAGGGGGCGAGCTCCTCACACTTTCTCTCTCGCCTGGACGGGCATTCCCCGCGGTTTAGGGGGGGACCCCAAGGAAGGTTCCTAGCGCCGGGTAGGGGAGGGTAGACTGTGGCTGGGCCCGGAAGGGTGAGACGAGGCCCCGCCTGCCCGCGAGGCCCGCGGTGGGGGTGGGGGCGCGCCCTCGAACCACGGCGCGCGGCGCGGGGCTCGAACGCCGAGACAATGCGGCGCGCGGCGGCGGGCGAGCGGCTCGGCGGGCCGGGGCGCGCGCCGTCTTCCTTCCTGCAGGCTCGGCTTCCCGGCGGCGGCGGCGGCGGCGGCGGCGGCGGCGGCGAGCGCGCGGATTGGCGGCCCGGCCCTCCGCGCCGCCCCGCCCCGCGCTCGGCCGGCCGCCGCCCCCGGCCCGGACCCGCCCCTCTCCGCGGGAGTCGCTCGGGGCCCGCGGCTGGGTGGCCGGCAGTTCCCGCCGGCTCTGCGCGTCCGCCTCGGGGCTCGCTCGGGAGGGCAGGCGGCGGAGCCCTCGGCGCGGCTGGCGGACCGGCCGGGCCCGAGCTGCGCGGGGCTGCGCGCGCGGCCCCTGCTCCCGCCGCCCGGCCCCGCGGGCGGCCGACCCGCGCCCTGCGGCGGCTCCTGCGGCTCCTGCGGCGGCGGCCCGCGCCCCGGCGCTTCCCTTTGTCCGCCGGCCGGGCGAGCTGCGGGCGCGGCGGCGGCGTCCGAGCGGCCGGTCGGAGCCCGCGCGGCGGCTGAGGCGGCGGCACCCCCGCGGCCGGCCGCCGGCGCCCGCGCGCCGAGGCGATGCCGGACCAGATCTCCGTGTCGGAATTCGTGGCCGAGACCCATGAGGACTACAAGGCGCCCACGGCCTCGAGCTTCACCACGCGCACCGCGCAGTGCCGGAACACGGTGGCGGCCATCGAGGAGGTGAGCGGCGCCGGGCGGGCGTCGCCGGGCGGCGGGGGCGGGTGGCCCCGGCCTCAGGTGGCCTCGCGCCCTGCCCGCCGCCCGGCCCTCCCCCGCCCCTGCCCCCCGCGCCCGCAGCCCGGGAAAAGTTTCTTTTCCTCCAAATCGGACGCGGCCGGGCCACCCCTGCCCGACACAGAAGCCCTTTGTTCCGTGTAGGTGGCTCCGAGGAGATGGCTGATGGCTACCTTGGGCCTGTTTAAGACCCCCCCCCCCTCCTCCCGCCGCCCTCGTTTCCCTCTCGGGGCCCCGGGCCGGGCGGTTTCCCGCAGCGCGGCCAACTTTGGCCGGGAAGGCGGGGTGGGCGGTGAGCTGGGACCCCCCGCGCCCGCCGCGGCCGGGGTGGTGGGCTCGCCAGCCTTCACCCGGCGCCCACCTCCCACTTGTTCTGGGAGAGCCCCTGCACGCAGCCTGCCCCGCGGCGCAGCCGTGTGCTCCGAGCCCCGCTGCAGCCCTGGCCCCCTTTGCCCGCCCCTCGGGTGGGTGGGAGGACCGTGGGAGGACCCCGGCCGTCCGGGGAAGGTGTGCACACCTTAGCGGGGAAGGCCTGACCGCATTCCACACCGCGCCCGGCAACCGAGTGCGGGGAGCTGAGTGCGGAGCCGGGGCTTCTGATCCGAAGACGTGTGATAGCCGTCCCCCAGTTGCGTGTGTCTCACCCTCTTGAACCCCCCCCCCCCGATTGCCCTCCTCCCCATCAGCCTGGAAAAGGCCTGATTTTAATCAAGTGCTTTCAAGGTGCAAAGTCATCATGCCTAGTGCTAACTGGTAAGCCCTCCACATCCTGCGGAGAGAACCCTCAGGAATGAACAAGCTTAGGTTGACAGTCAAAGCAGCATGCGTTGTAGGGCAGAGTTTGTGAGTCCAGGGCCCCCGCTGCTGTGTGGTTTAGGGTAGCTCCTCGCCTCTCTGCTCTCGTTTTCCTTACCTAGCGAACAGCAGTAATAAATACATCCTTTCCCGGACCATTATGAGGGTCAGAGACGCGGTGTGTGACGTGCTTAGCACTCTGCTTGGCTCCTAATAGGTAACTGGTTTACAAGCCACACGTGTGCCAGTATAGAATAGATGATTAAATTTCTCTTGGCCAGAATGTCAAGTTACAGCCTTAAAATGGGGTATCGCAGGCATTTTAGAAGAAGATGATTGGGCTAGAGTGAGTGAGGGGAGGTCACGACAGAGCTTTTTAAATTAAGCGATGCCATTAATTTTTTTTGCCCGCTTTGAGCAGAGCATCTGCTGTTAGGAATTGCTTGGGGGGAAAAAAAAACCCAGAATGTTTCTCTTAATGGGGATTTATATTTGTGTAGACATAAACAGTTAAAAGTAATAGATTTAGCATTATGAATGTTTTAAGTATAGCCAGGGCCCCCTCCTACCTCCCTCCTTTCTTCTCTCCTGTTGTTTTGGTGGAGGAGAGCTGCATGTAAACCTTTTGTAGTGAGTTCTGTAATCCCACATCTACTTGTGTCAGCAAGGCTTAAAAATGTTGGCTTCAAATTAAAACAACAACAACAAAAAAAAGGCTTTAACTGAGGCAGATGGAGATGACCCAGAGAAGTTTTTTCAGAAGTACTGGTTGAAAAGCAAGGGGAACATTTTCATCCTGTTTTGAGAATACACCATTAATGATGTCTATGGAATGATTGCAACCAAAAAACTAGCTGAGTGTTTCTTTAGGGAAGGAAGCCTTGTACACGATGCCTTAAAGAAGGCTTGATTATATATAAAGTTCTGTTTCTTTTCCCCACTGCTGTTTGTCAGCTAAATATTATTAACACTGGCAGGTGCTGGAGAGTTAGGCAAATAGGAATTGCTCTTAAAATTGGCATACCCTTCCTCTGATTAATTTTCATTTGCAGTGTGTAATTTCCAAAGCCTTTTTTTTTTTTTTTTTTTTTTTTTTGTATGCTGTGCAGGAGATTACCCGAGAGCTCAGTTACTGAGCAGATTAGAAAGAGACTGGATTTGGTCATTTTATTAAATTGCAAGCTTGCTCCCTGTTGCCATCCAAGCACACGGATTGGTTAAACTTTCAAAAATGAAAAAATTGAAATCGTTACAAGTCTATCTTCACTTTTAAAAATGTAATTTTGAGAGAGAGAGGGAGGGAGGGGCAGAAAGAGAGGGAGAGAGACAGAGAGAATGCCAAGTAGGCTGTGCTGTCAGTGGAGAGCCCAATACAGGGCTTGAACTCGTGAGATCATGACCTGAGCCAAAATCAAGAGTCAGATGCTCAATGGACTGAGCCACCCAGGCGTCCCATGTCTCTTTTCACTTTAGGCAAATCCACTGTTCATACTATGATATGAAATATGTGAGTTTGGATTTTTTTTTAAATGTTTGTTTATTTTGAGAGAGGGAGGAGTGAAGAGAGAGGATCCCAAGCAGGCTCCACATACCTTTATCTCACGAACCGAGAGACCATGACCCAAGCCAAAGTCGGATGCTTTAACCGACTGAGCCACCCAGGCGGCCCGTGAGTTTGGATTTGTGAAAAAACTAGATTTGAGAGGTGTTTACTCTCTGAGGAATCACTGTAGATTCCTTTAAATAATGCTCTCTCCTGGGGTGTGTAACGTTCATTCCCATTTCCAAAACTTGTTCCAAATAGTTGCATTAACAAGTGATGCCCACATATTTCAGTTTTCAGCAAGCATTAACTTTTCATACTGAAGTGAGGCAGAGAGTGGCTCTTGTGACATAAATTACTCATTTACCATAAAATAAATTTAAAAATTGCAAGCCCTGTTCCTGGGTTTAAATAAATGACTCATGGGATTAGCAAACTAATTTTAAACTGATAAACCTTTGGGAACCTATTTTTTCCAATATAGGTTATGTCTGATAAAAAGTGTTTTACAACTGACATGTACTTTTTGGATACGTACATCTGTAGCTGGGCTGTTGGTAGCTGTTGGGTCCCTACCCTGCGCTATGAATATCACATCTGTTGTATTTATTCCTTATTGCTGATTTATACATGAGGAAACTGAGGCTCAGAGAAGGTAATTTGTTCAAGGTTATAGAGCCTAGTAAGTTGAAGAGCTGGCTCCACGCTGTTTTCAGAAGTGTTGCTGTTTTTTAAGATGATTTTTAAGTAATCTCTATACCCAGGGTGGGGCTCGAACTTATAACCTTGGGATCAGAAGTTGAGCTCAAGAGTCACATGCTCTACGACTGAGCCAGCCAGGCACCCCCGTCTTCTGTCCCTTTTAGTGATGCTGAATTCTCTGAATTCCTCATTTGTTGGATAGTTATGGGTTCAAGTTCAGACTCCACCACTTGCCAGTTTTGTGAACTTGGCTGAGATGCGTTTTCTTATTTTCCTCAGCACTAAGTTCTGGATAACAATACCTCTCTACTTCAGAGGGTGGTGGGGAGGGTTCAATGAGATAAGATACAGCACAGTATCTGACAGGCACCGGGTCTAGTAAATGCTAACTGCTTGACGACATAGTTAATCCGTAGAACCTGTTGAGGGCTCTGGCACCAACATGGGTTTACCTGGGGGTTGGGTAGGAAGAGTAGAGAAAACGGAGGAATGGTTGAATAAGTTAAGTGAATGAAAACTGTATTTGTTAACCCATGCTTGTTTTTTTTTTTTTTTTTAACCAGTGTGTTGTCTCGCCTGGTGATCACTTTCTCTGGGTGAAGTAATTATTGTGCACATTTTTAGCAAAGTCTGCTGCTACAACTGGATGGAATCTGTGTTTTTGGAAATAATGGAAAAAAATAAGTAGTTGTGACATAACTCTGAGAAGTGAGCTTCTCCCCGCCCCCCACCTTTTTGGGGGGGTTATTTCTGTCTCCGTTTCTTGGAGTCTCTAGGCACTTTGAAATACTCTCAGAATAAGAAAAGGTTGTATACGTACTTGGAATATTCATGTTGATAGTTCAGTCCTCCTGTAAAACACCATCCATGCTGCCTTGCCTATTTGGCTTTTGTTAGATATGTAGTTTTAAAAATAAATTTGATGTTGACTCGTAAGTATTACAATTTAATCTGCTTCCTTCCGGGGCCATAATTCTCTACTCTGTTGTCCTTGGTTACCTTGGAAATCTCATTGCTGTCACAAGCACAGGGTTCTAACTGCAGGGATAAAATGAGCCTGTGGGCTGCACAGATTCCCAGGGGCCTTGCTGTCCTTGGGGCCAGATGCCCCTCCCAGCAGTTCTAGTGGGAACCTGGCCCATGTGCTTTTTAGGCAAGAATGTGATTCTGAACCTCAGCCCTTTGTGAAGAGGGCTCTTCCAGATCCCAGACTAGTAGATTTTGCATCTGTTGTCGGAAGGACATAATCTTTTCTTGCCCGTGTGTTTGTGTTTTTGGAAATGAGGTTTTGTGGTCAAACAGGGCCACCTTATTTATGCTGTGTTCTGAAATCTGGACTTAAAACGTGTTTGGAAATTTTTGAGTCACTTAAGGAGGAACCGATCTTCTCTTGTTATGTAATCCTCCCTCCTCCTCCCAATTGTTTCCCCTGTTTCTTGTGATTAACAGTAAAAATACTAATGATTCTCCCAGTAGGGTCCAGGCTCTGACATTCATGCAGTATTTATTGAGTCCTGCTGTGTGCTAGGTGATGGGAATAGAATACCAAGTGAAGTAAGTTCCCTCTTTGAAAGAACCTACAGCTTAGTGGGAGAGGCAGACATCCTATAACAAATCAGTGCAATAAACCAAGTCACTGTGAGAGCTGGGGCTTTAAGATTGTCCAGGATCATGGATGCCCAGGGATGGCATTGGTCAAGTGTGCCTGGGGTTGTGGTTAGGAGTGCGGTTGAGTCATGAGGTCAAGGTGGTCATCTGTGGGTTACCGCATGCTTTAGTCACTAAAGTGTCTCAGAATGGCCTTCTGTGGCTGCCTTCCTGCCCTAGGTAAGTACTGATCCACTCCTGAGCTGGTGCCATCTAGGCCTCTGATAGAGTTTTCACAGTGTCCCATCCACAGAGGCTGCGCAGGCCAAGAGTTTGCAGGGATCCTTAATTCTTTTCTTATGCTGCACATTTCTAGGAATTGGTGCCTTCATGGAGCATATGCATTCTAGATCTGTATTAATATGGTAGCCTAAGATTAAAAATTCAGTTTTTCCACTGTACTAGACGAGATTCAGGTGCTCAGTAGTCACGTGTGTATTGAACAGTGTAGATTTAGAACATTTTCATCCTTGCAGAAAGTTTTGTTGGACAGTGATGTTTTAGACCCTTGCAGCTCAAAGCAAGGTCCACTGACCAGCATTAGCATCATCTGGGAGCTTGTCAGAAATGTAGAATCTCAGATTCCACCTTAGACCTAGTGAAATTGAGTCTACATTTTATTTTATATTTTTGTTTTTTAAATATTTATTTTTGGGGTGCCTGGGTGGCTCAGTTGGTTAAGTGTCCAACTTTGGCTCAGGTCATGGTCTCACGTTTCGTGAGTTTGAGCCCTGAATCAGGCTCCGTGATGACAGTGTGGAGCCTGCTTGGGATATTCTCTCTCTCTCTCTCTCTCTCTCTCTCTCTCTCTCTCTCTCTCTCTGCCCCTCCCCCACTTGCTCTCTCTTTCTCTCTGTCTCTCTCAAAATGAATAAACTTAAAGAAAATTTTTAATGTTTATCTTTGAGAGAGAGAGAGCACAAGCAGGGGAGGGGCAGAGTGAGAGGGGGACAGAGAATCAGAACCCAGGAACCGTGAGATCATGACCGGAGCCAAGGTCAGATGCTTAACTGACTGAGCCACCCAGGTGCCCCCGAGTCTATATTTTAATAACATCCCCAGGTGCATTGTCTGCATATTAAAGTTTGAGAAGCACTGATGTAAGAGTATGAATCCTTGCTGCAGTTAGAATCACTTAGGGGGGATTTTGTGGCCTAGAGGTGCCTGGCCTGTTCTCTGAAACTCTGACTTACTGGTTTGGGTGAGGCCTGCAGCTCATTGGCATTTGAAAGCTTCTCCACAAATGGAGTTGGTAATTATTGCAGTAAACAGATAGTTATGTAATGTAATGTCAAGTAATGATAAGTGATAAGAAAAGTTCTGTAGAATTTGGGAGTAGCAAGTGACTTTGGAGGTTGGGAGGCAAATCAAGAAAGGCCTCTGAAGACATGACGTTAGAGCAGTGCCCGGAATGCAGTGAGGAATCCAGCCCGGGAAGAGCCGAATGGAAGCACGGCACGTGAAAAGGCCAGAAGATGTGACCGGACTGGGGCATTTAAGGACAGGAAGAAGGAGGTGGGTGAGGAGAGAAGGGTGAGGGCGGGCAGGGACAGGTCACACAGGCCTTGATGGTCTTGGGAGGGGATCGGACCTTGTTCTGATGTGATGGGAAGCTATCACAGGGTTTGAGCAGGGAATAACATGGTCCCATTTACGTTTTACAAGTGTCACGGCGATTGTTCTACAGAGAATAGACCAGCAAGGCAGGAGACAAAAGCGGGAGACTGGTGTGGCGAGGAGTCTGGTGCAGGCATCCAGGCAAGAGGGTCTTGGCCTGGGTGGTAGCGGTGGGGGAGAGGAGAGGTCTGGTGGAGAGATAGAGTGTTGGTATGCCGGGGAAGTGAGCAGGACAGAGTTCCTGCCCCGCAAGACCGAAGTCAAGCCCAGTTCACCCAGGCCGCCTGGAGACTAGACCTCCCTGCATCTCTAGAGTGAAGCGTCTGCTGCTGCTTAGTGTCAGCATCGAGGCCAGCTGTGTGCCACTCAGCTTCACTGGTTGGAGAACTTCTGTTAAAACCAATCCGGAGGGTGCCTGGGTGGCTCAGTTGGTTGAGCCGCCGACTTCGGCTCAGGTCATGGTCTCACGGTCGTGGGTTCGAGCCCTGCGTCAGACTCTGTGCTGAACGCTTGGAGCCTGGAGCCTGCTTCGGATTCCGTGTCTCCCTCTCTCTAGTCCTCCCCCATTTGCGCTCTGTCTCTCTCTGTCTTTCAAAAATGAATAAATGTTAAAAAAAAAAAAAACAACAATCCTGAATATTTGTTTTGTTTCATGGCAGATAGGGATGGGGTAGACTCAAAGTCTAGCTGTGTAGACCTGGGCTGGAGGGGTATGTTCACTTCCCTCCGCTGCAGAGGACAGCAGGGGACACTTCATTGACTGTGTCAGATGCCCGAGATCCTGCCTCTGATCCAGCTCCCCAAACACCCCTCTTTCCCTGCTACAGAGAGCAGGGGAGGTCACCTGGTCACTGTCCAGCGGTAAAAACATGCCTCCCTGGCTTCAACTTTTGTGTGTTGTGTGCTCTTAAAGCAGTTGCCAAGGGCCCTTCCAGGTGCTTTTGTACCATCATCATTTCATCACGTGAGTCACGTTGTGGAATAAACGGGTCTGGAATACTTGGGCTGTAGTTTTATTTGTATTAGGTTTTGCTGAGTTTATGGATTCATAAATATATGCTGGGCACCTACCAATATGCTGTCACTGCCAGGTCAGGGCTCCTTCCCCGTAAGCCACTTTAGAAGTCCTGATGAGTATAGGCAATATCGTGAGACATTTCAAACTCTAAAGTTGTATTAATAGAGCTCTTATTAGAGTCACAGGTGCGGCTGATATTAGTGCGGCGTGTTGCTTATACTCATTACTGAGGAAAAATGCTGCATTTCACTCGGGATAATGAAATACAGATGCACTTCTTTTTTCCAATCCAAATTTATGGACCCCTTGCATTCAGACAAAGACTCCTAGGCTTGACGATAAGATCCTTTCAGTTAATTGTTTTTGGAGTGTGTGATTGACTCTGTAACAATGCTCTTTAAACAAGCTTCACGGTTATTACCCTGTCATTGTCATGAGTTGGTTGTTAGAGTCTCGCCGAGGAATGTCGTCTCCTAAGCCGGTGTTAAAATTATCGAGTGGTGAAGGTGTTTAGGGGTGAAGGTGGTTTGGCAGCCACGGTGTGCTCCGCACTGTTTCAGAGTCCGGGCTCGGCACTTTCTCCTATGGTCGCGTGGATTGCACTTCCGCGTGCCTTGGAGTTGAGCAAAACTGTGGATGCATCTCTGAGTCCCGTTCTTAGGACCATGAGCTGGGCTGCCTCTCCACAAGCCAGTTCCCCAGTTTTTACTTCCCCTGTGTTGCTAGCATGTTCTACCCTATCCTTTCACTCGGTAGGGCAAGCTTGTTTGTGAAGCCAGAGTACGTGTTTCAGGTATCTTCCTGTCCAGAGTTTTAAGGGAAACTTTGCAGGCCTTGGGTTGTTTTTGGTGCTGTTGTTGCGTGAGTGTGTTTGGGACATCCACAGCATGGCTGAAGCGTGACTGTTAGTCACCGTTGTTGTTTTTTCTCCGCTCTTGTCTTTCTAGCATTTATTGGGTGCTTACTGTGTGCCAGACATGCTTTAAGTTCTTTGCGTATACTATTACCTTGTTTTAATTGTTACAAAAACGCTGCATGGTTCCGAGAACCTAAGCCGCTTTACCAAGATCACAGAGCTGGGAAGTACTGGAGGCAGGATTCCAACTCTAGCATTTTGACACGAGGGCCTGCTCCTTTAGCAGCCGGCTGCCTCTGTGTAACTTGGGCCAGAAAAGCCTCCCTGTGTTGATGCCTCTGTGACGACTGGGACCCCTCTCGCTGTCAGCGTTAGCGACTGGCATCTATTGCGTTTCTTGAGTGCATGCTTTGGGGAAATCCTTGCTGTTCCGCTCCCTCACTGTCCTTGTTGCCGTAGAAATGATTTCTCTTTACTCGCTTCACGGCTCTGCCGACATGCCCAGCCCTGCAGGGATGAGTGGCCCAGGGCAGTGCTCACAGCCTGGCAGGAGGCCTGCCCTACTAACGGTATTAGTAATGATGTCACCTTTCCACTCGATCTTGAAGATGGCTTTGTCAGTATGATTTTATACATAGATGCTGTCAATAAAATCGAGTGGCTGATGGAGACAAACTCTCTCTGATGATGAATTCCTCTGTATTTTAGGATTCTAGCAAGGTGATCAGGATTTGGGGCCCTCTTTCTCTAGTTTCCCAGAAGAAATCACATTTTTATTATGACTTTTTTTTTTTTTTTTTTTTTTTAATGCCAACTGCAACCATGGCTGACATTGCTTTCGGCCTTAATTTTGTTTTAAGGACTGTGCTGTGTATTAAATTGATTATTGAATCCTTTCAAAGATCCTGTGAGGTAGGTCCTATTACCTCTGTCTTAACGGTTGAGGAAGGCCAGACGCAGACAAGTTACATGCCTGCGGTTCCCCAATCCCACACTAGCAGTTGATGGAACCAGTACTCCCAGCCACACTGTTAGCACTGGTGTCCTTTGGGCTCTTCCTCCTCTTGGTCCTCGGATGCACCACCTGATGTCTCCTGCTGGCATCCCTGTTCCTCTTTAGGTGTCTCTGTGGGTCTCTTTAGTGCAGATCGGTAATTATAGACCTTCTGTAGGCCAGTCCGCATTGTCGCTGACCTCGGGGATGTGTGATTGCCCGGACAGGGTCATCAGACACTAACCCCTGGGGAGGTACTTAGCATCAGGGGTGTTTATTAAGTGACCCTTAACTACCTCGAAGTGAGTTAAAAGGAGAGATCTGGCTTCCTCAGAGCCAAGGGACTGATAATACTGTCACAGCTGTGTGTAAAGGACTCCACAGCCACGCAGGCAGGGATCAGATGCATACAGATTCCTCTCTTTGTCAGCAAATCTGTGTTTTGAGAGGCCACTGAAGGGTGAATCACAGATACGGTGTGTGCAGGCAGACTCAGGCCGAGGAGTCAGCTCCCTGTTGCCAGCTAGGGGACTTTGGGGGAGATTCTGCAGGGAAGGGGGAACGTCAAGTCCTTGTGCCGTGTTTGTTCCTCCGACGGCCCTGACCTGTTGCTAGTCAGCTGGTGGACCTTGTGCTGGGGATTTCTGGCCCAGCCTCTGTGGCCTCTTTGGGAAATGGAGAGCTGGATGAGCTGGAGTGCAGGCAGGGGCTTCTCCAGCCCTTAACCATTCTGCGTCTACGGATGTCTGCAGCTCGACTCGCCTGCCTCTGGCCACTCTACTTTTTCTGATCCTCTCCTCTCCTCTCTCTGCCTCTGAGCTGTTCGTACTCGTGCTTTTCAAGAGGTTAGAGGTGAAAATAAGCTTCACCTCTTCCATTCCCCCCTTGAGAGATTCCCTTGCCCAGAAGATCACTGGAGTCAACAGGATGGTTGTACTTGAGCTGGAGTGTCACTGGGTGCAGTTCTAGTTCAAGTTTGGGACAAGCGGGGCAGGGTTTTTTGGCCCCCTGCTCGCCTGGGGGCAGCTTGAGCGGTCTCTGCTGCGATGTCTTGGTCTCTGGGTTCTGTCTCTGTTGTGCTTTGCTTCGCTGGTGAAGAGCAGGTTGTGTTAATGATAGGATCGCAGGGTTTTGTGATCATTGGATACTTTGGACTGTTGAACTTGTGGTAAATCCTGCTCATAGCTCATAGCTTTCCTCTAGGTTTTGGGAGAGCCAGTATTCTCCTCATTGGAAGCTGTGCCTTATGATGAAGCCCTGTGGATTTGGTTGTGTTAATATGGTGGTGTGGAAAGAGCCTGCCATGAGGAGAGGGGATTCCAGTTCTACTTTGGTCTCCACCTTGCATATGACCTCAGGCAAGTCACTGCCCAGAACGTCTGGTCTCTAAAATGAGCGGTTTGGTGGGGCGCCTGAGTGGCTCAGTCAGGTAAGTGTCCGACTCTTGATTTTGGCTCAGGTCATGATCTCACGGTTCGTGGAATCAAGCCTGGTGTTGGGCTCTGAGCTGGCAGCATGGAGCCTGCTTAGGATTCTCTCTCTGTCCCTCCCTTGCTTGTGTGCTCTTTCTTTTTCAAAATAAAGAAACCGGTTCACCTTCTTAAGAAAATAAATAAAATGAGGGGTTTGGATTAGTCAATCTTTGACTACCCTCTCCAGCTTGAGAATCCTATCGATCTTTGTATCACATACTTTGAGTTTGAAAAGACTCCAGAATAAATGATGGGAATAAAAATCAGCAAGAAATGGCTAGTTTGTAGTCCTGAAAAGAAAGTGTAGGTTCTGAATTATATTTTCAAGCTGAGTTTTTTTTAAAAAAAGACCTTTATGGGGCGCCTGGGTGGCGCAGTCGGTTAGGCGTCCGACTTCAGCCAGGTCACGATCTCGCGGTCCGTGAGTTTGAGCCCCGCGTCGGGCTCTGGGCTGATGGCTCGGAGCCTGGAGCCTGTTTCCGATTCTGTGTCTCCCTCTCTCTCTGCCCCTCCCCCGTTCATGCTCTGTCTCTCTCTGTCCCAAAATAAATAAAAAACGTTGAAAAAAAATTTTTTTAAAAAAAGACCTTTCTGTGGCTTCCCAGGGCGCTTATTTTTTGTTGCTTTTTATTTTAAAATTGAGATACAATTCACCTACCATAAAGTTCCCCCTTTTACACTAATTCATTGATTTTTTTTTTTAGTTTATTCACACAGTCGTGTGTGGCCATCCCTACTGTCCAATTCCAGAACATTTCATCACACCGAAAAGAAACCATACCCGTTAGCAGTCACTGTCACCCCTTCTGTTAGCCCCTGACAACCACTAATTTCTTTTCTGTCTCTGGATTTGCCTGTTCTTGCCATTTCATATAATGGAACTCATCTAGTATGTGGCCTTTTGTGTCTGGTTTCTTTCACGTGGCATAATGTCTTTGAGGTTCATCTTACCCGTACTGTGAGCTTATACTTCGTTCCTTTTTCTGGCTGAGTATTATTCCATTGTGCAGATTTTTTTTTTTTTTATAAAATTTTTTTTTTTCAATGTTTATTTATTTTTGGGACAGAGAGAGACAGAGCATGAATGGGGGAGGGGGCAGAGAGAGAGGGAGACACAGAATCGGAAACAGGCTCCAGGCTCTGAGCCATCAGCCCAGAGCCTGACGCGGGGCTTGAACTCACGGACCGCGAGATCGTGACCTGGCTGAAGTCGGACGCTTAACCGACTGCGCCACCCAGGCGCCCCGATTGTGCAGATTTTTGACATCTTTATCCACTCGTCACTTGATGAACATTTGGGTTGTGTCCACTTTTTGGCTATTATAAATAATGCTGCTGTGAATATTCTTATACAAGTTCTTGAGTCGACATATGTTTTCTCTTGGGTATATACCTGGGTGTGGAATTTCTGGGTCATATGGCAACCAACCCTATGTTGAACTTAAAAAATTTTTTTTAAATGTCCATTCATTTTTGAGAGATGGAGAGAGGAGAGAGAGACAGCATGAGTGGGGGAGGGGCAGAGAGGGAGGGAGCCACAGAATCTGAATCAAGCTCCAGGCTCTGAGTTGTCAGCACAGAGCCCGACATGGGGCTCGAAACCACAGACTGGGAGATCATGACCTGAGCTAAAGTTGGATGCTTAACCGACTGAGCCACCCAGGCACCCCTGTTGAACTTTTTGAGGAACTGTTAGACTGTTCAAAGGGGCTGCACTACTTACATTCCCACCAGCAGTGTATAGGATTCCACTTTCTCCCTGTCAACACTTGTTATTGTCTGTTTTTTTTTTTATACCCATCCTAGTGGCTGTCACCTAATATCACACGGACTTGATTTGCACTTTCCTGATGGATAATTTATGGTGCTGAGCATGGTCTCCTGTGCCTATGGCCATTTGTGTATTTTCTTTAGAGAAAATACCTCTTCAGACCCTTTGCCCTTTTTTAAAATGGGTTTTTTGTCATTATTGTTGAATTGTAAGAGTACTTGATATATTCTAGAAACTAGACTCTTAGCAGATATATGATTTGCAAGTATTATCTCACATATTGTGGATTGTCAGCACAGAAGGTTTTAATTTTGATGAAGTCCAGAATATCTGTTTTTCCTCTGGTTGCTTGTGCATATCTAAGAAGTTGTTGCCTAAATTAAGGTCACAAAGATTTATACCTATATTTTCTTTGGAGAATTCTAGTTTTAGGACTTACATTGAAGTCCTTGATTCATTTTGAGTTAGTTTTTGTATATGACGTGAGGTAGCAGTCCAACTTCATTCTTTGGCATGTGAATATCCAGTTTTCCCAGCACTATTAAAAAGAACTTTTTTTAATGTTTATTTATTTTTGAGAGAGAGAGACAGAGCATGAGTGGGGGAGGGACAGAGAGACAGACAGAGAATCCGAAGCAAGCTCCAGGTTCTAAGCTGTGAGCACAGAGCCGGACGCAGGGCTCGAACCCACAGGCCCTGAGATCATGACCTGAGTCGAAGTCGGATGCTTAACCAGCTGAGCCACCCAGGTGCCCTGCATCACCATTTGTTGAAAAAAGTTCTTTCTCCATTGAATTCTTTTGTCTGTCCTTATGTTAGTACCACACAGTCTTGATTACTGTAGGCTGATAGTAATTTTTGAAATCAGCAAGTCTGAGTCCTCCAACTTTGTTCTTCTTTTCCAAAATTGTATCTTTCTGTCTGTCCTTATGTTAGTACCACACAGTCTTGATTACTGTAGGCTGATAGTAATTTTTGAAATCAGTAATTTTTGACTCAAGTTTGAGTCCTCCAACTTTGTTCTTCTTTTCCAAGATTGTTTTGGCTATTCATGTCCCTTGCACTGTCATGTGAATTTTAAGATCAACTTGTCAATTTGTGCCAAAAAGCCAGCTGGGATTTTGTTGCGTGTTGCATTCAATCTGCAGATCAATTTTGGAAGTATAGACCTCTTAACGATCTAACTTAGCATCTTCTAATCTGTTACCTTGGGATGTTTTTCATTTTTTTAAGCCTTTAACTTCTTCTAATGATGTTTTGTAGTTTTCAGTGTATAGGTCTTGCTCTTCCTTTGTTAGATTTATTCCTGAATGTTGTATTCCTTTTTATGCTATTATTATAAATGGAACTGTTTTCTTTTTTTAATGTTTGTTTACTTTTGAGAGAGAGTGCGAGCTGGGGAAGGGCAGAGAGAGAGAGAGAGAGAGAGAGAGAGAGAGGGAGGGAGAGAGACAGAAGATCCAAAGTGAGCTCTGTGCTGACAGCAGGGAGCCCAATGTGGGGCTTGAACTCATGAGCCATGAGATCATGACCTGAGCCAAAGTCAGACATTCAACCGGCTGAGCCACCCAGGTGCCCCGATAAATGGAATTGGTTTCTTAATTTCATTTCTGGATTATTAATTACTAGTGTATAGAATTAGAATTAATTTTTGTATATTGATATATCCTGCAATCTTGACGAACTTGTTTATTAGCTCTAATAGTTGCATGTGTCTACATGCACTTCTTAGGATTTTCTATATACAAGATAATGTCATTTGCAAATGGAGATAGTTTTATTTCTTCCTTAACGATCTGGATGTCTTTCATTTCTTTGTATTGCCTAGTTGTGGAATCAGTTCTTAATCATCTTTAAATGCCCACTCAGTTGCACAGAATAGGGGCTCGATTACTTTATGGGATGACTGACTTTCGTTTAAGAAATCCATTCGTGTGTACAGCCCAAATTTCTTACATTTAATTTGTTTTGTTCCTTCTCATCTGGGCTCTGAATATACTAAGGAAATTGGAAGAGTCGCCTGCTTGTTCTCTGGTTGCAAAGTAAGTTAGTAGAAATGTCACTTGCATTGGTAAGTGGGTTTCAGATATTTGCCTCATTCAGCCTGGATGTTCAGTCGTCACCTGGAGGTTTACAGCCCGGGAGCCAGGCCTTGTCTGTCTCTACAACAGCAAATGCTGAACAGCCCATTGGTTGTGCTGGCTAATGTGGCTTTCTGGTTGCTCCTTTCTGCACACGTTCACTGTGGCGACTACTCACTTCTTGACAAAAGGTCATTGTTGAGACTCCCCTGTTTTCTTCTCACCTCGTAAACCTCTTTTGTGGCAAATAGGAATGAGGTGTGTTTACTACTGGGGCTGCTGGGCTGTCAGAACCTGTAGCTTTTGTCTGTCTTGGTTGTGGCTTGCCAGGTCGCAGGCTTTTGATTTGCAAGAGGTGCCGCTGGGTCGTTTGCCAGCAGGAAGGGCCCACGGTAAAAATCGTGAGGGAGGCAAAATGGCTCTTCACCTTCTTCCTTCTCTTTCCTCCTCCACACTCCTGCCTGTGTCTTTTCCTGGGGGGCCAAGTTACTTATGCCGCGATCGAGGTGGTGTCCAAAGCGTAAAATTCTCATCGTCCCCCTCTTTCTCCCCTGCTTTCCCCCTTCACTCCTTCCTTGTATTTCCAGACCCTCTCAGCCCTGTGTTTTCTTTTTATAAGAGGATATTGCAGCCAGAGGGGACTCAGGAGGGAAGCTTTAATTTGGGATTTCCGGCGGAGGCCTGCCTCCCTCCATCTCCCAAGGCACTCTGGTAAGCTGCTGCCTGGTGATGACATTTAAAGTTGGCCTTCTTTCCTGCCATACTGCCTTCCCTCCATTTTCCAGAACTCGTTTATCATTCTATCTTTTTGAAAAAGATTTACTCTCTTCCGTGGCAGTGTGGGAGGACCTTAAGTTTTGAGGTGCACAGTTTTCTTCTTTGTGGTCAGAGCAAAGTAAAGGAGGCTTGACTGATCTTACGACGAGATTGCTTTAGTCAGAGCTAATATGAAATCTCCTAAGGGCTTCGGTTTTATTTGCTGTTTTCATTTATGGACCACCTTGCATCCCCCAGGCATCTGTGCCCGAAGCCAGTGAGGCCCAAGATGTCACATTCAGGGCTTTACTTCTGCCCTTAACACCAGCTGACCTGCTGCAGGGTTCTGACGCTTTGTTAGATTTTGGTTTGGATTAGGGTGTAGTAGTGTCCGCAAATGAGTGTTTCAGAAATTTGTTACTGTTTTTTCCAAAGGAACATGGGCCATTAGGTTGAATAATTAAAGGTGGTGTCTGTAGGGCACGTGTTCGAACCTGGAAGTAAACCAGAGACCCCCGGGTAAGAAGAGTAAAGTAGCTATTGTGAAGCCTGTTGTGTTTCTCCGCAGGTCAGCGCCATGTCACCCACAAGGTTCTAGAAAAGACCATATAGTAAAATGGAAGTAGCAGAAACCAGTGCTCAACAGCTGAGCCCAGCAGAAGGGAGGAAAAAAAAGAGAGAATTAAATTACAGTTGTGCACAAGAGTGGGCCCACCCCTGCTCCAGGAGTCCCCGAGGGTCTCACGATGCCACAGCAGAGTCCAAATCTGTGTCCTCTGCTGTGGTGGGCAGGGAAGCAGGCCATCCCCCGAAGAGCATTTGCGTGGAGCTTCGTGGTGTAATTTGGATGAGCTTTAGTTTACTGAGAATATGAACTTATGTGGAACAACTCCTCCCATTAGTGTTGGCCCAAAGGAGGCATTTGGTATATAGTTTTCGGGATGGGGTTTGGGCCATGGCAGACCGATGCAGAAATCTGTTTCTGGGACACGCAGCCTCCTGTGAGAATATGAACTTATGTGGAACAACTCCTCCCATTAGTGTTGGCCCAAAGGAGGCATTTGGTATATAGTTTTCGGGATGGGGTTTGGGCCATGGCAGACCGATGCAGAAATCTGTTTCTGGGACACGCAGCCTCCTGTGAGGACAGCCCTTGGCCCTTAGGAGTCTGCTGCTAGGAGTGTGAGAAGGAGGAGAATTAGCCGTGTGGTTTCCCGTCTGACCTCAGAGTGTTTTGGCACTTCCTTTTCGGGGTGAGGGAGCTTCCAAATCCGAAGCGTGTCCTGCTTGCTGTTACTAGTTTTCACGTTGGGTCTCCATACCGGACTGAGTGTGCCTGGGATAAGGATTAAGTGTTACTTCTCTGTGAATCCTTAGCAACCAGCGCAGAGCCCAGTACGTGGTTCTCAGGGAGTGTCTGTCGAACGTGAAGTTGCAGGTGATTCTTTGGATGTGATTTTATAGCTTTCCCTCAGAAGGCTTGCTATGTGTTTGGAAATAAATTTCTTTTTCTTTGCAAAATCAAGATTGGCATATCATCCTTTGAAACAGGAAAGTCTTTTTAAGAGTGATCAAGATCTCTGCTCCATAAAGCATCGCTATTAATATCTAATTTCTCTGTTGAAAAATATAGTAATCATGTCATTTTTTTCTGTAAACCCTTTCCTCATATCCCCAGTCCATCCGACCCCCTTTCTTCTCCAAATTCTTAAAGTGGTTACTCTCTGACTCTCTTGGATTGGTCCCCTTTTATCCATCTGTCCATTCATCCATCCGACTGTCCATCTATCCATTGATCCATTGTCGATCAGTCCATCTGTCCGTCCATTGGTCCACCCCTGGGACAGACCTGGGATGTGTCACGTGCAGCTGCGAAGGGTGGGCCACACAGCTGGAGGTGCTCCCTGGATACTGGGGGGTCCCTTGCTTCCCTCCTCAATGTGTTCATGCTTCTAGAGCAAGAATCTCATCAGAGGAGGACAAAGGAGCGGCCTGTGGTTCCAGGTGTTGTGGAAGTGAGAACGATCCAACTTGGGTTCGGGGCACTCAGAGTTGCCCCTGTTTTGTCAAGGCAGGCAGACTACAGCCCGCAGCTTGTGTTTGTATGCAAAAAAAAAAAAAAAAAAAAAGTAAGCTAAAATTCTTGTTTATAGTTTGAAATGAGTTGTCAAAAACCCAAAACTCTAAAGAATATGCAACAGAGACTGTGTATGTGCCCCGTAAGGCCTAAAATATTTACCATCTGGCTCTTATAGAGAAAGTTTCCCCACTCCTGGGTGAGAGCATTGAGTATGAGTATAGAGCCTGTCCCAACCTGGACAGAATATTGGGCGTAATGAGCCTTAAAGTTGCTTAGTCTAGTGGTCCACAGATCACATGGGCCCCTGTTTTAAACATCTCTGCTTGCTGCAATGATCAGGTACTTGCTATCCGGGGAAGTGGCCTTTTCTACCCAAGTTGTAGGGAAATAATCCATGGCTTTTGAGTAGGGGAGTGAAGTGAACAGAGCTGGGCTTAAGGAAGACTGATCTGGCATGGGGGTGGGGGTGAGAAGGATCTAAGGGAGGGGACCCAATAGGGAAGCCACTGCCCAAGGAAGCGGTCACTGGGGCCTGAAATAGGGCAGTGGGAATACAAAGGAAGGACAAGCTGCTAAGGAGTAAAACGGCGGCTACCCCTCTGTCAGACCTGTCTTCTTCTGGCTTTGGCCATCTCCAAGAGTGGGTTGGTTTGTGGTTGGTGGTCTGGGCCTTCATCTTTCCCTAATTAAAAACGTAGGTCACCAGGCCCTGGGCTCTACAGAGCTCATGCCTTGAACGTGCTCACGAGCTAGAGGGGAGAAAGAGGGATTGTGCCAGGGGGAAGATGAGAGTTTGGGAAAGAGGTGGCAGCCCGTGAGCTCCTTGAAGACGGGGTTTGTTCTGTGTGCGCTTACTTGAGAGCACGCCTCACCCTCAGTGCCTTGCACGTAATAGGGACTCAGGTTGAGGGTTTGATCTTGGCAGCAGGCCGTATATGTAGAGCATGAGGCTGTATATGAGAGGTGAACATTATACCAAAAATACTAGAAGTACAGTCTTGTCTCTGCCTTTAAAGAACTGACCGCTTAAAAGATCAACGATGACTTTCTTCGTGAATTTATTCAACCATGGATGTATTCATTCGATACTTATTTTATCTCGGGCACATTATATTCCTACATTCATATATGCTTAGTAATCGCCAGCATGCATATGGAGGGAGTGGGATCACCTCCCTCAGGCCACGCGGAACTCACACATCTGCCTGCTGCCCCTCCTGAACTTTTTTCCCTCCAAATACCTTTTGCCTCATTTCTTCATGTGCGAATGTCCGTTAATGACTTCCAAGACATCTTCCAGCTTGGGAATTCTGTAACTTTGAAAAGCCATTCTACTGCCTGTAAAGGGGAGAAGGGTGGAGCGAGCTGTACTAAACATGTTCCGAACTCTGGCCTCTGCCGGGTCCTCCCTGGATCATCCGGGACCACTTCTCTGTCTTCACACTGGGCTGTTAGTCCCAGGGGGGTGTCTGAGCGGGGGAGAGGACTCAAGGAATAGGTCACAGGCAGCCTGGAAGAAAATCAAAGAAGTCTGTGGCTCACCCACCAAAATGTCCGTGATCTTAAAACGGGCTCTTCCCTTGCCTGACATCACCTCGTATGTGCACTCTGTCCGGATGCCGCCTCGCCGGCTCTCCCCCCAGGGTGGAGAGGTGACTGGGGTCTGGACAGAGATTGCGGGCTGAACACTTTGGTCTAGGAGCCAGTCACTTCTCCTGCCTGGCCTGGTGGAGGTGTGGGGGGAGGGACAGGGTGATTGTCAGCAGAGCCCAGCCCAGAGGGGTTAGGGAGGGGAGTTTGGTGTGCAAACCAAGGCAGGATGCTGGAAAGGGAGTCCTGTGCCTGGGGCACTGTCCGATGGCAGAGGATTTCCTCCCCTACATGGCTCTATAATCCTACCCATCTACCGTCCAAGCCTTCCTCCAGCTCTCTTGTGCTTAAGAAGTTTCCATTCACGGGGTGCCTGGGTGGCTCAGTTGGTTAAGCATCCGTGTTCACCTTAGGTCATGACCTCGTGGTTCATGAGTTCAAGCCCTGCTTCAGATCCTCTGTCTCCCTCTCTCTGCCCCTCCTCCCGCCAAAAATAAACATTTGAAAAAAAAAAAAAAAAAGGAGTTTCATTGATCATGGTAACCTCCATTGGGGCACCTCACCTCTGCTGCCCCCTTTACCCCTTCATTATCAGGGCACGTGCTCACCGAAGGGAGGGTTTTAGTTTTGGTGTCATATGCCCTGTGTCCCACAGTGCCCGGCGCTGAGGCCCTCCCTGACGATGATTAACCTCCTATGAATCAAGCACACCGTTTGCACTGTGGACCTGTTTCCTGTGTTTGTGGTCTTATTTCCTGAAACCAAACTGTGGACTCCTGAGAGCAGGAGCTTTTTTAAAAAAAAAAAAAAAAAAAGGGGCTCTTGGGGCGCCTGGGTGGCTCAGTCAGTTAAGCATCTGACTTCGGCTCAGGTCATGATCTCATGGCTCATGAGTTTGAGCCCCGCATCAGGCTCTGTGCTGACAGCTCAGAGCCTGGAGCCTGCTTCGGATTCTGTGTCTCCCTCTCTCTCTGCCCCTCCCCCCCAAAATAAATAAACGTTAAAAAAAAAGTCTCTTATTTTATTTATACTTGATTTGTTTCAGAACACGGTTTGTGCAGGACAAGGGTTATGCCCACTTTGCAGCTGAGGAAACAGACTCCCAGGGGCTTAATGGCTTCGTAAAATAAGATATTTAGTAAGCAGTAGTCGTGAGATTTGAACAGGGATTTACAGCTCTTGCCCGATGAATGATCTTTCTGTTATCTGGAACCATCTGAGTATCTGAGAGCTGCTCAGTAATCATTTTTATTGAGTTAAAAAGAAATGTGCGGGTGTAGCACTGAGTACATGTGCATATGCACAGATTCTGTATGCTCAGAAACCTCTCTGTTCAGTCTCTTTATTTTAAAAGAGATTGAAGGGGCGCCTGGGTGGCGCAGTCGGTTAAGCGTCCGACTTCAGCCAGGTCACGATCTCGCGGTCCGTGAGTTCGAGCCCCGTGTCAGGCTCTGGGCTGATGGCTCAGAGCCTGGAGCCTGTTTCCGATTCTGTGTCTCCCTCTCTCTCTGCCCCTCCCCTGTTCATGCTCTGTCTCTCTCTGTCCCAAAAATAAATAAATGTTGAAAAAAAAAAATAAAAGAGATTGAAAGTGTTCTACATGCATTGTTATATGTTACCGTCTTTAGAAATGACTAGAGAGGACAGATAATTTAGAAATATTTGCACATTACATCAGAAGAGAGTTAATAGTAGCCGTTACTATTAATATAAGTGGTATTAGCTGTTCCGGGAAAAGGTACTGTTTATTCATAATAACCAGATAATAGCAGCAGGATTGGAGAAGAAAGCTCAGATAACATGAGCGTAGGTGTAATTATAATTTAAATGCAGCGAGGGGAATCTTTAAATAAAAGGTTTTCAAGAGCTCCCAAATTTTAGTGAAAGGTGTAATTTATGTCCTGTCTGTGACAGGAGATGCTCTTTGGCCATACAGCCGTGAGAAGGCATCAGTGTTGAATTATTTATCATTGGAATGCAATATCCTTTTGAGAGAATCCTATCTTTAGTGTTAAAAATGTTTCTGTCCTGTGTCATAGTGAGTATTCTAGTTACATTGCACATTTCCTTTTTGGTATCCCACCCACTCACTTGGTTACCATTAAGGAGAAGAGAAAGGGATTCTGGGTGGTAGCTAAGCAGGACCCAGGCTTTTGAGTCCGTAATCCCTGTTTTTAGGGTTTTCTCACTTCTTTTGATTGCTTTGCTTTGATGTTTGATTTTAGATCTCTTTCTTTGGGGAAGGGCGGTTGGGTGGCCGCAGGAGAAATGAGCCCGTTTCGAGGCTGCCCTTCCTCCTGAGCAGGGTTTATCTGTGAATGACGAATGAATGGTCTCTTTCCAGCTGGCTGTCACATAGGCAAAAAAAAAAAAAAAACACACACACACAAAAACCAAACAAACCAAAAACAAAACCATTGGTGCCATTTGAACATTGAATTTGTCAGAATCCCTAGGGACAACAGAATGCGTATGTGAGCTGGCACACCCAAATGCAAATTATGTCTATTGGTATCTAATATATGTAAATTTATGCTGCTCAGTTGACAAAGACACTATGAGTGGTACTCTTCCTGAATTGTGCTCTATAACTGAAATTTTAGTTTTATTGTCGCAGTAGTGAAAGTGCATCAATAGTCCTGTTTCCTGATGAATTTTTGTGACATTTCTAGTGGCTCCAAATACCCTCGCATCTCCCTCCTAAAGGCCATGACTGTTCTCGATGTGGGAATGCTTGATGGAGGACAGGGTGGTGAGTGGACGGTCAAGATGGCGAGACGATTTTGTGGAGGAGGGGAGTTTTGGTAAAGATAGGAGGGCCTTGAGACTAGGAAGGCAGGACTTTGGGAGGAAAGATATCTTTGCCTTCTCAGAATTGTGTCCCTCCCTCCCGGGTCATCACATCCTAAATTCAGGGACAAAGAATCCAAGCAGGTTGACAGAAGGGTTCTATCAGCAGAGCGTGCTCTGTGCTGGGGCTAGGCAGCATGTGCTGGAGGGGACCTCACTCCATCCTGGTGGAGTCACACGCCGTGCTCTGCTGGGCACGTTGGCAGGGGGCCGGACTTCACTCAGTGGCAACAACAGGGGTGAGTGTTAGCCCCACCTCTGCTGTCTTCACCTTCTGAGCTTCCCTGGGCCTTGACAGAGGAGTCTCCCCACCTGTCGATAAGCAACCTGAGTACTGTCGCCGGCCCTTGCTGAGCTGGGTGCTTGGGGCAGCCGCAAAGGAAGTAGGAGATGTGAGCGGCCTCTTGGGTGTGCTGCTAGCATGGCGGGAAAGGCCCGGCTCGGGTCTGGAGAGGACAGTGGGACCAGTATGACTCGCATTGCTTCCGGCAGGAGCGTGAACCTTTACTGGACCTAGAAGCACAGGCGGGCGTGGGGTAGGTAGCCGGGAGTGAGGCCTGATGCACAAAAAAACACTCGAGGAGATTTTTTTAAAAATTTTTTTTAACATTTATTTATTTCTGAGACAGGGAGAGACAGAGCATGAACAGGGGAGGGTCAGAGAGAGGAAGACACAGAATCTGAAACAGGCTCCAGCTGTCAGCACAGAGCCCGACGCGGGGCTTGAACTCACGGACCGCGAGATCATGACCTGAGCCAAAGTCGGCCGCTTAACCGACTGAGCCACCCAGGCGCCCCTCGAGGAGATTTTTTGAGTAATGATGAATTAATGATAGCAGAGGGAGATAGGAGAGAGCCTTGCAGGAAGGGGGACAAAGTACCTGAGCCTGGGAGGGTGAGGTGAGTTGCCTGAGGAAGGGTAAGAAAGTGCATGGCCCTGGTGGGGACGGCTCTGTGCACTGTGTTCACCTCTGCATCTGGGCAGGGGAGGTGTTGAGGCCCTCTGTCCGTGTGGGCTAGGACGGAGACGTGTGCATAGTGAGGAGGGGGCCTCATAAAATCCAAGAGGAGAGGAAGGCATTGGTTGAGAATAGCCGATTTCTGCGAGAAGACAGGATCGTGTTTGCCTGTTTTACCTCACTCGTTGGAGCTCTGCCTGTCCCGTTCAGGCACTGGCGTGCTCGCTAATGTGAATCAAGAGAGCGTCCTGGATTTCTAGGAGCTGACAGTTTTGCAGCGTAAACAGATGCGTAAACAAACAATTAGGATACGGTTTGATAAATGCGGCAAGATACAGAGGCAGTTGCTATGGCAACGTCAGATTGCTCATCACAACCTGCGAGAGCCAGCAGGCTTGCTTGCCCAGGGTCTTGTGGACAGCCTGGTGGACCGGCGTGATGCTGACGCGGTACGGACCAGCCCCGCGGCGCCTGAGTCAGCCCCAACCCCCACGGCAGGTTGACGGTGCAGGTGTCCACAGCAACCTCGGGCTGAGTCCGGGGCCTGTGAACGCTCTGGAACCAGCAAGAAAAACCTGTGCTGTGACTGATTCCCTAGAGCGCAGACCTGTAATCAGATTGCAAGAGGCTCTCCCTGGGTAGATGCAGCCTCCTGGAGAGGAGGGCTGGGAGGGACGGAGAGCAGCCTCTGCACATGGACCTGGCTTCTGCCGGAGCCAAGTTGCTAAATATAGTTCCCGCCTCTCCTGAGCTACTTGGTGGAGAGGATGTGTCTCCTGAGTGCTCGGTGGAGAGGCCGTTCCTGTTTTCCTTCTCGGCTGGCAGCAAGGGCAGCTGTGGGGAAAGGACAGGAGGTTTGTTCCCCTGTTTGAGGGAGGGTCGTCAGGAAAACATCTGCATTTTCTTTTTTTTTTTAGATTGTTTTTGTTTTGAGAGAGAGGCAGAGCAGGTGGGGGAGGGGCAGAGAGAGAGAGAGGGAGACAGAGAATCCCAAGCAGGTTCCTCTGCACCGCCAGCATGGAGCCCGATGTGGGGCTGGAACCCACTTACCGTGAGACATGACCTGAGCTGAAGTGGGACGCGTAACTGACCGAGCCACCCAGGCGCCCCTCATCTGCATTTCTGATCACCGGAAAAGCCCTTGCAGTCCGATCAGGACTATGAGGGTCTGTGAGGGTTGCGATGAGAACAGAAGACAGGGCAGGAGCTGTGTCTGTGGCAGCGACAAGGGCCAGGTGCCAGGGCCTGGTTGTCTGTGCCACAGGCACGGGCCACAGGGTTTTGGGGACCTGGGAGCCGTGTGTGTGAGAGAGGCCCTTGGTCTGTCCCATGGGCTAGGGGACAGGTCAGCTTCTTGCCTCCTGGCGGCACGAGAGCCTGCCCGTTTTCAGAGGGGAGATCCCTGCCCAGGCGTGGGTTGGCCTGTGGTTACGGTAGTCGCTTTCCCTGGGCCTCTTCCTTCCTCCTTCTTCCCATGCGAGTGAGCGAGAGTGGGCGGGAGGGCTTCCTCCTCCCGCCGGCAGGATCGGAGGGCGCTCTCCTGTCTGCTGGAAGGGTGTTCTGGCATGATTCTGCCCCTCCCAGCTCTCTGGGCGGAGCTTGTCGCCTCCTGGGAGCCGCTGATCCTCTTCCCTTGACTCCTGACTGGGTTTTCAGGCTCTGTGTCTTCTCCTGAGCTCTTCCTTTCCCTACCTCAGCTTTCCTCTGACCTCAGTCCAGAGGGACTCGCTTGGGGACTTAGATGAAGTCACGTCTAGTTCTGAGCCCCAGTTTTAATGGGCGTCTAGTGTGGTGTCGGTAGCCTGGGCTTGATTATGTCATGAAATGGGCCTGCCACCTGCTTAGCGAATGCCAATAAATGGTTTTTACTTGTATTACAAAGCGGCCTCCGTCTGGAGGCCCAGGCTCGGCCTGGTGCCCCTGTTCAGACATCTGGCTGCCTGCCCGACTTGTATCGAGGACGCCTGCCCTCACCCCTGCCCTGCTTCTGTGGCCTCCTGCCTGTCTGAGGTCCGTGTTCTTGCTCACAGACGCCCCAGAAGCAGGAAGCCTGCCTGCTAACTGGCCCTTGGGGGTCCCCGGCATCTGCCGTCCATATCCCCAACCTCCTCCTGCTGTTGGACCCCTCCTGCCTCCTGCTGCACATGCTCTTTGGAGACTTCCTGCACTTTAACATCTCATCTGCCATCGTTGGGGCGGACCTGGGGAGGGCTTGGCTTCTGTCCATCTTCTAGCAGCCTTGCCCCTTCCTGCTTCAGGTGGGAGTCAGAGGGCAGCACCCGGCCCCGTCTGAAGTGGATGAGTGCTCCCTTGGGAAACGCTCGGTGCCTCAGCCTGGCTGGCCTCTAGTTGGTTAACTAGTCCTCTCATTGTTCTCGCTCGGACTCCTCCTCCGTTCCTCCAACTGCAGTGTGTACCTGCCCAGCAGCCCCTGTGCCTGCTGCAGTCACGGTGACCATCCTAAAACCAAGACTTGGCCTTTGACTTTGGAGCTTAAAACTCGCTGTGGCTGCCTTTGCTTTCTGGCTAATGAGCAGCTTCTGGCCCTGCCTGCCTCCCCGGCCCATCCCCGTTCTGCCCACCAGCCACAGTCAACACGTCACCCTGCCCCGTGTCACTGTCTTTTTGTGAATGTTCTTACTCTGCCGGTAGACTCCCTTCCTCCTCATCTTGTCTCTGCCTGTTGTGTAAAGTTCAGCTGGAGCATCTTGGGAAGCTGTGTCAGGCCCTCCACCTGGCTTTCCACAGCCTCTGTGGCACCTCTGTCAGGGCTGGCGATCAGCACGCGTACTGTCACCTTGTACCCACCTGTCTCCATCAGACCATGACCTGCTCGAGCACAGAGACCTGGCTTATTTGTCTGAGGTCCTGCACTTAGGAAGCACTTGCTAAGGAGTCAAGGTTGCTGGTGTTCTGTCAATACCACCCTCATTTTCCCCAAGAGGGAATGCCCTTGATGAGGGTCCCTACACTGTCTTCTCCGACCTAAATGCCCCTGCCCTCCTCTGCTCCAGCCACGCTGCCTCCCGGCTGCCGTGCACACACATCAGCATTCTTCAGCTTCAGAACTCTTGCTGTGGCTGTTCCTTCTGCCTGGAACTGTCTTCTCTCCTGCCGGGAGATCCATGTGGTTCACTCCTTTCACCTTTTTCTTTCTTTCTTTCTTTCTTTCTTTCTTTCTTTCTTTCTTTCTTTCTTTCTTTCTTTCTTTCTTTCTTTCTTTTTTTAACGTTTATTTATTTTTGAGACAGAGAGAGACAGAGCATGAACAGGGGAGGGTCAGAGAGAGAGGGAGACACAGAATCGGAAACAGGCTCCAGGCTCCGAGCTGTCAGCACACAGCCCGATGCGGGGCTCGAACCCACAAACCACGAGAGATCATGACTTGAGCCGAAGTCGGACGCCCAACCGACTGAGCCACCCAGGCGCCCCTCCTTTCACCTCTTTCAAACATCACCTTCTCAAGAGACCTGCACTGAGCACCATTTACACCGGTTCCCTGGCCTTCCCTTTCCTCCCACAGCACTTGCTCTCTCCTAACCCAGTACATTCTTGTTATGGTTTTAATTTCTGTCTTCCCCACCCCCACATTAGATTGTAAGCCTCATGGGGGAATCTTTGACTCTCTCATCTCATGATGCATCCCCAGTGCCTAGAATTGTGCCTGATGCATAATACATGTTTGCTGAATGGGTAAAACTTGCCAGCAGGTACAGCTTAGATTGTAAAGAGTGATGCATGGTGTTCCAGAAATGGTGGTGTTGCTGGGTCATAAAAGTCTCATTTCTCTGGCCACAGAGAAGAGACTAAGAGGGTAGTGTTTGAAAAGTTGAATTAGTGAGTATAGATCCCTTGAAACAGTAAGAACACGTCTGAATGGCTTAGTGCTGTGGGAACCGCACTTGTGACTTATGTAGAACCCCCACTCTGGAGGAGGGGATTCCAGGGTTAGATGTGTAGCAGGCCAGTCCTGTTCCCTTCCAGCAGGGCTCCAAGGATTAACTGTGTCTTTCCAAATTGCTGCGGTTAGGAATGGAGAGTGCTGCCAGTCTGTGCTCCGTATTTTTTATTTATTTAGTTTTTTACTCAGTGGGACCAAAGTAGTTCTACAGTAGAGAGATTCAGAGACGTGGCTTTGAAATTGCGTGAGTCATCTAATTATCATCCACAATGGCTGGGAGATTAACCCCCGGGGGTTGCTTTAGTGATGGCGATCCATGTCCATGTGACAATTATAGTGAAAGCAGCTATTATGTTAGGACTACAAGAGTCTATCACATAGTGAAGGAATTGAGAAGCCATGATTACCTCCTGCCCTGTCACCCTGTTTTCCTGTTTGTAGCATTGTCTTATTTGTTAATGTCAGGGTCTCCAAAATAAGGGTAGTCAGAATGGATGTCCAGATTATAAAGTTACCTTGATGAGAGGCTTTTGTGCTTTTGGTATGTTTTTCTTTTGCAGGTCCTGGTAGTTCTTTAGTGTTTATAATCTCTTTTCAGAGACAGCTTGTTATAAATTCTTCAGATCTCACTCTTTAGTAACATTCCTAAAACTTGCGTGGTGGCCTGGGACCAATATGCTCTGCAGGAGCACAGGGGTGAATGAGAAATGGTCAGGTCCCGGGAGGAACTTACGTTATTCCTCAGCCCATGCAATGATTAGAGCATGTGCTTTGAAGCTAGTTGGATCTTGGGGTGCCTGGATGGCCCATTCGGTTGAGCATCTGACTCTTTTTTTTTTTTTTTTTATAAATTTTTTTTTTCAACATTTATTTATTTTTGGGACAGAGAGAGACAGAGCATGAACGGGGGAGGGGCAGAGAGAGAGGGAGACACAGAATCAGAAACAGGCTCCAGGCTCTGAGCCATCAGCCCAGAGCCTGACGCGGGGCTCGAACTCACGGACCGCGAGATCGTGACCTGGCTGAAGTCGGACGCTTAACCGACTGCGCCACCCAGGCGCCCCGAGCATCTGACTCTTGATTTCAGCTCAGGTCATGATCCCAGGGTTATGGGATCAATCCCAGGATTGGGCTCGGCACTGAGTGTGGAGCCTGTTTGATTCTCTCTCTCCCTCTGCCCTTCTCCCCATCTCAGTTGCACGCTCTCTCTCTAAAATTAAAAAAAAAAAAAAAAAAGTGAAGCCAGTTGGATCTGGACTCAGTGATTTCAGCGGGCTAATACTTGTATGCCCTTGGGCAGGTAGGCTGACTGACTTTTATTTAACAAACACTTCCATAACACTTACTATGTGCCAGGCACTAAGTGCTTACCAAAGGTTAGATGTATTTAATCCTTATGACAACTCTGTGGGTAGGGACTGTTGTCATCCGTATTCAAAGAAGAGGAAACCGGGACACAGAGATTAAGTAGCTTTCCCAGGATCGCTGAGCTGGGCAGGGCAGAGTAAAGCCAGAATTTCAATCCCGGGCGCTCAGGCTCTTAAGTTCGTGCTCTCATCACTGATACTATCTATCTGCCTGTCAGCTTTCTAGCTTGAGCCTCCTAAATCCGTAAAACGGGAGAGCTGGTAACAACACTGCCTGGGCACAGGGTCGGTGTGGGAATTCAGTGAGAAAACTCACAGAGGACGTTTAGCCCAGAGCGGGTCCCACCGGAGAGGGCTCAAGGCGACAGGTGCTGCTGTTGCCTAGTGGAGGGAGAGGAGATGGGGCACAAATTATACTAATGCAAGGTAGCAGGTGCTGAGGGCCCTTACAGGGCACTGAGAACAGATTATTTCTGGGAGCACTAGGATACCCTTGTGAAGGAGCAGGGGAGGCCTGCCAAGGCACGTCGGGAAGCTGACTCCCCATTGGGTAGCTCCAGAAGCTGGGGCTCTTACTGGTTAAGTAGCCAGGGTTCGACCAGATGGGTGAGTATGACAAGGTACAGGAAGATGGGTTTGTTGGGCTGCCCTCTTGAGTGGTGCGGGGGGGATGAAAGGCTGGGCAGCCACTGTGAGGTCAGGTCACCGAGGGCTCAGCCACCCTACTTCCTGCCTTTTGAATGCTTAATTAGCTTTGCATATTGCCTTTTTGTTCTCTCCGTTTAGAAATTTTCTCCCACACCTTCCTTCCAGTGGATTTGTAGAAATATGCTATTTTTCATGACTCACCGATTGGACACTTCCTGTTTGGGGAAGTGTTATGAGAGAGACATTTCGGAACGTTGTGAAGCGTGCTCCTGACAATGAGTGGTGAGATGCCTCTGCTTCTCTGCTTCCCCCGGGAACCCCCACAGCGCCCACCCGCCCGCTCCCCCCGTGAGGCGAGGGTCTCCAGATGTGCTGCGTCACTGCCTGGACCCGATCTGCGCCCACTGGAGTTTTCCCTCTCGTGTTGTGGGCAGGGAGCTGCGTGTGGCTACACGGTGACTAATGATGGGGTTAATCAAATTAGAGATGGGGCCTGGAGTGCTGAACCTGACTGAGTTAGATGACCTTTTGAACCAAACAGATGGCCCGTCTTCGTGTGCAGCGCGGTGGCCGCGATGGAGTCCGTGCCAGCGCCCCTGGTCAGAGCTGCTTTCAGAGCCTATTGTAAGAAGTAGCAAAGGAGGCCTGGCCTCTCAGGGCAGACGGAGGGCGCACACTGCACACCGAGGGCTCTTCCCTTTGGACGGTCTCGTTTTACCGTAGCTTGCTGTTATTTCAGTTTTCATTACAGGCCTTGCTCATTCTAACAGAGGCCGGATGTTTTAAATCATCACGCAGTGGCTCTCTTTTGTATAGCCCGAGGCCTTTTGGCAGGCTGATTGGAAAGCTTGATACATTAGGGAGTGAAATAATAGAAAAATCAGAGGGAGCACTCGAGCCGTGGGAAGGGCAGGCGCGGGGGACGGGTGGAGGCCGGGGGGTGCTTCAGACGGTGCAGGAGAGGCTGGCTGCTGCGGTGTGGGGCCGGCCCGGTGGCACAGCGGTGGGAACATTTAAAAAGCTGGGCAGGCCGTCTTGCCAGCGATGCGGACCCCTGGGGGTGGCTGTGCTGGTGGTGCCCGGAGAACTCTGCCGGAGGGTGAGGCTGGTGATGCCGCCCTTGAATGGTGGTGGGGCAGGTGGATTAGGCTCGAGCAGAGCTGCTCAGCCTGGGCGGTTTGTCCTCCCTGGGACTTTTGGCAAGGTCCAGGGATGTGTTTGGTGCTGGGGGAAGGGGTGCCGCTGGCATCCAGTGGGTGGGGGGCCAGGGGTGCTGCTAAATGTCCTGCAGGTGCCCTCCCTGGCGTCACTGGTGCCGCGCTGACCGCTCCTGGGCTAGCAGGTTGTCAAGTAATGGGAGGCTTGGCCGGTGCAGGGGGGAGTCCTCTGCACCCTCACTGCTCCTGGGCCCCAGTTTCCCGGTGGAAGGAGGGAAGGTCTTGGTGGGCCTGTTTCTTTAAAGTTGGACAGGATGAAGGTGATAGAGAAATCATCCTAAGCTGAAGCTTAATTAAGCACCGTGAAGTAAGGATCGTGATTTCAGGGCACTCGGATGTATTAAGTCAACGGAGATCTTCAAAGAGTTGCATTAAAATGCTGATCCTCTTAGACTCCTGACATGTTTCATCTCTGCTTGTATTATTTTTTAACCTTGTGCTGTGCATATGCCAGATGACCTCCTTTTGGGGTGTATTTTGAAGCCTTTTATGAAGTGAAGATTAATAAAATTAAAAACTACCTTAGTACTCCTTTAAAGAGCTTCACTTGACTTTTTATAATTATCTGTATTAAACAATCTCAGTTTAGTTATCTATAAACATAGGAAAACTTTCCACTGGAGGCTCAAAGGGAAAGTGAAAGATTGATAGAATTAAAAAAATAAAACAACCTATTACCCTGTTATTGCATGTGGGTATGTGTAGGAGTGTGTGTGTGTGTGTGTGTGTGTGTGTGTGTGTGTGTGTGTGTATCTGTGTGTGTGAGCTACACGATGCATTCATTGCATTTTACTTTTTTTTTTGAGAGAGTGAACACTCGGGTGCATGTGTGTGCGTGAGAGTGGGGGAGGGGGAGAGAGAATCCCAAGCAGGTGCCATGCTCTGCACAGAGCCCTATGCAGGGCTCAATCCCATGACCCTGGGATCATGACCCGAGTGAAATCAAGAGCTGGACTGAGCCACCCAGGGGCCCCATATTTTTTACTTTAAAAAAAAAATGCCCTGCCTTTGAAATTTGAACTATAATTTATTTCCAGCATAGTTAAAATTCTCTTTTCTCTTGCTTATTCTCCTTTCCCACATCAGATAAAAGGTGTCTATTTTCTTCTGAGGGTGCATTGACTTATTTCTTAATTAAGGTTCTGCCTTAAACCAAAGAGCATGTTATCCTTCTGGTCTTTGGTAGAAACTTCTGTGTTCTACAAGCAAGTCACTGCTTCTTCCTGGAGCCTCAGTTTTCTCGTCGGTAGCACCAGGGAGAGACTGGGGGGCTCTCGTCTCAGTTCTCATGTTCTAGGGTTTCGTAAACAGGTGTCCTTTGTGCCCAGCGTTAGTGGCTGCAGCCACGTTCATTTTACAGAACGTGGTCTGACCAGACTGTGCAGAATCCTGGTCACTGTATCCCCCCTCGTGTGTGAGCTGTTTCAGTTCTGTATCACTGAAAATGTCCTTCTCAAAGGCTTTTCTGATTTACAAGTCAGAAATTCCCTGCTTGAGATGGGGAAACCACAAAGCTTCAAGTATTTCAGATGTAAGCACAGGGGTGTGTGTGTGTGTGTGTGTGTGTGTGTGTGTGTGTGTGTGTGTGTAACAGGAGGGACAGCAAGACTGCAGCCTGTGAGTGAGGAGTGGTCCAGTATTGTTTCCTGTTTTGGTCATTATATTGTGATGGTGTGTATCTATTATTGTGGTGTGATGTACATATAGTAAAACTTACTGATTTTAAGGATACAATTTGATGAACTCCGACAAGTGTGCAGTCATCTGGTCACTTCCGTCACCCCAAAAGGTTTCCTCCTGCTTTAAGCTAACTTACTGATGGTTCTAGTGCCCTATTTTTTTTTTTTTTGGTAGATTCCTTAGCATTTTCTACATAGATGATCATGTCGTCTGTGAATTACAAGTTTTACCTTATTCTTTCCAGTCCGTTTGTCTTCCATTTATTTCTCTTGCTTTACTGCACATCCCAGGCCTCTGGTAGGGTAACGTTGGGTAGTCGCGGGGAGGGTGGACATCCTTGCCTGGTTCCTGATCCTAAGGCGAAAGCATTCAGCCTTCCGCTGTTAAGGATGGCAGTAGCTGCAGGTGTTTGATATAAAGCCCTTTATCAGGTTCTCCGCTATTTCTGGTTTGCTGAGAGTTTCCCTCACGAATGACTGTTTAATTTTGTCAGATGCTTTTTCTGCATCGATTGAAATGACCATATGGTTTTCCTTTTTTAGCTTGTTAATGTGGTGAATTACATTACATTTCTAAGGCTGTGATACCCTTTGGTACGGAAGCCTTCTGTGTAGGGTAAGCACAGATTTTGTGTCATCATATTGGGATTTGGGGATTAGCTGTTCTGCACTTCATAATTTCATAGTACATTCAGAGTTTTAACAGCAGTGACTCTACACAGCCATTCTTTCTTGTAGGGTCTGATCTGTTTAAGTATAACTGTGTTAACCTTTTTACAATTTCATTGTGTATTGGGGTGGAGTGAAGCCATGTGTCTATGTGGGAGAGAATAACAACAAACCCTTCTGTGGCTTTTATTCTATGCCAGACAATAGGACCTCTTAGTTCTCACAGCACCCCAAAGGCATAGGTGCCATTTCCTGCATTTTACAAATGAGGAAATTGAGGTCCTGCTTCCTGCAGGTAAGAGAAGTAAATTTCCTTTCACCTGACATTGCCTGAACACTATTTGCTGTGTCAGCCCTTTCGATCCATCTGACTCATACCTCATTTCTGTAGGTGAAGATACCGATAGAGAGGTTTATGTGACTTTCCCAAGACCACACAGCTGATGAGCAGCACGGCTGGATTTTGAATTGAGATCTTCTGTTTCCCAGTTGAGTTATTTTCCCTGCATTGCCACTTTGGGGGTGGTTTAACGGGACAGGAATTCGGTCAGGATGAAAAACTAGACCATGTCCTAAAACAAGATGTAGACAAGATTTTCACAGTTCATCTTCACAGTCCCGAATATCAGGATGAGTACAAAAATATATTCCCAAGCTAAATATTATTAGTTCATATATTTATCTGTTAGAACAATAATCTTCTTCTTAGTTCAGCTTATGTTCAGGAAGATATTTTATTGCTATTACGCAATGGTTTTGCAGAATTTGGTTGACTTGATATGCATGTAAAGCATTAATTCTTTCTTTTCCTGATACTTTTCAGTGGAAGGTTTTCTGGGAAGCCATCGCCCTTTAGCCACGTTGTATGCCAAGCCGTAACTATGGTTATGAGTTCTTTCTGTGTAGTCAGAGTTGAGTATATACATACACCCGTGAACATGAAATTGATTGATTTGAGTACATGCTCATGCCTCAGCAAAAAATATATACCGTAATTTTCCTGTGGTCGACATGTATATTTTCAACTCAGCCAGCGGTGACTAAGCGCCCATTTTGTGCCGACACTATGCTAAGTCAAGGAAAAGGAGGGGAAGAGAAAGGAATGACATTCAGCAGACAAAAAACAGATGAACGGTTGAATTCAGCAGACAAAAAAAGAGGGCAGAGGGTTTTCTGGTTGCATATGTTAGGGTCCACATAAGTTTTATTTTTTAGGGGAGCATAGTAGAACTTTGTTATTGGATACATTCTATTTGGTAGCTCTGCACTTCTGGGCAAGCTCTTTTTAGCTCCAGTGTTCTCATATTAAAAAAAAAAGATGAAGGTACAATGTCTATTTCAAGGCATTCAGTGTGTTTCTTGTCTTAGAATGAGGCGAGAGGTCTGGGCTTTGCGCTAGAATGAAACTTGATTATTTGGCCAGATGGTAATGGTTAAGTGTTCAGTTTGTGCAGTGAGCTTAAGGAGATGGTGCTTTGGTGGTTTGCACGTGGACTCACACGGGAATATAGGTTTTGTCCCTTGCCGAGGCTGTCACTTGCCCTTCGGACACTTAGCACAGTGCCGGCACATTGGTTGCACTGGTTAAATACTGGCGGAATCATTGTAGGAAGGTCTTCCAGTAACCCGCTGGCTTTCGGCGTCTATAAGCCGTTTCTTCTGGGAGGCTCCGCCTCTGGGAAATTGGACGCCAGCACGACAGCAAGCTCTGTGCGGTCCAGTGGTGGTGGGCGCTTGATGTGCCTCCGGCCTGGCCCACAGCGAACGTCTAATGTTGGAACAGAGTGTTGCTTCGTTCTCCAAGCCTTCTTGCAGAAGCCTTTGGAGAGGCTAGGTGGTGGCCAGATCACCGTGAGGAAGAGGTGATCCAGAGGCCTGTGGCTCCTTGTAACACCCCCAGAGATTCAGGGAGAGAATCCAGCTGACCACCATTTTATCCCTTTTCTTCGGTTTGCTTTTCTGCTCCAACTTTTCTTTTCCTACCTTGTTTACGGATGAAAATTGCCTTCTGTAGGGCAGCATGATACTGGGGAGGTGGCTTATGATTGCGTGAGGACTGTCGGGGAGACCCTTTCGTTGTTCCAACCATTAGGTTTGAGACCTTGGTGAGCATTAGCTCCTGCCTGGATAGAACCAAGGTCCAATAACATAAAAAGCAAATTTATTCTCAGAAAGGATGTGCAAGCAGTCCTGTGTGCTTTCTTTATTTTGGCTTAATCTGAATGATGGCTTTAGGTATTTATGGAGGGAAGGCATATGGACTGACAAAAGCTTGTACTTCAGGTTCCAAGAACAGGAATGGGTTGCCGTTAGCTAGCCTTAAAATTTTTCATACAGCACGTTTTTGTTCATAGATTACAATCACAGCTGGCAGAGGAAGTCAGATGGGAAATGTGACTAGATCAGAGAAGGAACTATTATAATGATTTTTTAAAAATACCTGCTTGCTGTATGCCACGCAGTTGAATTTAGTTCAAATACTTTTGAAATCCAGTTCGATGGAAAAATCAAAGATATACTGTATTTTGAAGGGGGGTATGGGTTGGAGAATGAGGTAGCATTTCTGCTTTGAGAGGCTAAAGCTTGTTTTTTTTTAAAGTTTATTTATTTTGAGAGAGAGAGAGAGAGAGCGAGCGAGCGAGTGCATGCAGGGGAGGGGCAGATAGGGAGGGAGAGAGAGAAACTATCCCAAGCAGGCTCCACACTCAGCACAGAGCCCCACATAGGGCTCAGTCTCATGTACCGCGAGATCATGACCTTAGCCAAGATCAAGAGTCAGACACTTAACCGACTGAGCCACCCAGGTGCCCCCCCCCCGTTTTGTTTTCATCTAGGTTAATTTGCGACAGAGTGGGTATATAACTAGACCCCTCTGGTGTGCATTCATTCATTCATTCATTTGTTCATTTACTCATCAAGCAATCTGATTGTGTATTGTGCTGGTTGCTGAGAATTCTGTGAATCTGGACCTTCTGGGGCTCAGGGTCTAGTTGTAAGAGACAGATACAAGTAGTTAGGAAATAGCGTGGTAGCAATAGCCAGCAAATTTTGTTCTCCAGAATGAGAGGTGGTGTGCATGTGTTGGGTTTTATGACCTGTGTGTGTGTGTATATTTGCGTTTGTGTGTGCACGCGTGTGTGTATGTGTGCGCCAAGTTTCCTTTTGGGAATTAGTAGAAAAATTACTTTCATACAAACTCATCATTAAAAGAATTTGAATATATTTAGGCCTTCACATGTCAAGTACCTTAAGAAGCTATTCAGATTAGGATTAAATTAAAATACTTGATTTTGGAATATCAGGCGAATGTAATCTGGAGAGGCAGAGAGGGCTCTGAAAATCCTTGAATGAGATTCTAGGGTTTCATGATGCCAGTAGAACAGAGAACCCTAATAGTTTCCAGCACAGAGCATGTGACAGTGCTCCTGGGATGGCACACTAAGTTGAGGCATGTCCCATGCCTTGTGCCTCAGTGGCACAGCTCTTGTGCCTCAGTGGCTCTGACACTTGCTTGGTTGGAAGACAGAATCATGAACTGGGGCTTTCAGATGGTGCCACAGTGTAGACAATGCTTAATGACTGTGCCCTGAACACTTTACCAAGGACCCATTAGTGTTTCTAGAAAGAGCAGTGGATGGATTTAGTGTGTATTTATTTACAGTATAATTGGAATGTTTGACATGAAAAACATTTTTCACTGGGTCCCCCCCCCTTTTTTTTAAGTTTATTTATTTGAGAGAGAGAGAGAGAGCAATCCGGAAAGGGACAGAGAGAGAGAGTGAGAGGGACAGAGAATTCCAAGCAAGCTTCACACTGCCAGCCCCATGGAGCCTGATGTGGGGCTCCAATCCACGAACCATGAGGTCATGACCTGAGCCCAAATCAAATGAGTCCGGCACTTAACCGACTGAGCCACCCATGCGCCCCTTACTAGGTCCTTTTAAAGGCATCATAAAAAAGAATGGCTTAGATTTGGTTATTTAGCCTTTGTGCTGAAATAAAGGCTTGCCGTACATGGTTACAAGGTGATACCTGAGTTCATTTGCATTTAGCTGACATTAAGTGATCACCTACTGTGATGCGGAAGGTAAAGACCTGAATCGTCCAGGCCTGGGTTTGGATGTGCACTCTTCCCTCTGAATGGTGGTGTGGCCTCAGGCAAGTGACTTCCTGTTTCTCTGCGGAATCGTCAGGAGGGTCAAATGTAATCTTGCACATTAAGCTTCCTGTGGTATGCTGCACACAGTCAGGGTTCTGTAGAAGGTGGTGATGATACTATTACTGTAATTAATGGAGATCCCAGGAACTGTGCTTGAGAAAGACTCGTAGTGTCTTTGTTGGGGAGCACGAGGTTGCTGCCGCTCTTGCAGCTCTGGGGACACCTGGGATGGGGGCCACCCTCACACGGCACTGGCCTGCTCGGCCATTTACTGGGCTAGGTGTGGCGCTTTCTGTGAAAACAAACCCTAAAAGATGAGTCATCGGTTTATTTTTGGTCACTTCTCCAAGTGATGGCAGTTACCTTCTGTAACACAGTTTCTAAATCCTTTTTGCACATACTGCTGAAATATCACCTCCCGTCTTCCTGATTTCCCTTTCTAAAATAGCACTACTCTTTGCTTTCTGTGTGTTCCTTCGTGAAGTCAAAAAATAGTTACCGAGCGCTCCTGGATGCTTGTGATGCATCAGCAAACAGATACAAAATCCCTTCCTGGCGGAGCTGGTGTTAGCCTGCTTTCTCTTCTTCCTCACAGTTGTCCCTGTCTGGCAATGTATAGCGTGCATTTATCAGTTTATTGTCTGTGTCTCCGCCGGAATGACGCTCGACACTCTGACAGCAGAGACCTCATTTTGTCTTGTTTCCCACCAGCTCCCTGGTGGCCAGAACAGTGCCTGGGATGTGACCGGTTCTCCGTAAATATGTTGTTGTTTGGGTTGTTGGGGCCCACGTGCAGGAAAGGTGAGCCCCACCTTTGATGCTTTCATATAATCAAACCTTTAACACTTAGTGTGTGGAGTGGGGGGTGTACCCTAGGGTGGTGAAGGAACTCTGGATTGGGCACCAGGACACCTGATTTAGGGGTCTTGGTCCTGCCCCTGATGAATTGTGTGACTTTGAGCAGCTCTTTCCATTTACGTAAAAAATTGAGTGGGGGTCTCTGTAAAGTCTTTTCAAAGCCCCGTACTCCCAGATGTTTAAAATAGGCAGACCTTACCCACTTTTGATTGGCATGTAACTTTTTAGTAACCCATCTTGTATTGAGCAGGTGAACTGTGTGCGATGTTTAATTATTCAGCTGTGTGTGAGGTTTCACCATGGGTCCAGAATTTTATTAAAAATTTTTTTTAATGTTTATTTTGAGAGAGAGAGAGAGAGAGGGACAGATTGTAAGTGGGGGAGGGGCAGAGAGAGAGGGAGACACAGAATCCGAAGCAGGCTCCAGGCTCCGAGCTGTTAGCACAGAGCCCGATGTGGGGCTCAAACTCATGAACCATGAGATCGTGACCTGAGCCAAAGTCGGATGCTTAACCGACTGAGCCACCGGGTGCCCCTGGGTCCAGAATTTTAAAAACCTGTAAAATGTCTAGAATTTAGTAATCTTTAGTAGTACAAGCAAGTAGTACCTTTCTTGCTTTTCTGTCCTTAATGCTCTTGATTCTTTAATGCACATCCAAATCATGTAGCCCTGATGAGTCCTCAGTGTAGGAAAGGCTTGTTCCTGGGAAATTAATGGCTTCCACACAAGCCTGCTTGAGGAAGAATCATGCAGTAATATTTTTAATTGAGAAGGATCTTCTGTGTGACTGCAGTTTTGTCTATTCATGAGTTTTGATAGCACACATTCCACGGATTTGACATTGGGAAGCAGCAACCGGAAATCTTGATGGGGATGAACTCTCTGCTCCTCAGTTAAGGAGACTTACTTGCCCTTTGCCAGAGAGGCACCATCTTGGAATGGTGCCACATCACCAGATGCCTGGGGAGCCTTAGACCATCCACAGTTTTCATCTCTACCAGGCGATCCTTTCAACAGGTTGCCTGTCTAATAGGATGGTGCTCTCATGGACCCCATTATCTCATGTGCTCCCTTCTGTTCATAGTTGAGCTTTGTGATTTGAGTGCCTCTGTGCATTTTCTGGCAGCTTCTGTTAGAAGGGTTTTTAAGGCCACATGATGTGGAGGAAGGAACTTGACTCGTGTTCATATTCCCGGGCTCAGATCCCACCTGTGCTGCTTACTAGCTCGTGTCTTTGGTCTTAAAAGCTCAGTCAGGTCCTCAGCTTTCTGAAATTTGGGAATGATACCAAGTCATTAATTAACTGAGACTGTGTTCACAGAGCACATAGGTGGGCTCCAGGCACAGACTAGGTGTTCAGTGAACGGGAGATATTACTGTTATATTTTGTGCACGCACGAGAACAGTTCCTGTCCTTAAATAGTCTCTCTCTTCCTTACTCTACACTTGATGTTCTTAGGTTTAAAATCTGGTGCTAAGCTTGGCTGATCCAGGAAACTATCACTCTTTGGCCTTGTTCCCCACTCCCCTGCGTGCGCATGCGCGCGCGCGCACACACACACACACACACACACACACACACACACACACACTCCCCCCGCCCCATAACCTCTTTATGATGTGTCTCCCCCCAGCTCTTAGCATAATTATGCTCCACTTATCTGGAGGTCAGACTTTTAGCAACCTCTGCCATCTGGAGCATATCCAGGCTCCGGAAGTCAACAGAAAAGCCCTCTCAGCTCTGCGGCTCTCGTGTCTAGGTCAGACGGTGGGTGACGAGATGGAAGATGGAACAGCTGGCAGCAGAGAGAATACATAAAAGCCCAGCAGGGTGGGGTCTTTCAGCTTGGTGGCCAGCGGTTCTGTATCCCATGCTGATCTTCCAGAATGTACAAGACAGGCCATCTTTGGTTCTGCCAATAATCCTGCGTACCAAGGCAGAATCATGCTCAGCATTCTGTATTTAAGAAAACAGGAAAATACAACATTTGTTTCCCTGGGATTCCAACGAAGATGGGTTTTTTGTTTGTTTGTTTGTTTTTGAATTTTGTCTTTTGGTGTCATTTTTTTCTGGGTAATTTATGTGGAACTCTTCATTTTTTAAGTATGAGGGAAATTTTAGAATATCTTGTTGATTCCCGCTACCTACTTGCTGGTGATCCAACAAGAATTAATTGTTTGCATGTTTCTTCATCTACAAAACTAGGATAATCCCATCTCGCTCAGAGGGTCACCAGGAGAATGACAGTCACCAATCTGAAGGTGTCAGATACAGGCGCTGGGTGGATGTGGGAATTTACTTTTCCCTGCTGTTTATTCCGCATACAACGATAATTCCCTTATGTAAGTTTTCTTACACCACTTGACATGGCAAGTACATATGTTTTTTTAAATAATTTTTTAAAAGTCTATTCATTTATTTTGAGAGAGAGAGAGAGAGAGAGAGAGAGAGAGAGAGAGAGAATTCCAAGCAGGCTCTGCACTGTCGGCTCGGAGCCCAACATGGGGCTCGAACCCACAAACCGTGAGACCATGACCTGAGCTGAAACCAAGCTGAGCTTAACCAGCTGAGCCACCCAGGCGCCCCTGGCCGTTATGTATTTCAGTTGGGTTGTAAGTTCTTTGTGGTAAGTGAGCTGGTCCCCGATCATGGTTTTATGTCCAGTGGTCACTGCCACGTTGTTGACTCTGCCATGGGCTCAGTGTTGGCTGTGAGTGAGGCTGGCCATTGCGTTCACCTCTCACCGGGAATTCTCCCTGTCCCCAAATCCAGAGAAAGAATTTATGTTAAATACTGATGTTTCTGACTTTTGTAATCACCCTGTCCCCATGTATATAGAATTTTAGACTCCTAGAGTTTTAGGTCTAAATGAGGCTTCCTTTCAGCATGCCTGTGGACAGATCACATGTCGTGAGATAGGCCAGCCTAGACAGGGCCTGGGAGGTTGTCCCTCGGCCAGGGCCATGCGAGCAGTTAGTGGTGGAGCCAGGCTGGTCCTTGGGTATTGCACAGACCAGGTTTCTTCCCCCCTTACAACGCTGCTGGGATTTAATGTCTTGTTCTTCTGCTGTGAAACTTCAGTCTTGAAGTTTTACCCCGAGAGGACCTTAAATGTGGAGTGAACTCTTAGCAGGAACTTGGTCTGTGCACCAGGGTCTGTGGCTTAGCACTGCCCCTTAGCCTCTCTCTGTCTGCATCAGCCTGCCCTTGTCTCCAAAGGGCATGGCAGGGCCTTCCTGATAGTAATTTTCATTTCTGTGATGACTGTGGTGTCTGAAGGGTTGCATGCTTTTAAACTTGAGCCACGCCCTTGGACCTGCCTGGTTCTCAGATGGGGATGGGCTTGAGGGGAGACCAGAAGGCTCTCTGTCTGCCACAGACACTCCCCTAGAGCCTGCCAGGATCGTCTACATACAGGAAGGACCTTGCTGAGGTCATACGGATATTCCTGGGAAGGAAATGACGTGGGGACTTGTCACACAGACGGGCGTATGGGGCCTTAGCAGATAGAGCAACGCGGTGCTGGTGTGTTCGCGGATTGTGCACAGCGTGTGTGGGGCTGGAGCCGTGGCCCCGGAGCCCGGGACCTCCACGAGAGCTAGAGTCTGCACAAGCCCTGCCCACGTCCTGGTGCTCAGGCAGCATGACCCTTCTGGGCGGCATTCCCGTGATGGCCGGGTCGAGCTGGGTTGGCAGGACCTCCTTGGGGACACTGCACAGGATACCCCAGGGGCTCAGTCAGAGAGGGGTGGCCCAGAAAACAGACTGCCGAGTTTCCGGACTTCCCTTTGGGGCCAGTCGTGCTTAGGGTGGGAGGAGTGTCGGCACGTCAGGGTCCGTCTCCCAGCGTTTAGAGGCTGCACGCTGTGCTGGCAGGAGCAGGGCCACGTCTGGGATTAGGTCTCTTCCCCTCTGGACCGTTTTCTTGTTTGGAAAGTTTACCTCATCACTTTGGCCTCAGTTTCGTTGTCTGTAAAATGAGGAAGTTAACACCTGCCCCAGCTGCCTCCTAGGATTGTTCTGAAGCTAAAATGACACCCAGGATCTTCTTTCCGCAGATACTGTACCTTCATCGGCATCACTTTTAACATTTAACGTGCATTTAACATTTAACGCACTTTTAACATTTAACCCTGACACAAAGTGGGTGTACAACGTTTGTTGAATTAAATTCTGTTACCTGTAAGGTGTGTTACAAACATAGTAATTATTTTTTTAATGTTTATTCATTTTTGAGAGACAGAGAGAGACAGAGACAAAGTCCAAGTGGGGGAGGGGCAGAGGGAGAGGGAGACACAGAATCTGAAACAGGCTCCAGGCTCTGAGCTGTCAGCACAGAGCCCAATGCGGGGCTTGAACCCACGAGCCGTGAGATCATGACCTGAGCTGAAGTCAGAGGCTTAACCGACCGAGCCACCCAGACGCCCCTCAAACATGGTAATTATTGCTAATAACGCAGCTGACGGTATTTGACCACAGACATTATGCTGGACACAGGGGAAGGAACAAGAAATGTAAAGCAGGGTCATTGCACTGTTGTTTCTAAACTCCCAGAGATGGCTTAGTGCTCCAGGTGCCAAGGGTGGTGTTGAAGATGTCACACCCATGCCTCGTGCAGTGATCGGAGCCTTGGCTCTTTTAATCGCTTCCCAAGTCTTGGAACGTATAGTGTTTCCCCATTTCATGGTGGACATCTGACGTAGGACACATTGCCTGGCCCCTAAGGAGAATACAGCCCGGTGGTGTTTCGCTGAAGCTGAGTCCACAAATAACCATCCAACACAGTGGAAATCAGTACGTGCCGGAGACGGCCAGGTAGGGGCGCCTGGGTGGCTCATTCGGTCGTGTCCGACTCTTCATCTTGGCTCAGGTCACACAGTTCCCACATTGAGCTCTTTGCTGACCGTTTGTTTGGGGTTCTCTCTCTCTCCCTCTCTCTCTCTCTCTCTCTCTCTCTCTCTCTCTGCCCTCCTCCCCCCACTTCGTGCGTGCTTTCTCTCCCTCTCAAAATAAATAAATAAACTTAAGAAAAGAGAGGGACAGGTGTCCCTGGGCTGTGCGCCCAGAAGCTATAATCAGAGCCAGGTGGAGGGGGAGGTGTTTCGGCCTCTGAGATGTTGATCTCCTATTAATCTGCAACTCCTGTTAATTTTCACTGAGTCAAACAGTAGGTTTGGAGGCGTAAGGGGACTGAGAGATTAAATGCAACCATTACAGACCATTTGTGAACAACACACTGAGGCCAGCATTGTAAGGGTACAAAAATAGAGAAGACACAGGCCTTACCCTCAAGCAACTTACGGGGAAGAGGGGCACCTGGGTGGCTCAGTTGGTTAAGTGTCTGACTTTGGCTCAGGTCATAATCTTGCAGTTTGTGGGTTCGAGCCCCGTGTTGGGCTCCATGATGACAGCTCAGAGCCTGGAGCCTGCTTTGGATTCTCTATCTCCCTCTCTCTCTGCCCCTCCATCACTCACACTCTGTCTCTCCCTCTCTCTCTCAAAAATAAATAAACATTAAAAAACTTTTTAAAAATAGATTAAAAAAAAAGATTTGGTGGGGAAGACAATTTTCACCAATGAACTACAAAACCAGGCAGGGTGAACGTAGATGTTCTTAAAGAGGTGGGAGCAGAGGACCTTAGGAGCCCATCGGGGATGGATGGGCTTCAGACGAGGTGGCACTGGGCAGGTCTTGAAGGCTGGAGGGTTATAACTGGAGAAAGGATGGGAGGTGAGAAATGCATTCCACTCAAGGGACCACTAAATGTGAAAACCTGCACTCCTGCGGGGAATGAGCTGTCTGATAGGAATGGAGTACGGAGGGTTGACAGAGGGGTTGTGAAGATGGACATTGGAAAGAGGAAGGGGGTCAGAGTGCCAAGAGCTTCAGTTGTCACATTAAGGGGCTTTATTCTGTGAGCCGACATGTGCCTGGGGTCTCTTATTTTATAGAGACGGGAGCCGAGGTCCTGAGAACTTCCACCCTCACTGCGCCCCTCGCAGGGCAGTCTCTGGGGTCTCTGTCCTCCCAGCAGGTGCTGAAAGCTTGGAAACTTGGCTGAGTTTGGCTTGCTGCATGGGTCTGGGCACAAGGTTGTGGAGAAGTTGAGAAGCTCGGTGTGGAACCAGTGTCCATTGAGTGGGTTTTGTAGGTTTAATAACTAGAGAGAAAGTGTGCATTTTGTACTCTACTAAAAATGCGTTACCTCATCTGATTTTTCCTTTCCCCCATCCCGGTTGGTGAGCGTGAGGACTCGGTGCCCCTTGGGAGGAGGTGAAGGGAAAAGTGAGGAAAGTACCCTTGCTTTCAGAGGGCAGACATCTTTCCTAGAGACCTTCAGTTTGTGCTGGGAAGAGGACATCAGTGGGGAAAACGGGATGCCTTCCGTAATGATGGCAGGGGGAGGTAGCTGAGAGGTAGTAACAGCTGCCCATCCGGCAAGGGCACTGGCAGGAAAGGGGGTTGTGTGTGCACAGACAGGACCAGGGATGGCCCCCCTGTGAACTGAGAGGAGAGTTGAAGAACAGAAAGTGTGCACCGGCATCTCTCATTTTTCCTTCCCTTAAAAAACTTTTTTGGGGGCATCTGGGTGGCTCATTTGGTTAAGTGTCTGACTCTTGATTTCGACTCAGGTCATGATCTCATGGTTTGTGGGATCATGCCCCACATCAGGCTCTGTGCAGACAGTGACGACCCTGCTTGGGATTCTGTTTCCCTCTCTCTCTGCCCCTCCCCCGGCTTGCTTGCACATGCATGTGCTCTCTCTCAAAAAAAAATAAAAAACAAACTTTTTTTTTCCCCCAAAAATTATCATGTGAATGCATCAAGTTTCTTCTTCACCAGTGTTTTGTGTCCTTGGGACACCCTGACCAGTAGAGATTATTAGAGTCTAGCCTGCAGAACACTGTCCCTCTGGGGGAATGCTGGGAGTAGAGTCATCCTCAGTGTCAAGACAGCCATTATTTTTTTTTTATATATATATGAAATTTATTGACAAATTGGTTTCCATACAACACCCAGTGCTCATCCCAACAGGTGCCCTCCTCAATACCCATCACCCACCCTCCCCTCCCTCCCACCCCCCATCAACCCTCAGTTTGTTCTCAGTTTTTAACAGTCTCTTATGCTTTGGCTCTCTCCCACTCTAACCTCTTTTTTTTTTTTTTCCTTCCCCTCCCCCATGGGTTCCTGTTAAGTTTCTCAGGATCCACATAAGAGTGAAACCATATGGTATCTGTCTTTCTCTGTATGGCTTATTTCACTTAGCATCACACTCTCCAGTTCCATCCACGTTGCTACAAAAGGCCATATTTCATTTTTTCTCATTGCCACATAGTATTCCATTGTGTATATATACCACAATTTCTTTATCCATTCATCAGTTGATGGACATTTAGGCTCTTTCCATAATTTGGCTATTGTTGAGAGTGCTGCTATGAACATTGGGGTACAAGTGCCCCTATGCATCAGTACTCCTGTATCCCTTGGATAGATTCCTAGCAGTGCTATTGCTGGGTCATAGGGTAGGTCTATTTTTAATTTTCTGAGGAACCTCCACACTGCTTTCCAGAGCGGCTGCACCAATTTGCATTCCCACCAACAGTGCAAGAGGGTTCCCGTTTCTCCACATCCTCTCCAGCATCTATAGTCTCCTGATTTGTTCATTTTGGCCACTCTGACTGGCGTGAGGTGATACCTGAGTGTGGTTTTGATTTGTATTTCCCTGATAAGGAGCGACGCTGAACATCTTTTCATGTGCCTGTTGGCCATCTGGATGTCTTCTTTAGAGAAGTGTCTATTCATGTTTTCTGCCCATTTCTTCACTGGGTTATTTGTTTTTCGGGTGTGGAGTTTGGTGAGCTCTTTATAGATTTTAGATACTAGCCCTTTGTCCGATATGTCATTTGCAAATATCTTTTCCCATTCCGTTGGTTGCCTTTTAGTTTTGTTGGTTGTTTCCTTTGCTGTGCAGAAGCTTTTTATCTTCATAAGGTCCCAGTAATTCACTTTTGCTTTTAGTTCCCTTGCCTTTGGGGATGTGTCGAGTAAGAGATTGCTACGGCTGAGGTCAGAGAGGTCTTTTCCTGCTTTCTCCTCTAAGGTTCTGATGGTTTCCTGTCTCACATTTAGGTCCTTTATCCATTTTGAGTTTATTTTTGTAAATGGTGTGAGGAAGTGGTCTAGTTTCAACCTTCTGCATGTTGCTGTCCAGTTCTCCCAGCACCATTTGTTAAAGAGGCTAAGACAGCCATTATTAACACACTGCATAGACGCTGACAGGTGCTGCTGTGGAGAGCGGGCAGTGGGGTCAGGGAGGGCAGACGGATGGCCAATGATGTTGGAACCAACCGCTGTGACCTTGCAACTGCATTAGACTTTAAACGACCGAGGAACCAGCAAATCCAGAGAAATTTATATTAAAGGCCTTTGGAAGGTACTTGAAAGAATGTGGGATTACATGCAGATAGCACCTGGGCATATTCTGTGGCAGGACTGTACCACAGTGCGTTTATCAGCTCAGCCGTTGACGGGCATCTGGGCACTTTCTGGCTTTTGACTGCTCTGGGTACAGCTGCCGTGAACAGTGGTCTTCGTGTGGACATGTTTAATTTTTTAGATTTAGGCAAATACCTAGGGATGGAAATTGCTGTGTCACATGTTGAGTGTGTAACTTTATGAGATACTGCCACGCTGTTTTCTAAATGGTTGTGCCATTTTCCACTAACACCGGCAGTGTGCGAGAGTTTCCTGCTCCTTCGCATCCTAGGCATTATCAGCCATTTTAGCGGGCATGTAGTGGAATTTCATTGTGGTCTTAACTTACATTTCCCTGATAACTAATGATGGTTTCACGTTCTTATTGGCCATCGTGTAACTTTTTTGATCTATATGTCTATACTTAGACAACATAAGTTGTCTTTTTATATCTTGAAATGCATTGTGAGAGCAGAGAATATAATGAGTGTTGAATGGCTCTCTGGAAGGGTCTGTTCAAGAGAAATGGAACATTTAAATAGCAATCATCTGAATTGAGATTCCGAAAGATACACTCTGCAGAATAATATTACAGATATTCCGGGGAGTTAGGATAAATCATTCTTACAGAAAAAAATTTAAAGAACCCATAGCCTGCGATTTGCTTTTAAAAATTCTTCTATGAAGTTTTAAAGAGATGGCCTCCCATCATCTTGCTGCTGTGAAATGATTTGATATAGATGAACACTGGAGCTTGAAGCAGTAGCCTGCTGGTTCCATGTGTTCACAGCCACAGATAGTTCTAGCTGGTGCCATTACAGGGTGTGGAGTTCACTCCCTCCCAGCTTTCAGAGGTGAAGCAACTTGCCTAAGGTTACAAAGGGATTTAGGGGCAGAACTGGTGCGGAGACCCCACGGTTCCCCGGAGCTTCTTCAGGGTTTCTCTGTACTGCTTTTATCTTTAGTATGGTCAGCAACTTTTAAAAAGTTATGCCCATTAGACACAGAACATCTTTCTGGATATGTCTCCTGAGGCAAGGAAACAAAAGCAAAAATAAACCAGTGGGACTATACCAAAACAAAAGATTCTTCTGCACAGTAAAGGAAACAGTCAACAAAACTAAAGGACAACCTGCAGAATGGAAGAAGATATTTGCAAATGACATATCCAGTAATATCCAAAATAGATAGAGAACTTCTACAACAACAACAAACTTCTACTCAGCAACACAAAGCCAAATGATGCAATTAAAAAATAGGCAGGAGACCATGAACAGATATACAGACGGCCAACAGACATGTGAAAGGGTGCTCCCCGTCACTCATCATCAGGGAAATGCAACTCAAAACCACGGTTATCACCTCACACCTGTCAGAATGGCTAAAATCCCAAACACAGGAAACACAAGTGTGGGTGAGGATGTGGAGAAAAAGGAACCCTCTTGTTCTGCTGGTGGGAACGCATGCTGGTGCATCCACTCTGGAAAACAGTATGGAGGTTCCTCAAAAAATTAAAAATAGAACTACCCTATGATCCAGTAATTGCACTACTGGGTATTTACCCAAAGAATACGAAAACACTCCTTGGAAGGGATATATGTACCCCTTGTTTATTGCAGCATTATTTACAATAGCCAAGATATGGAAGCCACCCAAGTGTCCATCGATTCACGAATGGATAAAGAAGGTGTGTGATAGATACAAAGGAGTATGCCTCAGCCATAAAAAGGACTGAAATCTTGTCATTTGCAACAACGAGGATGGATCTAGAGAGTATAATGCTAAGGGAAATAAGTCAGAGAAAGACAAATACCATATGATTTCACTCACGTGTGGAATGTACAAAACAAAATGGTGGACATAGGGAGAAAGACAAATCAAAAAACGGGCTCTAAGCTGTAGGGAGCAAACTGGTGGTGACCAGAGGGGAGAGGGAGGTGGGCGGGGGACAGGTGAAATAGGTGAAGGGGATCCAGAGTACACTTATCTTGATGAGCACTGAGTAGTATGTGGAACTGTTGGATCACTGTGTTATACACCTGCAGCTAATACAGTGCTGTGTGTTAACTCCAGTGGAACTAAGAAAAAATATAAACAAAAATTTTTAAAAAGAGGAACAAAATTAAAAGTTGTCGGAAGCCAAGATTTATACTCTCTTGTTTCCATCTCTCGGCAGTGAGGTGATAGCCCACAACATCTCAAACTCTTGCTAAAAGTGGACTCGCCCATTTGTGATACGTGGGGTGCAGAGTCACATCCATGCTTGTGTGCTGGTTGGTGGCACATTAGGTGTTGAGGAATACTTATAAACTGAAGTTGTTCTAATGCCGCAGCTCTAAAGTTCGGTTATTTTTAATTCCCTGTTTGGATGAAGGAGCATACGAGACCTCCATTCATAGAATGACCAGTGCTAATCGACAGCCGTGCTCATCAGTGACAGTTACGGGTTCAGACGTGTTCACAGAGACGGCAGGAGAAGAGCTGTTCTGGGGTCTCTGAAAAGAAGGTTATCCTGGCAGCACATTCAGTTCATTCAGTTATGATTTATCGAGTGCCAGCTACATGCTAAGCACGACTCTGGGGCGACCAAGCCAGGAAGAAGTTAGCATGTTGGTGTGTGGGCACCAAGATGTTAAAAGTCGGTGTTGAGTGTGTGTGTCTGTGCACATGCCACCTTTGGTTTTAAAGGCAGGCAAACGGCAGTCGATGTACAAGAAGGAATCAGTGCTTCACAGATCAATGCCGTGATAATATTTACCTGGGCTTCGCAGTTCCTGCAAGCTTAGTTGTGGACAGTGTACGAGATGAGGACTGCTAGGTGGTTTTAGATGGTGTGAGTGGTAGGGAGTTGAAATAAATTTCTTACTATTTCAGAGCTTTTGAGTTAGTTTAAATAAAGAATATTGGGCTGTTTTTTTTTTTTTTTTTTAAAGAGTGTCTGTGACCATCTGTTTGTATTTATATGAGCAAATCAGAATTTTCCCCATCTCGTGTAAGAGTTCTGAAGTGAAAGTACAGGCCATGAGCATCCATGCCGCCAATTTCAGATAAATGAAAACAGCCTCGTTGTTTTCACTGATTCAGTTCATAGGACGTGATGTTATGTGTCTGAACAATTTGTACACTAGTCAGAGAGTTTTTTAATCCACTGAGTACAGAGGAATTGTGTCTTAAACAAGTACCACTGAGTGAATGAAATCCATTACAACTATCTCTGAGCCATTTATCCTGCCCATTCATGTTCCCGTTCTCTCCCCCAGATAACTCCCCACCAGCGCCAGCCAGCCTGATGCAGGGAGATGATCCTGACCGTTTGGTCTCCCTGCCTGGGGTTCCTTGCCTCCTGACAACCTGTCACTTTAGCCCTTGGCTCTGCTTACCTACTTCAGGAAGCCTGTCCCCCGACAGCCTGTGGCAGTGTTGGAGGAGTGTGGTTTCATGCATTCCGTGTTTATGGAGCATTTATGGGTGTCATGTGCTCTACTAGGTGCCCGGGATTCAGAGACAGGAGTCCTGGGTCTCTGTCCTGAAGGAGCTGATGGTCTTGTCTTCATTCCCTGGGGCTCAGTTTCTGAGAAGTCTCCATTGCTGGTTCACAAACAGCAAGTTCGGAACAAAAGCTCAGACAGCAATCGGAACAAAACAGCTGCTAATGAGCATCATGGAATCACTCACCGCGGGTTCTACAATTTGTCCCCCAAGATGAAAATACCTTTATTTTCTTGGTTCCTTGTTTCTTGACTTCTTAACAGTCGCTCGCTTTGAACAGACTAAGGAAACACAGGTGACATCGGAAAGAACGACAGGCTAGGAGAACATGGGGGTATTTGTGAACTGAAAAAGGAAATTACAGTGGCATCTTGGTTTTATGGCCTTGGAAAAATAGCTTCGTTTCCCTTCCTTCCCTTGGTTTCTGCCCTGTTGTAATATTACCTGCCTAACCCAGAGTTTGAGAATCACCAGCTGTAATGTAGGTAAAAGCATTTCTTGTTTCAGGTGCTGCACAGGTGAGGGGCATACCGCTGTCCCCCTCCCTACCACGGCTGGTACTGTTGGGTTTGTCCCTGACCTTCCGGTGAGCCGTGCCTTCTTACACCTGGCGTTTCTTCCAGCCTAGTTGAGAAATCCACACCCGAGAAATAGAGTGGGATTGTTAAAAATTGTTAAAAATCACTTTTTGCCGTTACCAAATATTTGTCTTCACGTTTGGACTAGGATTATTCGTAGAATTAAGTTGTCAGTTGGTTTCGTAGACACTTCCGGGCAGGATTCTCAGCTTCACTGGGAAAGTTAACCCTTCCATCACCTATATTTGAATACCATTGTAATCGCTCTTTGGAAGCATAGCTGAAGACAGTAGTTTTGTAGAATTTTATGTCTGCAGGCTCGGAGGAGAAGTCACTGATCTCGGTCCAGATCTGAGGGGGTGACAGAGCTCAAATGGTGTCCACAGCTCCTGACCTTTTCCGCCCCCACCACACGCAGGCCCTCCTCTCGCACAGCCCAGCCTTCCCTGTCACTAATGAATGGAAGCTTTCTGTGCCCCGGGGCCACGTAGCTTGTGGCGACAGAACCAGACCCGCTGGCTTCTCTTCTCTGGGCTGTTGCAGTGTCCCCTGCTTTGGGGATGAGTAGTAAGTTATCTGTGTGTAGGGTGGTGAATACCCTGCATGTTAGCCTCAAGGCAGAGGGCACTCTGGCCTGAGAAGCCTGGGCTATCGTTACCCGTACATCTTCTTTTTTTAAATGTCTATTTATTTTGAGAGAGAGAGAGAGAGAGAGAGAGAGCGCGCGCGGATGTGCACACATGCATATGTGAGCAGGGCAGAGAGAGAGAGAGAGAGAAAGGGAGAGAATCCCAAGTAGGCTCCGTGCTGTTGGTACAGAGCCTGATGCGGGCTTCAGTCTCAGGAACTGTGAGATCATGACCTGAGCTGAAATTAACAGTCAGACGCTTAACCGACTGAGCCACCCAGGTGCCCCTTTACTTGTGCATCTTACGTCTTTATCTCTGTCCCTCTTGTGTCCTTCAGCAGCACCATTACGTGCAGCGTCTGCTTTTAGGACTCAGCATCGTGGGGTTCCCCGGGAAGTGCATCGGGGCCTTGTGTCCTGTGCAGGCCAGTGTCTCCGTGGGGAGGAAGCATGACGACCGTGACCCCGGGGTCGGTCCTCCCCACTTGAGGCTTGTGGGTGGGAGGGTAGCCTCTTCCTCTCAGTGTGGCGGCCCAGGGAACCCCTGCCCTTGCCTTCCCTCTTGTTTAATTAGCTGGGGTTTTGAATTTTCTTTTCTTTGGGTGGAGACCAGACAAAGTAAAACTAATGGTCTGAAGCCCTTCCTTGGGGAGAAATGCTCACATCCCCAAATACTGAAAATAAACAGCCTGTAACGACCCACAGAAGCCCAAGAAGGTCCTGAGCTGCCTCAGCCAAGAGCCATTTGTGCCTTTTGCTGCATGGCCTGTCCTCCTACTGCCCCTCAGTGACAGGTACCCTGCCCTGCCTTTGGCCCCTCTTCCCCCTACTTCTGGCCTTGCCCCCACCGCCTTGTCTGGCCCTGTCACATGGCCTTGCTGCCAGCTGGTCATGCTCTCCGGGCCCCTCCTCACCCAGCCTTTCCCAAATCTCTGTCCTGTCTTTTACTCCTGCTTCCTAGGTGAGTGCGTGCTGTCTGAAGACGCTCATAGAAAGGACAAGACCATCTGCATCTCTGGGGGGCCTTTATCTCTGCCCCCACGCTGCTCCCCATTGGCTCTCAGCCCTTCCTGCTCCGCGGCTTGCGTGCCTGTCAGAACACAGCACCATTTTGTGGATTCCTGTCCTTCCTGTAGGCTGTGGGATCCAGTATTGTGTCTGTGTCCTTAGTAGAGGCATCTTTTCTTCAAATGAGTGCTGATGCTTGATGCGTGTACTGGCCAGGTAGCCCTGCCACGTTTGCAGCCGGGAGTGGGTGCTGATGCTAACCTTCTGCATACCTTCTCAGCTCTCGCACCTGGGCCCTCAAGGGTCCTGCGTAGTCCTTGGGTCAAACAGAGCAGAGTAGGGAACCCCAGTTCTAGGTCAGGGGGAACAGACACACACCTGGTGTCAACCTGTCCCCTGCTCCCCCACCCTGTAGACTCCTTGGTATAGGGAACCCCACTTCTAAAACAAGGCCTCTGGGCAGGCGTCACCCTCTCACACCTGTGTGGGGCTACCTCCTGTCCAAGCTCTGTCCACCCTCTCCCCACAGACAGCTACCCTTCGGGTCTGGGGTTAAACCCATCTGGGAAAAGTTTAGGGAAAAGACCCACACAGACTCAGGCTGCTGGCACAGGGGTGGTGGGGTGCTGGGTATCCGTGGTGCAGTCTAGGAGGGGGTGATGCAGGCTCCCGGCCCTCTGACCTTACCATGCGTGGAGAGGGGTGAAGCTGGAGGAGAGCTAGAGCAAGACCCAGGTCCACGGTGGTCCCGTCCTGCCCTAGAGCCGGTCACTGACCAGATGACCTGATTGGTCTGCTGTGCCGTCCATTGGGGTGGTGGGAGGGGACCTCCCTCACATTAACCCAGATGCTTTCCAGTGGCCGGCGCTGTGCTCATGCCTAGCAAATAATCGTCACAACAGCCATATCAAATGGATGTTATTTCCCTGTTTTAGGGATATGGAAACCGAGGCCCAGGAGATAAGGAATCTGTGTGTGGGGATGTGGGAACTACAGCTCAGTCTGTGTCCCCTGAGCCCACGGTCCCTTTATTGTACCAGTGGCTCTCACGATAAACCTGGGTCAGAAGGGTGAATTGGGCTGCAGGAAACAACGCCTGGTGGTTCCCGCTCATGTTCCCTCTTGCCCGTCACTGCACTTCTTGGATGACAGAACAAGAGGATAGTTCTGGAGATGACAGACTTGGGGGCAGAGAGCCGTGGACAGAGGGAGGGCACTGTGACACCTTTGTGCCAGAGTAGGGGAAGGGGAACAGTTCTGGTTAGCACGTCAGGCTCATTTGCATGCCCCCCCTCCTTTCTTTCCAGAAACCATCTCTGCTGCATTTAGAGGCTGGCTTTGGAGGTGGCAGGCCATTTGGGGCCTGAACACGCCTGGCCGTTCCTTCCTTCTCCCTTCCTCATTCTGGGTTTCCCTCCTCGTCCCTACTTCCCATTCCATCGTAGGGCAGCGGGGCCGGGTCTCTGGATGGGAAACAGGAACTGAGACGTGGGGGATCAAGACACGGCAAGACTCAGGACAGTGGTCATTGAATCTTCCCCTTAAAGCCGGCCCCAAGGATGGATTGTGCAACCTGGACACGGGCAAATGGCGGTGTCGCACCATCACCTGCCTTCTGTCCATCCCCAGGCGCTCAGGCCCGTGGGAAGGTTCTGGAACCCCAGAATTGCTTATGTCAGGCGGTCTAGGTGGGCCTCGCCTGAGCTCCCGGTGAAGGTCAGATGCGGCGCAGCTGGGGTGGCAGGAGCGGGGCGGTCACACGGCCCGGGAGACGCCTTTCTCGGTGAGTGGGAGTGGGTGGCATCCCTGGTAAGGATGAGCAGTGCCAGGTGGTTCTAGCCCTGGGCTGGGCGAAGGGCGTAAGGGAAGCCTGAGGCAGAGGCGGATGAAGGGGATTGTTTTCCCCAGACCTGACAGGAGGTAGCAGCACAAGTCCCCAGAGCGTCCCATGCGCTCTTCCCGGCCCTGGAAGCCAAGCGGCCATAAGCTAGAGGGAGGGTGACACGGGGACCACATAGTCCTGGAAGCTTGCCTCTCAGTCTGCCGGAACTCTCCCAGTTTGAGCTCTTTAGTTCAAGGCCAAGTAAATGACTTAGGGCAAGTCCAACTCCTTGAGTCAGTTTCTTCTACTTTAAATTGGGGGAATTGGCAGTGCTTTCACCAGACGCTGTGAATATCGTGTAAAGTCGTGGATGCTTCAAGTGCTGTGTGGAGGGGCCCCGGGGTGACTCAGCTGGTTGAGTGTCCAACTCATGATTTTGGCTCAGGTTATGATGTCACGGTTCGTAGGATCGAGCCCTGTGTTGGACCTGGGCTGATAGCGCGCAGCCTGCTTGGGATTCTCTCCCTCCCTCCCTCTCTGCCCGTCTCACTCACTCTCACACACGTGGTAAATCAATAAACTTAAAAGAAAGTGCTCTGTGGAACGTCAGGTGCTTTGTGACTCTTGGGACTATAGATGTCTATGTAGCTTGTCTGCTGCTGGCCTTTCTACCCGGGGCCGCCAACTCTACCTGAGTAACTTTGCTTCTGGGAACACGCCCGGAGCCTGTGGGCCACCCAGTCCTGCTCCCGCACCTTGGTGTGGCCATTTGTGGGGGGAGGGGGCACAGAGGGTGGCCTGTGCTGCACTGACACAGGTGTGAGAGGGGAAGCCTGCCTGGAGGCTTTGCTTGGAAAGCGGGGCTCCCCAGGATTCTGCCGGGTGGGGGAGCAGGGGACGGGCTGACACCAGGCGTCTTATCCGCTTCCCCTGTGCCCACTCTGCCCCATTTGACCCTGTGTGTGAAAGCCCAGAGGGGACAGGTGACCCCCTCCACTAAGCTGGCCCAGAGCACCCCGCTGTGTCACTTGCTGTGTGGCCCTGCCTTTGCCCATGTCACCCCTTTGGGGAGTTAGAAACACACCAGGGAGTGTTTGGAAGAATTTAAACGTTGGAGGGGGGGAAAAACTTATTACCGGAAGTGAAAGGTTGGCATGAGCTACACAGGTATTTTTCTTCTTCTTCTTTTTTTTTTTTCCCTTGTTACCATAACCATTATCAGACCCGAAAATATTTATCCTAGCGATTGCCCCAGTCCTGGGGAGATGGTGTTCCTGAACGGCCCCCTTGTTTGGCATAGTGTGGATCTGACCCCTTGGAGACCCAGGGGGCACTAACGAAAGCTCACCGTGGCGGAGCGCCTGCAGTGCACAGATCCCGTACCCGCCGATGATTTCTCCTGCGAAGCAAGCCTTATTCCCAAGTTACAGAGGAAAACAACCGAGGTCGGTGAGGGGAAGTCATTCTCCTGAGGTCATGCTGTTGATACGTGGAGTCCGGTTTAGAATTTTATCTGTTTGGTGAAAAAAACCAGTGACTTTCAACCACTGCGCTATTCCAAAGGATCCAGCACTGAGAGACCAGAACTGAGAGCACCTTCTCTTGGCTTCTTTCCTTTTTGGTGTCTCCCCGGAGGCGACGTTGTGGAGTTGGGATGTCGGTGGTAAAAGGGAATGAGGAGGCCTGAATGGAATTCCGGTTTTTCCCCTTTTTGATGCGTGTGTTACCTGAAGTCTAGTTTCAGTTACAAGATGTACTTTTTGAAAGAATTCGTAAGACACAAATGTGGCAGCCGGCTGACAGCAGAAAGACCCCCCCCCCCCCCCGCCCCCCATCAGAGGCCCAGTTGGCACAGAGGAGCCAGTATGCTAAAAGCCACGAGGCTGGGGGCAGAACCCGTAGAGTGAGTGTGAACGCTGGTTTGCGGGCAGACCCCCTGTGCCCCGGAAGCAGAGTCCTACTTAGCACCCCCCGGCTGCATGTGGGGCCCAGAGAAAACTGCTCGCTCACGTCCCCTCTCTCCTGTTTATGTCACTGAAGTGGAGGTCACGTGGCCTTAACCCTGTTTCCTGGGGAAATCAGCCTGGCCTGTGATTACATTGTCTTCTGGAACTGGGACAGATGTGGAAGGCTGACCTCAGCCCCAACTGAAGGTCACCTTCCCAGCCTCTCCCGCTGCTTCCGTATCACCAGGCCTCCGCCGCCTGGCCCTGTGCAGCGGCCTCAGCCCTGCATACCAGACATCTTCTGGTATGATGGCCCCTATTCCGTTTGTCATTGTTCCCCAGAGATGGCCCATTTCCTGCTTGCATCTGGGCTCTTCAGTCCATCCAGGGGAGCAGAACCGAGGGGTGCCGTGTTTGTTGAAGGTGCCCGGGACTTCAGGCCAGACCCTCCTCTGAGACGAGGACTGCCTTTCTTGGCTGCTGGGGTGTTGTAGCTGGCTTGCCAAAATTCTCCTTTCTCTTGTCAGCTCCCCCAGATCTCCCAGAAGCTCTTTCCCCCGAAGTAAGAAATCAGGATGTAAAGCATTTTTATAAAGCTGGAATTCATTGTCATCTGTTTCCGCCTCTCTAGAAGAGTGATCTAGTAAAAGCCTGAGTTCCCGGCTGACGTCTCCAGTGATGGGGTTCATGGGAGGGCCTGTGGGTACTTGGCTCTTCCAACTTTACCAGCTTGAGGCTCTCCTTTGTTAACACGGCATTGTCACGTAGTCTGTGCATGACACGGTCCACTTCAGTCATGGTGACGACTGTCTAGAATGTAATCGTGTGAATGCCCAGTAGTCTGTGCAGTTACTCTCCTTGGTTGGGCATTTGGGGCTCTTTCCTATTGTTTCCTCTTTCAAAGTCCTGCTGAGAACATCTTTGTAGACGTAACCTGTGTGGAAAGGAGCGAGGGCATGGGGACGTATTTCTGCAATTGGACGGGGACAGAAGGAGAGAAACTGCTTTGGTGAAGCCCTTTGCCCCCTCTGGCGAGCGTACTTTCTGGAAGACCAGGGAGGGCAGTGATGCCCTCAGCTGCCATGGCTGGGAGCAGCTTGGAGACTCCAGTTCTGTTTTGTGTTTCAAACCATCACTCCCCGCCCGCCCCCCCACCCCGTGCCTTTGTTCTTTTGATTTGTATTTATATCTTTTATCTGTCCCGGGACCTTCAATGACTTTCATGTTTTATGAGTTCTTAGCTTCCTGGGGTCCAGCCTCTGATGGCCACTGATGGCCGAATCAGAGTGCTTGGGGCCACACCGTCTCAGCCAGTCAGGTTGCGTTAGTGACATTCCTTTTTCTATTTCAGAGAGCTGTTTATCTTCCATTATATCTTTCTAACCACACAAATCCTGCATAAACATATTTCAAACAGTACCAAAAAATGAGCCTGCCTTCACTGTCTTTTCTGTCTCCTCAGTAACTATTGGGATGGATTCATGTGTCTTCCAGGATATTGTTCTGTGTATACTTGTGTATGGAAAGACACAGTTTTGAGTATTTTTCTTTATTGTTTCATCAGTTTCTTTGACACATTTTTTTGTGCTCCGAGTTAAATCCTATTTGATGTGAAAACAACTGAAGAAGATAGCCATGTAGGATATTGAAGTGCCTTTTAAAAATTTTTTCAAGTATAACGTACTCCTGTTGATGATACGTTTAAAAGTAGAAAAATCCGAAAAGTCCCCCAACTTTCCCTGAGACAACAAAGATTATTTGTTTCCTTTATCTTTATATACGCAGTTTGTGTATACAATGCAACACTTGCTTATCCTCTCTAGTTTATAAAGTTTATTTCTTGCTTACAGTTGAGTGTGTGTGCGCAGGCTCGCGGGCTCAGTTGGTTCAATAAATTACCTTGTACTTTCCTACCTCCCAAGACGGAATTTTGAGAAAGGTCTGTTGCATTTCGATCTTTGGAAGCCGCTTTATTGTGGTTTTTTTTGTTCTTAGTGCCACATATACCCACGTGGGTCAGGATCAGCCACATGTACACGGGCCGGGTGTGGTGGCACCCCTCTCCCTGATGACAACCCCCCCAGGTTTGGACGCATCTATTGCAAGTACCTGCGATTGAAGACATGGTCAAGGTGCAGTTGGCGGTTGGGTGAGGGGGCTGGCTGTCCTCTGAATCAGTGCTCACCTGGCTGCCCCCCCCCTGGTGCTGGCACCTAGGCACAGAATCCGAGACGTTCTGCGGAGTAAACACAACGTGTTGGAGAAAAATGAAAGAAGTCTGTCTTTTCTGGTTGCTGGTCCTCAAGGGTGGCCTGCTTTAGGAGTTGGCTGACCTGGGTTCTTGTGCACCTCTGTCTCCAGCTTACCAACTCGTGCTGTCTGCTCTCAGATGGCTCGGAAAGGGGACGAGGGGACCGATCTCTAGGTTCCTTTCACTCGTTGTGCGTGACCAAAATGCTGAGCTAATAAAGTGCCCTGTGAGGCATTGTCATTTTGGCAGCCTTTCTGGCTCTTCCCCCAGACTCTAGTTGATTTTAATTTCTTTTCCATCGAGAAGGCTTTAAATTTACTTTTATGCAGATTAGTATGCATACACACACACGGAGATATAATTTATAGGATGATGATGAGCAAACACCCATCCAGCCATCACTTGTCCCTTCCTGACCCCTGGCCCCCGTCAGCGTTCCAGGAGCGCTCGCCTGCCTTCCCGTCAGCACCCTCCGAGGAGCCGCCGGCCCATCTGGGCCATCAACATCTCTCCTCGCTTCTGTTTGTAGTTGTATCAGCAACACTTACGTTCCTAAACAGGAACAACATCATCGAGTTTTTCCTACTTTCCACTTTTACGGTCGTATACCGCCGGCATACTTTTGCAACTTGCTTCTTTTGCATAACATTGTTGTGAAATTCGTTTATGTTCTGGGTGGGTAACGTTTGTCCGTCTCCCTGCAGCGGTTCACGCGTTTTACCGTCACCGGGTATGTGGGTTTGTCCCGTTTTCGGCTCTTTCGAAGAGGGTCACGACCATCCTCGCCTTGTGGTGCAGATGTGTGTATACTCTGAGTAACCCCAGTTGCGTTAGAGAATACCAAGCGTGACCTTCTGGTGTGCCCTGATGCGTACGTGTCTCACGCAGCTTGATTTAGCTTCATATTTACTTGATCCTAATTCTTCGTGACACCTGCTGTTCCCCAGACCTCTGCTGTATTCCCAGGAGGAGGTAGATCCATTATCGCTCTGGCTCTACGCTGAGCCTGCAGGCCACAGTGCATTGCTGCGCTTCCCAGAAGGCTTCTGGAAATATCTGACACTGTCATTAATGTCCTGTGTTACTTCAAAAGTAATGTCAAGCGGGAGAGGAGACGAAGCTGCCATCTAGATGTCCGCGTGAGTCTTCCTTGGCAAAGCTATCCTTGGGGGCACAGATCTGGGTGTCGCTTTGTTTTCTTATTTGGTCTGTGTCTTTCGAAAATGTCATTTCCCCTCAGGTCAGCCTTTCCCAAAAGGAACGAGGGAGATATGACGGGACAGCAGAGTAGAACATGCCTCCCCGGCGGCCCAGACCGTGGTCTCCCGGCCTTTCCTCCCCCATGGCAGCATCTTTGGGTTCCCAGGATGAAGCCGGCCGCTCTCCACCATTGCTGGCTCAAATTGAGAACTGGGGGGCCAAACTGGTCCTGTGCCAAGAGGAGACTGGGCTGGCCGATAAGATTGGAGAAACCTGTGTGTGAATCTTCTGGGCCGGGCTTTGGTGGACTTCGTGAAGGGCCAGGCAGTGAACATTTTAGGCTTTGCAGGCCTAGAGGCAAAAGTGAGGGTCTTATATAGGTGCTTACATAATAAGAGAGAAAATAAATTTCCACAAGTTTTTTACTAACAAAGTTCAAAATATCGTATCTCTGGAGTAAAACCCTTTGGTAACGCTCGTCTCTTAATCAGAAGAGGGGAATTCTTTCGGGGGAGATTTCTTCCTTGGGATTCAAAGCTAGTGTTCCCCTCCACCTCATTGTCCTGTCGAGTGGAAACATTCACCTGTGCAGATCCTTAGCACGTGGCCGCGCAAAAACCGGCCCCCCGGTAGGTGCCCACCTGCCCCAGGCTCATCTCCTCAGACAGACCGTGGACTTGGCCTCCACCATCCAGCATCAGGACGTAGGTGCCTCTGAGCCAGGATGGACTTCCCTGTAGGCTCTGGGGACAAACACTACCTCAGCCCTCCAGAGGGAGAAGAGCTGTCACACGGTCACATCTGTGCGCTGCCCATGGGGGAAGGAGGGAGAGGCCCCCCTCGATGAAGCCAGGGGCTCCAGAATGTTAGGGGATGGTGCACGGAGGGGTCTGCAGGAACAGAGGAAGAGCAAACAGGGGCGGCGTGTTTAGACCCGGTCGGTATGTTGTATGTGGCTACGGCTCCGGAGAAAGGTTGGCGAGACAGGAGCTGGATTTTTTACTTGACTAAATTGTAGTTTATCTTCCATATTCCTGTGCGGCTGCCCTGTTGGACAGCACAGGTGTGAAGAAGGAAAAGAGTGAATGGTGTTGTGTCCCCTCCTGGGAGGGCTCCCCTCACGCCCCCTGCACCCTCCCGGGAGCCGGCGTCCGTGGACGAGCCGCGGAGACCACGGGGAGCTGCTCGCAGGAATGAACCAGAACCCTGGCCCTTCATGCAAGGGTCCAAGGGATCAAAGGAAGTGCTTTTAGAATGGTTGGAAACCGTTGTTTATTTTCCTCTAAAATATCTTGAGACACATCTCTACAGTCTTATTTATGTGATAAATTCACTCTGTGAAACATGTTTTATAAACTGAGGGTCAGCTGCAGTGTAGGCCCTCAGGATTAATGGGGTCTGGCCAGGCGTTAGCTGTTGTGCCGGCCCCGCCTAGGTCCGTAGTGGCTGTTCAGCTTTTGCCTGTGTTTATAGTGTTTACACACACATTCTGACCAAGGTGGCCGTTCTTTTTCCTTCTCTTTAGCTCGGGTAGTTTTGGGGAGGGCGGGTGTGGGGGAGCGCCCCCGTTAGGGATCTCAGCCCGATTGGTGGACCCCTTTGGTTCCTTGAGGCTCTCCAGTTTTGCTATTTTGTTGTTTCAGGTTTCCCGGTGCTGTTTTTATTTATAATTGACGGAAGACTATTTCTAGCACTCAGTCTTAATCATTCCGACTTCTCCTGCCCAAGCTTAATCTTAATTATCTGTAAATATGCTCCGTAATGAAGGGTGTGGTTTTGAGTGGGGAGGTAATTGCTTTTCCCTCTTGCAGTTTTAATTTAAAATTACCTCTCCGCCTACCTTACCTTTCTTTCCAGGCTCTTCTTAACAGACTGTAGAAAAGCAGCGGTTACCGTTTATCCACTCTTCCCCTGAGTTCAGGAAACAGCACATCCCCTTTAATAACAGAGGTAGAATATTCCATATGGTGGCCTATTTTTACAAGACTTTTATGCAGGAAAAGATCAGGGAGGGGTGTGCCCCACAGGACGACGTGGGAGGAAACTTGCCAGCGTTGAGCAGTGTTATGAAGCCTATTTCATCTGTGGTCGGCCTTCCGCACTGAGGTGTATAGGGCTAGTCTGGTCCACAGTTTTCTCGGCACAATTGAGCAAAAGCCCTGTGGACAGAAGATTGTTCTGTCATTTGTGGGAGTGCCAGAGCCTGGAGAGCTAAACTCAGTTGAGGAGGCCGAATAGATCTCCCTGGGCACACACTGACTTTTCCAGAATGTCTGCTGCCCTGTACCAGTCCCATATGGCTTCCTAATCATGGGTCCCAGCCGGGCCCTTCCTTGTTGGGTATCCGTTCCCTGAGTCTACTTCCTGCCTGCTCAGATCCATTGTTCCCACTGTGGCTTGAGTGACCTTCAAGTGCAGCTCTCCATTCTCCCCTGCCTGAGAACCTTCGGTAGCTGCCCACTGTCTGCAGGCTCAGCCGGATACCCTTGCCAGCCTCTGTGTCCCTGCCTGCCTTTCTGGTCTCACGGTCACGGACGGAGCTGCTCTCTGAGTCCCGTCCCGTGTCAGCTTTGTGCTGGGCACTGGGAACAGAGCGGAGAGCGTCCTGCCCTTACGGGAGATCTCTGAAAAAGGTAACAAGAAACATAAAATTAATCGTATTAATATCTTTAACCTAACATGTCCAAAATATTATCATTTGACTGTGTGGCGCTGGCCGTGTTTCCAGGCTCAGTGGACATGTGCTGTTGTAGGTACATTGGCTAGGAAGTGCGGGTCTTGAGGAGAGCGGCACAAATGGAAAAGCAGTTACGTGAGAGTCCTGGGCTTCTGGCTTTGTGTTTCTCTAGGGCATTATCCTGCTACATTGTGAACTCCATGCAGGCATGGGCGTGGCCTTGTTTTGCTCACCTGTTGTGTCTGGGACACCTCGCTTAGTACTTAGCACATAGTAGGTCCTCGCTAAATTTCATCAGGTGAACTATTGAGTAAGCACAGGGTTCCGGGAAAAGTCTGGGTGAGTACCTAACCTGTCTGAGGAGGCTTTCAGGAGGAGGACCTGCCTCCAAGTCAGCTCGCAAAGCCGGGGTAAAACTAAGGGGTCAAGAGGAGGCAGGGAAGAGCACACAGTGTTAGAAATAAAGAGGAGGACGAAGGTTGGGAGGGGCTGCAGGAGTTCGTTGGGACGGAACTTCAGGTGCGCTTGGGGCAGGGGTCCGGAGACGACGCTGGAGAAGTAATGGGGGCCAGATCGTGAGGAGGTTTTAAAGCTGCTACGGAGTCGAGGCCTCATACTGGGGACGTGCGGAAATAGCGCCAGCGTCGTGGGCTGGGAGTGGCCCCTCGGACTCGTGTTCCGCGTTTCTCTCCTGTGTTTTCTCCGTTCACCCCTCCTCCCAGCCCGCAGAAAGGGCTTCATGAGAATATTGGCTGACTTCTGTTACCGTGTAGGCTAACCAGGCTGGGGGGCTGCCTTCTGCTGTCTGTGGGAAGCTTCAGGAGGAGGAGCAGGCTTAATTATTTGAGTGCAGTCGCGATTCCCGACCGAATTCTCTCCAAGTGCTGGAGTAGATGTCGATTAGATCGAATGTGTTTTTCAGTCATGGCCCTTCACGTGGGGGTCAGGACCTTCCACAGCTGTGATGAGTGCACTGAACTGTCGTACTCTCTGACATGCGGTCGATAAAGCTTTGGGAGCCGGTGTTTCTAACCAGCCCTGAGCAGATCCATCCCATCTTCTTGCGGCCCCTGGTAGAACCCAACAGGTCGGTGCACACGCTGGAGGGCACTGCCTGCTGGGTGGCAGACTGGGGAGTAGAAAGTGATGAGTCTTCGGGAGAGAGTTCACTGGTTATGTACTTTTTCCAAATCCCTTTTCACATCTCAAGGGAAGGTCTGGAACGGATGAGAGATGACCTAGGAAAATAAGAGCTAGCTCTCTACGAGAAATTTCGACATCTTTGTGGCCGTTCATGCCTACTTCTTCCTCCAGTATGTCAGAAAATAATGCTTTTTAAAATACAACTTCTCGGGGCGCCTGGGTGGCTCAGTCGGTTGAGCGTCTGACTTCTGCTCAGGTCATGATCTCGCAGTTCGTGAGTTCGAGCCCCGCGTCGGGCTGTGTGCTGACAGCTCAGAGCCTGGAGCCCGCTTCGGATTCTGTGTCTCCCTCTCTCTCTGCTCCTCCCCTGCTCACACTGTTCCCTCCCACCCCCCAAATAAATCAAACATTTAAAAACTAAAATACAGTTTCTGTTTTTATTGTAACCGCTCTGTCAACTGTCTGCCGCCTGGTGATCATTTTTCTATTTAGTAATTGTCAGCACCAATCACATCTGTTCTTAGCCTCTGCTAAAACAGTCCTTGTCGCTTTCGAATAGGACTTAGGATGCTGATATGGAAGGTGATTCGGGAAGCCTGGCAGGGAAGGACTGTGCTGTTGCTCTGAGGCCGTGTGCTCTGTTTCTGATGGCAGTCTGTTGCAGGGTTTTGTGATTAAATCTCATGATGAGTAATAATAACATCATCGAGTGTATACCAGATTTGGGGCTCAGCACTTGCCCTGGAGTTCTTAGTTTCTTTACGGTAACCTGCATGATGGGTGTCACTATCCCAGGTTACAGATGCTCTCTTCCGCCTGTCACCACTGAAAGTGACATGTTGCTCTTCTGGGGTGTTCAGTTGGGTTAAAGGGAAATTTGACGCCTGTGCCTTTTGTGAAAGTAGAGCTGTAATTCAGACTCCTGATTTGATCAGTCACCGAGCAGGTATTCCGTGAGCACTTACTACGTGCTAGGCGTTGTAAGGGCTGCATGCTACCGCCGTGTAGCGGTTGGTCTGTTAAGGTGTGAAAGCAAATGGAGCGTCATAGAGGAATATTAAAGACTTAGGTGTGTCTAATTAATCGTTCAACCCGGCAAAGTAGGAATTGTTATCCCTGGTTCTGGAAGAGAAATCTAGGCTAGAAAAGGGTTAGGCAGAACATGCCTTCCAACCCCAAACAAATTCCCGTCTGGGTCTTTCCAAATCCAGAGTGGGTTTGCCTCCCACCAGACCGCGCTGCCTCTGAGTGGGGGGACGGTCTGGCCTGCGTGTTGGCGGTCTTGCCAGGGTGGGGACACACTTGTGACAGATCTGCCTCCCCGCCCCCCGTCGCTCCCCCTGCTCCCTGTCCTTGGCCTGTGTCCGGAAGGAGCCCCTGGCAGGCTCCCGAGCCTTGCTTGTTCACAGGGAGGATTGAGGCTTGGTGGGAGTGGAGTTGGTCTGGGTTAACTCTTAACTCGTATGGGGATGACCCCGTCTTCACACTGAGCCGCACGCTGGGGCTTTGTGCCACGGAAACAGTTCCGCAGGGGCCTCCAGAGTGGCTCTCACAAGGCCATTCTCTGATAGTCGTGATCTGAGCTCAAACACGTTTTAATTATGTACTTCTCTATGTTTTAGGCTTTGGACGTGGACCGGATGGTTCTTTACAAAATGAAGAAGTCCGTGAAAGCAATAAATATCTCTGGGCTGGGTGAGTACACATCCTTTCCTAGCGGTTTCCTTGTGCAAATCCTCACGGTAGCTGTACTGGTGCCATGATGGTGATCACCATTGACGAAACCAAACCTTTTCTTCTAGGCGTGTGCATTATCAAGTTGATTTGGGATATTTAGCTTTTAGGAGTGTGTTTTGTTCTGTAAATTGTCTGATCTGGCATGGTGGTTCACCTTCCACCCCCAACCATCTCCTGTGCTGCCTCCTGTTCCCTGAAGTGCAGCTGGGTTTTCCGTCCCGCATGAGCTACCGTCCTGCATGAACCAGCTTTGTCTGACTGGTCAGCAGGAACGCCGGCCTCATTCCAGCCTCGGTTGTGTGGTCTGTGTGTTACTCATGTCAACGTGGCCCCTCCATTTCTCTTCTCCAGTCCTCGCCCTTCTTGTTTCGGATACCGTTAACGTAAAAGCACAATCAACTGCTCCAAGAAACGTCTGATCAAAACGTCTGATTCAAAACTTTTTTTGAACCGTGAGTTCATGACCTGAGCTGAGATCAAGAGTCAGATGCTTAACCGGCTGAGCCACCCAGGTGCCCTGGAAATAATTTTTTTTTTTTAATTTTTTTTTTCAACGTTTATTTATTTTTGGGACAGAGAGAGACAGAGCATGAACGGGGGAGGGGCAGAGAGAGAGGGAGACACAGAATCGGAAACAGGCTCCAGGCTCTGAGCCATCAGCCCAGAGCCTGACGCGGGGCTCGAACTCCCGGACCGCGAGATCGTGACCTGGCTGAAGTCGGACGCTTAACCGACTGCGCCACCCAGGCGCCCCTGGAAATAATTTTTTTAAGTCATTAAGTGACAATGTGGTTTCCTCCAGAAACAAGCAAGTGGCAGCCTTGGAGGACTGGGGGTTGTGAGGGCTCCCAGAGAGGCTGAGCGAGGTGATGGATTGCAGACAGCACGGCTGGCCTGTGGGCGAGCACACCAGTGCTAAGTGGGGCAGAAACACTGCCTTTGTCCGCGGCTGGTGGCCTGGGAGGAGGGGGTGAGGGGGCCCAGGGTCTGCACCTACAGAAGCAGTCAGCCCATGAATGGCTGTACATCGTCCCCTTCCCCCTCGTGGTGTTTCCCTTTACGACAGTAGTGAATGGAGTAAGAGGACAGGGAATGCCAGAGAGCTAAGAGGAAGGAGGGGCGCAGAAGGGTCTGGGAGTGCCTCTTGCACCCAAGCCTGCCCCCACCCACGTCCGGCCATTGTGAGCACCACCTCCAGTAACTGCTTTCGCCCCCCTCAGGGAGGGCAGTGCAAGCCAAGATTGAGAAGAGGCCAGTAGGGAACCTCAGCTGCAAAGATGATATTGCAGTCAAGAATTGCCAAGGACGTTTAGGAACAGATTTCACAAAAGACAGGCAAGAACTATGTTGAAAACTACAAAACCGAATTAAAGACCCAGATAAACGGGAGAGGTGTATGATGTACCTGGGTTGGAGGACTCGATATAGTTACTTTGTCTTTTCTCCCCAAATTGATCTCAAGATGCAGCACAATCCTAATCAAAATTCCTGCAGGAGAAATTGACAAGCTGATTCTAAACTTTATGTGGAAACACACACAGGACCCAGAAAATGCCAAGCAATCAGGGTACAAAAACAAGTTGGAGAATTTCAACCATCTGACTTCAAGTCTTGTGAGATAGTCGTGATCTAGACAGTGTTGCTGTTGGGGGGGGCCGACAAAGAGATCAGTGGAACAAAAGACAAAGTGTAGGGGTGCCTGGCCGGGTCAGTCTGTAGAGCATGTGACCCTTGATCTCGAGGTTGTGGGTTCAAGCCTCACGCTGGTTGTAGAGATTACTTAAAAATAAAATCTTAAGAAAAAAAAAAAAGCCTGGAAGTAGACCCTTACTGAGATGTTTCTGCTTGTCAGCATGTTGCCAAGGAAGTCCCCTGGGGCAATGAAGGTGTTTCTAGCACGTGGTGCTTGAGCATCTGGATCTTTCCATCAGAACAAATGCAGTACAGCCCTCTCTTCTACCCTACACAAACAGTAATTCAAAGTGGATGATAGATTCACCTGTGAAAACTAAAACTAAAAGTTGTTTAAAGAACACATAGGAGAACATCTTTACAACATGGGGTGGGCAAGGCTCCTTGGATAGGACACAGAAGGCAATATGGCTTCAAAGAAAAAAATTGATAAATTAAACTTCATCAAAATGAGACACTCCTACGTGCTCAAAAATGCTATTAAGAATAGCCTAACATTTGACAGGCCCCCAATCAAGCAACTGAAGAGCTCACACTTGAGGAAACTAAATTAGAACAGGACTTTAAAATAAGAATATATGATTAACACCCTTAGAAAGGCAAAGGAGGTTATTAAGTTACTGAAACAGAAAAGGTACTAGTGAAAAAGAACCAGCGGAAGGCTTGGAAGTAGAAAAACATGTAATTGTTGAAGTAAAAACTAAAATCTGCTAAATATTTAGCAGGCTGTACACATAGGAAAGGGGGAGGGTGGTCTGTGAGGCCCCCTGTTGCCGGAACGTGAGCTTGAGGGATGGACACTGTAAAGTAAAACTCAGGAGCCACAGAAAATAGATTCAGAGGGGTCACTATCAGCATCCACCCAAAACGACTTCCAGAAGAGGGAAGAGAAAATGGAAAAGTGGGGGCACCTGGGTGGCTCAGTGGTTGGGCATCTGACTTTGGCTCAGGTCGTGATCTTGTGATTTGTGGGTTCCAGCCCCCCTTTGGGCTCTGTGCTGGCAGCTCAATGCCTGCTTCAGATCCTCTGTCCTCCTCTCTCTCTACCCCTTCCCTACTTGTGTGTGCACATTCTCTCTCTCTCTCTCTCTTTCAAAAATAAATAATGAAAAAAATAAAAAGGGAAATTTTTGAAAAAGTAATAGCTGAAAAATTCTCAGAACTAAAGAAAGATTTAAGATCTCAGATTGAGAGAGTCCACTGAAATTCTAAGGGAAACAGATTATACACACATGTATGTGTACCTACAGTGTATATGGTATGTATGTGTGTACATATGTCCCTGTGCATGTGTATATATAAAAAATATTTGGGGGAAATTTGCTAAAAAATGATTGCTTTAGCATTTTGACTTTATAGATATTTTTCCTCCTTTCACTTTCCATATTTCATATATTGTAATGTATTGATGTTAAAATGATTAGACAGGTATTAAGTTGTTTATGGCTAAATTCCAAATGGATGTGAAAGAAATTCAAGAAAGCAAAGAAGAGGTGGGAGGGACTTAAGTGGTTTGTGACTGAGCTTGTCCTGACTGAATTCGAAAGCTTTTTGGACCTGGACTTTGTGGCCCTCGCTGTTGTGCCCTGGGGCAGCTCACTTAGCACTTTGTAGCCCTGGTTTCCTTGGCTCTGAAATAACCCAGTTGGGTTAGGATGCAGATCAGTGGTTCTCAGCCAGGGTGGTCTTGCACCCCCCGTTTGGTATGAACACCTGAGAGGTGCGTGTGCGCACGTGTGGGGGCCTTGTGCGCGTGCTGTTGGCACCTTACGGTAGAGACCAGGGATGCTGCTGAAGGTCCTACAGTGCACAGGACAGTTCCCAACGATGAATTAGCTGGCCCAGAGGGTCATCAGTGCCACAGTGGAGAGCCTCATCTGGATGTGCTTGAGTCCTCTGCGGTGTATAAAAAACAAAGCAAAAACACAAGCCACCATTTTTAGCTTGCCTTTGCATAAACATTGATTGATTACCTGACAACTGCTGATTTTATGCAAGAAAGAAGTGGAATTCAAATTATCATTGGCTAACATGTAACTGGAAGTAAACATACGTAGGAAATTATTTTCTATTTAAAAGGAAAAAACAAAGAGCCTAAAACTCTTCACTTAACTCCACACCGAGCTTTACTGAAACAAATGTTTGACTATCCAAACTGGTCACCTGCCTTTAACTCTCCCTGGATAAAGTCGGGGAACAGGGAGGAATGATGGTCATTTGTATGTTTTGGAACACTTCCTACAAATCTTGTGCTTTCTATACATTATGCTAGTCTTTACAAACCGTTCTCGTTTTATGAACGAGCAGTCTGAGTTCAGAGGGCTCAGCGTCTTCCCAGGATGCTCCGTGGAACTTCGCTTGTTCCAAGAACACAGGACTGTGTTCGGTAGGCCGCTCTGCTTGGAGGCAGCCACATGTCCTCAGTGGGTCTGGCACGCTGACCGACTGTCTTCAGGATTTCAAGAAATCGCTCAAAGATGGTTGCTTAGCTCTGTTGACAAACAACAGATTTCAAACAGTACCTCAAGAGAGTTTTTGCTTTTTTACTGCGCTCCCTTGGGCTTTTGAGTTTATGATTTAAGGCTAGTTCAAAAAAGGTACTTTATAATCTGATCAGGTTCAAAAGTGATTTTAAAGTCATATGTCGAGAAGGCTGTTCTGATCAGAAATAAAAATGGAGCACTGCGCTTCTCGTGCAGACGTTGGCCACGTGACTGCCACCAGTCCTGAGAAGGACATGTGTGTCCCCATAGGCTGGCCCAGTGCTGTGCCTTGTAGCTTTCAACAAGCATAGAGGGAGGAGGCGTAAACACATTGGTGTCAGGAAGCAAGACTGTATGAATTTAGTAACACTCATGTCTCACCTGCCTTTCTCACCTCTGTTGTTGAGCGTGGGCCACAAACCCCCTTCCTTTACCTGCCCCAGAGTCATTTTCTAAAATAGAGCCTAGTGGGGGCCTCCGGGTGGCTCAGTCAGTTAAGCGTCCGACTTCGGCTCAGGTCATGATCTCACGGTCTGTGAGTTCGAGCCCCGTGTCAGGCTTGGTGCTGACAGCTCAGAGCCTGGAGCCTCTTCGGATTCTGTGTCTCCCTCTCTATCTGCTCTTCCCCCATTCACGCTCAGTCTCTCTCTCAAAAAAATGAATAAACATTAAAAACAAAAGTTAAAAAAAAAATAGAGCCTAGTGATGCCACTTCTCTGCTCAGAACTCTGCGGTGTTTTTACATTATCCACTTTGATGTTTGTGAAGGGGAGTTGCAGAGCCTGGGAGAGATGAGGGAGGCCTTCATGGGCTCTAGAATCTTAGGGAAATTGGGGTAAAAGCACAGGTAAGCAGGTGTCTACTCCGGCAGGACTAGCTGAAGATTTTAACATGCTAATGTGGATTGTGAGAGGAGATGTCCTAACCTTTTCCAGATTTGTTTGCTTATGAAATTGCCACTGACTCCCTTCCTCAATCCAACATAAGCCTCCACTTAGTTAAGCACAGCAGAACACCAGATGCAGACCGAACCCCTGCCCCCGCCCCCCGTCCCCCCTGGCCCCAGGCCACCTGTTCAGGGGTCCCTTCTCTGTGCCTGTCTTTGGAATAACTTGAGTTTCCCCCAGCATGCCAGTATTTGTGCCTTCTTCCCTTTGCACATTCTCTTCTGTCTGCTCGAAGTGACATTTTGCCACTTTATTAGAGGAAACTGAGGCGTGAGCAAGTTGAGAAGTTGGTTCTGGAATTTTAACATTGTACTCTGGGCACCCAACCTGTGTCCTTCCAGAGGTGCCACACAGCAGGCTGTTAGCCTGACCTTGGGGGACCTCCTATTTCTGTGATCTTTTTTACCCATCTAATAGATCATGCCAAGCTTGAGTTATTATAAGGCCATGAGTCTGAATTATTTTGAAGTCAGAGTACTGATCCTGAAGTCTTTATTTCAGGGCAGTGTTGTCCTGCTTCAAAAAAGTCACCTGAGGAAACCCTATGCCTTTTCCTGTGATGCTGCTGACACTGTTCACAGCATTTTGGAAAACTCTTCTCTAGAACTGCTTTTAGTAATACATTCTCTTGAATATTTTTGGTAGAGGGGTGTGAGTAAGGATAGCAGTAGACATCAGAGATCAGTGGGGCGCATTCTGGATGGGATTAGCCGTGGGCGACCACGGTCGCTCAGGAGCATTGTGAGTGTGCACTCCTTCTGCCTCTGGGGGCAGGTAGTTCCCAGTTCCAGATCCTTAGAGTGCTTAATGTCCTAAGGCAACTGCTTGCTGAGGAAGACCACTCATTTCATGTGTGATTGAAAGAACAACAACAAGAACTCCCCATTTATGCCTGATCCTGCCACATACCTTTCCCATCTTGCGTTCCTTAATTTCTCTGAGGCTGGGACTTCCCTGCCTGCTTTCCTGATTGGTCATGGATTGGCCCCATCTGACCTCTAACTGATCTCCAGCTGTCCCCAGTGTCTCTGTTCCGGGCTGGTTGACCTGTCCCTGCTGCATCAGCATGTCATGACCGTATCTGTCTTTGCATGCTGTCTGCCATCTGGCCCCATTCCCTGGTCCCTCCTGACCCAGGTACCTGTTGAAAACCTGCCCACCCTTCCCCACCCATCTCCATCAAGCCGACACTGGACCCGGCGTAGGCCTTCTTTACTCTCTTGTATTAGTCTTCCATGGCTGCCACGGCGACTTGCCATCAACGGAGTGCCTTAAATGATAAATTTATTTCTTCCCTTTTGTGGCCATCGCTGAAGCCCCAGGGGCCAAGATGAAGTTCAGTCCCTTTGTGACTTCTGACCGGACCAAGAACTGTAAAAGGCATTTCAGTGCACCTTCCTGCGTTCACAGGAAGATGCTTCCTTCCCCTCTTTCCAAAGAGCTGAGACAGAAGCACAGTGTCCGAGCCGTGCCCGTCCGCAAGGATGACGTAGTGTGAGGACACTACAAAGGTCAGCAAACTGGCGGAGTACTCCAGCTCTACAGGTAGACGTACGTTATCTGCACCCAGCGCGTACACGGTGGTCGGAGAAGGCGAGCGTCACTGCTGTCCGTGTGGCCTTCACCCTGGCGAGGTGGTTATTGCTAGACTGACACTGGACAAAGACCGCAGAAAGATCCTGGAAAAAGGAGCGTAAAGCCAGATCTCGCCAGGTAGGAAAGGAAAGGAGCATATAAAGGGAGGAAACAACTGAGAGGATGCAGGAATAAAGTGATCTGATACACAGCTTTCGGCAAAAACTTGAAATGAACAGGAAACCGACAAGCGTATCTCACGGCTTTGGAGGTCACGAGTCGGAGATGGGTCTCATGGGGCTGAAGTGGGGGTGTTGGCAGAGCTCCTTCCTGGAGGCCCAGGGGACAGGCGCTTCCTTGCCTTGTCCCGCTTTCAGAGGCTGCCTGTATTCCTTGGTTTGTGGCCTTCCCTCTTCAAAGCCAGCGATGGCCGGTAGAGTCTTTTTCGCACCCTGTCACTGTGACTCTTATTCTGCACAGGCTGCCATGACAGAACACCCACACTGGGTGGCTTAAACCACAGACCTGTGTGTCTCGTGGTTGTAGAGGCCGGAAGCCTGAGAGCATGGTGTCCGCACGGCCGGGTTGTGGTGAAGGCTCTCTCCCTGGCTTGCAGACGGCTGCCTTGGCTCCGTGTCCTCACGTGGTGGAACGCGTGAGGATGCCCATCGGGAGAGCCCCACCCCAGTGACCTCATCCAAACCTCATTATCTCCCAAAGCCCTCCCTCCGCATACCATCACGCTGGGGGTGGGGCTTCAAGATACAAGCGTAGGTGCAGGAAGAACACGGCACAGTTTTGTCCGCAGCCGATACTGAGTCCTCTGCCTCCCGCTTGCGCAGGTAAAGACCCTGTGGTCACACTGGGCGACGCCGATGACCCAGGATAATCTCCCCAGCCCAGAGTCAGCTGATTCACAACTTATAAATTTCACTTGCAACCTCAATTCCCATTTGTCAGGCAGCAGGACATCTAGGAGTTAGGTCCAGGGATTAGGAATAGGTCCAGGGATTTGGAATAGGTCCAGGGATTAGGATGTGCACATCTTTGGGGCAGGAGCAGACATTCTTCTGCCTTCCACACCTCACCTCTGAATTCTGAGTCTTGTAGTTGAATCTGTTTTGACTCTCGTTTAGCCAGAAATAAGAGTACCTAATAAACAGGCATTATTTACCCTTTAAATATTGCTCTTTATTATTCTCTAATAGTTCTATGTCTGTTGACCTCTGCTTCTCAATTAGAAGGCAGGTCCTTGAGGTCACTGACCAATTCTTGGAGGCAGTGTGGTTTAGGATAAGAGCACATGGGTGTTATAGTCTAAGAAGCCTGGAACAAATTCATGTGCCACTCAAAAAGCCTGTGGCAGGAAAATTACCTAATCGCTCTGAGCCTCAGTTTCTTCATATGTGAGACTGGGAATCTTAATACTTTAAAATGCTGTTAATAAAGATTAACCGAGGTGACGCAAGAGAAGTGACAGATCTGGTTCCGGGCACATGGTAAGCATGCAGCCGTGAATATACTTCCTGAGTGTTCTTGCACAGAGCCTGGCACATCCAGAGCAGGTGCCCAATAAATACCCATTTGTATGTGACCGTGTTTCCGCTGCGAGTTCTGAGACCGTCCTCTTACAGTTTTGGATGTGAGCAGTGTACATGAGGGTGGCAGAGTGTGTATTCTGCCGTGTGAGGATTGATACAGATTTATGTACAAGGGGGATTGGAGATGCCTTAGAGACGCCAGCTGTGTTTTTACAGCCAGGGAGCTAAGGATGGGTCTTACCGTCTCACCGTGGACCTACACTGTAACCTCAATATTGCCTCTTGGCCTGCAAAGCCTTTAATATTTACTCTCTGGCTTTTTAGGAGAAAGTTAGCCAACCTGAGCATTAGAGTAGTGGTTCTGAAACTTCAGAGCACCCCAGAATCCCCTGGAGGTCTTATTAAAACACGGGTTGCTGGGTGGCCCTGCCTTTAGAATTTCTGGTTCAATAGGGTGCAGGATGGAGCCTGAGAATTTGCCAATCTGCTGAGTTCCCAGGTGACGCCGAAGCTGCTGGTCTTTGAGAATAGTACCACACGTGTGCATACACACACACGCTCTCACACACACACACACACGCTCTCTCTCACACACACACACACGCTCTCACACACACGACTTTAAACGTTGGACTGAGCCAAAAGGGTATCAAGTATGTCCTTGTAGATACAACACAGTAGCAAGTATATTATGTTCACTCCCATTTTTCAAAACAGATGACCAGCCAGCCAGCTGTATTTTCTGGTACATCTTATGGACAGGTTTGCGGAAGCACTTATTATAATGGTTTAATAACTTTATAACTTATTATAATGTTTGTTGAGAAGCAATGTCTACGGTAATTTCCCCCCTCATGATAGACTGCTACTGACCTCTTAAAAACACCCAGTTTACATTTGTTCTAAAACTTCTTAGTGTAAAGTTTCCCAAGCTCTGTTTTAGTCCAGTGGTGTTTTCAGCTCCCCCAGTGGGAAGTTGAAGTGAGCGGGGATTTTTAGCTGTTTGACATATCAGTGGGTGGAAAAATTCATCTTTCTCAAGAAGGAAGCAACGGAAGACTTTCATTTTCCCTTCTCTAGAATGACTCCATTTTAAAGACGTGGTGGGGCTTTTTCCTGAGAGAGGGAAATCTCTTCTTCACCCTTGATCTGAATGTCCTAGAGAAGTTTGTCACATCCTTGAAATGAGAAGTACAAAGAAAGAAATGCTAATCTTCCCGTAAACCCTTACCCATACAAAAGGAAATGAGAATTTAGTAATTTTGTGTGCCTGTGTGTATTTCTCCATGTTATTTGTGATGCTAATTAGAATATGGCTATGAAATTAATACAGGGCTTAAGATTAATGCAGAGAATTGTCTCTATTATAGATATCATACAATTAGGAGAGAGCAGTTTAAAAGAAATCTGTGAAATAGTTTGGGAAGTGACATTTCATCGTGCATTCGGAAGGTCCTATATCTGGCATGATTTTCCACCTGTTACATGAGAGAATAACTAAATCACGGTAATCCCCAGTGATTGGCATGAATCCAGTGGAACCGGTATTCCCCTTTGTTGTGGCATTGAAAATTGGTGCATGGAGTTTTTTAAAAGCAGTTTGGCAGTTCATATGAAGAAAAATACAAATCTTGATGCGGGAAGATGCACAACAAGGCTCATTGCGTTGTCGTAGTGCCTTATCGCAGAGAAAACCCGAAAGCCTCCTGTCACTGAATTAGGACCTACTACCTGAGGGAATTATGGTTCTGTAGCAACACAAAGAAAAATACCGATGATGGAATATCCAGCCTATAAAAACTCGGGATACGAAATGTCTGATACCATATCTGTGATCAAAAGGAATAGGAGATTATAACACACAATAAAGAAAAGAAAATGCTTCTGTATTGATGTTCATAAACTGGAGAGTGGAGGCATAATAACAGTAATAAAAACCTGACACTCATGAAGCATTTGTTGTAGGGCAGGCACTATGCTAAATAAGTACTTTACTTAAATATACCCCTCCCGACAACTTTGTGACGTAGGTACTGTCCGTAACTCCACTTACAGATGAGGTCACTGAGGTGCAGAGTAGTCATTTGCCCGGGGCTGTACAGCTAGCAATTAGAGCAGCTGAGATTCAAACCCAGACCTGCTTCCCCCGCTCTGCTGTTGACCGTGGCACGCTGTCTGTGAATGAGGGCCCGCAGTGGAGAAGGAGCAAGCAGTAATGCGGTGGGAATGTACTAGATATCTGGCTGAGCCCTATGATCCTTTGGAAAACCTCCAGGTGGTTTTGGTTGATCACGACTGGTGTGACCCAGTACATGAGAAGCTCAAAGGTGAGTCAAGTGACCTTAGGGGAAGTGTGTTTAAAAAAAAAAAATCCAAAAAGGTAGTTAACCCCCATTACTGAATTGTAGGAGCAGCATTTAAAGAGGAACCTCAGAGTCTTCAAGCTGAAAACCTCATTGTAGGAGGACGTTGGAAGGTGCTGGTGCATCTTGGCTCAGGAGGGTAGGGAGAACGCATATCCAAAGGCGTTGTCTAGGATGAGGAAGTGAGATATTACGTGTTCCTCTCTAGAGGGTACTTTCATGGGATCGGGCTTTGACTCAAACACGAGAGAGGAGCTGGCTGGGTGAGCTGGTCACTGGCGTGGTGCCCCTCTTTTCTAAGGAGGTTGTAGGGGCCATGGCGACATTGACTCTGAGACCTTCAGAGGCCGTCCTCCTATAGGTCTCTGAGATGTTTGTGGGTTTGTGGCCTCTTCTCTTCGGGTTAAGAATAATGGTTGGAATTTAGGTGGGGAATTGTGGAATCCTGGTAGCAGTGATCAATGTATTAATCATGGAAGGATAGCTAATCAGAAGGAACGCTAGGATTTGTGACTTCAAGTCCCAAGTATTAACGTGAATCATACCGAGGGTCATGGTATCTATTTGGGAGGGACTTTAAAAGCTCACCCAGGCTAGGGCTTTCTCACCTGGCGTAGGTAGGGTCTGCGGACAGGGGTCTGTGTCCCAAAATGTGTATGAAAAATTATGTGACGATACCTTTTCCTTGCATCAAAACATTTTTCTGATTTTTGTTGGTGTCTGTCATCGACAGAAGATTAAAGAACCACTGATCTGGCTAAACCCTCACGGTTTACAGATGTGGGTATCATCACAGAGCCGATTCTCCGCCTTACTTACTGTGAAACATTGACTGCATTATTCAGAGAGTATCCGAACCTGGTTCCTCATCTGTAAAATCTCCCAGAGTTGTAGGGGTGAAAGATTGTGTGTGTGTGTGTGTGTGTGTGTGTGTGTGTGTGTGTGTGTGTAAATATATGTGTGTATGTGTATCCACAATTTTTCCTACACAAATGGCAGCTATTACATGAGGCTTGGAGACCACTGATTTTTCAAGGCTGCTTGTTCCTGGGCATGAAGACTCTGGGGGACCTCGCCACACCACAGGAGTGGTCTTTCCTTCTGGTCTGCTGGCTGTGCTATCAAAGAAGTGGGGCGGGAGGGCTCTGGGGAGCGTCTGGAAGTAATGTGAGTTGTGTCCTTCAGGGACGAGGAGGCAAGAATCAAGGGAAGGAAGGCTGAGAGCACTTTGCAGTGACCACATGCACGCTGTGTAGTGTGGCTGGTCAAGCCGCTTTGCCCACAGAGGGCATCCGTGCAGTTCGGGGGCGTAACGTTTCCAGCAGCGACAGTCCACAGCCAGCAGACGTTGATTTGCCTCCGTGCTTTCTGGGCCAGACCCCTGGGGACGCCAGGCTGAAGGGGCTCCTCGGCTGGAGCCCCTGCCTCCTCCTCTGCTTTGGTGGTAGAGCAGCCTGGGGGTGGGACGCAGCTCTTTGCATAAGGAGAGGCCGGGGTGAGTCAAGCAGCTGACTGCTTGGCTTTAATCTCTTGGACCGGATTCTGAAGCACAAGAGTCCTTTAGGCTTTATCTCCTCTGAGAAGCCTTTTCCTTCCCCAGCCCCAGAAAATGGACTCTTCCTCATCGCAGGCTGTGTTTCTACCTCCGGCAGCATCGCCAGCGATGGGCTGTTCTTGAACATTTATCGCCATCCTGCTACATTGTGCCTTGGCAGGTACCAGGGTTTATCTGTCTTTGTCCCTTCCAGATTCGACGGTCTTGAATACAAGTCTTAATCATGTCACTGTACAGCCTTTTGGGACCCTCTGTTACTTGGGATGCAGTCCTTCCTCTGACCCCCGCCAGATGCTCCCCGGACTCCGGCCATCCCTGGCCCCCGAGCATCCCCCGTGTCGTTCCCTTTCTAGCTGCGCACTCTGCACCGAACTGACGGGCGTGTGAGTCTTTCTCTCTTGCAGAGGTTTGCTCCTTGAGGCAGGGGCTGTGGTTCATGAATCTTTAGTGTTCATTAGTGCTCACTGCAGAATGGGCTTTCAGGGTGATTGGGTTGTTACCCTGTCGTAACCAGAAAGTTCTCGACTGGTAGCCCGTATTTGGGAGCTACAGAATGAGTACATACAAGTACATGTTGAGAGGTTTTCTGTACTCTGAGCCTGTAATCTAAAGTGACAGAAAGGACAACATAAAAAAAAAAGACCTCATCTAGTAGACTGGTCTCTGTTCTTCCCCCCTCCCCCTTTCCTCCCAAATGCGCTTTTCTGCGAGCAGTGGGAGTTTTATATAGAGGCAGGGGGGCTGTGTGGAGTTCTTCACACAGACCTCTCACTCTCATTTTTTTGTCATTAATATAGGGCGGGATCAAAGAGTACGCGGTGATCTCAGACTAAAGTTTTCATATTTCAATAGCCAGCCCACACCTTGACCTTAATTGACTCCATCGCGAGCTTCCTGTGCTAGACATAACCAGACTAGATACATCCGTGATGACCTCCGTAAGGACTGGTAGTTGCCGTAAGGTCAGCGGGGACGCCCCAGGAAAGAGTTAAAGGAAATGAGTTTTGAAAATAGAAAAGAGCACAGTATGTTGGAGAAATGGCAAGTGATGAGGCTCCAAGAGGGAGGCCACCTTTCCCTCCTGTCTGGCTTGTCTTGAGCGTGGGCTCAGGGGTTATAAAGTAGGAAGGGTGTTCTCATCAAACTGGTTTTGGTTATAGGCACCTGTGTCTTGTCAGAGATAATTCGGGTAGGTACTCGGGTCCCAAGGTCTGTCTCTATCATGTCAGCCTGTCCAGGAGAGACTGGCGGGGAGACAGAATATAATATCCTCCACAGGCACACAGAGCCAGAGCAATCTACCCGTTGTAGCTGACACCTGAGTTTAATTTATTTATTCTAGATGTTGCTTTCGGATTATAAAGATTATATGAGCTTCGTTTAGAAAATTCAGAGAAGCAGTAGAACAGGGGCTCCTGGCTGACTCAGTGAGGGGAGTACGCGACTCCTGGTCGCAGGGTTGTGAGTTCGAGCCCCACGTTGGGTGCAACGAGTACTGCCAAATAAGATCAAAAAGGAAAGAAGAAAAGCAGTAGCACAAAGTCATGGTCGTGGGCAGGTCCCGCTTCCCAGGTGACAGGCGGGGTGTGCTCCTGGTCTGCAGCCCTGGGCTGGGCGTGTCCGCTCCCACGGATGCTCCCGGGGCCGTGAGACGCCCACCCGGAAAGGGTCCAGTGTCGCATAGACCGCGCTGGTGGTTGAGTGCTCGCTGTGTTTACCACCGCTTAGCATTTTGATGCCTTTTCCTTTCAGACTCTTCTCTATATTCTAACTTTTTACAAAGTGGACACTAAATGTGCAGTTTTGTATCCTACCTTTTTTTTTTTTTTTTTAACGTATCCTGACCATGTTCCTAGTCCATGATTTCAAAAACCTCCATAGGACTCCACTTTGGAGAGACCGTTCTTTAACCGTTTCCACATTGTTGGAGCGCTGGGCGGTCTCCGTTCTCATTCTCTGCAGATTCTTCTGTACACACATCTCTTGGTCACCCGGATTGTTTCCTTAGAATAGATTTCTGAAGTGGGGTTATTGGATGGTAGAACTGCTGTGGGCTGTCGATACAGATTACCAGATGGTGAACTGAGCAGCTCTCATCTGGGACGACTCTGGAAATAAAGCTCTAAAAACGGTTTTCTCCCACGGGATGGATGGTCGCAGGGCAGAGATCCTGTCGGAAACAGGGACCTCTTTGATCCTGTCGGGAAACAGTTGTTCTCCCGGGAGATGCGTGCTCCACGTCAGATGCAAAAGCAGGCGAGGCATAGGGTCGCCCGCGTGCAGGGAAATGGTGTCCTTGATGTGCAGATTATCCTGACATTAAAATTGTGGCCCACGGGTGACTGTCAATCACCATGCAATCCAGGGAGTGTCTTTGTAAAGCCGCCACTGCAGAGAAACATACGTCTCTTCCTAAATGCACCCTTGGCGGAGCTGTCTGCATGGGTGGTTGGGATGTGTGGTGTCAGACGGGGTTGACCGGAGCGGCTGGCGGTCTGGCCAGGAGCAGGGGCTCGGATGGGCCGAGTCAGGGTGACCTGCCCACCCCCGTTGCTCTCTGGTTGTGGCCCTTGGTGTTTGGGTTACCGGCACGTGTGCTCGGCTGGCGGACTGTGACACTTCCGTCAGCCTAGAGCCGAGAGCGGTGGCTGCGTGACGAGTAGATGAGAGAACGCTGGAGGACTGGGTGTCAGGAAACCTGAGCTTTTGCTCCAACGCTGCTCCAGATCTGCTGTGTCACCTTGAGCAAGTCGGCACCCTCTCTGAGCTTTGCGCTCCTGTCTGTAAAGAGAGGCTTCTGGGCCGGGGCCCATTTCAACTGAAAAGACCTAGTGGTGGGCATGGATGGCCCTGAGGAGGAGGGCCTGTGCTGCCCTGTGATGGTTTTGAGGGTTGAGCGCCGCGTGCAGGCCGGGGCTTTCCACCTGAGAAAGCGTTCACAGCCTCTGAACACACGAGGCTCCACGCCGCTCCCTGGGGTCGACTACCTTCCTCTTTCTTCCCTGTTTGGAAATTGCCACCTGACCTTGGAGCCCCAGTTCAGATGTCGGCTTCTTGGCGTCTCTGAATCCTCAGCACCTGGCACGGCACGGGCCATCGGCGGCATGGATTAGCGTGTCCTTCCCTAGAGGCACATGCCAGCTACCACGTGCGCCCTCGTCGTCGTGTCCCGCCCCAGCACGTGGTCCCACCCCTGTTGCAGGCTTGGGGGTAACGAGTGAAATACATGAGGTGGAAGTAAGGGTTGGTTGAAGGTGAGTTGGCTCTGGGCCCCCGCTGTCCTTTGGCAGTGCTGGGCCCCCGGCTTGCTTCCTCGCTGTGCTTGGCCCTTTGTAGAATAACACAGGGTTAATAAACAGGCAGCCTTTGTGCTGTTAGGGTCCATCTGTTTGGGCTTCCACTGTATGCTCGGGGCCTTCTCCTTGGTACCGGGGTTTTTGAAAATAACAGAACCAAGTAAACTGAAAAGCACACAACAAAACGCTGTCCTCACTTCTAAATTCAGAACGGACGTGTGCTTACTGGCTTCGTAATAGACTTTTCTGTGAGACTCTCTCATTTCATCCCTTTACTTGGGTTGGTGGAAAGTGTGACTTCGGGGCAGTGGGATGTGGGAAACGGAAGGGCCGTGGGGTTAGAATTGAGAAAGAAACAGAGTCTTGTCCTGCCGTGGTCTCGGTGACTTGGAGCCTCATTTTCCTAAGTCCCTCTCACATGAAGGATTTGGGGTTCTGGATCATTAATATGAACCAGAGTTTAAGATATATTTGAACATTGGGGGAGGCAAGAGAGCGAGCTCTTTTTAGAAAAACAGCTTTCACAATTTCGTAAATAAAAGCTGATAGACCAGTTTGGGTTCCTTCCAGAAACTTTATTCCCAAGCTATTTATTTTGGGTTCCTATTTTAAGTTTGTTTTCGGCAAAAGAAAAATAAAGGCGCTCAACTACTTTCTGTTCTCTAGTAGGAAAATCTCAGAACTTTGGGCGATCTGGACCAGTGGGTCAATCAGTTAATCTGTATTTATGGAGGGTTTACTGTGCTCACAGTGGGGCACCACACTGCTGTTTCAGGAAGACACAGAGAGATACGGGGCTACGGTCTTTCTCAAGAAGCTACCAATTTGTTTGCAAGGAGAGAAATTTGTGTTAACAACCCCAATGAGGGGCGCCTGGGTGGCTCAGTCGATTGAGCATCCGACTTCAGCTCAGGTCATGATCTCGCAGTTTGTGAGTTCGAGCCCCGCGTCGGGCTCTGTGCTGACAGCTCAGAGCCTGGAGCCTGCTTCGGATTCTGTGTCTCCCTCTCTCTCTGCCCCTCCCCTGCTCATGCTCTGTCTCTCTCTGTCTCAAAAATAAATAAAAACATTAAAAAATAAATAATAATAAAAAAAAAAACCAGTGAGATCAGCGTGAAGAGGGTCCCACTGACCTAAGTTGGGACAGTTTGAGCATCAGAAATAATGACTGCAGTGGAACAGAACACTTGAGACGTGTGAGATCATGGTGATCATGATGGACCAAACACTTCATTGATGACGGTTGGGGTTGCTGGAAGCAGCACGTTATTTTGAAGATTTGTAAGGGAAAGAATGTTTTAAGACATAACCTGTACGAGGCAGTCGATTGAGAAGCTCCAAGCCAGGGATGACAGGAGGTTCGTCATTCTTCCTGGTGCTGCAGCGTGAAGCCTTGCTGTCTGTCCTGCATCGGGTTGGCTGACGACCAGTGAAGACAAGGCAGGTTCCTCTTTCCCCCAGGTGGCTGACCATGGGAGGCAGCCCGCAGAGTGGACAGAGGGTGGATTTGACCCCTGCCCCACCTCTTACCAATCGTACCATCTTGGGCGAAGAATCGTATCACCCCGCTGAGTTCCACCCCATTCAGAAGGTAATAGGGATGATAATGTTAACACCTCAGAGTGTTAACCAAGTTAAGTTGAACAAAGGCTTTAAAGGCCACCTGGTAGGCATTAACTGAAGGTGAATTCCCTCACCCGGTGAGTGCCCCGTGAGTGTTCACTTAGAGCGGCACAGGCACCATTTTGAGGGGCTCCCCCCTGGCTCCCAGGGCGACTTAGGTCTCTGCATTTCTGTTTTCTCCCACCCAGTGGAGTGACCTCAGCACCAGACGTCTGCTGTGGCCGTCGCTCCCTTCCAAAGCCACACTGGAATTGCCCATGTCTTGACCACCAACTTTTGAAATAGTTCTAAAAGAGCATGCGGTTGGAAAGGAACTGCCCTTCGCTCTTAACCGCATGTGCCAGAATCACAACTAGAGTGAACTACGAGGTATAACTGACCCATCTCTGAAATGGAATTTTAAAAATCAAAAACTTGGGCACGTGGTTTTGGCGAGGCAAGCCTTCTCCATCAGTGACACAGACACCAGTGCACAGAACCCTGCCCCCCCCCACCCCCAAACAAGCTGGTTTGAACTCTGGCTCGGCCACTTGCTGATTCTGTTTTCCAGGACAACTTATTTGATCTCTTTGAGCCCCGATTTCTTTTCACCATGATGAGAAAAAATGCATATGTCTTACAAAGTTGTCGTGAGGAGTGGAAAAACATAAACTGTGCATCATATGAATGACATCTGCTGTTGCTCACTACCAGTCAGTGCTGTTGGGTGGGGGCCGATGTCAGCCACACTCTTCTTTGATTCTCCCCTTATCCTTGTGAGTATCGCACAGCAGATCTCTGACCTTCCGGTGGCTGAGACATTGTGTCATTTACTCACCGGAGTCACGTACGTGCTCCTTCCATGCCACGGAAGGCATGGGCCTAGAACCCAGATCTGAGGGCTATTCTGCTCTGCCACACATTCTTCAGGACCCATATGTGTGTTTTTCTGTCTTGTTTGCTGAGTATAGTCTCAGAAATGCATTTAATTTATCCAGAACTCTCAAGTCCTTTTCTGAAATGTCAAAGGAAAAAATAAAAATAAAAACAAGGAAAAAGGGCTTAAACAGTGAAATTAATTTTCTCTTCTGTTTGGTAGACTCATGTCGGAAGCCCCTGAGGCCACCACTGGGGGTCCAGGGCATAGCGCCTCCCTGGTAAGGTGGGCAGGCACACCATTCACGGGTCATGGGAATCTGGCTCAGGGTCGGGGCGGCCCATCACAGACAAATGTTCCCCTTGCTTGCCATGGTTTTCAGGCCCAGGTATTGGCTGGCAGTGGTTTTCTTTACCCGAGGAAGAATCTGGGGACTTTCCCTCCCAGTCATCGTGCTTGTCCTTTGGGATCTGTTGCCAGCACGACGGGGCGTTGTCAGGACGGCAAAGTGATTTCTGTTCCTGGTGCACCTTGACTTGTCTCAGGTTTTTGTCCTGCTGATGTGTTCAGTTTTATTCACAACTAAGAAGAGCCTGCTGAGGACGGGGATGGAGAGGTTGCCGTATTAACCACGCATCTCACCTTGCTGCCCGTAGCTCACGTGGAAAATGAAGAGCAGTACACCCAGGCTCTGGAGAAGTTCGGTGGCAACTGTGTGTGCAGAGACGACCCGGACTTAGGAAGTGCATTCCTGAAGTTCTCAGTGTTCACAAAGGAGTTGACGGCACTTTTCAAAAACCTGGTAAGTGTCCACATACACGTGCAGCTGGTGGGTCACGTGTGACGTGCCTGCCGTGGCTTTATTTTTCTATTTTACTTTTTAAAAATTTGTCTTTAAAGTTTATTTTTGAGAGAGAGAGAGAGAGAGAGAGAGAGTGTGTGTGTGTGTGTGTGTGTGTGTGTGTGTGTGTGTGTAAGCAGGAGAGGGGCAGAGAGAGATGGGGACACAGAATCCAAAGCAGGCTCCAGGCTCCAAGCCGTCAGCACAGAGTCCGACGTGGGGCTCAAACTCACGAGCCCTGAGATCGTGACCTGAGCCGAAGTCAGATGCTCAAGTGACTGAGCCACCCAGGTGCCCCTGCCGTTACTTTAGATGGAAAGGTAGCTCGGTAGAGGATAGTTAAGGTTTGTTTGATGAACAGGAATAAATTTCATAGCTCATGTGGTACCTAAAGGAATTGTATTTTCCATCACATTAGGTCACTTTGGAATACATTTTAGAATTGCAATTTTCATGGTCACACGGCTTTTTAAATTCAAGTCAGCCTTTTAAATATGCACAGCTGTGGGACAAAATGGATAAAAGCATTCATCTTCTTAAGGGCCTCTGACTTTAATTTTTAAGTTTCTAAACTATGTAGAATAGTCCTGTTTCTGGTAATTATGGTAGGCATTTAAACTTAACAATATTTAACAAATATGTTTCAGGCCTGTCTTACACAGCAAGGTAACCTATAATCAAAGCACAGAAATTGCTATGAATATTTAAAGGCCTTTTATGCTCCCAAATGCAGAGCCTAAAAAAAGTCACTGAAGTACATGGAAACACGGAACAGGCACTTCTTGCCTGCGGTAGGTGCCGGGGAGCCGGGGTGAATGGGGTCTTTCTCGGGCTTGGCAGCTCTGTGCCTTCCCTTGTGGGAATAGAGTCCCGAACACGTGGACGGCCCGAGAGGGTGTTTGTGACCTGCCGCCTGGTCTCTTCCACAAGGGGAATGTATGCCAGGATGGTCCCCACATCTCTTTCCTGTTTCGCTCCCCCAAGGTCATGGGTGACCAGAGCGGGTCAGGGTCGCCAACAGCAGTGCCTTTCTCATTTCTCCCGTCCGCATGCGAATTACAAGCGAAAAAAGTAGCTCATCGTTCTTGGAGTGATGATGATGGCAGGTTTGTACGTCTGGCTGGAGGAGGTGGCAGGGAGGGGACATTGTGTATGAGCTAATAAGGGAGAGGGGAAGGAACCAGGTCCTTAAGACTCTGTCTTCACTTGTAAAATATTTCAGTTAGGAATGGTAGCACTAAAAAGCCATTACTGTACTTGAGTTTTTTACTCACGTTAATTTGCAATCTCGTGGGGTTTTATCAATTTGGTCACTCGTTTCTTCATGCTCCAAACAGGCTGGCAGCCAGCACCTCGAACAGGGAGCTCCAGCCCCCCATCGGCCCACTCCCTGGACCCCGGCAGACATGCTTATTAGGTTCTCACCACTGAGTCAGATTGGAGCTTTTTTTTTTTTTTAAACTGGAGAAGGGGCACCTGGGTGGCTTAGTTCATTAAGCACCTGACAATCAATTTCAGCGCATGTCATGATCTGAAACTCAGAACTCTGATCTGAAACATCAGGAACTCATGTTCATGAGTTACAGCCCTGCATGGGGCTCCTTGCTGACCATGCAGAGCTTGCTTGGGATTCGCTCCCCTTCTCCCCCTGCCCCTCCCCGGCTTTGTCTCTTTTTCTCAAAATAAATAAATAGACATCAAAAAAAATTTTGAAGCTGGAGAAGCTGAATGGTCCCAGGGAAGACCTGTGGGGGTCTTCTTGTGACACAGGCCGCCTGCAGCCCACTCTCCCAGCGCCCCTGTGGGTCCGCCCCTTCCCTGCTCTGAGCGCCTCGCTCTTGGGTAGGAGCGAATGGCCTCCAGAATGAAAGACCAAAATAAGCAGAAGAAAGGACTTAGAGGAAACGGGCAGCGTGAAGGGCAGAAGAGAACTTTAAAGAGGCTGCATTTAATGCCTCAGAGAGATCAGGGTAGACCTTGTGTCAGAGGGAAGGGGCCGGGATGCAGCGTATCGTTAAAGGACAGAGACGGTTGCTGTGAGAAAATGTAAAAGCAAAAATCCAGTGAGAAGGTTGCAATAGAGGCCTCTCAGAAAACAGATAAAAAATAAAGCAAAACAAAAACATGGAAAATAAAAGACGAGATGAGGATTAACCCTCAGTGGACAGGTGCCTCAGAGAGAATGGAAAACAGGAAGGTGTCGTGAGCATAACAAGGTGTGGCTGGTCTCCAGATCAAAGGCCGGCCAGTGCGCGGAACAGTGAGGGAAGAGGACCCACCGCAGGTGACCGGTCTTAATGCTTCAGAAGGCACGTGGTGGATTAAGAATCAGTGGTGTCGGGGGCACCTGGGTGGCTCAGTGGGCTCGGCGTCCAGCCCTTGATCTCGGCCCAGGTCATGATCTCATGAGTTCGAGCCCCGTGTCGGGCTCTGTGCTGACAGCAAGGAGCCTGCTTGGGATGCTCTCCCTCCCTCTCTGCCACTTGTGTGCGCTCTCTCTCTCTCTCTCTCTCTCTCTCTCTCTCTCAAAATAAACATTAAAAAAATCAGTGGTATTGGACATCTCAGCAGGAACGCTGGCATTTGTGAGGCACGGAGCAAGGCCACCAATATCCCAAGGAGCACGAGTCTAACCTGGAATCCCAGCAGCTGCACACGGAGGTAGAAGCAGAGACACTTTCAGACATGCAAGGCTCAAAAAGTGTGGCGCCAGTGCGTCATTTCTCTGGAACTCCTGAAGGATGTGCTTTAGCAAAATGAAGAGGGAAGCCAAGAAAGAGGAAGATGTGTGAGTCAGGAAACAGGATCCAGCCAGGAGGGAGGCGGTGACAGGGACCCCAGGAGGACGGCGAAGGGAACGCCAGCAGGGCCTCCCCCTCACCCAGGCAGCTACTCTTTATCTTCATCCGGCTCATCTCTACACCTGGTTTTTCTCTGCTCTGAAATGGGAGAGGACGATGGATTTGGAGTTGTGTGTGTTCGTTTTGTTTTGTTAGAGAAAACGAGACCGAGAATACCATACCCAGTTTTGTGTGTGGAATTTGCCGGTTGCTTTATTCGTCTTAACTTACTTCATCTCTACAACAACCCTGTCGAGCGAGTCCGTGTTCCCCCTGCTCTGTAGGTTATATGACTGAGGCATGCGGTTGGAAAGGAACTGCCCTTCGCTCTGGCACCGCATGTGCCAGAATCACAACTAGAGTGAACTACGAGGTATAACTGACCCATCTCTGAAATGGAATTTTAAAAATCAAAAACTTGGGCACGTGGTTTTGGCGAGGCAAGCCTTCTCCATCAGTGACACAGACACCAGTGCGCTTAAATAAAACCGCCCCTTCTTCTCCTGATTTTCTGCAAAACTGTGGGCAGGGCAGGGCCCAGACCTTGCGGACTACTGCTCCGCCCACCACCCCACGGCTTTGCCACCTTGAGCACTGTGGGAGTCCCGGCAGGGCCCCCGCTTTCTGCAGTAAGTTGTCAGTGGCCATCGTTAATGAGCACCCATGGGGCAGTAACCCTGGCGTGAGGCATTAAGGGGACACTTGTTCCTGCTGGTTCCTTCTGTTCCTGACGGCTGTGGGAGACGGCTTGTGTTACCTTCATCTGATTGGCTTACCGGGTCTGTAGTGATCACGCGACAGAGTTGGGATTCAAATCCAGGTCTTAAAACTCCAAATCCAGGGGCACCCGGGTGGCTCGGTCAGTTAAGCATCCAACTCGATTTCAGCTCAGGTTGCCACCTCACGGTTCGTGGGTTCAAGCCCCGTGTCAGACTCTGTACTGATCAGGATTCTCTGTTTCGTTTTCTCTCTCTCTCAAACAAAACAAAACAAAAAAACAAACACAGCTCCAAATCCATACTGTGTCCACTGTGGCATTTAAGGAAATTGAGCCTTCTTGTCAGCTGTTCTGGAGAGGAAAGGATCGAACAGGAGGGATGGCAGTGTGGGGAAAGCGTAGAGGGAAACGCAGGCCAGGCTGAGTGGCAGTGGCCATGAGGCAGCCGGGTGGCCTTGGTTTCCTCATTGTAACACAAGGGTGGGAAAACCAGGCCTGCCTCAGGGCCAGCACCAAGAGGAAAGGAGTAAGCGGGAAAGGTTTTTTGTAAATTAAGCCCAGCACACAGTGACATCTTAGCGTCGTTCTGAGACGCTAACTTCAGTTCTGGTCATAGGAGCTTCCTGTTAGCGCAAGACTGTGTGCGTTCCTTTAGTTTCAGCTTTTACTTCATGGAGTTGGGGTTGTTGATCCTGTTTCTGGCAAAGATCAGAGAGAGAGGGAGAATGTCTTATTGGTACCAAAATTAGCTTTAGCATCATCAGGCCTGATTTTCCAGGCCGGTGGTGACGGCAAAGCTGCCCGGCCACCAGAGCACCAAGAGGCCGCTTCTAAGAAGCTGTTGCTGAGAGCGAGCTGATTACAGGAAAATTCTCCTTTTTTGGTATTTTGTATACCATTCTTATTCCTATTTTTGGTCACATCTGTCCTATCTCTTATTTTTACAGCCTTGCTCTTACTTTCTCTCAGGCATTTAAAAACATTTCAGTTTTGGGTGGCTGAGATTGTCAATTCTCCCCTTGTCCGGACAGAAGAATTACCGCCTACCTGCTTTGTGGCGTGAAAGGATGTTTATAAAGCCGTTGGAACATCTCCAAAGAAAGGCCAACTTAATATAAAGTGAGATCTTGTTACTAAGGGGTGAGATTCTCACCTTCAGAGAGCCTCTGAATTTTCTCTGTAGTTAATGCAGAAAAGGGGAGAAACAAGGCAGCTCCAGAAATGTAACATGTGTGAAATGAAGCTGGTTCTAAACTCAGCCCAGTTTTCTTAGGTTCTTCTTCCTCTTAGCAGATGGGTGTGAGAATCCTGGAAAGATTTTCCAGGGACCACTTCTGTGCTGAGAGGTGGCTTTGTATTAGAGGACAGACTGCTGAAAGGTCATCCCCAGACACGGAGTCCCTGTGTCCTCTTTCAGAGAATTGGTAGTGAACTGAGCGCTCACAGGTGGCAAACTTCCCCAGGTGGGATCAGGGCCAGCGGGTGCCCAGGGAAGGAGGGCGTCCCAGCGTCAGATCCGGGGGCGGAGGACATTTCACCTCTCTCACATTGAAAGAGGAATTTGAGAGTTCCACTGACCAACATGCACGTAAGTCATGAATTTATTTTACATGACTAATCGACGTGACAAGGCATCACAGCAGCAGAGTACGGAGCTAGTGACGTTCTGTGGGGGAACGTGGTGGCCTGCGGGCCGTGTCCTCGGGACGTGGGCACAGCCCACGGAGAGGCGTCCCGCCCCGCCGTGCGGGGAACAGTCCAGCAGTGTTCTCCTGCCACGCCCTCCACGCCTGCCCAAATGTGAGCTGATGCCCCAGGTTAATACGGCTCATCTCCTTGCTTAGTGTACAGAGAGCTTCCTGCCAGAGGCCTTCACCCTCAGTACGTACACGGACGTCTTCTCTTTTAACGTCTTTTGTTGAAAATGTCTTCTATATTAAAATGTCTTTCTTTCTTATCAACGACAGGGACACTGGTTATAATTTCCTCTTCTTGGGAGGAAGGCGTAACCACTGTTTGGGGCATAAATTAATGAACTACGCTGAAGTACAGAGAAACCCCTAGTGTCTTGTCCATGGTGTATGGGGCTCTCTGCCCCTCGATTGGTGCCAGACTGTGCCCTCTCCATTTCTGACATTTTGGTGTCCTCTCCTTTCCCTGCTAATTGCTGGTGTTTTGCTGCTGCCAGCGCCTGCCCCCACGGTTTCTTGCTCCACAGCACTGGTTGCTGGAGCAGAAGCTAACTTGGCCGTAGGCTTGTATGAAAAGTAAAAGTCTCTAAGCTTTGAGTGAGGAGGGCAGGAGGGCTAGAGCCTCTCCAGGAGGATGGAGTCTGTGGACAGACCTACTGACGGTTACTTGGGACGCCTAGAAACCTTTGCACTGGTTTCTTAACTGGCCTGATACACGGCGGGAAATGCTTTGTCTTAGACCCGCAAAGACTTCAGCACTGTATGCTTCTCCCTACACTCCCAGATCCCTGACCAGAAAAGAAAACACATCCTTAACTTTGACTAGAACAACAAAAGCAGTAAAGCTAATCTGAGGGCCCCATATCTTGGCTGCAGCACAGACACCTAATATATGTAAAAGTACTTCAATAATATTTTTCTTTCTTTCTTTCTTTCTTTCTTTCTTTCTTTCTTTCTTTCTTTCTTTCTTTCTTTCTTTTTTGAATGTCGGGGCTGCCTCGCTGTGATCCCCATGGCACACTGACTTGTGGAAGTCAGAGAAAGTGGGAAAGTTGGGGGTGGGAAACAGAGGGGGGTGACTGGCTGCCCACTGGTGCTCTCCAGGCAGTAAATGCTGCCATCTGGCCGGGGACACACAGATGCTTTTATTAGAAGCAGTGTGTGCTCCAGTGGCCACTGTGCAAATGCCACAGAGCCCTGAGGGTATGGCCCCTGCCTTGGTCCTTGGGTCCCTGGGGTGGAGATGGGGCCGGGGAGTCCTCAGGTCTGTCTGCACACGAGCATCATTGCAGGTTTTATGAACATGTCCTGCACGTAGCTTTAATGACTTGCCAGGTGCACAGAGGACACACTATTATGACATATTCATATAATGATTGATTGAATCATAATAATGAACTCAAAACAGGGTTTGTCTTCTCTCTCACCATCCTGTAGTTTCTCAATTGCTGGCTATTAAAAGGGACAACCACCATGATATAGGGGACCTTGAACTTAAAAAAAAAAAAGCTTTTGTGAAATCTAAGAGGGAATGTGTGGACAGATGGGGGTAGAAGATATGAACGAAGGCAGAGGGTCCGCGGGATCCTGGCAGCCGGAGAGCTGGAGGAACAGCCCTGATACGTGACCTCAGTGACCAAGAGGCCACAGTGACCTTTTCCCTGACTGTGTAAAAGCAGAGGACAAGTTCTGGTAGCACGAGGAGAAGCGTTAGAGGGAGGAGGGGACGGCAGGTGTTCACTGTGCTGGGTGAGGTTGGTAAGGGAGGGAGAAAGTGACAGAGGGGCGGGGCTGGTGGCTGTGAGAGGTTGATGGTACAGAGGGCGTCTCTGAGCTGTGCTCCCGGTGTCCCCTCCTGTTGGCAAATTGCTCGGCCAGGAGTCCCGCCCCTGCCCCTGTGGGGTGTCAGTCAGTGGATTTATATAGATCAATTCAAGGTCCTAGGTTCTTTGTGTACATTCCCCTCTCTTTGGGAATTTTCAGCTACTAATCAATCATTCCTTAAAATCTAAAACTTGGCAAACCATATCCGTGCTTGCATATCTCAGATTCCAGTTTACAGAACATGTAGGCATGGTGGAATCCTCTGGGGCCTCTTGGAGATGCAGACTGCCAGGCCCTCGTCCCCTAGGTCTGCAGAACCAGGATCTTTATAAGGTCCCCAAGGGACAAGTAGGCACACAGGTGGAGAAGCATTGCTCTAGACCAGAGGTTCTCCAAGTGCAGTCCCGGGCCCAGCAGCACCGGCACCACCTGGAACTCGTTCACGTAAAAATCACAGCCCCTTGCCGCACCTACTGAATGGTGGTTCTCAGACTTGGGTGCCGGGCAGCTGTGAGAACACTTTGTTGGGCCCGTTCTGAGAGTTCCTGAGTATGTGCATGTCTGATAAGTTTCCCTGTAATGCTGACCTCGCCGGTCAGGAGCCAGCTAGCCTAGAGGACAGCGGGGTGAAGTGCCTGTGAGGCTTCTTACCCCCAAGAAGAGGGACGCTGATGCTTGGGCCTCTGTGAGCCCAGCAAGGATCTCCCAACCTTGCATTCTAGGAGGTAAGAAGTTTGAAAGGGTGCTTTCATTTTTGGTCGATGGCTTAACTTTCACAGCATGTGGGCTTCAGGAGAAGTTGTGGAATCCTGGGATGGCACGCATCCTGGGTTCTCCCGGTCGGCGCTCCCCTGAGCCTCGGAGCTGGCCGTCCGCGGTTTTCAGCATGGCTGCAGGTGGGCCAAAGTGTGCAGCTTTAGCACCTAGCGTCGAATGGAAAAGAGGGGCAGAGGGCCACCATTTTCTCTCCACTTGGAACCGTGAAAGATCAGAGCAGTGTGACTGGCAGAGACGCAGCGTGCAAGGCAGAAACCAGGTCAGCCGTATCCCCCCGTGTCTCTGGTGTGAAAGTTGCCAGTGTGTTTTTGGCAGCTGGCTGGTTTTGATCTTTCAGTTTGTGTCAGACTTAACTCGAGATCAGCGTGGGCTCCCCTCCCTTCGTTTTTAATTAAACAAATCAGCGGCGGGGCTCTGCAGGCGGCCTGGGAGCCTGTGTCCCCGGTGCCCCACACGGGAGACCCCTGCTGGCGGTGGGGGGCGAAGTCTCTTCACTGCCGCCAAAAGCCAAGTGACCTGATGGTTCCCCTTGTGCATCAAGGAACCAGAGGGAAATTCTGACGGAGACGGCCCCTCAGAGAGAAGCCCGTGTTCAGTGTCTCAACTTCTCCTGCTCTGCTCTCAGGTCATGTGTATGAGGCTGTCTCTGGGAGCGAAAGGATAGGTCAAGCTCAGGCTCCCGCCTCTCAGCTCGACTCTGCTTCTTCTCACTGGGATCCGGGGGCCGAGGGCGTGACTCAGCCCTCTGTTGCTTTACAGATCTGTAAAATGGGAATAACTGTACCTACTTCTCAGAACAGTTGTAAGGGTCAAATGAGATCAAACGGCCCAGTGCCATTTAAAGATTTGGACCATTTTACCTAACAGCTTCTGCTTCTGCAACACCTCTTTGCCTGGATGCCCATTCGTTCAGGGAAGCAGCCTTTGGAAAGCACATAGAAAACTTTGAACCTACCAGGCACACTCCTGCCGCAGGGCCTTCCTGTGAGAAATTCCTTCTGCTGGGAAGTCTCTTCCACCGGCTTCTCCCAGGGCTCGGGGCCTCACTTCATACTCTGCTCAAATGTCACCTTCTGAGAAGGCCTTTACGACCGCTATTTGAGAGTCCCATCCCGCGAGCAATCATGGCACCTTTATTTGTAAGATTTATAGTAGCCCCCAAACTGGAAAGCACTCAGAAGTCTGTTGGCAGGTGTCTGGATAAGCAGACGGTGGCGTAGCCAGGCCGTGGACTGCTCAGAGGACAAGGAGCGGGCCGTGGATGGCTCTCCGGGCAGGTGTGCTCGCACTCAGCACGGTTACGCAGGCAGCCACGAAAGGGAGCACGTACTACGCGGCTCCATATGTATAAGATTCTAGAAAACACAAACTGTTCTGTGGTGACAGAAGTAGAGCAGTGGCAGCCCAGGAAGTGAGGAGCAGGGGGTTAGGGGTGGCAAAGGGGGCACAAAGATACTTTTGGGGGATGGATGTGTTCGCTGTCTGGATCTTGGGTACCGTTTCATGGGTGTGTGTATATATGTCATAACTTAGCAAATTGTGCATCTTAAAATGTGTACAGCTAGTTGCATGTCAATTACATCTTTATAAAGCTGCTTAAAAACATTTAAGTTATTGGTATAAGGCATTGATGTTCAGTAGAACTTTTGCACTGATGGAAATGGTCTACATCTGTCCAGTGTAATAAACCAGTAACCAGCTGTGGCTCTTGAGCACTGGAAATATGGCTAGTGCAGCTAAGGAACTTGGTCTTTAACTTGATGTAATTTAAGTGAGAGTGGGTGCACATAGCTGGTGGCTACCACGGGTGTATAGGCTTCCCTGCTACTCTAACACCCTAGCAACACCACCCACATACCCTCCTGGGTCTTAGGCTCTGGCTCCTGGAAATAACGTGAAGCTTCCAGCAGGTAATGGGAGTTTCGTATGTGCTTATCCTTACTAATATGGAAACCTCTACTAAGAACTGTGCCCTTAATTGGAGCAATGAGGTCCGAGGTCTTTTTGCAGCCCTCCACCCCGACAGGGAGGTGCTGGCCCTGTGCCAAAGCTGGACACATGGTTTGCCTTTCTTTGAAGCCTCGATTCTACTTGTTTAACTCGGTGACTGAGCAGCATTTGCTCATGTTACAAAGAAACGAGGCGGGGGGCTCCTGAGTGGGTCAGTCGGTTAAGTGTCTGACTTCAGCTCAGGTCATGATCTCACAGTTTGTGGGTTTGAGCCCCACATCGAGCTCTGTGCTGACAGCTCGGAGCCTGGAACCTGCTTTGGATTCTGTGTCTCCCTCTCTCTCTGCTCCTCCCCCTGCTCGTACTCTGTCTCTCTCTGTCTCAAAAATGAATAAACATTTAAAAAATTAGAAAAAGAAAAGAGGGGAGCTCATTAGGGTGGCTCATTAGGTTAAGTGTCGACTTGATTTTGGCTCAGGTCACGATCTCACGGTTCATGAGGGTGAGCCCCACCTCAGACTCTTCACTGACAGCGCAGAGTCTGCTTGGGGTTCTCTCTCTGTCTCTGCCCCTCCCCTGCATGTGTGCTTGTGCACTCACTCGCTCTCAAAATAAATGACTTAAACATTTTTCAAGAAAAGAAAAACTCCACAGATCTCAAAGTATTATCTACCTCTCCAGTTTCTCATGAATGAGGCAGATTAAAATAAACTTACATGACACAGGTAAATCTCAGGTAAGATTATTTGGCCATGTTTTATATAGTGACACATTGATCCTTTAAGGACAAGCTAATTATCCCCAGAGAGAGTCGGGCTCTATTAAGGATTTTGGAGGAGAGCCCTGGGAAGACCTGTTCTTTTCTGGATTCAGCAGCCCAGAGGTAGGAAGTCTGCCCAGGGACTTTTTCTGTTGTGATTCTTCTTGTGCTGCTTCTTAAATTAAACAACAACAACAAAAATTTAATGTTTGTTTTTGAGAGAGAGACAGAGTGTGAGCAGAGGAGGGACAGAGAGTGAGGGAGACACAGAACTCAAAGCAGGCTCCAGGCTCCAACCTCTGCACTGTCAGCACAGAACCTGACATGGGGCTCGAACTCACAAACTGTGAGATCGTGACCTGAGCCGAAGTTGGACACTTAACCAACTGAGCCTCCCAGGCCCCCTTAAATTTTTTTTAACATTTATTATTTACTTTTGACAGAGAGAGAGCCCAAGCAGGAGAGAGGGGCAGAGAGGGAAAGGGAGACACAGAATCTGAAGCAGGCTCCAGGCTCTGAGCTGTCAGGACAGAGCCTGACTCAGAGCTGAAACTCAGGAGCTGTGAGGTCATGACCTGAGCTGAAGTCAGACACTTAACCAGCTGAGCCACCCAGGCACCCCTCATGTTGCTTCTTAAAGATAGCTATGATAGGAGCATCCTGTCTAGGTTCAGGCTTCTAGATGGATCTCCTTTGGCAAGGCCGTCTTGCTCTGCCTAAGTCAAGGAGAAGGCAGCACTGAGGTTCCCCGGGGTCGGTTGTACACGTGGGACCAAGGGTAGAGCTCTGGCTAGATCACCAGCGACTAGAGCTAAGGTAGCAGGTGAGATGGCACCCTGTGAGCTGAGGCAGCATAGGAGGGGAAGTGCAAATACAGAGTATGGAAGTGACAAAGCTAGAGGCCAGGAATTTTGAGACCAAAAACGTAAAATAATTAGGAAGAACATCACGGAAAGACAGCTGTTGGCTGGCTCTGTCTCTCCCGGTCCCCACCTCATCTCTTTGTCCATTTTAGTTCCCCGGTCAGTGGCAAGGGCATATGAGGTTGTTCTTGATCTTGAGGTTGTTCTAGCCCTGTCTGCCCTACCAACTGAATCGTTGTATTTCTCCTTGTGAGATTGCTCGCCTTTGACTCCACGTGGCCTCATCTTGTCAGGTGAAGCCAGGAAAAGTGAAGACAGGAAGAGAGAGAAGGGAGGATTGTTACTTTCAAGATTGCCAATCTGCAGGATGCCCGGCGAGCTCAGTCGGAATGTGACGCTCAATCTCACGGTCATGAGTTCGAGCCTCAAGTTGGGTGTAGACTTGAGTTAAATAAGAGCTTTCATTGCTATTGGTATTAGATCCATAGTCAATAGCAGTGTAAGATTAATAACTTACATTCAGACCATACTTGGTGTTTCAGAAAGCCAGTTTTTGTAACATGCTTGTTAAAAAGTAAGTCGGAGCAGAAGGGCAAAGCCCAGTGCTTGCTTGGCGCTAAGGAAATATTCTAGTTGGGATAATTTAATTCTTCCCATAGGTCATAAAAATTTCATGACTCATGAGTTGAGGCTGGGGCTGCTGAGCACAAGGATGTGCGCTAGTCTTTTGGCTGTGGTTTACGCCCTTGTTGGCCAGAGCAGAAGATGGCTCATTTAGCTGTGGGGCTGCCCCGACATACGTAGTCAGGGAAAGATCCAGAGCCCGGCCTTGGTGCTGCAGGGCACGCTTGCCAAGACAGAACATCTGGGCTCTGGTGCACGTGTTCTCCGGCCCAGGCAGAGACCAGAGCAGTCATTTCCTGGGACGCTCACCCTGAGTCAGAATGCTGCTGTGCCGTGCATGTTACGTACGCGGAGCGTGTCAGTGCAGAGGCTAATGTCCAGGAGAACGGAAGCTCTGTTAGTGAATCCACGAATGGGGATTCTGTTTGTATTTGTAATTGTATATTTCCGGGGTTTTTTAAAGTTTATTTTTATTTATTTCTAGAGAGAGAGAGAGAGAGAGAGAGAGAGGAGAGTGAGCAAGTGGGGGAGGGGTGGGGAGAGAGGGAGAGAGAGCGAATCCTAAGCAGGCTCCATACCATCGTGTGGAGCCCCGTGCGGGGCTTGAACTCATGAACTGTGAGATCGTGACCTAAGCCAAAATATAGAGTCGGACGCTTAACCGACTGAGCCACCTAGGCACCCCTGTATGTTTCTTTTAAAATATGGCTTTATTGAAGTGTATTTCACATCTCATAAACTTCACCTATTTCAAGTATACGAGTAAGTGATTTCTAGTCATTTTACCGAGTGGCATAGCCATGACCGTAAATCAGCCTGGAGACGTTTTCTGCCCCCAGTAAGGTCAGCCCCTCGTGTTCTCTTACAGTTAACACCCAGCCCCAGGCAGCCACTAATCTACTTTGTTTCTTTTATAATAATTAAGCTAATGATTTTCTGATTAGAAAAGTAATAGTTTCTTACTTTAGATCATGTGAGTAACTCCAGAAAGAAAAATCACCTGGAACGAAGGCCAGAACTTCCTCAGTCAATCTGGCGTCCAGCCTTCTCTTTTCGGCATCGTCTTCCCTGCTCCTCTCTCTGCTCACGTGCTGGGGTGTGCCTTTGCTCGCTTGTCCACACTGCTTCTTGCCTGGGATACCCTCTACTCCGTCTTGCAAGATGAAATTCTCCCTCTTTTAAAGGCCCGCCTCACATAACCCCTGATCAGCGAAGATTTCCCTGGTGTCCAGACCAGAAGTAATTTTCTTTTCTTGGAAATTCTGTGGTGCTTTATTTATGGCTCTTGAGAGCCACATGGCAGTTTGCTTACTTATGGGCTTTGTCCCTCCTCTTAAAAGGTGCGTTCCTGGGGACTGAGGCTCTGTCTAACCCATCTTTGCTGCTGACCCCTCTGTGCCTCTTTAGCTTCCTCTCCTGTCACTCCCTAAGGACCCTGTGCATCTCCTTGGCAGCTGTAGGGGCTCTTTAATGTCCTGGTCACTGCTAGGCTATGGGCCCCATCTGCAGTATCTAGAATGAAAGCAGGCTGGTCAGTGTGTTTAGATCTCCAAAAGTTTTCACTCCTCAACTTGACGGTTTCACTCTAGATGCCAAAGCTTAGTTAACCTCTTCTGGCCCTAATACCTGTGAGTCAGTACCTACATTCTTATTTGAATTAAATAACAAATAGTCTCAAAATAGATTTATAAACCAAATTGTGTGGTGTTCTGTCCCCGCCACTGTAGAGGATCTTGTTTTCCTCACTCACTTCATGTGTGCGTTCGTGCTTACACATGCCTCCTGTAACAGATCCACTAGGCTTCTTTCTGGAAATAAGATTTTTAATCTGTAAGCACCTTGTTCTCCAACCCACTATAAAATTGAGTTGTGCTGGTGCCTTTGGCTCAGCCTCTCGCCCTGGGCGGCTCTGATGCCCCGCTTTGGGCTGTTTTTGCGGCCCCTGTCTCGCAGTTGCCTTGTCCAAGATGATGCCATGTTGGTTCGTCTCTAGATGGTGTTCAGGGCCAAACTGACCTGTGCCTCTGACTGTTAGCCATGGCTCTGTGTGATCATGTCACTGAAAGGGCAGTGTCTCAAGACTCAGCAACTGGGACAGTCACCTCCTTCCCAAGTATGTCTTGGGTATGTCTTAGACTTTCTCTGTTTAAAGCTTGGTGTGTATATATTTATTCTCCCTCTGAGATGGCAAACATTGTGTTCTATGTATCTTTGTAGCCAGCTAGTACATTGTGTTCTATGTATCTTTGTAGCCAGCTAGTTGCTATCTACAAATACGTGCTGAATAAATACGCAACGAATGGACTAGTTAATTCACATACGCATTTGTTGTATGATGTTTGGCTTAAAGATATTAATGTATCTCTGGATTCTGTCTCTTCTGTATTAGATGCTCAGAAAAATGCTTACAGATATTGATTTACTCAATCCGTGTTTCTTAAGCACCTGCTCCGGGCCAGGCCTGGCACTAGGTGCCGTGGAGAATATAGCATGAAGGACACTGAAAGTCGTCCTTTCGGACGTACGGGGTCAGACTGATGAGATGAAGCAGGGTAGAACCCATCAAGGACCTGAAGAAATTCTTTAAAAAGAAAATATCGGAGGATTTGGGAGGGAGGGATCACTTCCTGCTGGCGGCTGGGGGATGTTCACGGGGAAGGTAGCATCTGCGGGGAGCCTGATGGAGGGGAGGGCTTTGGACAGGGGGCTGCGGGAAGATGCTGAGCGGGTGGAACAGATTGAGCACGAGCAGAGAACAGCCAAGGATTCCGCTTGGCTGGATACGAAGATGAAAAGTGGCGAAGGGGCTTGGACCGTGGAGGGTCCCGAGGGCAGGGGTGAGGGGCACCACACCAGCTGAATCTGACAGAACTGCGGAGGAGGGGGCGGGGCAGGCGGAGACCAGGGGCTGGTGGCCAGGAGCAGGGGAAGCCTTTGCCTCGGTCCGGAAAACATGGTGGCAAGAACGGCGCGCAGGGAGTTCGTGGGCAAGCAGCTGGTCCGAAAGGCGGAGCGGAGGGGATCCCGGTGTGAGGGACCCGCCCGCCGCGGGCAGGGCCGGCGTGGGGTGGCAACTGGCGTGGCCGCACGTGGGTGCCCGCAGACGTGGAAGATGTGGAAGGAGACAGGCGTGGGGCAGCCCTGCGCCCTGCACTCGTGTTTTCTCCTGCCACGGTGGAAACCAGGTGTGCGTGCCATCAGCTGACTCACCGGCACGGCCTTTTGTCTGTCCCCGTTCCGTCCAGTCATCCTCACACCTCGCCTCCAGCTCAGCGTCTCGGCGTTCGAACATCTAAGTTAAGGCTAATCCTCGCCACTCATAGCTGATTACACCGTACCCCAGAAGTCACGCACGTCGGGTGCGTGACACGCGGAGTTGTGTAAGCCTCGGACAAAAGTTACCCCAAAGAGGCATTTCTGAAACGACAGCCATTAGTTGATCATTTATTTGGCAGATTGGCAGTTCGGTGCATTATCACGCCCCTTACCAGTAGCTTTCAAGTAAATTTCTTCCCTCTGTTTTGAAGTTTCGTGGGCCGAGTAGTGTATGAAAATCAGATCCCGTATCGCCTTAAAAATTATGCCTATAGTTGGTCTTCCTATTCCAGGTAATTCTACTAAAATTAAAAGTTTCCTCTGCTCAGGTGTAAGAGTAAATGCATATGGTTCCAAAGTCCTTACTTGTGTCTCATTTTTTATAGGCCCATAACCTAGGTGTGTGTATCCCCAAGTGACCCGTGTTGTGTTGACTGAAGGCAGTGGCCTGAGCCCGGGGAGAGGAGAAAGCAGGTCTTCAGCTTGTTGCCGGGGAGGGACTCTGTAGGGTCCAGAACACAGGGAGTCTGTGCCTGAACGTTCCTAACCGAAGCGACGTGTCTTTGCTCCCTCACATTTGAAGCCGGTGGGGACAGCCTTGCTGGCTGTGTGTGCGCGGGCTCGAGTGTGCTGGGAGGGTTTGATTCTGGTCGGTTTAATCCATGGTGACAACCTGCTAAGTCACTGTCTCTTGCTTTTGTGCTTCAGGGAAGGGAACAGAGGATCTCAAAACCTCTCTCCCTGCTTTTCTCATTTATCTCCAGATAAATACACACACAGAAATACACATACGCACACACCACACACGCACACACACTATATACACATATGCACGCACACCCCCCCCACCTACAGACACTATATACGTATACACACATCTCACACATCCCACATACACACACCCACACACGCTGTATACACACGTGCACGCACCACATAAAGCCACATGCACACCACTAGGAACACATACACACGCTTTCACACACACGCATTCACATTGTACACATGCGCCCCACACCTCACACACACCACAAACACACACTCGTTCCTTTTCCTCTCTCTGAACATTGACTCCTACACATTCACAAAGACACAGAAGCGCCCCTCTCGTTCTCTTTTTCTTTCTGATTTTGCCCGTGGGGGGCCACCGTGGGGATGCTGTGGTCTGTGAGCCTGAGACTTGAGTAAGCCATAGCCCAGGAGCTAAGAGCCACGAGCGATAGCAGGAAGCGTTTGTGATTCTGTTCTTGTATCTTTTTTTTTTTAATTTTATTTTTTAACGTTTGTTTATTTTTGAGAGAGAGACACACCGCAAGTGAGGGAGGGGCAGAGAGAGACGGAGACACAGAATCTGAAGGAGTTCCAGGCTCTGCACTGTCAGCACAGAGCCCAATGTGGGTCTCGAACTCACAAATGGGGAGATCGTGACCTGAGCCGAAGTCGGACACGTAACTGACTGAGCCACCCAGACACTCCTCTGTTCTGGTATCTTTAAAGTGATTCTGTCATTGGTTGTTTTGAAATAATTTGTCTTCACTGTAATAATTATCTTTCCACAAACTTCATACTTTAGTAGTAGAAGGCTGTTGTGAAAAATAGACTTGTTACAGTTTTATTTGTAAAATGAAATCGCCACGAAGAACGTAGGAATGGGTAAAGCGGGCATGCACGTGCCGGCCAGGTTTTTGGTGAAGGTTAATTATTACCAGGTGTTCTTGAACATCCTGCTGTTCTTACTTCAGATTAAAAAGGAAATAGGTTGAGCGTCCAACTCTTGGTTATCAGCTCAAGTCATGATCTCACGGTTCATGAGATCGAGCCCCGCGTCGGGCTTCTCAGTGACAGCAAGGGGCCTGCTTGGTGTTCTTTCTCTCCCCCTCTCTCTGCCTCTCTCTCTGTCTTCCCTCCCCTCCTCGTGCTTTTTCTCTCTCTCTCTAAATAAATACGTAAATAAACTTAAAAATTAAAAAAAAAAAAGGAAATCGAGTAAGAATTTTGTGTGCTTGCTTTTTAGATTCAGAATATGAACAACATCATCTCCTTCCCTCTGGACAGTCTGCTGAAGGGGGACCTGAAAGGCGTGAAAGGGGTATGTCCTTAACGACCCTGATTCCCGCTCCCCGTGGAACCGAGAACCGCAGTCACGCCAGCCTGTTGGGGCAGCAGTGTTCTTACTGGGATGGCAGGACGGCATCCTGTCCCTCAGTTTCCCTTGATTTGCTACCTTGGCACCACCTTTCAGCCACACCAGGGGTGACCCATGGCCTTTCCGGTCCTCCTGCTGGTGCTCTAACCGTGGGATGGCAAGGGGGGGCGTGAAGGGAGAGAACAGCCCTTTGGGAACCTGTGAACGGTCTGGGGCTCTGTCAGCTGAGCGGGGAAACCCGTGCGGGGAAGTCTGGTTGTCCGGCTGGCGTGCGGCTGGTTGACCGCTGGGAGAAAGGTCCTGGCCAGGATGTGGTTTCCCGGTAGGAAAATCTGGCCCAGGATGGCTTGAGCCGACTTGATCTTTCTGTCCTCCAAAGGATGTTCCTTGTTTGGGAAGAGAGACCTCAGGTGTGAACTGTTCCGTGAGCATGTGAGTGAGGAACATTCGGCTCGAGTGGCATCTATACCAGACGCTGAGCGTGTCCCTGGCACAAACAGATGTGTCATAGGAAAAACAGATGATTGTGCCCCAGTTCTTAGGAGATGAGATTCTTTGGCTGGATCTGCACTTGATTCCCAGTCACGTCTGGCACATTGGAAGTGCAGGCGGGCTGTTGGGGCAGCGGGAGCCCGGGGCCTGGTGAGCCGGGAGGACCCGGGGAGCATTCCTCGTTGTCCTGGACCGACCCTGGGTCCTAAAATAACACGCCAGCCGAGTCAGCAGGATGGAAGGGCAGAGGGACACGTGTGTACGGGCGTGGGAGCACGGCAGGGCCCTGCTCCTGGTGCTTTTCATGTGGCTTTTGTCCGGGGAGGTGCAGGAGCAGGAGACGAGGCTTCCCCCAAGGGAAGGACTAGTTCCTGGAAGGCCTCGGACGCCAGGCGAGGAGCCTTGGCCTTGTCATGAGGACAGTGAATAGTCAAAAGAGAAAAAATAAGTCCCTCCCCCCAAAAGGAGGTCCTTTCTTACAAAGGAACCCTGGGAAAGGGAGCATAAGTAGGTGGGAGCCATTTGGTAGCATTTCTAGTGGCTCAGTGTGCTTTTGAGACTGGCTTTATCAGCGTCCGAGGTCCTAAGTGCCAGACACAAGAGTAGGAAAAAAAAAAGGGGGGGGGGTTCTGACTTTTCTATGAACAGGAAAGATGTAACCCTGATTTGGGCCCCAACAACAAGGATATAAAAGCCATTCACCTTCTCTCGTGTTTTAGTATTTTAGTACCTCTTTCTACAAAAACCTCAGGAGAAGGTGAATGGCTTTTATATCCTTGTTGGGGCCCAAATCAGGGTTACATCTCTCCTGGTCGTAGAAAAAGTCAGAGTCCCCCCCCCCCCCCGCCTTTTCTTTTCTTTTTTTTTTTTTTTGTAGAGAGAGGTACTAAAATACTTGCAGATTAAATGTTTTTCTGGGTCTAATTTTAGAGTAGTCCTAAGGCAGAGGGCAGGGTGTGGGTCAAACACCACAGGCCATGCGTTAATACGCCAGTGGGGAGTGGGTGCGCGATGGGATTCTTGCTTGTTCTCCGTGCATTTGGCATGTCTGCCCATCTCGTTAAAAGCCTGTGCTTTTTTCATGCTCTTCCTGTTCCCTGGGATCGCGTGCGTCATTTGTTACAGAAATTAATGTTCCTTTCGGGGCCAGTCTAGGAATAAGTAAGTTGTCTTGCCCGGAAGTTAATACTAGTTCTGTTTAATTTATGCCTCTCTGTTTGCAGGATCTGAAAAAGCCTTTTGATAAAGCTTGGAAGGACTATGAAACAAAAATGTGAGTGTTGCCATTTTTTAGTAGGTAATTTGAGATTTTAACTTTAAACTGAGCTTTTAATAGCTTAAAGGTATTTTCTTAAATAAACCTTAACCCAGGGACGAATTCCCTTAAAACCGTCTTGCTGTGGTTTGTGCCAGATGCTTCCATACTCGGTGTCTAAATTCAGCAACGCCCTGGACCTCTTCAAACAAGTTGTTCCTGGTCCCTTTTCTGTTATGTCATCACGGGTGTAGAGGGTTATTTTCAGGAAAGCTGATTGAAGGATAAGGCCAGGTTTTCTCGGGAGGTGTTTTTTTTTTCCTTTTTTAAAAAAAAAAAAAAAAACTTTCTCTACTTGATCACCGTTTATGACAGTTGCACGATTTCAGACTTCATCTTGCTGGCGATCCGCATGAGCCATCTGCTTTGAGCTTTGTGTCTGTATTTCTCCAAAGCACCAGTCCCTTGGTTTAGAAAGAGAGAGAGAAAAGAGCTTGTTGGAACTCCCCACGCTAGCCTTATTTGATGGCTTCATCTGCTGCGAGAACGCGAAGAAAAGGGTCAGCTGATTCTTGGATGTGCACCACGGTCCCCCCTGAAGACAGGACCTCTCGGGTTGGCTCCAGCCATCGCTCCTGGTCACGGTTGCTCCTTCCCAGCATGGAGACAATCCCGCTCGCTCACTAGAATTGGGCTGCTGATTGCAGCGATAGTGGCTTCAATTACTGTAAATACTTGAGAGAGAGAACATGTTTTGAAATGTCTCATGTTTGCTGTGTAATGACTGCGCGTTGGGTAACAATGTAGTTTTCTGAGTGGAGAGAGAGACTTTAACATGAAGCCATCTGGCAAAGTGAGAGGTGTTAAGAAGAAAGCTGTTCCAGATGTCACTACAAGTATTTAATTGGACTTGGGGTTTTGTGTGTGTGTGTGTGTGTGTGTGTGTGTTTTGTTTTTAAAGCCAGCCCCGGGTATCTGTTCAGTGGAGAAGGATCACAAAGCTCAAACCAGGGAATACCAAATCTCTGATACTTGTCCCTTCCTGGAAATCTTAAATTTCTACACCAAAATTTCTCCAAGTTGCTCGGATCCCCAAATTCCGGATTTTACTAATGGAATAAACTAGAGCACGTGAAGCTCTGTTCATCCCGGAGAAGCTCCAGGCTTGCTGTCCCTGCCCTGAGCCTCCTTCCTCCGCTGACCAGTGCTGTGCACTCGACAGGGAGAGGCTCACCAGGCCTCCTGTGTAGACAGGAAGCCAAAACTCGCTGGTTTGTTGCCAGTCCGCCAGAGTCATCGGGTCACGGCCAGAGGTGGATTTCCATTCAGCTGCTGTTGGGGCCGCCCTCAGGCCTCTCAGAGGAGACGCTTCTGGGCATTTCTGAACCAGGGGCACGGAGGGGGATTTTGAAGCAGGTTACCTGAGAGGCTCTTGTGGTTCTGAAAGGGAAAGGTTTGAAAGGGGAATGAGATCAAAATCAGGACATATGTACATGGAGTGGGGACAGAATTACTCACAAAATCCCAGGATTTGAGAGTGTGAGAGCTTAAAATAATTCTAAGATAGTTTTTAAAAGTAACTCTTTAACCATTTACGTGTGAGGGTTGTTCTGCGACAGAGAGCGCTGTCCGAGTCGAGTGCTGTCCGAGGCAGAGCCCTGGCAAGACCTCACTCAGCGAGGAGGCGGGTGGAGAGCAGCAGGGAGAAATCCCAGGAGGGAGGGAGTCTCCCGCCACATAGCACCCTGTGTGTGGCTCAGCGGGCACACCGACAGACACACGGACGGACGGACAAACAGAACACTGCCCTGAAGGAAGCCTCTGAGGTGTAAGCAGCCTCTCTTACCTCTTCTGACCCAGATCTGGCATGAAGTAGGTGCTTCGGAAAGTATATTTTGAGTCAGTACCCAAAAAAGGCCAAGTGTGACATTCTTATGACCACACGCATTTTCCATTCCGGTGAGTTAAGAGGCCGTCTTGTTTCTAGAAGACTCATGCACGTTTGTCTCGCAGGCTGGGTAATGGGATCCCCGCAGGCCCGTCTGGTCTGGTTTGGACTGCCATGCCAGGTGGCATCTCAGATTAAACTTGCTTTTTTCACCTGCAGCACCAAAATTGAAAAGGAGAAGAAGGAGCATGCCAAGCTGCATGGGATGATTCGCACCGAGATCAGTGGGGCTGAAATCGCCGAAGAGATGGAGAAGGAGAGGCGGCTTTTCCAGCTCCAGATGTGCGAGGTGAGAGCTGGGGGTGCAGGTTCCTGCGGGGGGCAGGCAGCCAGCTGGGGGTGGGGGTGGGTGCTGTCTTGCAGCCGGTCTTTACCGTGTGTCAACTCCTGTGGAGAATGCACACTTCCAGAGGCTTCAGACAGCACACCAGGGCATGATTGGACTCCATTTGTCTGGTTTCTCTTACTGGGGGAGCCTGAGTCTCCTGGAGCGTGGGATGAGTTGAATCCAACCCAACCACTAATTGAAGGTAGGGAAGAGGGGCGCCTGCGTGGCTCAGTCAGTTAAGCAAGCGGCTGACTCTTGACTTCGGCTCGGGTCATGATCTCCTGGTTCATGAGTTTGAGCCCTGCTTCGGGCTCAGTGCTTGGGATTTCCTCCCTCCCTCCCTTTCTCTCTCTCTCTCAGAATAAATAAAATAAACTTAAAAAAAAAAAGGTAGGAAAGAAACTAAATTTAAAGAAATGTCCTCTCTGGCCTCAAATACATACTCAGACTTCCCTCTCACATGGAGCGTCGCTAAAGTACTCCCTCCATTAGTGTTTTTTAATGAGGTATGTGGGCTCTCATTATACCAGTGGAATCCATGAGGAGGCCAGGGAGAAGTCAGCTGGAAAAAAATGCAGCTGGTCCCCTTGTGGGTCTGGGTGCACACGGGCGTGAGTGACAGAGGGCATCCGGGGAGCCAAGCCACCTGCCTCTGAAGTGCTTCCTCCCAGGTCCGCTCATCGAGGTGGGAGGCCCTGGGGAGTGCCTGTCTGCAGCCTGAGCCCTTGCCTCTGGAGAGGGAGAGAGAAACAGTGCTGACACTCTGGGACATTCCCTGGCAGAGGCTTGGAAAATATTAGAAACCAATCCTGAAGGCCTTTGCCTCCAGCCTTTTTATGCCTTGCTTGTGGGTCTCTGTAAAAACGGCCTGTGGAAACCACTCCTGCCTCTGCCTGAGGGTTTGCTCTCCTGGCAGTTCCGGGGAAGCCCGTGTACTCGATGGCGTCTGTGCCGTAGCAGGTGCAGACCTGAGTTTTAAGTGTGCACGGTGCACGGGTACCGTTTGTGACAGGCACTGTCGCTGGCTCAGCCTTGCTCTCGATCCCCTGTGAGCAGTCAACGGAGCAGTCAACCGCAGGGCTGTTGCACAGGCGCTTGTTGATTTCAGAATGTTAATTGCAGCAGGCGTTCAGCTTTTAGACAAGTGCGTCTTAGGAGTATGCTTACACGCATTTTTATTCCCAGAGCGATCTCCTAAGTGCTCAGTGGAGGAGAATCAGTCCCGGGATCAAGGAGGTGATACTAGTCTGATATTAGTACGGCTGCTCCAGCTCTCGTAGCTTCTGTTTGCATGGGTTTTTTTTTTTCAACCTGTAGTGTATGTGTGAATCTAAAGTGTGTTTCCTGTAGACAGCATGTTTTAAATCCAGTCTGACAGTGCCTTTTGATGGGATTGTTTAATCCTTTCACATTGATGTTGCTATTGATGTGGTTGGATTTATGTCTACTGTCTTACTTTTTTTGTTGTTTTATGTCTCATGTCTTCTTTGTTCTTTTGTTCTTCCTTTGCTACTTTTTTTTTTTTCCATTAAGTGAATATTTAGAAAGTCAGCTAAGCTCAAAGTCTTACTGTAGATAGGAGAGTGGATGTTTTTAGATACATGTTGTTTTATAAACAGACCTCGTACATAACAATGCCTGCCTGGCCAATTTCTCACGGTGTTGAAGGAATCAGCCCAGAGGATACGAGACTGGCATAGGAAATTGCTGTGTAGTACACAAATACTAGGTATTGTTTTTATTTAATTGGGGTAAAATTAAGTAGCAGTGTTTTACAAAGGATGGATTTGGAACAGGTATGTACATATGTGTGTTAGGGTTATACTCTTTTTTTTTTTCAGCTGCAGTAAGGAGAAAATACATTTGCCTAAACTCTGCAAAAGACTGCCTGTTTAAGAATGTTTAGGGGCGCCTGGGTGGCTCAGTCGGTTAAGCATCCGACTTCAGCTCAGGTCATGATCTCACGGTCCGTGAGTTCGAGCCCCGCGTCGGGCTCTGGGCTGATGGCTCAGAGCCTGGAGCCTGGTTCTGATTCTGTGTCTCCCTCTCTCTCTGCCCCTCCCCTGTTCATGCTCTGTCTCTTTCTGTCTCAAAAATAAATAAACATTAAAAAAAAAAAAAAAAGAATGTTTAGTGAATTGTGAAACTCCATTAGTGTGTTACTATTGGGGGCACCGCATTGCTTTCTGAGGTAGGCACCCCACACTGTTGCTTTTCCTCTTCTGGGGTTCAGTGAATGGATCGTGTGCATTGGTAGAATAGTTTATTTGATTGGAAATGTGCTGTGTCAATGACGCCTCTCAGTTGTACAAAGGAGCCACCTTCCGAGCCCGCCCCCGGGTGGGCTGCAGGCCCCGGTGTGTGCCGAGCCTAGTGGATCCGGCCGTTAGCGGAGGCAGGCACTGTGTGCACGTACAGAGGCAGAGGTGGGGTTTCCAGAAGAGGACGCATCCGATGAAAGATGTAGATGTGGGCCAAACAGAAGTGGGCTGGAAAGGGCTCTCTGTGGGGAAGAAAGAATGTCTGAAAAGCATTCCCCCCGGAATCCAGCATCTCCAAGGGAGATGCTGAAGTTAATGGTGGTAAAATTGTTCAACTGGTTCCTCATACTGAGGACCTCAAGTTTGTAAATGTTTGCCGTTGTTTAGGGGTTTAAAATTTTAGTTGCCCAAGATCTAATCTTGAAGACTGGCTTGTAGGTGTTTATTTTAAAGCTCCTTTGGGGCGCCTGGAGGGCTTAGTCGGTTGGGCGGCCGACTATAGCTCAGGTCATGATCTCACAGTCTGTGAATTCCAGCCCCACGTCGGGCTCTGTCCTGAGCGCTCAGAGCCTGGAGCCTGCTTCCGATTCTGTGTCTCCCTCTCTCTCTCTGCCCCTTCCCTGCTTGCTCTCAGTCTGTCTGTCTCTCTCTCTCTCTCTCTCAAAAATAATAAAGAATAAAAAAATTTAAAAGAATATTAAAAAAATACAACTCCGTAACTTTTTTTCAAAATGAATTTTATAGAGAAATTCAGTGTGCCATAAATAGGTGATGTAGAGCATGCATGAATGGAAAATGTAGGAGAGATCCCGTCTTGCTTTTCTTTGATTATAAAAATATGCACTCTTGGGGTATCTGGGTGGCTCAGTCGGTTGAAAAGTACAATACTTGATTTTGGCTCAGGTCATAATCCCAGGGTCTTGGGGTCAAGCCCCACATTGGGCCCTGGGCTGAACCTGGAGTCTGCTTGAGATTCTCTCTCCTTCTGCCCCTCCCCTGCTTGTGCATGCATGCATACTCTCTCTCTCTCAAATTAAAAAAAAAAAAATACACTTTTAAAAGTTAGTCTGTATATATGAAATTAAAAATCAACTCGTATATATATAGTGGAGTATTACTTGACAATCAAAAAAAAAATGAAATCTTGGCATTTGCAACTACGTGGATGGAACTGGAGGGTATTATGCTGAGTGAAATTAGTCAGAGAAAGACAAGTATATGACTTCACTCATATGAAGACTTTAAGGTACAAAACAGATGAACTAAGGGAAGGGAAACAAAAATAATATAAAAACAGGGAGGGGGACAAACATAAGAGACTCTTAAATATGGAGAACAAGCAGAGGGTTACTGGAGGGGTTGTGGGAGGGGGGATGGTCTAGATGGGTAAGGGGCATTAAGGAATCTACTGCTGAAATTATTATTGCACTATATGCTAACTAATTTGGATGTAAATTTAAAAAATAAAATTAAAAACATGTATTCAACATAAAAAATCACCCCAAAAGATAAGTACTTTGATATTGAGCTAAACATCTTTCATATATCTCTCTGTGTCCATTCATAAAAATAATTTATATAAGTGGGATCATTTTCTACTGGTGTTTTGTATCCTGATTATTTTGAGTCACCAGTATGTCATGGGCATCTTTCCATGTCAGAAAGTCTCTGCTTTATTAGCTTCCTGGCTACGTGGCAATTTTTGTGTGTGGCTGCACCGTACTTTAATTTTCCATTCATTACATTTAGGTTGCCGTTTGTTACTTTTATAAGCAAATCTGCAGTGAACCTTGTTTTCTATTCATGTTCATAAACTTTTATGATTATCTTCTTAGAAAAAGTTCCCGTAAGTAGAATATCTGTACCAAAAAGGCGCACGTTTTATATTTTGACACATTGCCAAGCATCTTATTAACCACTTAACCATTTCGATCCATTGCCAAACATCTTATTTTGTTAACAGCGAATAAATATGAGACTGAAAGAAGGGGAAGATATGCAGGAGGTTGGTGTAGGAAACTGAGATTTTGTAGTCAACTCTTTACAAGCTGCTTCCTCTCCTGTTGGGCTCTGTGGCCTGAACGTCAGCTTTCCAGTTGGTGGCCGAGACGCCTGTGTGGTCAGCAGGGGTGGCCGCTCTTTCGGGAGCATCTAGTCTCGGAGATGACGTGTTCTCAGGGGTCTGTATGCCATATCCTCACCGTGGAAGGGATAGAGAACTTAGGGAGTCTTTGTTCTGTAAACCGTTAGCAAAGAACGAATGCATTTCCTGATGCTGCTTTTGTAGATTCCTGGGACTTCCTGATATTTTAGAGGTCATTCCTGAATGAATGAAAAGTGAAAAGTGGCTTTAAGTAATTTCAACTTAAAATTTGGTTTTTGGGACGCCTGGTGGTGGCTCAGTCAGTTAAGCGTCCGACTTTGGCTCAGGTCGTGATCTCACAGTTCGTGAGCTCGAGCCCCGCTTTGGGCTCTGTGCTGACAGCAGCTCAGAGCCAGGAGGCTGCTTTGGATTCTGTGTCTCCGCCTCTCTCTGCCCCTCCCCTACTCAATACTCTGTGTCTCTCTAAATAAATAAATAAATAGAACATTTAAAAAAAAAATTTTTTTTAATTTGGTTTTTATAACAGTCACATTTTCTTAAGTGCCAAGAGCAGAGACACAGTGACAGGAGTCTCAGATACTAAACACTAGCACTTAGTGTTGCAGCTGACGACCTGCCCAGAGAAGGGATGTGGGCAGGAGGATGTGGACAGAAGTATCCAGGATGGGTAGAGCCCTTTCACTCCACCCCTCCGCATCCTTTGTGCAGCTCGAAGAAAATTTCTTCCAGCAGGTTAAGGCACAGTGTCTTACTACTAGGAGTTCTTGCACTTAAACATTTAGTTACCTGGACATCAGGTAATTCATATCGCCCCAAACTAAGAGAAATGTTCAGTTCTGGCCTTCAGAAAATATTAAGCATCTGGCATGAGCTCTACCCCTAGTAAAAGATGTCAGAGAAGTGGAGAAGGTGGTCTGTCCTCACAAGCTTCTGTTCTGCTTATGACATACCCTTTTTTTTTTTTTAACAGTATCTGCTGAAGGTCAATGAAATTAAGATTAAAAAGGGAGTGGATTTGCTTCAGAATCTGATCAAATACTTTCATGCCCAATGCAAGTAAGTTCTTCTTCTTTGTTATGATGTCATTTCAAATGTTTCTCACTTTAAGGCAGCTTCTGGTAGATATACAGTATTGCATTGAGGAAAATAAACAGTCACTTAAAACTCAGTAGTAAAAGAAATGAAGTACGGATACACGCTGTACCACGGGTAAACCTTGGAAATGTGCTAAGTGAAAGAAGCCAGACACAGAAGGCCACATTGTATATGATTTTATCTCTTTGAAAGGCCAGGAATAGATCTACAGGTGACTGATTGCCAGGGCTTGGGGGAAGTAGGGGATTACTGCTATTTGGGGCAATGAAATGTTCTGGAATGAGACCGTGCTAATGATGGCACAACTTGGTGAATATACAAAAACCACTGAGCGGTGCGCTTGAAAAGGGCGAATTTTGTGGTGTAAGACTCTTCGATAAAAAATACAAAGAATATAAAAATCTATAGTAATCATCAGATGTATTTATTTTTGCTCTTTTTGCAGAGGGACAGACCAGTTTGATCTCATGCATGATTCACAGATGTTTTGTGTTGTTGTTGTTTAAAAGAAATTAGTGTGTTAAATTAAGGAAATAGTGTTCTGTGTGAGTTATCCCGTAAAGCAAGTGACCACGATGAACAAAGGAGGCTGAGTGTGGGAGAGAGGGAGATGCTTCCGTGTTCGCGGCCGTCTCCCATACTCCACTTGGCTCACACGTGAGCCCCGCACAGCCCGGCCCTCATCACGCCACACTTCCGTTCCTGCTGCCCGAACCCCGGTCCTGGCGTAACCCAGCCCCTCACTCATCCCTCACTCGTGCTGTGTGTCTGGCATTGTCCTGGATGCTGGAGAGAAATACTGTCCTTCACGGGCACCGTTCCTGCTCGAATCCAGTAGGCGAGTGAACTTCAGCAAACGGCTTTATGCTGCACATTTGGAACGTGTTCTGAAGTGTTGGAATCTAGGAAAGAGTAGAAGGACCTGATTTAGATGAAGATGGAAGGCAGGGACTGGGTTTTTCTTCTTCTCCGCACCCCCTCCCCGCCCCATTCCTTGCTGTATCCTCCAGCCAGACACAGTACCTAGGGTATAGTAGATACTCACATTCTTCTTGCTCTCGCTGCAGGCCTCTTTGAGGAGGCATGGACTCCGAGATCTAAAGGTCAAGAAGGTAAGAAGTAGAGGAAGAACATTCCAGGCCAAGTCAGGGTCTCAAGGCAGGAAGAAGCCTCGTGTGACTTAAGCATAATGAGGGAAGGGAAGGTATTGGGATATGAAACCAGGTGGAAGAGCCTAGAGACGTGGACGGCCTTAGGAGGCTTGTGACAGGTTTTAGGTTTTATCCTAAATGTACGGAGGAAGCTCGCGAAAGTTTCGAATCAGGGCTTCGTTCAGCAGATACCGAGCTCCCGGGCTCGATATGGGCCGGGCACTGTTTGGGGTTCTGGTGATACTTCTTACTCATGAATCTCGGTTCTAATGAGGTGGGCAAATAGTAAACACATGATGTCTGTAACGGTTTGGCGGGGGGGGGGGGGGGGGGGGGAGGGGGGAGGGGGGGAGGGTCGGCTGTGAAACAGTGGAACAGTGTGAGGCGAAGAGAGGAGAGCTGGGGTGATGGGAAACCTCTGGGAAGGCTTCTCGATTCCACTTCTGCTTTAACGAGGAGCAAGAGCGGGTGTGAGTGATCACTTACGCCCACAGCTCTGTCCCAGCGCAGTCCAGAGATGACGATGTCTTGGCCTAGACTGGGGACGGTGCCCATGGAGGGCGTGACTGATGTGAGAAGTCTGTGGAGGTTGAATCGCCACACCTGTCTGCTTGCTTGTCCCCAAACAGGCCATGCCCCACGCTAATGTATCTTTGCACATGCTGCTCTCTTCTCTAGAATGTCTTGCTGGGCCTTTGTGCTTTCCCCTGGCTTCTGTCCATCCCTAAGACCTACCTCCAGCCTAACTGCTACTTTGAAATCACCTGGTCCTCCCCTGATGGAATTACTTCTCTTCCTTCTGCATTATCTCGACACTCCCACGTACCTCCTGTATATTTCCAGCGTGGCATCTTTCATGCTGTGGCGTGTCTCCCACCGAACCACGTAGACTTCAAGGAAAGGGGCCGTGACATTTGTTCAGTCTGTAGTGCGTGGTGCATTTACCTGGCGTAGGAAATCGCACTGTTGAACTTGGCACAGCTTTGGCCTTCTTACTACGGTTTTGGTGACAGCACGTCTCCAGTGCACTCGAGGTCAAACCGCCGAGGAAGACGTGCCGTGTGATTCTCCGTAGGCTAAGGGAAGAGCTCCAAGCTTGGAAAGAGTCTCAGAGAACGGAAAAAGGCTGCTAATTTGTAGAATTTCCAAGATGAATTATTTTATAGAGACTCAAAATCCTAACCTTGTGATTAACGTACAAATTACTTCTTCAGTACTTGTCCTTGTAACCTTATGTGAGACAGATTAGGAAGTGGGTCGCTTCCTTGATAATATTTTATTTTGAAGAGCTATTCTGGGATTTCCTTTTTTTCTCTTTATTTTGCCCAAACTGATCCGTTGGGTAGCAACAGACCAGTGGTGGAAAAGTGAATTAGTTGGCCTTTTATGGGCATGAGCTCAGCAACCTTTGAGAATGATGAATCTTCCATTACTTCCTGTGTGTGTGTGTGTGTGTGTGTGTGTGTGTGTGTGTGCGCGCGTGCGTGTACTACATGCTCTTCCCATCATTTGCACAGCTTTGACTTTTCTCATCCACATTTTGGAGGTTAATGCAGGGCTGGAATGAGTTGGCCATTGGACGGAGGACCACGTGGCTGCACACTGCACGTTCTCGTAGCTCCTTCCTGGTCTCCCTTAGCATATTCTCTGCTGAGAACCGCCATGACCAGCTGTTGCCTGATGAACTTGGGAGACACAGGTCCAGGGCCCCAGACAAGCTTGCTGCCTTGAGAGGCAGGGCCAGGGCGCAAAGGGCAGGCGAGTCCTGGGCCCTGATGGCAGGATGCTGCTGGGAAGCCTACAGCCAGAGGCGGAGGGCACCCTGCTTGGCGGGAGCTTGAAGACTGAGCCTCGGCAGGTGCATTTTAAAGGCTTGAGGGTTCGGTCAGGCTGTGTAGAAACCATTTAACGAAGAACAAAATTCAAACAAACAAAAATTGATATTTGGTGGTATTGATGGTAAACGTTGTTTGACTGAAGGTTGGGCCAGTGTTGATGATTCAACCTAAGAAAAATGTGCCAGGGTTTATACTCAGAAACGTCACAGTGATGGGGTGTGACTCAGTCAGTGAAGCCAGTGACTCTCGATCTCAAGGTTGTGAGTTTGAACCCTACGTCGAGTGTAGAGATTACTTAAATATAAAATCTTAAAAAAAAAGAAAGGAAATGTCACAGTGGTGGCAGGTGATGAAGCAGCGACGGCCCTTTTCTTTGACACTTTCCCTGAGGCCTGGGAGGGTATACTGAGGTGCCAAAACACGCCTCAAAAAGGAGGGTACAGAAAGATAGGGATTTTGACAGTCAGAGGGAGGAGGTGTTCTAAGTAGATGGTCAAGATCGGCTGGGTGATTACAAAGATAAGAACCACATCTTAAACCCAAGTTTGTGTCGTTACTCCCAGCGCACCATCCAGGGTCATGCTGGAAATGACATGTGTGACAAGAAACCCTGAGTTCTTTGTACTCTGAGTTCTGGGTACTCTGAGTTCTCTGAGTTCTCTGAGTTCTGAGTACTTGCCTCCACAACAGGGCTCTCCTCTCCACGGACGGTTGCAGGCGTAGAGATTCTTGGAGCTGTGCACCTGCTCCCCTTCGTGGGTCCCCAGGAGCAGGACCATTTCCGTGCCATCTTCTGTGATACTTTTCTGGCTCCTCATCCTGGTGTTCTCTCCCTCTCTCTCTCCCTCTCTTTCTACCTGTTCCGCAAGAATTTGGAGTGATTGAAGAGATAGTTTCTATAAAGAAAAAACGTAACCGGAGCAAAGCATGAGAACCAGAGGAGTTCGTGACAGCAGGGGAGGAGCTCAGTTTCCCATTCCTGCGTGTGTGCTTCCTGATTTCCTTTCCAGTTTAGAGGAGTGCCTGTCATTTGCCAGCCGTGGTGGCAGGGGGTGGAAGGCACGGCCCCTCTGCCCTGACGGTGGACGCAGACACGTGGAGCAGTCCTCCGAACACTCTGACGTGACTTCGGTAAAATACGGGAATGAGAATATAGGACAAAGAATTACGCCTGTATGTGCAAATTCAGGCGAGAACAGCACAGCTTCTAGCACAGCTTCTGCGATTCCTGCTGCCTGGCTAGGAACGGTTCATAACCCACATTCCGTCCGTATATATTCCTCTCCCTTCCCCCTTGGAATTACCGCATTAAATGTCACGCTGCGTTGCCTTTATAGCCCCTCCTGTCCATTCCATACTTCACCAGGGAAAGTCCCCCAGGACAGCTGCTGAGTTTAGAAGGAATAACCATCACCTCACGTGAACACATGTGAGACGCACATCACATTTTGAAGACCGTCTCCTTCCAGTCATCCGGCCAAAGCTGGAGAGTCCTTCCTCCCTTCATCAGTTTGTTTTTTCATTCAGCAAATACTGTGTGCTTGAAATGTGCGAGCCTTTGTGGATACCGTGTGTTTACCCTCTGGAACTTCAGATCTAAGGGAGGGTGGGTGTATTTTAAACAAACACACTAATGACTACGTAATGCTAGTTGTGCTAAGGGTTTTGAAGGAAGAGACAGAATGCTCAGAGAATATAGCAAGGAGACTCTTTTTAAAGCACGGAGACCTCACTAACAAAGTGATATTTAACTTAAAACTTGAAGAATGGGTAGGAATAATCCAGGCAAAACAGAAGATATTCGCAGGGAGAGGTTTTTAGAAAGCAGAAGCAGCATATGCAAAGGTCCTGAGGCAGGAGGGATCTGTCGGCCATAGACTGCTGGTAGGTCTGGAATCTAGTGAATGGAAGGGGCAAATGGTGCTACTTGAGGCCTGGAGACACAGGCGGAAGCCAAAGCACGTGGGTGCTACAGGTCTCATGACAGGTTTTGAACTCTGTCCTGAGCTTGTGGGGAAGCGATTTCTTCATTTCTCTCAAGAGGGTGGTACACAACATGCTTCGGAAGCAGTGGTGAGCATCTGCTCACTGTTCCTGCAGGAAAACTTGTCTGCCTTCTGTGACATCTCTTGCCTCACTTACTATAAATGACCTCACAAACGTGGAGTTCTGAGCTTTAAAACAAAAAGTTTCCTTTTTCTATCTGAGGTCCAGTTCTGCAGCCACATTCCCCTACGCTGCAGATGGGGCATGGCCATTCCCTGCATTCTCTTTTCTACTTGCTGTTAACTGTGAAGGAAGAGGCTTCAGTGTCTTATTCTTTGCACCCCATGCTTTTCTGACCTCACATGCTTCCATTCCTGAGCCAAAGCCCTTACTGCCTGCTGCCAGGAGGTTCCTGCTTCCCGCTATACATTGAAAACTTAGGGCTCTTGGGGCGCCTGGGTGGCTCAGTCGGTTGAGCGTCCGACTTCGGCTCAGGTCATGATCTCACAGTCTGTGAGTTCGAGCCCCGCATCGGGCTCTGTGCTGATGGCTCAGAGCCTGGAGCCTGCTTCCGATTCTGTGTCTCCCTCTCTCTCTGCCCCTTCCCTGCTCATGCTCTGTCTCTCTCTGTCTCAAAAATAAATAAAAACGTTAAGAAAAAAAAATTTTTTTTAAAAAAGAAAACTTAGGGCTCCTTTCCTCTGCGTCAAGAACAATGATAAACACGTAGACTTTCTTGCCGTTCCTTTTCTGTCACTTCGTGCAGTTTTAAATGTGATTTTCTTCTTTGTTTGCCTGACATTTTAAAGTTTGGGTCCCTCAGTCTTCCCCCCCACCCCCGCCAGGAATTACATAACGATTTCACTCACTTTCCTTTAAAGAAGTATTTTCTCCATCTAACAACATTGTTTCCTCTTCTTTTTTCCTCTTAGTTTTTTCCAGGATGGACTGAAAGCAGTTGAGAGCCTCAAGCCTTCCATTGAGACACTTTCAACAGACCTTCACACAGTAAGTGGCTTCCCTCCCACATTAGTGTTGAAGTGGTTTTTATGCAGCACATGCTTTGACTTCCACACTGCTTCTGTGTGCCCCTGTGTTTGCGTGCCGTGCTACCCGGACGCTGACGGCCTCGTGATGCCTCATGGAGTATGGAAGCCCCCGTTCCCGTCCTCTGTCTTGGCTGCGAGAGGGTGTGATCGGAGGGGGGAGCATTTGAGGCGCTTATGTGGAGATGCCCTATGAGCCCCAGCGCCTCACTGTACCTCAGTCATGTTTCTCTCCGCTTTGTTTTGTTTTTTCAAGATCAAGCAGGCCCAGGATGAAGAAAGAAGGCAGTTGATACAGCTTCGCGATATTTTGAAATCAGCCTTGCAGGTTGAACAGAAAGAGGTGAGGGGATTTAATTTTGAAAGATTGATATTTTTATACCTGTGTCGCAGGGGCTTTGGGACTCAAGAACGTGACTTTCAGCATCCTCCAGGAGGCTCACAGTTCACTCTGGGGCTCTATCAGCTACGACCGAACTTTTAGTTTGTTCTTTGAGTTTGGTTTTATAAAACCATCTTTTTAGATGTGCTTATTTCATGGGGGAGGCATTTACTGGAGGTGTGGCCTTCACAGCAGCATATAAACCCTTTTGTGGGTGTAGCTCTTAACATCTCCGTTACTCAGATGCTCGCTATTTATGCTGTTGATTTTCTACCTGGAACTTTGTGGTTTCCGTGCCCCCGTGTCTGTGGACTCTGTCTGTCCTCGGGGGCATCAGCAGGTAACAGGTGGCCACCTAGGCCTCCAGCCCTGAGATTGTGCCCTGAAGAACATGGGGAGCTACATTTTTTTACAGCTGCATTCGGATGAGCAGGAAACCTCAGTTTCTCTGGCCTCATCTCTGTCCTGTACTCCCTTTTGTTCATGCTGACACGTTCACAGTGACAGTTTGTGTTTTGGAGGCTTGTTTAAAAAAATACCAACAAGTACATTTTTAAGGTAATTAATATGGTATGTTTACTACAGAGTGGATATTATAATGGGAAATTTAACATTGTCCACTTCCTTGTCCATAAAGGACTGTTATCTGAATGTATTACTAGTAGAGTTTAGACGAATGACTGTTGAACTACTCAGAACATGATGTTCGTGGTGGGCAGTTTCGTGTGCTCTGTTTTAAGTTCCTGTACTATAACTGAATATTGTTGTTTTTCTCCCAAATGCATTTACCTTTGTGACCGAAGTCTAGGAGAGTAAGTAGTTCAGTATTTTCATAAATTGGAGAGTTTTGCATGCTTTCTTCATAAACTTAAAAAATTAGTTTCTTCCACGCATCTGCTAGTGGCCAGTGGTATTTTTCATTTTAACCCTTTCTCTGGGTTTTATTAAAGGCTAAAGAATTTGAATGCACAAATATTAGTGAAATGGAAAATTTCCAAGTTTACGGTTTATGCGTTTGCTGCTGTTCCTTTGTGGACGCGAAGTGACTCTGCCCCCCCCCCCCGCCCCACCCCCCGCCCCACCCCGCCACTGCCTAGCTGAAGTCTCCATGTCCTTCTCATCCATCCCCAGACCTGTCTCTGGAGACCCCCTCTGCTCGCCCCAGCTCCAGTGATCTGAGTTCGTGTTATTTCAATCATGATATTTTCTTTTGGGGTTGTTGGCTGTGTCTTCAAGTGCACAGATGCTTCTTCTCTCTAGCTAGACCTTGAGCAGCTTGAGGATGCCCTCCCGCCTTCTGCGCCAGCCATCGCATTGTACCATATTGCTCGTTCGCTAGGCTCTTGGTGAGCGCGGGTCAGCTAAGTGAGAGATTGGCAGATCGCAGTTATGTGAGAGTGCTCAAAGTTACCCACAGGATGGTGACTGCCTCCCTTCCTTCCAGTCTGCGGAATATAGATCCTGACACTTCGATATTCCCAAACATGGGCTACATGCAGAAGAATAAGAAGGAGCAAAAGAACTTGGAGTGTGGGGAGAAGAGCGGGCTCAATCATGACTGGAAGAGGGTGGTGCTGGGTGTGGGAGCCCCACTGCCACGGAGGCAGCCGGCCCTCCAGTGCGGTGCTGGGAGTGCTTCAGAGCTGCTCCTGCCTGGAAAGGAGTATCGGTCCCGTGAAGGGAAGCTCAGGTTTACAATAAAGGAGAGCAGATGCTGGAGTTGAGTGGTCCTCTGGGCGCAGTGCAAAGGCCGTGTTTACTTTGGCTGTGTGGAATCGGGAGGTTTGGGAAAACCGGCTGTTGTCAGCTGGTTATTTATAGCTTTACAGAGAAGTGTAACAAGTCTGCCAGCAGAGATCAGAAGTCTTTACAGTTTGTTGTGTTTGTGTGTTTTTGTGGACCAGCCCAGCTGCCCTGCTGCACACAGGGGTCATAAGAACCCTCTCTACCGCTCGTCTTCAGCTTTCTGCCCAAACATCGAACTCTCCGGGCGCTTGCTTGTGATCGTATTGTACTATATATTACACTCTGCATTGCTTTTTGATGATGCATTCCATAGATTGGATGGTCTGTGGACACAGTTGCCAGGAAGAAGCAAATGTGTAGAAGTGGAATTTTATATATTTCTAAATAATGTTTATGATTGGGCAGGGTGGGGGGGGTCTGTCTCATATCCTTCCAGTTGCAGCAAGAATGAAACGTTGGGCACTGTTTAGCTCTCAACCCCTTTCTTGGGATTCTTCCTGTGACTTAGAAAACTGAAGGCATTGACATTTTTTTGTTGTTGTTTTTATTTTAGACAGTGTGTGAGAGCAGGGGGGGGAGGGGCAGAGGGGGAGAGAGAGAATCTTACGCAGGTGCCATGTTCAGTGGGGAGCCGAACATGGGCTCGTCCCACAACCTTGGGATCATGACCTGAGCCAAAATCAAGAGCGGGATGCTCAACTGACAGAGCCACCCAGGCGCCCTGGTGTTTATGGTTTTTATTTAATGTTATGAAAATTCTTACTCCATAATTTCAGTTCATAAAAACTAGGTAACATGCCCCAAGGAAACTGCATTGATGGTTGGTGGGAGCCCCTCTCCTGTTGCCTTCCTTTAAATCTCAAACATTAATCGTTTGGTTGAAATGAAGAGCATGGCTCTTGCATATGGTGGCTCTGGCCTGCTTCTCTTTGTCACCCTGTGGCTACATTTTGGAAAGGAGACTATGCCATTATGATCCCAGCGCCCCCACACCTCCGAATCACTGACATGCTTATTTTTTCGTATTTCTGCTCTCTGTAGAGAAGATTCTACTGTTTGATTTTTCTACTATCTTACTATGAAACTTTTCAGACTTACAGAAGAGTTAAAAAAAAATGTATAGTGAGCACCTATGTACGCACCACAGTTTTAACACTTGGGAGAGATCCCTTCTCTGAAGTTAAAGCCCTTCAGTACTGCTGATTTTTGCATCAGCCTTTTGCTTCCCCGTCCCATGTACGTCCCATCTCCGCGGAGTCCTGTGGGACAGGTCTGTGGCAGTGTTCGCAGATTCTCTGCCAGAACCTCATCGTTGGCATGTGGGTGCTGAGTCGTTGGATGTCGAGAACCCAGGCTCGTCCCTCCGGCGGGGAGGACTCAGCCTCTGGGAGCCTGGGTGCTGAAGCTATAGTGATTTTCCCACTTTGGATACCTCAACTGTGGTCTCTCTTCGTGTCAGCTTTACACTCCCCCCTTTTCGAGTGTCCCTGTGTGGTGGGAGTGTGTTTGAATAGTATGCACTGTCCAGGGAGCAGAGGCCCACGATGGCCATAATTCTCTTCCGTCGCTGGCTTTTCTGGTCTAGGCTTGCATTTCTTATGCCGGGATCTGGCCTTCGTCACAACCCTCTGGCCAGGTGTCCACTTCCTGGCCTCTCCTGCCAAGCTCCCAGGTGGCTTGACACTGGCCGTCAGTGCGCCTTCCGTGGAAGACTCGTTCCTTGAGTCACACAGTCAACTCCCGTTTCCTTAGCAGTGATGTTAAGCTAGGCACCGCAGTGCACAAACAGAATAAGATAGATACAGCTCTCACCTCTTATGGGGCTCATAATCGGGGAGTGGGTCACAAAGTCATTGGGGTATAGTGTGACGATGGCTCCAGTGGAGGCCAGTCCAAGAATGGGTGTCTCCCTAGCGTGGGGTAGGCGGGTGTGTGTCAGGAATGAGGGTTTGGAAGATGATTCGGAGTTAATAGCGTCCCAGCAGGTGGGGCAGGTGGGCCAGCTTCTGACCAGGACGGAAAATTCGCCTGGGTAGCTGTCTAGCAGAGCAGAAGAGCATAGATGAATCGTGGGTCTTTGCTTCCTACCAGGAAGGCATGGAGCAAGGTTCCCGACCTCTCCATGCCTTGGTCTCTCCATCAGTCAATCAGAAATAATACTGTCACCTCCCACAGTTGTTATGAGATCTAAGGGATAGTTTCTATAAAACACTCAACACAGTGTCTTGATAAACAGGCACTCGTTCGTTCATTCAGTAAATACTGTGTTCCTAGTGCTGAGGAACCATAGTGAGCAAAAAAAAAATACCTAATTCCCCACTGCTGGTGGGTTGGAGAGTGACAGACGGATGTTGGTGGTGTTGTCTCTGATAGGTCATCCTAATGCCACCTTGGCCCTCAGTGTCGGCTTGTGATCTGGCATCTTGTCTTCATGACTGGCCCCCTGCCTACTCTGACCTAGGAGCCGTCACACCCCAATCTAGACTGACCCCTACGCCCACTTCCCCCATTCCCTGCCTTCACTAGCACTTGACTGCCTGAGCCCTCACCGTTCCTGGGGTCTGCTCTGTGGTTTGGCCATTCCTACTTGCCTCACTTCACAGGTCTCTCTGGGCACCTTGTAGCTGTGAGCAGTAACGCAGACAAGAGCCTGGCCGGGCAGGTGGTATCACAGTCCACGTTTACGCCTTCAGTCTGAGGGGAAAAGTGTATTTGCCGGGGTCCACTTAGTAGTGTTAGAGCCAGGATTTGAAGCCCGGTCTGTTCCACTGCAAGCGTATTCCCTTTAGCTAGGTTATATGACTTTAATAATACCTTGTATCAGACAGAATCTTTTTAAAAATTATCCAGAAATAATGGGGAATGTGTGGTATTGAGACCAGCGAAAACACTGTTCTTAGACCACAGCTTCATGCTTACTTAGCAAAGCCTCTTGCTCCAGGTTGTGTCCACTTGGTGGACATACCTGTCGTAGCCTGAGAAGGTACTTGGACGTACTTGGGAGATACGTGGACGTTACAGCGCTCCCTTGGTAGAGAAATGTTCAGTGTCCAGGGGTGACCCCTTGGCAATCCATTCATCGCAAGAATTGTCTGAATACAGAATTCCTAAGAGGTGGACAGATAAAGTGTGTATGTTTTTATGATCTAGAGTCTTAGGGACCTTGGGGATCCTTCTGATTTAATGAGTAAACTTTTATATGTATAACATATGCAACATCATCACTCTTTTTTCCCCTATTCCCAAACATTTCAAATGCTAAGTCTTCTGCTCACCTGGGCAGTCTGCCTTGGCAGGACCCAATGGCTAATATTTCATACGGCCACACAGACTTTACGGTCATGGATGGTGCCTGGGATCCGAGAACATGGCTGGATGTCGCAGGATAGAGGATATGTGCATATTGACAGATCTTAGGAGAGCCTTTTGAAGGTCCATAAAATGCCGACTTAACCTATGTGCTTTAGACAACATCTCCATGTGGTGAGACTCAGTCAGATCCTAGGGCATCCTTGGCTTTCTGGGAGACTACAGAGTATGATGGAGAGTCTCCAAGAGTCTCTCCCACTCCTGCCCCCCACCAGTCACCTCTGTCTATGTTAGATTCTCCTTCTCCCCAGAAGTAAAGGCTCTTTTCCCTCGGATTATATTCCATTGAATTGCAGTCTTGGTTATGTGAAAAGGCGGACTTCATTTGTCACCCCTTCACTTGACCAGGTGTGAACAAAATGACCTGAATGAGCAGATGAAGGAGGGCTGGTTTTGTTGGATCACCTACAAGTCACCTTGAAGTTGGTGAGATAACTAGTGCGAGAGCAGGTTCAGTTTTCTGTCAAATGGATTATATTCCTCCGATGTACACATTTTAAATTGTACAGCTTCAGATTTTCCTCCACTTTTTAACTGATTCAAGAAATGCCTGGTCTAAAGAATAAAAACGGCAATTTCTTCCTTAACGTCTGGTAGAGAGTCCAATTCTGTTGGAAAGAGGAAGCCCCTTATTCTGTGCCTCAGGCCTGTGAGGGCTCTGATCACCATGCTTGGCACGAACACTTTGAGCAGTGTTATCACATGACTCCACCATTTACTCTGTGCAGGCTCCGTCCCCCCTCCTCACACCCCAAATCAATAGTCGTATTTCTTGGTTGTGCAATTTAGTCTTTTGACAGGTTTATTTTTAGTCTTGCGCAGAGATTCATAGAGGTGAGCACACTTCTGTTTCTCCTCCCCTGCATTCATTCCCAGTGATGCTTAAAGCTGGGTTTGCTCTGGATTTCTAGTGCTAATATCCTGCCCTTTTGAGAGAATGTGGAAACTGGCACTATCCTCACCTGATGAATGAGTTGTTTGCCCCAGTTGTCTGGAGGCAGGAGTGCTGCGTGAACTCCCTATGAAGAATGAGGACGTTTCTCCTGTTTTCGGTCTGCTTGTTGAGGCTCTGTGGTCAATTCAGTAATGGGATGCCTGAGCCCATTATTGATTTCTCAGATCAAGATTTTCTTTTACTTTTCTTTTTTTTTGCAAAGTTGTCCCAGATGTATTTCACAGTTAAAAAAAAAAAAAAAGTCAGTGCTAGATAGAGCATGTTCATGGAACGATGGATCTAATACATTTAAGACAGCCAGAGCCCCCAGATTGGTCTGCAAATTCAGTGCCATTTTTATCAACCCCCACCCCCGCCTTTGTGCAGAAATTGACAAGCTGATTCTGAAACTCATGAGGAAACACAAGGGACCCAGAATTGCCAAAACAGTAAAAGAACAGAAGTTGGAGGACTCACACTTCTGATTTCAGTCCCCACAAAGCTATAGTAATCAAGACAGTGTGGGACTGACACAGGATAGATTTACAGATCACTGAAATGGAATCAAGAGTCCAGAAATAAACCCTAACTCTTATGGCCAATTAATTGATTTTTCAACATGGGAGTCAAGACAATTCAGAGAAAAAAGAATGGTTTTTTTCACAAATGATGATGGGACAACTGGATAGCCACAAGCAAAAGAATGAATTCAGACCCCTACCTCACACCATAATCAAAAATTAACTCAAACTGGATCAAAGACCTAACTGTTAAGAGCTAAAACTCTTAGAGGAAAACATAGGCGTAAATCTTCATGACCTTGGAGCAAGCAATGGTTTCTTAGATGTGACATCTAAAGTACAAATGACAAAAGAAACTATAGATAATTTTCAACAAATTTTTAAATATGTTATGCTTCAAAAACCGTTAGACCTGTCAGGAATCCAGGTGGCTTGCTCTTGCTTTCAGATAAAGTCTGAACTCTGACTCAAGCCTGTCTGTCTTCAACCACTGGGCCCACTTTACCTTAGCTACATTGGTTGTTCTAATTTCCATGGAGGATGACCACAGCTACCACTACCCTCCCCGATTCTCTGCCTGTTCTGACTTTCATCTTGAAAACTCACTCTCTCTAGACTCCTATGGTTTCCTCCTTTGGCTCTTCACTTCCTGAGCACTTGTATTCTTGGCTTGGATAACACTGATTGTCATGCATTAGTTTCTTCATTGTTTGGCATCATTTGGCCTTGGCTTCCCCAAGGATGGTCACTTGCTTGACGGTGGAGATGAGACATGGCCCTCGTGTCTCAGGACGAGGTGAGGGCTCATGGTGAGGGCTCATGGAAAGAGCTTCGAGGGGGAGGTGGCAATCCCTTCCATTCTCCTCTCTGGCCCTAACAAGCTCTGCATCTTAAGTAGATCTCTTATTCTCATTGTGTTTCTATTTCCTCCGTCATGAAATGGACTGGGTGGGAGGTTCTCAGTAAACAGCCGGCCTGTGAACTCTGTTTGTCTTTTGCTCCCCCTGGGTTCCTTATGTCTGCCAGAATTCCAGTGCTAGTTTGGACAGCTCCTTCCCACTCACAGCTCGGGGCTTCCGATCCCATCTGTCAAATAGTTGAGCACCCATTGGATGTCCAGGGTTTCACTGACGGCCCTTGCCCTTAAGAAGCTGAAGACTGGAGTCCCCCCGTGTGGCGGACTCCGCCAGATTCTCAGCCGAGCAAGTGGCCTGTCTACCCTGAGGCTAAGGCAGTTAGGTCCAGTGCTCTGGCCCCTCTGCTGGGTTGATGGGTCAGGAAGGGAATATGGTTCGATACCTGTTATGTACCAGGTGGTCACACGTGTCATCTTACTCAGACCTTGCTGTATTTACCATTTTGCTGGGTATTGTTTTCCTATTTCCCAAGGAGCAAACTGAGGCAGGGAGCTTAAGTAACTTGCCTAAAGTCAGGGGTAGAACCTTGTTTTGGGTTTTTTCTTGCTTAAAAGTGCTGCTTTTTCTAACACATAGGTTACTTTTCTCCTTGAGGACTGCTTTTGCCACACCAAGAGCTTCTTGCCATTATCGGGGACTTAAGGCTCATAATTAAGCAAAATCTGTAACTTCCAAATGGCTCATTTCTTTCAGCCAGTTGGGGGATGCTGGTTTGACATTTCCTTCTCCAGCCTGGTAGGTGACATTTATGAATTCCTGGGTATGAATCTTCTGTCCATTTTTTGGTGTGGTGATAGGTGACATGTCTCTAATTAAAAAAAAAAAAAAATTAAGGACAGCTTTTTTTAAGCTTGGAATCTGGACAGGGTTAAAAACCACTTCTTGACCATTTTTAGGAGTCACAAATTCGCCAGAGTACAGCCTATAGTTTACATCAGCCTCAGGGAAACAAAGAGCACGGGACCGAGCGGAACGGCAGCCTGTACAAGAAGAGCGATGGGTAAGCGGAATGTGCTGCTGGAGTTTGAATGCGTGTTCCCCTTCCGTGTCCAAAATTGCTGAAGTCTGCTTTTTTTTTTTTTTGCCCCCCATTTATCTGTCAGGATCCGAAAAGTGTGGCAGAAAAGGAAGTGTTCGGTTAAAAACGGTTTTCTGACCATATCCCACGGCACCGTAAGTATTCCCTTTTACTTCTCGGTCTGCTGCAGTGAGGTGAGAGAGTGATACAAGCCACATGCCCAGGACGGCATTGCACCTGCCTCTTAAAGGCCTTCCTGTTGGGAGAGTTTTGTTTGGGGTCCTTCTTGATTCGGTGCACCTGCCCCCTGTCTGTGCTTCTCTGGCCAGGGACAGCTTTGTGTCGTTCGCTGCCTGACAGAGTTAGGAATACCTGACGCGTCAGGTCATTTAGAAGCCAGACGCTTCCAGGGGCGCCTGGGTGGCTCAGTCAGTTAAGTGTCCGACTTCGGCTCAGGTCATGATCTCACGGTTCGTGAGTTCGAGCCCCGCATCGGGCTCTGTGCTGACAGCTCAGAGCCTGGTGCCTGCTTCCGATTCTGTGTCTCCCCCTCTCTCTGCCCCTCCCCTGCTCATGCTCTGTCTCTCTCTGTCGCAAAAATAAATAAAAACATTAAAAAAAATTTTTTTAGAAGCCAGACGCTTCCAGAAACCAACAGCACACCACTTCCCAGCTGTCTTTGTCTCTGGAGATTAAACTTCCTACTTGGGAAGATTTCCTACTTCTCCATAAAGGGAAAAGCGTTCAAGTGGTCAGGACTCTGGGAAGTCGAAATCCAAGAGAAGGGAAACTTCAGTAATATTATAGAAATCCAACACGTGGCGTCCAACCTTCATCAAGTCCTTTTTCTGTCATCCTGTGTGTAAGAGTCCTTGCAAGAAACTGAGGCCTGTATGTTGAGCCTGTTGAGAAATCAGTCAGAGTAAGATGACTTACTAATCCAGCTTTCAGAAACTGGGGACTTTTTTTTTTTTTTTAAGTTTACTTATTTTGAGAGAGAGAGAGAGCATGCACGAGAGGGGAAGAGGCAGAGAGAGGGAGATTCCCAAGCAAGCTCCGTGCTGTCAGCGGGGAGCCTGACACGGGGCTCAATCTCACAAACCGTGAGATTATGACCTGGGCTGAAACCAAGAGTCGGACACTCAACCGACTGAGCACCCCAGGCGCCCCTCAGAAACCGAGGATTTTAACCACAGTTACAAACACAGCCCTTCACACCACAGTCCTCTTTCTCACAGTGGCTCAGGCATATTGTCACCTTAACTGTATGACACAATCTGGTAAATACCACATAGGCTGCTAGACGTTTTTGGAAATGTCTAAAGGCAGAGTTGTTGCTATTTTGGTGCTAATGAGAATGCGGCATGGGTGGTGCCTTGCATTTCTGTTCCCCAAGCAGGAGGCCTGGTGCTGTGTGCATATTGGCGGCCTCCGTGCTGTGGGTGGATGGGAGTGGACATGACCCTGGGTCTCTGTCGTCTCCTCCCCTCCCCCTGGTTTCCACCAGTTCCCCTGGTGACAGGCCGAGCTGGGCAGGAGCACAGGCTCCTGTAGACAGGTCACGGCTCAGTGTGGGCTCTTCCCAGTACTCTGGAAGGAAATGGGAAGACTGGACCTACAATTCCTGGGGCCCCTTCATCGTCCCTGACTGGGACCTAGCATACGTCAAGTGTCTGTAGCCATCTCATTGGCCCTTTGGCCTGGGGGCCGAATGTGTCTTCTGCCCAGGCAAATAGAGGTCATTCCTCTTTTCTAATATGGAGCTGTTACTGGATCCTTCATGGTCATGACATCCCTCCTGGGGCCCTGGAGTTTGGACCCTGATGTGATGTGCTCTCCATATAGACATGCCTGTGTGTCTGGGGAGGAGTGCTGTAGATTCAGGGAGGCAAATTTATTCAGTCACCACCACGCCTGTTCAAAATCAAGACTGTAGGGGTACCTGGGTGGCTCAGTCGGTTAAGTGTCCAACTCTTGGTTTCGGCTCAGGTCGTGATTTCACAGTTTGTGACATTGAGCCCCGCATCAGGCTCTGCACTGACAGCACAGAGTCTGCCTGGGATTCTCTCTCCCTGTTCCTTCTCTCGCTGCCCCTCCCCTTCTCTTTTTCTCTCTTTCTGTCTCTCAAAGTGAATAAACTTTAAACTGGGTGATGGCCAGGTTCCCTCCCTGCTCTAAACACCTATGATTCTGTGATTTGCTTTCAAATGGTTTTCCACTCGGTTGTTTTAACTCAGGTTTACTGCCTCGATGCAGAAAATTTGACAAAGCAAGACTGAGTTTCATTTCATGCTTGTTCACAGCTCTTCAGTCATTTGGCATATTTGCCTCATTAACATGTTCTCCTGGACCCAGGGCCTCAGCTTAAGCCAGTGAGCGGTCCTCTCTCCGTGACGGAAGTGAAAGCAGGCCTAGTACTCCCTTGCTGGCAGGGTCAGCTTGGGTTCCTGTCGCTTCCATTACCCGTACTTCTCTCTGGAAGACGCAGACTCGGTTTCCTGTGGACGTTGGTGGGCTGCCCCAGTCTTTGGCAGATGGTGCAGTGAGAACTAGCGTTAGTAGCCTGCTGACGGCTCAGCTTGCCACACAACTTGCATATTTAGTAAGTGCTTTGTGTTTAGGGGGCTCCCTCTCTAGGGAATCCGTGCTCTCTGTATAACTCACTCACACTGCCCTGAGCAGCCCAGGCTGGGAGCTGCTGGGGCAGACATTGCCTCCAGCCCGGCCGAGTGGCAGGCGGGGGCTCTGGCCCGGAAGACGAGAGGGGTACTAACTATGGCAGGAGCTGTGTGTATACCACAGAGTTCTCCTTTTCTCCTTCCTCTGTGTGCATCCTGCCTGTTGCGTGCACATGCGTGCGCGCACATGCACACAGGTGTGCCGTCGCACCTAGAAAGCGTTCACGTGCGGTGGTGTGAATTAACCTCTGCCGAGAGAGGGATCTGAGAGATGCCTTTTTGTGTGATTTCGTTTGCATTTGGCTCTTTGCGTGGCTTACCTAGGTAGCCAGCATCTCCCTGAGGAGGCAAATTTACCATCGGGGGAGAGAAGGACAGTGGTTCAAAGACCTGACTGAGTAAATGGGGCTCTAAGAGCAGGATCTGGCCCTCGGTGGAGAATCCGATCTCGATGCTGTGGAAGCACAGGGTGTGTGTTTGCAATGTTCTCCAAACCGGTTTCTTCCCCGGAAGCTGGCAGCCTTCGGGAAATGAGACGGCGTGCTCTGTATTCTAGCAGAGGGACGGTGATGACATCCTGATGCATTCGCTGAAAGCCTACTTGGTGTTCCCCATTCGCTGAGATTCATTGTGTTTTCTGGCACTGGGAAAAGTGATCCTTGGGACAAAATAACTGACTGGGTATCACCTTTGCCAAATGCATGCATCGCTTTGCCATACTGCCAAGGACTGGGGACTGTTTAAGCTGCAAGAAATGTCCACTGGTTCTTCTGCAGTCTAAATTTCTTTTTTAAATGATTGTTAGTCATGAAGAGTCCAGACTACCTATTAAGGGCCCTGGCTGGCTCATTTGGTTAAGTGACTTCGGCTCAGGTCACGATCTCACAGTTCGTGGGTCTGAGCCCCGCATCAGGCTCTGTGCTGACAGCTCGGAGCCTGGAGCCTGCTTCCCATTCTGTGTCTACTTCTCTCTCTGTCCCTCCCCTGCTCATGCTTTGTCTCTCAAAAATGAATGAATGTTAAAAAAAAAAAACAAAAACCCACAAACTTTAAAAGCCTGACAAATTGGGAAAAAAATAGAATGGCATGATTAAAATGATAGGAACTCTAATAATCCACACCTTCAGTCATATTTACTAATCCGTGCAATCTAGGGGTCTCTGTTTCCCACTCCTTGGAGAGCTCTGGTATCTGATGAATTAGAACCATTCTGTAGCTGAATTAAATGGTGACACCATTTTCCCCAAATAGCAGCAGGAGAGGGAATTTAATGGGTAGAGTTTTCTCCGTTTAAAAATATTCTCCCATAGATTTTTCTTACAGCTCTGGTAATCTGGCTGGACAAATAGCAAACAACGATTAATGTAAAACATGCAAGCTGGCCCTCTAAAGCGGTATCGGCTGTTCTAAATTTTGTGGACCTCCTCTTACCGCTGTTCTTTTTAACACGTAGCCACCTCTGTGCCTTTATAATTACTCCGACTTCATATGTAGGCACCGAATATTTCCCATGTTTTGTGGTGTTCGTACACCGTGAAGGACGAAGTCTGTCTTTGATGGTAGCTGTCTCAGTAAGAAGGGACAGCTTTCCCCGTGGTGCGGGGAAAATGAAAGAATATAAGCGAGAGGGGCCCGGGCAGGGCTGGTATTAATTCGGTTGTGCTGCTTTGCTGCACCCGGAGATACGCACTGATACGTCCAGGTCGGTGACTGCTTCCCACAGAAAGCCATGCAGAGGGCAGGCGGGAGCAGGAGTTAAGAGCTTGTGCTCCGAGGCCAGGCTGGCGGGCTCACATGGGGCCTCACTGCCTCCCAAGCTGTAGAAAAGAAGGTCCATCACATTAATTAGCCTGTGTGGGCCAGTACCTTTATCTGTAAAACTGGAGCGGTTCCTGCCTCAAAGGTCAGTTAGAAGAATTAAATGAGCTGATTTACTAAACATACTTAGAGCACTTGTGCGTGAAAACGTTTCTGTATTTACCAGAGTTCACCAACCCCTCTTACTGTTCCTGTGTCTAAGACCCCGCGGACGGCCGCAGTTTGGAAGTAGGCCAGGAATGTCCCCTAAATGCACATACATATGGTTGTGTCATCACAGGAGGTAATGGTACAGACGCAGACTTTATGTGGTAAAATACGTGGTCACGTCGTGGTGTGGTCTCCTACTTGGTGCTGCAGAAATACGTCATTCGGTGTGTTGGTTCCCGGATGAGCCAGGTAATTCTGTTGGCAAAGATCCAAAACTGGATTGATGATACTTCCACTTGGAATTGTCAAGGTTCGCAAGATTAGACAGAACTTGCAGTCTTTTAATACCGATTTCTGGGGCACCTGGGTGGCTCGGTCAGTTAAGCGTCAAACTCTTGGTTTTAGCTCGGGTCATGATCTCATGGTTCATGAGTTTGAGCCCCAAGTCGCACTGTTAGCCAGGAGCCTGCTTGGGATTCTCTGCCTCCTTCTCTCTCTGCCCCTCCTTCCCCCCTCTCAAAATAAATAAATAAATAAATAAATAAATAACTTGAAACAAATGCTGATTTCTGATGATCCAAGGATTCTGTTAGGCGTCTATGGTGGAGACCATCCAGTGACTTTCGTATAAGAGATGAGGCCGACATCCCACAAGCCAGGAGAGTCTGGTCCACCCTGTTTATCCACCTTCTCATCCCGCCTTCCTTGTATCAAACCCAAACTGTTTGCACTGTAAGGATCCGTCCTGTTTTAACAGGGATTATGCTGCCTCTACCACGGACTCTGTGAGTTGAGTGGAAAGGGGTCTGTAAATGAATGAAGGTCTCACGGGACTACCCAGGTGTGGATGCACGTATGTGTGTTTTTTCGATGAATCCCAGATCCAAGCCTTTACAACTTGTAAATGCAGCCGGCAGCCACAGGAGGTTGAACAAGAGGTTCACATATACAGTATTCTATTCAGTCTTTCCCTCAGCAGCTTGGGAGGTGGGTAGGATAAGCCCATTCATATTTGGAGAGTTCTCCAAGGTTTCTGAGAGACATTTTGCCATTTGAATAGTCACAGGTTTTTTTTCCCCCTAAAATTATGTTATCCTTTGATCTTTGCTTGCTTTTGGACTACCTATGGTAGTTTTTGAAACGGTAGTAAAATACCCATTTTGAGACCTGTCTGCCAGAAACGAATTGTGATCTTTTGTTGCCACTGTGTTGCCGAGATTCAGGGTATTTATATGAATGAGTTGGGTTTTGTTGAAACGTAAGTGACAGATGTTTAGCATTTAACGTTATTTATCTATTACCTGCCGTGCCCTCAAAAAGTAGGGAAAATTATTTCTCTGTCATTTTTGTGCTGTGAGATTTCTTTCCTTAGAAGCAAGTGTTTACACTCAGGGAAACACTTTTAAGATCACCAGAAATAGAGCTGGTGCCCAAGTCACCCAGCCAACCATCTGTGTCATCGGTAGGAATGTCTCGGAGCTTTAGCCGTGGAGCATTTTGCTCTCAGGAAGCCCAGTGCTGTCGACCTCAAAGCCAGCAGCCCTTGTCCCCCTGGCCGGGTGGGTGTGTGGGCCACCAAGTGTCCCTCCCAGGGAATGGCAGCTTGCCCTCTGGGGAGCTGAGATTCAAGGACACCCTGTGTCGTGCCTGTGTTGTGTCTTCCTACACAAAATCTGCCTTCCGAAAGCGATCTTTTTGCAAACTGGTGGAAATCCTGTTCTTGCTGTATTTTAGTGAGAATGGTGCGGTATGATTTTGTCCTCCTTCCCACCCATCTCCATTCCTTTGTTTCTAAACAGGCTAACCGGCCTCCCGCGAAGCTCAACCTGTTAACCTGTCAAGTGAAGACCAACCCCGAGGAGAAAAAGTGTTTTGACCTTATTTCACGTAAGTTTGTTTCTCAGATTTTGCTCCACAGAGAAATTAAACTGGCTGCTGGGGCATCAATCCCATTTCAGAGAATTGATTGTCGAGGAGAAACGCCTTCCTTTCAAGTGACATCCACACCTTCTTCTTTCCACTCATAATTGTCTGCTTGCTGGTGTCCAGTGTAGGACCTGACGCTGAGGGCGGCCCCGCTCTCCTCGTGGGCTCCTGTAAACACGGAGATGATACTGGGCTGGCCCTCAAGCCTGAAATCCCCCCACTTAACTATAAAAAAGGACGATTCTGTCATCCAGGCTTCCGTGGTTTGGGTGATGTTAGACATGCTGCACGGCTAATGTGATGAGGTCTTCGGCAAAACCCTGGAAACTTTGGTTTTTGAAATCGTTTTGCTTTCCCACCACAGAATTAGTCTTCCTGCCTCCGTACGTCTTTCTTCTTTTGTGGCACACGTGACAGAGTGACCACAGAACCATCTGCTGTATTGAGTGTCTACTCGGCATCCCTAAGGAAAAAGGAACGGACGAGTGTGTTTTAAAGGAAACAACATTGGCCTTTTTTGTTCCTGGCCCGTTTAGGTGCCAGGGTTACAGTTTGGGGGAAGGAAGGGGCCGGCACCCCTACACAAGAGGGTCACGAGGGATTTGGGCACAAGAGTTGTACTTATAGAGGAAAAGTCTGTACCATACATTTTCGGAAGGTGGGTGCTTTCTTATTTGCCTCAGTTTCCCAGAGTGTGAGTGGCTGCTTTCTGAGATGTCTGTTGGATTACACTATTGAGGCCTAGGGAGTTATTTCCGGTATAATTTATTGCTCACAGCAAGCTTACGAGGTAATTGTTACCACCTCCACTAGTCTGGGTGAGGAGGCAGAGGCCCATGGCAGCTTACCCTCGTGCCCTGGTTTCCCTGTTCTAATCCGCACCGTACTAATTTGGAGGAGAGTGTCGAGCAGTGTGATGTGCCTAAAGGGTTTGGGCATTGTTCTGTCCTTCAGATTCCAGACTAATTTGTAAAATAAAAACTGACTTTATCCTGCTTCAAACCCCGTGTCCCTAAGAAGCGTTCACATCTGCCCCCCGATATGTGCACAACCGGGCAAGCTTCGTTAACTACTGGGTGCCAGTCAGCTTGCCCCCGGGCACCTTCAGCACCCCTGGGGACCTCCCATGAGAGAGTCATGGGAGCATCTCTTCCACTGTTGCAGACAACCCAGAAACACTCTCCAGCCCACACGCTTGTAACTTCCGGTCAGGCACCGAGGAGGGTCGGTAGATGGCAGGCGTGTGTTACCGCTTTCCTGGGACGTGTGGGAAGGCGGGCCTGTGCAAATCTGGTTTCGCGTGAGCGCTCCGGCAGGCTGACGTTTGCCAAGATGCCTTCAGTATCTTTGATCTACTACCTGCTGCATGATAAACCTCTTCAGGCCACGGCTTCCTGCCTCAGACACCCAGAAGGCCTTGCTGAATTCGGTTTGAGGAGCCTTCATAAATGTGCCGGAATCCATTGTCATTCTTTGAGAAAAGCTCATTTCTTCTTCTTCCCGCTCTCCTTCCATGAGTAGAGTGAATCCCGATCCTACAAATTTCTCATCGTAGTCTTCAAACGGTGTTACTCTCCTGAGGGTAGTTTGGTGAAAATGCTTTGTCCCAGTGCTGTGTGGCTTTGCTTGTCTCAGAGAATTCCAAAAAATAGCCAGACCCCGGGAGTGATCCAGGGAGCCGCCACAGAGCAGTGAAACCCTGGTTTGTTGCACATCCCAAGAAGGTTGGGGTTTGGGCTCACTTCCGATTGTGCCTGACTCAGGAAACGAGGCTGTCACCCTCTCTGTTTCTCCCCCGCCTGCTGACCAGGCTAGTGGGACCTGTATCACGATGAGCGAGGCCTTTAAACATTTGGCGGTTGGAGAAGAAAAGTCAGGCTGCACGATAGGCATTGAGGAGGCAGCTCCAGATGTGAGTCTCGCAGGCCCCAGAGTCACCCTCACTCTGTGAGGCCTCTCCTGGTCGTCCGTGACCTTGATACTTGTTTTGAAGAAGATTGATCCTTTTTTTGGTCAAATGTCCCTTAGTTTTCTCCGATGCTTTCCCACCGGGGGCCTGAGGCTCTGCATTTGGGGCAAGAATAGCGCATCACATGCCCCTCCTCTCTGCTCTGCGTACAGGGGTCAGCAGTCTGGCACAGCCCTTGGAGACATCGCTGTGTTTGCACACGGCTGTGTGTGAGCGTAAGATCTCGTGTCCCAACAGGGACACCTGGGTGGCTCAGTCGGTTAAGCATCTGACTTCGTCTCAGGTCATGATCTCGAGGTTTGTGAGTTTGAGCTCCTCATCGGGCTCTGTGCCGACAGCTCAAAGCCTGGAGCCTGCTTTGGATTCTGTGTCTCCCTCTCTCTCTACCTCTCCCCTGCTCGTGCTGTCTCTCTCTCAAAAATAAATAAACATTAAAAAAAATTATTTTAGGGGCGTCTGGGTGGCTCGGTCGGTTGAGCGTCCGACTTCGGCTCAGGTCATGATCTCACGGTCCGTGAGTTCGAGCCCTGCGTCGGGCTCTGTGCTGACTGCTCAGAGCCTGGAGCCTGTTTCGGATTCTGTGTCTCCCTCTCTCTCTGCCCCTCCCCTGTTCATGCTCTGTCTCTCTCTGTCTCAAAAATAAATAAACGTTAAAAAAAATTTTTTTTTTATTAAAAAAAATTATTTTAGGGGTGCCTGGGTGGTTCAGTCAGTTAAGTGTCCAACTTCAGCTCAGGTCATGATCTCGCGGTCTGTGGGTTCAAGCCCCACGTCGGGCTCTGTGCTGACAGCTCAGAGCCTGGAACCTGCTTCGGATTCTGTGTCTCCCTCTCTGCCCCTCCCCTACTCGTGCTCTGTCTCTGTCTCTCAAAAATGAATAAACATTAAAGAAATTTTCTTAAAAAAGGATCTGGTGTCCCAATAGCCTTCAGCTGTTCCTCCTGCTTCCGTGGTGTTTGTAATACAGCACTCCCACGGCCTGTGGTTAGGATTTCTCCTCTTTTCCAAAGGCCAGAAAACGTGTGAGATACTCATTTAGAAAAGGCTTTTATTATTCAAGGGGCTGTAACAATTACTTTTGGGGCGCCAACTTCTTGGCGAGTTCAAGAAAACAAAGCCTTTGAAAGGATAATGATGGTTTCCATCCCTGAGTAGCTCCTGTTTGGGGAAGCTTTATCTCTTCTTAAGCTTGGATGTGGACAAGTTTGTTAGTTTGGATTCCAAAGCCACAATCACCAAGCAAGGGCAGGCAAGGCGGGTGAAGGACGCGAGAGAGTGCGCCATTTTGTACAAATCATTCATTTCGCAGCAGAGAGTTAAGATCATTCCCGAGGTTAATTATAAACCACTTTCTGCCGGCATTGTGTACGGATTACTGTGCCTGGCTCTCAGCTGATAAAACTTCTCTTGCCATGCAGATGACAGGACATACCACTTCCAAGCAGAAGACGAACAGGAATGCCAAATGTAAGTCCCTCGGGGGTGGGCCCTGGGGCTGGGACTCGGCAGTCCCTGGGATTTAACACAGCATCTCTCTCATTTTTCTAGATGGATGTCTGTGCTGCAGAACAGCAAAGAAGAAGCTTTAAACAATGCATTTAAGGGGGATGACAACACCGGGGAAAATAACATCGTCCAAGAGCTGACCAAGGAGATCATCACAGAAGTGCAGAGGATGACGGGCAATGACGTGTGCTGCGACTGCGGGGCGCCAGGTGAGCCCCGCCCCTCCCCGCCCCACCCCTCCATTGGCTCTCATCCCGATTCATGGAAACCAGTCACGGATTTTCCCTTTCACTGCAGACACAGAGCTGCGTGCAGCGAGCCCATGCGGGAGCTCGTGGCCCACGGGGTCGTGTGCATAGCTGCAGGGGGAGGGTGGGAAGACGCAGGAGCGTGAAGATGGCCTCACAGAGCTGAAAAGATTTAAAGCCTTTTGAGGGGCGCCTGGGTGGCTCAGTCGGTTAAGCGTCCAACTTCGGCTCAGGTCATGATCTTATGGTCTGTGAGTTCGAGCCCCGCGTCGGGCTCTGTGCAGATGGCTCAGAGCCTGGAGCCTGCTTTGGATTCTGTGTCTCCCTCTTTCTCTGACCCTCCCCCATTCATGCTCTGTCTCTTTCTGTCTCAAAAAATAAATAAACATTAAAAAAAATTTAAAAAAAAAATAAAGCCTTTTGAGACACGAACGCCAAAGCACAGAACGCGGGTGAGACCAAGGTCATCCGCTCGTTGTGTTGGCTCGGAGGCTGCGTCAGGCGGCTTTTCCTGGGATTTACTCCAGCCTCCCTTTGTGCTACTTTGTAGAACTTGTGCAGTGACTTTAAGCCGCTGTCTAGTCTGTGACCCCAGGAGAGCCACTTTCTTTGTTACCTGTCGGTTTCCCTGTATGGAAAATGAAGGAACTGGTCGAGATTGTTTTCCGGTCCCTTCCAGGCGTCACGTTCTGTGAAAAGAGGTGTTGATGTCTGCGTTTTGATAAAGCCTATGAGGAGCTCCATTCTGTAATGGACATAGAGCGGTATCGTTGCAGATTTTAAGAGCTGGTATTTTCAAAAGCTTAAGGAGTGGAGTTATTCTGATTAAGGGGGAAGGGTGCTTTGGGAGCTTTGGGATAGCTGTTCCTGAACATTCACAAAATGAGAAAGCTTGTGGAGTGTCAGTTACCTTCTTCATTCCTCCAGTTCTATGACCGTTCTTCTAAAAAAATGCACACAACAAAAATAGAGTGGGCAGTTGAGAATTGCCAGGAGGTTCCTATTGCCCCAAAAAGCTGTGTGTCTGGGGGTAGTGAGGGGTAGGTATTCCCTCAGGGTCTTGGATCCATTAAAAAGTACCTTTTGGCAGGAAATGAGGTGTAGAGAGTGGTAAGTAGTGAATTGTGTTTTTTCTTTTCTTTTCTTTTGTAATGTTTATTTATTTTTGAGAGCAAGCTCAAGGCTGGGGGGGTGGGGGGTTGGGCGGCAGAGGATCTGAAGCGGGGCTCCGGGCTGACAGCAGAGGAGACCCTGATGTGGGGCTCAAACTCACAAACCCCAAGATCTTGACCTCAGCTGAAGTCGGACTCTTAACCAACTGAGCCACCCGGGTGACCCTAATTGTGCTTTTTCTTAAGAAAAGAGGGCCGTGTAGCACTTCACTGGGATTTTTAAGACACTTTCATAAAGAAGTCAAAGCTGCGGACGTTTTTGTTTGGAAATGGTAGGACAAGATAGCTGACGTGAAAATTGATATAAAGTGATCTAAACATTCTCCTGTCTCCCGAAAGTGTGCTACAGCCGGTATGGAAGAAATGCAAACACAGATGCCCAGAAGTTTCCCAAATGGATAAAATTTTTTATAACTTGAACTTTGAAAAAGTAACATGACAGTTCGCTGGTGACCAAGGTTGCGATAGTTCCCCGCAGCAAGTTTCTAAGGGCAGCGGGTAATTCTCAAGAGAACGGTACGCAAGGGCCGGGGTAATGTGCTCTGGCGTGTTTTGTTTTGAACGCCCCATTTTCGGTAAATTCAGCATTCGTGTGTCAGGCATCCCTTGGGTGTCTGCTGTGTACCCAGCACACGGTAGGATGGCTCAGTGACTTAGGAGCTGTGCTCCGGGAGAAGCTCGGTGACACGGTGCCAGCATGGGCTCGGGCCCAGGCAGGACTGCCGTCTGGCTCCACACCCCCTGCGGCCTCGAGCAAGCCCCTTCTCCTTTCTGAGCACCATGAAGACCCCTGCCCTGTTTGCCTGCTGGCCTTCTCGTGTGTGCTGAAGAAGTATCAGGTGACAGCATCTGTAATTGCGGAAGCTCTTGCACTCGGAACTATTTCTGCTGCCACCGAAGTGTTGAGCACAGAGTGTGGCATCAGCACATAGTGTGTTCTCCGTCATGATTGTTAGCATTTTGTGAACATGTAGACCTGTCTTAAGTCTGTTCCCTATACAGCACTAGACTGGCGGCCCTCGTTTTTTCTCTCCCCTTTGCTGGTATGACCAGGGTTGGTGATGGGCGTGGTTTGTATTCAGGACAGCCTTCAGGGGCCTGTGGCCACTAGAGGGCACTGTGTCCTGTTTGTTCTTGGACACGCACCTGTCACTTGGGAGTTCGTAATGAACGGAAGGGTGGGCAGGATAAATGAGTAAATAAATGGAGGGAGGGGGAGCAGACAGGTGCATATGTGTGTATTGTGTGTAAGCGGGTGGTAATGAAGAATGAGTGATGAAGGAGGGCTCCAGCTGTGTCCAGGGTTGAGAAAATGCTCATGCTCAAAACTCCATGTGCAATAACTATACGGGAAAAGTGTTGTGACCCCATCCCTGCACTTGCTGCGAACTCCAACTTTCCCTCTTCTCTTTGGCAGATCCTACCTGGCTCTCCACCAATCTGGGCATCCTGACCTGTATTGAGTGTTCCGGAATCCACCGAGAGCTCGGGGTTCACTATTCCAGGATGCAGTCCCTGACGTTAGATGTATTGGGAACGTCTGAGCTTCTGGTAATTCTCAAATCATTGATTTTGAAATGAAAATGAATGCACCGAATTCTAAGTTTTCATTTTGGCGTTCGAACCCATTTTGCTTTCTTGCAATTCCCCTGGGCTGATGGTTGTTGATTTTTGCCAGATGGGTTTGGGCAATTAGAACCTCAGTGGTAATTCCTCCTTCTCAGCTACTGGTAGTTGAAGGCACTTTTTGTTGTAAAACCTTCTTCCTAAACGAATAAAGTGAAGTGACACAAAAAAGGAGAGCTGAGACGTGTGTACGACGTGGAATACGATGGCGACACGGTCTAGGTCACCCCATTCCTTAAACGCGTGCACAACGGAAAGCCCAGAGACAGTTGAGGGCTCGTTCTCCGGAGCCCCCAGCAGATCCCTGCTGAGTCTGTGGTCACGACATGGCTCAGGCCTCCGGCCCACTTTTCCCCTGCCTCTACTGTCACTCTCTGGGTGAGATTTCGGCCTCTGCTTTGACTGCCTTTGTTTCTAAAGAAGGCTTTCCTTTTTGGCTCAGTGATAACATATGAGCCGTGCAGCGTGGTATAGAAGGATACTGGGAGGAAAAGGCACATCACACTAGCTGTTTGGAGGCCACCTAAAATGGAGCTTTGGTGGACTGTTTTCAAAGCCTGTGATTGCTGGTTCAGAAGCAGTGTTTGAAATTCTTGGTGTAGCTGGGCACCGGGCAGTGAACATTAAGTGGATATAGATCGCTGTTGACTGTAATGAAAAGAGCAATCGTCTTGACAGGAAATCAATTATTGTGGTCAGTATACCTCTCAAGGGGCCATAAATTTTATTGATGACTACTCTAGAACCAGGGTCTGAACTTGTAATGCATTTTGAACTATCTTGTCAAATCTTCCTGGTCTTGGCAAAGGATTCCTTTATGGTCTTGAAAGGTGAAGTCGGGAGAAACGAGAGTGAATTCTGGTTGCCCGGTTGGTCACGTCCCTGATTACTTCAAGTTAAAAATGGAGCGCGACTCAGCAAGACTCAGGCAGTGTCTTCCTGGTTCCACAATGCCGTGCTTGTTACCGTCGTGATGCATTCAGCCTCCGCGGTGGAGCTGTGTGTGTACAAGAGGTAGCCTGGGTAACTGACTTCGGTTAGCCTTGAGATTCCCACGGTATATTTTCAAAGAAACACCAATTCTCAGGAAGCACTGGTAACCCATGGCAGTTGGTCTGCTGCCATACTGATTTCCTCAAAACAGCGGGAAGTGTTAAGTGATTTGTGGTGACATAATAATTGCTTATTTTGTACTAAGCACTTCTCAGAGCTCTTTATATGTATTAGTTCATTTGTCCTTCACTACAACCCAGCGACCTTGCTGTTTATCCCCTCTTTATGACAGAGGAACTGAGGCTTAGAATGTTTTAATGTACCCAAGGTTATATAGTTATGAAAGTGCCAGATCTAGGGCGGGACCCTTTAATCCAGAGCTCACGATTCACCTCTGAAGAGCCTGGAAAACGAACTGGTCCTTGTGGTGGCCTGTCCTGCTGTGTGGTGAGCATTTAAGCATCACTACTGTCCCTCCCTATCCCCCACTCCCCACCCTCCACCCCCCATCCCCCATCCCCCATCCCCCATCCCCAGCAAATGTTTAAGAAAAAGAAAGCCCTGCTTTGTAGTCAGCCGGTCCACAGATGTCTGTACTCCCGCCATGGCCATTTTCTCAAATCTGTGCCATCGTCAGTAACCAGCGTGAGTCACTGAATGTAACTGAGTTCACCGCACAAACACTGGTTGTCCGTGGCTTCAGAAACAGAATAGTAAAACGATTAGGAGGTGATGAGTTTTGAGCACTTATTACTTTGTTTTTAGTATAATTTACTTAACTAGGAGTTTATATAACGTAATTTTAATAATGGCTCTCGTGAGCTGGTCGAGGCTTGACCCCAGCACATCTGTTACACCTGCCTGCTTAAATGTGTCTCAAAAATTAAAATGATGGTCTTCATGAGACTCTTGCCTACTAAGCAGGAAAACACCAAAGAAGGTAGAAGGGAGGATGTTCATGTCTTGGTGAAACAGTGAGGTGGCTTCTGACCCCTGGTTAGAACCCTGGTCTTTATCTCCCAGAGCCTCTGTCTGCACCTCCTCACAGGGGGGGTTAACATTTGGCCAGCTGTCAGCCATTTTGAGCCATCAGGCAGAGACTGCTTATTTAGTATCTGCAGGTATTTTCAGAACCTGATCTCTGCCTTAGTTTCAGACTCTCCTGGTCTGCCTCACCCTCAGTTGTTGCAGAAAAACAGAGGGAAAAGGCCCCCGAGTCTTGTGGGGTTCTCCCCCCCCCCCTTGCCCCTCAGCTCTGCCTGTGTGGTCATCTGGTTGCTCATGGGAGGTGGGCATCTCCCCAGCCCCACCCACCGCGTGCCAGGACAGTGAGCCTGATGTCCTGCCCAGAACCCTTACCGCTCAGCCATTAAGTCAAGCACTGCATGGAGAGTGTTTGTCAGGGGTTAGGATTCATTTCTAAAACATGAGAAGTTCAAGCCTTTTTGAAGCACCCAGGTTATTTTTATTCTGCTTAGACAGTTGGATGCTTGAAAAGATGATCTCCTGAAGGCTTGACACATAGACCTGTGTGTGTGTGTGTGTGTGTGTGTGTGTGTGTGTGTTTAGAATTACGTTGGCATACAGTAAAGACTATGAGGGATTAGCTCTCATTATTCTCTACTTCAGAATGACTTTAACTGAATCCTTTCAGAAGAACAATCCACGTGTCCTAACGTATGAATCCACAGGGAGAGTCCACTCCGTTTTTCTGCTGCAAGTGTGAACATTGAGGATGTGCAGAGCAGGGACATCAGGGTCTCTGCTTGAGTTTGTCGTAGTGTGTGTTCTTGTGTAGCAAATGTTGATTGAGCCTCCTTGCACCCTATGAGAGGGTATAAGAGGTGGCCTGGAAAGTTGACTCCCAGCGTCTCCAGGGGAGAATCCTGGGCAAAGTTGCTTTACAGGTGCAGTGATTCTCTGTCCTTCAGGTAAGTCAGTCCTGGAGCCCGAATCTCAGGATGATGCGCTGTGATGGGCGCAGACTTTCATCCTTGGCTGACCCTAAACAGACCGTCACCACATAGATGGTCACTCCTGTCCTCCCATATGGCCTCACCGTGTTATTCGTCACGGTAAAAATCGTTTTGCTTAATTCCATAAATTACTTTCTGGTTTCGCATCTGCACGCTGTTCCCTTGGAAACACACGTGCTACGGAAACGTCATCATTTCCTTCTTTTTTTATTTTGGTTTCAGAGCATGCTCGATTTCCATGTTACCTGAACGGGTTTCGGCGGCAACCGTGAGGGTGGCTAGTTAGCAGTAATCTTCTCTTCCCTCTACCTGCTGTCAGAATCATGTCTTACTCAGTGGAAACACATGAATGCATGAAGCACTAGTTCGTTCTGGGAGATCACCCCACTTGAACTGGCCCTCTAGCGTGTTCGCTCAGTGTCCTCAGATTTCAAAGCAAACCCACTTTCAGAAACCCTCCTGGTAAATACAGATTTTGGAAAGGTAGATTCTCCTGCCCCAACACAGATCATTTCAGCATTGATTTCCAGCTCACGTGTAAGATAGTACCGTTGGTACTGGGGTCTTCGTATCATATGATCAGTTTGACCTCAAACATGAAATTAATAAAGGGAATTTTGATATTATGAAATTTTATTTGTGTCTGTAATTTTAAAATCTTCTTCCAAAGTCTTCTGTGAGCTCATAGCTCACAGCTGGAACCGCTGTTTCCCCTGGGACTGCAGCGAAGCTGCTCTCAGGACCCTAAGGGCAGCAAGAAATGTGGTCCCAGCTACCATTTATTGAGCAACTATTACACTCAGGCATTGTCCTAGGGTGCTTTACATACACTGTGTCTGACCCAAACAAGAACTCTGTCTTTAAAAATGAGGCCAGGGCTGCCTGGGTGACTCAGTTAAGCAGCCGACTCCTGGATTTGGGACCAGTTGAGAGATCAAAAGTCTGATTCATTGTTGAAAGAAGCCAGATTGGTTGATGAGGTTCACACAGGCGGGAACAGGAGGAGCCCACAGCCCCTCCTGTGTGTGTGGCGGTGCTGAGGCCCACAGTCACAGAAGTTCTTTCTTGTCATTTGCCCGCTCCTCCCCTCCGGGAGCGTAAGAGCAGGGAAGAAGGTCACAGCAGATTTCCCTCCCTCCGGAAACAGTAAAACGGGCAGGTTTTCCCCATCCTCACCCCAAACTTGGAAAACAATTTCTGGGTAAAATCTGAGGTCTCGGTCTGGGTCCGTAGGCCCGGCACAGGTCAGTGCTAAGAGTCTCCGGAAACACGCGACTCTGTCCCCATCCTCAGATGCTTCCGTGCAGTGAGGGAGAGGGACCCAGGGTTCCACGCAGGGTGTGTGTGGTGTCGTGGGCGTCTTGACCAGGCAGCTGTCCTGCTGACATACACCTGCTGTCTCCATACTCTGTGCTCAGTGTGGACTTCTTCCCCAGGCCCCAACACCGTGCATTTCTCTGTATTCACCCCTGTCTCGTTAGACCGAGCTCTCTCTGGGGCACGTGGGTGGCTCAGTTGGTTGAGCATCTAACTCTAGATTTCGGCTCAGGTCATGATCTCATGGTTCGGGAGATCGAGCCTCATGTCAGGTTCTGCACTGATATCATGGGGCCTGCTTGAGATTCTCTCTCCCCCTCTCTCTCTGCCTTCCCTCTGGTCATGCACGTGCTCTCTCAAAAAATAAGTGAATAAGGGGCGCCTGGGTGGCGCAGTCGGTTAAGTGTCCGACTTCAGCCAGGTCACAATCTCATGGTCCTTGAGTTCGAGCCCCGCGTCGGGCTCTGGGCTGATGGCTCAGAGCCTGGAGCCTGTTTCCGATTCTGTGTCTCCCTCTCTCTCTGCCCCTCCCCCGTTCATGCTCTGTCTCTGTCTGTCCCAAAAATAAATAAATGTTGAAAAAAAAATTAAAAAAAAATAAGTGAATAAACTTAAAAAAGAAAACAAAACAAAACAAAAAAGACTGAGCTCAGAGCTTCCCCCAAGCAGGGTTGTGTCTCATGCTCGGTACCGAGTGCATCTGAGGTCTCGGTGTGCGTTTGTGGACTGACCTGGGGCTGGGATTTGCGTTGCTGAGTGATGTAGCACTTAAAGTGCCCCAGACCTTCCTAGATCTGATCTGGCCCCGTGTCTGCCGCAGGGAGACCTCCAGGAGTAGGGGGGCATGTGTGTTGGGGGCTGCACAACACCAGCCTTCCTGGTTCCTTGGCTCCCGCCCACTGGGCCCGCTGGGACCCGCGTTTTCTCGACGTGACCCTGCAGCTTCCATCTGCAAATGCTTTGCTTTTGTTGATGATTCTAAAGGAGTTCTCTGCAGGCTGAACTGTTCGCTGGAACTTGGCAAAACTGTGAGGCGGCACATTTCTCTGCACTGGGCAAGTGTGACGCATGGATGCGGTGGCTCCCTGGACCAGCTGTCCCCTAGTAAACCAGCCAAGTCCAAGCAGAAGGGAGGCAGCTGACTCGCGGGGAATTCTCCTCCTCACGCCCCACCTCCCATCTGCTTACCACGGACTCAGAGGCATGCGGGGCCCTCGCTCGCAGAAGGGCGCTGGGGCCCGTTCCGTCACTTACCTTCTGAAGAGAGACGACTGTGCCTGGCGAGGGCACGGTGTCCACATTACACGGAAGGATGGGGTCATTCAGCCATGCCTGGCTCCAAACAGGGGCTCTGACCCTGAGGTTCAGTCCCGGATCTGACACTGACGATCCAGGAAATCATTGCGGGCGTTGGGTCCGTGGTACATGGGTGCTGTCACCTGGTGTGGTTGGCCATCAGCCTCATACTTGGGGAAACCACAGTGAGGCAGCCCCAGGGTTTTTTCCCCTGACAATGGCCTGAGGCCACCGGGCTGGGAATGAGGGCCCAGGTGGGGCTGCTTAGTGCCTGGTGCTCTGAGCCATCTAGGACACTGTGTTCACTTTACCAAGGACGGTAAAATCAGGAAGTGCATCGGACGGTTACTAAGGTGTCGCACATCCCTTGTCCGGCGGCGTCCCTCGCAATCCCATTTCACTGCTTCACGTTTCTCACCACCAGAAAGTTCAGGCTCCTCTAACTCAGATCCCCTTGGCTGTCACTTCAGTCACTTACCCCTGGAGAGAGAAGGGGTGCTCAGGCAGCCGTCTGATCTTCCAGAACATGCCCTGTGACCCTGTGTCCGCGTCACTGCTCGAGAACAGAGATATCAGAGGCTCCACGTGCCCCATTGTGCCCTGTTCAACGCGGGAGGTGAACTGTCTGTTCTCGTGAGAGCCCTGGGCCAGGTGCTGCCTTTCAGTTTGGTTTCATTAAACATTGAAGAAGCTAATCTCTGTCAGGTGCTGGGCTGGGTGCTCAAATAAGATGATTAAACCCCTGCTTTTAAGGAGCTCCTGCTCACCCAGGTTGTGCCTCCACTCAGGAGAGTGCCAGTTGCCATATTGTGCTTGACTAAGACAAGCCGCGACAGTTGTCTCCCTAGTCTAGCTGCATTGAACACACTGGCTCGTATTCGGGAAGCGTTGATTAAAATGTGTTCATTTAAATTTTAATGAATAAGAAAGTTGATCGTTGCATGAGGACCTTACATTTGGAACAAGTACATTTTTGTGCTTCGGTGTATGGAACCGAATTAGGCTTTCGCCTAAATTGCCCCACTCTATTATTTTTACGAGGTAGGTATCATCCCTGTTTTACTGGTGAGAAATTGAAACTCAGGTAAACTGACTTGCGTGTGGTCACAAAGCCAGGGAATAGAACCGTGATTTGAACCCGAGTCTTGACTTCCTGGCCCAGCACTCTCCCCTGGATGAGAGCCGCCTCCTTGCTGGCATAAATAGATCTTTTTAGGTCCATTTCAGTGGGAGCACTGGTTTTTTCAGGGGAGGGGATGAGGGTGGAAACTGACATTGGACCAAGTGACTGCCCCTTCCTGTCCACCTCGGTGCTTTATCCAGGGGACATTTTATAAGAACATTTCTCTGTAATAGACCTGCTGCTTCTTATCTCTAGTTTTATGAGTACCTTTGGGGTTTGGGTTTTGTCCATCTTTATTAACGGCAAACCACTTTATCGCTCTATTTCTTAGTGGCCATTAAATAAATCATCAACGCATGAGTAGTGTGCAGCAGTGGAATGCATTAATAATTGAGTACCCTGAAATAGACTTCTGCTTTTGCAGCTTGCCAAGAATATTGGGAATGCAGGCTTCAATGAGATCATGGAGTGTTGCCTTCCGGCTGAGGACTCGGTCAAACCCAACCCGGGCAGCGACATGTAAGTATGGACCTGCCTGGTTTTGTTTTCTGAGCAAAGACCGGCCTTGTACCCAAGCCCCGTGAGGCAGGACAGTAACAGGTTTAGGGGATCTCAGTCGTTGCTTCGTTGGGGAATAGATCACCCTGGTTTGTTTTGTTTTTTTCTCTGGCAAGTCACCTTTTTGGGCATCCAGATAAAAAAATTGGTGTGGCTGGTTTTCTTAGGAAGAAGCCACAGCAAGGCAGCTTTGGCCGATGCTCTAGGTCGATGACGGAGGAGTGAGGAGTGTCGCCCTCACTGGTGGCATATGGGTACCCCCTCACCTTCTGCATCAGGGGAGTTCAAGCCCCTTCCCTCTGCATAGATCCTAAAAATTTTCTTTAATGTTTATTTTTGAGAGAGAGGGAGAGAAAGAGAGCGAGCACAAGCGGGGGAGGGGCAGAGAGAGAGGGAGACACGGAATCCGAAGCGGGCTCCAGGCTCCGAGCTGTCAGCACAGAGCCCGACACGGGGCCCGAACCCACGAACCACAAGATCACGACCTGAGCCGAAGTCGGACGCTTAACCGACTGAGCCGCCCAGGCGCCCCTCTCTGCATAGATTCTGAGCCACGTATCCTTTTCTGGCCCAGTGTCCTTGCAGATGTGGAGAGTGTGCTGTTTTCTTCAACAAGAATTTTTTGTTCTTGTTTCACTTTTGACCCAAAACCTGACCGAGAAGCTTTGTGCCTCATGCATCCGGCTGGCCCGACGGGGCAGAGCTTACAGGAGATTTTCCTGCCAGTCTTATCAAATGGAGCATAAGTCACCCGGCTTACACTGGTCTTTGGGCTCGAGAGGTGGACGGAAGACTGGCAGGTCCGGGCAGTGGATGGCCTCTCTGCTCCAGGTGGCTGGAGGGTGATCACCTACTGTCATACAATGCAAGGTGGGACAGACAGACGGAAGGAGGGGTGTCCCCGGGGCAGTTAAAAGACCCAGCGCCTGCATTCGAGTGCTGAGCCTGGACCACAGTGATCCGGCAGGACAGGAGGGAATGAGAAAAATGTGATAAGAGAGAGTAGAAAAATTCTTTTACAGAGACAACATTGCCCTTGGAAGAAGGTTGAGAGGGGATTGATGGCACAGGTCTCCCCTAAAGGACATAAGGTGAGGAGCCGTGGACAGTGCTCTAGGAGTGGTTTTTCACATAGCAGGTGGAGTACAGGCCCTTGGCAAAGGCAGAGAATTTAAGTGTTTGTAACCAGTTTGTTGGGACCTGTCTTTGGGAAGCTGAGATGGTGGGATCTGTGTTCTTTTGCATTTGGGTGAGGTAACAATGCAGTGAGAGAGCCTAGACATGTACAGGCATGAACACACCGTGTTCGTGATACACCCCCTCAGGTATCGGGTATCTGAGATGAGCATTTGGTTGGTGTTGGATTAGAGTCGCTTCCTGTTGGAATCCTGTAGCAGATGCTGGCAATAGCGTTTTTGTGGGACTGGGTACGAGGCACGAGGCTAGGTTATTGTCCTCTCTGCATGAAGATCTGAGTTCGAAATCTGTATTCTTACCCAAACCTGGAGAGGCAGGTGGTATAGGACGTAGGACCTTAGCCAGTCGTGGGACCTGGGCAGGTTCCGGGGCTGCTCTGAGCTCTCTCCTCTAATATGGCAACCCTCGCCCGCTCACAGAGCCAGCGGAGTGGTCGTCAGGGGACAGTTGGGTAGGCCTGGACTCAGGTGGTGTCATCAGCTCTGCTCGCTCACCCTGGGTGTGGGCAGTAGAGGCGACCTAAGGGCTACACACCGATCCCACAAACCCTGAGAGATCAGGGTCCTCTCCGTTTAGCTTTCAATTGGAGGGTTACCCAGAGGTGAGCCAGCTCTTCCCGGGATTGCTGGAAGCTCCCGTTCAACAAAGGGAATGTCATGGTCTGGTATGCTGCATTTACTTACAGTCTAATCGACATACAGGGAAGGTGCCAGTCTCGCAAGTCGCCGTAATATTGATCAGTTTTGAGCAAAGCGTCTGATAAGTAATTTCTTCCAAGTACCAGGGGTGCCTTATAAAAGCAGAGAATTTGTTTACTCTGGGGCTCGATGTTTTGAAAACATGAACACGGTCTGCTTTGACTCCTTCAGTATAAACGTTCTGTCTGCATTGAAACACCCCCCACCCACCGCCAGCCTTGGCACAAATGAGAAGGAAGTGTAGCCCTCCCCCTCTTTTCTTTTTTTTTCCCCCAAATTGAGGGCGGATGGCCAGTGTGATGGCAAAACGCCACCTGCTTTCATACCTGCTCGGGTGAAGTTAACTGCTGGCCTGTCTGCTCCTGTAGCCTTTGGCTCTATTTTGAAAGCTTCCGTGCCACTTTATATCGTACCAAAGTATTTACACGTATTTCTCTAATAGATCGCATCTTCCTGGTTTTTGTATTTCCCACCGCAATATGTTGCTTGTGGTGGTTCAATACCTATTTAATGAATCAACAAGTCAAAGATAAAGTCCCAGCTCTGTGGCTATTTAAGTAAGCTGATATTTTACTTGCAGAGGAAAGGAGTGTATGCTTCTGGCTTTATCTCAGGACAACATACCATCTGCACACAAATCTGTTGACAGGGAAGGCGCAGACCCTCTAGTGGCCTATGAATCCCCAGATTTTGGATTTGGGGGTGGGTGTGGAGAGAGAGAAATAGGTGGGAGGGGGAAGCAGGCAGATTTGTGTCTGTTGATGGAGGCAGCGCTGTTCCTTTTCTGCGATTAAGGACCTTACACAGGCCCATCCTTCAGAAGGACGCGCCAAATGTGTTGTTATTTTAAGTTCATTGCTTTTCTCCAAAAGTCTAATCCTTTCCAAAACAACAAGAGGTGGGGAGGGGACCACGCTGACAGAGTAAATAAACTTCCTTCATGAAGCCGTGGAGCGTGGTGGTGCAAAGACCGGGTCTGTGCCCATGCTTGTGTGGGCGTGACCTCCGGGGGTCACAGAGCCCCGGATAGGTGAATAACATTAAGAACTCAGGGTCCGGGATGTCTTGAGCCCCTTCCAAGGAAGGCAGGGGGAGGTCACAGTGATGATTATCTCACAAGGGTTTTACTGAAACTACCTACAACTTCACAACTATCTGGTCCAACCGCTCATCATAAGAGACCTGGAGAATTTGAATCATTAGACAGGTTGTCACATATGGCACATCATCGAGCCCAAAACGTCACTAAGCAATTCCCCGCATGCCGCACTGTGCTAGGAGGCCCCCTGAGGAGAACCTGGACCCCGAGAGCAGGGGCGGCCCTCAGAGAGCTTCCCACTGTGTGCAGAAACAGAACTCTGGGTCCTCTTGATAGACTTCAGTTTACTTATCCGCAGGGGGGAGGCGAGAAAAGTTGATAGCATTTGTTGTGAGGACCAGATGAGACCGCCTGTCTCAGCTCGACCTGTAAGCCCAGGGGCTGGATGTTTGTGAGGTGACGCACGGAAAGTGTGTTAGCACACTTCATTAGCACCCAGGCAGTGAGTGTCGTAGGGCAGGCGGTCGGTAGTGGGGAGAGTAGCCCCCCCATCGCTGGGAGCCTGGCGTTGGCCTGCCCACTCCCAGACCTGCATCGCCCCCTGGGGCCTGCGGTGTTGACCTGAGGGGCTCAGTGGCTGACGGCAGACGCAGTTGGCACAGCCCTGGTGGCAGGATGGGAAGGAACAGTCCCTGAGCTGAGAAGAGCCGACCAGGTTCACTGTGAGGCCCCTCATCCCATGCTGTTGTGGTCCTTACAGCTGGCGTTTCCAGAATGCTGCGCTATCTCATGTAACCTGCAACAGCCCCGAGAGCAGGTGTGGTCACGGGAAGGGCTTGTCCCCTCGACAGGAAGCAGTGGAACCCGTTTGAGCAGCCGTCTGACTGGGAGCCCAGGCTCTGAACTGTGTGGTCTCCCAGAGCTGACCACCAGGCCCTAGCTTTTCCTTCAGCCTCCCCTGCCCAATTTCTTGAAATTCCAGTGTGCTTCACATTTTCCAGAAAGGAGCCAAGGGAATCAATCCTGTTGCGTCATTTTCTGTGCATCTGTTGACTAAAGTTAAGTTTTTGTATTGTCAGTGGAATTCAGTTTTCTCTGACATGCTTTATTGAGATACAATTCACATACCATACAGCTCGCCCATTTAAATGGAAATTCAGGGGCATCTGGGTGGCTCATCGGTTAAGTGTCCGACTTCAACTCAGGTCATGATCTCACAGTTCATGGGTTCAAGCCCCACGTTGGGCTCTGTGCTGACAGCTTGGAGCCTAGAGTTGCTTTGGATTCTCTCTCTCTCTCTCTCTCTCTCTCTCTCTCTCTCTCTCTCTCTCTGTCTCTCTGTCTCTCTCTCTCTCTGTCCCTCCCCCATTCACACTCTGTCTCTCTCCTCTCTCAAAAAAAATAATAAGTAAAACATTTAAAAAATAAATAAATGAGATTCAGTGACGTTCACCCTACTCACAGAGTATGCATCCATCACCACAGTCTGGAACATTTTTCTGCCCCCGAAACAAAATGCTGTGCCTGTCAGGCATCACCCACTCCACCCTCCCCTCCACTCCTTCACCCCCCACCCCCCAGCCCTGCTAATCTGCTTTTTGTCCCTATGAATTTGCCTCTTCCAGGCATTGCGTGTAAATGCGATCATACAGCATGTGGCCTTGTGTGTCCGTCTGGCCCCTTTTCCTTCGCACGATGTTTTCAGGGCTCAGCCATGATGTAGCCTGTGTCAGAGCTGTGTTCCTCGATGTGGCTGAACAGTACTCCGTTGTGTAGGCGGACCACGTGTGTTCGTCCCTTCACCGGCTGATGGGTAGCTGGGCTGCTTCCTGCCCCTTCTCACTTGATTGCCACAGGGAATTTCGTTTTTACTGTAGCTCTCAAAAATCCTGTCTACTTTTTTTTTTATTGTTGCAGCTGTTGTTTGTTAAGGTCCTCGGAGTAAAATGCTGAAAGTCCTCCTGACCAGGAGCTACTGTTTCTCTAGCTCTCCATTTTTAAAACATTTTTTTTTAATGTTTATTATTTTGAGAGAGAGAGACAGAGCATGAGCAGGGGGAGGGTACAGAGAGAGGGAGACACAGAATCCAAAGCAGGCTCCAGGCTCCGAGCTGTCAGCACAGAGCCTGGCGTGGGGCTCGAACCCACAAACCACGAGAGATCATGACTTGAGCCGAAATCAGACGCTTAACTGACTGAGTCACCCAGGCACCCCTTGCTCTCCATCTTTTAAGTTCGATCAGCAAGTTCCAGGGCTCTAAGGACCCACCATGTGCCCAGCAAATGTGTCAGTTCATGTATTTTTCCCAGTTCCTCGAGGGCATGTTTTACACGTTTGCACAAATAGGACCTGAGGCCTCAAGAGATGAAATGCTTGTCCCAGGACACACCGTCAGTATGGTGGGGGTGGGATCTGAACCCACACTTCTACTGGCCTCCCCGGAGTTGGTGCTGTTCCATGCTCCATGGGGGAGGTAGAGTCTGTGAACACAATGCCATGTGAAGGCCAGAAAATAGACCACAAAGGCTGACAGTTTGTTCTGGTTCATCAGATGTGTGGTGCGTTTTCTGCCAGGCACAGTGCCCACGAACGAGAAGATAACTGTCTTCCCTCTTTTTCTTTCCTTAATGTTTATTTATTTTTGAGAGAGAGAGAGAGAGAGCGCGAGAGCACAAGCCAGGGAGGGGCAGAGAGAAGGGGGGGACAGAGGATCCGAAGCAGGCTCTGTGCTGACAGCAATGAGCCCGACGCGGGGCTCAAACTCACAAACCGCGAGATCATGACCTGAGCCAAAGTCAGACGCTCAACCGACTGAGCCACCCTGGGGCCCACCGCTGTCTTCGCTCTCGAGGAGGGCCTCCCAGCCTGCCTAACCTGGCCAGTTACCGTTGGCACCTGAGTGAGGCCCAGTCACCCTGCACTGGGCCTCCAGGCCTCTTGTGTTGGAAACTGGAGGATTTCACTGCCCTGGGTGTCCCCGGACGCAGGCACTGCCAGGGTCACGCAGCAGATTGCTCCCTACCCGCCAGTGCTTCCTGCAAGGAAGGTGTGGGCAGGATTTTCTTTTCTTTTAACGGTTACAGATAATTGAAGGTTAGATATGTTTGAATAGAGGCCCTTAATCGTTTACAAGGCAGTTATGCTTGGTTTCAGGAATGCCAGGAAGGACTACATTACTGCCAAGTACATTGAGAGGAAATACGCAAGGAAAAAGCATGTGGATAATGCAGCCAAACTCCACAGCCTTTGTGAGGCCGTCAAAACCAGAGACATTTTTGGATTACTCCAAGCGTATGCTGATGGTGTGGATCTTACAGAAAAAATCCCACTGGCCAACGGACACGTAAGAGCACGGCTTGCTACTTTTACAAAAGAAAAGAAAGGGGGGGTGGGGAGTGGCAGGGCAGCGTCATCAGAAATGCTGAGAAAGTAGTATAATTCTCTGAAGGAAGACAACGTTGTGCTCTGGGGAGAGATTCATGGTTTATTCTTCTTCAACCAAAAATATGATGCCAGCCTTGGAAGGAAAGCCCATCCCCTGGGGGAGGGAGCATCTTCTCAGAGGCCAGAGGGTCCCGTCTCCTGGGTGCAGGGCGGCTGACGGCCAGACTTTGAGGAGCAGCTGCTGAGGCTTCCCTGGGAAGGAGAGCTCCCCAGCCTGCTCCCCACCTGTGTCCTCCTCCCCGAGGGAGCCGGAGTAGGAGGGATTCCCCCCACTTTCCTGGGAGAGCCTTGTGGAGAGGGTGGGGTCTCAGGGTAGCATGGGATCGAGCATGGCAGGATCGATCCCATAGGAAACCGGCTACCAGTGTCACAGCTCGGCATGTGTCCTAGTTCTCTTCCACGGGTGACCTTGTAGACACACGCTCACACTCCCTTGAAACCTCCTTGTCCTCATAATGGAGGTGCGGGATGCCAGGCGTTACCCCTTAGCAGCCGAGCACATGTTCTGTGGAGCCTGATATCCAATGTTTGAGAGAGAGACAGAGAGAAGTGAAGCCCAGGTGGCTCAGGGCATGCCCAGCTCAGAGCCCTGCCCCAGCCAGAGGACGGGGGAGTGGCCCTGGCTGGTTGAGCAGGCCCGGCAGGTGGATTGAGGGCCACCTCCCTCTTTGTCCCATGTTCCCTGTTCCATGGATATTGCCTTTGCCTCCAGCCCTCTCGCCCACCCACCCACCTGAGACCATCTTCCTCTGGCCGGTCCTCCCCCACCTGCCAGAACTCTTTCAGAAAAGGCAGTGGAGGTCATGTGTCCCCTGGTATAAATTGAAGACAGTCTGGGCATTAGCACTCCTGGCCTTGTCCGTAAATACAGAATGAAAAACTCTAATGTTATTTTTAAAGTAAGCATTTATGTTTATTCAGGCAGCAGGTATAAAAGATTGGGTATAAGAGGCCTGGGGAAACTTCCTAGGGTCTTTGGACGAAGACCCCACATGCACCTTATAGGCAACACCTCGTGTTGTTAGTGCAGAGATAGGAATATCAAGATTGAGGGGACTTCGAGGTGAACTCCCTGAATTTCTCATTATTTTCTGTGGAGAAAGGAGTCTCGAAATGGTCCCAAGAGCAGAGTTTGCTCTGGAGACTACAGAGACACCATATGTCTTAGAAGCATTTTGAAAGAAAGAATAAAAGGCTTTTGGAAGAGAGAGACACAATTTTGCTCACATTGAACACAAAACTGAACGCTCCCCTTGGAATTCTGGAATGTTTCTCTTTGGTCTTCAGGAGCCAGACGAAACTGCCCTGCATCTTGCAGTCAGATCGGTGGACCGGACTTCTCTCCACATCGTAGACTTTTTAGTCCAGAACAGGTAGGTGTTCCAAACTTAGGGGAGGCGTTTGATTTTGTTCCTTGGTGTTTCTGAGGAAGGATCAGGTTCCTGCCTCATTATGTGGCTGTGGGACAGGAAGTGAGCCATCAGGGGCCGGTCCTGAGAGACCCTGGGACGTGAAGACAGAGACCCTTCGTGGGATATCTGCAAGATCCGGCTTCTGGCGTCTGGGACTCAGCAGATCTCAGATCGATACCTCTGAATTCTGGGCTCTGGAAGGCAGGCTGTCCGTGGCCCCACAACCGCCTGTGTGCACAGGGCCATCCCCACACTCAGGTCCCTTGTGAGTGTCCCACAGGACCCAGGCGGGGTACCCTAGAGCAGTGGGGAGAGGTAACAGGGACACAGGGATCTATACCTGAGCCACCCGCCTAAGCTGAGATTGTAAACTGCAACACCGGGTTGTGGGCATTTTGTCTGGTTTGAAAAGTTGTTTCTATATCTTCATTAGAAGTAGCCTTTAAAGAACCTGTGCGCGCGCGTGTGTGTGTGTGTGCGCGCACGTGCACATGTGTGTGCACTGCATAGTCCTGCTGCTTGGTGCGTCCCACCTTACTCTGGTTTATCACCTGCCTGGCGGCAGCCAGCCAACCACAAACACCCGTTAAGGTGTATCTTGACTCCCTGATCGAGGTTTGGGGCGTGTGTTGCGGGAGATGCTGGTCACAGGCCGCTGACACGGCTCCAAACGGAGTGGAAAATTCCACAGTGCAACGGCAAGGTCATATTCAGCATTTCTGCCTTTCCCTGCTGTTGCTGGGGGAGCGAGTGAAGAAGTAGCCAGAGGCAGAGCGGCTGGGGGCCGGTCAGCAGTTTGCTGGACTCAGTGGAAGCCGCCCGCTGATGGAGCCCGAATGCCCACCCAGCGCCTAGCGCGCAACAGCGGCTCCGCGGACCCTGGATGAAACAGCTCAGTGACGTCATCCTCTCCCAGTGCAGGTTCTTGGAGGGTGAGAAGGGAAATCCTGGTTTCCTTTCTTCCAGAATGGAAGGGGGGCAGCAGGAAGAGGGGAGAGGTTAGAAGATGAAGCTTATTTTCACAGTGTAACAGGTTCTGTCCTGAGGAGAGCAGTGGATGTCTCCTCCTGGTGACCGTCCCCATCTGTCCTTCCCGGGGCCACAAAGCCCCACTGTCCCTCCTCCTCACGATGACAGCCACGTTTCAGGGCTTCGCCCACCAGGGGGTTGAGTGGCTTGTCCCACATCTGGGGAGCACGGTGCCTTTTGGGGTGCCTCTCTCCCTTTCTGGCCTTCTCCGCCATTGTTGCTGGCTCCCTGGTGGCCTTCCGCCACGGCTGCCTCACCCGCACGAGCGGGGATGCTGCCCTGTGCCCCCACCGCGGAGGGGGATTCGGAGAAATCCCCTACTGTCTGGTGTTGCTTGACTCTTCCCCTGCTCACCTGCCCGACCCCCTGGCCTTCCCCTCATTGCTCTTTCTCTTCTGTCCCCGTTCTTGGCCAGTGGGAACCTGGATAAGCAGACAGGGAAGGGCAGCACCGCCCTGCACTATTGCTGCCTGACAGACAACGCCGAGTGCCTGAAGCTGCTCCTGCGGGGGAAGGCCTCCATCGAGACGGGTGAGCGGGTGGCGCCGGCCTGGCCCCGTGCGCGGGCCCTGCCCTCCAAAGGCGGGGGGGCCTCTCCCCGCGTGCCCCGCATGGCTGCCGTGTCCCGTATTTGTCAGCAGTCGCCCTCCCTCTGATACATAGACCTCCCACCTTCGGCAGGTATTTTATAGGTTATGAGAAGCAGAGCTCAGGCCCCACAGACGACACTCACGCGGACGTGAATTTGAACAAGCTCTGGGGCGTCTTGCCCTCCTGTTCAGAACCCCCACCCAGCATCAGGCTTAGTCTCTTCCTGGCCCCAGGGTGGAAAATTTACTTACGGGGCAGTGAAGAGACACTGTTTACTGCCACTCATGGCACAGAGTCTCCTCCACGAGGGACCCTGATCTGTTGGGCCTTCATTTCTCCCTCCCGCGTGGGACCCTGACACGCTGGCAGCCATCCGAGGGCAGGTGGTGGTGACTGTGTTGGGAGGAAGTGATTTGGAAGAACTGTGGAACAGAGAGCAAAGAGAACACAAAGAAGGCACCACCTTCTTGAGTCAAGTTTCTTTTTTTTTTTCTATTTTTTGGGAGGGTGGGTAGAGGGAGAGAGAGAGATTTTGAAGCAGGTTCCTTGCCCAGCATTGAGCCTGACGCAACTGACACGGGGCTGTATCCCACAACCGTGAGATCATAACCTGAGCTGAAATTTAGAGTCAGATGCTTAACTGAGCCTCCCAGGTGTCTCTGAGTTGGCTTTTTTTTTTTTTTTTTTTTTTTTTTATTAATCAAACCTTGTTGGCAGAGGCTTATTTAGAAGAAAATGCACGGTTTCGGATTTGCAGACTGCTGAGGAGTGCCGTTCTGTGCCCATGGCCAACTCAAACGGTCTCCTGACGTCTCCCGACCGTGTTCCGCCACAGGTCTGTACGGTTACGAGACCAGTTCCGCCCCTGCTCCAGACTCACCGTGGGATTCGTTAATCGTGCTCACTTCGATTGAGTGCTGCTTCTCTGTACCTCTTTTAACTGCCTCCTGATAATCCGGCCTTCGCTTGTTTTTGTCATAATGCCACCCTTTGTTGCCCTGCCTTTTAGCTAACGAGTCGGGGGAGACGCCACTGGACATCGCCAGACGCCTCCGGCACGAGCACTGTGAGGAGCTGGTGAGTCTCCACCCGGTGTGGACGTGGCCAGGGGTCCCTTCCTGGGCCAGGAAGGGGCCCTGCCCTCTGCAAAGTGTGGACCCTAGAGGGGATAGCCAGGAGAAGGCACACTGGGGGGTCTTTCAAGAGGAGGTGGCCACCCCCTCGTAATGACACTTAGAACGCCAGTGGGCGTTTGCTGGTTGGACATGTTGATGGTGGTCCTGGCATTAATCTGGGGCAACAGGAGCAGAGATCCGGGGGCCACCACGGCTTTGGCTCATCCCTGGAGTCGGGAAGCCACCAGCTCCTCCCTTCACAGCAGCATCCAAAGCTGGTGTTCTTACTCTGTTCCCCAACCCCGAATCTTCCAGATGGTTCTGCACCATTGTTTCCTGTCCTGTTCTAGATCAGGCAGTGACAGTGCAGCTAGGGGGCAGAGCCCATGGGCTCAGGCGGTAGGGCTCCACCACCATGACTCGGGAAGGCCGCACCAATGCCAACTCTCTCGCTGTTTCCTTGTTTGTAAAGTGGAGTCCGCTCTACCAGTTCACAAGGTTGTTGTGGGAATTAGTGTTGCACTCAGAAGCTCAACCAGTGCTCGATAAAGAGAGCTATTCGTTGTAAATGTTACGGAAGTGTGGGATGAGTACCAGGTGCTATTCTAAGTAGTTGATATCCCCTAACTGGTTCAATCTTGATAGCCACCCATGACACGGTTTCTTCTGTTATCCCTATTTTACAGGTGAGGAAACAGACACAGAAGGGTTAAGTAACTTGCCCAAGGTCACACAGCTAGCTACTCTCTGGCTCTGGAGGACATTAAGGGCTAACGTGCTAAGAAAGGGATTTGCTTCTCTCCCGTGTATCTAAAATGGAACTAGCTATCTGTTCCCCGAGAGTATTGTGAAAATAGGCATTCACATCCTTTTCCTTGGGGCATCATCTTTAGTGCTGGTCAAGATGGTTGGGTTAACAGTGGAAACGTCCATTCTCTGTTGAGTTTGCTCCTGTGTGTGGTTGTCAGCACCTACAGGCCGTCCTTGAGACCTCGAATAGCCCTTGCCTGCCCACCGCCCTGTACCGTTTACAGAACACGAAAGGGCAGCTACGAGGTTTGCGTTTCAAGGTCCTCTGTGAAATAGGGAGGGGAGTTTCAGCCGGCCTCACCCTGGGGTCTCTGCCTCCCCCACCCCGTGCCACCCAGGGCTGCTCGCCTCGCGTGCAGTGTCACTGACGGCCCTTTGTCCTCTCAGCTGACCCAGGCCTTGTCTGGGAGGTTCAATTCCCACGTCCACGTCGAGTACGAGTGGCGGCTGCTCCACGAAGACCTGGATGAGAGCGATGACGATGTGGACGAGAAACTGCAGGTCAGTGCCCGGCCGAGGGACGCCAGGGGTGTCGTCATGAGCTTTGTTCTGAGCGGGGTGGATCCTGGCTTCTAATCTGCGCACAGAGCAGTTTTGGAGAAGTGGAGTTCGCTTTTTGCCTCCATTGATCTCAGTAGGTTTTTGGTTTCACCCTTCCCACAGCTGCCACCTGTCTCCCAGCTCTTGGGAACAAGGGAACATTCCTTGTGTCGTCGTCATTAGCTGCCCACCGTTTGATCTGAGGGAAAGAAAAGAAAGAAACGTGGAGTCTAGTGGGTTTTAGAGGAAGTCCTTGCACTGTGCATGTGATAAAGAGCCAGGGGCCCCCAGTGTCGCGGGTCATGTCCACTCATCAGCCGTTAAAACCTTAACTAGAATCATTAAATGGCCTTTAGAACTGTGGGTCCAACTTTTTCCTCTATTCGATGGGGTCACGGAAGCTTCGAGAGTCGAGAGAAGTTGACTCGGCCACAGTGAAGCTTAGTATTTAGAGACCAGCTTGGGGCCAGACTGAGGGCACTTGCCTCTGAGTCCAGTTCCCTGCCCATGGCACGCTGTCTTGCACACTTGGAGGGCTCCTGGCAGGTTACCACCTTCACACAGGTCTCAGAGCTGAGTCAGACTCCAGCAGGCGGACTCCAGAGCCCACACTCCTAGCTGCTGTGAAATTAGTGGAAAATGCCATGTAAACTTTCCTTTTTTCAAAAAAAAATGTTTTCTTTATTTTTAGAGACAGCGAGCACACAAGTGGGGGAGGGACAGAGAGGGGAGGGACAGAGGATCTGAAGCAGGCTCTGTACTGACCCCAGAGAGCCCGTCTGATGCAAGGCTCAAACTCACAAACCTGAGATCATGACCTGAGCTAACGTCGGACACTTAACCGACTGAGCCACCCAGGTGCCCTCCACGTAAAATTTCCTATTGAATATTCTGATGTGCATTGAGCCTGTCTGATTACATGTATATACGGCATTTCTGAAATTTCCTTGACTGTCCTCGTTCATGGAGCCGTTAACATACCTGCTTGCTATGTCTTCAAATAAGAAACTTCTCCACTGAGTTAGGTATAAAACAGTATCAAAGTGAGGAGAGCTGACTAGTGTTACACTTACCCACCTTAAAAAAAGATTGGACGCATCGGCCCCAGAGTGAGCACACGCATCCCATTCTTGCGTGAGCAGGACACAGCAGGTCCCATGGTCCAAACAGAAGTCTGACAGCGAGTGCTAACGCTCATCTACCCACTCCCTGTTTCCAGCAGAGGTGGGTATAGTTCATATAGCCATGGGCTTTGTTGAATTCAAAATATGCGTGAAGACCACTAGCCATTGAGTTCTGCATAGCTGAGCTGAGTGTGAGCCATTGGGTTGGCCAGAGCCTTGACTGAGCAGGTGGTCCTGTGAGGGGAGGTGGGGTATATCAGCCAACAGTTTAACTGCTAAGCTGGCACTGTGCTAGAGAAGCAAAGTTCTACCCATTGAACAGAGGAGAAACAGGGTCAGCCAGGTTAAGATAGTTGCTGAAGATCATAGCTGTTACAATGAAGCTGACGTTTAAAATGAATTAGATCTGAGTCACCCGAGTCGTGATGCCATGCACATGACCTTCAGACGGAGCTAGGGTTAGCAAACCAAAAGGGCCGGGTGGTAAATATTCAGGCTCTTGGGCCTGAACTGTCACCATCTCTTCTGTGCCTACTCAGCTCTGGCAGGGTGGCTTGAAAGCAACTGCAATTTGTAAATGACTAGGCATGGCTGTGTTCTAATAAACTTTATTTATAAAGCAGGTGGTGGCCCCCAGGCCGTGGTCCGCTGACCCTGAGTTAGAGGAATCTCAAGAGGTGCATTCATACTGGAAGAAACATTGACCTCCCCCGAATTTGCCACGTAGCTGTTGGGGCTTGAGTGTAGCTGGGTCCTCAATGGAAAGCATGTGTACGAAGGGGAAATGCAATGAAAATGCAGATCTAGCTTAAATTAGCTCTGGCTAATAAGGATGAAATCGCCCGTGTTTTAAATCCTTCACAGAATGGAGGTGTGTAAATTATAAACCACGGCTGTGTGTGTGTGTCTGTTAAGAGACATGGTGAGAGTAACTTTTAAGCCTTGCAGCTCTCACGTGATGGCTGAGAGCCAAAAAGGCACCGGGCCCAAGTAGCAGTGGTGTGCACGAGTAGCCTGGACGCTGTGACCGGGAGGTCAGCGTGTGTGCATTTCACCCTCTGCAGCCCAGTCCCAGTCGGCGAGAAGACCGGCCCGTCAGCTTCTACCAGCTGGGGTCCAACCAGCTGCAGTCGAGTGCCGCGTCTTTGGCCAGAGATGCCGCCAGCCTGGCCAAGGACAAGCAGAGGGGCTTTGTGCCCAGCATCCTGCAGAACGAGACGTACGGAACCATCCTCAGTGGCAGCCCGCCGCCCTCCCAGCCTGCGGCCCCCAGCACGGCCAGCGCCCCCCCACTGCCCCCGCGGAACGTTGCCAAAGGTACTGGACCGTCGTAGCTCGCGCCGGCGCACAAAGGGTGTTGTTTGGTTTTCGCTCTGGGAAGTTTCTAGTTGCTTTGCCCCCTGCTCGATGACATGTGGGGTTTTGTGTCCTACGGTCATGGTGTTGACATCCTCAAGGAGCTCTCCGGTCTTAGGATGCCGGGTGGTGGTGGAGCCTCTGACTCTGTCCTTGTTCTGGGCAGAGATGTGGCATTGGTGTCACTGGGGGGAGCGCACGGACTCCACCAGGGCAGCCTGAGGCGGGTGGCTCGGCTCGTGACGCTGGTCCTGTGAGACCTTCCCGCAGACCTCCTTTCTGTTCTTTTCTGTCTGCTTTTACCGCTCAGCACCCCTCCCCCTGCCTTAGTTCTGTCCTGTGTCATCATCCCTCCACTCGCCCCCCCCCCGCCTGCCTTCAGCCAGCTTGTGATGCCTGGTACCTTCTATCTCTGCCAGCCCCACGAAATGAAGGATACAAAGACGCTGATTTGGGGAACGGTGCGCAACCTGATTGTAAAAATACAAAACGATCCCCGTGGGTCCTGCCGGTGCCTTAAGTGCCAGAGCTTGCCGTGCTTGACGTTAGTTGTTCTGTCACAACGCAATGAGTTGGACTTCCCAGATGCTGGTTTTTATTTTTATTAAAATGGAAACTGAGGTGCTCGCTTCGGCAGCACACACACTAAAATTGGAATGATACGGAGAAGATTAGCACGGCCCCTGTGCCAGGATAACGTGCAAAGTCATCAAGCGTTCCTTATTTTTAACAAGTAAGGGGCATAAGGAATCTACTCGTGAAATCATTGTTGCGCTGTATGGTAACTAACTTGGATGTAACTCAAAAAAGTAAGATAAAAATAAATAAAAACTTTAGAAAATAAAAAGATTTTAAAACATTAAAAAAAAATGGACACTGAGGCCCCCAAAGGTTAGGTACTTTTCCCAGGACTGACGGCCAGCTGGCCTTCTGCTCCTTGAAGGCCGATCCAGCAAGCGGCCGGCATAGCTGTGGGCTGGGGCTGCCCGACGCGGCCGGTGGCCTCCGGAGGGCTTCCCACGAGAAGGAGGGTGTGGTGTCCCCGCCCCACTGGAGGCTGCTGCCGGTCCACGTGGCATTTGTGCAACAGCTGCTCTCCGGGAGGGGGCGTGAGTGAGGGCTGTAGCCCTGGCCGGGGAGCGAGGATGGCAGCTGCCAGCACCTGGGTCGAGGCCACCCCCACCATGGCCCTGTCCCCAGCTCTCAGGGAGGCCCAGAGAAGGCTGAGGGGCCTGTCGTCTAGGTCACTGGAGCAGACCCCCGAGAGGAGAGCGGGTGCTGCCCAGGCCACTTGCCCTCCCCCACAGAGCCTGTGCCCCCCTCGTGCCCACACCCCTGGACTTGTTGGGGCAATTCCTGAGCAGGAGAGAGGCCGCAAGGTCAGGCTTCTTGCACTGGCCGGGAGGGGCCCAGGGCATCCCGCCATGGTCGGGTCCTTGTGGGGCCTCCTGTCTGCCCAGCCTCCTCCCACGCCCTGTGTACGTGTATTCACTGTGCAAGGCTGCAGCTGCAATGATTTGGTCCCCTCCACCCCATTAGTGGCTTTTACTGACTTTGTGTGTCATTGGAGGAAAGACTTTATTTTGCTCTGTTGGTCATGCAAAAGGAATAAAAAACTGTTCATCTTTATTTTTTGCTCTCCTAAAGTCTTAGAGGGTTTGGGGTTTTTCATAGTTTATTTTTCTGGCTATTCCTGTGGTTAGCTTCATGTTCTCCTTTGATGGTGTGCTTGCACTTCATCCCTATAACCCCCCAAAGGGTCCCCTGGTTCTCAGTCTAGTACACCCTGGTGCCCACATGACAGACGGAAAAGGGAGCCAACGTTGAGTGCCCCACCCGGGGACGGACATTGTCCACCGCAGAAATGCCCTGCGTGAGGGTGCCTGTTTTCCACCCCAAGCCCGGGGCCCCACTTTGTGGGCCATGCACAGCCTCAGACACAGGCCCCTCCTGTGTGCAGAGCTTTGTGGGGCAGAGGAGGGACTGTGACCTGGGCAGGTGCCGTCTCCCTGGTATGTCAGCCGAGCCTCCTTGGTGTCACCTGACTTCTAGCCAGAAATGTTTGCAGGAGGTGGGGAGCCCTCACCTGTCTCTAATTTGTACCCTTCTCTCCATGCGGTCCGAGGACAGGTGCTCCCCTGTGCGTGCACCCAGGGGAGGACTTGATGGATGGGTAGAGGCCAGCAGATGTCCTACAGGCTGGAGTGCAATGCTCAGGACATACGTCATTGTGGTTACTCATTTCCCTCCTCAAATGGTATTCATATTGGAGAAAGAAAATCCATAAGATTGTGAAAACCAGCTGGTAATTTTCCCAGAAGCACCACTGTGTGTAGCAGTGTCCATCCTCCAGATACCAGAGACAAGAATTAAAAAAAAAAAAAAAAAAAATCATTCTATTTGTGGTCTTAATGCTATTCTAGAAGGGTCATATTTATCGTTTTTCTGAGAGAGAGGATCAATAATGCAGTGTTCTGTTTCTGTTTTTGTTCTGTGCCTGTGCGTGCATTCGTGTGTATGTGTGCATGCCTGCGTGTGCATGTGCGTGCGTGTGCATGTGCGTGCGTGTGCAGTTCAGCCAGCCTCCTCCGCTAACGCCCTGTGGAAGACAAACTCTGTAAGTGTGGACGGTGTAAGCAGGCAGCGATCTTCGTCAGATCCGCCAGCTGTCCATCCACCGCTGCCCCCTCTTCGCGTGACATCTACCAGTACGTTTTTCCTTTTTCCTTTCTTGCCAGTGGGCTTTTCGATCTGGATGGCTGGGGGGTGCTTTCGGCGGCCGCGAGGGGACAGCTGCGACGCTGCACGCCCGCAAGCCACTGCCGTTCCCAGCCCTGGCCCCTCCGGCCGCCCTCCCCAGCTGCAGGCTCCTGTCTGTCCCGCACCCCATGCCAGGGGGGGTGCTCACACACTCTCCTCCTCTGTCTTCCCGAGCATTTCAGCAACATCTCCTCCTGTCACGCATGAGCCCAGGGCTTCATTTCCTTTGGCCACTTGGCGGTCCTCAATATTTGGGCACAGTCATTCGGATGTAATCTGGCATGTGTTTTTCTTCAATATCGACATGTAGGTGAAAGTCCCGGGACCTAGGGGAGGGGGCTGGAGAAGAGGAACATCTTTCCTAGAGCAGTGAGGCAAGCCCTGGATGCAGGCCCTGAGCCTGTCTCGTCCCTGCTCTGCTGGGCTGGCAGGGGGAGGGGTCCTGGCACCTCGGGGCCCACACAGAGAGCACGGACTTCCCCCAGGTTTTTCCCTGCAGTTTTTAAGCTAAGGCAGGAGAAACCGAGCCCCGGCTGCAGTAAAGTGCCATGTGCACGTGCACTGGTGGCACTGGAAGGCTCCTTGGGCGTCCCCGTCCTGTCCTGAGGACAGTTAACTGCCTCAGCGAGGACCCTGGATATTTGGGGACAGCACTAATGTTTGTCCGAGAGGGGAAAGCGGGGAGAGGAGCCAAGGGCTCGAGGCCCAACTGCCCGTCTCACCAACTTTCTGACCTTAGGGGAAAGCACGTCACTTCTCTGATCCTCAGCCTCCCAAGTCTTTGCCCTGCCCTCCGCACAGATTGTGGAGTCTTCACAGAGTGAGCACTTTAGGGCGGTCTCACAGTGACCTGCTGGAAGCCTGGTGAAATGTGTAGGGCCCACAGGGGCGGCTGAGGCAGAAAGAGGATTGGCCCAGGAAGGCCCAGCCCCAGACTTGAGTCCAGGTCTCAGGGTGGACAGCACAAAACTGTGGCGGCATCCCCACAGGGACTTCCAGCGGGGAAGGTACAGGCTCATAGAGGCATTTTAACCCTGACTTGAGGCTCGGGAGGACTCCCTGCCAATACCGCTTAATAAAAACCTGCAATGAAAAGAGGTTTTTGTTCTTATGGAATCACCATAGAAAAAAGGAAGCCCTTATCAGAGCAGCCTCGGGTGAGAAGGCTGGGGGCGTGAGGAAGTCTGACAGTCTGTGTGGCTCTCCTTTTCTTTCCACAGATCCCCTGGCTCCCGCGCCGCCCCCTCCGGTAGCAAAAACGCCCAGTGTGATCGAAGCCTTGGGCCAGCCGAGCAAGTCTGCCCAGCCTGGCATCCCGCTGAGCAAAGCCCCGCCCCCGCCCCTGCCACCCCAGCCGCCCAGCCGCCTCCCGCAGAAGAGGCCTGCTCCCGGGTAACCGCCTGTCTTCATGTGGCCCGCAGGGCCTGGCCAAACTGCCATCCTGGCTGCTTGCGTTCAAGGAGCTTCCAAGCGGCAGCGGCCCCAGTCCTTCGTCTGAAATTTCCAGTGCTTCCACTCTAACGTTTGAGTACCGGTGTCACCTGACGAATTCATCAGGCTTAAGCGTCTTAAAAATAATATATCAACATTATTAAGCTAAAAATTTTCATACAAACGTATGTCTTCTATCCACATGACGAGTGTAGGTTTCGTGTAGCACAGGCACTGGATTTGGGGGAATGAAGGTCCTCGAGACGCTGGACCTGTAGCTTCAGTTTGTTGCTCGCAAGGTTATCTTACTCGTATGCATCCTCCGCAATGTGGGCATATATTTCCTACAGACGAGGATGTTCTCCTGCATAAGCACAATACAACCAGCACGATCAGAAAGCTAACATAGTGGGGCACCTGGTTGGCTCAGACAGTAGAGCGTGCGACTCTTGATCTCGGGGTTGTGAGTTCGAGCCCCATGTTGGGTGTAGAGATTACTTAAAAATAAAATCTTTAAAAAAGAGAGAAAGTGGGGCGCCTGGGTGGCGCAGTCGGTTAAGCGTCCGACTTCAGCCAGGTCACGATCTCGCGGTCCGTGAGTTCGAGCCCCGCGTCGGGCTCTGGGCTGACGGCTCGGAGCCTGGAGCCTGTTTCGGATTCTGTGTCTCCCTCTCTCTCTGCCCCTCCCCCGTTCATGCTCTGTCTCTCTCTGTCCCCAAAAAAATAAATAAAAACGTTGGGGAAAAAAAAAAAGAGAAAGTTAACATAGACACATTAGTACCTTCCAGTTCTTAAAACCCATACAAGGTTTGCCACTTACCCAAAGGTTTGTCCTTTTCCACAAAGGGATCCAGTTCGTGGTTTCCAGCTGGATCCTTATAGTGAAAGACGGTTTTCTTTTAGCGGCAGTGATACTTAGAAGCCACGGTCCGAATACTGTGTGTGCTCATTGCTCTTGGGGTATCCTTGCTCCCAGGCAGGCCCTCTGAGTGGTCAGAACTGGGGACACACACATGTACATACATAGGTGTATATCTGTGCATGTCTGTATTTATAAACACATTTATCTCTATATTTCTATTTCTGTGTCAAAATCCGTGAGTTCACACTATCTCCCTTTTCAGTTGCAGTAACAAACCACACCAAGACTTACTGACATGGGACACAACCATTGTATTCTGCTACCAGACTCTGTCAGGAATTTGGATCAGCATCGTGAAGTTAGCTTATCTGGTCTCCACAATATCTGAAGCCCTAGCTGGAAGACTCAAGGCCAGGGATGGTCCAGCACAGAAAGTGACTCACGGGCTGAGGCTCGTGTCATCTCTCCAGCCCACGCATCTGGTGGTCGATGCTGGCTATCAGCTGGGGCCGTTGGCTAGAAAGCTTGCACGTATGTGGCCTCTGCATGTGGCGAGGGCTTCCTCGAATCGTGGCGACTGGGCCCGAGAACAAGTCCCAAGAGACAGGCCCAGCCCTGGAAAATGGCAGGTTGTCACTTCGGTCATGTATCACTGGTCAAACAGTGGCAGATCCCAGACTCAGGGTTGGCGTGGGAATGGTAGCACAGGGTGGTGTAGACTCCAGCTCTCAGGAGAGGGTTTGGGGGCAGTGTTCTCAAAGCACCACAGCGTCTATTCTCATCTCCTTTGCTGGGCTCCTTACTCCCTCTTCCAGTGATGAGAAATCTGGCTTCTACGTTGACGATCAATACCCCCATGAAGCCAGTCTCCCATCTCTGCCTCACCTCCTCCTCTCCCTGCTGAGATCTGGGGCCCCACATGGAGACCCTCTTCGCCCTGCTGGGGCTCTCACTGCCCCGCCAAGCACCCTCCTCCATCCCACTCAGGCGCACCCCCTCAGGCCTCCTGTCCCTGCCGAGGCTCCGACTCCCCAGGATGGGCCTTTTTCTCGTCCCTGCCACCAGGTAGATGATGGAGCCTTTCAGGATATAAACTACCTCCTTCAGTTCTGAGAAATTTCATTGATTTTTTTTTTTTTTACTGTCTTAATTTCTGTTTTCTCTGTTCTTTTGTTTATTTATTTATTTATTTTTATTTATGTTTACTTTTGAGAGAGAGGGAGAGAACACAAGCAGGGGAGAGGCAGAGAAAGAGAGGGACAGAGGATCTGAAGCCGGCTCTGTACTGACAGCAGAGAGCCCGACGCAGGGCTCAGACTCACGAACCGTGAGACCATGACCTAAGCTGAAGTCGGACACTTAACTGACCAAACCACCCAGGTGCCCCTCTGTTCTTGCTTGTAATATAATTCGTGTTACTCAGATGTCAGACTCCGTTGGCTCTTTTCCTCTACACGTATCGTCTTTTCTTTTTCATTCGGGTAAGCTGATAGCTCTATCAGCCTGCCCCTGAATCTCCGTGGTTTAACAGCTGGAAGTTGACTTCTTACACAAAATTGAGCGCCTGTATTCTTGCTTGTGCAGCAGCCCCAAGGGGTGAGTCAGAGACCCAGACCCTTTCCACTTCTGAACCCTGTTCCTAGGGTTATTTCCTGAGGAAGAGACTGGAGAAGGGTGCCTTTGACCAGAGCCAGTCCCATGGCTCCACCTGGAGGGCGGGGCTGGAAGTGCAGCTCTGCTCCGTGGAGGGACCGCTCTCTGCCACCTGTCGCTTCCATTTCTGCATTGCTTGCTTGCTTTTTAAGTCTGCCTTCTGGGAGATTTCCTTCATGTCATCTTCCAGGTCTTTCATTGAATTTTTTTGTTTCAGCTGTCATATAATTTTCAAGTTAATAGTATCCTTTCTGTTTCATGAAATCATTTTCTCTCGTCTCAGATTATTAATGATGGTTATAGGGATGGAGGGGGAGTTGTTTAGTTTAGCTTTTGCTTTTCTGCATACTTTGTTTCTTCCGTGTCCATTGTCTTTGTTTTTGTTTCTGTTATGTTAGAGGCTTTTCCTCATAGATCTGGTGTTTTCTGCCCAAAAGTTGCCACTGCAGCTGAGGCATTAAAACCAACTGCAGGGCTCCCTGGGTGGCTCCGTCGGTTAAGCCTACAACCCTTGATTTCATCTCAGGTCATGATCTCATGGTTTATGGGATCAAGTCCCACATCAGGCTCTGCACTGACAGTTCGTTCAGAGCCTGCTTGGGATTCTCTCTCTCTCTCTCTCTCTCTCTCTCTCTCTCTCTCTTATGCCCCTCCCCCACTCACGTGCATGCGTGCTCCCTCTCTCTCTCTGTCTCTCTCTCTCTCTCTCAAAATAAACATTTGAAAAAACCTGATTGCAAACTGCACCCTCATGTGCAGAGCCCAGTGTGGACTTCGCTGTGGAGGGTCTCACTCAGCAGTTTTTACTTAGTCCCCCTTCTTGTAAAGATGCTCCCAACAATCACACTGGTACCCCCAAGTTCAGATACCCTCTATTCTCCCCGCTCTGAGAATAGAAGCTTCTGGTCTTCAGTGGGTTGAGGTAGGGTAGTTGCTCAGGGTTGGTCTGGGAATCCGGGGATTCAGTAGCTCCTTGAGCAGATTTTGAGCCAATCCTTGTGTTTATTGCCATTGCCTTATGCCCCCTCCCACGGGCTTATAAGCCTTGGGGCTCAGAGCACAGATGGGCGTCCTTCAGGGCTTCCTTACTGCGTGAGGGTTCTCCTTCCTCAGATGAGCTGGCATGGTTAGGATTCTTCCCTCCTGTGGCCACTTCCAGAATGTTTCCTCTTCAGTTCTCTTTGTCTTGTTGGTTTAAGCTTGTTCCCTTTCTTTCTTTCTTTCTCTTTCTTTCTTTCTTGCTTTCTTTCTCTTTTCTTTTCTTTTCTTTTCTTTTCTTTTCTTTTCTTTTTTTGTCTCTTTTTTCTGTTCTTTCTCAGAGAGGGAGAGAGAGACTCTTAAGCAGGCTCCATGCTCAGTTTGGAGCCCAACTCAGGGCTTGATCTCACAAACTGCGGTCACAACCTGAGCTGAGATCAAGAGTCAGACGCTTGACCGACTGAGCCACCCAAGCGCGCCTGGTTCAAGATTTTTCTTTCTTTTTTTAAAATTTTTTTAAATGTTTTTATTTCTTTTTGAGACAGAGAGAGACAGAGCATGAGCAGGGGAGGAGCAGAGAGAGAGGGAGACACAGAATCCGAAACAGGTTCCAGGCTCTGAGCTGTCAGCACAGAGCCTGACGTGGGGCTCGAACTCACAGACTGTGAGATCATGACCTGAGCCGAAGTCGGACGCCCAACCGACTGAGCCTCCCAGGCGCCCCTCAAGTTTTTTCTAATTGTTTTCCTTGAGAGAAAGTGGAAGTAAATGTATTTCAGTCTTTTTTTTTTTAAGTTTATTTATTTTGAGAGAGAAAGCACGAGCAGGAGAGGGGCAGAGAGAGAGGAGCAAGTGAGAATGTGGAGTCCAGCGCTCAAACTCAAACTCAGGAACTTCGAGATCATGACCTGAGCCGAAGTCAGATGCTTAACTGACTGAGCCACCCAGGCACCCCTCAGACCTACTTTTTTAACCAGAAGCCTCTCAGAACTTCTTTAATGCTGCCTTGTAAGATCTCTTTCTAAACTAGAATGTGAACATCCTTGCCTTCCTATTCCAGGCAGCACATATGCAGTCTCATGAGTTACCGAGTTATGCGGTGGGGAGTACACTCTCACGTCTACCCTCAGTGGCCACAGGCCGAGCTTCTCTGCATTAGGGTCTGTGCCCGCTTCTGTTCGCCCCCCTCTTGCCCTGTAGCTCCTGCCTACTTGCTCCTTCTGAGCTGTTCCTTGAGACACCGAATCCTGTGTTGAACTTCCAGATGAGCACCAGTCGGCTGCCAGCCATCACCCGGCGGTTCTGAGAACGGGGTGTATTGGCCGCTAATGCAGGGTCCTGGGCACGGTCTTTCTGGGGGCTCTGAGGCCTCCCTGCTTCCTTGGTTCACAGGAGAGTCTGGGCTGGGGTTGCTGGGTATGTTAGCGCAGCCTTACCTGGTTTTACCTGCTCCGTGGAATCCTTTTCTCTCATCTCGTGTGACCAGAAGCAGAGGTGGGGAGGGAGCAGAGCGGGTGATGCTGGGGTGTCTGCAAGACCCCTTTGGATGGAGGGAAGCCTGTCATCACTGCCCGGGGGACTTCTGTTTGAAAAGAATACACCGCTGTGGCCTCTTCGTAAGGAAGCACCCACCCCCCAGTCTTATCCTGGGTATAAATCTGGGTTTTTACCTTTGCTGTCTTTGAGCAGCGGTCGGCAAACTACTCCTGCACGCCTGACCAGCCCCGTGCCTGTTTTCGGATGGCCCACAAGCTAAGGTGGTTTTCTTTTTTTTCAAATGGTTGAAAACAACCAAAAGAAGTCTATTCGTGATACATGAAGATTTTCTTTTTTTAAGTTTGAGAGAAAGCTCAGGAAAGGGGCAGAGAGAGAACCCCAAGCAGGCTCTGCATTGTCAGCCCAGAGCCCGACGCGGGCTCGATCCCACAACCGTGAGATCGTGACCTGAGCCAAAATCGGGTTGGATGCTTAACTGACTGAGCCACTCAGGCACCCTGATACATGAAGATTCTATAAAATTCAGATTCCGGTGCCCATAAATAAAGCATTCGGCACATAGCCACGCTCCTTTGTGCATCACCCGTGGCTGCTCTCGTGCTGTGGTGGCGGCACTGGGTAGTCCTGATGGACTTTATAACCCACGGAGCCTCAACTGTCAGGCCCTTTAGCAAGAAGGTTTGCTGACTGGTGTCTTAGAGGCTCAGGCCTTTCCCGTAGGCATTTTGTAGTTGGGAGTGATGAAAGGCAAAGGGGGGCAACATGATGATTTCTTTTTTTTTTTTTTTTTTGAGAGAGAGAGAGAGTGAGTGCGAGTGGGAGAGAGGGGCAGAGGGAGATGGAGAGAAGCTCAAGCAGGCTCCACACTCAGCGCTGAACCCGACACGGGGCTCGATCCCACGACCCTGGGATCATGATCTGAGCGAAAATCAAAGAGTCAGACACTCAACCGACTGAGCCACCCGGGCGCCCCCAACATGGTGATTTCTGTCTTGACATTGACGGAAATCAAATGACGAGACGGGTCAGATGAGTGGGGCCTTGACACGTTAGACCTTTTCAGTTCCTTGAAAATAGGTGTAAAATCAGTGCCATGTTTCTTCACCTTCGTTCTGAGACGACACAGAAGGTTCCTTTATGAAGCGGCGTGGGGTGGGGACAGCTGACGTGCTATGGGGCCTCAGACGTCAATAAATCTACCTTCTCCTTCTTTTAGGGCTGACAAGTCGATCCCACTGAGCAACAAAGGCCAGCCGAGAGGACCTGGTAATGATTGCGTTTATGGGGTTCACTGCTGCGTGGTCCGTGGGGGCAAAGCGGGAGGCATTTCCAGCCGTGCTCAACCCTGTGTCGGGCCCAGCAGCCACCCTGCCTCTCACAGACAGGGCTGCTGTCTGCTGTGTCCTGTGTCTGGCCCCTTCTGATGGGGGCAGGGCAGGGAGGCCCCAGCAGAGATCTAGAAATCTGCAGAGGAGCTGGCGGCCTTTGTCCCGCTCTGTGACACTCACACGCGCTGCGCGCTTTACAGAGACTGATGGAAGTCACATGGTTCTTGGGCCTTTAGGGGACTTTTCACTCTGTAGATGAGAAAATCTCAGGAAAGCTGCCTTTCAGACATGACGCTGTGGCATTTATATTGTTTGTAACTCGCTGGTCACCACTGAGGGCATATTGTGAAGTTGATTCATTTTGGCCCTCAAGCAGTGGATCTCTCTGGAACAGAAGCTCTGGGTCCTCTGTCCAACAGCGCGGTCCTCCAACCCCCAGCCCCCATGCCCAGGAAGTCACAGACCGTAAGTGGAAGGGCCCCTCCTTTCCTGCCTCTTTGCTCTGGCCAGCAGTGAGCGGGAGAGTCTCCGAGGAAACCAGTCTTGCCCTCTTCCCCAGGCGGGGCGGAGGGGAGGCTTCTTCCTGAATCTGGACGGGACACGACCCCCGATCCGCAGTCGCAGGGCTCGGCTCCCCCGGCACAGGCACCGGGCTGCCTCCCCCCCAGTTCTCTGCACTCAGCTGGGGTTGCTTCCCTGTCCTGCGAGCCTGGTAGAAGGTCCCCCTGCCCCTGAGCCACACGGACCTTCCCGCCCTGACACCCGTGGGCTCCCGGGCCTGCTGGGTCAGGAGCCTGGGACCAATTAGAAACAAAGCAGCCCCACCCTCCGCCCCAGGAGCTGACGCCTCCCTGCCACACTAACCTCTGACCCTCCTGCTCCTCCATCCAGACCAAGTTAAAGCCCAAGCGGGTCAAAGCTCTCTATAACTGTGTGGCCGACAACCCAGACGAGCTGACGTTCTCCGAGGGGGATGTGATCATCGTGGATGGGGAGGAGGACCAAGAGTGGTGGGTGAGTCGGGGGTCTGGGCCCGGGGTGTGGCTGGGAGGGCGGAGGTGAGTCCCGGCCCACCTGGCACGAGAGGTCTGCTTGCAGGCGAGGCCCTCTGCCGGTGCATCCTCAGGCCCATCTGCCGCCCACCGGTCTCTCCCGTGTACACCCACTTCTGAGCGGGCCCAGTTTCCCCCCCCCCCCCCCGGTGGGTTTTCCCACGTGAGGGTGGGCGGGCACTGGGGCTGCAGTTCCCAGAGTTCACTTGAGGGCCTGAAATGAGGCCGTGAGTTTAGAGCCCGGTACGATCCTCCCCCACACTGGGGGTCTGTGGGGGAGGCGTGTAAGAAGCCGACGTGGGGGCAGAGCCCCTGGGTGTCCGTCTGGGTCCTGAAAGGAGTGGTGACATCCAGGTGGGAGCAGGAACAGCAGGAGTGTGGCGGTTCGCCTGGCGACCCTGAGAGACCAGACCCCGCGCTCCACAGACTCAGGGACGCTGGGCAGCTTGCCCGTGTCGCAAAGCCTCTGTTCCTGAGCTGCTGCTGTGTGGCCGGCCTGCGCCCGCAGTGCGGGGACCTGAACTGACTCCCTCCCGACTGCCCCCAGCCCCCAGCGCTTTCACACTCGTGTCCAACCCGGCACGAGGGTGGGGCCCCAGCCGGACAGTAGGCTTAGCCCTCTGGAAAATACCTGTTCATTTCAGAACCTGTGGAAAATACAGAAAGGTATAAAGAAGGAAATGCTGCCCATACTCTCACCCAAGTCTCCTCAGTTGTATTAGGGCGATTTTCTTTTAGACTTTTACTTATCTCCATAATTTACCTTGTTCTTACTTGGTGTAGAACTTCTATAATTCACCCAGAGTGAAAATAAGTGAATCTGTCACAGCCTTCGGTAAATGCTTGACTACATTTGAATAGAACCAACCACACGTTTGCCACTTTCTGGGACTTTGTAACTCACAAGCTTCTGACACTCAGTTTCTTCATTAAGCAAAACAAAACAAAACGTAAAGGCAATTGGGGGCAGTAGTCAGCCGTCCTGCCTGCCCCCCAAGAACGCCAGGGCCCTGGGGACTGTGCTTCTGGGCCGACACCTGGCCCACCCGTAATAGTCTTGCTTACACAGCCGGCATAACCCCGCAGTTGACCCTTGAACAACGTGGGTGTGAACTGCGTGGGTCCACTTACGTGGGGAGTTTTTCTATGTAAATGCAGTATAGCAAGCACTTGAATGTATTCTTTACTCCTTATGATTTTCTTAACATTTTTTCTCTCTAGCTTTATTGTAAGAACACAGTATATATGACACCTGTCATATTGAAAATACGTGTTAACTTAACCATGTATGTTATCCGGAAGGCTTCTGGTCAACAGGTTTACTAATAGCAAAGATTTGGGGGAGTCAGAAGTCATAGGTGGATTTTCAGCTTGGAGAGGGGGATGGCTATGGCACTTCTAACCACCCCCCACCCCATGTTAAGGGTCAACTATATTTGAAACATGAGTGAAAGAAAAGAGGAAAAACAGTTTAGATGTCTGACCCAAGTAATTCTTTCTCAGAAGAAATTCTTCTGAACAAATCTTCCCTTTTTTTTCCTCCAAATGCTATATAATGTCCTTCGAAGGTTCCAACATTTAGAATTTTTATAACCGCCTGAACTTTTGTTCATTTCAGATCGGCCACATTGACGGAGATCCCAGTCGCAAAGGAGCATTTCCTGTATCATTTGTGCACTTTATTGCTGACTGAATTGCTACTGAACAAAAAAACACTTCTTTTAACGCTCGTTATGTTCCCGTTTTGTTATTGGTACCAAAACTCTTGCCAGAATGACCCGTTTCATGAAATGTATTGTACGGTAGCCCACTTTCTCTAACACCGCTCTTCTGTTTTACAAACTCAAAGGCAACTTTATGTGTATAAATGAATTGTTTTTATAATTTGTGGTTTTCATGAAATACTGCCATACTTTTATTAAGAAAAACTGAATTTCCTAAAAGGTGAACTGAGAAGTTATTTTAACTACATAATCGAGACCCTCAATCTACAGATTTAGCTGAACCTAAAAGTTTGAGGATTAGAAGTTCTTCAGCTTCCCTTGGCCTGCTTCTAGAGTCGGTCACTACAGTTGTCTTAGGTTGGTAAACTTGCTTTAGAAGTAGCCCAGTCCTGGACTGTCTAGAAAAAATGCTATCAGTTCACCTTTAAAGGCTTTTTTTTTTTTTTTTCTTAAAGAAACCTTTAAAGAGTTCCTTTGAAATCCACCCAAGGCTTAGCTAAAGCAACTTGGAAATTTACACCTTAGCGTTGTACTTTCCAGCCCTCATCTGTGAGGTTGCAACTATCACTGTATTCTGCATGTGCGTGTAGCCTGTTGTGAACAATCCTGCTTAACCAAACTACCCGTGGTTTATTACGGCATATGGTCATAGCGCTTAATTCAGTTCCACGTTAGAGAAAACTGCATTTCCTGAATTTGGTTGAAAACTAAGGATGATGGATTGCAAAACAGTCCTTTAAACTAGTCTATATGCTTTAGGTGTCTTGGAACTTGCCTTCTTGACCCTCCTCCGTCACCCAGCTCGAGTACCGTGGCGCAGACCCCACTGTGTTCACACACACTTGCTGTTTCCTGTTGAGTGTACCACTGCCTTCCCTCTCCGGCTCCCCAAGAATGTTTACGCAATTTAGTGGCTTGTATTTATATACTATACCAACAGGAATGGTAGTTATACTGTCTTGAAATTGAATCTGTCCATTTGTAATCAAGAGCATATCCGAAATTTGTAGGTCCCGGGTAATACTCCTGAACAGACATCCCACTGTCACTGCTAAAATCCATCACGTCATTCTTACTGGGGGTGGGGGGATTAGGTTGTGTATGACAAACCAAAATTCATGAGTTTAACGAACTTGATTATCATACCTCTATTTAGTAATTGTGAGTATAAGATTCGTGATAGGAATATTGGACATTGTGGCTCTCTCTGAAAATTACATAGGCCTATAATGCCCACTCGGATTTTGACCAGAAGTGAAGGGAGAAGCTTAGGTCTAGGCTTGGAAAGCGAGGCGGCGATGTTTTCATCGCACGGTTACGATGGTACATTTGATCGGAGCAGCCTGTCTTTGTTAGGCAAGACTCTTGTAAGTGCAGAGCTTTTTTTTTTTTTTTTTTTTTTTAATTATTAATTGCATTCTACTTTTTATTGTTTTTATAAAGGAAAACAGAACAAACTGGAATGTTTTATGATGTGGTGTGGCAACTTCTTTTTGCCTTTCAAAGTTCCGGGTAAAAATGTTAGATCTGTAATTAAATTTGGTTGGGTTTTTGGTGTTTTGTTTTTTTTTTTTTTTTGGTTTTGTTTTGTTTTGTTTTTAAAGCACTACATGTATTTTCACTAATTGTTCAGTTCTGTCGTTTGAACCCTTCATTTGGTTAATTCCCTCATAGATTTAAGAAAGTAAACAGGTATATTTTGCACAGTGCACTTCTTATGTATATTTTAACACAGTCCTTTTGCATTCGTGTCTTATAATCAGCCTTTTGACTACTTGGTGCCAGCTTTATAAGGAATTAAAGTTGATTCTCACTGACATTCAGACACCAGTCCCAAACTAATCTATCAGGTTCACTGGTACAGAACTATCTAGGAAATATTTTTTCCACTCGGCAATTTGGTGGTGCTATTGTGCAGTCGTTAACATTACTCTTGCCAGAGGAGAAATTCTAGTACCTTCCCTGCTAACATCCTTTCCTAGTTCTTTGCTCTTTGCAAATCAAAAAACAACCTGAGAGAAAGGAAAACATTGTAGATATCTATTTATATTTGAAGTTGACGCTTCACGAACGTAGCTGCGGGACGCTGGCATGTCGTGTGCCGTTTTCCATCAGACGCGACTTCGAGGGATGAGGCCCCACACGTGCACAGACTCCCAGCTCCCGTGTGGTCTGCTGAGGGGCGGATGGTGTGGCATGCAGCTCGGAACGCTACCTGAGACAATGATACTCCGTTCATTCGCTTGATTGCTCTGATCTGGTTGCAGCGCAACTGTATATATTGTATAACCTAAATCAATTCTTATTTTCGTTGTCCTTAATGCAGTGATTTATAATTAGAGCATGTTCAGTAAGTTGGCTCTTCCCGCGAACTAGTCATTTGACTGGAAAAAAATAAAACACCTGTAAATGGACATAGTGTTATTTTTAATGTTTTTAATCCTTTAAGCATTGCATATTAAAATGGTCCTTTAGAAAAACCCACCAGCCTCCTGTACATGAGATTCTTTCTGTGCTGTTTAACACGCGCGGTGATCTCTTGCCTGGGAACGCCGAGGTCGATGCTTTGGTTTCCGAGCACGTCCTCCTGACGGTGCACCTTCACGGTCTTACTTTTTGTGTCGTGAGCTGGCAGCGCTGCGTCGCTGTTCCAGACCAGGTGACCGGCGCTCCCAGCCGGCGGGGGGCCCACGTGCCGCCCCGGGGGACGGTACGTGAGCTCCGTGGAAAGCGCTCCGTGCTCGCCACTCACTGAGGGCACTTCTGTGACGCTTAGGTGTTAAGCTCATTTGTGTTTAAAAGCGAGAGGGGAGGTTTCTTTTTTAGTCGCAGAAAGCGGACAACCTCGTTGAGAGTTAACTCACCGTAATAAGACACATTTTAATAGAAAAGCAAATGATCAGTATGTTACACACCGCATTTCTTCGCTTTCACCACTTCCTACTCCCATAATAGCTCAACCCCGCAGACTGAAAACCACCGAACTCCCACACGAAGTCAGCTTCCACTTGATTGCAGAATTCAGGATTTCTCAGATGTTAATACGGAGTCAAAAGCGGTGGATAAAACTTTGCAGATGGCTTGTGCTTGCTCCTATATTAAGTGAAAAAGATAGAGTAAGAGACTCTGTCCATCTCCTCCTGAATTTAATTTGAGCAGCAGAGATACAAATCGGACCCTCTTAACACCTCTCCTAAACCTGCACGTGTCATGTGCCCCCTTCTTGCGTGCCTTTAGAGAAGCATGCGTGGTAACTTGAACCTGGCCTTTGGGAGGGACCTTGACGAGTCCGGAAGACAACAGGGACAGAACAGGAGGGGCTTCTGCTCAGGAGGGCGCACCGCTTTGCCCACCGGCCTTGTGACCGCCCCGACCTCGAGATCCCCGCCGGACAACTGCCCGCCCGCGGCAGGTCTGGCCAGCTGGCTGACCTGGGGCCAGTCACCCACACTACGCCAGGTGTCAGGCACGGTGGGTGGCATCTCTTCGGCCTCTGAGAAGACCGTAAGCACGCTGTGGTTTCACCGTCTCGTCTGATGAATGAGAGACTAAGCAAGCCAACTTGAACCTCACCAGGCTGTGGCACTGATAAACCCAGAGGCTGTATTCCTCATTGCTGGCATCTGTGGTCTTCAGAGCCAGCAAGCTTCTTCCTGCCCCCAGACCATCATCGTAACACACCATCCGGATGATTAAATACAGAGCGTGCCGATGCAGGACATCCTACGGAAGTCAGGAGAAGGCAAGACGGTGACTGTGTTACGGATGTTTTACGTACTTAGTTTTCCGTGCAGAATCGTGATGCTTTACACAGACAGCATGGCTATGAATCTGGCAGAAAACAGTTATATAGGCTTTTCACCCAAACGGACATTCCAGAATGTTCAGTTAATGGGGCAGTTTGCCTTCAGGGTTATCCCTTCCTACTTAAAATTCCAGAAAGACAGGAATAAGATCTGAGTTCATGAGCCTCTTCTCTATGCCAGGCTTCCAAGCTGACATCTGCCCTGAGCTGGCATGAGATCCTAAGTTAAAAACGCATCAGGGGCCAGCAGTGCGGGGTGCTGGTGGGGCCCTACCATACAGGAGGAGCAAAAGGGGGTCTCCGTTACCTCTAAGAAATCAGTCATTTTTTTAAGACCAGCTGCCAGGAACATTTACCAACCAACAATTCCGCAAACAGCAGACAAAACTACAAGTGGCCCCTTCCCAGCCTGCCTCCCAGATTCTCTAAGAAATATTACTTACATACTGATCTGATGTTGACACTTTTATACCATACTTGGAAACTCCCATAATAAATTCTTCCTCCAGAGGAACGAAAGGCAACTTTCCATCTTGCTTTAAAGTAAAAATAAATTACATGGTCTGCATTAACAATTATGTCACATTCCTTAAATCTCATTAGTCAAGTTTAGTCTCTGGCCATCACAAACCCAAACCCTTTTAAGAATGCGGGGTACACAAGGGGCGCCTGGGTGGCTCAGTCGGTTGAGCGATCGACTTCAGCTCAGGTCATGATCTCACGGTTAGTGAGTTCCCGCCCCGCGTCGGGCTCTGTGCTGACAGCTCGGCGCCTGGAGCCTGCTTTGGATTCTGTGTCTCCCTCTCTCTCTGCCCCTTCCCCACTGGGGTTCTGTCTCTGTCTCTCAAAACAAACATTAAAAAAAAAAAAAAAAAGAATGCAGGGTACACAGTAGCCTGGCAAGAATCGTTCTCCAAAGAGGCAGAAGAAAAACTTTCACCAGGATTTTGTTCTGTTTTCACAGTTCACAGAGCTGAGCAAAATTCACATCCATTTGTCTTGACGTTAATAATTTCAGTTATAAACTGAAAACATTTCTCACAGGTCCCAGGGACGCTTAAACATTTACATCAGAAAAATAAAGCTATTGGGGCACCTGGGTGGCTCAGTAGATTAAGTGTCTGACTTCAGCTCAGGTCATGATCTCATGGTTTGTGAGTTCAAGCCCTCATCAGGCTCTTTGCTGTCGGCACGGAGCCTGCTTCAGATCCTCTGTCCCCCTCTCTCTGCCACTCCCCCGCTTGCATGCACACGCTCTCTCAAAAGTAAACACTAAAAAAAAAAAAGTATTTAGATCCTAAATCTATGTTTTTAAGTTTATTTTGAGAGAGTGTGCGTGTGTGTGAGAGTGGGGGAGAGGGGGAGAAAAATCCCAAGCAGGCTCCACACTGTCAGCGCAGAGCCCAATGTGGGGCTCGAACTCATGAACTGCAAGGTCATGACCCAACCTGAAATCAAGAGTCGGATGCCCAACCAACTGAGCCATTCAGGTGCCCCTAAAGGTATTTAGATCTTAAAATACTCCAAGCTTATGCTGATGTCAGCACATGAAACCACCAGGAAACAGCTGCAGGAAGCACGTTTCAAAGCCACTTGACACCCTTCCCAGCTGTTAGGTAGGTCTGGGTCCCCCCCGCCACGTCCCAGGGCTTGGAGCTTGATGAGCAGATGACACCTGATGGTTTCCCTAGCAGATTATCCAGTTCTATCCTAAGTCAGAATACTGCCTAACTTGTCTTCTGCACAACTAACAAGATAGCGTTGGCATTCAGTAGATGTTCCGTGCCGTAAACGTTTGTGTGGAAACATTTGCCTACGCTAAGGAAATTCTGATAAAGAAGCTACGTCTGCATGCCTCCGTTCCTGGCTCCTCGCATGGTTCTAGTAACCTCCTGCCAGGGACCTCTCACCGTGGGCTCCCAGCATTTCAAGAATCAAAAGATGGGATAACAGCAATGCTACTGTCACTGATGGAATTTTGACAAGCCCGGGGTGATCTGAGAAACTTAGCGGTCCTTATCAGAATGAAAATAATCCGAGTCCACTTCTGGGGGGAACATTAGCCATCCTTCAGTACGATACTCGGACTGGTTGTTGCTTGCACACTTTTGCAATGACCGTATCCCAAACTGAACGCTGGGGTACTAACTGTATCAGTCCAGACTACCAAGAGGTCTCTGTTAGATGGCAAATTAGATTGGCTTATTCCCCTCAGACAGAAGAGACTTCCTGTGCTTTCCTGAGGACGTGACTTTGTATCTAATGATCCCATTCTCCAGGATTTACCAGACCAAACATCCCTAGAGTAACCAGCACTCTCTGAACTGACAGAGGAATCTTCCACTGTGGTTATATCCCTTTGTTAAACACAAAGACCTGTGGCTCCATTTTGTGGAAATTCAGGAAGCAATTTCAGTCTTTTGGTTCGTCCACTTCCACACTGGCAAGGGCACAGGTCTTACAGTATTTTATGCACTAACTGTACATCTTTGATTTGTCTTAATTTTTATTCTTAATTTTCCTTCATAATTATTTTGTCTAAATCTTCTTGACTAGGGTATGTTTTGTTTTGTTTTTTAATTTGAGAGAGAGTGTGCAAGCAGGAGAGAGGGGCAGAGGGAGAGAGAGAACCTTAAACAGTCTCCACATTTAGCATGAAGCCCAACATGGGGCTCGATCCTGCAACTCTGGGATCATGACCCGAACCGAAATCAAGAGTTGGATATTCAACCAACTGAGCTACCCAGGCACCCCACTGACTGGGATGTTTTTGAAACCCACTTCACCTCAATTCTTGTTGCAAACAGGGTATTCACTGATAGGTCAACACACTATGAGTTAGATTATTCAAAGAGCTGTAACTAGTTCAACGGAAATACAGTAAGGTTTACCAGACTGTTTGAAAAGACAAACTTATGGTGTGTAACCAGTCACGGCACTCAGCTCCTCATTTAAATGAGGAGCTCAGTCAGCCCCAAGAACATAAAGAGTGCTGTTTTTTTGAAGGAAAGAACTGTCCCTGTTCCCTTGAGACTCCGTCCTACACACCTTGTACCACCTATAACCACAGGGCTCAGTAAACATTGTAACAGTAATAAAAGCATGGGACATTTTCTCCAAAGCCATGAATTTATTCTCTAGAATGTTCTAATATTATTTTTTTTTTTTTTTTACCTGGGCAACATCTATATAATTTATCAGGTCTAGGGGCCCTTCAAGACTTTTCCCTTCAGAGAATTTCAGTTTCTCAATGGCACCAACATATTTTATTCGAAATTCTGCACAGGTATCTGAAGTGTTATTGCTTTGTCCTGAAGGTGAAAGAAAAATTGTTAATGGTAAGACTTCAAAAGAAATATCTGCGTTACAGGGTATCTTCAACCCCTTTGCAAATAAAAAACAGACTGTCATCAGAACTTCACCATTAATGAAAATAAAAAACTTTTAATGCAAAATTATTTGAAGTAATAGGAAAGAACTTGGAATTTCACTAACCGTTTCCTCAGTGACTCATAATACACTAAACATAAAAGTCTCAACAGGAATAAACCAAAACACAGGAGAAAAATAAATTGTCAACTAGATAATGATTGGGTACCTTCATGACACGTTAAAATATTTAGAGTTTCTTTGGTTTGTTCTTCCTCTTTACCATATTAACTATTAATTTGCTTTCCCCATTCAGCAAATCTGGTCTACAGCTACCGGTCAAAAAAAAAAAAGAAAAAAAAGAAAAACCGCAATTTTTTTTTTCATGTAGATGGAATAATGCCAGACAGGAAGTCCCTTAACATTAACAGATGTTATGTTACACGACAGATGGCATCAGGCTGCAGAACCGTGTGGGCTGGAAGATCTGGCCAGTCCCAAAATTACCACAAAGCACTACGTAATCTTCCGCGTTAAAGGAATACTACGTGGTTACTTTTAGGTTATGTTTATGTAGAAAAAGATGCCCACGTTTTTAATGTTTTTAAGACATCTGGAAGTAAAGATAATAGACCTTACGCTACCATAAGCTCTTTTACATCATATGGTTCCTGCCTTCATCCCACCCCTCTGCCATCCCCACTTTCATAGACCGATTAGTCTCTGATCCTGAAGGGAAAAGTAGAAAGAGTGTAGACAAAATATATATATATTTTTATATTTCCAGTTAGACTCTAGCCGTTTATTGGCCTGGATGAGAAGGTACCTTTTGATTTCTCAGGAGCTACTAATTTCAGGTGGCTGCATAAATGTTTTGGAGAGTGACAGATGCTACCCTTCCAACAGCAAGATGCTTCTCCCACGGCCCTCAAGCAAGGTCATTCCAATAGAACTCATGCTTTGCCACCCCATGTCCTGAAAAGCTGTTTTGAAACCCCTAAATTGTTACCGTGCTATTTTTCACACGTGTTTGCTCTAGAAGCCATGACGAGCAGATCGCCCACGTGTGCCAGCACCACCAAGGCAGTGGCTTTCGCCAGCCATTTCAACCCACGTCCCACCAGATCTTGGGCCGTTTCCAAACTCTTGTCCAAAATGGCAGAGGAGAAAAAAAACAAACAAAAAAAACCCAGCGCACAAGGATTTGTTGTGCTACCCCAGTAACACTCTGTGAACACCGGTTAAAAGCCTTAAGAAGTGGCCCAACTCTTCTCCGTACCTGAGCTTTTGGTAGAATCTGTATCGAGGCTGGCCACAGTGCTGGATCGTGAGAGCCCGCCAAGGCTGGAGTCTACAGACTGAGAAATAACAAACAAAAATGGAAACAGAATTAGAAGCACTGTCTTCTCTCAAATCCTCTAACAAACACTCAAATTACTTCTTTTTTTTTTTTAATTTTTTTTTAACGTTTATTCATTTTTGAGACAGAGAGAGACAGAGCATGAGCAGGGGAGGGGCAGAGAGAGAGGGAGACACAGAATCCGAAACAGGCTCCAGGCTCTGAGCTGTCAGCACAGAGCCCGACGCGGGGCTCGAACTCACGGACCACGAGATCATGACCTGAGCCGAAGTCAGATGCCCAACCGACTGAGCCACCCAGGCGCCCCTCAAATTACTTCTTATAGTTGAATCAACACATACAAAAGCAGGTCGACTATTCAGGGAGGTCGAATGTGACAGATTGTTCTAAAGACAAATTCTATAGCAAACTTCAAAAAACAGGTAGTCCCAACTGCTCCTACCATAACAGCATCAGACAAACACGGTGTGGACATTCCCAGTATAAACCACAGCCGTTACACCTGCCTCCTTGTAAGACACCTGGTAGTTAGGTCATTGTGTGAAAATCTACGCCTTGCTTTCACTTAGTTTCCACTGACCCCAAAAAGAACCCGGTGCAGAAAGCAGGCAGGGGGCATGATCCCGTATCATAAATGAGCAAAGATACCCAGCGGGGTGAAGTGATTCACCCAAGGTTACATCTAGAAAATACCCCAGACTTCCAGTCGAGGCCTAATCCCCGTTCCCGCGCCTCTGCAATTACTCTGACTCTGACGAGGACGCGGCTCACGCGGTCACGCGCAGGCCGACCGGCAACCAGAGCACAATTCTCAATGTGAATTGCAGAGAAAACTCAATGAAACTGTTAAGCAAAACACAAAGCATCATCCATGTTAGCGTGGTCTGTTCTATAGAATCGTACCCTGGGTAGGCTTCATTTCGTTAGAAATGGCGTTCCGTGAAAATTCCTGATTCAAAAAATTAGCCACTGTTTTTCACCTCAAATCAAAGCGAGATTTTAAAAGTACAACGTACTCATATTTTTTCCGTGTTCGAGAAGTGAAATCGAGGAGAATACAAAACTGTTTCAGGCCTTATATATGTTTTTTCCCTTTTCCCGTCGTGGCACTTCTTAGGGCAGAACGTACAATGAGAACAGAGCTCTAGGCGCAGAGACGTTCACCGTAACGTTCCGTGTGGGACTGAAAACTGGAAAGAGCGTACACACTCAGGGTGGGGGGAAGGCAGCTGGAACTGAGATGTTGTTACAACTGCCACAGGGCGGGCGGTCACCATCATCTTGGGGCTCAGGCCCTCACTCCACAGCAGGTGGCCCCTTCCGCACCTCTCCGGGCCCCACCGGCCACCTCAAAGAACCCGTGGCCCGGAACCAACATCTCAGGCCATTAGCAGGTTCCCTCTGGAGTCTGCAAAATCCGAGCTCCGGTCTTGCTCTGCCCGAGCAGGTCAAGGCCCCTTTATCCGCTCTCTCATCGAGAGAACGACACTGGGCCGGACCAGATGCCCAGGCTGGGGGCCCCACACAAGGGCTGCAGAGGTAACAGTGGGAAGCTTCTCGATCAGCCTCAGTTCAAAACCCTTCAGGGAAAGGGTCGATTTTTCCCACTCTCGGGCAGGATTCCAAACAACGTCAAATTCCTGTGCCTCTGGCTAGAAGCCCACCGGCTCAGTGAGACTCCCGAGTGGCCGTCACGGGGTCTTCCGCCACCGAGGTGTGGCCGCACGGGCTAGCGCAGGGCTCACCTCCCCGGGGGCGGGCACCTGCCCACGTTGTGCCGCGGGTTCCTCTCCCACCCCACCGCGTGCCAGCACTGAGCACACTCGTCTCTTTCGAACCGAGAGCTCGGGAGGGGGTGGAAAGGGTAGCGGTGAAACCGAGAAATACAGGCCGGTCCCGGGACGGGGACTCAGGCCTCTGAGGCCCCTTTACAAACCACATTCTCACTTTCTCCAGAGCCCTAAACGTGGCATTTGCCTCACCATCCACCTAGCTCAGCGGTAAGTGAATAGAACTACAGTTACGTACACACAACCACCGATCCCAGAATTCGAGAGCTCCGGCCCCCCGACTGCCTGTAATTTCTATCATGTAAAATGCTGCAAAATCAGTGTTTCACTGAGACCGTTCACCCGTCCTCTGTCCCAGCTGGGTTCGGGCATGGAAGAATCTCGGCAGATCTCCACAACAGAACGGAGTTAAATCGAGCACGGGATGATGCGTCTCTGGCACCAACAATGGATGTGAAGACGCGCCTAGTCCAAAAAACACCGGCAGCTGTGCCGCGGTTGGTACCTTCGTGCGGTGCCAGGACAGACAAGATTCTCCCCGCTTTAGGATTCTGTTCCTACGTCCGCTCCCCCTACCTTGCTCTTAGTACTGATTTCACTGCTCTGGGAACTGCTGCTACTGTGCCGTTTTTTGCCTTTCCGAAACATTTTTCACCGTCGCTCGATACAGAGGAGCTCCCCCTGGAAGGACAAACGGTAGTTAGTCACGGCAGGAGAAATAACCTCCTGTCACTTTACGCATCGCAGGAATAAAGATCGCCAATTCCTTCTGGGTCCTCTCACCGGAAACGAATATTCTCCTTCGACCACGGAAGTCGGAGGCTGCTGTTTCGTTCTTTTTTCTTTTTAAATTTGAAAAATCTGACGCAATGAACCAGAAGGACAGAAACCTTCCTGGCCTATCCAGGGGCGTGAGAAGCATCGTTCTCAGGGGTGACACACACACACACACACACACACACACACACAATCTACTCCTCAAAACACTCAAGTGCCTCACCGCTCTTTAATCAGTTCAAGACCTTAGTAAAACATGTGACGTATTAGCTGACCAACCAAGGCACTGAGATTCAGCTGCTGTCTCAGGGTCACATCCTGTGAATGGTCGGGCTTAGAACGGAAGCCCAGAAATGCGCACTTTTCTCCAGGTCTGGAGCGAATTTTAAGAAAAAACTGACATAAAAACATTCCAAGGTGCCAGCTCTCCCCTCCGCACTCTCGTGAGGCCAAGGAAGGAGGCGGCCTTGAGTCTTCCAGAGTCAGTCTTGGATATATCTTTTTCTTAGGTAATAATTAACGCCTTGGAAGCAAAATTTATACTTGCCTGTTTCACAGGAGCACATCTATTATAGTTGAAAAATTGCTAAGTAACCTGCATGGCAATGCTTCATAGTTCACGTGCTTCCAAATGCATCATGTCACTGTTCTCACGGCAACCTGGTGACACATTCATTTGCTCCAGATGTTGTTTTAAGGGTTTCCCTCATCTGTGCCGCATATTATGCTAGGGACTTATAGAAGGTAGGTTATAATCTGCATTTTATAGATGAGGGAACTGTGACCCATCTTTCAGGAGGATTTATGAGTAAGATAACCTAACCAATTTTTACTAAGGACTGGATCCTACCAAGGGAACAAGGGAATCTGCTTACGGTAGAACGAATACTATTTTATTGTCTTCAAAGCTCCCACAGACGGCCGTGTGCACAGAGAGCTTCCTGTCATTCCGACACGATCAGTTCTTTTCAGAAAAACAAGGTACCTGATGAAGGAACAAGAATGAATAAATCGTGGGGTGGTCACTGAATGTCCCTGCTCCCATGAGAAGTTTCTCCCACTCTATCTGGAGACCTCATCATTCTCAGGCCACTCACCAGTGTCTGTCCTTAGGCCACTTGCCCAAGACTGAGTTCCAAGCCCAAGCTTTTTCACTAGTTCCATCATCCAACTTATTTCTACATTTTTGATTCATCTGTGGAGTAGCAAGAAAATCTGATTCGTTCATTCATTCCTGGGTACCCAGTGAGCGCCTTTTAGATGCTGGGGCAGTGAATAAGTCAGGTAAAGGCCCTGACCTCAGGAGGCCCATTCTCAGAAAGATGAGACAGACCAGCAAGAAAACCGAATACACACACATTGTTAGGAAAGAACTGTTATGAGGGAAATGAAGGCAAGCTCAGGAGACGCAGCTGATGGAAGGAAGGGTGAGCACATTAGAAAAAGATGCTCCGAGGAAGTGAGCAATAAGGAGACGTGAAGAAGGAAAGGAGGGTGGCCGCACAGGTGCGGAGGAAAAGCAGTCCAGCAGAGAGCAGGGCAAGTGCAAAGGTCCTGAGGGCACACGTCTGCTGCCAGGAACAGCGAGAGGCCACCTTGGCTTTCACGGGAGCAGGAGGGAGAGGGACAGATGAACAGAAAGGTGCAAGGGGGCTTTGCAAACCACAACAAAAGTCTGGGGGTTGGGTTTAACAGCAAGACTCCAGAGGCTGTTAAAAGGCAGTCAAGGGATAGGATCAGACTTCTGTTTTAGAAAGATGACTGGCTGTGGGTAGAGAACCAGCCGCAGAAGGTGTAAGTAAAAGGAGGGAGCCTAGCAGGCTACTGAAGATCATTTGCTGCCACCGATCACCTTGCATTCATGGGATGCTTTTCAGTAAGAACAAGATGGCAAGAGAGCCTTATTCCAAAGTCTGCACAAACTGGGTTACCCTAGCAGCATAAAGCACCATGTTAGCAGTCTCTGTAAGTCAAAATATTGCACAGCACATTTAAGGACATTATATCTTAAGTGTGTGTGTGTGTGTGTGTGTGTGTGTGTGTGTGTGTATGTTTCAATATACAACAATTTTAAACATGACTTTAAAATAAAATTTTATGCCATCCCTAGTGAAATCCTGAAGCATCCCTTCAAGTCCCTGGAATACTGGAATGCTTTGGAAATCGGCACACTGGCACAATCACGCCTTTGCTGCTCCTTAAGACTTTCTTTCCACCACCGATTGAGAAGCTGAGGGAGGGAAAGGCACTTATTAAAGTCTTTGATATCTGCTGCTATTTTGATGCATGTTCTGGAGCAAATTATTCTTGTCTCTAAATTATTCACGCACACAAATGAGGCCAAAGATACAGATTGTCACTTGGATGTTCCAAACTTACCAAATGCAAAAAATGGCTGAAGCAAACGCTTCACCTTCCCTTCCGTAACTGCTCTGCTCCTCTCCTTTCCCTTTCAGTAAGTTATTATTATTTCTGGTGGAAACCAGGAAGTCATCAACTCCGCAATGTCCTCCAAGCCCCACCTCCAATAAAATACTAAGATCTGCTGAACAAACCTCCTGAACCGTTGGCTCATCCACACCTCTAACAGGTGCATGCCATCACTAGCCCGCTGCTGGGTATAATCACTTTCATCACCTGATGAAAGCAGTGCGTCCCCAACCCACAGCAAGACACAGATGCACAGAGTTTGGCATGCGACTTAAGGAAGGAATTCATGTCCCAACGGGACTCCTTGCCACTTTAAACCTACTACCAACCTCCAGCTAAAAAGAGTTCTTTAAAACTCAAATCTGATGCCAATAATGTGCTTAAAATCTTTCACTGGCTCTCCAAAGTTAGAGTGGAGTCAAAGCTCTTGGCCAGGACATGCAAGGTCCTCCGTGACGGGGGCTCCTATCGACCTCTCCAGTCGCGTCTTCCACGACCAGCTTCACAGGTTCATCTCGAAGGAATGCAAAGAGCAGGCACACGGCTCCCTGTTTCCATGCTTTGCTCCTGCCATTCTGTCTGCCTCAGACGCCCTTCCACCTTTTTATTCAGTCAGCTAACTTTACTCACCTTTCAAGACTCTGTTCAGGCTTCTTCTTTACTAGAAAGCCTCCTCTGGACCTCCAGGTTGGGCTAAGGGACCGGCACTGCACAGCTTGAGCATATACACCCTGGTCATAGCACCAGCCAGCTATTGCCCACTTGGAACTATCTTACTCTATTTAACTTGGAACTCTCTCAACTGTGAGCTCCTCAAAGATGGGGGCTAGGTATTTCATCTGTGTACCCAACGTCTGGCACAGACTGGCAAAGGACACGTTTAATGAACTGAAGAACCTTCTCCCAGATACCAATTTCCTGTCCTGAACACCTACCGTGTGCCTCCCAGTGCTGGGCGCTATACAAACCTGTAACCCTCGCTACTGACCAGCAAGGCTGCAGTATCACAGCCCCTTTTCAAAAGAAGAAGCCAAAACTCTAAGCGTCTTGCCCCAGGTCGCTAGGCTAATAATGGGTGGGGCCAAGTTTGGAACCTAAGACAGACCCGACCGCCGAAGCTCTTTCCAGACCCCACCCTGCTTCCCACGTAGTCCGCACTGTTGTGTTGCGCCTGCCACGTGCAGGTGCGCAGGACGAAAGCAAACAGGACAGACACCACGCCGGCCCTTCGCGGTGGGGGAAGGGGGCTGGAGCCGTGGAGAAACCAAGAGGAGCCGGCACAAAAAGACAGCGCTCCTCACGGCCCCACAAAGCGGAGTCCGACTCCGGAAGCAGCCCCGCGGAGGCTCCCACTCCTGTCTCCGTGTCCGACGGGACCGATCCACACACGACACCTGCCGTCACAAGCGCTGCAGTCCCACCCCAAACAGGAACCTGGCACCTGAGGCACCGCATCCTCCCGCAGGCCCGGGCCTGCTCCTCCACTCCCGCCGCCCGCTCCGCGCCACCTGGGGACTCGGGTCCCCGGCCCCGGGAAGGCGGGTCCCGGGGGAGACCGCAGCCCCCGCGGCCCCACCCATCCGCCCTACCGCGGGCCTCCCCGCCGGCACCGCCTTCGGGACCCGCGTTCCCGGCCAGGCTCAGTCCGGGACCGGCCAGGGCCCGGCTCTCACCTCACAGCCTCTGGCCCGCCCCTGGGGCCGCCTGCGGTCGGGGTCAGACGCCCACAGCCCAGGCAGCGGACGCTGGGGCAGCCACTCCAGTTCGAATTCCAGTGCCAGCTTTTCCGGCGCCCCAGGCCCCGCCCGCCGGGCCCCGCCCCCGAGACGTCGCGCAGGCGCAGAACTGACCCCGCCCCAGGTTTCCGGACTCCGCTGAGGGGAGGAACCTCGCGTCCCGGTTTCTCCGACCGGAAGTCGGGGGGAGGAGCTTAGTGTCGCGGGCGCCGGAGGGCCGGAAGTTGTGCTTTGGATGGATGGGCTTCTCCTACCTGTGGTTCCCCGAGGTTCTGCTTCCAATTTAGAAAGACTCCGTGACCTGATCCTCAGCCCCGCTTCGCCTGCCGACTTCCGAGATGTCTGCGATTCCTGCTGAGGAAAGTGACCAGCTGCTGATCCGACCCCTGTAAGGGACCAGCGCGAGAGGGAATGAAGCCACGGGCTGTGAGAGGCGAGGAGGGGTAACCGGATGTTTGGCCGCCTCAGTCGCCCGCCCGCACGCTCGCAGGCCTCGGGAGCCTGCTCTTGGTCCGCAGTTGCGGGCCAGGCCTCTCGGGCTGAAGGGGTTTGGAGAACTGTGGAACGGAACGGGCCTGCTAGGTTGAATGGGACTTTGCTTTTTCTTCAGTCTCAGGGGAGAGTGTGTGGGAGTTGGGGGCGGGAAAAGATGTCTCTTTGGGCCGCTGGGCGCTTTCCTAGACGCTAAAGAGTGGAAGCGGCAATGCAGATGACGGCAGGATGAGACGAGGACCTGGGTTAAGCTCTGGCAGGTGTGAAGAAGAGCCAGATCTGTTTCTTACGTTACCTCCAGGACTTGACATTTGCCAGGATGTGAAAGAGGAAATAAATGAGCCCTGAGTTTTGACCTTCTGACTTCAGACCCCAGCAGAATAAGGAAGGGAGAAAGAGGAGAAAGAGCAGAGATGTGAAGGACAGAGACTCAAACCTTAATTGTCCACGAGAGAAGGCTATAGTCTTTGAGTGGAGCTGGCCTTCTGCCAGAGAAACACTTCACAGATCTAGAATGCTGCTTAGAACTTAGACAAAGTGGAGAACTTTGTCCTACAGATGAGCGGTTTGCGTTCACAAATGCATGTTTAGGTAGAAGTTAGCATCGCATTAACTCGTGCATTTTTCAAAAGGTAGACAGTGTCCCTGCATCCATCCAGTAAGGATTAGTTGAGCACCTACCGGAGACATAACACAGGTTCCCCACTGCTTAGTTCACACCTGTCCTCTCTCCCTGTGTTCAGCGAACACTGAGCAAGTGTCAAGCATCACACTAGGCACTAAGACAGCGCTGAGTTAACTGAATTCACTCTTTTGGTAGGAATAGCAACGCGAAGTGAAAAGTTCTGGAGAGATCGTTTGGAACAATAGGAGACCATTACTTCGGGGTCAGACGTGGAATTCAGTCCCTACTCTCATTTGCTAGGACAGCAACCTCACTGAACCCATTTCTTCACGTTTAGATAATATAGCAACACATTGCAAGGAGTGAAGCTCATAGTAGGTGCTCAGTAAATGGTAACTTAGAAGAGTACCGATAGGCATTGCACTGAGTGCTGGGAGACTACGGAAAAGGGATTTCTAACAAGCTGACAAGCAAAACCTAGCTCCCGTATCCCGGCGGATGCAGTGCTGAGTCCTAAAGAATAAGTAGGAATTAAAGACCGGTAAGGTGTCGGGCAAGGATGTTCCAGGCAGAGGAAGTGGCCCATGTGAAAAAGTGGTCACAGTGTGTGGCTGGTTTCCTCATGGCCGTGGCTGAAAGATGAGCTGGTGAGGTGGGAGAAAGGCTGTCAGGGACCAGTTTATGGAGGACTCTGTATACATACTAAGGAGTTTGGGTGTTTGTCATGTCAGTTCTAGAGAGCCAATGAAGGCTTTAAGCATGGATGAGATACAGTGGGAATTCGGCTTTAGGAAGATCGCTCCTAAGGATCTTCTCGCTTTAGGAAGATCTCTCCTAAGATCCCTCCTTTAGGAAGATCTGCTCCAGCAGTGTAGCAGATGAGTGAGTTCAGTGGAGGGAATCCAGGAGGAATGTAATGGAAATAATCCAAGTAAAAAGCAGTGAGGGCTTGGCAGGAATGAGATGAGCATTGAATGAATTGGAAAGTAGGTTTCAGAGAGTAAGGAGGTGACATCTTTACAGCTTTGTAGCTGATCAGATGTATTGGAAGGGGCAGTTGTGGAGAGGAGTGTTAGGAGGTCTTGGGTTCCTAAGCTGAGCAGCTGGTAAGGGGTCGTGTTAGTCACTTGAGTACAGGAGCTGGGGCAGTTCTGGAGTAAAGGTGGGAGTTCTGCTGTGTTATAACAGCTTTATTGAGATACGATTTACATACCATACGGCTCGTTAAAAGTGTACAATTCAGTGGTTTCTAGTATATTCAGAGTTGTAAGACCATCACCACTAATTCCAGAGCATTGTCATCATGCCGAATATAAGCTCTGTACCCATTAGCAGTCACCCCCATGTCCTCCCAACTTCCCCAGCTCCTGGCCACCATTACTCTGCTGTCCTTCTCTACAGATTTGCCAATTCTGGACATCTCACTTAAATGGGATCATATGTAACCTTTTGTGACTGGCTTTGACTTCTTTCACTTAGCCTTATGTTTCCAAGGTTTATGATTTGGAAGTTTTTAGTCATTCAGCAAGAATTTCTTGAGATTTACCACATTCCAGGTGCTACAGCTAAATAGTGTGAGAAAGACAATGTCTCTGCTCTTAGGGAGCCTTCATTTTAATAGAAACAAACCGTAAGTAAGTGGATATAGTAACCTCGTGTTAGTATAAATGTTGTGATAGGTAGAGTTGTGCGAAGGGCAAAGGAGAGGAGGTAGTCAAGAGGAGGCCTCAGAAGGTGACATTTGGACGGAGATCCAGATGGTGCAAAGGAGCCAATCGTGTCAACATCTGAGGGCAGAGCATTCTAGGGAAAAAGAGCAAGGACAAGGGACTTGAGGTGAAGACGAGTTTGGTGTATTTGACCATGAGGTGCCTGTGGGATTTGCCAGTAGAAATACCTAACCGCCTACAAGTACAGACTTGGAACTCATCAGCATGTCACACGTGTGGGACCGAAGATCACGGAGCCTGAGAAGAGGGCCGAGGAGAGGCCCGTGCAGTGTCAACGTTTGAAGTGTGGGCAGAGGCCTGTGAGTGTAGGGAAACTCCAGAGGAAAACCAGTGAGACAGAGGAGAGCGTGACTCAGAAACACCAAGGGAGAAGAGCCCAAAATCCCAGGCCGGCTTGAACGGCGAGGAGCCGCCGAGAGGCCAGCGGCAGGGAGTGTGCGGGGCTCTCAGGAGGCGGCCGCGCAGAGGGTGGCGTGGGAACCGAGGGGAATCAGAAGGGAGGCCTTTTAATGTTAGGGTGAGAACGCCGCAGCAGGTCTGGGTCGTGATGCAAAAGTAGGCGGGAGGGGAGGCGTCCAGGGCCTCCGGAGGACAGAGCGTGCAGAGCGGACATCCGTGGTGGCAAGGTCAGCCTTGGACAGAAAGAGAGCTCTGTTGTGTTGCTACAGGAGAAATGGAGGGGAAATATGTGGGTTAGTTGGGAGGTGAAGTTGAGGAAACTGGCAAACAAGCTGTATGTTTTTTTAACATTTATTTATTTATTTTGGAGAGACAGAAAGAAACAGAGTGTAAGCGCGGGAGGGGGAGTCACAGACTCCGAAGGAGGCTCCAGCTGTCAGCCCAGAGCCCGATGCGCGGCTCGAACCCACGAACCATGAGACCATGACCTGAGCCGAAGGCTGAGCCCCCCAGGCGCCCCTAAGCTGTATGTTTTTTGATGCAGAGAAGGCCCCTGCCTCAAGTGAAGAAGAAAGAAGGTTGGGAAAGTTAGGAAAGAGGACAGAGTTTGAAATCGTCGCTGTGGAAACTCTTAAGAGAAAACTGAGCTGGGGACACCTAAGAAGTTGCCTAGAGGGCCAGTTAACGTGGGCGGCCAGGAACTCATGGCAGCACCACGGTTGTTTGATTTTTGTTCATCAGAGTCCCCCTGGATGGTAGGATCTCCATTTGGAGATGGAGCCGCCCCATGTCTGTCTCCCAGTGAGTGGACCGAGGTCCTTGAAGTCAGGGTCCGTGTAACAGGCATTTCCGTATGCGAGGCACGTAGAGTACAGTGCTTGACGTTCAGGGAGTGAATTCAGTGTTACCTAGAATGGGTGGGAAAAGGTATCAGAGAAGGTGAGGGACTGGAAAAAATGGGTGGGGCTTAGCTTCAGGCGCATCTTAGGATAATTGGAAATTAAGGCTGTTTTACTCATTTAGGGAGAAAGGAGAATAGCCTAATCACTTGGCATCCAACACCCTGAAATAACAAACTAGAGGGAAAAAGGACTGAGGTTCACAGCCAGGAATAAAATAAGTCTATTTAAATCTAAGCTATGTAGTAAATGCATGATTTTCCTAAAGAAAATGAAAGAATTTGGAAGTTCTTACGGGTTCACACTCAAGTGCTGATCCTAAAAGTATGACCAGATAATCTGCATAACCGCTAGATTACATTTCCGTTAACATCATAATTTAGCCCTAACATTCCGAAGATTGGATTTAACCTTGGGCTTCACGTATCTGCACCGTCTCCTCTCAAGTTTTAGCAACTGCGAAATCCCTGAACTCCCAAGGGTTAAGTTCCATCTTTTCCCACACTGACACCGCTCTTCCCTATCTTTGTAAGTTTCTAGAACTCTTACCTGCCTCAGATAAGTGTTATCATCAAAGTGGGGCAGTATTTAAGTTGTAAAAAAGAAAGTTTGGATTTATTGGGCTTGATTTTGGTTGTTTCTAATCATTTTTACTTCTCCCCTTGAATGTTTGCAGTGGAGCTGGGCAAGAAGTAGGAAGATCATGTATTATCCTGGAGTTCAAAGGAAGAAAAATAATGGTAATTATTTTGTAGGGAGGTTAATAGTACAGCTGTGTCTGCATTGGGGGTTAGGTCTTTCCTGGTACTGTAGCTGTCTGTTCAGCTCCCAGAAAAATGTCATAGTTTGTATATGTAGCCTGTGCTGCGTAATGTTAATGTGAATAACGTAGACTTCTGTTTAGTAATTTGACGAAACGTTAAGTTAACTGAGAAGATGTATTCTAAAATTGTAGAATTGTCAACCAGGTCCCTCTTCTGCTCATGGAGGGTCGGGTCAAACCAACTGGCCCCACCCGCCGTGGAGGACAGCCAAGGAACTGAGTGCCGGAACAGGTGCAGAGCCCCAGCCACCCCCATGCTGCCCGGGATGATAGAGCCCTGGTTCGGCAGTGTAGATACCGAAGTTCGGGGGCCCCTGACCTTGGGCAAGGCAGTCTGCCCCTCTATGCCCATTTCCTTGTCTGAAAGACGGGAGATGATCTACAGAGTCCCCACTAGAAAGGCATTTCAGTGGCTCATCTTGTTCCTGTGGTTCCACTTCTCTTGCTTCTCCCAATCATTGAAGAACAGGCATGTGCCAGATACTGTCATCTTTTTAGTCATTTATTGTATGAATGTAATGCCCCCAAAATGAGTAGGTAACTCATTAATGACTGACTTTTAAGAACTCATTCCCTAATACGTTAAAATACTTATGTTGCCCTGACCCGGTCGGTTTCCCATTTTTGATTAGCATCTTCTCACAATAATCAGGTCTGGTAGTAGTGAATCTCTGAACTTAAAATGCCCCCCATGTTCTGATAACCAAGGTTTTTGAAAAAGAGTTCGTGCATTGTTAGTTTGCATTCACAAAACCAGCTGAAGAGAAGGTGTCTTAGATCTTGTTTCCTATGACTGAAATGTGGGCTGTGTTTTATGTTTGAGAAGTTAGAATTGTTAACGGCATCTGTGCCACGTTGACTAACAACTGGATTCCAGATGTCAGTGTATACAGTCCGTCTTGATGGCGTGTGTGATGGATTTGTTATAAATACTGTTTATTAAATAAGTTTTAATAACGTGTAGGAAACTGTGATCCTTTTTTCTCTTTCAGTTGGACTGCGGGATCCACCCTGGCCTGGAAGGAATGGATGCGCTTCCTTATATTGATTTAATTGACCCCGCTGAGATTGATCTCCTGTTAATTAGTCAGTAGGTCCTTTTCTTTACTCATGACACGGTTTTCCAAGAACTTTCACTCTAAAGATCATTATCAGATTTTAACACTACTAGGAGTCATATTGCAGTCGGGTAGGACAACACTCCCTCTTGGCATCATGGGTTCGAGACACTTATGGGGCTCCTGGGTGGCTCATTGGGTTAAGCATCTGTCTCTTGACCCGGGGACAGGTCATGCTCTCACGTTCACGAAATTAAGCCCCGCATCGGGCTCTGTGCTGACAGAATGAAGCCTGCTTGGGATTCTCTCTCTCTCCCTCTTTCTCTCTGCCCCTCCTGAATTCCTGCCCCCTTGTGTGCACATGTGCGTGCGCTCTCTCTCTCTCTCTCTCTCTCTCACTCACTCACTCAGAATAAATAAGTTTAACGTTAGAGACACTTATTCTGAAAAACTTACTTTCCTGCTTGTAGAGTACGTGAGAAAGAGATAGCATACACTTTGGATCAGCGTAAAACTTGAGACCAAGAAAGCCCTTTCGCAGAATATCTCCTTGAGGTCACTGTCCTTGACACACCTTATAGGAACTTCATTTGTAAATGTTTTGGCTTCATACCACTGAAGTGCTTATTATGATTCTGGCTGTCAAGAGGAGGTTTGGGTATGTTCCTCCTTCTGTAATTATCATTGGTAAATGTTTTGATGTTTAAAAAATACTTCCAGTGTCGTCTGTATGGTAGACCTGGATGCATTATTCCTTCCCTCTGCATATAACCTAGCCTTGGTGTTCTGAAAGTATCCATATGCCGTTGTTACATAGAACTTTGCTGCACAGTCAGCAGCAGTTTGATTTCAGGTGGTATTTGATGGATAATACTTTAAGAATTGACAGAACCTGGGGCGCCTGGGTGGCTCAGTCGGTTAAGCGTCTGACTTCAGCTCAGGTCATGATCTCGCGGTTCGTGAGTTCAAGCCCCGCGTCGGTCTCTGTGCTGACGGCTCAGAGCCTGGGGCCTGTTTCCGATTCTGTGTCTCCCTCTCTCTCTCTGACCCTCCCCTGTTCATGCTCTGTCTCTCTCTGTCTCAAAAATAAATAAACGTTAAAAAAATTTTAAAATAAAAAAATAGAATTGACAGAATTTTCTTGTTTCTTTTTAAGTTTCCATCTGGATCACTGTGGAGCTTTGCCCTGGTTTCTACAGAAGACAAGTTTCAAAGGAAGGACATTTATGACTCACGCTACAAAAGCTATTTATAGATGGCTTCTCTCAGATTATGTCAAAGTTAGGTAAATACCTCTATTAGATTTATACAGGGATTTGATTCTACAGAATACATATAGTTCAAGATATGGACCTTTTTATGTTTTGAAGTGAGACACTCTTTTTATTCACAAGGATGTCATTCATTTGTCAGTATCAACTCCTCAGATACCCAGCATGTACCTAGCACCTTCCTGGCCATAAAGTCTTTATGAACTTTTTACATCCTTTTGAATCTTTGTAATTTAAGTGAATTATAAGGTATGTTAGCAGTATTCTATAAACAGAATTTTATGATTTTATTAAAATTTAAGATCAGGTACATGATACAGTGACATATACTGAAATGTTATTTTAGACTATTTGATCAAAGCACATTACCGTCAGAAATGAAAGTTTCCCGAGGAAGGTTTTTCCAGTTTTAAGAGGTTAATCAGACAAGCTACAAGTATTTTTGTGATACGTACAGCATACGTTTTTAGCCTTGGAAAGCTTACTGTTTAATTTGTATATTCCAGGAGTAGCTTGGATACAATTTATTACTCTTCACATATAAATACAAAAGAATGGAAGAGGTGCCCTTAGTAATAATTATTCTGCTTAACACTTGAATGATATTTACCATGTGCAGACACAGTCCGCACTCCTCAGCATGTTAACTCATTTAATCTTCATATCAACTTCATGATGCACGTTCTGTTAAGAATCCCATTGTCCAGGTGATGGACCGGAGGCACAGAGAGGCTAGGTGACGTGCCTGTGATGGTTATAGTAAGAGACAAAGCTACGATTTAGACCCAAGCAATCTGGCACTGGAGTCCGTGTCCTTAGCCACCACTCCCTTTTGCTTTTTTGGAAGTACATTAGTATAATTTTCAGGAGAAAACTTACACTACCCTTTTTAGAGAAATCTCACATCCTGATATGAGAATCTCTGTTCAATGTATATGTGCGAGTTTATCACTGGGGAGTGTCGGGGCAGAAAAAGACGTGGAGAAATACCATCATAGAGTACTTAGCCTTAACTTACTATGTACTTTGCTTAAAATCATGTTTTGTAGCTGTATACACCAAACATTTTTATTATTATAATTGCAGAATTAAAAAATGTCCGAGAGATTCTAAATAGTGTAATCCTTGAGGTGAAATAACTTTGTGGCTCCTTCATTCACAGTCTCTGAGTTTCAAGAGTTTAAAAAATCTGACTTTCAGTTTTTTCTCATTGACATCTGACAATTTAGTAACATATCAGCAGATGACATGCTGTACACGGAGACAGATTTGGAAGAGAGCATGGACAAAATCGAAACCATCAACTTTCATGAAGTTAAAGAAGTTGCAGGAATCAAGTTTTGGTGTTACCATGCAGGCCACGTTCTAGGAGCTGCCATGTTCATGATTGAGATCGCGGGCGTGAAGGTACCTTTGCTCTGGCAACTTCCTCCCCAGAAGTAATGAGTGCAGAGCTTTGTGCCAGCAAGCGATACTGAAGAAAGTTCCGTAAGACTTGCAGAGTGCTACACACTGAAGCAAGGATAAAATTAAATTGAGACTTCTTCCTTTTAAATATCACAGTTCATACCCCCACAGTACAACTTCCTCTATCGCGATTATGAAAAGTAAAATAAGCTCCTTAAAAGACTAACGTTCTTTCACAATATTATAGGATCAGTTCCTTTCCAGCGTCCTTTAGGAGAATGATGAGGGCAGAACTTTCTTCCTGGCTGCACCTATTTAACAGCAAACTGTGATTTGGCATTCACGTGTAAGCCCCTGAAGGGGGTGCTGCATGAGTGACAGGTGTTAATCAGAACAGATCCTTGCCGCCATCCTTGAGGAAAAAAGACAAAGGGAGTCAATGAACTTGTCAAAAACTGGTGGATGGCCGCACCAGCACTTACTTCCGGTGCACGTTGGATCACTTGGGGAGCCTTATTAAAAACACTCATTGAATCAATTTGAGGGTGTGGCTTTGCCCTTTTTTTTTTCTTTTTAAGTTTTCTAGGTGATTCCTATGTGTAGGCAGAGCTGAGAATCGATAGTCCGGCGTAATATTGTCCTGAATAGTTAGCAGCTGCTCATAGATGTGAAACGTTTACATATCGAGTTATACTAAGTATTGCTAAATCATTTATCCTTACTGTTTGCTCAGAGGCACAAAAAATAAGTAGAGAATAACACTAAGGCAGATCGATATTCCCATGTGAAACTTGGTGCTTACCCTCCTATGATTTTTATCCTCCATTTTACATGGTTTTTCCATATACCTCAGTAGATTTCTTTCCTCATCATGCCCTTTTCCTCTTGGGTGTTCAGAGCACCTTCTCAAGTTTATTAATACACGGGTTACCTGTGCTGGGTGCGTCTGGGAGTGTATCATTCCCCCAAGTTAAGAGGGAATAATTGAAACACTGGATGGTTTATGACTGAACTAAGTTAAACACTTTGAATTATTAATATTGCATCTAAGTTTCATCCCTTGTGGGCTGTTGTTTCTACTGAAATTCACCTTCAGATTTTATGAGCTAAATATATTTACTAGTAAAACAAAGCCTTCCAAATCCTGACTTTCTAGCTTCGTTTTTTTCACAGCTTTTGTACACAGGTGATTTCTCAAGACAAGAAGATAGACACTTAATGGCAGCTGAAATTCCGAATATTAAACCTGACATTCTCATTATTGTAAGTGTTAGTGTGGTGTATTTTATTTTATTATTTGCTTAAATGTTTATTTGTTTATTTTGAGAGAGAGAAGGCGAGAGAAAGTGTGGGTGGGGGAGGGGCAGAGAGAGAGAGAATCCCAAGTTGGCAGCTCAGAGCAGACATGGGCCTTGAACCCACAAACTGTAAGATCATGACCTGAGCCAAAGTTGGATGCTTAACCAACGCCACCCAGGCGTCCCAGTCCTGATGCCATTTTCTAAAAGTCTCTTACTGCTTGGCCAGATCTGAATTCTAACATTTTTATTTGCTCTTTTTTTTCCAATTAGTATTATAACAGTATGTGTTCAAGTAAATGGCATGTTAATGGAGAAACGAGTCACTTTGCTTCTGCATTTTATTGATGTTTCACTTTTGTATTCTTTGAGAATCGTCAATCTTGGTCTCCTACTTCTAATGTGTTATTTAGGAATCTACGTATGGGACGCACATCCATGAGAAGCGTGAAGAGAGAGAAGCAAGATTCTGTAACACTGTTCATGACATTGTAAACAGAGGGGGCAGAGGCCTCATTCCCGTCTTTGCTCTTGGAAGGGCTCAGGAGCTGCTCTTGATCTTAGGTATGCTTTTCCTTTTTATTTGGGGGATTTTCGTAATCTTGGAGTGTGGCTCTATCAAGATAATTGCCTGGCCTTGGCTAGATCATTCTGTCTTTCCAGGCTTCAGTTTCTGCATCTAAAAGCAGATGTGGAGCTATAAAAGCCCCGAGAAACAGTGGCCCTTGGGCGCTGCTACTGGGAATATAAATATTTCCCCCTTCTGTTTGCCATCAGCCTCAGAATTCTCTGCAGTGAGCTCAGAAGTCTGAAAAACCTGCTACCCTTTGGTCCAGCAGTACCACGTGTGGGAAATAAATGATGTAAAGACAATTTTATGAATAAGAGTAATCATTGCTTCAGTAGTTTTAAAGAAATATCATGTCAGTAAATATCACCTTGTAGGAAAAAATCATGTCACAGATGAGTAATTATATGTTGGCACATAAAATGCATATGGACATATATAAAATATATATAATTGGACCAGTGGGTCTGGGCGGCTTTCTGTTAAACGTCTGACTCTTGATCTTAGCTCAGGTCTTGATCTCAGGATCGTGAGTTCAAGCCCCACAGAGCCTACCTAAAAAAAAAAAAAAAGAAAAAGGAAAAAATTAATTGGAATCAGAAGGTTAGAGTTCAGAACAGTATGTTCTCTGATCCTATTTAAAAATATACAAATAGGGCTGCCTGGCGGGCTCAGTTGGTAGAGCATGAGACTTTTGATCTCGAGATTCTAAGTTCAATCCCCACTTTGGATGTATAGGTTACTTAAGACTAAAATCTTAAAAAACAATACACCAGTGACTGGAAAGATGTTAAGCCTGCGTAATGAGAAAGTGGATGATTTCTTTTTTTATTTTCTGCTTTTCTCTACTTTGCAAATACTTCAATGAGCATGTATAAATTTTTGGGTACCACTCTTCGCATGTATTTATATTTAACGATTCTAACTCAGACATTCTGTGGTGCTATTTGGGGAAAGCACTCTTCTTAAAGACTGAGCGCCTTGTGTGTAAAGAGCTTCAGTGCAAAGAACTAGAAATGGTCACATCAAGCTGTTGCTCTCAGCTCTCCCATCTCTAGGATGATGCGGATAAGTCTGTCCCTGTTACACTGACAAGGAAAACAAGGAAAAACGGAGTAAATGACCTCAGCTCAAAAGCTGATCTGTGAGAGAGATCAGACATAGTAGGACTGCATTTTCTGCGCCCTAAGCCAATCCAATGTTCTTTTGCTCCTTTTTTCTTAATTTTTTTTAACGCTTATTTATTATTGAGAGAGCGAGAGAGAGCATGAGCAGGGGAGGGGCAGAGAGAGGAGGAGACACAGAATCCGAAGGAGGCTCCAGACTCTGAGCCCGATGTAGGACTCAAAAAACCCCGTGAGATCATGACCTGAGCCGAAGTCAGACACTTAAGTGACTGAGCCACCCAGGCGCCCCTCTTGCTTCTTTTTTCTTTTTTCTAACTGCAAGTCAAATTTGCCCTCAGAAGTCTCAAACTAAAACGTCTCCGTAACAAAGTAATTTGAAGAACAGAAGAAATTGGGAAGCTGAAGCCATGGCTGTTACCATCAAATTGGGTCACCAGATTCAGCACATAAAAATATAGGACACCCGGGGGCGCCTGGGTGGCGCAGTCGGTTAAGCGTCCGACTTCAGCCAGGTCACGATCTCGCAGTCCGGGAGTTCGAGCCCCGCGTCAGGCTCTGGGCTGATGGCTCAGAGCCTGGAGCCTGTTTCCGATTCTGTGTCTCCCTCTCTCTCTGCTCCTCCCCCGTTCATGCTCTGTCTCTCTCTGTCCCAAAAATAAATAAACGTTGAAAAAAAAAAAAATATAGGACACCCAGTTAAATTTTAACATCAGAAAAATAATGAAGAATATTTTAGCACAAGTGTCTCAAAGATTTAGTAACCTATTTTTATACCGAAAATCTTGTGTTTTTTATCTGAAATTCAAGTTTAATTTGGCATTTGATAATTTTACCTGGCAAGTCTGCCATCAGAGCATATATTGCGAATCCTCCTCTATGCAATTGGTTGTTCCTTTTCCCCTAAATTCTCCCTTGTGATATAGTATTAACAGAAAGAGGGCAGCCATTTGAATGAGTGGTTTCAAATCTCATCTGTGTTCTAGCCGTGTGACCTTGAGCAAGTTACTCAACTTTCTTTGATATTTAAAATGTATCCACAAAAATACACACACACACAAATAGGAGATGTGATGTGATCTTGGGATGCAGTAGGCAATGCAAGGTATTTGAGAAATAAAAGAGTATGTGAAAACTTAGGCAGCATTAAAATTTTTAATTTCACCAGTAAAAACACGAGCAGAATAAAGCAAAGGGCGAAGCAGGAAATATATTTGTAACCTACATGACAGAAGTCCCTGTCCTTTATATAGAGTTTCTACTTATAAATCAAGTAGGAAAATACCATTCCCACACTCATCAACCTTTTTTCAGCCTCAGTTTCCTAATCTATAAGATAGAGATGAATTGTTTTAAAAATTAGAAATAATAAATGTAAATAGCATACTAGGCATTTAATGCATTTTCTAAATGCAGGTACACCTAGGAGAACAAATGATACCTTTTGACCATGCTACTCTTATAATATTTTGGGATTTAATGAGAGTTTTCTTGTAAAATGAGCCTTCCTTTAAAGATACATTGTGTATGTTAGGGGCACCTGGGTGGCTCAGCGGTTGAGCGTCTGACTTTGGCTCAGGTCATGATCTCGCAGTTCATGGGTTCAAGCCCCATGTTGGGCTCTGTGCTGACAGCTCAGAGCCTGGAGCCTGCTTCGGATTCTGTGTCTCCCTCTCTCTCTCTGCCCCTCCCCTGCTCATGCTCTGTCTCTGTCTCTCTCTCTCTCTCTCTTTCAGAAATAACCATTAAAAAGAAAAAAAGAAACACAATTTGTAAGCATATATTGCCAACAGGTTTTATTTTTTTTAATGATTTGATGGTTTCTTTTTTTTTTTTTTAATTTTTTTAATGTTTATGTATTTTTGAGAGAGAGAGAAAAACAGAGTGTGAGCGCGGGAGGGGCAGAGGGAGAGACACAGAATCTGAAGCAGGCTCCAGGCTCTGAGCTGTCAGCACAGGGGCCCACATGGGGCTCGTGGGACTTGAACTCATGAGCCATAAGATCCTGACCTGAACTGAAGTCAGATTTTTTTTGAAGTCAGATTCTTAACCGACTGAGCCACCCAGATACCCCGACAGGTTTTGTTCATTATGAGAAACTGTTTAGCAGCTTTTCAAAAAAATATAGTCGTACAGTAATATTGTTTGTATGTGTTCAGAAACTATTTTAACTCTTTCGACAGTCCTGTTTTTTAACTGGCAAAGTTTAACTACACAAAGTCTAATTTTGATAAGTCTTTGAAATATTGAGAATACATTTTTATTTAAAATTGTCACAGGATTTAGTCTCTCGAAGGTAATGAGTTATGGTCTGTTACTCAGCTAAACTTCTACTGAGTCATTTTTAAAAGCTTCCACGTCAGGGCACCCGGATGGCTCAGTCCGTTAAGCGCTGACTTTGGTTTCAGCTCAGATCGTGGTCTCACTGTTAGTGAGTGTGAGTCCTGTGTCATGCTCCCCGTGGAGCCCAGAGCCTGCTTGGGAGTCTCAGTCTCTCCCTGTCTATCTGCCCCTCCCCGCCTTGTGCTTGCTCTCTCTCTCTCTCTCAAAATAAATTAATTAATTAATTAAAAAATAAAAGCTTCCATGGCTTGGGACTGTGATCACAGTCTTCTTTTTAGGTCTTGCACTAGTATTCAGAAATAAGTTTTGATGTTGTAAGTTTAAGTTAGTAAGGACCACGCTAATTTTTTTTGAACTCTTTAAAACATAGTTATGTGCCACAAAATGAAAAGGCAACCTACTAAATGGGAGAAAATGTTTACAAATCATGCATCTGATAAAGGGTTAATATCCAAAATATATGAAGAACTTACACAACTTAAAAAACGTGATTAAAAACGGGCAGGAGCCTGGAAGAAACATTTTTACAAAGAAGACATATAGATGGCCAACAGGCACATGAAAAGATACTCAGCATCACTAATCATCTAGGGAAATGCAAATCAGAACCACAGTGAGATACCGTCTCATACCTGCCAGATTGGCTATTATCAAAAAGACCAGCAAAGAAACAAAAAGATAAATGTTGGTCAGGATATAGAGAGAAGGAAACCGTCACACATTGTTGGTGGGAATGTGAATTGGTGCAGCCACTGAAAAACAGCGTGGAGTTTCCTCAAAAAATTAAAAAAAGAACTACCATACCATCCAGCAGTTCCACTTCTGGTTTTTGTGTTTTTTTTTTAAGTTTATTTATTTTAAGAGACAGAGTGTGTGAAGGGCAGAGAGAGAGAGGGAGAGAGAGAAAATCCCAAGCAAGCTCTGCACTGTCAGCACAGAGCCTGATGCAGGGCTCGAACTCATGAACCAGGAGATCATGACCTGAGCCGAGATCAAGAGTCAGACACTAAACTGACTGAGCCACCAGGCACCCCTTCTACTTCTGGGTTTTTATCCGAAGAAAATGAAAACACCAATTTAAAGACATATATGCACCCCTGTGCATTGCAGCATTATTTACAGTAGCTAAGACATGGAAATGCCCCACGTGTTCATTGATGAATGAGTGGACAGAGAAGATGTGGCACGCATATACAGTGGAGAATGTGACTCCACGTTAGAAAAGAACAAAGTCTTGCCATGTGCAACAACATGGATGGAACTGGAGGGTATTACATAGTGAAATAAGTCAGACAGAGAAAGACAAATACCGTATGACTTCACTTATGTGTACAGTCTAAAAAATAAAATGGGTGCCTAGGTGGTTCAGTCCATTAAGTGTCTGACTCTTAATTTCAGCTCAGGTCACTATCTCAACAGTTAGTGAGTCTGAGCCCTTCATTGGGCTCTGCATCGACAGCGAGGAACCTGCTTGGGATTCTCTCTCTCCCTCTCTCTGCCCCTCCTCTGCTTGAGCGCTCTCTCGAAATAAATGTGTTTTTTTAATCTTTTAAAAAATAATAAATAAACAAAGCCAAACAAACAGACTCATAGATACAGGAAACTGTTGGTTGCTGGAGGTGGGAGGGCTTAGGAGTCCAGCAAAATAGGTGAAGGGGATTAAGAGGTACAAACTCCCAGTTACAAGTAAGTTATGGAAATGTAACATACAGCATAGGAAATATGGTTAGTGATACTGTAATAATTTTGGCGACAGATGCTAGGTAGGGGATCATCTTGTAATGTATAAAAATATTGAATCACTGAGATATACACCTGAAACTAATGGGATATGTCAATTATACTTTATACTTCAATTTGAAAGAAAAAAAAAAAATGTTAGCGTAGCCGGGGCTGGGCACTTAGGAAACCTTCAGAGCCTGACAGTCCCTTCCCTTGCCCTATTGTAGCTTCTGTACCTTGCATCAGAGCTAAAGCACAGGGGGGGCCAACATGTGTTGAATGAAGGGGCGTGCTTTCCAACCAGAGGCTGCATCCCAGGGCCTCGGGCCATCTGTTAGTATCAAATCCTAGCTGCCTGCATTCCAGTGCGTGATCTTGCGTCTTGGGCAAGTGGTTTGGGATTTCTGAGCTTCCGTTCCTTCTGTAAAATGTGGACTGTGCCCTCTGTGTGGTTGCAGACACCCTACGTGAGCCCTCTTCAGCACCCAGCGTAGAATCTGTGCTCAGGAAATAGCAGCTGCTGCTAGTGCAGCTAACCGTCCCCGCCACAGGACTGCAGGGTCGCTAAGGGACACCAAGGGGCAGAAGTCGGAGTCTTGATTACAAGCAGCCTACAGCAGGCTGACTGACTAAAGCAGGAGGGAATGTACTGGAAGGTATTGGTGTCCCAGACTGTCCAGGAAAACTGGGAAGCAAGCCTGGAACAGGGCCCTTCCTGAAGGCAGGAGGCAAGAGCCATTAGGAATGCGTCCCAGGAAGGAGTGCCCGCTACTTGTTACCTGGGTGTCCGCAGGCAGGGCCAAGCCCTGCGAGAGGCCTACCAGGTGCAGAGCCATGAGGACGAGGCCAGCTGCGGGAGGGACCAGGAGGGACCCTGAGAGAGGAAGTGGCCTGAAGGAAAACAAGCAGGGTCCGAGCCCAGCACCCCCACCCCTGGCTTTCCATCCCTGTGCATAGCAATGTCTTAAATGTGGCTTACCCTTAAGCAGGGTAATAATTACTGCAGACATAGCCGACATGTTGAACAAATTGTTGTGTGCTCGTAATTACAAATTGCATTTCTAACACTCCAGGGGGTTCCAAACCTTGATATCTTTGCTGTTAACACATAAATTAGTGATTTGTGGAAATTGCAAGAGAAGGATATGTAGAGTTTTTTTTATTTCTATAAATATAGATATAAATCTGTAGATACAGATTTATATACATATTTAAATGTATATATCAAATAAATTTATCAAATAAATATATATCAAATAAATTTGATTTATTTCTTGGATGTCTGAATTTCTTTAAATTAATTACATGTATCACTTATTATTTGAACTATTTATCCCACATAACAAAATGAAATTTGTTTCTGATGAAATCTCTCTAGACGAGTACTGGCAGAATCACCCAGAACTCCATGATATTCCCATATACTATGCGTCATCTTTGGCCAAGAAGTGCATGGCAGTGTACCAGACGTACGTAAATGCCATGAACGACAAAATCCGCAAACAGATCAACATCAACAATCCCTTTGTGTTCAAGCACATCAGTAACCTCAAGGTGAGTGCTGAGGAAGAGGAAGGACCGGTAAACACAGAGAAGTCGATAGCACATTGATTCCGGGGCCGAGTCCTTTTGGCTGAGGTCTCGCCTTTTCTGTAGCAGGCACCATTTTCCTGCAGGAAAACAAAAATTTAGCAACTGGCATTCTCCTCTGCTTAAATCTTGCCAGTCGTTCCAAGTCTCCATTGGTTCTCAGTATTTACTATTGCTGAATAAGTTAGTCTCCCTGCCATAGAAACAGAAAGTCTTGATGAGAAAAATATCTTCTGTTACGTCTTAACGTTGTTCTGTCCTTCCTCAAACCTAATCGTCTTTTTGATTTGCACTGCAAATTCCATGTATGAACATTTTCATATGTTTACTTTTCTAGAGCATTCAATAAAAGCTGATTTCCTTTAGTTAAAAAAATGTTGTTTTAAAAATATATTGTTTTATTGGGGTGCCTGGGTGACTCAGTTGGTTAAGCGTCCAACTTCGGCTCAGGTCATGATCTCATGGTTTGTGAGTTCGAGCCCCACGTCAGGCTCTGTGCTGACAGCTTGAAGCCTGGAACCTGCTTCGGTTCTGAGTGTCCTTCTCTCTCTGCCCCTCCCCAACTTGTGCTCTGTCTGTCTATGTCTCTCAAAAAATAAATAAATGTAAAAAAAATTTTTTTAAAGTATATATGTTGTTTTATTAAAGTTAATGTGCTATACTCTTAATAAAATAATGCCCCAAATAATTCAAGTGCTAGAAGTCATCTTCCAGTTGTAAGTGGGCTCTGTCCATAAAGTATTATTTTTTGAGTTAATTGCTTAAGAACTAGAGCCAAGTTTTCCCTGGAAACAATGTTAAACTTTTTGGTTAGATTTTTTAGGCCAGCTCAAAATATTTGTGAAGTATGCAAAGCCATTGTGAGTGGGAAAGTTCTTTTGGAATTCTCTCTTGGGCAGATAGAAAGCCATTTGACTCTTACTTTTTTCCTGCCTGCCCTCTAGGCAATGAAAATGGTCCTATAATAGCCCATTAACTACCAGTAGAAGGTTTAGAAGGACAGAGTGAACTAACTGCTTCTTATCACTTTGTTTTCCTTTCATTCCTAGCTTCAGTTGTTTAGGAACTGAGAAATTAGACTTAAAATGTTTGCTCGTCTCCGAGGTCCTTACAGTAGTGTGATCAATCTTTTCACCTACCTTTTCGTTATTCTTTAAAAATAAGGACAGCCTTGCCAAACCCTGGTGCTTAGCATGCTTTTACCATTCCTTTTTCTCTCTTAGAGCATGGATCATTTTGATGACATTGGTCCCAGTGTCGTCATGGCCTCCCCGGGCATGATGCAAAGTGGCTTATCCAGAGAGCTCTTTGAAAGCTGGTGCACGGATAAGAGGAACGGCGTCATTATAGCAGGGTACTGTGTAGAAGGGACACTTGCCAAGGTCAGCTATGAGACCACTGTGTCATTCCTAATCAGAATTGCCAAGGTGGCCCGTTAAAGTCTGAGAGGCACTTAATCTTATTGCAGTAAAAAGTATGGAAGGGAACCTAGTTGAGACCAACAAAAACATGAATACCCTCATTCACTGAAGAAGTTTACTAATACGTATTCTCCTGAAAAGCCGTAGAAGGTGTTTGGGTTGATTGCCCTTCTTCCTAACGATGCAGAATGGTTGATGTTAGCTCTTCGGGATGTACACATTGTGGGAAGTACGTGCAGAACTTTAGAAACAGTTTCTGAACATCCAAGCATCACATTCTCTTATCCCTGTTATCTATATAACTTGTCTTATTTCTTAAAATACGTTGTGATTCCCGGGGCACCTGGGTGACTCAGTGGGTTGAATGTCCAACTCTTGGTTTTGGCTCAGGTCATGATCTCACAGTTCATGAGTTCGAGTCCCGCATCCATCTGTGCTGATGGCACGAGCCTGCTTGGGATTCTTGCTCTCAGAATAAATGAATAAATGTTTAAAAAATAAAATAAAACTGACTTCTAGAATAGAAGCACATCTGTTTGAAAAGCGACTTTACCAAGCAAGAGAATAGTTGGGAATACAAGTTTGGCTTGTATTGTACAATTGTACAAGTTAACAGTTGTCACTTCCAGTATTTCAAATACACTGAAATTTAGTTAACCTGTCTGCTTTCCTGATTAAATATTTGCTTGCTCAAGAAAATAAGTATTTGATATTTACTAAGTCGCTATTAGAATGATTTTTGTGCTAAAGGTCCTAAATTTAATGTAAGAGTTTATGGCTGCATTAAAAAATAGAACATGTCCCTTTTCTTTTCTGACTGGGTAGTTTATTTGTTTTGCTTTTTTAAATTTTTCTTTCTTTTTCACAGCATATCATGTCTGAACCAGAAGAAATCACTACCATGTCTGGACAGAAGTTACCGCTGAAAATGTCTGTTGATTACATTTCTTTCTCTGCTCACACAGATTACCAACAAACCAGTGAATTTATCCGTGCTTTGAAACCGCCTCATGTGGTTAGTCTATGAATTTGATTTCTAACATTAAAGGGGAAAGAAACATACCCAAGAAACCGTAGCAGCTGGTTTTCAAGTCAAACACCGCTTGTCGCTAAGGTAGCCTTTCAACAGAGCACTTTTGCTTGTACTTGGATCTGACCTCTACAGCTTCCCTTTGAGTTAGGCAAGCTGTGCACTGTAATTTTCTCCACTTACCTGAGGTCACTTATCAGATCCAACAGATCCAGACCCAGTGCTCTTTCTGTCCCTTTCTGTTGCCTCCCCAGTAACTTAAGAGCACAGGCTTTGCAGTATGCTGGTTTTGAATCCCCGTTCTATCCCTTACTTGCTGGGCAAATTACTTATCCTCTCTGTACCCCATTTGTAAATAGGGATAACAATGCCTCATAAGGTTATTGTGAGGAAGGAGTGAGAGAACATATATATCTAAAGCATCTAAAATGGTGCCTGGCATGTAGTAAATGCTTAATAAGATGGAAAGAAGGGAAAGACAAGTCATGTAATGGTAGAAATTAAAGATCCAAATAGATATGAAATGTATTACATAGCTCCTTACTGATGTGCTTTGTTTATATTTTTAAGTTTCATGTAATTATGAAAATAACAATTATATTTTGGTGGGACTAAGGAGGGGATAAGAGGGAAAAGCTAAAAAAACACGTGTTTTTAATCAACAGAACACTCAGGGAATATGTGTCTGGGAAATAAATGAAGTGCCCTTTCTGAATGTATTTGCAAGTAGTTAGAGGAAATAGCCTTCTGCTAATTTTTTTCCTTAAGTTTTTTTTTTTTTTTTTTTATCGTGGCAAAATATATATAACATAAACTTGTAATTTTAACCATTTTTTAAGTGTACAATTCAGGGGCATTAATTACACTCACAGTATTGTACAGCCATCACCACTATCTATTTCTAAAACTTTTTCATCACCCCGAAAAGAAATTGTACCTATTAAGCAAAAATTTTCCATTTCCTCCTCCCCAGCCCCAGGTATCCTCTAATTAACTTCTGTAAATTTGCCTATTCTAGATATTTCGTGTCAGTGAAATCATATAAAATATATATAATATGTCCAAGGTTCATCTGTATCGTAACATGTATCAGAACTTCATTCCTCTGTGTGGATGAAAATAACAGTCCGTTGTGTGTAGATACCACATTTTGTCTGCACATCTGCCAATGAACACGTAATGCTAGAGTGAACATGGGCCTGTAAGAATCTGAGTCGCTTTTTTCTGCTCCTTTGCACATATGCCAAAGAGTGTAATCACTGGATCATGTGTTGTTAACTTTTTGAGGAATCACTAACCCTTCCCACTAATGGTAGTGGCCTCACCATTTTACTTTCCCCCCAGCAGTGCACAAGGATGCCGGTTAGCCCATATCCATGCCAACACTTGCTAGTTGCCTTTGTTTAATTATAGTCATTCTAATAAGTGTGAAGTGGTATCTCATTGTGGTTTTGATTTTCACTTCCTAACGACTGATGATGTTGAGCATCCCTTCACGTGCTTTTTTGTTCATTTTTGAGTTCTTTCTAGCATGGTAGTCCTCACAGGTATTTTCCCATTGGTCCTTACTTAGGAAGCAGATTCTCGGGTGGGGAAAAATCCCTCTCCTTTTTAGCGTCATGAACGGTCGAATTGAGCTACAGCGCAGGCTCCTTACAGGTGTTTCCTAGCGTATGTGGTTTATGGATATTCCCCCCACATTTTAAAGCCAGGGAGGGAGTGTTGTACTGCCCTTTCTCTCTGGTGTCACCACCTCATCCTCAGGCCATTTCATTGCTCTTCAGGCTCTCTCTCTGCTGACAGTTAAAATTCCTGGATTCAACTCGATGCTTACCTTCCTTCAGTAACCAGGTCAGCAAAAGTATATCTACATGATAATGTAACAATAGTGTTAGTAGTGATAATGAGCAACAGCTGTCAGTTATTATTTACCACGTGCCAGGTACTGTACTCATGTTTTAAGTAATCTCTGGCCCAGCGTGGGGCTTGAACTCTCAACCCTGAGATCAAGAGTTGCGTGCTCTACTGACTGAGCCACCCCGGCACCCCTGTACTCATGTTTTACGTGTATCAACTTGCTTACTCCTTACAACCAACAACTGGTTATAGATGAGAAAACCGAGATGTTACGTAACTTGCTCAAGTTTACGGAGCTAGTAAGTGTTTGAAGAGCCGGGCGTTGTGTTTAAGCAGCCAGGCCTCAAAGCCTGGGCTCTTTGCTAGGTCTAGTAGTGATGCCGGGTTGGCTTCTGTTAGCCCAGGCAGCAATCTATAGATTAAGGATGATCTGTCTTGTAAAATACAGGTTATAAAAGTGAATAGGAAGAGACTGGTATCCGATGCAATTGTCGTCAATACCCCTCAAACACAATTTCATTTGGTTCTGAAATATCTTATTTGGTATTACTATAATAAACAGAAGAAAATATCAAAGGTCTTTGTTATCCCCTATAAAAAGCTTCTTTAGAAAGTCTTGTATTAAAATGGGGTACCTGGGTGGCTCAGTAAAACGTCCAACTCTTGATTTCGGTTCAGGTCATGATCTCCTGGTTTGTGAGTTGGAGCCCTGCATTGGGCTCCGTGCTGACAGTGCAGAGCCTGCTTGGGATTTTTTCTCTCTCTCAAAATAAGTCAACTTAAAAAAAAAAACAGGCTTGTATTAAGAAATGTAAAGAAAACTATGGGTGTTTTCTTCATTAGTAGGAGTGGCAATAGTTTCATACAGGAATCACGTATCTAAAGCTGGTAGAGGCTGTGGAGTTTACAGAAGTCACGTGGTCCAGCCCTTTGCAGTTGAGTACGGAAGTCTAGAAAAAGTCCAGCTTCCACAAAGTTGTATGTCTTGTTAGTGGCAAAAAACTGAAGTTGAAGTTTCTTTACTCTGTCTTAAAACAGTTCCACTTCAGGATTTTTAAGGCCAAACAGAATGAAAATACCTATACGAGTTTGATTGACTGGAGATCCTTCAAAGTAGTTCAGCTTAATAACTTCGAGTATATGTGTTTCAATATTTAAGTCAGATAGGGGCCATCCTTAACCCACACTAAGAGTGTTTCCCTGTGCTCTCTGAAAATTCATTCTGTGTAGATTTTAGTCCACGGAGAACAAAATGAAATGGCCAGATTGAAAGCAGCCCTGATTCGAGAATATGAAGATAACGATGAAGTTCACATAGAGGTTCATAATCCTCGGAACACAGAAGCTGTGACCTTGAATTTCAGAGGAGAAAAGCTAGCCAAGGTAAAAGGTTGTGATTTCTAATCTTACCCAAGTCTTTTCTAAAGGGAAATGTATACTTAAAAATACAGCCTTCTTTTAATCAAAGCAAGATAATGTGCTTAATGATGATTTCTGTTTACTTAGTATACTATAAGAATTTTCTCCTGGGGTCACCTGGGTGGCTCAGTTGGTTAAGCGTCTGATTTCCACTCAGGTCGTGATCTCATGGTTTATGAGTTCAAGCCCCGCCTTGGGCTCTGTGCTGACAGCCTGGAGCTTGGAGCCTGCTTCAGATTCTGTAACTCCCTCTCTCTCTGCCCCTCCCCTGCTCATAATCCGTGTCTGTCTGTCTGTCTGTCTCTCTCTCTCTCTCTCTCTCAAAAATAAACATTTAAAAAAATAAAATTAAATATAATTTTTTTTAAAAAAAAGAATTTTATCTTGGGGTGCCTGAGTGGCTCAGTCATTTGAGCGTCCAACTCTTGATTTGGGCTCAGGTCATGACTTCGTGGGATTGAGCCCCGAGTCGAGCTCCGCACTGATGGTTGGAGCCTGCTTGGGATTCTCTCTCTCCCTTTTTCTCCCCTCTGCCCCTCCCCTTGCTCACTCGCTCACTCTCTCTCTCTCAAAATAAATAAGCATTTAAAAAGGAACTGAAGGAATTGTTTCCTTATGCTCTTTTAGGTCTTCTTCTGATTCTTCTAGTTCATTTCTTCACACAGAAAATTTTCAAGTACGTTAGATCTTAATGCAGTTGAGTTTGATAGCTTTTTAAACCACATCTCCACTTCCTTTCCATTCCTGTATCTGAGGAAGGAAATTCATTACTGTTTTATTACTACATCTCATACAGTATAATGTCTACTGGTCCTTCTCCCAGAGAATGTAAAGATAGATAGGTCTGTGTCTTTAAACATATGTGGTATGATGGAACTTACAAAAATTTGTCCTTTTTTGATGTTGAAATATAGTATTTTCAGAATTTAAAAATAGTTAAAGGGGCGCCTGGGTGACTCAGTTAAGCGTTCAATTATTGATTTCTGCTCAGGTCATGATCTCATGGTTCATGAGTTCAAGCCCTGAGTCAGGCTGTGCACTGACAGCACAGGGCCTGCTTGGGATTTTCTGTTACCCTCTTTCTGCCCCTCCCTGCTCACCCTCTGTCTCTTAAAATAAATAAACATTTAAAAAGATAAATAAAATCGTTAAAAATCTTACCTGAGACTTCAGAGCGATACTATAAGGTATCCACATTTGTGCCTCCTGTGAAGATTTTTTTTTTCTTTTAAATGTTTATTTTTGAGAGAGAAAGAGTGTGTGTGAGCAGGGGAGGGCCTGAGTAAGAGGGGGACAGAGGATTTGAAGCCAATTCTGTGCTGACAGCAGAGAGCCCGATGCGGGGCTTGAACTCACAAACTGTGAGATTATGACCTGAGCCAAAGTCGGACGTTTAACCGACTGAGCCACCCAGGCACCCCTTCTGTTAAGATTTTTTTTAAGATACTTCTAAGGGAAACTTTTTAATGATTTATCTGAAGTTTTAAATATCAGACATGGATTAATGAGCAAATTTACAGCAATTCTTTTAATATATAATGAGCCAGATATAAGAAGGCTAATTGATGAATATCCTTCCTTGCAGTTGAGTTTGAGGGGGGAAAACGTTAGGACGTGAGGCTTTTGTTGCCAGAGAAGAACAGAGGGTTGTATTGACTCCTGTTCACAAAACTTTTTAATGGAAGCAATCTTACACCTATAGGAAAATGTATTCAGTTGGCCATCTAAGAGCTGATTTCCCAGGCTCTGCTGGTTGAGATGGAGGAGGAGAGGTTTTATAGTCAGACTATTTAGGAGAAGCGGAGTTGAACGAAAATAAGCTGTTTTCTTTACCGCTGGACTTTTCAGAGTTTTATTATGCCATTGTGCATTATAAATCTTCAAGAAATACAGTACACAGCATTTTAAAAAGTTTTAACTACAGAACTGGGAACACAGGATAGATATGTATGTCACTTATATATAACTTGTGTATATGCATAGAGAAACTGTTGTCAATACCTGTTTCTTTGTACAGGTATTGATATACCAAATATAGCTTTGTATTAGAATGTGGTTCTGTGGGGCGCCTGGGTGGCGCAGTCGGTTGGGCGTCCGACTTCAGCCAGGTCACGATCTCGCGGTCTGTGAGTTCGAGCCCCGCGTCGGGCTCTGGGCTGATGGCTCAGAGCCTGGAGCCTGTTTCCGATTCTGTGTCTCCCTCTCTCTCTGCCCCTCCCCCGTTCATGCTCTGTCTCTCTCTGTCCCAAAAATAAATAAACGTTGAAAAAAAAAAAAAATTAAAAAAAAAAAAAAAGAATGTGGTTCTGTGATTTCAGCCATAGGTGTGGTTACTTAAAATCATTAGCTCTAGTTTTTTTCCTCTGAAGTGCAGTCACTTTACTTACGGTGAAGTCTTTTACGGCAGCCATCCTCAACCGTGCAAAACAGAAACTAAGAAGTAGGTGAAGGGAAGCAGATCCACAAAGAACTATCAGAAAGGCCATTCACCTCGTACACGTGTCAGGCCAGCCAGTTGTATGTATGTTAATAAATCAGCACATTGGAAACCACGCGCTCGGCACAGCCGGCCGCAGCGGGCGAAGTCGGAGGAATCCTCGCTCTCTCGGTCTTGCTCTCTGAGGTGCTCGTGTGCAGGCGACAAGCTCAGCCGGCTTCTCGGCATCTGGGCCGTCCCGGTATTTAAGATCGGTCTCCTGGGGGCAATGCTCCTTTCATTACCTCACCAGCACTTAAGGGAAAAGTCACCCTGACAAATCACCTGACGTAGAGCTTTGTCCCCTCATAGACTTAGAAGAGCAAACACTGTTAGCACCGCCTGGCTGCTCTTTGTCCTTACTTGACGAGAGGAAACAAGTACGAAATACACTGGCTTTTTCCTCTTTGGGTTCACTTGTTAGTAGCGAAGACCAGTTACATTTAAGAAAGTTGGGTTTCATGCTTGTAAGGTATTTGCTTTTGTTAGTTTTTGAGCAGTCATTACTTTCTTTTAAAAACTCTTGCCCCTTGGGGGCGCCTGGGTGGCGCAGTCGGTTAAGCGTCCGACTTCAGCCAGGTCACGATCTCGCGGTCCGGGAGTTCGAGCCCCGCGTCGGGCTCTGGGCTGACGGCTCGGAGCCTGGAGCCTGTTTCCGATTCTGTGTCGCCCTCTCTCTCTCTGCCCCTCCCCCGTTCATGCTCTGTCTCTCTCTGTTCCAAAAATAAATAAAAACGTTGAGAAAAAAAAAAATTAAAAAAAAAAAAAAATTCTTGCCCCTTGGTCGTAGGAGTTCTTCAACACCTGTCTTTATGGACAGATATTGGCAAAATCTTATCTTTATTGATGAGATATCACCTATCTTTATTGACCTCTCTATCCAAAGATGCTCCTCCTCTGCTAGTGTTGAGCCTAGTATAGACTTGCACCTTTGCATGAGGGAGCTCACCGTGTACGAGGCCTAAACCAGCGTGCAGGAGCACGTACATTTCTGGCCTGCACCTGCAGCCTTCCCACCATATTACAACTGTTGACAGCTTTCGGAGGCCCCAGCACCTATACGTTTACTTGGTTGCTGAACTGATTGGAACTGAACTGAACCTAGCTCTTCTTGCCAGATCTCCCCCGTGACTCTTGCCTTTGGTCTCTTGGTGGCTCTGTTCCTGTCCTCATCATCGACCTATATAACATTTTTTATTTTTCATGTTAAAATTCATGTCATTTTCATGGTTCACATGTCAGATGGTCATCATTGTGATTGAATATCTAAATAATTGCATTTTCCAAGATTCTGTTTTCTTCAAGTTTTTTGTGTTTTTTTTTTTTTTTTAATAATAGGTCATGGGCTTTTTAGCAGACAAAAAACCAGAACAAGGCCAGCGGGTCTCAGGAATACTTGTTAAAAGAAACTTTAATTATCACATACTTTCTCCTTGTGACCTCTCCAGTAAGTATACTATTAAACATCAAATATCAGTTATTTTAATATTGAAAGAAAATCTGTGAAAACTTTTCATACTAATGGCCAAATCTTAAGTACCAGCCAAATAATAAAATAGAAATTGATGAATTAATGATCCACATAGTTTTACGGGGGAAAAAAAAAATCTTCCTTGAACTACTTAAATGTTTGAATTCTTTGCAAAATAACTTTTTTCTTAATTGGGAACATAAGTTGACCTCTAAGACAGGTTGACTGCTCCTGCTGACCTTTTACAAGCCTGTTTTCCACCTTTTACAGTGGAGTCCTGGTACTTTTGTTTTCTAACGTAAATTTGAATGCCCCCCCCACCCCACCCCCGACACACGCACGCATTTTGGTCTTTGTGACCTATAGTTGTACATTCCTTGCTGGGCCTTTATGTCGTGTGCCTGTGTAAATGCTGAGCCATCACTGCTTTCACAGTAAATACGGTATTATCATCTTCAATAACGGTGCTCAGTTTTATGCAGATAGCCATAACAGAGTATGAGCACCTTATGAAGGAGGAAGAAATAGCAGTGTTTAGGGATTCATCTGAGCTGGGCCAGCTGTCAGCTTCTAGCCCATCACACAGTGGAGTGTAACTTGTTCTCTGTCCAGCGGTTAGTGGATCTTACTCTGTGCCAGGCACTGTGCCAGGCGTTGGAGGACTAAAGGTATGCTACAGAGCATGGTGCCAGCCCCTGGAAGGCTGTCTAGGGAGAGGCGCAGCCTTGTCAAGAGCTAGTCCCAGCACTGATGAGTGACAGAGAGGTGCATGGTAAGTGCATGAGGAGAGAACGGACCCAGACAAGTCGGAACAAGTTGTGCGAACCAGGTAGCCCTTGTGGCAGGTGCTGAAGGATTGCCAGGGTTGCCTGGCCCAGAAGAAAGCAGAGGACAGCTGGTGCCCTGGCTCGGAGATCTCCAGGGACCCGATTTTTTGAGGGCAGTGAGGCTGCTTTCTTACGGCTGAAGCAGAAGCTAACTGGGGGGAGTTCAGGGGGGAATGTAGGGCAGGAGCCAATTAAGGAGCATCTTCTAAGCTTTCTCAAAAACAAGTTCTCCTTTACTTTGCTTTAATTTCTCTCTACTCGTGTATGTGTTCACAGGCTCTATTTTCTGCGACCAGTATTGTTACTTAAAGTGTGTCTGTTCTAATTTCCTCTTCAGATTATACTGACTTGGCCATGAGCACTGTGAAACAGACCCAAGCCATTCCGTATACTGGTCCTTTTAATTTGCTCTATTACCAGCTACAGAAGTTGACAGGTGGGTATTTATTGAAATTCACCTAATTGTTTTCTGCTTTTGAGTAAGAGAAGTATATACCCAGGAAAGGAGACTGTTCCATTTGGGTTGTTGTCTCAGAATTGCACAGATGTTATTTGCACTTCACTTGGACATGTTATCACCTTTGGGTAAATTTTTGAAAATATACTCCTAAGTTTTTTTTAATTGTATTATACTTCTTAGCTTTGATCCACTGAAAATTCTAAAAATATCAGTAACCTTTGCTGCTCACGTTTAAAATCCACTTTAGTTTACTCTTCTAAATTTCATCTATCTCTTTTCTTTGTTCAGTGAAAATAGGTTTTCTGGTTCCATCAGTACCAGTCTATACGGCAGGTTTTAGAAGAACACACGAACACTGGCCAAATGCCAGTAAAACAGTAAACCTATTCTGTTTTCGTATTAGATCATTTGAGTTAGATTTTTATGTATTAACATAATGAAAGGCAATGACTAAGTTAAAAGGCGTGGATGCCCTCTAATAAGCGGGAACACTTTAATTTTTTTTCTATAATTTTTTTTAATGTTTATTTATTATATTTGAGAGACAGCACAAGTAGCAAAGGGGCAGAGAGAGAAGGAGACACAGAATCTGAAGCAGGATCCAGGCTCTGAGCTGTCAGCACAGAGCCCAATGTGAGGCTCAAACCCACAAGCTGTGAGATGACCTGAGCCGAAGTCTGACACTCAACAGACTGAGCCACCCAGGCACCCCAAAGCGGGAACAATTTAGATTACTTTCTATTAATGTGCTCTTCGTTATTCAAATAGCAAAATATTACTATAAAATAAATCCGTAGAAAGAAAATCTTTTTTTGCTTCATCTTCACATGAGAATTACAGGTCATAACATAGAAAGTTAATAAAATATGTCTGAGTTAATTCTTAATTAAGAGGTGACTGGGAGGACCAGAAAAGCCTCCTCTTAGACAACAGAATTTCCCTAAAGAATGATTAAGCTTATGAAGACAGAAGGAAGAAGTGACTATTGGCAGTAGTTGAGTGGTCTCATGTCAGATTTTAAGATACTAGTGGAATATTAAGACGCCAGTGACTAAATCTCTTATGTGAACACAGATATTTAACAATCACCAAAGTTTGCAACTGATAAGATGTTTCATGTCCCAGGTAAATCCTGCCTCATTATATGAATTTTTATAATACATGTTGAGATCTTTCAGTTGCTGTAAGCATTCAACATAAAACTTAGTTATTTGAAATCTCACTATTCAAATGAGTAATTAATTTTTTCATTGTGAATCAGATTTATTTCAGCTATCTCTATAAACAAAGGAATAATGATGCCTCTGGAAGATTATCAGAAAATTATATACATCTTAATATTACTTCCTTTTTTCAGGTGATGTGGAAGAATTAGAAATTCAAGAAAAACCTGCTCTGAAAGTATTCAAAAATATTACTGTAATACAGGAACCAGGAATGGTGGTATTAGAAGTAAGATAAGATCATTTACCTAAATAAAGAGGGGAAAAAAGTTTTAAGACTTCACATATAATTGTAGAGAAAATTTGTTCTTAAGAAAAAAATTACTGGAAAATAGATCCATGCATGTTTTTTTTCCAAGACCAGCTTTAAATATGACCTCGCTGGGCATTTTCTATGTAGTTCTAGTAACATAAAAACTAGTATTAAATTAAGGCTTAATATTTAGCATGTGTAGTGAGTATAGGTCTCTCAGATGAGAAGTTTCAACTAATTTTGTGATGGCCCTGGATGTCTTCAGTTACATCAGAACATCCGACATTCTCAAGAGAAAAATCAAATTGTTACATTGAAACAAATAGACTTGTCATGTTAACACTTTTAAGACAGTGGAATTTTGAAAATTCAAATAAGCAATATTGAAATGACCCAAATACACAAACGCTAGAAACCACTGAATGTGGTTTCTACTATTAGAATTTTCAATTCCTACAGGTGGAATTTGGAATCCAGACACCAAATTAATTCGATGGTTGATTTTGATAGCTTGGCATCTGTCCGGTTCAAAGAAGGACTTTTAGAGTGAATCCTCGAACTGAATCATCCAGGGAGGTGCCTGGTTTCATTCTCTGCCTCAGGGAGAATTGCATGTAAATTTCCCAGCTAGATGGTGCGCTATTTTGTTCATACACATTATTTTTTGAAACTAAAAAAGATCTGCCAACTCGGGTTCCACTGCAGTTCTGGGATTTAAGTTGAAATTTGATTCATAAAGATGAAAGTAACTGAAGAAAGTGTCAGAAGGAGTAGTTGTCTATAACACGATGTCAGACACAATAATACATAAACATTACTGCCCTAGGAAAGGGAAAAATTATTAGAGACGTTCATTTAGCTCTTTCTACTAAATGCTGTACTTGTATTCCCTGGAATTAACATGTCCAAGAGCGTCTCAGAGAAGGGTTTTCAAGTGCCTCACAACGCTTGTAAAAGCGCTTTTCGAAAAGGTAACAGGTAGGGAAGGCACGTGTTCCTGAAGTAATTCACCTGCTCTCTCCCTGACCTGGCAGGCCTGGAAAACTATCTTGGAACACCCACCCAGCATGTGCACAAGTGTCAGGGTCCTAGGCTTTGGCTTCCTGTGAGAAACAAAAGTACATGTTTAGAGATACTACCCTGTGCCGGCACTGGGTGTGCTTCTGAAACACGGTGCTTAGGGCTCGGCCTGCTGCCAGCAGTCCCCACCGGTCACCTCACACCAGTGACCTCTGTGAGACGAAGGTTGCTGGGTAGGAGGATTAAATGAGGGAATGCATATCAGGCCCCTGCCGCAGAGGAAGTGCTCAGGACATGTTCCTATTGTTATTAGTAGGACATTAGAGAAGTCCCGCATTATTAGTTTTAGGAAACAATTAGTTAATGTCAGTGAAAATGCTAGAAACAGAAGTCCCATATATACAGTCTTTTGTGGTTAGCTGTATTCCTACCTTCCTAATTCTGCCTTTTGCTTCCCAGTGGTTAGCAAACCCTTCCAACGATATGTATGCGGATACAGTAACAACCGTGATCCTGGAAGTTCAGTCAAACCCGAAAATCAGGAAAGGTATAACATTATTTCATTTTTATCAGTTAATTCTTTGGCTTCTCCCGTGGTCTGTGAACTAAAAAGCAGAAGACAGAGTCCTAGAACTTGAAATCTGATTTTCCCCTTCCTGTCACCTTTAAGATATATGTATAACAATGCAGATTACTAATATTTTACTTTCTGTTTTGGGTCTTTACTTGTGCTATTGCCAAAATTCTGGTTGCCATGAACACAAAGATAAAATTCCTTAGTAATAGTCCTCTTAAAAACAGTTTAACAGAAATTCCAAAGTATTGCTGAATTGAGCCAGCATGTCTAGTAAAAAATAATGCTGCCTTATACATATTTAGTAAAACTTGTTGAACTGAATGGAATCTCTCTATAGGACAATTTTGCAACCACTTTTTGTTTTCTTGGTACATAGCAACTTTCAGTCAAAGAAAGATATCTTTGTGTTAGTAAAGATACCTTTGTGTTATGTCTTCATAGTTTTATTCTATTTTATACATAAATCAATATTAAACATGTCTTAAGGTATGCATCATTGGCATATAAAGTAGCCCTTTTTGCTACTATGGGAGGAAGTCACCCTGAAGAATTTCAGGGGCCAGCCTGAAATAAAGGCCAGCCTGTACCCCTCTCCTAGCCTCAGATCTTGTTCTCTGATAGAATAGTTCTCTTTCTTAAAATAAAAAAATTTAAAAAAAATAAAAAATGGGTTAGCAGTATTTGATTTCAGAAGGAAAAAATGTTTAGCTGAATAGTTCATAATGCATCTTCTTATAACAACTAAATTCTGGACTGAATAAATACCTAGACCAGTGTAAATTACTCATCTGAGGTAAGCATTTGAATTTGCGTAACACTAAAAATTTCAATTTGGGCACCACTGATCATGTGTTTTAATTGAATCAGTGGGTAATGGATCCCCCTGTGTGCACCTAATGTGGGGGAGGGAGCTGTGTGTTTACACAGGCCACAGGAGAACATCTAGCTCGGATTCTCATAGGATGCTCATTCAGCGTCCCAGTCTCTGCCCTGGAGCACAAAACACGCCCAGGCCAGAACAGTTTTCAAGGCAGTGGTCAGTTTTCTCTTATTTGACGGTTTTACATTTTGCCTATCTTAGGTGGTACAAATGTAAAGGACGAAGTGCAGGGTGGGGGGTGTGTAGGAGGGGGGACCTTTTACAGAGGCCACCACTAATTAGTGGCACAGCAGTTAGGAGCAGCGGAACAAGGGACGAAGCGAAGCACAGGGGACAAGAACCCAAGGATTACACGCGGGGTTTTTCGTGGGCGCACCTTTCGGTGTTGATGCCCACTTTGCTGAGAACACGGCCGGGCTTCGTGTTTCCTGTCTGTGTTGTAGGGAAGGAACACGTGAGCCATCCTAGACCGGTCTGACCTTACACCGGGTATTTTTCTTAGTGCTCTGATCCAGCATGAAAATGCACCTTCACTCTGATTGATGGTCGTTGAGTCAGAAGTAACTATTATTAGTGATCCATTTTCAGTAACAATAATTATATAAACATTTCTCCCTAAAGTTAGCCTCTGGGCATTTCAGCAGAGATTCATTGCAGACAAGTAGGAATAGGTTTTTTTCCATGAGTTTCTTGTGCTAAATTAGCTGGCTGGCCTATTTTCCCTCGTTCTTGCCTACTTTGTGTTACATGAAAAGGATACTATTTTCTTCTGGAGTAGTGAGGTGCTTGCATATTCATTTGACACATACTGATTGAGCTCAACCTTCTGTTTGGCAGGTATTGTTCTAGGTGCTTCAGGTACAGCAAACAAAGCAGATTGTTATGCTTTAGGAGCGGATATGTTAGCGCTGGGGCAGCCTCACAGGGTTTGGAGTGGGGGCAGACGTGTAGGGTTCTGTGGGCCATTTGAAGGACTTTGGACTTGTAGTCTGAGTAAAGTGTAATACTGTAATACTGAGTAATACTGTAAGGTTTTTAAAGGATTGCTGTGGTGCTTGTTGAGAGGAGATTGGGGAGGGCAAGTAAGAAAGCAGATGTTTCAGGTTGGAGCTCTTGTGGCCCTGCAGGTAGGAGGTGGCACTCCGGGGAGGGTGGGAGTGGTGCTGGTGGCAGAAAGTGGTTGGATTCTGGAGATACGTCGAAGGTCAAGCCAGCAGTATCTCCTGCTGGGTTAGATACAGAGGGTGAGAGAAAACAGATGAATTTTAAAGAGAGAAGACAGTGACCCAAGGAGTGACTCAGGGAGTGAATGATACCTTAGCATGGAGCCCTGCTGTCACCCTCAGGGCTAAGTGACAGGGTTTACTAGGTAGTACTTGCTTCTTCAGAATCTGGAAAATATTACAAGGACTGACACACTCCCTCTTTTCCTTTGCTGCACATGGGGCAGTTAAGGACGTTCATTCTGTACGTTTCTTGTGGCAAGAGTTGACTTTGTCGTATCCAAACATGGTATTTTAACGTGTTAGAGCACAGTCAACAACTAAGGCCCACAAGCCACGTCCAGCCCTCCACCTGTTTTTATAAAGTTTTATTGAAACAGCAATGCCCGTTTGTTTACATACCGTCTAGTGCTGCTCTTTTAAGCAGCCACGGCAGAGTTGAGTAGTTACAGCAGAGACCGTGTGGTTCACAAAGCCTAAAACACGATCTGGCCATTTCCAGAAGTTTGCCAAGTCTATTTGAGAGGCAACTTCTGTGAACAGTCTGATTCTGTGTTGCTAGCATTTCGCTCCCCTTTAATTTCTTAGCCTGTTGACACTTGGGTTCAGATTCTGGAAACTTGTATTTGTGTCTGTGTGTGTGTGTTTAGCCCCGACTTCAATTTCTGTATCCCTTCTCACTGAGGATGAGGACGCACAGCAAAGCTTATTTTTCAAAATATATTATTTTATGTTCTTACATTCCATTACATTCTTCTGCACCTGTGTCCTGTTTTGACACACACACTACTAAGGGCAGTTATACGTGTAGAACTATGATTTCACATTATACACAGTGTAATCTTAGGTGTCTGAGGAGCTTATTAAATATTAGTAATAAATATGCAAATATACATACATGTGCACTCACATTTTCGAAAGTTTCTTTTAATAGTTTCATGGCTTAAATATTTTTAATACTGTCTTTTATGAGATTTTACATGTCAGTTAAGTGCTTATATGATACTTAATAGCATTGATCATAATTGAAGTATAAAGTTTTATTATATAGCTTTCTAGGCTGGCATCTGGTTTGTTGTATATTTAGTTAAAACTCATGAAACCGTTTCATCACAAGGAAAAAAAAACTTTTGTGACTGTGTGTTGTGATGGATGGTTAACTACACTTACCGTGATCATTTTGCGATGTATACCAATATCAAATCATTATGTTGTATATCTGAAACTCCTATAATGTTCTATGTCAATGAGATCTACATTTTTTTAAATATTTATTTTGAGAGAGAGAGAGAGAGCACAAGCAGGAAAAGGGTAGAGAGAGAGAATCCCAAGCAGGGTCCACACCATCAGCACGGAGCCCGACACGGGGCTCAATCCCACGAACTGTGAGATCATGACCTGAGCTGAAACCAAGAGTTGGACGCTTAACCGACTGAGCCACCCAGACAACCCGATATCTACATTTTTTAAAAAGGAAAAAGACTCATGAGTTAAAATTAATCAGAGTTATTATCGTCTGACTTATAGAGTAATTTAGAAGAAATGACAATTTGACTCTTCCAGAGAGTAGATTCACCACAGTCAACTTTAAAACATTGACATCACTCCACAAAGAGACACCGTATCTCTAGCTATAATCCCCCAAACAACCACTAATCTACTTTCTGTCTCTATGGATTTGCCTCTTCTGGACACTTCATATAAATAGAATTATAACACATGGGTTTTTGTGACCGGCTTCTTTCACTTAGCATAATGCTTTCAAGGTTCATCGCTGTAGCATGAATCAGTCTTCACTCCTTTTTATGGCAAAATAACTTTGTAAGGAACGGCCAGATAGTTCTGTACTGTTTTATTGCTGGTGATAGCCTGGGAGATGGTTATGTCCCTGGTCACACTTGAAACTCCAGATCATCTTCCTGAACCATCAGATTGTTTTGGGAAGGGGAAGCTAAGTAATCTGACAAGTCGTTTTATTTCATTCCATTTCTTAAAGATTTTTTTCTTCAAAGTGATCTCTACACACAGTGTGTGGCTCGAACTTATAACCCTGAGATCAAGAGTCACACGTTCCACCAACTGAGCCAGCCAGGTACCCCCTAATTGGCAAATGATTTTAAATATTAATTTTAGTAAAATCATTACAGGTGCATTATATATAGTACAGTACTAAATTTGTATAATGTCTTAGGTAAAGCAAAAACTTCAGAGATCTCTGAGCATGGATGTGCCCCTAGAACTCCTGGAGTCACGATTTCACTTCACTCACAAAGGAAATGCGGAAAAGTTTGAGAAACATTACAAATAAAATTCGAAATCATCTTAAATGTCATTTTGTGGTTCTTTGTTTAAGAAGAACAAAAAAGCAGTTTGCCGCAGCAGGTAGATGGAGTGTTGGTCACTTGAAGGATTCCGTAGTTAATTACCTTATCAATAACTGTGTTCAGATTACCGACTCGGGAATTCTTTTAAATAAGAATTTGGAAATTGAACTCTTGCTTTTTTCCCCCCCCAGGTGCAGTACAGAAGGTTTCTAAAAAATTAGAAATGCACGTTTATAGCAAAAGGTTGGAGATCATGCTCCAGTAAGTGTTGCCCCAATTATTGCCCCACAAGGGTGAGCAAGGCAGAGGGCGGGGAGGAGGCAGCTGGCATTTAGTTCTGACTCACTAATGGTTGTGAGGCTCAGACAGGTTACTTGACCGCTCTGGATGTCTGAGTTTGTGTCTGTTACGTGGCTTGAACTGCATCCTTCCAGCTAAACACTCTAGCTAGTTCCAGATACCTTTGACCTCTGTGGTCCGCCATTTCTGTTATAGCTGACGAAGATTCGCTGACTGCCGTTTCTTGCCTGTGTCTGGACTGCTGTTGCAGGAGCCCCTGTAACTGATGGGGACAGATGTGCAAATTAATGATTAAACCGTAGCTCCTTGAGGGGCGCCTGGGTGGCTGTTAAGTGTCTGACTCTTGATTTCAGCTCAGGTCATGATCCCAGGGTCGTGGGATTGAGCTCCGAGGTGTGCATGGAGCCTGCTTAAGATTCTCTGTCTCCCTCTCTCTGTCTCTGTCTCTCTCCCTCTCCCTTTCTCCCCCTCCCACTCCCTTCTTCCCCACTCGTGCGTGCTCTCTTATTCTCTAAAATAAAACAAACAAATAAAAAACTGTAGCTTCTCAATGACAGAGGCAGTGTCTTCGTGACTTCTGTCACTAGGAAGATGACGCACAAAAGATGCTCAGTGAATAGTTTGACTCCGAGGCTTCTGGAACTGATTCACAGGGGCAGACAGCCTGTGGACTTGTGAGCCATTTCAACTAGATGCCTGGATTTGAATACCGGCTCTGCTGCTTTCCAGCCTTGGGGCTTCCGATCCCTTCCATGTGTCTTGTTTTCCTTCTGTGTAGAAGGGGCTTCTTACTAAGATTTAAGTAAGCTCTTGGCCCAACATGGGGCTTGAACTCATGGCCCTGAGATCAAGAGTCACATGCTCTACCGACTGAGCCAGTCACGCACCCCTGAAGCAAGCATTCTTTTTTTTTTTTTTTTTTTTAATTTTTTTTTTTTCAACGTTTATTTATTTTTGGGACAGAGAGAGACAGAGCATGAACGGGGGAGGGGCAGAGAGAGAGGGAGACACAGAATCGGAAACAGGCTCCAGGCTCTGAGCCATCAGCCCAGAGCCTGATGCGGGGCTCGAACTCCCGGACCGCGAGATCGTGACCTGGCTGAAGTCGGACGCTTAACCGACTGCGCCACCCAGGCGCCCCTGAAGCAAGCATTCTTAATGATAGCTATGGATTTTACTCATTTTATAAAATTAACAAAATATGTGAAGTTACATCAAGTACATCTCAGGAATAGATAGAAGTCGTCTACTTTGGAATTAGGGGCTATTTTCAATATTATTTTTCCCTCAGTATACAAAAGTGTACTTGACTTATTTGTAAATGTACTCTGTACTAATGTTGCATCTTTGTTTGTCTTAAGGGACATATTTGGAGAAGACTGTGTAAGTGTAAAAGACGGTTCCATTCTCAGTGTCACAGTGGATGGAAAAACTGCTAATATAAACCTGGAGACACGGGTATGTAACTGCTCCTTCCTACACGTCAAGACATTTGGGAAAGAAAGCGAGAACAAAAATGATCTGGTCTCACACCAGACAGCACACTTTTCCATTCTGACGTGTCCTTCCAGATTTTTCCTACATACGCTTTTCACAGGCTGGGTTTATGTTACTATACGTAAAGTCATACGTTCTTGCTTTTTCTTTTATTTACTTTTTAATTATTTTTTAAGCAATCTCAACACACAGTGCAGGGCTCGAACCCACAACTTCAAGCGCGATCAGAAGTGGGGTGCTCTTCCGGCTGAGCCAGGCGGGCACCCCACTTCATTGCTTCTTTCCCATCCTCTCTAAGTGTTCTTGCGTGGCACTGCACAGCACACGTCGGTATGTTTATATTCCCCCATTGTCTTCCTGTTCCACGAGAGGCCTGAATCCACCCCGGCATTTTCTCTAGTTTGGCATCCGGTTGATTTTAGATTTTTTCGGAGAAGCCGCTCTCTGGTTTGCACCAGCAAGATCCAAGTGGCTGTTCCAGACAGTAGGATTCGAGCCTGCTCTGGTCTCACACCACAGATCCCACATAAGTATTCTACAAGCATAAATGAATAAGCATATCTTCCTTGCGGGCCTGGTTGTGAAGATTAAAACAGTTCTAAGCAACTAATATGTTTTAAATTTCTTTTATGTTCTGTAACTATACAAATGCTTTGAGGAGACACTAAGTTTATCTTACCCCAGTAGAAAAATAAGATAAGAACATAAACAAGTGAATTTCTAGAGATGAAATATGGATAGCCAGCAAACACAGGAAACAAATGTTCAGATCCAATCCACTAATAATTAGAGGAAATACAGACTGAAAGTATGAAATATCACTGTTTGCCGATCATGTGGGCACAGATTATTAACAAGAGTGCTGTGACCCAGTGATGGTGAAAACAGGAAGTTTATTCTCAGGTGCAGTTTGGGGCGGGGAGGCAATTTTAAATGATACAGCACGTTCTTTCTGCAGAGCGGTTTGGTGATATGCATGAAAGGCTCAAAAAATAAATGCCTTTATCTACAATTACACTTGACTTAAACGAAGAAAATAATTAGACAAGTTAATGATAAAATAGAGCAAAGATATATATACAAGGATTTCCATTTTAGCAGTGATTATAATATAAACAAAACTGCAAGAGACCAAAATATCCAAGAGTGGGAGACAGTAAACAAAATAACCGAATAAATAGAGTATGTGTATGGTGTGTGCTTATACATGGAGTACTGTATATATCGGGAAGTATATATATACAGGCCATCGGGAAGATGGCCATATGGGTGACTAATGTGCACAGGTGTCCACCTGGCTTATTGAGTGGAAAGAACAGTTACAAGATAGCAAGGATGATAAATTACCCCATTTTGGTTTTAAAGAAATATATATGTATAGCTAAAAGTCTGGAATGTTATACCCTAAAATGTTAACAGTAGTTATCATTACATCATAGAATAAGGGTGTTATTTTTTTTTCTTTACTAAGTTTTGATATGAACAATATTTATGGTATGATAAAAAAATTTTAAAACAGCATATAAAACCTGGGTGGCTCAGTCCAGTTGAGCATCTGACTTCCGTTCAGGTCATGATCTCGCAGGTCATGAGTTTGAGCCCCACATCGGGCTCACTGCTGTCACTGTAGAGCCCGCTTTGGATCCTCTGTTCCCTCTCTCTGTACCCCTCTCCCGCTTGCGCTCTCTCTCTCTCTCTCTCTCTCTAAGAGAGAGTTCACTGAGAACTCCAGGTCTCTTTTAAGAGAGAGAGTGCGAGCAGGGGCGGGGCAGAGAGGGAGACTGTCAGCACAGAGCCCAACGCGGGGCAACGCGGGGCAACGCGGGGCTCAGACTCACAAACCACGAGTTCATGACCTGAGCTGAAGTCAGACACTCAGCCAACTGAGCCACCCAGGCACCGCAAAAAATAAACATTAAAAAAATAAATAAGACAGCTTGTAGTGTTTTGTAGCTGAGAAATAACTAGAAGATTGTAAGCGTAAATCAAATTGAATACCAAATGATGGAAAAAAAAAAAAAAGCTTCCAAATGCTGAGCAGACGAGCACATCCAGAGCTCAGTAATTTGTATTACAAAGACTAACTTCCTTGTAGTATCATTTACTGGGTCAGAATATGGGCTTTGAAGTAAATATAGTTCACCATAGATTGTCCGTTTATTCTTTTTTTCTCCAAAATACATCTCTAATTAGACCCAGTCATTGTGCTGTCGGGAAACTGCATCCAGGCACCTGCCCCCCAGCGCGCGGTGTCGCAGTTCAGGTTCTTGAGAGTCCGTGTGGCCTCCCTCCCCCCCACCGGAAATGACTCTTCTTAAAGAGGAGTAGTTTCTCTTCCATATAGCACTTGTAGACACTTAACGTCGAAAGGCCTGTTTGCGCTTTCACTTTCAGATGGTCGAATGTGAGGAAGGAAGCGAGGATGACGAGTCCCTCCGGGAGATGGTGGAGCTGGCCGCGCAGAGACTCTACGAGGCCCTCACGCCAGTTCACTGAGAGCTGCGGGTCTGTGGACACGTTAAAGCTTGTCTTTAATGCTTGACTCTACTTCTCTGAAAATAAAATACGTTAGTTTCTCTGGAATAGCCTATTTACTTGTGATGTCAAATGGCCTGCGTTCCAACAGCTTAAATGCTGCTAAGTTACCAACTCCTCCGTCCATGATTCCAGAACTACCAAATAAACTGTTATTTCAGAGCTTACTGATTCTGCTTCCAGGCATGTGCACAGCTGCCCCTGAAACCTCTCAGGTCTGCCCATAGCAACTGAACGAGAATGCCTTACTGTCCTCTTTAAAAAGGAAAGAAAATACACAATGGTTTGTATTTTCAGGTGCATATTCTGAGTTTGAATTCATAGAGATTATCACCTAACCACGCCCCTTTTGTGTTTCTTCCCTCCTGATACTCTTGCCAGATTCCTAAATTTATACATTTGTAAAATGACGACTTTTGGGATTCAGTGGTATTTTCTTTGTATAATACCTGCACATTCAATTCCGATATTCAGAATACAATTTTTATGACTCAAGTTCAAGGGTATTCAGGTGTGAGTTGTTGAATTGCTTTCTGTGTAATCATTAGACCGGTTTCCTGGAGTACGTGTAATTCAGACTGGCACATTACTGGACACAGGAGTGGCGGGTGCTGTGTACTGAGAGAGCAGGTCACCTGGGGTCTCCGGTCTCTGCTGCCACACAGGGGCGTGACGGCCGCCCCTACGGAGGGAACGAGCGCACGCCCACCTTTACCTACCGTCTAATGCGAGAGCCACTCTCACTGTCAAGCGAAAGGCGTGCCAACCAGTCACTAAGCTCCACCGACACTGTTTAGTCCTCCTGTGGCCTCACCTGTTGGTGACTTCACAGCCATTGAGCAGGGTAGTGACAAACTCCAGTGCAAAACTCGGAAGTTTTACTTGAAATACATTTCTTCTGTAAGGTACCCCACTTTGTCTCTGGCCCAAACCAAAGCTCGGAGGGTCACCTTTTAGAAGTGTCATAGAAGACTTTGTTACGATAGATTTAAAAACAGTAAGACAGTATATAGAGTAGAAAGGGAACGTGCGTGTGTTTTCTCCTAGTCCTTCTCCCTGAGGTAACCAATCTGAGTTCAGGATTCTCAGTTGCTCTTGAACCTGCCTTTGTCATCTCTCCCCCGTGGCTCTGTGAGTCTGTCATCCTGGCCCCTCTGATTCCTGCCACAGCCTCCCTTCTCCCCATAGTTGACTCCTACGATACGCACCTGCTCTCAAGCCTTCCCTGCTGAAAGTCCTTCAGGCCTCCACTGTAACTAAGATTAAGTCCAAACACCTTACTCAGCCCGGGGTTCTCAACATTGACCGCACATTGGAATCACCTGGGAGCAGTAAAAACACACTGATGCCCGCATCCTGCCGTCAGAGGTTAAGTTAGTTGGTCTGGAGTGAAGTGAGCGTCCTTTATCCGCACGTTTCTAAAGCCTCCACAGATGATCCAGCTGAAGCCAGGGAACTCCTGGCCTGAAGACTTGGTCATGCTCTGATCCTCCTGCCTGCCTCTCCAAGCCATTCGCCCGTCTGACACCCTGCCCCGGCCACACCAAGGTATGTCTGCTTTTTTTTTTAAGGTTATTTATTTTGAGAGAGAGAGAGCACAGCCGGGGAGGGGCAGACAGAGGGAGACACATCCCAAGCAAGCTCTGTGCCATCAGCGCAGAGCCCGACGCGGGGCTTGAACTCACAAACTGAGCCAAGCCTGAGTCCGACACTTCACCCAGCGCCACCAAGGCACTCCGGTATGTCTGCTTTTCAATGGCGCACGGCTCCCTCTGCTCTTCTGGCTTTCACCTTAAGCTCGGTTGTTTCAAAACATCTTCTGGCTCGTTTTTTATCACCGAACGGGGCGGGGGGGGGGGTCACACTTCATGGCTCGGCTGTGGTGGTAAGGACTGAGAAAAGGAGTCAAGCTCCTGTGAGTTTTCTCCATAGGAACCCAGCTTGGGCTCCGGCCGTTTCCCCTCCAGACCAGTTCTGGCAAGAATCCTGCTGCGTTGGTTTAGTGAAAAAAATACCCACCCTTGGTCTGTTCCCCCGGGGTATCTGCTCAAATTCCTCACCCCCCCCCCCCCCCCCGCCTGGTATCTTCCCTCCCTGGCCTACCTGCAACAAGAATCTGGTTTTGTCAGTTTCGCAAACACTCTACCTTTTAGTGATTTTACAGCCTTCCACCCTTCACCCTGCTCCTTGGCTCTGGGTGCCCACCTTTCCTGATTTCTCTCCCCTACCGCAAAACCCCATCTTCGTCCTTGGATACTCTGCCTTCCTGTCTTTAGCAAATGCCGTTAAGTTTCTCTTTAAGGTCAAAACCTTCGATCAACGGTTGAGTACGTTTATTTAACAAGAGCTGGTTGTGTGATGATTGAGTGCCTTGGAAGTACTTCCTACCCCCACCGTTCCTACTTCCCACTCCCGCCATTTGCGGAAACACCTGAAACCGCGGGGTGGCTCCCTCTGGGCCGGGCAGGGCGCGGGGAGGTGCCTCTCCCGGAGGGTCGATCGGGCGCCCCGAGGGCAGGCGGCGACGCACGCTCCGCGCCGGAAAGACTCGGCATGAACGAACGGACCGGGAGTGAAGGCACGAGGCCGAGCTCTGGGAAACGGACAAAAATGAGCGTTCCAAGGGCAACGGCTACCGCGCGTCTTAACAATGACTGGTCGGTCGCCAAAGGAGCGCGGCCCCAGAGCCCAGGGGTGTGGCGGACAGCCACCCCGACGGATAACCGGGGGGCGACGAACTGCGCATGTGCCTCCTTCCACCACCACCACCCCCCTCGCCCGCGAGGAACCCCGCCCAGGCCCCGCTCGCCCCGCCCCTGCCCGCTCGCCCCGCCCTTCTGCCGGCAGGCAATATGGCGCTGTGCGAGGCGGCGAGTTCTCTGTACTGGCCTCGGGTGTTGCTCTTCGGAGATTCCATCACCCAGGTACCGCCGCTTGGCCCTGGTGTGGCCCGGTCCCTCGGGCGTCCACGGTCGCGCCTTCTGGGCGAAGCCCCCGCTGAGAGCGCCGGCCTGGCAGCCTCGCTGGCTCTCCTCTCCCAGCTCTCAGGCTCCCACCTTCCCGTCTCGAGGCCGCGTCCCTGCACCCCGTTTCCCCCCAGCACAGGCGGCCCCGAAGGCTGAGCGCCCCTGAGCAGGATCTGCTCGGGAATGCCTGCCGCGTCCAGCAGCGACCTCACGGTCGTCGTGTCTTAACAGGCCCCTTCAGAACCTCGTGGCAGACAGAGTTCCCGTCTCGGGTTGTTCCTGGCTTCGGGATGACGGTGTGGGCAGCGCAGTACTTGCACACCCGTTCCGTGTACCCTGTCCTCCAGATGAGGTCAGGTGCGGGGGAGTGCAGTGACTCGTCCAGGCCACGCCCTGGGAGTGACAAAGCCGAGTTCACCGCGCTTCGTCAGTTTCCTAGGGAGAATCGGGAGGCTTGGTACAAGTTGAGGCGGGGACGTGCGCCTCCTTTTCCACGAAGCCTCCTTCAGTGGCTCACCGCACGGCCAGTGCTTGCTTTCCCACGCGGAGCTCCACTGGTGGGTCACCTGCGAGAGCACGGCGGCGGCCGAATCACTTCCTGCGGGTTTGTACAACCCGTTCCGTGCAGAAAACCCCCGGGACCAGTTCACCTCTGCTTCCTCTGGTGCAGCAAGTTGATCTTGAATAACGCAGTAGATCACCTTCTCACCCAAGATCATTTCGACTCACATTAAGGAAGATATGTGTCCTACTTCGGGGAGGAAGCACACTTTTAAAACTTACCCCTGTGGTGTGGTGTTTTGTTCTTATTTTCCTCTTCAAACATGACTTCCTCAACCAATTTTCTGTGTACGTGCCAATAAGCGATGCCATTTTTAGGCAAGTAGGGCAGTGAGGGCTTTCCAAACTTACTGGAATGTATATTTTAAAAAGGCTCACCCCCTGAGTTCTAGAATTAGCTTCCTGATTCTTTGGATTGTGGAAATGTAGTACAGCATGGACTTTATTTCCTTACTGAAGGTACAATTGATTTTATCTCTCACACATAAACTGAAGTAGCTTTTCTAAGTAAAAATGACTCTAATATCAGGTCTCAGTAAGACGTAGATGATTGGCTCAAATCCAGTCCACAGGGAAGAAAACTCCCCCTCGTTTCCAGAGTGCTGCTGAGGCTTCGTTCTAGTAATCCCTAAAATGACCTCCATGGAAAGTGAGCGATGAAGGCCAAAAAGTCAGGGAGTACAAAGGGAGAACAAAAGGAGTTGCTGATCAAAATGCCCTTTACTAAAATGTGCTAATCACACTGATAAGTAGTAATGGCCTTTTTTTTTTTCTTTTCAGTTTTCTTTCCAGCAGAGTGGATGGGGAGCATCACTGGCTGACAAGCTGGTCAGGTGAGAATAGTCTTTAGATCAATAACTTGAGCGCTTATTTATTTATTGTTTTTAATGTTTATTCATTTTTGAGGGAGAGACAGAGTGCAAGTGGGGGAGGGGCAGAGAGAGAGGGAGACACAGAAACGGAAGCAGGCTCCACGTTCTGAGCCATCAGCGCAGAGCCTGATGCAGGGATGCGGGCTCAAACTCACAGAACCGCGAGTTCATGACCTGAGCCAAAGTCAGATGCTTAACCGACTAAGCCACCCTGGCGCCCCAATACTTGAGTGCTTATCGATCGAAAACTGTAATTGCAACTCAGAAGAGAAAGAGAGTGAATGACACAGTGTCAAACAGTAAATTCCTCCCTTATTAATCTTTGCCGGCCTTTCCTGGTTAGTAGATCTACAAGGTTGGGGGACAGAAGGAAGAGGGGCAGGCACTCAGGGTTCCGCAAAAGTTTTGTCCAACGTGAAATCAAACCCGAAAAGTTGTGGAAAATATATTGGGTTTGGATTCAAACAGACACAGTTATTCACTATCTGAAGAAGATCAGTTCTTTTTCAGTTACTCTAGTAGGTATGATTTGAATGAGTAGTAAGGAGTTTGAAAAGAAAGCAAGATATATTCGTAAACCAAAGTTAGAGTCATTTTTGGAGAGAAGTTTTTGTCTCCCAAATTCTCTTCATAAAATAGATCAGAAATAGCGATGATTTTGGTATTTTGTTTGCCAGACTTGATGAAAGCATATGCTAAGGAAGGCATCAAAAGGGAAACACTTCCCCAATACAAGAGATTAAAAAATATGTAGAAATATTTTCCACATTAAAAACAGTAAACCAAGTATGTAGAGTATCCATAAACTGATCAGGGGTTTTGTCTTTTCCTCCTTTATTTTTTTTTTAATTTTTTTTTTTAACGTTTATTTATTTTTGAGACAGAGAGAGACAGAGCATGAATGGGGGAGGGTCAGAGAGAGGGAGACAGAGAATCTGAAACAGGCTCCAGGCTCCGAGCTGTCAGCACAGAGCCTGATGCGGGGCTCGAACTCACAGACTGCAAGATCGTGACCTGAGCCGAAGTCGGCCGCTCAACCGACTGAGCCACCCAGGCACCCCATGTCTTTTCCTCCTTTAGGAGAAATAAGCTAGATGTCCTACCAGCTTATCAGTACTTGATAATCTTCTTCACCAGTATGGTTAATACACCAAGAAAATATGTTTTAAGTTATTTCCAAATGTGTTTTAAAATGTCTTCCAATTAGGGGCGCCTGGGTGGCGCAGTCGGTTAAAGCGTCCGACTTCAGCCAGGTCACGATCTCACGGTCTGTGAGTTCGAGCCCCGCGTCAGGCTCTGGGCTGATGGCTCGGAGCCTGGAGCCTGTTTCCGATTCTGTGTCTCCCTCTCTCTCTGCCCCTCCGCCGTTCATGCTCTGTCTCTGTCTGTCCCAAAAATAAATAAAAAAACGTTGAAAAAAAAAAAATGTCTTCCAATTCTCCATTTTTTATCCCCTACACTAGAAATGAAAAAATTGACCTTCTAGCTTTTTCTGTTCCCAAATGCTTTCCCTATTTAGACTTAATCTAAAAACATGAAAATATCACGTCGTGCCTCAGTTTTCCCTTCTGTCAAATGGGATGATTATAATAGCTAAGTTTTACTGAATGCTATGTGCCAAAAACTAATGCTTCGTGTGTATTGGCTTATTTAATCTTTACAACTAGCCTGTAAACGAAGTGAGTTAGGCTCCGATCCATTTTCTAGGTGAGAAGAATAAGGAGGGGAGGTTAAATAACAAGGTCACACAGCTAAGAAGTGGCAGGTGTCCAGGCTCCGGAGCCCGTGGTCCTGAGCCTCCGGAGATGATGAGGGCACCTGCTGTCACGTTGGGAGGACCATTAATGTGTGCTTGCTCAGGTGCCTTGAACTTGGAAGTGCTCGATATATAGCAGCTTTCATGTTTAGTAGTCCAGTAACTGTTTAATTGGTCTGTTAACCTTTTCTGAAAAGCTAAATAATGATTCAAGTGGCCTGGAAAACAAGGCATTCCAAACGTTTTACCCACGTACAGATGTTTCATAAGTGGTTAAGTTTAGTACTAAAATCCTGCCAGAATTGATAGTTTGCAGATCTGCTTGCTAGAAGACCACTTCATCAGAAGCTAGTTATTTTTCAGAATTCGGAGAAGTTACAAGACAGACTTGTAGCCAGTGTGTGGTCCGCTGCGCCTCCAGGCTCTAACCCCTGAGAAGCTTCTTGTTGAGACCCAGAGCCGAGCCGCTGCTGGCTGACCCCAAAGAGGCCTCGCCTCCGTGAGTCCTTCCCCATCCGGGCTCCCCCCACCCAGAATGCCTGCCTCTCCTGGCCGCCGCCCCCCCCAGCCAAACTCGCGAGAGCCGTTTAGAAACTAAGATGGCACGGCGGAGCAACAGGGCCCGGACGGAGGGGACACTGGCCTTGGCGTCCTAGGCCCACGTTCTTCCACCGGGCGACGGAGGGGAGAGACTAGGGGGCTGCAGTCGGCGTCGCCTGGCGTCAGAGGCGGCGGCCCCTTCACCTCACTCGGTTTTTGCGCCAGGACGGACTTCTTTCCGTGCCACACCAAACAAGTGCCCCTTTGAGGGACACTGTCATCTTCAGCTGTGTTACCGCTTGGGGTGTTCTTTGCCGATCTGGGCTCCTGATGTCTGCTTCAGCCGTCTGCACAGCCCTGAGCCCGCTCACGGTGGTTTGGGGGTGTTTTTGAAGCCTAATTAACCTAGTGTTCAGTTAGTCTCAGGTGTACTAATTCCGTGTTTAATGTCACCCAGTTTCCGGGTTTGAAAGCTCAGAGGCATCTCACTAAAACCGCCCTTGTGTACACGACCTCCACGGAGAGTGAAGAATCTGAAATATATCAGTGTGGGGGCATCTGGGGGCCTCAGTCAGTTAAATGTCCGACTCTTGATTTCAGCTCAGGTCACGATCTCGTGGTTCTTGGGATTGAGCCCCGAGTTGGGCTCTGCACTAACAGCATGGAACCTGCTTGGGATTCTCTCCCTCCCCCTCCCTCCCCCTCCCCTTCCCCCTTGTGACCCTCTCTCAAAATATACAGTAAAAAATTTTTTAAATAAAATATATTGTGTTCCACAGTGACATCTTTTAAGTTTTGGCTTCAAATAAGATCTTTGTATACTTACTATAAAATCATTTTAATAATTCTTAAATCTATTTAAATCCTTTTAAAATTTATGGATATAGTTTCATCAGTTTTTTTAAACAATCTTATTTCCGTATTTCTTTAAACAAAAATACTTGGTTTGAGGGATTTGAAGGAGTTAGAATAAACTTCCCGTTTTCATTTTTTTTTTTTAATATTTATTTAGTTTTTGAGAGTGGGGCAGGGCGGGGGGGGGGGGGGCGTTGGTGAGGAGAAAGAGAAAGAATATCCAAAGCAGGTTCCAGGCTCTAAGCTGTCAGCGCAGAGCCCGACATGGGGCCTGAACCCACAAACCGTAAGATCATGACCTGAGCTGAAGTCAGGTGCTTCACCGACTGAACTACCAGGCGCCCCACGATTTCAGTTTGTAAAAGCTTCTGCTGTTTGCGTTTAAAAATATGCCCCTGCCTGTTTTATGAAGCAGCTTAATTTACATTTTTCTGGAAGGAAATCTTAGAGTCTGGATGTTTGGCAAGGAATCTTTCAATGAACTCTTCTTCTCTCTTCATCTGAACTTAATACTTTTTATTAGCCATGAATTTAACTAAAAACCTTTCATAATTTTCCAGTTTCTGTAGCCCTTTGAATAAATTGGGCACCGTTGATTATGTTATTCAATCCAGAGGGATTCAGATATCCTTCCCCTTTCGGAGGGGAACTTTAACAGTTCCAACCCTGGGCCTCACTTGTCTTTTTTTCCTGGCTCATAGCCTTCTTCTAATGATGATCTTTTTTTCAGTCTATAATAGCTGCCATTTATTGGGCGCCTTACGTGTGTCTGGCTACTACCTTACTTTTACTTTTCACACTGCCTGCAGATTAGGTGTTAGGTTCATCTCTTACTGTTGGGGAGCCTGAAGCTCAGAGAAATTAAGTAAGTGGCCAAGGCCTGATGTGCTAGTCAAAGGCAGCGAGATCCTGGCACCGACCGCTCTGATTCCAGCCCTTCGTGCTGGACTGCCACACCACACCGGCCTTAGGGAGTGTCACAGTGACTATACCATCGGAGAGATGGAAAGCCGACTCCTCTTGTCAAAATTCTAGAGTATTCCATTTTAAACTGAGTCTTCAAAATGGCTAAGCTAGTCAGCTTTTTGTAATCATTCTGCATTAAAAACACCAAGAATCACACTTAGAAATAAATGGGGCTGAATTTTTTTGTTGTTTTCCCGGAGATTTCTAAACGTTGAGAGCTTTTAGAGTAGTGTCAAAACCAGGTCCCCTCCTGTTGCTGCTTGGCGTCTGTCGCCTGGCCTCGTAGCCGTGCAGAATTTCTTAGCTGGTGCCCCGGGGTCTCTGCTTAGTTGCTCGTATGTGGGAATTTGAACTATACCAAAGTCAACCACATTAATTTGCTAACCATGAACTGAACTCTGAGATTTATCATTTTTAAAAAATTTTTATTATGAACAACCTGAAGCATCCATAAACATAGTCCCGGGGGCACAGCCGTTAAGTAATTTATTAAAATTCTTGAATCAAAACCAGTGGGTGCTACTGGTAATGATGTGTTAGGTTTATCACATCTAACAAATGTGCCGCTCGTGGGGCTGTTGGTAGTCGGGGAGGCTGTGCACGTGGGGAGCAGGGGTGTGTGGGAATGCTTTGTACCTTCCTTTCAATTTTGCTGCAGACCTAAAATGCCTCTTAAAAAATACTCTGTAAAAGTCTCAAAAATACTCTATATACATCCCAAATTACCCAAAGCGTCATTACCCTTGATTCCAGCTTCCTAGTGACGCTACTGAAGATGCTCAAACTGAGACCCGTCTGCTGTAAACTCCATGTTAGAAGGACCTCACTGCCCATGCGTGAGTGAGCGAGTCTGCAGACAAGATTATAGCCCCTTTGCTCAAAATTATTCATAACCCCTCTTGTGGAGGAATGTGACGGACTTACCTGTATCTTGTTAAGGATGGCATGTCTTTCTCAAAGTGACATTACATCGGGGGTGCCTGGCTGGCTCTGTCGGAAGAACATGTGACCCTTGATCTCAGAGGTGTGAGTTCAAGCCCCATGTTGGGTATAGAATTACTTAAAATAAACGAACTTAAGAAAAAAAAAAAAAGTGCAGGCACATCAAAGCCACCGGACATAGGCAGGTGCCACAGCCCGGAGGGAGGGCACACCCTCACTGTTGGTTCACTGCAGGGGGCTAGAAACTGTTCTTTGTGGGATTGTGGAATTCATCTTTGTTTAAAAATTCTTCATTTCAGAAAATGTGATGTTCTGAATCGTGGATTTTCAGGCTACAATACCAGATGGGCCAAAATCATCCTTCCACGATTAATCAAAAAAGGGACCGGTTTGGACAGCCCAGTAGCAGTTACAATTTTCTTTGGTGCCAATGACAGTGCGCTGAAAGGTAAAGGCATTTTTGTGTTTTCCTAGTTCATTTTTAGCCTGCCCTGACATGAAGACAGCTTGCTTCTGTATTTTTTTCAACTGTGTCCTTCTCTCCCAATAGATTTTTGGGAGAGAAAACTTACAATGAGTTTTGCCAAATTTATAATGAGTTCCCAGAGTTTATTAAGCATATTTCTTCTGGCTTCAATGTCAGTGAATTTTGTTCCCAACTTATTTTCTACCCGCCTGGGTTGTTGGCAGACCTGATCTCAAACACTTGAAAATGTGTTTGTTTTTTTCTTTGTTTTTTTTCTTTTTTTCTTTTTTTTTTTTTTACGTTTGTTTATTTTTGAGACAGAGAGCATGAACAGGGGAGGTTCAGAGAGAGGGAGACACAGAATCTGAAACAGGCTCCAGGCTCTGAGCTGTCAGCACAGAGCCTGATGCGGGGCTCGAACCCGCGAACCGTGAGATCATGACCCGAGCCGAAGTTGGACGTGCCCGGGTGCCCCGAAAATGTTTTCTTGAGTCCATTAGCGTTGTGCTGGATTTCAGATGTTTTTCTCAGTAGTTGGTGGAATCAGCGGTGGAGGGCCCGCCTTGCCACGTGGGTCACACTGATGGCCGAGCAGCTCAGGGAGCACCCCCGCCCAGGCGTGGACTCGGTCCTGGGTGCTGGGAAGTGGCGCCGCGTCCCTGTCTTTGCAAGACCGGCGGGCGCAGGCCTTGCTCTCCCTCCTGCTCTTGCGAGGAGGACCCTTTGTGCGGCATGAAGGGAAAAAGTCAGCCTGTATTCTGGAAAGTCCGCTTCCAGAAGAATGCTATCTGTGGGCACACGGTGGGGACAGCTCAGGGGAGGCGGCAGGGCAGGCAGGGACGCTAGTCGCCTTGAGAAAGACGAATGAGCCGTAGGTGTTAGTGGACCCTGTGAGGCCACTGTTTGGAAAAGTCAGATCCCCACTTGATCTTACGCTAAAAACTGTAAGAAAGGAGACTCCAAAAAAGGCGAATTCTCACCGAAATTAGGACAAAGAAACCCCAAGCACAAAAGCAATGGAGGAAATCACAAAGGAAAAAAGTCGCTTTGTGAAATGAGATAACCTCAAAAGATTATAAAGACTCAGATTGGAAAGTGTTTTTAAGCACTGATTCTTATGGCTGCTGAGTGTGGAGTGAGATGGGCACTCCTCTCTTCCAGTCACTGGGGAAACTTGTGATCTTTCTGGGAAGATACTTGACAGCGTGCATCGAAGGACTTCCCGCATCTAGAAATCCAGCCTGAGAAAAAATTCAGTAATGCAGCCAGGCGTACGTGCAGACGTTTCTGCAAATTGTATTTCTAACAGCAAAAAAATAGAATGCTGGGTGGCACAGAGATAGAAGCTTCCTCTCGGTCCCCCAGCAGATACACGTTTTTGAGGACTGTTCGTGGACACAGACATGCCCATGATATAATGTTAGGTGGAAAAAAGAACCATATGGTTATGTATCTTCAGTGTAATGCTACTTTTATTTTTTTAAGTACACCTATCAACAGGGAAAAGACTAGAATGAAGTACCTCCGAGTGCCAACAGTGGTTTTCTGGGTGGTGGCGTCATGAGGGATTTTATTTTCCTCCTATAATTATCCTTACATGTGGTTTGTAAAGCGCCTGCAGCGAGTCTTAGGATACTTATGTGCGAGCCCATTTAGAAGTCATCCTTTGCGGGGCACCCGGGCACCTCAGTTAGTTGAGCCTCCGACTCTCGATTTCGGCTCGGGTCACGCACGATCCCGGGGTCGTGGGATCGAGGCCGCACCGGGCCCTACACTGAGCCTGGATTCTGCTTAAGATTCTGTCTCTCCCTCTGCCCTTCTCCCCTCTGTACGTGCGCACGCGTGCTCTAAAGGAAAAACAAGTCCTTTGCGACTATAATAGTAGAAGCAACAGCTTTTTTTTTTTTAAGTTTGTTTGAGAGCGAGAAAGCGAGAGGATCCCCAGCAGGCTTCGCACTGTCAGTGCAGAGCCCCACGTGGGGCTCACTCTCCCCTGAGATCATAACCTGAGCCAAAATCAAGAGTCAGGATGCTTAACCCACTGAGCCACCCAGGTGCCTGCCCCAGCAGCTGGCAGTCACACGCGGGCCGCTTCCTGTGTGGTAGGCCCCCTGCTGTAGTGCTTTACGTGCTTGTCGATTTTCACAACCACCCCGTGAGGGGGACCCGGTTATCGTCCTCGGTTTACCTGTGAGGAGGCCGAGGTACAGGCAAGCCGGGCATCTGTCCCAGGGCAGGCGGCCGGTCTGCGAGGAAGCAGGGGTGGAACTCGGCGGCCTCCCTCCACAGCCCAGGCCTCTGGCCACCAGAGGACAGAGCCTGAGCCTCTGCGGTCTGTCCCAGGAAGAGCGGGGACCGCCGTTCCCCCCACCCGCTACCCCGTGTTTGTCCTGAGCCTTGCGGATCGGGGAGCTCGTGTCAGTCTTCGTTGTCCCTTGCGACAAACGTGCGTTTGGGGCCGAAGTGTCCATGTTCCCCCCCGAACAGATGAGAACCCCAAGCAGCACGTCCCCCTGGACGAGTACGTGGCGAATTTAAAGAGCATGGTGTGCTACCTCAAGTCCGTGGACGTCCCGGAGCACAGGATCGTCCTCATCTCGCCACCCCCCGCTCTGCGAGGCGGCCTGGGAGCGGGAGTGCCTCGCACAAGGTAAGCGGGCCGCGGGCACCGTGTCCTCCGACCGGACCGAGAGAGGGGCCCAGAGCCGGGCGGCCCCTTGCTTCGCGGCCGCCGGGCCGGGCTCCCCGCCCAGTCCTTTCGGCCTCTGTTCTCAGCCACCAGAGAGTAAGCAAAACGAGCGGAGTGGCCATTAGGTTCTAGGCGCGAACGGTGGCCCGGAAAAGGGACTGTCCCCGCGGAGGGGGCGGCCCCGGCCTGGCGGCGCCAGACCCCAAGCGCGGCCGCGGAGCTGTGTGGCGGCCCACGTGGCACTGAGGCTCCCAGCGACCCCGGTGACCGCGATTGCCCGCAGCCGCCACTCTGCCCGCCTCTGACCCGACGCGCTCCCTTCTCCACGCAGCCTCGCCCGGGCTGCGGCCTTCGGCGACGAGACCCTTCCTTCCCCAAAACTAAGGCTCGGCTGAGGGCGCGTCCACGGCACCTGTGACGGAGCCACTTCTGTCCCTGCGACCGTTCGTCTTAGCATGTAAAGTACAAAGTCAGGACACAGAAGTGACTAGAACCTGGTTCCCGCGTGTCGAGTAGGGAGGGAGACGGTCCCGTACAGACACCGGCAGCCACGTGACAGCCACGTGATGAATGGCGTGGCAGGCACGGAAACACTCTGTTGAAGGTACTGGCGTCCAGAAAGGTCCAGGAAAGTTCCCCACAGGAGGTAACGAGGGCAAGTTTATCCAGAGGAAGAGGACAGACAGGGACGATGGGGCCAGGCCCGCTGTCATCAGGTGTTGGAAGGGCCCGGTCGGGGGTAGACGATGCTCCCTGTCGTCAGCTCCAGAGGGTGAGCGCGGCCCCCCAGGGAGCCTCCCCTCGTGCCGGCGTCTGCCTCGCGTAGGATCAGGATCGCTCGGGAGGTAGCAAGCGTGTTCGTGCCGCGCCTGGACGAGCAGAGGTGTGCGAGTCAGAGCCACATCTGCTCAGACTGCAGGTCACAGCCCCCTCGTGGGCACAGAACCAAGTGAGTTACATTCTGGGAACGAGTAGGGAAAACCTCAGCATCCGGGACCCGGCGCCGCGTGCGAGCCGTGTTTCACTTATCAGACGCGTAGCGAGTCCCGGTGGAGAACATGGCGGTGTGGGTCGGGTTTGTGAGCCGCTGGCTACAGGAATGTTCTACCGAAGACCAGCCCCCAGGTTTCCATACTGCGTGTCTCCTGAGCTACGGCGGAGGGCAGAGCAGTTACCGGCACGGACCCTACGCCCGCACAGCCTGGAATATTTACTGCCCAGCCCCTTGTGGAGAAAGGTCGCTGGGGCGCCTGGGTGGCTCAGTCGCTTAAGCGGCCGATTCTTGGTTTTGGCTCAGGTCCCGACCTCCCGGGTTGTGAGTTTGAGCCCCACGTCCGGCTCTGCGCTGACAGTGCTCCTCTGCTCCTCCTGTGCTCACTCGTGTGTGTGCTCACGTGTGTACGCGCACGTGTTCTCAAATGTACAAAAAAAAAAAAAGGTCACTGACCCGTGAGCCAGTCCAAGTGACCTCTGCAGCCCCTTCCAGCTCCCCCTTCTCTGGCCGAACCCTGATCTTTCCATCGTATCACAGCGGCCTCACATGACACAACAAATTCAGGGGTCTCGGCCCACCGTCCCTCCCCATCAGCCCCCGCTCTCTTTGCCTCTGGCCGGTACTCCAGCCAAGGAGGTGGCCGCCACGGGCTTTCCTGCCTCTGTGGCGACCACCGATGGTGCGCTCCCCCGTCCCCGTGCCGCGGAGAGCAGCGCTCGGTGACGGCCCTCACACGGTCGGACCCAGGTCGGGTCCATAAGCACGTGCCTATTCACGGGGACGGAGAAGCATCCAGGCCAGTAGAACTTGCACAGCGGCCACTTGCCACCCGCACTCTCTCTCCTCAATAGGCTGCAAACTAAATCGCCGGAACTTGGTCGTTGGTGAATACGCAGGCGCCTGCTTGCAAGTGGCCCGGGACTGTGGGACTGATGTGCTTGACCTGTGGACCCTGATGCAGAAGGACGGTCAGGTACGGGGGCTTGCTCGGTCCTGTCGGGGCCGGGAGGATGATGCAAAAGTGACCCTGCTCTGTGGGGCTCTGAGCGGGTAAGACCGTTAGCTGTCCCTTTCCCCAATTAAGCCAGAGCGCTGCGGGGAGGAAGCGCGGAGGCTCCGGGACGGCACCCACGGCCTCGTTCCCCCGCGGCCCCAGCAGCTGCCGTCCTGCTCCGGGGACCCCTTGAGTAGCCGGGCGGGACCCGGAACAGAGTGAAATCGGTGGTTCATAGTGAAGGACATTCAGAGCAAGTCCTTTTGGAATGTGGGGGAGGAGGAGGTTAAACTCGTTAAGAGGCAAAACGATGAATTTAAGCAGGACGTGGTGTTGGCTGAAATTCGTCTTTTGAGCCATGTGGGTCTCATGGTTTTGTTCAAAGCCAGAAAGCGCGTTTACAACCAGAAACGGCGAAAGCGGGTCCCCACGGAGCAGCCCAGCCCCCGAGGAAGGCGCTGGCGCTTTCCGTACAGTTGTGTCCACAGGACCCAGCAGCCCGGCGCTTCCCTCGCGAAGCCAACCCTGCGCTTCAGCCTCCCTCCAAAGCCGTGCCTAGACCTGGTGCTGGTCCTCCTGTGGCTTCCCGGGTCGGGGCGGCAGCGGGGGACGCAGCCAGAGTCCTGGCTTTCGTCTGGGCTAAGTGTCCATCTGAGAGGGGCTCTGATGAAGTCCTTGGAGATTTAACCCCCCAGGGTTCTAGGACGGGGGAGGGTGGGGAGGGAGGGAGCGGCCTTCCCCGAGAGGTCCGCTCTGAGATGGCAGAGAGGAGCGCCGAGGCCGCGGGAAGCCGTGGTCTGGAGGAGCCGTGAACCTGCGGGGCCGGCTGCCTTCTGGCAGGGACGGGGCCTTGGCGTGGGGCCGACACCGCTCACCCAGGAGAAGCGGCTCCCGGGGGCCGTGAGCACGGGACCGTCACTCTTCTGGGCCGGATGGTTCAAGTTCTTTACACCTAATAACGCGCCCGTCGAATTAATACCTAGACTAGGGGAGTCGGAGCAGCCGGGCACCCTGGGCCCTGAGCTCCTCTAACAGCGCAGGTCGTTCTTGTTCACGTGAATGTACCTTATTTACTCGTTCAGCCTCTTCTCCCCTGCCCCCTCCCCCGATGAACTGCACCTCCTCGTGGGGCCCCGGAAACGTCCCCCACACGCTCTCCCAACTCTCTCCCCTGCAGGACTTCTCGTCCTTTCTGTCAGACGGACTGCACTTGTCCCCGGAGGGAAATGAGTTTTTGTTCTCCCACCTTTGGCCTCTGATCGAGAAGAAAGTCTCCTCCTTGCCTTTGCTGCTCCCTTACTGGCGAGACGTAGCAGAAGCCAAACCCGAACTAAGTCTTCTGGGAGACGGGGACCATTAGCCACAGAAAACCCAATCTGGCTGTTAACTTACAGACGAAGCTGCCAGTGTGACAAAGATCCTGAGATAAGCGATCAGACCTTTGCTCATGACCTTGGAATAAAAAACACCATCTGCCACCAAGATTAATAAAAGCATCAGAATTTTTACGAAAGCTTTGTACCTACGTGTGTTGTGTTCTGGTAACATCTGATGCAGGTGTCATCAGCGCCACAAGCTACAACATTAACTCTATAAGTGGAAACAAGGCGAAGACAAATTTGTTTAAAAAGTCCATTTTATAAAAAACGATTTTCTGACACTGAGCTGGGAACTGTTCACTCTCACACATACACCCACTCACCTAGCAGATTCCAAAAGTGTAATATATCACAAGTAGTTAGAAGACAGCAAACACCACAAGGTATGAGTTCAAGTATTAGTGTAACAGGCATCTGCATAATAAACGTCCTTAGAAGAAAAGATTTGATTTGTCACAGGTTTGGTTAATTGCCCTCAGTTTACAAGTCGTCTGGGTCAGAATGTGTTGGCTGCTGAGCACATTTCAGTACTTCAAAGCTTTCTTCCCCCCCCCAACTGTAATTTTAAGGAAATCAGAATTCACTTTGATGATGTTTATCCTTCACAAAGTAAACGCAGACAGTCCCGAAGCACTAAAGCAGAAGTAATGCAGATACCCCACCCGCAGGTCACTGCAGAGGGTTTTTAGGAATCAGCTGTGTAGGGAGAAAGCGCCAGGCCCGGGAGGGGCAGCGTCCCCCACCTGCCCAGCACCTTGGCCTTTCAAGACCACCTGTTCTTTGGGGAGAACTCGCGCACGCGCCCCCTCGGCCACCAATTTGCCAAGAGGCAACGGTGCTCTCATTTGGAAGTAGTTTAGAATGGTGAGCATTTTCCCAGCGTGGCAACAGTATTAGACCTGCTTTGACGACAAAAACCACCCAGCAAATTGGGGTCCTAAACAGTGGGCAGGAGTCTGTAAATTCAATTGGGCTACCATTTGTAAGCTAGACTGTTTTAATTCTAGAAAGTGCCAACCTCAGAATTTACCCCGAGTTTAGGAGTAACTGGGGTGACTCTCCCCGCTGCTACAAGCTCTGGATGCCTCTGAACAGAACCCACGTCCTGGAAACAACGGAGAACTCCGTTTTTACCTCCTTTGTCTTTACCTGAAGGCAAAAAATAAAATCTGTGTTCCAGTTGCCCTCAGAACTAAGGCCTGCTAAATGCCTCCCTGGAGTCAGCGGATCATTACAGTGTATATAAAAGCAACTGAGCGTGTCCTCAATCAGTGCTGTTATCAATAAAAAAGATAATTTACAAAAACGTAAATATTCATAACCTAATCCAGCTGTATTTTCTGCTTTTGCACCACAGGTTGAAGGATATTTTAAAAACCAAAAAAACTAAAACCTGAAAGCCTCAAAATAAGCTAGATTCACCTTCCCTCTTCCAAAGGACAAGGGCCTGAGCACACGAGCGTCATTTATTGCGTGTGAAGGAGCCCAAACACGTGACCAGCGTCTGCCGTGAAGTCACTCGAGTCTCCCAAATCTTCACAAAAAGATGCGGTGACTTCAAGTCCCACGTGTGACGAGCCCGCACACCTGAGGCCCGGCCCGGGTCCCCGGCCTAGCACTCTGTCTCCTTGCTGCCCACGCGGTTCTGGCGCTGCAGCTTGAAGGACGAGGCCTTCTCGCTCCTCGTGACGGGCCGGCCCGTGAGGTCCTCGAACGACTTGGCGGCCGTGCTGCTGTTGGGGAAGGGGTCCTTCTCAAAGCCGTCCTCGTCCACGTGCGAGTCCGTGCTGGGGTCCTCCTGGATCGTGTCCATGCGCTGGTGGTCCAGCTTGGGAGCCGCAGGCACCGGCGGCGGCGGCGGCGCGGGGGCGGCCTGGAGGGGCTGCGGGCGGCCGGGGGTCTGGGGCGCGGGGAAGGGCTTGACGATGCGAACCGAGGCCGAGTCCATGCTGCTTAGCATTTCCACGTTCTGCAGAGACAGGGAGTCACAGGCGGCTCCGGGTCCCGGAGCTCCAACCTCCCCCGGCAGGCGGCTGTACCCTACGGGGACCGTGACCCCTCGCGCTAAGGGAAGCACGAGGTGAGGCTCCCTCATCTTCCGAAATCCTGACAACCTGCCCTCTGAGGACCCAAAAGAGAACTCACAAATAACCCTATCAAGCTAGGATCCCAAGACGGGAAGGTCACTGCCGAGGCGCTAAATCCGGGCCGGGAGCGGGGCAGAGCAGCCTCGGCTTTCCCTCCGTCCACACAACTAACCCAAGTCCCAGCCTCCCGCCTTCCCGCCGCCAGGGCCCCGCACCGGCGGCGGCCGTGGGGCTGACGGCTCTCGCTGGGGGGCTGACAGGAGGCCACAGCGGGGCCCAGGACGCACCCGAAGGCGACTTTCTTTCACGTGGGTACTTACGCTGGGGTGGAACAGAGACAGCGACTCGTACTGCTTATCCAGTTTCTTATCCTAGAAGGAAAACGAGCAGGAAGAGGTCACTCTTAGGAAAATTCAGTTACATGCTCTTTCCCTTCAGGCACCTCCTAAGCGAAGAACTCACTCCGAACGTGAGTGTGGAAAGTGGCAGCAAGTCCAGCAGAGAAGAACGGCTCAGATAAACTTTAGGAGTTCTGCCACCAGCCTGAAGTGTTTCTTTCCCTTGAGGCAGTCAGTGTACCGGTGTTAACGAAGCAAACGGTCCAGGAATGTTTAAGTACGGTCTTTCTGAGCAATGTCCCCCAAAAGCCATTCCCCACGTGTTGAGGGGTCAGAGCCACGTCACCCCTGGGGACGCGAGGGCAGCCGCGGGGGTCAGAGGGTGCTGCGCCGGCTCAGACGCCCCAGGCCGCCAAGGCCCGCGCACTCTCCTCAGCCTTGTCCACGGTGACCGTGGCCCAAATGCTCGGAGGGACTGGGCCTCGAGCCCCCACATCACCCTCTCTGCAGAAGGCTGAACACGTGGTACTGTCCCTGCCCCCAGCCCCTGCCCGACCTGAAACACAGTGACGGGCAAGACAGGAGGCCGAGCCCGACAATCTAGGCCTGGCTCCCGGCGCAGCTGTCGTCACGTGTTCCGTGGTCAGGAACCAGGCACCGGCATCCTCCCGTCCGCGGCTCTGCTCCAAAACCAAGGGCCAGGCCTCTGTCACAACGGGAGCTTGCGACGCAAACAGAGGAGGCTGGCCGCGAGCCAAAGCAACAGTAAGAGCGGCAGTCGCGGCCACCCGTCAAAGCTTCAGCCACGTCACCTTCACCACAGCTTTGCTTTAGCACTGCTGCTCCCTAGACCCTCGCCACACCCATCATGCTCACCGTCCCTGGGGACGAGCTGCTCAGCGAGAGCCCGGGCAAGACACGTAAGGAAGCAGAGGCAGCAAAGACTCATGAGACGTAGCTGTGCCGGAATTTTCCAGGTGCTCAAAGGAGGGGGCACTGCACAAGACTTGTTCCAGAGCACGAGTCTGGAAGCCGGGGTTGGGTTTTCTCATCTCTACAGCAGACAAATTCTCACTTTCCCATAGAAGCAAGGTGGGTGATTTATAAGAAAAAAATGTTAAAGCCCCCAAGTTTATAAATCACGTGGGGTTCATTAGAGAAAGCCCAATTCAACTCGTTAGCTGTTACTCACTTTGAACGAGAATAATGAGGATTGCTCCCTCTTATTAGATGGGAGGCCTGAACACCCTATACGGTAAGGCCAGGGATCTGTAGGGTAGAGGGAGCCGTCTTTGGAATGCTCTGGTCTAACAAAGCCAGAAACGCTCTTGTTTCAAAGCTTCAGTCAGAGGTCCTGCACAAATCCAGTTAAACAGTCCCCTCGGGCTCAGGAGTAGAACAGTCCTCAAATCACACGTGAGAACAAACATCCATACACAAAAAACATAATTCTTTTAAGAGACTATTAGCTTAAAAAAAAGACATACTAGCTAAAATTTTCACAAAATAAACCTTCCTAGGGAACAACAGCAAAAAATGTCATTGGAAACATCAGGTCGAATCTTGCTAAGAACAATTCTACCTTTTCCAAAAGTTGTAAGTTTGGAATTGTGCAAAATCGTAATAAGTGCTTCATTACCTAAAGTCGGTGACTTACCACACAATGGACAAGAATGCTGAAAGGGATCCAAAATATCAAGGAGAAAACCAGGACGGAACCCACGATGTTGTCCGCTAAAAACTTCCCTGTGAACAATTCGAAACCGTGAATGTCCTGATTAAGTACCTTAGACACTCAGAATTCAGCACTCTTAGTATACCACCATTGTGTCAAATGCCACAGACTGTTCGTCAGGTGGTGCTGCTGAGAAGTGTCATTTCAGACAGAGCCCCGACACGCTTATTGAGAAGAACAGATTACATCACACGATGCTCCACACAGTCCCTTGAGTGATGCTGAGGGACTAATCACATGGGAGACTACTACTCGTGCTGACGCGTAACAGGACAAAGTTGGTGCTTTCTGGGTTTTATTTTTGTGACGATGAATGATGAACCCTGCGGGACAGAATACACTGCTGCTTCTGCAACATCTGAGGCCCACTGTTAAAATAAACGATGCTTACATCAAACACGATTCAGATTTACAACCCACAGCACTGAACCATGCTTATGCGGTCACGTGTTCATTTTCTAGGAAAGAAGGAAACCGATATTTGACTTTCCTTGTCTGGAAATCTGCGTATCCACACTACACAGGGGGGGACCTGTGAGTCCATTTTATCTTAGCTGACAAATATGTTTCAAGACAAAAGCTGTGAGGGGCACCTGGGTGGCTCAGTTGGTTAAACTGATGTCGACTCAGGCCATGATCTCATCGTTTGTGAGATGGAGCCCCCCCCACATGAGGCTCTGCGCTGACAGCAAGGAGTCTGCTTGGGATCCTTTCTCTCCCTTTCTCTCTCTGTCCCTCCCCGACTTGCATACACTCTCTCAAACATTTAAAATAATAACAGTAGTAATAATAAGACAAAAGCTATGAATATTTCCATCTTCTGTTGCCAGACAAGAGCATATGAATCTGAAACCACACTTTTCTAACGTCATCATTAGAACTGAAAGCAGCTCAGCTCTACGCAAACAACCACCCAGGGAAATCACGTACCAAAAGTGTTGATGCTCAACTGGTCAATGAAGTCCCAGAATCGCTCGATGACGTCCTGGACTCGTTTCTCACATTTGCCCTAGGACCGGAAAACAGTCAATTTTACAATCAGTGGAGGAAAAAACCAAGTAATCAACGCTCACCACCTAAAACCAACCAACTCTACCGAAAAGGCCGCCCCAGGTCCCACCCGGTCTCTGGACTCAGGGCTCTGGCTATGGAGAGAGTGCTTGGGTTTCCCGGGCTCGGCTGCCTCCTTCCACAGACAGACAGACAGACGTGCGGGAGAGCGAACAGCGGGCGCCAAAGGCACTCCTTCCGTTTGCAAAAGCAAATCTTTGCGATATAAAAACTGCCCACCTGACCGTTACAGAAAAAGCTGAACAGAAGGAAACACTCACATTCATGTCACAAAATCCCACCGTACAGGGCTTTCCTTTCCTCAAGAATAAGTTCTTTTGTTCGGCGTCCACATAGGGCACGCACCGGCCCGAGGGGTCCCGGCAGCACACCTTGCACGAGTTGTCAGTCTCTGAAACGGAACCGGGGACAGCGGGAGTCTGGTCAGGGACAGGGCGCTCCTCCCTTCCCTCCTCCCCGCCCCCACCCCCACCCCCAAAGGGAAGCAACTCCACTCATTTTTCATTTCAACAGCAAACGATCCCTAGTTCAGCCCCAAAGAGTTAACTTCTGAGTTCACGCTCCAGGGTCCTCAGGCCACAAGGTAAAAACAATTCATTCACACCCCAAGAGTTTCCTTTCTTAAAGGGATTAAAAGCCAACTTATTCTACTTCAGATCCTTCGTGATGCTAAATGTTTCCCTTTATCCCAACGTTCTTATTACACTGCTTTTGATCCTTCCCTTCTCAGTTTGAAATACTCCTTGCACAGCCAAGGCTCCAGTGAGAAGCTAACACACTGTGACAGAAGGGGCCCACTGCAGATGTGAGTCACCCACCGTGTGACCAGAGCACGGCTCGTGGGGTGATGGAAATAACGCCACCACATAAGCCACGTGGCACAGACACCAACAGCGGAGATGCCCAAAAAGTCACCTGGCGGTGTAACTCGGGACGGTACTTGACCCGGAGGCAGCCCATATTTACCCTTACTTGGAGAAATGGAAATCAACTAGAACACAGGACATGCCAAACCGCCTCAATGGGGAAAGAAAAACCTTTTCATCATTCCTTCACTTATCAAGCATCTCCTGGGCATTTACTACGTGTTCTTCCGGGGCATCCCAAGCCTTTGCCACGCACTCGATAAATTATTTGTTTGACATCTACTGTGTCAAATACCTTCCTTATTCACTTATTCCACCTGGAGGAGGCCCTTACTCTACCGTATGGATGGTGAGTTCCCAACCTGGCGGTTTTGACTTCTGGGGGGTTCGGAAAGCAACAGAACTCTCTCAGGTGAGGCAGGGCGGGAAGGCTGGAGCCCAGTCAGTTCCCGAGGCCCCTTCTCAGACCCAGGAGTTCCAAAATAGAAGGTGGAAACCTGAGGACGAGTGTCTTGAGAGGCCAGCATGATGTCACCAGGCATCGCTAAGCAGGGCCCTTGCCCCAGACACCCGGCAGCGGGCCCAGCCGTGTTGACAACAACGAATACCCTGACAGGGTCAGGTCCTGGGATCGGCTCTCCCTGGTTGAAGCCTTGAAGGTATCGCAGTTCACTGCCCGTAAGATGCAGACAGCGCCAGCTGCGCTCGTGGGGCGTCTAACATGGTGCGTGCGTGCGTGCGGCGAGGACAGACCTCCGCCCACCCACTCAACCGCAGCAAAACTCCCTCCTATCCCACCCCTCAGCCTATACCCCCACGTGGTCTGAAAACATCGCGAGAAGGAAGGCCGACCGACAGCACGGTTTTCATAGACAAGGTAGAGGGGCGAGGACCTGAATCCAGAGAGCTCCGTCCCCCAGACCACCCTTGAGTTCTCCCCGCCTTGAGTTTCGGGGGGGGGGGGGGGGAACGCACCGCCGCCCTGGCCAGAGCGAGCAGCTAATCCTGCTGGGCCCCCAAAGGGAGGGACAGGGCCCGGTGGACACAGGCCATCTTCCCTCCGGCGGCGAGGACGCAGCATGGAGATGCGCTCACCGTTACACGCACAGGACTCCAGCCGCTGCTCCCTCTCACAGAAGGGAACGCACTTCCCATCTTTACACTTGCCAAGATCCAAGCACACCGTGTCATCTGCGGCGTTTCCGGGAGGGGGGCACTCGCTGCTGTTACCTGGAAGCACACGACGAGCACACAGGTCACGGGGAGTCACGCGACCACCGGTCCTACGGGGCAGACCCGGGATTCTCGCAGGTCAGCACCGCGCCTCACCAAGAGGAAAAAGCAACCCACGGGGCAGGACGCCGGCAGCCTGTATCCAACTGGCCGATAAACACCGAGTGCCTCGCTGGGTACCGAGCACCATGCGGTGCAAGTCTCCGTGCTCCCAAATGTCTGCACTCAGTCTCCCCGGCCTCCCCTCAGCCACTATTTCACATTTTGCTTTTACTTTTTCTTTTTCCGTGTTTGTTTCTTTTTGAGAGAGCGAGTGAGCAACAGCATGTGTGTGCACTTGTGCACGGGAGAGGGGCAGAGAAAGAAGAAAACAGAGGATCTGAAGCAAGTTCCACACCGTCAGCACAGAGCCCGGCTTCAGGCTCGAACCCACAAACCACGTGACCGTGACCTGAGCCGGCTGGGCACTTCACTGACTGAGCCACCCAGGCAGCCCTGCTTCTACCTTTGTATCGTGAAACACAACTACGTATAAAAGAATATACACAGGGGCGCCCGGGTGGCTCAGTTGGTGAAGCGGCCAACTCTGGGTTTCAGCTCAGGTCACGATCCCGCAGTCGGTGCGATCGAGCCCCGCGTCGGGTTCCGTGCTGTCGGCGGAGCCTGCGTGGGATTCTCTCTCTCTGACCTCCCCTGCTCACGCTCAGTCTCTCTCAAAAAAGATAAATTATATACATACACATACATAACATCCACACGCTACTGAACAAACATTAGAGCCGTTTACCTGGACTGAAAAGCAAGCTGAGGGGAAGGCTCACAGAAGCGGCCGGCCAGGCCCCTCCAACCTCACCAGCGACAACTCCCGAGCCCTCACGCTCAGCCGCCTTCCGTTTCTTCACTGCTCCAAGGTCTCTCACCACAGAACCTTAACGAAGGCTGTCCCGTCCACCTGGAATGCCCCGAATGCCCTCGTTTCCATCTCTGAGGGAAAGGGCCGGTTCTTACTCCCCCTTTAGATCTGGCTCACAGGCGTCCCTCGGACCTCCCGGGGACCCCGCTTTCACCCCCACTGTGCTCCATTGCTACAGCTACAGCGACTTCTGTCCTTCAAGCACACGTGGTGCAATTTACATCTACTTGATGATGTGCTTTCTGTTCCCCTCACAGAACGGGAAGCTCCACGACAGCGAAGATCAAACCTCTTAGTGAATCCGTTTATATCCAATCCCTATCACACCATAAGGACATCACAAATATCTCTTAAATGAATCGATGATTCTTAAGGACAAATAAAAGCCACCGAAGGATGTTAAACTCCAGTGAGAGGATGGAATGAGTGACTCATTCTGGAAAGTGAGCAGCACGAACACGACACGACACGAGACGAGAGAAACTGCTGCAGGAAAACAACGGGCGGGGACCAGAGCTGGAGGCCTGGCCTTCCCACGGCGGGATGGAACCGACCCACCAAGTCAGTGCGGCAGTGACACCAAACGCAAAGGAACCTGCCCCGTTTGGTTAAGTGCCCGGGATACACCCCAGCCTAACTCGGGTGTGCCACACCTGCCTCTGGTCTCACGGAACCCTTCACGGGCGCCGGGCATTCGGCGTCCACGGGGCAGGCACGTGACAGGCCTGCCGCTGCGGAGCGCAGGCTGCGAGGAAAGTGCGGCAAGCGGTGAAGGGGGACACTCTGCACTGTCACGGTGTTTTCGGTCTACGACGCTGCCCTGAGCAGATACGTAAAAAATGCTTCGCGACTATCTGTCAAACGCCTGTTCTCAAGAGACTGGTATCAGAGTAGCAGACACGGAGAAGATCCGTAAAGGCACAGTGTCACCTGTCTCACTGGGCTGTCCGTTCAGGGTGCGTCAGAGCTAGCAGGTAGGGCGTGCGGCGGGGAGGGGCCCGGGGAGGGGGCCGAGAACTTCCCGCCTAACGAGATGGCAGGTGATGCGATGCTGCTGGTCGGGGATGCTGACCTTGTAACGCACTCACGCTCCGCGAGTGCTGCTCCGTAGAAAATACCAAGGAGACAAAAGGCTACTTGATGAGAATGAACCGAGTTTTTCAAACTGCTTTGCTTATGCTTATTGAAAACATTTTTCTGAATCTGCTTTATTATTGTAATAAAGACAGAAACACTGAGCACAGCTAGAAAACGCTGACATAAACTTGACTGAGACATTCTGGCTCCTGACGTGGCAGATGGCCGGCACGCTGACAGATCTCCGAATGCAAGAATCACGAGTCCCGTCCGATAAAATGCACATTTAAGAGTTCAAAGGAAAACGGAAATGAGACAAAACTTCACTAGAATGGTTATAATCAGAAAGACAACCCGCGTTGGTGAAGGTGTGGACGGACAGAAACCCTCAGGTGCCGCCGGGGGCGGGGGGGGGATAAAATGGTACAGCCGCCGTGGAAATCAACCCGGCAGCTCCTCAAACGATTCAACAGTGACCACGTGACTCGGTTCCACTCCTGGGCACACACAAGGGAAAGGAAAACATATGTCCACACAACACGTGCACACAGGTGTTCACGACAGCATTCACGAGAGCCAGAGGGCGGAAAGAATCCAAAAGTCCGTCAAGTGATGGCGGCCCATCCTAGGACACCGGGACGGGATGCAGAGCTGGGAATACACTAAGTACTGACACGGGCTACCTCATGGGCGGATCTCGAAAACGTGATTCTGAATGAAAGATGCAAGAGGCCACACACTGTAGGACCCCACTTACACGAAACATCCAGAACAGGCGAATACACAGAGACCAAAAGTAGATTACTGGTTGTCCGGGGCTTGGGAGGGATGAGGAGGCTCGGTGACGGCTAGAGGAGACAGGTTTCCTTTCGAGGCGATGAAAATGTCCTAACACGGAGCGTGGTGGTGACTGCACAGATGCGAATACGTTAAAAAACAGTGAGCTGTACACTTCAAATGGGTGAACAGTATGGTATGTTCACTGTATCTTTTTTTTTTTAACACAATTGGCTTTTTTTTAATTTTTTTTCATGTTTTATTTATTTTTAAGACAGAGAGAGACAGAGTGTGAGAGGGGATGGGGCAGAGACAGAGGGAGACACAGAATCCGAAGCAGGCTCCAGGCTCTGAGCTGTCAGCACAGAGCCCGACGTGGGGCTCAAACTCACGAACTGTGAGATCATGACCTGAGCCAAAGTTGGACACTTAATCGACTGAGCCACCCAGGCACCCCTCACTGTATCTCAATAAAGCTGTTATGAGAACCAAACCAACCAACCAAAAAACACAGAAAGTTAAAAAAATAAAAGAATGGGATAGATACACCAGACAAATAGGAACAAAAAAATCTGGGGTAACTGAGTATCAAATAAAACATTAAGGTCAAAAAAGTCACAAGGGTCAAAAAGAAACATTATATACTGGGTAAAGGAAGAGCAGATCATGAAAATGTAGACAGTATGTCCAGTTACATACCTAATAACATAGTTTTGAAAATTTTTTTTATTTTTTTTTTTCAACGTTTATTTATTTTTGGGACAGAGAGAGACAGAGCATGAACGGGGGAGGGGCAGAGACAGAGGGAGACACAGAATCGGAAACAGGCTCCAGGCTCCGAGCCATCAGCCCAGAGCCTGACGCGGGGCTCGAACTCCCGGACCGCGAGATCGTGACCTGACTGAAGTCGGACGCTTAACCGACTGCGCCACCCAGGCGCCCCAGTTTTGAAAATTTTTAAGGAACTGACGGAACTGAGAAAATATGCATAGTTCATATAGATAGCTTACGGATTAGCTCCAGGTGGATTAAAGTCCTAAAGGTAAAAGGTAAAATAATGAACCCAATGAAACACTGGAAAATATCTTTGTAACTGTCCATAGTTCAATAAAATACACACCCCGTCACAACGGCAAGATCTAATTATTAAAATCAAAGTTGTGTTCCAAGAGGGGCACCTGGGTGGCTCAGTCCGCTGAGCATCCAAACTTCAGCTGGGGTCATGGTCTCATGGTTCAAGAGTTCGAGCCCCACATCAGGCTCTCCACTGTCAGTGTGAAGCCTGCTTCAGATCCTCTGTTCCCCTCTCTCTCTCTCTGCCCCTCCTCCATGCGCATGCTCACTCAAAAAAAATACATAAAAAGTGTTCCAAGAAGGACAACAGATAGGAGGAAGGCATATGCAATGTTTAAACCGCTTGAATTATGCAAGAATTCCTTCAATCAACAATAGCAAAAAGACATAAAACCCAACTTTTAAAAATGGACTAAACAGGTGTGCCTGGCTGGCTTAGTCAGTAAAGCATGGGACTCGATCTCAGGATCGTGAGTTCAAGCCCCGGAGCCTACATTAAAAAAGAAAAAAAATTTGGACCAAGTATATGAACTGGCTATTCACAAAAGGAAAATTCTGAATGGCTAACAGATCTAAGAAAATGTTCAAGAAACATGCAAACAGGGATGAGAGATCACGTTACACTCATCAGATTGGCAAAACATAAGACACCTAGACAATACTGAGGGTTGGCAAGGACACTGGGATGCAGGACTCCGCACGCACTCCTGGCGGCACTGACACACCAGGACCGCCGTTCTAGACGCTTTCTGTAGCCAAGCAATTCCACTGCTGCCCATGGACCCAGGAAACTCTTACAACACCTGGAAGACATGTGTGACGATGTCTGCTGCAGTCCTATCTGCAGGATCCAGAGGTGAAAGCGACCCAAGCCATCACGTAGTGAACAGCTGAGTACGCTAAATACGTTAAATCATACACGTCAACTCAGCAGGTGCCACAACGATGAACTATGTATAAACACGGATACAGACATGTAGACAAAGACATACAGCACAACACAGATAATTAAAAACATGGCACTGAGTTTCAAAAAAGATCTAAAGTAGAATATCATTCTGGCATGTTAAAAACACCCATATACACAGAATAACACTACACGATCTTTCAAGGAAATACACACGGCCAGGCAAATATGCAACACATTAGGACACTGCCCGGGAGAGCAAGGGCATGATGGGGACGAGGTGAATGACAGGGAAGTAACGAAAAAAAAAAAAAAAGAAAACAGAATGGGGCTGGCATAGACCAGTGACAAGTGTATCTCAACCTAAGGAGTATGATTAAAACAAGCCTGCACATGAAGTTTATGAAGGGTTGTTTTCATCTAAATGAAATACAATGCGGTTTCTTTTTTTTTTTTTTCAACGTTTATTTATTTTTGGGACAGAGAGAGACAGAGCATGAACGGGGGAGGGGCAGAGACAGAGGGAGACACAGAATCGGAAACAGGCTCCAGGCTCCGAGCCATCAGCCCAGAGCCTGACGCGGGGCTCGAACTCCCGGACCGCGAGATCGTGACCTGGCTGAAGTCGGACGCTTAACCGACTGCGCCACCCAGGCGCCCCGACAATGCGGTTTCAAACACACGCACATGCTCACTTGAGCACAGTATCCCGAGAAGCCCCGGGGGGACATACCTGTGCAGTAAGACACGCCTTTGCAAGTAGCATTAATAGCCTCCTGGCACTTCTTCTGGGCAGTCTCGAACTGACAGTTTTTACAGCAAGGACTGTTCCTATCACTGCAGAGGGAGAGCAGACGGGACAGTCCAAGTCAAACATCAGCCCCGCGGCACACACTACCGTCAAGTCACAAGGTCCTGAAGATCGCAGGGAAGGCCTGTGGCTGGGTCACCCAGGCCTGCGTGCTGGGCCCCCCCAGGTGCTGGTCCACCCGCATGTACTGTCGGCCCTTCCTACTATGGCATCAGGAAGCAGTGCAGACAGTAAGTACAGACAGGCCCAAGGTGACTCATCCTTAAGACACCTTGGTGTCCTTGGTTTTCATTAACTTAGTGTCATAATTTCTTAAAAAAGGAAGACATGGGTCTGCAAGGCAACCATGGTAAGGAAGCCAGGCAACCAGAGTCCTAGTTCCCATCAAAATTTACATCAAGGGCACCTGCATGGCTCATCTGGTTAAGCATCCGCCTTTGGTTCTGGTCATGACCTCACAGTTCGTGAGTTTGAGCCCCACATCGGGCTCACTGTGCTCTCATCACAGAGCCCCCTCTGAATCCTCTGTCTCCGCTCTCTCTGCCCCTCCACCACACATGCTCATTCTGTCTCAAAAATAAACACTTTTTAAAAATCTTTAAAAAAAAAAAAAAGATTTTACAACATCAATATGTTCATAGTCAAATCCGCTATTCACCAAGTTTTCCCCTTGTACTGCTAAGCCAGGCACTGGTCATAAAAATGGAAACACAGGTACCTTCTAATTTGTAACCTGCCTCCTCCGTATTTAGCTTATGCCATTAAACAGTAATCTCAACATTATTTTATTGGAGAGAAACACAAGAATTAATTTCGATCTCAGGAGGACTGTCATTCTGTGTCTAATATTTTATCACTATGAAAGAATGTAGCCATGAAATCACCTCTCTCGTACATCTGTTTCCTTAGAAAAGACTCTCTGAGCTATGGGATGCGGAATCAAAGAGTACATAAGGTTATAGATTTTGTAACATAAAGTCAAACTGCTTTCCAGAAAGCATTTTTCTTTCTGTAAAGGACAAAAAGGACAAACACACGTGCAAGCGTGCGCACACACCCTTTCACGATTCCAAAGCCCTTGCGTTTTCCAACTGCTCTTCCCCCACAGCCACATGCGCTCACCTGCACTGCACACCCTCCTTGAGCATGCATTCGCTGCTGCAGCAGGTGTCGTTGTTCAGGTACATGATGCCAGGATCGCATTCCTCTCCTTCGTCCACCCTGGAGTTCCCACACACTTTGTTGCTTCGTTCTTGGAAACACTCCTGGGCCTTACTTTCAATGGTCTTATAGATGGACTGCTTACTGCAGTTTGAAAACATCTTGAAAGAAAGAAGGCCACAAAGGACCCAAAGTAACAATAAAAATGCATTCCCATGTAGTGTTTGTGTTTCTTCCCTAGAGACAAACTCTCAATGTAAAAGCCACAGTCAGAGCCACCTTGAAGGCATGTCAAGTTCCATCACTGTCTCCTCAAAATGCCAGTTATATGGAATCAAGTTACCTCCCTGAGTAGGGTGCTAAAAGCTGGTGTGGATTTGGGTAAAAGCCTAAAAATTCTTCACAGGCAGGCTGCACAGTGAGACCGTGCATCCCAGCCTGTCCCTGGAGAGGACCAACAGTCTGGTTCCACCAGATTCTACGCTGTCCTGTCCCCAGGCATGGCACCTGACACGGCCACAGTGCCAGTGAGAATGAGGAACACACCATCATCTTCCAGGACATAACGATTCGGGGATGCCGCGAATTTCTGATTTACCTCCTTCTCTTTCCCTGCCTATGTGTATGAATGACCCATGTTTAAAGTTTTTAGGGGCACCTGGGTGACTCGGTCGGGTAAGTGACCGACTTAGGCTCAGGTCATGATCTCTGGGTTCGTGAGTTCGAGCCCTGTGTGGGGCTCTCTGCTGTCAGCACAGAGCCTGCTTCAGATTCTTGGCCTCCCTCTCTCTCTGCCCCTCCCGTTTGCAGACTCTCTCTCAAACATATATTAAAAAAAAAAAAAAAAAAAAAAAAAAAGCTTTTAAATAGCTGAGCATAGTCAGAGGCATGAGATTACCTTACATGTGGTCTACTAAAAGATTAAATCCCAAATTGTAACCTAAACATTCACATGGATCCCCGTGATTTTAACAATTTCTTTGTGATTTCTACATGTGATTTCTACAGTTGACCAGTATCTCAAAGGAAGCCTCGACCCTAGTTCCCCCACCATTTTTGGTACAGAACCATGGAAATGGCCTTCTTATAAATTTGGGGATTTTTTTTTTACCAGGAGCTCTAAAATGGAGTCCATTTTCCAAACCATCTGAAATTAGCAAGAAAAGGAGCAAGAGACTTGAGGAAAATTTAGTGCAGTTTCTTGAGGGAAGGTCTCCACAGTTGCTGCCCTTTTGCTAAAATGGCTTCACTTTCTCCCTAGAGAAGACCATGCCCTTGAGGAGCAGAGAACACAGGACCCTCCAGAGGTAACTGTGACCACCGAATCAGATGACAAAAGGATTACTTTTATTTATCTCTTTATCTATTTATTTAACTTATAAATGTTTATTTATTTTTGAAAGAAAGCACGAGCAGGAGAAGGGCACAGAGAGAGGGAGAGACAGAGAATCCCAAGCAGGTTCCATACTGTCAGTGCAAAACCGGATGCGGAGTTTGAACTCACGAACCATGAGATCATGACCTGAGCTGAAATCAAGAGTTGGACGCAACCAACTGAGCCACCCCTGAGCCCTGAAAGATTACTTTTAAAAGATATTCAAGACCTTATCACCTTGAACAGAAATCCTAACTGGGCTTTTTTTTTTTTTTTGGATTTTTTTTAATGTTTATTTAGTTTTGACAGAGAGAGAGAGGGAGACACAGAATCCAAGGCTCCAGGCTCTGAGCTGTCAGCACAGAGCCCGACGTGGGGCTCGAACTCACGGACCGTGAGATCATGACCTGAGCCGAAGTCGGACACTCAACTGACTGAGCCACCCAGGCGCCCCTGGGCTTTTTTTTTAAAGGATTTTTTGGGGCGCCTGGGTGGCTCAGTCGGTTGGGCGTCCGACTTCGGCTCAGGTCATGATCTCACGGTCCGTGGGTTCGAGCCCCGTGTCGGGCTCTGGGCTGACAGCTCAGAGCCTGGAGCCTGCTTCAGATTCTGTGTCTCCCTCTCTCTCTGCTCCTCCCCTGCTCATGCTCTCTCTCTGTCTCAAAAATAAAAACATAAAAAAAAAAAAAAAATTAAAGGATTTTTTTTATGGTAAAGATTTTTATTTTATAGTAAAAGTATTTGTTTTAAATAAAGATATTTAAGGGGTGTTATTGCTGTCTAGCCTCAGGCGGTTAGAATTTGCTGGGTTTATTCACGAGCACTGCAGATCCATGAACTCAACTTTAGAAGTTCACTTATGGGAGATGAGATCATAAGGAATCCGAATGGACACTGAAGCCATAAGAAGACCTCCTCACTAACTTATCAGAGCCACACCTGAGCAGCAGGGCCCCTCGGCAGGGCTCAAGGGGAATGTGGCCGTTGCTCTGGTCTCCCCTTTGTGGCCTCCACGCTCCCTAAAGACCTCTGGCCTTCTCTTTGCATCCTTCCCACACTCTCTCCTCTTGTGCCAAAAATCCCTCAGGCCATCTGGCCACACAGAAGGCCTGCCACGCAAGTCACTAGGCCACATGTCACTTCTCAGCAGCTGGTCTGCGGGAGGTGCCAGGCCCTGTCTTTTGAGGTCGAGGAACCTGGAGCCCTTTTAATCTAGTTAAAAACATTTTTATTAAGGAATTGATTTAAAATGTAGATTAGAAGATACCTAATATATTTTTACAAGTTTGTTAGTTGGGTAAACCAAGCTAATAGAAAATACGCTAAATATGACATTCTTGGGACAAAATAAATAAATGGATAAATTGTTCTTGATAGACTAACACCTCTTTGTTTGTCCTACACTTCTTTTTTTATTTTTTAACACTCGTTCATTTATGAGAGACAGAGACAGAGCGTGAGTAGCGGAGGGGCAGAGAGAGAGGAAGAGACAGAAAATGAAGCAGGCTCCAGGCTCTGAGCTATCAACATAGAGCCCGATGTGGGCTCGAACCCACTGACCACAAGATCATGACCTGAGCTAAAGTTAGACGCTCAACCGACTGAGCCACCCAGGTGGCCCATCTTTTCTTATTTTGACTTTTTAAGTAAGCTCTACATCCAACAAGGACAGACCAACACTTCCTGAATTAAAAAACAAAAGGCCTGGCCAGGCACCGTTCTCATTAGGAAGTCCTTCCCGGGCCGCTTGAAGAGCTCGTGGGGAAAGTTCACTGAGGAGAACTTGTACAAAAAGAATCTGCAAAAAAGTAAAGACAATTTCCCCCAAAACACCGACACCATCCTCGTAACAAAGAAGCAAATGACTACAGTCTAGAGCGCACTGTCCAATACTGTAGCCACGAGCCAAGTGTGGCTCCGTAAATTTATTTTTCCTCACCACGTACTTCACACTTACAGAAATGTTCACTCATTGGGAATGCAAACTGGTGCAGCCACTCTGGAAAACAGTATGGAGGTTCTTCAAAAAATTAAAACTAGAACTACCCTATGACCCAGCAACTGCACTACTGGGTATTTATCCAAGGGATACAGGTGTGCTGTTTCGAAGGGACACATGCACCCCCATGTTTATAGCAGCACTCTCGACAATAGCCAAAGGATGGAAAGAGCCCAAATGTCCATCGATGCATGAATGGATAAAGAAAATGTGGTATATACATACAATGGAGTATTACTCGGCAATCAAAAAGAATGAAATCTTGCCATTTGCAACTATGTAGATGGAACAGCAGGGTATTATGCTAAGTGAAATGAGTCAGAGAAAGACAAAAATCATAAGGCTTGACTCATATGAGGACTTTAAGACACAGAACAGATGAACATAAGGGAAGGGAAGCAAAAATAATATAAAAACAGGGAGGGGGACAAAAACATAAGAGACTCTCAAATATGGAGAACAGAGGATTACTGGAGGGGTTGTAGGAGGGGCGATGCGCTAAATGGGTAACGGGCATTAAGGAATCTACTCCTGAAATCATTGTTACACCATCTGCTGACTTGGATGTAAATTTAAAAAATAAATAAAAATTAAAAAAATAAGTTAAAAAAAGAAATGTTCACTCGTCACGGACAGAACAGTATTATCAACACCCACATGCCGCTCACCAGCTTCTACAACGACCAACTCACGCCTTCATGACTCCTCTGTACCCTCACCACTTCCCCTCTGCCCTCACACTGGTTTGTTGTTGTTGTTGTTGTTGTTGTTTTTTAATAGCTTTAGTAAGACGTATTTTACATTATCACAAAATTCACCCATCTCAAATGTACAAGTCAACGATTCCCAGTCACTTTATCAAGTGGCGTGGCCATCACCACATTGTGGACATTTTCTTGCCTCCAATAAGATCCCTTGTGTCCTTTTACAGTTAATTCCCATTCTTACCTCCAGCCCCAGGCAATCACTATTGAATTTAAATAAAATAGAACTTAAAATTCAGTTACTCAGTCTCTCCAGCTACATTTCAAGTGCTCAATGGCCACATCCGGCTAGTGGCTACTGTATTAACACAGAATATTGCCATCATCCCAGAACCTTCTACTGAACAGCCCTGAACTACAATGTACATATTCAGAAATGCAGAGACAACTCAGAAAAACGGAGGAAAACTCAACAGGGAATGTGATAAGTCAGAAGAGTAGGCAGAAATGAGGAGGGAAAAGTGCCTTGGGTGCGAGCTACCAGGCAGAGGAAAAATAAAACTTCAGGTGCAACGCAAAAGAAGAAGAGACTGTTTATACATAATAGCCAAGGAAAAAGAGGACAAAAGAACATGAGAAAGAAACTTTCAAAAAAGCAGGGCCGGGACCAGGGAAACACAAAAATAACCTGGTCCTCTAGCTCCATGCCAGGCTCTAAAGAGCCAAGTGCCGGCTCAAAAGAAGAGTCAGGAGAAACACTTCACCGTCTTTCCCGGGTAGAGCCAGCCAACTCTCACTCAGCAACAAAACCAGTATGTTTTCCTCATTATGCCTCATGCTGTTTAACACCAAGTAAAATGCAAGAATCAGACACCGATTAACACTTTCAATCCAAACTCTAAGTCAGCCACAGCCACTCTTACGGTCTCTCAAGAGGCTCACAGTACCCCATGCCAAGGACTGGTGTACTCTCAAAAATCCTAGGAGCCAACTGTTAATTTATTTACTCAACAAACTATTATATGCCAGGTACCCCTACTAGGTACTGGACACAGAGCTGTGAACACGACAAGCACAGGCCCTTCCCGTGGGAGGCTTATACTCTGTCAAATTATGGATTGTGTTGAAGTTTATAAAAACATGCAGGGGCGCCTAGGTGGCTCATTCAGTTAAGTGTTTGACTTCAGCTCAGGTCATGATCTCCTAGTTTATGGGTTTGAGCCCCACGTCAGGCTCTGTGCTAACAGCTCAGAGCCTGGAGCCTGCTTCAAATTGGGTCTCCCTCTCTCTCTGCCCCTCCCCAACTAGAATTCTGTCTCTCTCTCTCTCAAAAATAAACACTAAAAAAATTTTTTTTTAAAAAACCCATGCCAGGGGCGCCTGGGTGGCTCAGTCAGTTGGGTGTCCAACTTCGGCTCAGGTCATGATCTCACAGTTTGTGAGTTTGAGCCCCGCATCAGGCTCTGAGCTGATAGTTTATAGCTCAGAGCCTGGAACCCGTTTTGGATTCTGTTGTCTCCCTCTCTCTCTGACCCTCCCTGCCTCACACTCTGTCTCTTTCTCTATTGAAAATAAACAAATATTAAACAACAACAACAACAAAAAACCATACCAACTGTTAAGTACTGTAGACTTAAAATGAATGACAACTTGTATAAGAAATGACAGGAAATTTTTAACTTGCACCAGACCTTGCCATTTAGACCTCCAATACAAGCCATTACTGTCACTGATTTTCCATATAGCCCAAATCAACATATGATTAGCTTTGATACCAGTCGAAATGATAGCTTTAACCAGATCTGATGGACCATGTTTCACTCTCAAACACACAACCAGGTTTGAGGGTACTTTGTAATTTGCAGCTCCATCCCTAGAACTGAATGCTTTACTGGGCTCTCATTATAATTAAATATAGCCTCTTTCTTTCCTAACCTTAAAAAGCTCCAAAAGATACACACCTTATTGTTCTCGTGATCTCCACTCACCGCTATGGGATACATAACATATTTTCCTCCCTGGTCCTCATTTGGGGCACATTCCGCTAGGCCATCCGGATCGTGTTCTGCTCCAAAATTGTGTCCCAATTCATGAGTTGTAACCAGGTCAGCTTCCTTAAGGATCGTGCAAAGAAAACATTATTTCCTGATATCCAACCATCAGCTGCATTGGCCAGCTAGGCCGTGATTTCTTAAATGGGGTCTTGATTAATGCGATCAACGACAGAGTATCAGTTGGACTGTGGGAGTTGGGAGTGTCTGGATTGAAGGGCCCAGCACAGTGGAATAAAATACCTACACCAACTATAACATCGTAGCCAAACTACCAGTGTATCAGATTAGTATTTCCTATCAATATCCATTCTCCCCTTCCTAATCCCACTCAGGTGGCAATACACTCAACTAAAATAAACCACCTTTCCATATGTCCTTGAGGGTATGTCAGCCTCGTGACTGGTTCTGTCCAGTGGGATATAAACAGAAGCCAGTGGGTGGGACTTCCACAGAGAAGCTTTTAGAAAGGGACAGACTAGGCTTTGTCCTCCATTCTGCAACACAGAAGAGAACCACCTTGTGAGCAGGAGATGATAAGCAGGAGGACAGAGGCCTGTGCTCAGAGTGGCTGAGTGAAAACTGGAAACATCCGGGCTCCCTGAGGGCATCACCGAGCTGCTACAGCACCCACAGGATGCTATCCATGACCTTGTCGTTGACTGAGGCAAATACCCCTATTATTTAAGTCAATGTTTATTGGCTTTTCAGTTGTATGGATTTGCTGGAATGTGCCTTACCCATTCCTAATGGATCTATCTGGGCAAAAACAAGATCCTAAAATCTTCTAGAGGAAAAAACTGGTCACATACAAAGGATAAAAAATAGGAATGACTTCAGATTCTAATAGTAACACAAAACAGTAGAAGATAACGGAGCGATGCCTTCAAGCACTGAGAAAACTTAATTATCAATCAAGTTTAAGAGTAGGGTAAAGACATTTTCAGATATGTAAAAATCTTAATTTGCCTCTCATGTATGCTTTCTTAGGAAGCTCTGGAACATACGCTACACCAAAATGATGGTATAAATCAACAGAGGAAGAAGATGAGGTTCAGGAAATGACGGAGTATGGAGAGGTCTTCAAATGACAGCTACACAGCAGAACCAGGAGCCTAGGAGCCACAGGATGAAGAGTTCGGGGCAGGGCCAGGGGGAGGGGGGTGTCTTTAGGAGAAACAATGGCCCTGGGTAGGGGGGTCTCAAAAGAAATCTCACAGGTAATTTTATCTTTTCCTTTGTATTTTTTATTTTCACATTTCCCACCAAAACACATGTTATTTTTTTAGGTGGAAACAAACTAACAAAAGCATGTATTACTTTTCTAAAAGATACCTACGTAAATATATAAAGTTGAGGTTCTACCACAATAAACTCCAAATCTATCCTTTTAAAAATAAGAGAACATACCTTTGTAAGGATGGTTTTACCATAATTTTTTGTGCTGGTCAAACCACTATTCAAATAGATATTCTTCTTTCCAATTGGACTATAGTAAGCTAGAGGACAAAGGAAACAGAGACAGATTGCTCATTTAACACAGAACTACAATACAATCTACTCAGTCTGCCATTCTCACACAGCCACACAACAAATGGAAACTTACCCTTTGGACAAACACCTCCGTGGCTGTTTGCTCTGGGAGAACCAACGTAAGCTAATCCAAGAGTTCCCATATCAAAATCTTGATAGGTGAAAAGGTGTGCGAGGCAGACTTTAGATGCTTCCTCGGCTATATCAAAGCTAAATTGCTTTAAGAAAAAAAAAGCATTCTTAATTAGATTAACAATGACCTCAGACTAAAAGACATTTCAGCCAGACACTGGGGAACGATAACATACGACTGACTGCACTTCTACTTCGGCCCACAAAACTGAGCACAATTACCTACACTTCTCACCCACCTGCACACGTTAAGGAACGGAGTGCTGTCTAGTCAGGGAGGAGGGTACGATAGGCAAGAGCTTGGCAGCTTGTTAGAACAGCTCAAAACTAAGAGGGCTAGTGTGCAGACACGCAGCCTGGCCCTGAAGACATTCCACTTCTGTCAGTCTCAGTGCTTGAATATTCCCTTCAGGGGATGTAGAACCTCATACCAAAACGGATCCCTCTAAAGTATTTCAAGGATTCTATTGGTTTTATAGGGTTTTTCCCCCTATTTATTTTTGGTAATCTCTACACCCAACATGTGGCTCAAACAACCCCAAGATTAAGAGTCGCATACTCTTGTGACTGCGCCAGCCAGGTGCCCAGGTTCTGCAGGTTTTTCTTTCTTTTTTTTTTTTTTTTCAACATTTATTTATTTTTGGGACAGAGAGAGACAGAGCATGAACGGGGGAGGGGCAGAGACAGAGGGAGACACAGAATCGGAAACAGGCTCCAGGCTCTGAGCCATCAGCCCAGAGCCCGACGCGGGGCTTGAACTCACGGACCGCGAGATCGTGACCTGGCTGAAGTCGGACGCTTAACCGACTGCGCCACCCAGGCGCCCCCTTTCTTTTTTTTTTTTAAGTTTGCTTTGGTTTTTCAGCCTCCAGAACTATGAGAAATAAAATTCTGTTAAGCCCCCTGGTCTGTGGTGCTTTGTTACTAGCAGACCTAACACACTAACTCACTTGGTGAGCCTCTTTAGAAGTCAACGGTGCTAGGGGCGCCTGGGTGGCCCAGTCAGTTGGGCGTCCCACTTCAGCTCAGGTCACTATCTCACGGCTCATGGGTTCAAGCCCCGCATCGGGCTCTGTGCTAGCAGCTTGGAACCTGGAGCCTGCTTCGGATTCTGTGTCTCCCTCTCTTCCTGCCCCTCCACCGCTCATACTTATCTTTCTCTCAAAAATAAACATTAAAAAAAGGGGGGGGGGAACAGTGCTGTCTCAACCTCTGGGATGGCAGTGAAACACAGCAGATAAGGCATGAAGGGTACTATACGGTGAAGCACTCTATCGATCTCAACTTGGATGAAGAGTTGGGAATATCCTTTAATTCAAGCTTTGAAAAGAGACTGATGAGCCATGCTATGCATGGCCTAACCCATGGAAACTATTAGATAAATAAGCATTGTTAGAAGCTGCTGAATTTGCAGTAATTTGTGAGAGCAACCATTGGACACCAATACACTTACTAACATATTAAAGATCACTATCACTTCATAGAAGGTCATTTTACCACAAAGCAATAGCATATACAAACCCAAGACACTGAAATCATGTGGCAAAAAGGATCAATCATACCCTGTCAAGAATCCAAATGGCAGAAAATGATTAGGCTACCTTTAGATTTATCACCAGAATAAAGACACAAAGATTTTTATTTTTTTCCAGTGTTTATTTTTTTGAGTGAGAGAGACAGAGAGCAAGCAGAGGAGGGGCAGAGAGAGAGAGAGATAGACACAGAATCCAAAGCAGGCTCTAGGCTCTGACCTGTCAGCACAGAGCCTGATGTGGGGCTCAAACCCAGGAGCCGTGAGATCGTGACTTGAGCCAAAGTTGGCTGCTTAACTGACAGAGCCACCCAGGTGCCCCAAGATACAAAGATTTTTAAATCCTGTAGAAAACTTTCAGATCTCCAAGTTATATTTCTACTAATACACTGTCACACTGTTTGACATATCCTGGCCTAGGAGATCTACTGATGAGTTTCAAAGAAACCTGCACAAAACGGTGTGCAAAAAATGTACATATTGGGTATCCATCTACTTTCTAAAGTCCCAATACTTCACTAGGTTCTCAAAGATACTAAGTTTAAGAAGCACCACTCTCAAGCATTTTTCATTTTTACAACTTTTTGGCCCATTGTGCTGTCTGCCCGGCTGCAGGGGTGAGGTCACTGCTGGACTGGGCAGGGGGGGAAGCTGCTCCTGATTTTCAATAACCTTTGTTGATGCGCCCCTTCATTAATGCAGACACACCTCGTGTATTAGAAACCGGAAAGGATGCTCACAGGGTCCCACTAAGGATTCCACCACCTACCTCTAGCAACATCTTCACATCCCAAGCATCCTTTTCTTCATTTGGATAACTTTTTGCCATGTTATAGTGCCTTTCACCAGGTTTCACATCTTGTGGAGACTTGAGAATGCGAATCTATACTTAAAGAGACGATACACTTAGAACACTTCAGAAAAAAGTCAGAAGACTCTGAAATAATACTGCACTGTTTTAGCTATTCAAAATAAGATCACCTACCACTCTAGAAACAGTGTTTTAAACCCAAGTTCCATAAGATTCTTTAGCTCTAATATTCAATGTTTAAAAACAAACTGAGAAGCATATGGTATGGAAAATATGTAGGTCAGTGAATGATTTATCAATTTATAAATGTGCTTCTAAACTCTTACTTCCTTGGCATTGAGGAGGGCACCTGTTGGGATGAACACTGGGTATTGTATGGAAACCAATGTGACAATAAATTATATGTAAAAAAATATGCTTACTTCCTCTATATTTGGTCTGATAAAATGAGAACTTGGGTTCTATGAGCCTAAAATATTTATTCCAATATAATCAATGATTCAGAGACACAGAACAATTACATGTCTATCATTGCAGAGGAATAAAAGATTATAAAGGACAGGGGCTTTTCCTTGCACATACAGTAAAAATTCATGTTAATCCCGCTTTAATAAAAAAGGGAACAAAGGGTTTTCTCCAAAAGAAATGAAACGTTATCAACTGGTGAGTTTGTTTAGGAAAAAGAACTAAGCCATGCTCAGCTCAGCCGTTTCTGGCCTCTCTTCCGAATCCGCCTGCCTGGACAGAGTGTGTCTGGTCTGCCACCAAGCAGTAAGCTCACAGGGGAGGACTCTGCCTCTGCGGCTTTGGTGGTAGGTGGTCAAGATCAATTCTGGGATGAAATAGAGGGAAGCCCAGTGCAACTGCCCAGCTAAAAACCACATCCTCCAACCCAAGTGTCATCGTTATCATAAAGCTGAGATTTTTATCTCCTATACTGCACCTATTTTTCCAAGTGGTTCCAAGTTCTTAAGGCAAAAAAGGAGTTTTATTTCTTGGTTCCCTAAAACTTGAACACAATGCAGCTGTTTTAAACAAGTGAGGCAGCTTTATATGTACCATAACGGAATAATCGCCAACATATTCGCAAAATGAAAAAGCAAGGTGCAAGAGTAGAGCAGACCACCATGTGTCAAATACACACATACACATACACATGCCACACATGCACAAAGTACTTCTAGAACGATACTTATGAAACTCGTGACATGGATGGCTCTGGGAAGGGGCTGGTTTGACAGTGGGCAGAGGCTGAAGAGACTTACTTTTCACTGGCTTTTGTACCATGTGTATACATTACCTATTCAGATAATAACTTAAAAGAAAATGCAAAACAGTAAAAGAGAATGGAAAAGGGAAAAATAATTCTCTTAGTTTTATACAAGTACTACAAACGTTTAACATTTATAAAGTATAGTATGATGCATGATTTCTAAAGTTTTTTTTTTTAAAGCTCTAAATTCTAGGCTATAGAACCTATAAGAATATAGTTAATTTAATACAAACAGCTTGGAAAAAATAAAGATAATTTACACATTAAAATGTCTGTCGAAAGCAACAGCTGATTTCAGAAATCTTTTTAATCAGTCTTACCAATTTAAAACAATTTTTACTGCAAGATAAGATGACATTGAGACATCATTGCTGGACATACTCCATTGACAGACTATAAAAAATCAGAAGATTCTGGGGAAAAGAGACCCACTGGTTCTATAGGCATAAATGCCTTACAAATGTACACAGTATTTTTGAATACATTTTCTAAGGATTCAACAGTATGTATTGGCATTCTGACTAAAGATGCAAAGCATCATCAAAAAAAAGTAAAACAATGAAGAGGATAAAAACAATAAATCCTGAGAAAGAAGAAATCACAGCAACGTAAAAAAGCATTCTGCCTACAACAAGCCTAGGAACAAAAAACTTCACAATCTATAAATAATTATTTCAAAACGCTGCACAATTTATTAGATAAAAATCACTGGCATTTGAAAATATTTAAGATCAGAATCTAAGATAAGCTTCTGGACTCTGAATACAAGTGACAAATACTTAGATGGCATCACTCAGCTGAGTAACAAAAGCCACATCCGTTGGTAAGTACCTGCTCGATCTGTATTCCGTAACCTTTAAAACCCGCGTTGTCCCATGAAGTGTTCCGATAGATGTCATCAACTCTGTCAATAAGCTCTATCTGTGTTTATAAAAGAAAGACATGCATATGTTTACTACGCTTTGCAATGTAATATAAATTTTGTTGGGATTACAAATGCCAGTTTAGAGAAAATGTCACTGTAAAAGTTTCCACCAATTATAAAACAAGCATTAAGATGTTATTCTTGGGGGGTGTGGGTGGCACAGTCAGTTGAGTGTCCAACTCTTGATTTGGGCTCAGGTCATGATCTCACAGTTCACAAGTTTAAGCCCCATGTCGGGCTCTACACTGACACTGTGTAGTCTGCTGAGGACTCTCTCTCTCTTTCTCTCTCTCTCTGTCCCTCTCGCGCTCATGTGTGAGCTCTCTCCCTCTCAAGAATAAACTTAGGAAAAAAAAAAAAAGAAGTTATTCTTCATCACTGACAACACTAACAATGATTCCTAGCCGCAAACATACTGTTACCAGAACCAAGAAGTGGTACAGTTAGGGGTGTCTGGGTGGCTCAGTCCCTTCAGCAGCCAACTTTGGCTCAGGTCATGATCTTGCAACCATGAGTTTGAATCACACAGATTGTGTTTCTGTCTCTCTCTGCCCCTCCCCTGCTCATGCTCTGTCTCTTTCAAAAATAAATTTAAAAAAACATTAAAAAAAAAATGGTACAGTTAATCTCAAATTTTAGGTTATCAATTACATATGGAACCAAAATATCAAGTAACAGACTTTTTTTAAAAACTGCCATTCCATTCAACCGTAATACTGAAAGTTCAAAGTCAATCAACGTACCTAAAATATTCCCTTCTAAGAAGTAGTCTCTTCACTCTAGTTTTTAGCAAGAACCTCAAATGTCTTTGTCGGAAAGGAGGAACCCAAATAGCCAAGTTATGGAAAGAGCCCAAATGTTCATCAACTGACAAACAGATAAAGAATATATGATATATGTATGTATGTGTATGTATGTGTGTGTGTGTGTATATATATATATATATATATATACATATACATATAATGGAATATAACTTGATCAAAAAGAATGAAATCTTATCATTTGCAACATAAGTCAGAGAAAGATTAATATATGATTTCACTCGTGGATTTTAAGACACAAAACAGATGAACATAGGGGAAGGGAAGGAAAAATAAGATAAAAACAGGGAGGCAAACCATAAGAGATTCTGAAATATAGAAAACAAACTGGGGGTTGCTGAAGGCGTGTTGTTGGGTTGGGGGATGGGCTAGATGGGTGATGGACATTATTAAGGAGGGCACTTGCTGGGATGAGCACTGGGTGTTGTATGTAAGTGATGAATCACTGAATTCTACTCCTGAAACCAATACTACATGGTATATTAACTTGGATTTAAATAAAATTTAAAATTTCGAAAAGAAAGAAAGAGAAAGAAAGAAAGAAAGAAAGAAAGAAAGAAAGAAAGAAAGAAAGAAAGAAAAAAAGGAAGAAAAAGGAAAGGAAAGGAAAGGAAAGGGGAAAAGAAAAGAAAAGAAAAGAGAAGAGAAGAGAAGAGAAGAGAAAAGAAAAGAAAAGAAAAGAAAAAAAAGAAAAGAAAAGAAAAGAAAAGAAAAGAGGTGAGGAGCAGGGACAGATACTGCTCAATCTATCCCCGACCCTCCCTGGGCAAACCAGCACCAAGGACCAGGTAAAGAGATGGACAGAGGAGTGAGGCTCCACGTTCCTCCTTTCTTCTGTTCTCTGCTTTGGGAAGGGAGGCAGACAAAGAATACTGGGGGAGGAGGGTCAAGGATGATTCAAACTACGTAAGAACAAAATGCTCATTACCCATCTTTTCTTCAAGGAGACTATCCTATTGTTCAAAAACTGGCCAGATGAGGTTTGTTCCAGTAACGGTGAAGCACATTACAGATCTAAGAAACTGTTCTTTGCTTATAGTAAGTTAAAACTAAAAAATACAATTTCTAAGACTAGACCTCTCATTATATTCACATTGTGGTATAATGAACAAAAAAAGGAAATTAAGATCTTTTAATACAAAACCCGTATTGAGAAAGGAGCTTTTTCAAGAAAGAATCTCTTAATTCGGAACAAGAATTACAGTGACTTCACACACTACTCCTACTACCCTCATAATAAATTCTTTCACTTGACATTGGAAGGGAAGGGAAAGAAGGGTGAGGGAGGGTACAAATGAAACACAGAGAACGGAACAAGCAAGGCAATGAGAAAGGCAATGAGAAAGGCCTAGGCTCTTGGATCATGAATAGCTGTATTCTCTTTTATTCCCTCAACAACAACATTTTGTCAGTGCCCAGTTATCATGACGAATGAGATCATATCAACAAAAAATGTCAATGAAATAGGATTCCCTTGGCTTTTCAAATTGTAACAGTAAAGGCTTAAAAACCCATGTCAGTACTTCTGTAATCTTTCCTTTGAATCTTTACAGTTATGACCTCGTAAATCCCATCTATTCCATGTATTTATATTCCAACAATTAGCTATTTTATACAACATAAAACAAGCAGACCATCTGCTCTGAAATAAACATAGAGGCGAAGAACACACAGAGGTTCATACAAATACTTTTTTTTTCCACTCTGGAGCATACATCCATACATGAGTCACCAACAGGATCACGGCCATTATAGCAGTGATGTTTTCAGAAAGTTCACTTGAACAGAAGGGAAGCCTATGTTATGAACTCTTCCTAAACCTAATTAATATGCATAAAAATTCTCATGTGCAGAAAATAGTAGTTCAAAGGTAAAAAGGGGTTTCAAATATTTGAAACTAGAATCTCTACAGAGTAATGTTAAGAACTTAAGAGAGCTCCCAAATATTTTAGGAAATGACAGGGCATCTGAAACAAATCTTGTTTCATCACGTTTCACATCACAGCAGTCTTCTCTTGAATGGAATTCGCCTAACTGGATCTTTGTGTCCAGTGACCTGATCCAGTATCAGATACTCACCAAGTAATTTGTAGTTGTGCTCTCTTCCCCTCTGCCCATGTATTTGTAAAAGCGATGATCTGCTACCACCAACAATTTACACGTGTTCTTCATGGGATTAGGGTCAGCTCTTCTCTTCACCCGATGAACAAGCTCTAATATGAATTTGTATGCACTATTAAATCAAAATTCATCAAAACAAGGAGTTTTTTATAGTAACGCTTTAAATCTAGCATACTTTTGAAACAAACATTATTTGTGCTTAGTATCTTTAAAGATATTTTAAACAAAAAAACAATTTGGAGGAAGACAGAAAAATGAAAAGTCATATAAGGTTTTAAAATCATAGAATTCAGGGACGCCTGGGTGGCTCAGTTGGTTGGTTAAGTGCCGACTTCAGCTCAGGTCATGATCTCATGGTCCGTGAGTTCGAGCCCCGCATCGGGCTCTGTACTGACAGCTCGGAACCTGGAGCCTGCTTCATATCTGTGTCTCCCCACCCCCGCTCTGTGCTCCTCCCCTGCTCATGCATGAGTGTGCACGTGCACGCTCCCTCTCTATCAAAAATAAACATTAAAAAAAAAATTTTTTTAACGTGGAATTCAAAACCAAGGAAAGTGCCTCCTTAATTTCTAAAATGAGGATACTTTAAAAAGTACTTCAAGTAAAATAAGCAACTAATTTGCTTCTGGGCTATGAAACTGTCATTTTCTTCTAGAAGTCTACGAATTAACCAAAGTAATAATAAAACTATAAAGATAATCAGACATTAAAAACGTTTATGGTAATAGATCATTTTCCTTATCAAATACAAAATTGAGAATTTATGTATTTATATACTAAAATGTTAGTAATAAATTTTCTAAGTTTTCAAAAAATGAGGACAGTAGAGTATTTCTCCAAGATGGTTTTGTTTTAAAATGACTCTGAAGTGATCTGTCCCAAGGCTGATAGCCTTCTTTCTGAAAAGTACAGACCACTCTTGGTACCAACTAATTTCTTATAAACTTATCTCAAGATTGTTCTCAATGGTACTATTTTCTCATTTTTAAATTCTCCAAATAAAAAAACTTTCCTTCCTCACCACACCCACTTAAACATTATATGTGATCAATCCTTCTTTAATATTTACAAAAAAAAAATCCCCTCAGATTATTCAATTTCCCTTTTCTGCAGTCTTTTTCCAATCTTTATTGTTCCATTATTTTCTAGTGTTTTCAATTCTTACATTATAGGCAAAAGAATTAAATTTCTGAGCAAAACTCTATTTTCAAGTCAAATACTATAATAACTTGATAATATTTTTCCCCCAATTAATAATCACCCCTACTGAAGACAGACATCATGCTTGCTTCTCATTTGAAAAACTATTTGTTAAGTCTTACCGTCAGGTGGCTCTCTGTCTACTAGTCCTTTTGGAAGCAACTCTTCATTATCCGCCTTTATATAACCACACACTTTTGGAGACTGCAGACGTGAAATATTCTTGATATCTTCAGATTTATAAACTAACATTCTTTTGTCTTTAGTATCATTAATTAGTCTCCAAAGTGGCTAAAATAGAAAACATAAATTGAGATGCAAAATATACGAATTCCTCACCACTAAATTCTTAACAACATTCTTTGTTTCTAGATGACGTTCATTTCCAGGTTAAGTAAACCGATTAGTCATTTTATCAAAAATAAATCACCTCAATTTTTCTCAGAGTTTCTCTGCTGGTAAATAAATACATGGATTATTCACTCTTTGATTTTATGTATATATGAAAAAAGCATTATTTTGTACAAGTTATGAAACCTTTTAGAAGCTCCAGAAGAGAAAACACATAACCTTTTCCAATCATTCAAAACCATTTGTGTAGCGCCTGCTGCATACCAACCCTACTCTGGGTGACGGACGGCCTCTAGCAAGGAGGGAGACTGACTATGGTATTGTATTCCAGCTTCCTTGGTATCTTTGTGCCATGAAGGTTTTGCCCACAGAAGGCAAGACTGAAAACTCACAGCAATGTTACCTAAAACCTATTATCGCTTTCAAAAGAAAGCAGTTTCTAAAAAATCTTCACTTCTCCTATCACAAGGTCACAGTAAATCAGAGCTAACATACTTGAAAAGTTACCCAAGGTAAGAACAAAGTTCCTGTACGGATGCTGGTCTCGTCAAAACTAGGCAGCTTGTGAGGAAAAGTACCAAAACGATATTTTATATACACACGTGCACACGTACACACATTTATATAATACACATAACTTACGGAAATGAAAATCTACACCACAAGGACATGACTTCACATCCACTAGGATAGCTGGAATCAAAGACAGGTAATAACAAGTACTGGTGAGGACGTGGAGAAGTCAGAAGCCTCACATACTATGGAATGTAAAATGGTAGAATGTGAAGCGCAGCCACTAGGGAAGACAGCTCAGCAGTTCCTCAAAAGGTTAAAAATAGAGATACCATCTGACCCAGAAATTCCACTCCCACTACAAACCCGAGAGAAAATATATACTCACACAAAAACTTTTGTTCACAAATGTCCACGACAGCATTATTCACAACAGCCAAACGAGTGAAAACAACCCAAATGCCCAACTGATGAATGAATAAGCACAATGTGACACATCCATGAAATATACTATTATTTGGCAATAAGAAGAAATGAAGTACTGACACGAACCACAACATGGGTGAACCCTGAAAACATTCTAAGCGAGGGGTGCCTGGGTGGCTCAGTGAATTAAGTGTCTGACTTCGGCTCCAGTCATCATCTCACAGTTCGTGGTTCAAGCCCGCATGGGGCTCTGTGCTGACAGTGCGGACCCTGCTTGGGACTGACTGACTCTCTCTCTCTCTGTCCCTCCTCCAACTCGTGCTCTCTCAAATAAATTTTTAAAAAATAATAAAAATTAAAAAAAAAATAAAAAACATCCCAAGTGAAAAAAGCCAAACACAACAGACCACATATTGTGATTCCATTTACATGAATGACCAAGCAAATCTACAGAGATCGTGGATTAGTGTTTCCTAGGTCTAGGGAAGTTGGGGGCAAAGGGTGGTGGGCTGCTAAAGAGTACAGTGTTTCTTCCGGGGATGATGAAAATGTTCTAAAATCGTTGGGTGGTGATGACTGCATAGCTCTAGGATACACTAAAAGCCAACGAAGTACACACTTTAAATGTGTGAACTGTACAGAATGTGCATTTTATCTCAATAAAGCTGTTAAATATAGTTGACTCTAGAACAATGAGGGGTTAGGAGTGCTGATGCCCCCATGCAGTTGAAAATCCACCACACGTACCTTTTGATGCCCCCAAAACAAATACTAACAGCCTACTCTTGACCAGAAGCCTTACCAACAGCATAAACAGCTGATTCACATATGTTGTACATCACATGTATTGTATACTATATTCTTACAATACCTAACTTTCCCTTAATTTTTTCATTTCTAGGCCACATGGTTCATCTGTGTTTTCAAACTACTGCAAATCTCCAAACAATTCTCTAATATATTTATTGAAGAAGACCTGCATGTAAGTGGACTTGCGCAGTTGAAATCCATGTTGTTCAACAGTCAAGTGTGTGTGTGTGTGTGTGTGTGTGTGTGTGTGTCTTCTTTCATAATCCATGTATGGAGTAGATTTAAGAAACAAGACAATGGGGCTCCTGGGTGGCTCAGTCGGTTGAGTGTCTGACTTGGTCAGCTCAGGTCATGATCCCAGGGTTGCAGAATCAAGCCCCATGTCAGGCTCCTCGCTGAGCTCTCTCTCTCTCCCTCTGCCCCTCTCCCCTGCTCACGCTTTCTCTCTAAAATAAAATTTAAAAAAAAAGAAAGAGATGGTGAACCACAGGGCTAGCAGAAACCTCAAAAAGTTACCTAACCAACTCCTTGGTTGTAGGGACCGTCATTTGGCCTACAAACAGGAAAAGAGAAAAATGTTTTCTTCTGGACCAAACATCTCTAAATTCATATTAAGAGTTTCCTAATACAGCCAGTCTAACACAGAAAAAGATAGCAGGCTTTGCGATCAGAGATATCTGGGTTCAGACCTCAACTGTACCCCTACTATGTGCCTTCGAAAAGTAACTTATCTGAACATAATTTTTTTCATGGGGTAAAGTACTGATACATCTATCTTAAAGATAACATAATGAATCTAGTTATATATTAAGATTTCAAGACAAAGGCACTTACTATTACTACTAATAGAAGCAAATCCTATTATCACCATTATCAACAAGTGGCCAGAAAAAGTCAACTGATGAACAACTAATTAAGAGGCAAGAACCTTAACTGATCCTAAATTGGGAGGGGGAAGATCTTGGAGGAGATTTTGAGGATGACTAGAGATCTGGACTATGTGTTGTTAGATAATGCTACAGAATTATTTTCATTTTCTCAGGGGTGTTTATTGTGGCTATGTAGAAGAGTACGTTTAACGTTAGGAGACGTACACTGAAGCATTTAGGGGTAAAGTGTCATGATGTCTGAAACTTATTTTCCCTTTGAGGGGAAAAAAAAGAACAATAAAGCACACGTGGTAGTATGCTATCAGTTAATGAAAGGTCACAGGGTATCTATAAAGTCCTTTTGTAAATCTGAATGTTTTCAAAGCAGAAAGGGGGGAGGAAAAACATCATCTTTTTTTTTTTTTTAAGTTTATTATGTAGAGAGAAACAGAGAGAGAGTGTGTGTGCACGAAAAGGTGCACGTGCAAGCTGCAGAGGGACAGAAAGAGAGGGGGAGAGAGAGAATCCCAAGCAGGCTCTGCACTGCCAGAACAGAGCCCGACGCGGATCTCAAGAGCCATGACGTCACAACCTGAGCCAAAACCAAGAGTCAGATGATTAACCAACTAAGCCATCCAGGCGCTCCAAGACAATCATCTTATGATTAAAGTTTAACCTAGGCTTATTCATATAAGCCTTATTTATAGCGAGCTTTGGTGATAAAATTAGTGATGGCTTAAAATGTTTAATGGTGATGTGTTAAAAATAAGATATATACATTTTCCTGTTTACTCTTATGTCTAAGATTTTAATACAATAATTTTTATATCAAGGTAACTGCAGATAAGAATTATGCAATAAAGAACATAAAAATCAGGGGCGACTGAGTGGCTTAGTCGGTTAAGCATCTGACTTGATTTTGGCTCAGATCATGATCTGGTGGTTCAGGAGTTCAAGCTCTGCACTGGGCTCTGTACTGACAGTGCAGAGCCTGTCTGGGATTCTCTCCCTGCCACCCCATTCGTGTTCTCTTTCTCTCTCTCTCTCTCTCTCTCAAAATAAATTTTTTATTTTATTTAATTATTGACAGAGAGAGAGTGCACGCATGAGAGGGGGAAGGGCAGAGAATGAGGGAGAGAGAGAGTTCCAAGCAGGCTCCAATGTGAGGCTAGATCCCATGACCATGACATCATGACCTGAGCAGAAATCAAGAGTGGGATTGCTTAGCCAACTGGGCCACCCCAGGCACTCCTAAATAAACTTAAAAAATAAATAAATAAAAGGGGGCACCTGAGTGGCTCAGTCGGTTAGATATCCAACTTTGGCTCAGGTCATGATTTCACGGTTCATGAGTGCAAGCCCCACATTGGGCTCTTTGCTGTCAGCACACAGCCCATTTCAGATCCCTTATCCTCTCTTTCTTTCTCTCTCTCTCTCTCTCTCTCTCTCTCTCTCTCTGCCCCTTCCCCATGTGCACGTGCACCCATGCTCTCTCTCAAAAATAAACATTAAAAAAAGTTAAACTTAAAAAAAGGAAATACAGGGTGCATCTTATGACAGCCTCTCAGACATGTAAAAAAAAATATTACCTTTTTTACTATAAAAAATCATAATCATTTACTTCACTGGTAAAAACTTTAAATACAAGGGGAAAAGTAAGCATAATTAAAGACCTTTGTCTTTTTTTTTTTTTTTTAAAGTTTATTCCTTTATTTTGAGAGGGAGAGAGCATGAACACAAGCACGGGAGGGGCAGAGAGAGAGAGAGGGAGAGAGAATGAATCCCAAGCAGGTTCTGCACTGTCAGCACAGAGCCCAAGGCAGGGCTCAAATTCATGAACTATGAGGTGATAACCCGAGCTGAAATCAAGAGACACTTAGACCGAGCCACCCAGGTGCCCCAAAGACCTTTGCCTTCTTAAAACAAATGAGAAACAGCTTTTTATAACAGCTCCCCTCCAAAAAAAATTCACATGTAGATTTACCTCTATATTATATTCTGCCCCATCTGTGTTGATTCTTACTGTAATATCATCATCTCCTATGTGGGCTAGAACTCTAGAGTCAGGCTCACCTTAAAAGAAAAAAACATTCCATCATTAAGAAATACTTATATCAAAAACTAAACTATGCACCAGTGTCAATACAAATCAACCAAGCCCTTCATCAGAGTGGAATCTGCCTAGGGACTATAGAAATCTACACCAAAGAAACACAGGCCCCAGCGAGCAGCAAGGTATTCACACTCCTAAAGAGTAGCCTCAACTCATTTAAAACCTCTTTCCCTCAATCCTCCTACGAGAATTATCTAGAGCGTGTTACAGACAAAACAAAAAACAAAGGTGTAGATGCTCTTCTGGAATAACTTTACTTTTGGTTAAGAAAGAACTAAGATGAGGCAAAAAGCACGATCTGGATTATACAGGGCTTGAACTGCACTATTTGCAGATTTTAATGCCATTTCTTTTTTCTGCAAAGGAAGTTTCAGAAGTAAACCACAATTGCTTGTTTGATGTAGGTCTTAAAAAAGTACTTAACAGGATCATAAAGCCAATTATTTTATCTTTTAGCTTCCCTCTTTGAAATCTCATAAGGGAAGCCTACAATCCTTTCCTAGAGTCAGGAGGAGGTTAGATTCTTATCACTTGAGAGGAAATTCACTTTAATCATTTAAACAGACAGTATACGTGCTGGATAATACCTATTTACTCCTGTCTGAATGTTCCCGCTTTCAAACTTATATACCTCAAATAAAACAAAGAATGGCACTTCTTTGACATCCCCTCTTCCCCCCACCAAAAAAGAACAGGCAATCAAGCGAGATCCAGACACCCGACACCCGGGACACAAGGGCAAACAAGCAAGCTCCGTACTAACCGACCACGTGTCCAGTAAAGAAGTCCTGCCACTTGACGGCATACTCGCTTTCGTCTTTACCATCTACCACCACGACTTTGAAATTCTGGGAAAAGCGTTCAGTACTTGAAGTCAGGTATAATTTAAAATGCCTAAGGAAAGATTGCGTCCATATTTTACTCAAAGCACATAAAAGTTTCGCACAAAATTTTACTCTAACAACATGAAATAGAAGTTTCTTTAAAAAGCTGACAAGAGGGGCGCCTGGGTGGCTCAGTCGGTTAAGTGGCCGACTTCGGCTCAGGTCACGATCTCGCGGTCCGTGAGTTCGAGCCCCGCATCGGGCTCTGTGCTGATGGCTCAGAGCCTGGAGCCTGTTTCAGATTCTGTGTCTCCCTCTCTCTCTGCCCCTCCCCCGTTCATGCTCTGTCTCTCTCTGTCCCAAAAATAAATAAACGTTGAAAAAAAAATTTAAAAAAAAAAAAAAGCTGACAAGAGAGTTGACATTAATAAACGACTATGCAAGTTACAACTACTATTTTACTAGGTACTTAGTGTTATATCCCAGATAAAGACGAACAGACTAATTTCTTTAACTAAGAATTTGGCAAACAGGGGGCACCTGGGTGGCTCAGTCGGTTAAGCATCCGACTTCGGCTCAGGTCACGAACCCATGGTTTGTGGGTTCAAGCCCCGTGTCAGGCTCTGTGCTAACAACTCAGAGTCTGGAGCCTGCTTTGGATTCTGTGTCTCCCTCTCTCTCTGCCCCTCCTCTGCTCGCCCTCTGTCTGTCTGCCTGTCTGTCTCTCTCTCTAAAAAAATAAAAGCATTAAAAAAAAAAGAATTTGGCCAAGAAAAAAAAAAACCAGAATTGCAGGGAAAAAGGATTTAAAGAATTTATGCATTCATCTTTTCTGGAGACTGTGAAGAGTAAGGAAACACATGGAGCACCTGGGTGGCTCAGTCGGTTAAGTGTCCAACTTCAGCTCAGGTCATGATCACATGGCTCATGGGTCCCAGCCCCATGTCGGGCTCTGTGCTGGCAGCTCAGAGCCTGGAGCCTGCTTCGGATTCTGTCTCTCTCTCCCTGCCCCTCCCGTGTTTGTGCTCTGTCTCTCAAAAATAGATAAACACTAAAAACATTTTTTGAATAAGGAAACCCACATCTAGACAATTTAAGTTAAAATCCTGCTTGTCTGAAATATTTATCAGAGACTGATATTACTAGACACCACTTACTGAATACCTGCTCAGCACTACACGCTTTCTTTACGCTTAACACAGTAAAAAGTGAGGGTTGGAGGCTTATCAACATACTCAAGGTTACACAGCTAGTAAATGATGAAACTGGAAACTGAACTTGGTTTATTTCAAAAGCCCGTGCCATCCTGCCTCTAGCAATCAAGCTGGTCTTACTGCTGTGCAAAATTAATAAATGCTACTTTCTATATTTAAAAGCACTCAAGCTTTTTTTTCCTCCTTCTAAAGAGAACCTATCTTGAAAAAAATTAATCCACAATTACTATCAGGAAAATAAATACAAGGTATCCAACACAAACATTAAAATACATACACGAGTTCTTTAGTTGGCTTAATATTTTGTTTTCTACCAGTTTCAGTCCTGACATAAAATCTGGGTGTGGTGAGCAAGAATTTTTCAATAATTCTTTACCCTCTCAGTGTGCCCACGAACACCGAAGATAAAGATGTGATTCATCTCAACCACAGGAACAAATTTTGTCAGGTGTGGGGTTAAAACCATGAAATGTTAATTCCCTGTGGGTATGCGTAGGTCTGAACTGCCAAAAAGAAGCTAGACTGGGACTGTCTCCATGGCAACATATCTTTTTAACTTTTTGTGCATAACAAAGCAGTTTTAGTTTGCTTGTGGTTTTTTTAATGGTCAGAGGGAGAGACAACAGGACATTATTTCAGAAAGCCTTGAAACATTTGCTCCTGTTATCCTAAAACATATCTTCCCACACACTCACAGCTACGAACTTTTCCCCATCAGTTGTGCCGAGGACTCTGAAAGGAAAAGCATCCTATTGTAAATGACTTCTTTCGTTTCAGAGTCCTCTGGCAGTCTCAATGCTACTTTTATCGAATGTTCTTTCCAGAAAAATCACTGGACTCCCACCCTTTGTTTTCGACATTAAAAATCTGCTCTTCTGTAAAGACAAGGACCCAGAAATGGTACCACTGTTTTCTGAGATTCCAATCTTCACCTCTGAGCTATGAAAACCTCCGACAGGATAGGTCAGTCGGAATTTAGATCTTGCTTTGTCCTACCAAAATTATGTGAAATCACGTACTTAGAGACTTCCTTCAGCAGTTTTGTTTCTCTCAGTTTTAAGGATTTACAGTAACTACAAACTAGTGTCAATCCACCTGAATTAATGGGGGCGCCTGGGTGGCTCAGTCGGTTGAGCGTGAGACTTCAGCTCAGGTCATGATCTCACAGTTCGTGGGTTCGAGCCCCATGTCAGGCTCTGTGCTGACGGCTCAGAGCCTGGAGCCTACTTCACATTCTGTGTCTCCCTCTCCCTCTTCTCCTCCCCAGCTCATGCTCTGTCTCTGTCTCTCAAAAATGAATAAACATTAAAAAAAATTTTTTTTAATCCACCTGAATAGTATTTTCCTATCCTTTTCTGTATAGATAATACAATGACTAATTAAATCTGTCACCACACAGTTACAAATTTGTTTTCTTTTGATAAGAACTTCTAAGATCCACTCTCTTAGCAACTTTCATATATACAATATTAATTATAGTCACCATGCTGTGCATTACATCCCCATGACTTATTTATTTTATAACTGGAAGTTTGCACCTTGTAACTATTTTCAATGGTCCATTCAGCTGGATATGGAAGTTCCAATGTCACTTCCATTTCTTTATCAGTTCTAGCCCCCTTCAAGTAACTCGAGATATTTCACTCTTAAGAGGAACAAGGGGTGCCTGGGTGGCTCAGTCGGTTAAGCATCTGACTTCGGCTCAGGTCATGATCTCACTGCTTGTGGGTTTGAGCCCCATGTCTGGCTCTGTGCGGACAACTTGGAGCCTGGAGCCTGCTTCAGATTCTGTGTCTCCCTCTCTTTCTTTCTCTCTCAAATATAAAATAAAGAACATAAAACAAAAAATTAAAAAAAAAAAAAAAGAGGAACAAATACCTAAATCTTTTTAAGGGTAACATTATCAAAAAGTATTAAAACAGGCATGCCTGGGCGACTCAGTCGGTTAAGCCTCCAACTTTGCCTCAAGTCATGATCTCATGGTTCGTGAGTTCAAGCCCCACATCAGGCTCTGTGCTGACAGCTCAGAGCCTGGGACCTGCTTCAGATTCTATGTCTCCCTCTCTCTCTGCTCTCCCCTGCTCTCACCCTGTCTCTCTCTCTCTCTCAAAAAATAAATAAATAAATAAACATTTAAAAAAAAGTATTAAAACAGTATTTTTATCTTTTTCATTACTTTAGAATAATAGTATTTTTTGATTTATGAAACAGAGGAAATGTAACTTCTAGGCATATTTCAAACAGTTTTTCTTCATAAAATTACTTTTTAAATCCTCTTACAATTTCTCAGTGCTTCCATGCTTTTCAACTGCTAATAGTCACACACACATTTAATTTTATGATCATGGTTTAAATTACTCTGCCTTTTACTACTATCCAGAAAATCTAATCATTTACCATCACCATCAAGTAATGAGTGACTTCATATTGGTAAGTTCAGCTGTATATAAACAGATCATTTCAAATACCCTAATTTTTTTTCTTTTAACAACAGAGTGTAACAGAAAGAAGGGGTGTGGGCTTTGGAGTCTGACAAACCTAGTTTAGTTAAATCCTGTCTCCACCACTTGCTTCATGCTTAATCTTGGCCTTAACCTCTGAACCTCTGAACCTTCATCTACAAATGAAAATAATACCACCTACTAACTGAATGGTTTCCAGGGTAAAATGAAATCAACTATTTTAATGTAACTGGTCCAAAGTTATCGTTCATTGTTAGATACATTTCCACTTAAACATCTGAGATGGAAACTGTAAAATAAATTACAAATTTCTCTGCTGCCTTACACAGAGATGATAATAGGTAGATATTGTTGAACATTTTCTTAATGAATCAATGGCATCTATGAAGCAGGAAAGAATATGGAAGGCTACGGGAGTATTTTCCTCCCCAGAAAAGTTTCTATGAGGTACCTCAAACCTAACTTAAAAAAAAAAAAACACACACACACACACACACACAAACAAAAAACCTTAGAAAGCTAAATTTTGAGTTCTTATTTTGCAGTTTTTCCCTTTGCTCCTATTCATCTCTCACTACTATATCTACTCCTTCACCAAAATCTCCATCAGCACAGAAATAACACAGGCTTATCACCAAATCCTTTATCTTCTACTACTGTCTGAATGACCTTGGGCAAGTTACCCAACTTCTCTGAGTCTCATTTTTTTTTTTTTCCAGAGATTACAAAAATTCCTTTGTGGAGTACGGTTAAGAATTAGAGATAATAGACGCAAAGGGCCTACTGAAGTGAATAACACAAAATAAGCAACTGATAAACTATAATTATCACCACTCTGCTCAAATTTGCTACAAGTCTGGAAGCTCTATCACCAATATTGCAATATTTTGACATGAACTCTTAAGAGAAAGAAATTATTCAAAAAAATCTAAGGATGATGGCAGTAACTAGGAAAAACAAAATGACATTGTAAAATATATTTGCATAAAATATCAGTTACACATATGATAAATGATAAATATGCTAAGCATGACTCTGATTCAGTAACCAAAAGAATCCAACAGAAAAATGGTAAAAGGATATGAAAAGGTAGACACAAACAAATGACTTAGACGTGAAAAGATGATCAATTTCACAAAAAATGACCATCAAAACAATTATGAGATACCATCCTCTTTCACAGGGACAAAAAGTAAAGGCTGATAAAACCTTACTGGAAATGGGTAGACTCATATACTGCTGCTAGAAGAAGAATAAACTGGGCTGGGAAGAAATATGGTAATATCAGTAAACAGTTATAGTATATATTTCCTTGACCCATTCTCCTTTCAGGAATGTATCCCATAAAAATACCTAGACAAGGTATTTTCTTTTTTTTTTTTTTTAATTTTTTTTTTTTCAACGTTTATTTATTTTTTTTGGGACAGAGAGAGACAGAGCATGAACGGGGGAGGGGCAGAGACAGAGGGAGACACAGAATCGGAAACAGGCTCCAGGCTCTGAGCCATCAGCCCAGAGCCCGACGCGGGGCTCGAACTCACGGACCGCGAGATCGTGACCTGGCTGAAGTCGGACGCTTAACCGACTGCGCCACCCAGGCGCCCCTAGACAAGGTATTTTCACGAAGATATTTATTACAACATTATTTGCTATAGGAAAAAAAAAAATCACTTTGGTTAGACCTATCTATCTGTAAGTTACTAGCCAATAAACAAGTTACAATTCTATGCAACAGAAATATTATGCAGTTGTTAAAAATGATACACTTATCTATATCACCTACATGTATACGGATCTGTATGCAAAAAATATGCCTTAAAACCTTGAGGTTTATACAGGAAACCTCTCTGGATCTGGGAAGTTTGATTGAGGAGGAAGTGAAAACTTCTTATACCCTCCATAGTTGGCTTTTTAAACCAAATATATGTATTACTTTCCTTTTTTAAAATATTTGTTTGGGGGGGGGGGTTGAGCATCCAACTTCAGCTCATGTCATTATCTCACAGTTTGTAAGTTCGAGCCCCACGTCGGGCTCCGTGCTGACAGCTGAGAGTCTGGAGCCTGCTTCAGATTCTGTGTCTCCCTCTCTCTCTCTGCCCCTCCCCCATTCGTGCTCTGTCTCTCAAAATTAATAAAAACACTAAAAAAATTTTTTTAAATATTTGATAGGGAAGACCTAACCTATGAATATAGAATGATTCAGTCCATTTATATTCTCTCAGTGTTTGTTTTGATATTAGTAAAGCTCCCTAAAAAGATTTTAGAAAAAGGCCTGCAATTATCTATCACTTACATCTACAAAACATAAGAGAAAGTAAAATTACTGCCCAAATAGACCACATCTATCAATTTATGCTACAACTTAACGGGAATTCAATATACGCACGGCACTGAATTCTACATCCAGCTTACCACCAGGCTGTGGGGTCCTGAACAAATCCTTTACCTCTAAACTTTAGCATCTCCATATATAAAATAAAAATATTTTACATAGCTGATGGTTCTAAAGTAGCACAAAAAATTTAAGGTATTATAAGTCATTCAATCAATCAAAATCCTTTGTTAGAACCCATCCCATAAACATTATTACCATCATTAATACCTCTAGAATACCCATTTGCTTGTTTTTAATAACCATCACTATGAATTTTAGAATAAGCAGTATTAAGAATCATGACCAACTGTAATTATATCAATTACAAATTTTTAAAATGTAACTTCCTAAGACCTCAGTAAACACCTTATTTTTCTCCTTTTGCCAAACTAAGTCCCTCATTGCCCCAATATTTTTCTATAAATAGTTCGAATTACCTTTTCAAGGCTGAAAAAGTTAGTAGTGTTTCCAAATGTGTTGAGGCTTGTAGATCCCGTTTTCTTACTGAGTGCTGCTGGATATTGGATAAAGAGAGGATATCGTAGTCTGAGAGTAAAGAATCAAGCTTTTCTGAAATAAAGGTAAAAAGGTTATTAACACCTAAACTTACTAATCAATTGTAATATCACTAAAATGACAAGTTCTGACAACAAACTCTTCCTGACGCATTTTGAAGTGCTAAGCATAACCTATGAAGCATTCTTGCCCCCCCAAATTAATTAATTAAAAGGCAAAAAACACAAATCAAACCTGAATTTAATCAAAACCTAACTTCCACTTTTTAAGACATAAAGGGATTAGATTGCCAAATTAACTAACAACCTTAGGAAGCAATCAGCCACACCCAGAATGTTAGAATTCCTACAGAACAAATGACCCAATTTCTTCAGGAAATAAATGGCATGGGAAAGAAGGGTGGGGCAGAGACAAAACACAGCAGTCCTCCCTTATCTGAGGCTTCCAGCTCTGAGCTTTCAGTTACCCAAGGCCAGCTGTGGTCTGGAAGCAAATGATCCTCCTGATCTACCGTCAGAAGGTCAATACACAGTAGCCTAACACTACGTCAAAATGCCTACATCATTCACCTTACTTCATCTTAACGTGTATGCAGTTTAGTTTAACAGCTCACACTGTCACAAGGGTAAGTTCGGTAAAATAAGACTTTAGGAGGGGTGCCTCACTGGCTCAGTTGGTAGATCATGCAACTCGAGCTTGCAGTTGTGAGTTAAAGCACCATGCTGAGCATAAAGCTTACTTTAAAAAAAAAAAAAAAAAGATTTTGGGAGAGACCACATTCGTACAAACTTTTATTATGGTATATTGTTATAATTGTTCGATTTTATTATTACTGTTGTTTAATTCTTACTCTAATTTATAAATGAAACTTTACGATAGGTAAGCACCTACAGGAAAAACACAATATATCACAGGGCTTGGATAGTACTTATCCATGGTTTCAGGCATCTACAGGGTGGAGGGAGGGGTGTCTTGGAATGTATCCCCCACAGATAAAGGGAACTACTATAGACAAGAATATGGCAAGCAAGCCAATGTGTGAACCTTTTTTTTTTCTAAAAGATTTTATTTTTAAGTAATCTCTCCACCCAATATGGTGCTCAAACTCACAACCCCAAGGTCAAGAATCACACACTCTACCAACTGAGCCAGCCAGGCACCTCGACCTTTTTGGATCCTAGGTCAAACAAACCAATGTGAAAAGATACTTGTGACAATTAGGGAAATCTGAACATGAGTTCACATTCATACTAGCTACTAATAATTTTGATATCTCAAAGAGTATCATGTTATGAATGAGCTAATTTCTAAATTCAAGGCATTTCTGGCCTGTCAGCTTAGAATTGCTAAGATGAAGGTGACCAACTCAAACTGACCACTGCTAACCAGGGCTATATGAATTCCTTAACAATTCATGTGTAGTACGAAAGAGCAACAAATGTATTAATGGCCTGAACAAACCGAAAGTAAATCTTTTACAGAAAAATTACATATTCCAAATTAAAGAGCAAAAAACAGGTAATATCCCCATCACTGCTGCCCTCAACAGACACAGCAGAATGATCAATCCACTGGACATGAGGAAGTAGAAGTGATATGACCAAACTAATCCCTGAAAAAAAAAAAAAACAACCAACATTAATTATTTTACTAGACTGACTTGGAACCCAAGAAAAGCAAAGATGCACTACCCCAAAAACAAAACATGCACAAAAACATTTTTATTTGGTATAGAGCAAGGGTAAACACTATAAAGTATATGATACCCATGTAAGTCACTTTTCATCATCAGCTTAGCTGCCTCTTCCAAAATCAGGAGGATTTTTGGAAGACTATTTTGGTGACTGAAGTCTGTAGAAATTGTCTAAAAATATTGGAGCTGATGTTTTCCTTTTCTCTCAACAAATACCACTACAGAAGCAATGGTGTTCAAAATCATTCCACTGGACTTAGAATGTCCTTAAAATATAACACCAGGAGCTTAAAATACAAGTATATTGTTACTGAGGTTAAATATGCCCACAAAACCACTTTGAAAAGAATTGATCCAAAACTCGTCCCTCTTCCCCTAAATATCCTCAGTTGGTTGAGTCACCAATTCATTAATTCCCTCTTATGTGCCAGGCACTAGTCTAAGTACTGATATCGCATTAAATAAAGCAAAGTCCTTGCCTACTGAAGTACTCATTTTAGTGTGGGAGAGACAGACAATGCACAAAAATGTCAGTACTGTGGACGTTAAAGCAGGATAGCAAAGACAGGCAGTAGGCAGGACCAGTTTAAGAAGAGGGGTCAAGGGGCGCCTGGGTGGCGCAGTCGGTTAAGCGTCCGACTTCAGCCAGGTCACGATCTCGCGGTCCGTGAGTTCGAGCCCCGCGTCGGGCTCTGCGCTGATGGCTCAGAGCCTGGGGCCTGTTTCCAATTCTGTGTCTCCCTCTCTCTCTGCCCCTCCCCCGTTCATGCTCTGTCTCTCTCTGTCCCAAGAATAAATAAACGTTGGAAAAAAAAATTAAAAAAAAAAAAGAAGAGGGGTCAAAGAAGGAAAGATGCTTCACTGTTGCATAATATTTAGGCAAACCTGAAGAAAACAAGAGGTAAGCATGCTGTTATATGATGAAAGTAAATTTTTTTTTAAGTGGTGCCATGCCCAACATGGAGCTCAAACTCACAACCCTGACATCAAGAGTCACAAGCTCTAACGTCTGAACCAGCCAGAGGCCCCGAAAGTAAATTTCATCAAAATCCATTCAAGGCTCTAACTCAAGATAAGATTAAATAAAGTGGCAGCAAAGTTCACATTTTTGGGTACCATTGATTTTCCATCAATAAAATTTCCTTTAAAATTTAATCAACAGAAAAGCTGTTTCAAAAGGCATCAATCACTTTTATGCCAATGGATGGTTGTTGATTTGGCATTATTAATTATAACACTTAGCAGTACCAATGAAAACCTTCAAGAAGCTAACCATTTATTCAAAAACGTTTTTTTACTTTTTTTTTTTTTTAAGTAGGCTCCACACCCAACGTGGGGCTCAAACTCATGACCCTAAGATTAAGAATCACACGCTCTACCGACTGAACCAGCCAAGTGTCCCTATTCAACAATTTTTGAGTGTGTACTTCCTACAAGACACTTTGCTGGATGTTTTATTACATTATCTACACAACACACCTAGCGTAGTATCCCCATTTACAGATGAAGAAACAGACTCAAGGAGAATAATATCACAAGACTAATGCAGCACAGAACCAAGATTTGAACTTGGGCTTCTCTGGCTGAAAACCCCATGCTTCACTGATGTCATATTTGTGAAACTCCTTAAAAATATCCTAACTCTTCTTAGACCTTCTACTTCTTGACCTCCTACTTTCTGATGTGTCAACCAAACATGACCTTGCCTCTCTCTGAATTCTGTAGCCCTTTGTTTACAACTCTTTTTTCCAGTACTTCTGTGTTATATTTGTCTTATCTCACGGATTGTAAAACAGCCAAAAGGGAGCTGGGTTTTATTACTCACAGTATCCTTACTTCACAACACCCAGCATAGAACCTTGCAAAAAACAGCATTGCTGTGTGCACCAATTGCACAAATCCTCAATGCCAAGATGCTGATACAATCCTTTATAGCTCTTCAACTTCCTTGGTACAGGTTGGTACATGAACTCAGTTTCATTCAAGATCATAATCACTCCTACTGGCTGCAAACCTTAACCTCAATACTATAGTGTCATTGTCAATAAGATAGGCCAGTTGTTCTCAAAGTGTGGTCCCTACACCGGCAGCGCCACCTAGGAACTTGTTAGAAAGGCCAGTTTTCAGGCCTCTTCTCCGTCCTACTCAGTCAGAAATCCTGGGGTTGAGGCCCAGCAATCTGTGTTTAACATGCCTTCCAGGTGATGCTGATGCACTCAGGTCTGAGAACCCCTGAACTAGGCTCAAGGAAGTAGCTCAAAGTGAAGACAAAGCTTTAGGTACAAAGACGGTCCTTGTCCAGCCTTCCATTATTTTTAAGAACAAAAATCAGAAACAAGGTACATTAATAAACTGAGAAAAAGATACATTATAGCACTTCAAAATGACAAAAAAATCTACAATCATTAAAAACGCTGGGAACAATAGGTTTCTAAGAACATGGGAAAATACACTATAAGTAAACAAGATTAAGACAACAAGGATAAATAAACAAGAGTAGATTTAAAAAAACTATTCATATTGCATGATCTTAACTATGTATAAAAATAGGCCTAGAAAAAAGAAAGAGCGCGATAGTAACATCACTGGTTATCTTTAGGTATATTTTCCATAACAAGCACCTTTAAAATGTAGCTTGCTAAAGTACTTTGAAATACCTAAGGTAATGTGTTTCAACTGTAATGTGCCATATTATAATTACTAGATATCTCCCACTGGATGCCCTGGCACCACTCCCCTCATCCAACAGAGTAAACGCACGCCCCTCGTCCAACAGAGATCCTGCTCTCAGTACCCGCCTGCACCAGCAAGGAGTCTCTCAGATACCTGGCATTCCACCGTACCTCACCTCCGAAATTCCAACCACACTGGTCATCTCAACTTTCAATTGCTTTTTCAACAGAATTTGAAATAATTCCCAAGAGTTTATCTTTTATCCATATCCAAATCTCGGAATAAACTTAAACAGAATCCATTTAATTATCTTTCTTAGCACTCCACCAAGGCTGCCCAGCACTCTCTACAATGAGGACATCTTCCTTGCTTTCTAAGTCCTTCCAGCAGTCCCGTAAACAACTGAGCTTTTTTCTCAATTTAGCTGGCTACAAACACAAAATTAGAAAACAACAGACACAATTCAAAAGGTCAGACTGGAGTACTACTTTATTTAGGTATTGCCTACCATCCCTCCCTGCTCTTCTCTGCCACATGCTATGGTTTCCCTCACTTGGCCTCCTCTGTCTAGTTGTCCTTACTGCTTCTGTCCTTACTGCTCTCCCACCCCCACTGCTCCTTTCCTGCATACACAGTCTGCACAGTTTTCCTCCCTTCTACCAGACCCCACCTACTCATTTATTCAACATTTGTTGAAAATATCCCACCTTCCAGGCACTAGGGATATAATAGAGAGAAATAGGTATCTGATAGAATTATAACACTGGAGAGAAGACCACCATACAAAAAAAAATTATAAAGTATGTCAGGTACCCAGGGAGAGGAAGTTGCAAGAAGTCATGGAAGGACAGAGCAGGATGACTCCTGCCTGGCAAGCCAAGGATGCTTTCCTGGGGAACAGTACTGAAGCCAAGACCAAAAGGGCGAGTCCACCAAGGGAAAGAAAGGACAGGGTTCTAAGTAGAAGGCCTAACATATACATTGAGGTCCACAGGAAACAGAGCAGAATACTCAAAGAAATGAAAGTAACTCACTGAGGCTGGAGTACAGAACGACACAAGAGGTGTGAGACTGGAGGCAGACAGAATTCGGTCAAGGAAGGCCATGGAACTAAATTAAGGATTTTGGACTGTAGATAAGGCAACAGAGATAAGGCAACAGCTGTAAGAAATTTCAATGTGACTGCAGTGTGGAAAGTGGGCTAAAGGGGAACAAGACCGGAGTCTGGGAAATTGGCTAGTAAGCAGACAAGCCATCCAGGCAGAGATCATGAAAAGACCCCCAGGTTCCTGGCATGGGTACCTGGGTAGACAGTGGCACCACATTCACGGAGATATTTAAAAAAACAAAAACAAAAACAAAAACATGAGTAGGAGCAGGTTTGGGGGAAGGGACGATGGGGGACAGCTGGATGCTGAAAGACTCTGGAGTTCCATACTATATCTTGTTTCTTATACAGTTTGCAATTACACTGTTCCTTTACGTAAGACTTTTCTGCATTTAGTCATCATACATTGCAGTTGTCAGTGATAAGTCACATAGTGATTTCAGGCAGAGAAAGCAAATCTGTTTTACACAATTTTCAACTCCGACATGAGCAGTAAAAAGCAGCTGATACTTCATTCCTTCTACATGTTCTCAAGGGAGGAGGAGAAAACTGGAGCTTCAGGCTTGCAGTAAACTGGCTTTCTCCATGTAGGTGTGAAGTGGCCTATAGATCTGATAAACCGTCCATTCCATCCTTCTTTTACACCCAAACTGTTTCATCTCTGGGATCTGCTTTTATGGCCACTAACTGATACAAACTATACCCATATTTCTTTCATCAAGCCCAGAGCCAACATTTCTATGATAAAACCAATTTTTAAACAATCAACTGTTGTATGAGAAGAGTCTGGGAACACTTGTGGACTTTTACTTAATTTTTCTTTTTACAATAAGTTGCGTAACTTGCAAGTATAATGCAGAACCACTGTAGCCCTCGGCCTACTCACCACTGCTCTGCTGGGTGGAGAACAGAGTTCCCCAAAGTGACACATGAGTGTCATGCTCCTACTTCTGATGTCAGACATGAAAAGGAAAAAGGCAGGACTGCTGTATTTAGTCTGCTTGTGCAGAAGACACCGGAGACCTGACCGCTCTTCAGGACTCCCCAAATTATGCAGGAGAAGGGAGTGGCCTGGCCAGGTTACTGTGAAATAGGCTCTGGATGTGGGTAAATCCCTCGCTGGGGCTAAAGGATGAGAAAAAGGAGAGCGGTGCTCTCTGCCGGGCAGTGGACCCCAGAGCCTGGGAACTAAAAACTCAATTTCATAGGTATACACAGTTAGGGGTGATGGAGGATGAGCTGTCTCAATAATTCCTTATCAAGAACTCTTCACCAGGGCCAAGATTCTCCAGCAAGACCAGCCACATGGCAACTCTAAGCCCAAATAAAAGTTAGCACAACCCAAGGGAACCTGTAAGGAAACCGAGATCCGTCCATACAGCTCTGTAGCTGAAAGGGATGCAAATCCAAAATAGTCAGTGAACTACTTCCACACCTTCCAGCACCTCCGCCTATTCCTAACCACTGTACCCAATACTTTCTTCTCATCAAACAAATAGATGGTAAGTAATTCTGCACTTATATTTGAAGTGCCTGTGAACAGGAGACAGAAATATCAAGTGGGCAGTTGGATACAGGAGTGTGGAGCTTCGGACAAGTCTAAGTCAGAGATACATATTTACTAGTTATTAGAATATGTAAGTGAAAGGAGGGCAGCAGATGAGACTTGTCAAAGTCGACAACCCATGTGGGAGGGGAGGGGAGGGGAGGGGAGGGGAGGGGAGAAGAGAGAAGAGAAGAGAAGAGAAGAGAAGAGAAGAGAAGAGAAGAGAAGAGAAGAGAAAAAAAAAGAAACGTGTGGGAGGGAGATACCACTCTCCTGGGTTAATTTTAGGACTAAGTTAAGGGATATAAAAAAAAGCATTTGATTTCACTTCCCTACCTCAGTAAAATCTATTCTCTACTCTGGTCCCTCCTTCCCTCTATCAGTCTTTTTTCAGACTTTCTTTAAATTATACTTCTAACTGAAAACACCATCTCTCACAAGTACAAATTGGTAAAGAACCCAAAAATCAACCACCCTTGGCCTCAGAGGACACCTACACTTACTGTTCTGGAAAACTCTGTAAAGGCCAAAGGGATTTCTCTCAATGAAATACAGTTTATCTCTCTGACTAGTTCAAAGCAGACTGGCATTAAATCTCTCTTGGAGCAGTTAGGGTGGTTAAGTGTTTCGGTTTCAAAGGAATGCAGCCTGTAAGCAAAATTAACATCAAAAGAGGAAGCCAGATGTCAAACCATTGAGCAAAATGGTGGCCAATAATGAGAAACAAGCACTGCAATGTGGAGAATCCCCACACCAATAACCTCAAGGTAAATTTCAAAACGTTTCTGATACAAACTTTCATCCCTCATCATGACCTATATTTTTTTCCTCCACCCACTACATCCTCTTTTATTAAAAGTAACACAAAAGGAAAACACTTTTGAAATCAGAGTGAGACTTATACACCCCAGCCGCAACTTCAACAAGATATCATCGTGACTAAGTTCACATGACTCATAATTTTCCTGAATTATGCAATTCATAACAGTTCAATCGAAATCATCTTGGGTGTCCCATGGAGTACTTCAAAAGCCAGGATTCTAGTATATATTTCTATCCTTCAAAGACTGTTATCAAATCCCAATCAATATTTAGTACTGAAGGACACCTCGTTGGCTCAGTCAGTAGAGCATGTGACCCCTGATCTTGGGGTTGTGAGTTCGAGCATCATGTCGGGGGTAGAATTTACTTAAGAAAAGTAACACTGAGGTTACAGTAGCATTTATAGAATAAGTAGGCTACCATAAACCATGCTCTTTAACTATAAAACTATTCTTTGATCTTGAGCAGTTAAGCAACCAATCACATCCTAAGCCATCAAACTCAAACACACACACACACACACACACACACACACACACACACACAGAGTCATTCTTCAAAAGAAAGAATACCCACAAGGCATATATTTATCACTGTGACAACGGGACAACTCACTACACCTTCCTTAGATTCATTTTTTTCTGTTTTATTTTAAAAACTAAAACATGATCTCTAAGATTCCTTGCAACTCTACAGTCTCTAAGTGCCCCCGCCAGGAGTGTCCTTATTTTCCCTCTTCATCTACCTAAACTTAAAGTCTGGGCTCTGAGTATCACCTCCCTCAGGGAGCTTCCATAACCTTCCCAGGCCAGGTCGGGTGCCTCCTCGTGGTAACAATACTTGCCATGAGGCACTTGTATCAGTCTCCTCCATGTTGCTTTGGAACTGTCCGTTTGGACCTCTCTACACGACTGATGCAAAAGCTTCGTCAAGATGAACACTGTTCATCTTTCTTTTTTTTTTTTAATTTTTTTTTCAACATTTTTATTTATTTTTGGGACAGAGAGAGACAGAGCATGAACAGGGGAGGGGCAGAGAGAGAGGGAGACACAGAATCGGAAACAGGCTCCAGGCTCTGAGCCATCAGCCCAGAGCCTGACGCAGGGCTCGAACTCACGGACCGCGAGATCGTGACCTGGCTGAAGTCGGACGCTTAACCGACTGCGCCACCCAGGCGCCCCACATTGTTCATCTTTCTATTGCCAGCGCCACACGTAATACTTGCATACGCTACGTGTTCTTCTAACATCTGGTGAATACATGGATAAGTCTATGCATTTTCCTGGCACTAGTGGTAGCCACCTCACAAATACAAAGCACACCGTCAACACACACACACACACACACACACACACACACACACACACACACACACACTTCTACGATCTGTAAATGTTGTAGAGGGTTCATCTAGAGAGTAAGGTTTTCCTCCACTCTGTGCGCACCCTTAGGATTCACATGCTACTGACTTTCCAGCTGTGAACAAGAGCGTGTTAATAAAAGTGAAACAGCCGTGTTATACTGGTGAAAATATAATTTTAATATCTCAAAAAACCCGTTCTTTTTATTAACATTTATCCTTACGAAGTAGATCCTTACCCTATCCCTCCATCCTGACCACCCCTACCTCAAAGTTCCCCTTCAGTCTGTACTGACTTAGCACATCTCGGCCCTTCCTAACGAGCTCCCTTGTCGTTCATTAAACTACTCACCTGTAATCCATTTCAATTTGAGATAACCACAAAGCAGTTGTTCCAGTGAGGACACTCAACACCTTTAATACCCTCAGTCAATTACAATTTCTTCCCCTTAAATAAAAGAATTGCCAGGCAAACTAATGTGAAGGTTTTAATTAGCTATAAAGAAAGCCCACGTGGTGTCTCAATCTTCACAACACTATATATGGAATCACGGTGGTATTTGGGGACCAATACAACTATGAAAAAATCAACCCTGCACACTGGGAAAACATACTAGGCTTCATATGTAGTTACTAATTAAACTGTGTTACATGTCAACTTTTGGAAGGTAAAAGACCCTAGGACATTGTAACTTCACACGAACTTCACATCTCTGAATATACGTCCATCCTGAAAATCCAGCCTCTTTAGAAAATCTAAATAAGAACCCTCTACTTTCTGGGCTCAAAACTGATCAAACTGGTCGTCTCTGAGAACTTCTTTGTTTTAAAATGGCAAGGAAGGCTTTCACGCAGCATCAAAAAGTCCTCTTGGTAGGTTTAAGCACCTCCTCCCAGCACCTCCAATAAGCTACAATTTAAATAAGTACCTGCTTAAAAATTCGCAAAACAGAAGTTCAAGATTGAGCTCTCCGGTCTCCGCCTTCCAACCAGATTACTACTTAAGTACCTCCTACAGCAGAAATTCTAGTTCATTTTGGAGAGCCAGGGAGAGCTGTGGGGCTCTGGGCCCTTCCCATCCTCCACCAAGTCCCGGCTTTGGTAGGAACCCCTTAGTAGGACAGGGACCTGCACCACATCTCCCTCCCCAAACACGAGCCAACACCCCCCCCCGCCCGCCCCGTGCTTCCCTCTTTCCCGAACTACTCCCCAAACACAAACTCAGGAGGCCGACCCCTCCCCGGGCCTCAGTCACCACAGGGGGCCCTTCCAGTATCCCTTTCCCATTCAGAAAGTCAAGCCGGTCCTCCTACTTTCCCTAAACTCCGAGAGCCACACCCCCTTCCTGCACTGAAAACTTAGGGACGCGCCACCGTCCTCCAACACCCCGCCCCCAAACACCTGAAAGATCCTGCTCCCCTGCTCTTCCCCGAAAGCAGCGCGCTCCAGGCGCCCGGCGCCTGTCTAAGCCAACTCTCCCGGGTCTTTACCGAGTCGCTGCGGGGAGCCGAAGCCCGGCCCGTCCGGAGGTCGCGGCGCCAGCACGAAAGGAACCACGCTGGTCAGGAAGAGGAGACACTGCCTCATGTTCCCGGCCCGGCCACCGGCTCCAGCTCTCTGGGCAGCCTTCGCCTGACGGGGGGGGCGCTCAGGACACTGCTCGCATTGGGAGAGAAGGGAATCCGCCCGGCCCGGCCCCTCAAGACTCTGACTCCTCCCGCGCCGCCTACCGGAAGACTCTAGACCTCGGCTCCAGGTCCCCGGAAGTGCAGGAAGCGCTCGGAGAGGGCGGCTCAACTCGCTTCCGGCCGCCGCCGGCCCCCACACCGCCCACAGCCGGAAGCCTGGCCCTGCGCGGCATGCCGGGAGGCCTTCGCTGGCCCCGCCCCGTGCCGGCGCCCCGCCCCCTCACCGCCCCTCCGCCCTCCCGCTCCGTCTCCCCAGGGGCGCGGCCGGCGCCTACACGGCCTGACTCGACCCATCCGGGCCTCGCCTTTGTCCTCGGGTGACCGCCGCGAGGGAGGCGGGAGCTCGTGACTAGGCCCTCAGAGGCGCGTCGGGCCGCCTCCGTCGTCTGAGTCCCACGTCTGGTTAGGATCCCCGTTACGCTTTTCACTCCACGGCTGTAGAAAGCGCCCTGCGGCCCAGGGCCTACCGCGAGGGGCGCCTGGGCTGGGACGCCGGATGGAGGCGGCCCAGCTTCTGACCCGGGAGAATCTCTGTCCACGCGCCAGGGTCCTGGGAGACCAGCCTCCCGGACGCAAGTGGGGTGTCCAGGCGGGCCGTCCGCGCCTAGCGTGCGGCCACCGGCGGCGTCCCTTGTGATCAACAAGGCTTGGTGGCGGGAAATGAAAGGTAGCCTTCTGGACGCGAGTTTTCTCGTTGGCCCCGCTGTAGGTAGAGAGGGTCTGCAAGCTTTTACAGAAACTAGGTTCCTGGCCCTAACTCCTCCACATCTGTGAGTACAGGAGCTAGAATCTTCCAGCCAACTTTCTAAAAAGTCCTGCTTGGTTCGTTTAGCTTAGATTGGAGAGTTCCCAAAGCAGTTTGTATCTTGTGTTGCAATCCTTCGCATAATTTTAGTAGTTGAGTGTTTATAGTATTGAAGAAAACATTCTAATAACATTTGATGCGTATTGCTATTTTGGTTCAACTAAAATTTATACAAGTAGGACATAACACATTTCCCACTTAAGAGTGAGTGGAACAGCCTTTTCTCCATTATGAAGTGATAACTTGTTGGGAATAGAATATAGCCTTGCTTGGTGAACTTTCAAGGCTAGCTCCTAATAAAATACACAAACGATGGTTTAAATTTAGGTTCATTGTGGTAGGGCCTTAGTAAAACCTCAGCATCTTTTCCAGCCGTTGTTATCCATAGTCACTGGCTTTGTGCATTTTTGGTTTAACTGCAACTGGTTCATCTGAGGTAGGCCTTCATTAAATAGAAACACTGATTGCGTGCCTAGTCAAAGGTAGGCAGAATTTTGCCTCTGCAAATTGTACCCAACTTAAAAAATTGTATCTTGGGTGGCTGTCAGTTGAGCATCCGACTTCGGCTAGGGTCATGGTCTCACGATTCAAGAGTTCGAGTTGTGCATCGGGGCTCTCTGCTGTCAGAGCAGAGCCCACTTTGGATCTTCTGCCTCCCTCTCTCTCTGCCCTTCCCCTGCTTGTGTGCACTCTCCCAAAATAAAAATAAAACATTTTTTAAAAATAAAAAAATTGTTTCCCCCAAAAATGTGACCATTGTGTACAATTTTTTTTTCTTGAACACCTAGGCACCATACTCTCCAGCTTATAAACTTTATTTAGATCTTCATTTATATTCTTTCAGTGTCTTCCACGGCTCTACACTTGCTCATAGAAAACACTTAGCTATCTGTTTCATAAATGCCATTTTTAATTTTTTTAGTGTTTATTTTTGAAAGAGAGAGAGACACACAGTGCAACCAGGGGAGGGGCAGAGAGAGAGGGAGGCAAAGAATTCGAAGCAGGCTCCAGGCTCCAAGCTGTCAGCACAGAGCCCGATGCGGGACTCAACCCAATAAACCAGAAGATCATGACCTGAGCCGAAGTCAGATGCTGAGCCACCCAGGCAGCCCTTTTTTTTTAGGTAGGTTCCATGTCCAGTGTGGGGCTTGAACTCACAATCCAGGAGTCTTCTGCTTTACCAGCTATGCCTGCCCAGTGGCCCAGTAAAAGTGAAGCTCCTGGTCTACTTTTTCATATCCAGAAGTCCTAGATTTCCAGGAATTCGAAGCAATCTCTCCCGTTTACAAATCAGGACCCAAATTCCAATTTGATGTTTGTCTTTCATTTCTCATTGTCCATAAGATAAATAAGTAAAATAAGATGAATGAGCACCACGTGGGGGAGGTAAAGAGTCAGAGGAACATGATAAGAGGGACATATTGGATAGGAAAACTAGGAGTCTGAGCCAGTTGTCTCCAAGCTTTTATTCTCTTATCCCAAAAAGAATTGATCAGCATGAAAGGATGAAATTTCCAGCATAATATAAACACTTTTAAAATTGAATTTGTTAAAAGTCCTTCTTTCAGATTTACCCAATGGGATATAAATATCAGAGATCTGATAGCTTCCATGGCCACTGCTTCTCAGTAGCCCCCAGTGATCCCTGCTTCCTGATACGCACACTCTTGTATAGTCAATCCCCTTCAACACTGGACCCAGAGTTGGTCTGTATGACCAACAGCATACAGCAGAAGTGATGGTATTTCACTGCCAAGGTTGTGAGAGACTGTGTCTTCCATCTGATGTGCTCACTTGGCTTGCTCACTCTCTCTTAGGTTAGACTTGCTGCAGATCATATGAGTGAGCTTGGAAGTGAACTCTCCAGCCCTCGGCGAGCTATGAGGTGACCACAGTCCCTCAGCCCAACAGCTTGACAGCAACCTCTGGAGACCCTGAGGCAGAAACACTGAACTAAGCCATTCCCTGATTCCTGACCCTCAGAAACTTCGGGAGAGAATAAACGTTGCTTTAAGCTCCTAAGGTAGGGGTCATTTGTTACACAGCCACTATTATCCACTTAAAAAAAATACAGCCAGGGGCACCGGGCTGGCTCAGTCTATAGAGCATGTGACTCTTGATCTCAGGGTCATGAGTTCAAGCCCCACATTGGGCATAGGGCCTGCTTTAAAAAAATACAGGAGCAGGTTGACTAGTATGATAGGAGACAATAGGTTTCACTAGGCAGAGAGGGAAAGATTAGAGCCTGAGATCCCTGGGGGGTGGGGGTGGGGGGGACACCCATTTTGGAATAATGCTAGGCATGTCTGAACACAGCAAACCCCCTCAAGTTTCCTCTTAAGACTGTAAGACCCCACCTACTCCCCCTCAGGGTTCCCCTCAGGAGTTTGACAAAAGACCTAAGTGAGGCCATAGGCCACCCCTGGTTCAATGGACACGAGCCAATCAGGAATGGACAACCCAACACCCAGAGCTATCTGGCCAATAGGGTTAGGACCTGGGAAGGAACGAGGGGGAAGGGGAGGTGGGCGCTGACCAGAACCTTATAAAACAAGGACCCTTGTCTAGAGTCACAGGCATTCGCTTTCGCAAGTCCCCTCTCTGTAAAGAGAGCTTTCCTACTATTCTCCCTTTCTAATCTTATACTCTAATAAACTTTTGCCCGCTGCTCATTCTGTGTCCACCTCTCCATTCTTCCAAGCGGCGAGACAACGAATCCCAGGTATTGTGGTAAAAAAAATCCTGCAACACTAGGTTCCTTTCCTTAACACCAGAAGTGGTTCCTTTAATTTAGAATTCAATAAAGATAAGTAAAAGATACTTGAGATTCACTGATCTGCTATAAACTGAATTGTTTATAATTATATACTTAATGCAAGTGAACTTGAGAATAAAATATAAAAAGTAATGGGGTGTCTGGGTGGCTCAGTCAGTTGGGCGTCTGACTTCAGCTCAGGTCATGATCTCACTCATGATCTCACTGTTCGTGAGTTCAAGCCCCGCATCGGGCTCTGTGCTGGCAGCTTGGAGCCTGGAGCCTGCTTCGGATTCTATGTCTCCCTCTATCTCTGTCCCTCCCTCCCTCATGCTCTGTCAAAAATAACCATTTAAAAAAAAAATGTGAAAATATAAAAAGTAAAATACTTACAAATACTAAACGCATATAGCCACATCTGGTTCTGGAGTTAACTACCAAATCCACACAAGTGTTGGTAAGATCTTTTGTCTAAATGATCAGAGAGATAGCTGTTTGGTTCTAGCTGAGTTGTTTTGTTTTTTTTTTTTGTTTTTTTTTTTTTTGTTTTTTTTTTTTTTTTACTTCTTCTGTCATCCTAGCTCTATTTCTCTTATTAGCCACTCTCTGTCCTAATCCCACCAGTACTTATAGATGAATAGTGCCTTCCTCACTCCATTTCTAAAATGCTAATTATTCCTACATCTGTACGCTTTTTTTTTTTTTTTTTTTTTTTGCCAGTGAACAAGTCTCTGTAAAGCTAGCACTTACTTCAAGAAACGTGAATCAATTCACAAATCTCCATCAGATAACAAATGCCATTCCTGGAACACGACTATATACAAAGTTATACACCAAGAATTCTAGATTCCAAGATTTTAGTTCAGAAATTTTAACCCATTGCAGGGTCTTTTAGAAAGAAACATGAAAAATATACCATGCATGGAGCAGAGCAGAATATTTGAGGATCCTCACTGATAAACAGATGATTCTTTTCTGGATTTTTTTAATGGGCAAAAAAAGAACCAGGCCTGATAGAAACTGGAATAATATTTCCCCCCAGGTTCAATGCGAGAAGAAAATCAATCATTTCATTGAAAATATTATTTCAAGGAGATTCATTTCTAAAATCTTAGTACCCATTTCTTTTTTCCTCCCTCCTCTCCCCGCCCCCCCACACTTTATTTTCATGACTTTTTTATTAAAAAATTTTTTTTAACATTTATTCATTTTTGAAAGACAGAGACAGAGCGCAAACTGGGGAGGGACCGAGAGAGAGGGAGACAGAGAATCCAAAGCAGGCTCCAGGCTCCGAGCTGTCAGCAGAGAGCCCAACGTGGGGCTCGAACTCACAAACCGTGAGATCATGACCTGAGCTGAAGTCGGATGCTTAACCGACTGAGCCACCCAGGCACCCCTTATGACTTTTTATTAGGAATCTTCATCACGGGATTATTTGTAGTGAATCAACTGGACATTGTGAGCAGAGGTATCATACTGCCTATATATATATATATCATACGCCATAGAAAAAAGGGAGCTATGGGGCGCCTGGGTGGCTCAGTCGATTAGGCATCTGACTTCAGCTCAGGTCACGATCTCGCGGTCCGTGAGTTCGAGCCCCGCGTCGGGCTCTGGGCTGATGGCTCAGAGCCTGGAGCCTGCTTCGGATTCTGTGTCTCCCTCTCTCTCTGCCCCTCCCCCGTTCATGCTCTGTCTCTCTCTGTCTCAAAAATAAATAAACGTTAAAAAAAATTTTTTTTTAAAAAGAGAAAAGGGAGCTGTGTTGGTTCTTTTTGTTCTTAAATCCCTTCTCTCTCCCTTGAGATCTCAGAGTAATTGAACCACATGAATAACTGAACACAGAGAGTAGATTGGATAAAGAGAAAAAATGGAAACTTGTGCTGGTTTGAAATTACCTCAGGTCTAAAGTGGCCATAAGTCATTACTCTTGGGTTGACAGGCCCCAGAGAGGAGGCTATCACCAATTACCCTCCAGATCTTCAGTGGCCAGTGACCTTAATTGAAAACCTGTTCTATTTAGCACTTTTCAGAAAAACAGAACTCACTTGTTGAATGTTTAAAATCTGGTAATTCTACTAGTATTTTTTTAAGGAGAATATCCCCAAAGGCAATGAAATCACTGTCTCAAACACATATCCACACCCTCATGTTCACTGTAGCATTATTTACAATAGCCAAGGTACAGAAACAACCTAAGTATTCATGGGCAGAAGGCTGGATAAAGAAAATGTGGTATACACATACAATGGAATATTATTCAACCTTAAAAATGGAAATCCTACCATTTGCAACAACATGAATGAAACTGGAGGGCATCACGCTAAGTGAAAGGAATCCAACACAGAAAGACAAATACTGTATATGTATAAAGCCACTCATACGTGGAATTTTTAAAAAGGTAAACTCAAAGAAGCAGAGAGTAGAATGGTAGTTGCCAGGGGCTGGGCTGGGAGGGGTGGGAATGGGACATGTTGGTCAAAGGCACAGACTTTCAGGGTGCCTGGGTGACTCAGTCCATTGAATGTCCTTCCAACTCTTGATTTTGGCTCAGGTCCTGATCTCAGTTTGTGAGACAGAGCCTTGTCGAGCTCTGCACTGACAGCATGGAGCCTGCTTGGGATTCTCTCTCTGCCTTTCCTCTGTTCATGTGTTCTGTCTCTCTCTCTCTCTCTCTCTCTCTCTCTCAAAATAAACTTAAAAAAAAAAGAAACAAACTTTCCGTTTCATTCATTTTTTTAAGGAAGGGACTCTTTTTCTTTTTCAGTTTTTAATGTTTATTTTTGAGAGAGGGAGAGACAGACTGAGTGCGACCAGGAGAGGGGCAGAGAAAGAGGGAGACACAGAATCTGAAACAGGCTCCAGGCTCCCAGCCGTCAGCACAGAGCCTGACACGGGGCTCGATCCCATGAACTGCAAGATCATGACCTGAGCCAAAGTCAGACACTTAACCGACTGAGCTACCCAGGTGCCCTCTTTTTTTTTCTCTTAGTGTTTATTCATTTTTGGAGAGAAAGAGAGCACGAGTCGGGGAGGGGCCGAGAGAGGGACACCGAATCCGAAGCAGACTCCAGGCTGAGCCGTCAGCACAGAGCCCCACGCGGGTCTCAAACCCGCAAGTCGTGAGATCATGACCTGAATCGAAGTCGGAAGCTCAACCGACTGAGCCACCCACGTGCCTCGAACTTTCAGTTTTTTTTGTTGTTGTTGTTTTTTGTTTTTAAAAATTTTTTTTCAACGTTTATTTATTTTTGGGACAGAGAGAGACAGAGCATGAACGGGGGAGGGGCAGAGAGAGAAGGAGACACAGAATCGGAAACAGGCTCCAGGCTCTGAGCCATCAGCCCAGAGCCTGACGCGGGGCTCGAACTCACAGACCGCGAGATCGTGACCTGGCTGAAGTCGGACGCTTTACCGACTGCGCCACCCAGGCGCCCCGAACTTTCAGTTTTTAAATGAGTAAGTTCCAGGGCACCTGGGTGGCTCAGTCGGTTGAGCTTCCGACTTTGATTTAGGTCATGATCTCATGATCTCATGACTCGTGGGTTCGAGCCCCGCGTGGGGCTCTGTGCTGACGGCTCAGAGCCTGGAGCCTCCTTTGGATTCTGTGTCTCCCTCTCTCTGTGCCCCTCCCCTCCTCCCACCCCCCCCCCCCCCCGTCTGTCTCTCAAAAATAAACATTAAAAAACAAAATGAGTAAGTTCCGGGGGATCTAATGTACAGTATGGTGACTAGTTAATACTGTATACTTGAAATTTGCTGAGAGTATGTGTTCTTCACCACACACACACAAAAAATTAACTCTGTGAGGTAATAAACGTGTTAATTAGCTTGATTGTGGAAAGCATCTCACAACGTATAGGTATATCAAATCGTCATGTTGTACACCTTAAATACACAGTTTGTATTTGTTGATTATGCCTCAATAAAGCTGGGGTGAAAAATGGTACCAAAGAGACCGACATTCAACATTTGCCCTCAAAGGACTTCTATTTCAAAGATGAAAGGTACATAGAAACAAAAACACACAATGTGATATTGGCCTAAAAACACTACTGGATTCAGGCAGTTTTTGCACGTTAATTCTTTAAAATAGAATGTTCACTTTGGAATAATTTTAGATTTACAGAAAATTTACAAAGTTCGCACACAGTTCCCACATACTCATCACTCCGCTTCCCCTAATGTTCACATCTTACATAATCATAGTATATTTGTCAAAACTAAAAAATTAACATCGGATTTCACAATTTTAAGGACAATGTATCTTTTTATGGCCTTTCAAAATAGTGATCAAACACATAAAATTTACCATTAGTGACATTCAGTACATTCAGTATTTGTACAACCATCACCACTATCTGGTTCGAGAACATTTTAATCACCCCAAAGAGAAATTCACACCCACACTGTCCATTACCCCCACCTCCCAGCCCCTAGCAAGCACTAATTAGATCACACAGTTTAGCACTAATGTTCTTTTTCTGTTTCCCAGTCCAACTCAGGATACCACACTGCATTTAGCTATGTTAACTTTTTTTTTTTTTAAGTTTATTTATTTTTTAGTAATCCCTGCACACAAGGTGGGGCTCAAACTCAAGACCCTGAGATCAAGAGTCGAACGCTCTTCTGACTGGGCCAGCCAGGTGCCTCAACTACATTAACTTTTTACTCTTTCTTTTTATTAATGTTTATTTATTTTTGAGAGAGAATAAGACAGACTTCGAGCAGGGGAGGGGCAGAGAGGGAGACACAGAATCCGAACCAGGCTCCAGGCTCAGAGATGTCAGCACTGAGCCCGACATGGGTCTCGAACTCACAAACCATGAGATCATGACCCAAGCCAAAATCAGATACTCAGCCGACTGAGCCACTCAGGAGCCCCAACTTTGTACTCTTTAGATTTCATAAAGTTGTTTCAAAATATTTCATTCTGTAGGGAAGCACTAGTCGAGGTTGCTTAATTGGTGTCCAAGGTAATTGTCCGGCGGGACCCTTCACTACCTCTCCTCTGTACTGGTCTAACAGCTTCTGAAGTGACTTTTTTGCCTCTGGTTGCCCTCCACCAACACCTCTACTGGTCTAGGGAGCACTGGCTTAATGTCTTCTCATGGCATGTTTCTTGCTTCTTTTATCGTCAATATTTGCTTTAACCTGTCTTGTTGTCTACTGATGATATTTTACTTTTCTTCACCAGAGCAAAATTCCTAAGGCAAGGATCCTGCTGCCTTCCATAGCAAGTAACACTGCTGTGCATAGGAATTCAACAGTATTTATTAAATAACTATCAGTAAGTTATCTGACAGCTAGATAGCCCACAATTTCCCATTTTTAATCAAACGAGACAATTTTAATGCTTGGAGTGGGTAGAATTGTATCATCTCCAAAAGATAGGTTCAAGTCCTAACCTTCGGTATTTGCAAATGTGACCTTACTTGGTAATAACGTCTTTGCAGATCTAATCAAGCTGAGAGTTGGGCGTTCCTGGATTGCGATGGGCCCTAAATCCAATGACTAGTGTGCATATGAAAGAGAAGCCCCCTTGGGGCGCCTGGGTGGCGCAGTCGGTTAAGCGTCCGACTTCAGCCAGGTCACGATCTCACGGTCCGTGAGTTCGAGCCCCGCGTCGGGCTCTGGGCTGATGGCTCAGAGCCTGGAGCCTGTTTCGGATTCTGTGTCTCCCTCTCTCTCTGCCCCTCCCCCGTTCATGCTCGGTCTCTCTCTGTCCCAAAAATAAATAAACGTTGAAAAAAAAAAAAAGAAAGAGAAGCCCCCCCACCCCCACCCCATGTAATGATGTTGAGGCAAAAGTTGAAGTAGGGGCACCTGGCTGGCTCAGTCGGTGCGACTCTTGAGCTCAGGGTTGAGCTTGAGCAGCAGGATGGGCATAGAGTTTACAGTTTTTTTTAACATTTATTTATTTGAGAGAAACAGAGCATGAGCGGGGGAGGGGCAGAAAGAGAGGAAGACACAGAATCTGAAGCAGGCTCCAGGCTCTGATCTGTCAGCATAGAGCCCGACGCAGGGTTCGAACTCATGGACCGGGAGATCATGACCTGAGTTGAGGTCGGATGCTTAACTGAGCCACCCAGGCATCCCAAGTTTACTCTAAAAAAAAAAAAAAAAAAACAAGAACAAGAACAAGTTGGAGTAATGCAGCCACAAGCCAAGGATGACCAAGGGTTGCCCACAACTACCAGAAGCCAGGAAGAGGGAGGGCAGAGGCAGAATGGCCCCGCCGACACCTTTGATTTCTGGACTTCTGACCTACAGGACTGTGAGAGAATAAACTTCTTCTGTTTGAAGCCACTGGGTTTATGATAATGTGTTACACAGACCTCACAGAACTATAAGCTCATGGGAAACACCAGGGCGTTTCTTCCCCCTTTGCCTTTTCTTCTGAAATTCCTCTGCCCAGAACATAGTTCTAGCTATCAAAAACCTAACCACACTTCAGTGGCCAACTTAACTATTGTAGATTCCAGGTCTCGGTGACCAGTTTTTCGCACTTGTCACCTTTTGAAGATTCCAGGGTAATGGAAAAAGAGTAGGCAGAGAAGAGTTAACCAGCAGAGTTTAGGAGACAGTTAAAAAAAAATTTTTTTTTAATGTTTATTATTTTTGAGAGAGAGACAGAGACAGAGACCAAGCAGGCAAGGGGCAGAGAGAGAGGGAGACACAGAATCTGAAACAGGCTCCAGGCTCTGAGCTGTCAGCACTGAGCCCGACACAGGGCTCGAACGGACTGACAGTGAGATCATGACCTGAGCCAAAGTCGGAGCCTTAACCAACTGAGCCACCCGGGTGCCCCATGGAGACAATTTTTGCTGCACCCTGAGAATTAGTCAATCCCCTAATCCAAACCCAACTAAGTGAAGCTTTGAGGCAGATTTAATAAATGTCAACAGTATTCAGCACTTTCCCCAGGTTCTTCCAAATGCTATGTCGTTGCCACAGCAACCCTCCTAGCAAAGGGGGCAGAAGGACCAATGCGGACTGGTCCAGGAGCTACATCTCATCCTTTATTATACCATAATTGCTAAGTTTCTGCTCTGTTCTTTGAGGATTTCATTGTGGCTTAGAAAGGAGGGCATGGACTTTGCAGCCACACAGCCTGGACTTGAACACTTGGCAATTACTTCGACAAGTTACCTCGTGTTTAAAATAGGGAGTGAAGAGTACCAACCTTGTAGGGATTTAATGACAGGCTGATGTTGTCAGGTAGCAATATGGGAAAATAACTGTAGCATTTTGTTTTTTATTTTAATTGTAATGTTTTTATTTATATTTGAGAGAGAGGCACAGAGTACGAGTGGGAAGGGGGCAGAGAGGGAGACACAGAATCGGAAGCAGGCTCCAGGCTCTGAGCTGTCAGCACAGAGCCCGACGCGGGGCCGAACTCAGGATGGTGAGATCGTGACCCGAGCCGAAGTCGGTGCTTAACCAACTGAGCCACCCGGCGCCGCATTAACTGTAGCATTTTAAAGCAATTTGTTGGAGCAGCAGAATGATAAAAGGAAAAATAGAAAAACCACACATTTTGCAAATATTTGGTCTTCCAAAGCCCTTCTGATGGAGGATGATGATGTCAGGTAGCCAGCAGAGAAGAGAATAGTTTACATTTTCTTCTCCTCCCTTCTCCTCCAGGCTCCTAAATTTTAATATGAAAGCTCTAGTGATTCAATCGCTATTCTTCAACTGATTCCATTCTCTGAGAAGCCCTGAAGCCAGGTCACACGCTAGACATGGACCCAAGCTCTTTGCTTCTGTTCACAGTTGGGGGAAAACTCTCCTTGTCCTGGCCCCCATACACTGTTCAGAGAAAACACGTTTATTGGTGGGCATGGGGACTGACTCCACTTAAGGAACCTTAGTTCACGAATCTGTTCCCAGAAAATAAAGTAACTGCTTAACAGTCTTGAAGGATGTGTTCTTTGCTTTTGGGCAAATTCCAGTTTCTTGCTTGAGGTTGAACAATAAAATCCAGAAGAAACTCCCACGTTTTTGACCTAGCCCAGCGATTTAACCTCTGCGCCCACTTGCCAAGGCTCCGATGGAGTGGCTGTGTGCCTGGCCTCCTGCCCCTTCTCCCCCACTGCCCTGCCTGCTGGCAGAGAGCCTGTCGTGAGTCACACATAAGATAACCGAGGCATCAGGCTGCAGGAGGCTGAGAGCAGAGCAGCAAAGCTGGAGGCAAGTGCGCCCTGAACCGAGCGTCAGGATCTTTGGGGAGTGCTGTTTACACCTTTGGAATAGCTCAGGGGTTTTCGGGAAACAGGTTGGCTGGAGACCCGAGGAGTGCAACCCCATCCACAGTTGGTGCTCAATAAGTTTATTAAAGAAACAAATTGAGGCTTGGAGAGTCCTGGCAGATAAGGAATGAGCCCGTTTTTATACAAAAGCGGATCTTTTACCCATAATGTGGTTTAGGAGGAAGAAGTGACAGAGCTGGGGTTATCTGTGCTCCAGACTCCTCTGCTCTAAGGGGGTGGCACTCCGGTTGTAGCTGATGGGAATGGTGTCCGTAGTTGGGCAGTGGGCAGCGTACCTAGCTGACCACGGCATTGCTGCAGGGAACCATGAGGTCAGGGTCTAGGATCTTGATCAATGAGATCTGCTTATAAAAACATCCTAGAATCTAGGCAACAGAAGGAAGCACTGTCACTTCCATGCTGTTCAGGTTATACATGAAAACCAGGGACACCTGCTGGTCTGACCTGCATGGTCACCATGCAGTCCTGTGCTTTGCTTCAGAGGGACAGGTCACGCTGAAGAGCCAGAACAGAACAGAGCTGCCTGGGGGGTGGGGGTGGGGGGACATTACCATTTATTTATTGGCTTACTCTGAAGCAGTACAGATCAGACAAGCAAGTTGACGCTGCGGCTTATTGTTGGTATCACGCACAGCCCTTGATGCTTCGTCAATATGACAATCTAACTATGTATTCACTTATATTCTGCCTGGTTCTAGAAATAATTTCGAAGCAGACATCCATTAAAGATGCCACGGGGCCTAGCTGGCTCAGTGAGTAGAGCATGTGACTCTTGATCTCAGGGTTGAGTTGGAGCCCCATGTTGGGTGTGGAGATTACTTTAAAAAAAAAAAAAAAATCTTACAAGAAAAAAAAAAAAATTCCAGTTAGTGACATAGACATAAACTTTAAATATACAAAGGAATGCAGTTGTTATCCGGTCTGGTGATGCTGTTTTTAGCCACAGCACTCTATCCCCCAAAGGAATCTTTTGCAGAAACAATGCAAATACCTATTTTATGTAGATCAAAGCAGGGTTTGAAATACTCCTGGAACATCGTCATAGTGTTTCTGAACTTTCCAGAAAGAAGTTCAGAGATTTTCTCAAAGTCCCCAGCAAGTTAATAGCAGGAATGATGGCCCAGGCCTCTCTGATCTCCAATTTGGGGCTCTGTCCACCTCAACGGTGGTTAACCCTTTAGACAACTCCTAAAACGGGGCCCCAGCTGAGACAGGCTGGTTTTTGACTGCTAGCTGACAGAGGAGTGTGCAGTCCAACAGTAGATAGTGACAGGAACGTCCACGCAGCACAATATATACAAAAAGAACAGCTGGACCACCAGCTATTCACCAGTTTTCACCTCCAATGTGCCTCAATAACAGGGCAGTCAAACGCCTAAGGCAAAATTCAAGTGAGTTTTGGGAGACTGGAGAGGATACAATGTTCTTTTACCGTTAGGAGCTCTTAGCTCCTGGAGACGTAGGGGCATATTTGCTCTGGAGATTCTTAAGGAAAGAAAGATAAAGAGGGCAGCCTAATTTGGGTTTGTGATCTCTCTTACTCTGGTTTAAGCTTTGAAGAATTGAGGAGCAAGTGATTAGTATCCCATTTCTACCTAAGAAGTGACATCTCCCTGGAGCCATCAGGAAGTTTTCTTCACTTTGAATCGAGTTAGCAACGGGTCTCTTCTAGCTTTCCTTCAAAGAAACAAGGTTTTGAAGGATGAATAGGAACTTGCTAGGCAGAAAAGGAAAGGACACGCTAGGTATAGGGAGCAGTACTGATAAGGACCCACAAGCACGACTCCAGATGTGCCACACTGACACAGCACAAGTTCTAGATTTCTTGCCAGAGAAGCTGAACCTGAATCTAATGCAGCCTCTTGAGCTCACCTCCACTTATAGGAGATATGGATGGGGGATAGAGAAGCCAGCTACATAAAACACAAGGAAGCAAAAGACAGATCTAAAATGGGAGGCAGTCTAAAGGAACCTACCCCTGCTTCTGCAACAAGCCCACGTCCCCACCCAAAGAAAGAGGCACGCTCTAGATTAAGAGATGTGAAACGCCACAAATGCAACATGTGGTCCTTCTCTGAACCCAGATTCCAACAAATCACTAAAAATAGATTTTTGAGGCAACCGAGGCAGTAGGACCACGAACTGTATAGACGATGCCAAAGAATGAATGTGATTTTGTTAGGTGTGAAAATGGCCATTATTATCGAAGACATTGTATTTCTTAGGAGATGTACACGGAATTATGGAGTAAAAAATACATAATGCCTGTTATTTGCTTTAAAATACTTCGGCCAAGAGCAATGATTTCACGATAAAGAATCAGGGCAGAACGATACCGTGGCATGAAACACACACAGCACATTATGGAAACATCTCCCAAGTGCTATCACTGCCTGATCCCTTGTTTTGTTCACCTGGCAGAAGGGCCGGGATCTCAAAGTCAGGTATCTATTGCATGCACGATGCATACATTTTCTCTTCTGATCCTCTAACAACCCTTTGAAGCATCATCCCCGGTTCACATTTGGAGCGACTTGCCCAAGGTCACAAGATTCAAGTCCAGAGTCACCTCGCTTCACCCGCCTAACAAGCACCTGTGGGATTTGTCAGGCATCCAGGAACTCTTCTGGCACGTGCTAAAACGGACGGGAGCCGGCATCCTGAGCCTGCTTTCCCACACTTCCGTAGGCTGCGCTCACGTCCCATTCCTAAACCCTGACATCTGTTAGCACACCGCACACATTTCATTCACTGAGGAGTATGTGGAGCCGCTGCGTGGGGGCAGGAACTGTGTTTTGGCGTGTTTGGCGTTCCATGCATTCATTACGCACATCTCCTCACTTGAGAGGTGAAGCCAGCCCTTAGAGATTTTCAAGTCTGTTACCAAACACAGGATTGGAAATATACTAGGTGAGCAACAAAGACTTGAACATCATTTCTCTATCCTTCTCATTATTTGATCTATTAGAAACTTAAGCAAAACGTGCAGAGCTCACTTTGGGGTATCTGTCACCCTGTAAGAAACCCTTGTGGTTTGGTCTGAAATAGCCTTTTCATCTTTGCTACAGCCCTGCACCTTAAAGGCACATGAAATATGTGAACACAATACTAAACGACTGCATATTACTTCTTCTGTTAGATCTTTTTTTAAAGTTTATTTATTTTGAGAGAGACAGAGTGAGTTGGGGAGGGGCAGAGAGAGAGACAGAGAGAGAGAGAGAGAGAGGAAGAGAAGGAATCCCAAGCAGGCTCCGTGTGGCCAGTGCAGAGCCCGATGCAGGGCTCGAACTCACGAAACTGAGAGATCACGACCTGGGCCAAAACCAAGAGCCAAACACTTAACTGACCGAGCCACCCAGGCGCCCCTATTCGGTCTCCTAAAAGTCTCACTCGTATTTTACTTTTGCTTTAAAATCAACAATTTAGGAGCAGGAGGGATTGGCGAATAAAAAGAGAGGAAGGAATTCAAGTGCTCTAGCTTGTGATAGGAATATTGGGCCCTCAGTTTGACCCCGGCGACTCACAGAACCATTAGCTCACAAGATGCCCTAACAAGTTCCTGGGCCCCCTGCCTCAAGATTGAGGCCAATCTCCCATCAACACTGATCTCCCGTTAATACCGAATGTAGACCTCTGGCCTCATACCAGCCAGATCCCTAATCTCTTTATCTAAGACTTTAAGGATCAAGTCTACTACTAACTCATCGCCTCAGCCTCTTGTCAAATCACGAAACCTGCTTGATCAGGGTAAGAGTAAACCTGCATTTTTGCTCTTAATACAAAATCGTTGATATGGGCAATGAAAGGACAGAGGCAGTTATCCAGAGGGCCTCTGGTGCTCTTGTGCACATACAACCCAATCAATTTCAGCGGCTGAAAGGAAGACCCTCTCCTTCATTAGCTTCACAATGTGCTGCTCTACCCAGAATCCTTTGACTTTACTCCCCTGCTGTGAAACTCACTGGATCTTTACTTTGGCTTTAAAGAACTGTTCAAACTTCCTTAAAGCAGTAGTTCTAGAAGTACCAAGTCCTGGCCAGCATCAGCATCACCTGGGAACCTGTTACAAAGGCACATTGAGGGCACTACCCCACACCTACTAGATCAAAACCTGTTTTAGCAAGCCCTCCAAGTACTCCTGATGCGCTAACATTTGATAGTTATGGCCTGGAGGCACCATCAATCACTCACCAGTTAACTCTTGAGAGACAGAGGCATTTCTTCTGGGCTTGTTCTCTGGGTCTCGATTCTTCTTATTTTAACACAATGACCTCTCCCCATTTCATTCCATCAGAGAATGCTAATTAGAAGCAAAACTATAGCTTAATTTTTTTTTTTTAACTTTGCATTCCCAAGTTACACCGTCATTTTCTTTTTGTGTCTGCGTCCTTGAAAATCTAGGGCAATAGGTCTATTCAAAGTGTGGTCGATTTTCTTATCCGCAAGCCTTTTCACTTTGTTGGAGCTTTCCAACTCTGAAATTAGGCTTCTTTTCCACCTGTGTTCCACAGGCATCTATTCCAAATCCTTTACACTTGGAAATGCTAACACAAAGAGGCTCACGGGCAGAACAGGGGGTCTATCTTTGTCACAGGGAAGAAAGCTGATGAGGAGAGATGGGACTCTACAGCTATGGAGTGAAAGTTCCCAGCTCTAGTGCCCAGTAGTCCTTGGCTCCTAGCAGGCTCTCCGTTAGTGAATGGATGGGTGGATGATGGATGAACGAACGAACCAACCAACAAACGAAGGAACACCTAAGTTAGACCTTACGCTTCCAGGCCGCCAGTTTCCACTAGCTCACCGGCCCTCGTGTTCTGCAGTTGAGGGAAGAGGCAAGTCTAGCCTGGAAGAGTTAACAATCTGGTCCCATTCAGAGTGCCAACTCTCAAGTGGTGGCGCTGCAGAGTCGGAGAATGCCAAGTCTTCAGAAATCCTTCCAGTGACGGGGCACCTGGGTGGCTCATTCAGTTAAGCATCCGACTCTTGATTTCTGCTTTGGTCCTATCTCACGGCTCGTGGCTTCGAGTTCCGGTGGAGCCTGCTTGGGATTCTCTCACCCCTCCCGCTCTCGTGCTCGTGCTCTCTCTCAAAAATAAACCAAAAAAAATAAAGAAAAACCTTTCCAGGGAATCCGAGTTCCAGAATAGCTGGAAGAACAGCGTTATGTCGAGGGGCGATGGCTGAAACACACAGCCTTGTCTGAAGACCCTCAGGTCTAGGAGGGAGAAAGAGCGCTCACCAAGTCCAGATGGTAAAAAAACCTGGTGATGGGAGCTCAAAATGAGAAACTAGAGGTCAAGTCTCCTTCAGGGGCCTGACTGATTCAAGTCAGCTGGTGTGGAATGAATGGCAGGTAGCTTCACAACACACGCTCACTTCCAGTATACACATCCACACACACTCAGAAATAACGTTAACCTGAGCCTCACTAAGAGGGCTTAATTCCTCTATGTGACCGCAGTGGAAACCAGGCTGCCCTCTAAGTTAAATTTCAGCTGGCTTTAAACAAACCTCCTCTAGTTTTCACCAGTGACATCTAGGAAACAACAGAAGACTCACAGAAAGAACAATGATGACTTTTGTACAGGCAAATATCTATCAATAACCACAACAGGGTGCTTCTAAATAGCCTAGGTGACCATGAAAGCTACCCTCAGTCAGGGGCACATATCACAAGCAAGAGCAAAGCAAATGCCCTAGCGAACTAGAGCACCAAACCAGCCCCCCACAGCCCAGCATGGCAAACAACAAGCCTGTAGCGGATCGCTTTATGTCTGAATTAGCAAGGAAATTACGAAATCTTTAGTTCAAGTTATAATTCTTAACCCTTTTGATAAGCAGGAGTAAGGTCTCCAGATATTCCTGAAACAGCTGTATTCCAGCTCACACAAAAGAATTTAAGAGCCTAGGGTAGTAAGGCCTACTGTACTTTTTTTTTTTTTTTTTTTTTTTTTACTCCAGGCTCAACCCTGAGTTTAAGTGCACTTAATAATTCCAATCGCATGAAAGCCCTTAAAAAACCTCTTTGCTAGTTGGGTAAATCCTAACTCTGCCCTGTTTCCAGGGTTTAAGTACTGCCTTGGTAGTCTCAGGCCAAGGCTGGGATTACGTTGCAGAAAGTGTCGGAGAGGAAAGATAAAAGAATTAATCTTTACATAATCCTTCAAGCAATGTGAAATAAAAACACCACTTTCAAAAGTGGGAGTCTCCCCTTTTTTCTAAAGGGCATCAATGGACTCATTGCTCAGCACATTCCTAAGCGGAAAAGTGTTGCCAAGATCAAAATGCTGTAAGCGGAAAGGCCCCAGCCATTAAAAATGGATATTATTCACTACAGTAAAATTATCAACGCACAGTCCTAGAAAATGGATTGCAAAGAAACCTGTAAGATCACCCAGAAGAAATGGTTTCCAAACTCATTTGAACTCAATTGTACATAACACTACTCACAGAAACTGACTTGACAAACTATTACCTTTATTAACATGCCATATATTTTCCACGCTATTATTTTTTTGATGTAAGCTTTACACCCAACACGGGGCTTTAACTCACCACCCCGAGACCAAGTCATACACTCTTACCGACTGAGCCAGCCAGGTGCCTCGATTCTTCATCCTATTAAAAACTAACCAAAAAAAGCTGGCAGCGACCCATTAAGTTTCTACAACCTATCATCTGGCATCTGGTGTTAGCCTAAAATTGGGAAAAGTACTGATTGACTGTCACTGCTTTCATCTCCCCAAAAAGGGGGCGGGGCGCAATGTACCACAGATCTAGGAGTACCAGCTGGAAAGCAGCCTGCTCAGGTTCAAACCCTGATGCTACTACCCGTCCTTAGCTTCTGTGCTTCAACTTTCTCCTCCTTTTAGACAAATCTAACCCCCAGATTTTATTGGGAGTTATATTTGTGAAGATGCTTAAAAAACAGGACCTGTCGAGATGGGAAAGTCGGGCCTCAATATGTTGGCCCAAGACCGCACACAGCAATACGAGTGGAAGCCGGGCCAGCGGACTGGCAGCCCGAAGCACTGAGCATGATTAACACGGACTATTATTCAACGGGAAGCAAACGCAGTAAACCACAGATATGACAAAAAAAAATGCTTGGCAACGAATGTTACTTCCTTACTTTCTAAAGGTTGTCAGAGGGCTCACACCTTTAAAAAAAAAACTAGAGACGCATAAATTAAAGCCTTCGTTTTCTGAGTGGCCAAAAGAATTAAGAGTAATTTTCACTGAAAATCCTTTTCAATTTAGCCAGTAGAGAATTACGGAGAATTTGGTTATTTGCATCTGGTGCTTTGGTCTAGTTCCAGGCCAAACGTTCGTTAGTTGCTGGGCCCTCAGCTAAGTCAGTTGGTCTGTTTGGACTCAGTACGTTTCAAACTGTAGCACCTGTAGCAGGGGAATAGTGGCACAGAAACGAACTTGGTATAGCATCTGAGTTCAAACTCCACGTCTGCCATTTAATAGACACACAATTTTTGATAATTTCCCCCCACCCTGATCAGATGTCCTATCAGTCAAGGGGACATTTACTTGGCGGGGCATTTGAGAGGATTAAATATGAATGGGCAGAGCACATGATCAGACACCACAATCCATTCAATCAGTACTGGTTCCTGGTCAGTAAAACAATAGGGCTGGACCACTTATGGATATGCTCAAGGTGTTAGAATTTTAAATGGAAGAGGAGGAAATCTTCGCTTTGTTCTCTGGGTATTTATTATTACTTATTCCCTCCAGGCATTAGTTCTAAAGGCATATAGTCATTTGCAAGTGAAATGTAGATAAGCAGTAAATGGCAAGACGGCTTCAAACTGGATTTCATGATGATGATCTTCACTTCTTCAGGTACTACAGGTTCCCTAAGCACCTGCTGAATGGATCAAAAAAAGTTAACTGTGGTTTATATTAGTACTTAGTTGCAATGTCCTCAAAATTCAATAGTAATACACAAGATATACATACATGGTAACTGTCCACTTGCAAAGCTCATTAAATACAAATCAGAGAAGGGAAGAGGATAGATGTAGGTCAGAATAAAACATAGAGCATAGCTGCCTTAATCAGATTTTAAAGTGAAAATCTTCCTGAACTATGAAGGATGAAGTTAGGTGTTAATTTTAATATATTCAGAGGACACTCACCTATAATCAGTCCGAATAAAATCAGGCTCACAATTTGACAAAAACAGTCCCATGGCATGCCTGTAATAGACCCTCAAATGTGTCTGAAAGTTTGGCTTTTTAAAAGAAGTGACTACATTTAAAAATAAGTGCATTTAAAAATAAGTGACTACAATTCTGATTTTCTCAAATTATTTTTACTACTAGAAATTTTACACATCTTTAAATGGTCTTTCTAGTGTTTTTCATGATTTTAAAAAACAAAAATAACAGTCTCTACTGATAATTAAGTTTGATATACATGAGTGTATTTTCTACCAATCCTGCCCCCAATCAAAAAGTAGTTTTTCTTTTCCAATCTAAAATCAACAAACCATAGCTCACTGCACTGTATGTTGAATAGAAATCCCCAATGCTCATCAATGTTAGAATGCAATCCCCCCAATTATTTTATTAAAACCTAAATGACTTTAAAAAAAAAAACACCCTGCTAATTAAGTTCAAACTACAAAGCAGGTGACATTTAACAGGCTGGACCCTTTGCAAGATGCCGATTTCTGCTAAAGCAAGGACATATTTATTTAAATTTGAGACTAAACACTGAGAATAATCTGCTTTTTAAGAAGGAAGGCTACTTTGGTAAACTTGGTGATTACTCAGAACTTACCAGTACTTGTTACAATGTGATGAGTCTTTCTTCTAATTCACAACGTTTTTTCTAGTGTCTTGGGGCACCCTGGGTGGCTCAGTCAGTTAAGCATCCGACTTCAGCTCAGGTCATGATCTCACCGTTCATGAGTTCGGGCCCCACATCGGGCTCTGTTGCGAACAGCTCAGAGCCTGGAGCCTGCTTTGGATTGTGTCTCCCTTTCTCTCTCTCTCTCTTTCACACACACACACACACACACACACACACACACACACACACACACTCTCTCTCTCTCTCTCTCTCTTTCTCAAAAATGATTAACGTTAAAAATAAATAAAACGTAGTGTCTTACTGATTTTTCCCCAAGTCTCATTCAATTCTATCTTTTCATAGTCACGTTTCAAGGAGATAAAGGCTGATTCTACGCAGCTGAATTTTTCAGCTTATCTTCTGACTTTGAAATAAATTCTCAGGTCAACACTTAAGACATTCTAGTTTAACAGCCAATGTGATACTATAAAACAAAAATTATTTGAACCTCACTCATGGTACAACTGAATGTTTAGAGAGAGAATTCTTTGAAAACTAAACAAGTAATATACTCTGGAACTCTGACATTCGGCTTGAATATCCACGGAAGCATGATTCTAATACCAACCAAAGCACTCATACTCACATAATTAACTTTTCTAGTTTTAAAATGTCCACTTTATTCCATGTAACACTTAACTGGGTAACATTTACATCTGAAGAAGAGATGGTCCACACAACTGCTCTATGGTAAAACACTAACTCTAAGACATGTAGTCCAATTGTATCCATTTCCAGGCACCGCTAGACAAGTGAAGTCACAATGCAGGTACGAGCATCACTACATTTTACATAAGATAAAAGAGGAGTATCAATAAACTTCAGGAAGTAGTAAATTCGTCTGTCCCTTAAAATGAGTATGCAATTGTTACAAAGCCATAGTAAGTGGTTTATAAAATGTAGTTTTATTTTATGTTACTCTGCTGTTACATAGGGCATAACATTTTCACAAGGCTTTTTTGGGACTACAGTCGATGATTAGCAACACACAACAGTGGTCCAACTCTCTACACGAGGGTCGCTAGACAAACTGGACACCCCCTCACATGTGCACAAATCTGCATGGAAAAGTACTAACGTTTTAGACTCGGACTTGTGGACTTTATTTCCCCTTTCTAGTGTATTAAGAAATGACATGCACTTTAATTTGCCAAAAGCAACGCTTGTATTCTGGCAGCAACATGCTACTTCTATTACATAGGAAAGTGAATACCAGAACTACAAAAGGCAGGAGGTGTAAGTGAATTTTTATTGGGAAGGGAAGTTGTCAACTTAAACAGCAGCAAATGAAGAATGAATAAGGAAACTTCCTGTTGTCACAGATACACAAGACCTCCATCATATTTGACACAGGAGGAATTTCAATTTGCGACCCCCCGCGCAGAAATGCCAAATGCTTTTCCGTTCAATCTAATACTTCTGGATTCCTACCAAAAAGGAATACAGGAAGAGCACGGAAAAGTTGCTTACTAAAAGGAAACCCCCAAAGAAGTAAGGGAGGGAATGTAGAAATTAAGAAGTTATGTAGAACACTTTTGAAATTGTCATGAACTGCATTTTCATATCTTCACAGTAATACAAAACACAGTCACTTGCAGAACTGGTTCAGATTACTTAAATACCAGATACATTTTTAGTCCTCTACATAAGTGTTTGGAAGTTACTGACGTTCGTATGAAATGAAGCTATTAATACTTTTCTACAGCAGTAACTGCACACCAGGAAGGCCAAGACAAACACAAATCAAGGAATGGAGTTTTCCCAAAGCCGCAGTGTGAAAAGACTATGAACAGTTGATTCCATACACATGAATGGGTTTCTTTGCTATAGGAAATCCAAATGGAATAAGGAATGGAGATGAGTAAAAAGGTTTCTTGAGGGGAAGAAGGATGACACCCTGTACGCATTTAGTTTTCTGCCCCTTCTGCCGCGTCACATTCTTCTCCTGCACTGTCTGATGTCCATAACTAGGAAAAAAAAAATCATATTAAGTTATCCAGACAATAGACACTGTGACCAAAGACTGGAAGTTAGATTTCTCAAACTCCCAAACACCATCAACTCCTCCCCCGAAGTGTATTTTTGTAAACCTCCCAATATGCATTTACAAAATGACACAAACTGCTTCAGTACATTTTTAAAGCTCTTTTTTAATAGCAGTATAATTTCAGGAAAAAAATGTAGTATTGTTAGAATTTAACGTTATCTCTGCTCACAGCAGCCAAATGTTCTTCCTGAAAGCACTACTGAAATATAATTTATGAAATTAACAAGGCAAAAAAATTTTTAAGGAAGGAGGTGAACCGTAGTCATTTTAACGGTTTCCAAATATTTGAAGGGTGACTGTATTGAAATAGGACCAGACCTATTTTGTATGCTGCAAAGGGTTAAACGAGAACAGGTGATGGAAATTAGAAGGATGCAGTAGTGGGCAAGAAGATGTACAGAAACATTCTTAAATTTAAAAAACTTTTAACACTTATTTCATTTTTGAGAGACAGGGACAGAGCATGAACAGAGGAGGGGCAGGGAGACAGAGAGACAGAGAGACACACACACACACACAGAATCTGAAGCAGGTTCCAGGCTCTGAGCTGTCAGCACAGAGCCCAATGCAGGCCTTGAACTCGCGAACCGCAAGATCATGACCTGAGCCGAAGTCAGACACTTCACCAACTAAGCCACCCAGGTGCCCTGAGAAAGCATTCTTGAATTAGCTAGGATGTTAAAACAGAATTGATCTCCAAGGACCTCTCCAATTTTAGGGTGGAACAATGAAGTGAAGAAGGAAATAGTCAAGTTTTACTGACTATTAACAACAGTTCACAAAATGAATTTCTATTAGATCAACACAGAGACTACGGGTAATTTTAGAAAAACAAGAATCGTATATAATTTTTAAGTTATTGTTAAAAAACTAAAATAAATAGAAACAAAATATCCCTAAAGAACTGTCTAAGAGAGAAAATAAAACAAAACCAGTTAAGATAAAGGCAGCCCCACAATATTCCTGAGAGGAGATATAATGGCTCAGTTTGCTTTTCTTCTATGGAAGCTATTTACACCGATCATTCTTCTACCACTACCCCACAAGAACAGAGATTTCTAATGGCTGGGAATGAAGTATCTTCATTATTTCCTTGTTCAGCAAAGTTGAACAGATATGGTGCTAACATTAAAAAAAAAAAAAAAAAATCCTTTCTAGCAAAAATGAAGCTCCAAACTGGGGAGAACTACACTTATATTAAAAGGAATAGTCCCTTCGGCCACATTTTGTCTAAACGTTTTGACATATTAAATTTACTTGAGCCTATAAAAGAAGCTAAGTAAAGCTCAATTTGTGTTTTTTTGCCCATTATTTTCCCCTTCATTATCTGCCTATCCAAGAAGTAGGAGAAAAACAAAAAAGATAAACAAGTGAAACAGGTCTTGGCCTAGAGACAGAAGTGGAGTAAACTGAGGTTAAGGTTTACTCCCTATCAAATGACTGTAAGACATCACAAAGTAAATTTTCATTATAACAAGGCATTTCACGGGATTTTAGGAAAGCTTAGATACCTACACAATTCCTAAACTGCTGTCGCTAATTGATCCAAAACAAGAAAATATTGCAACTATAAAACCTTCCTATATTAACATAACTATCAACATCTTCATTCCAATGCAATAGTCAATGACGTTAATATTAAGAGTTCCTACAATCTTCGTATCTTCTCAGGAAGGTTTAATAAAACGCCTATTCAACTTGAAAGTCTGCCTACAAAAGAACATTTGGCCCACAGAGAATACTAACAAGCACTCAATACTTTCACTTACATACCTGTGTTCATTTTCTGAGAGAAAGTTGAGCTCTGACTCAAAATATAGGAAGACTGAAATAACTATTTTTGTTCTTAACAAAGACAAAGGATAACAACATTGAAAGAATGAACAACTCACTGTTAGGTTGTCTCTAAGCAACTGCATGATGAGGGTGCTGTCTTTGTAGGAGTCTTCGTTCAGTGTATCAAGTTCTGCAATGGCCTCATCAAAAGCCTATGCGTGGTAAACGATATTTGCATCAACACAGAGTGATTACAATTACAAACCATTTTTACTAAATAGGTGAGCAACCACTTTATACTCTACTATCCATTAAAAATAAAGTTCAACGGACTCATTTTCACAGATTCTCAGTTTGTGGCAATGACCTTATCAGTATGAGTAAGGACTTAGGAGAATGATCTGAAACTTACTGTTTTAGCCAGTGTGCAGGCAAGCTCTGGGTTATTAAGGATCTCATAGTAAAATACAGAAAAGTTAAGAGCCAGCCCCAGGCGGATTGGATGTGTGGGCTGCATCTCCTTCTTGCTTATATCAAAAGCCTCTTGGTAAGCTCCTTGGGAATTATCTATCGTTTCTGTGAAGGGAAGGAAAAAAACAAGCACAATACTGAAAATATCCATCAAATATGCAGCACATTAACACCTCTAACTTACACTACTGCCTCATGTAGCAGTGATTTTTCTGTGGTTTTCTCTTAAAACCACTTATACGACAAAAACATTCTTGTAGTAGGCTATTTAAAAACTAGTTTACAATGTTGTTTGCTTATAATCAGCTTTTTTAAAAAACAGCATGAGAGAGTGTGACCAGATTTTTCAATCTCTCGGACTAAGACACTTTTTTCCTACCTTTTAACTTTACTAATTGGAAATGCAGCAATTAAAAATAATTTGACTGAGGGGCACATGGGTGGCCCAGCTGGTTAAGCATCCAACTTCAGCTCAGGTCACGATCTCATGGTTCATGGGTTTAAGCCCTGCGACAGGCCCTGTGCTGACAGCTCAGAGCCTGGAACCTGCTTCGGATTCCGTGTCTCCCTCTCTCTCTGCACCCCACCCCCTCCCCCCGCTTGCACTGTCTCTTTCAAAAATAAATAAACATTAAATAATAATAATAATTTGACTGATGGCTGCCTGGCTGGCTCATTCAGAAGAGCATGCAATTTTTTTTTTTAATGTTTATTTTTTAGAGAGAGAGAGAAACAGAATGTGAGTGGGTTAGGGGCAGAGAGACAGGGAGACACAGAATCCGAAGCAGGCTCCAAGGTTCCGAGCTGTCAGCACAGAGCCCAATGCAGGGCTCCAACTCACAAGCTGTGAGATCATGACCTGAGCTGAAGTCGGACATTCAACCTACGGAGCCACCCAGGGGCCCCTACGAGAAGAGCGTGTGATACTTGATCTTGGGGTTATGAGTTCAAGTCCCACAATGGGTATGGAGATTACCTTAAAAATAAAATATTTAAAATAATAATAATAATAATAAATAGTAATAACTTGACTGATATGGGTCAGTCATATCAATAAAACCAGAAAAAAACTGGGCTATAATACCTCTTTCCAAAATAATGAAAACACTTTACAAAGATCATCACCACCAATATCTGTATTTTTGTGATTTATTTGTAAAAATAATACTGATTCTTGGTATCAAAAGAGGTATTACGTGAAAGGCAATAAGAAAGTGTCAACATATAGCACAAAATCTGCTCTGACCAGAGGTGGATTACTGACCTAATAAAAATGTCACCTTCCTGAAAAAACTGTTCAGTAATTATTACCGACACTAATCTGATTGTATCCATGCGTTCAAAGGGGCAGGCAGGTTTTCTCAACGAGACCACTGGTCCAGTACAGCTTTAGAAATACTGACCTAACAGAAATTTAAAGTTAGCCCTTTTTGGCCTGAATATGTGCATTTTCCGTCCTCCGAAATGGCACATTTATTGATCTAAACATGGCCCTCACATACGAAGGAGTTCCCGCTGACTGGCATGTAAGGAAGTACTACATACAATGAGCAGCGGTAAAGGTGTCTCAGCATCTAGGCTGTAAATATAGACTATCTACGAATCCCAGACTATTAGAGTATTCTATGGAGAGGACCCATGAACCAGAATGGATTAAATGCCCATGAACCAGAAAGGATTAAATCATCAGACTAAGGCTGGGCCTATGTCCCAGTCTCCCAAAGACCCCCCCTTTGACTTGCAAGTATCTGTCACTTTCAGTTTTGCTTATCTTTATGGCAACAGAAATTATACATCAATAATATTAAGTTTAGTATACAAGTTTTATTACAGCAGAGTACAACAGTCTTCTCTTGGTATCTTCAACTACACTGATATTTGGGATGGTCACACTGTCCCACTTTCAGTTAGTAACTCTGTGCGGGCAGGAAGCCACAGTAACTATTTGAAGGGGCACATCTTTTTGGATGGGGCAAAATTAAAATAATGAACCTACTGTTAATAAGGAATTAAGTGAAGCTTCTATCTAGAACTTGATAAATTTGGTAGCAGGCACATACACAAAATTTAGTTATAGGACCTGCCTTATACTTAGCTACTAATATTCCAGGGAGACAGAGTTCAGTGTTAATACATTCACTTTGATTTTTTTTTTTTTAAACAAACAAGACTGGCAATTCAGTTACTCTCTTTTTCTGTATCTACATTTTTCTATGACAAATTATATACGAGCAATAATAGTTTCATCTCACCTGTCTTCCTCGGAAATGTAGTTATAATTAGTCAACAAGATGATCCTTCAGAACAGGTAGTAGTTAATAAATTAATATGTCAAACAGAAGAAGTACAACATCTTGTTTCTATATTCTGTATGTGATTTCCAATTATCTTAAATTGTAAGGTATAATGACACTAAGGGCCATGAGATAACAGAATCACTCAAAGCATATGCAAATGACTGGGGGCTAAAAATACACTTAGCCAAATTCTAAAGCATAAAAGATTAAGCTTTTTTACGATATTTTAAAAATATCTTATCAGATTATAATCAGAGTTTAGGAGTTTAATTTTTCAAAAACAGCAGCACATAAGGTCAATTCATGACTGTTTTCATTTTTGAGAAAACTAAGGTAACATTATTAATTTTATTTTACATAGATTCCTAGATTTTTTTTAAGACTCCAAGATTTTTAAAAAGTTAAAGAGGGCCTGGAGATGACAGAGTGACTACTGGTACAGGGTCCCATTTATCCCCCTTTCCTTCACATTTTTAACTTTACCCATAAACCAAACATACTTACGTTTTCGATCATCACCACATGCAACTTCAGCAAGGTACCGGAAGTAATCTCCCTTCATTTTCAGGTAGAAGACTTTACTCTCTGGATTAGTTGCATTGGCTATTAAATACTTATCCAACAATTCCTGAAAGAAATAAGATAAAACATTAGGCACTAATATGAGCTCACAACAATATGCACTGGCATCATTACCACAGCAACTACAACCATACCACCTTGGACTTGAAACATGGACTGAGAGCAGGGGTCACAAGGTTGTCATTAGCTGAATGCTTTGGCTCACAGCAAGTCATAGTTTCTAATAGTAGAGCTAGAGCACATCGAACACTAATTAGAAAGAGCCTGGGGGCACCTGGGTGGCTCAATCAGTTGACCATCAGACTTGGGCTCAGGTCATGACCTCGCAGTCTGTGAGTTCGGAGCCCCACGTCAGGCTCTGTGCCGACAGCTCAGAGCCTGGAGCCTGCTTCGGATTCTGTGTCTCCCTCTCTCCCTGCCCTCCCCCACTCCCACCATCTGTCTCTCTCAAAATAATTAAATAAACTCAAAAGAAAATATTGGGTTAGTAATTAAGTATGTCTTTATTCCCTATTTTACTCAAAGAAATGTACACTTGATCCAATGAGCTAGTGCCTCTCAAACTGAGGAATGTGTCCAAGGCGTGCCAGTAGAAACGGCACAGAAGAAGGGCACCTGGCTGGCTCAGTCAGTAGAGCATGCAACTCTTGATTTCAGGGTCATGAGTTCCAGCCCCACAGTGGGTGTAGAGATTACTTACAAATAAAATCTTTAAAAAAAAAGTCACAGAAGACAAATAGGAATAGAGATCTTTGTGGACTATCAATTTTACTCGACGGTAAGTAATTTAAAAATCTTTTTGCAGTAAATATTATGGAGGAGAGTAAAATTCTCATAGAAATTTTAAGACACCAATACCTATACCTCACAGGTTGGTTTTGGGAGTGAAACCAATCAGTGGATGTGAAAGCAATGCGCAGTGCAGTGTCACATGTTAAGCGGTTGGTGTCAGTGGTCAGCCAGCCAGGTATCGCCCCTCTTCTGACTCGGTGCAAAGTTTGAGCAGCACTGATCTAGGCAATGTGAAAACTAGTGAAAACGTTTAAGCAAGAAACAGCCACGGTCATCTTTGCATTCTGGAAAAATAGCCACAGATATTATCAGTTAACATTATACAAAAATACCAACTACAAGGGTGCCTTGGTGGCTCAGTCGGTTAAGTGTCCAACTTCGGCTGAAGTCATGAGTATCATGTTCCTGAGTTTGAGCCCTGCATTGATCTGTGTCTCCCTCTCTCTCTGCCCCCTCCCTGCTTGCTCCCTCCCTCCCTCCCTCCCTCCCCCAAAATAATAAACATTAAAAAAACAAACTACAATACAAAACTGAAGTTTAGAGAAGAATCCAGCTAAGATGGTTTCAAATTCACCTAACTGTATTACTGAAGAAGCAAAAGACTGTTTACAGTTTAAAAGAAAAAGAAAAAAAAGGCTAAGAAAAAGTTTAGAAAACGGTTCTAACTGAAGAACTCTCATTGTTTATCTGACTAAAAATGGCCTAAACAAAATGCAATGATTACATCCATAACTTATTTTCACGGAAATGAACAGGAAAACATATTTTAAATCCTTAAATTTACTTTTTAAAAGTTTACATAAAAAATATTTTAAAAGGGCCTAAAGCTCAGGCAAAATTTTTTATTTTAAAATTACCTAACAAAGCCCCGGGAGTCTATACGTTATAAAACTGGCAAACTGCATAAAAATTGTGGCCAGGAATGAATCAATAGATGTCATTAAGGGCCACACCCAAACACTAGAGGGAACAGTGAAAACGAATGCTGGCTCCCGACCACCAAACTCTTAATTGAGAAAAGATTCAAAAGAGAAGGCTGTAAGAATTTCTTCTGCTCAGCATCACCAATTCAACTTTAACAGCTATTCGCTAACATGAACCTGAGAAACTCTTTCCCGGAATCTTAGAAATTCGTACTACTTTAACTTTTCCCTCTAATACCATTTGTATATATCATGGACGGCTTTCAATTTAAAAACGATTTTTAGGGAACACCAGATTTTAGGACTTTTGCGTGGAGGGACCGCCGCAAAGAAGCGGACTTGTTTTGAAATCGCAAACTGAACCACTGCCATCCCTATCTTTAAAGAAAAATTCAACAAGAGTGGATTGTGAGACGCTGCATTACACAACACAAACACAGTATCGATTCTGTGGGAGCCACAACCTCTGCTTGCACCCAAACTGAGAACTGGAATATAAAATACTCTTCTCCTCCCCAGTGAGTCAGTTAAGACGAGATCACACAGAGGAGCTCCAAAAAGGTGCCAGCTCTGGTGAAGACATTTCGTCACAAAAAAAGCTACTCGGTTCCTTTAAGACGGAGTACTCTGTGATGGAACGTGGCCGAAGTGTGGTAGCAGAGGCTGAGAAAAGCCTGACCCGAGCGAGGACTTGGGGCGAGAAGAGAAAGGCGGTTTAGCACCACCGATCCCTCCTCAGTCACGCAGCCAGATGTGGGCGCGCTCATGAGGACGGCTGACTGGCCTCCAAACGATCGGGAAAGCTGCGAACAACTACTGCACTAGTAAGTACACAGCCACTCGTGAGCTAAACTCGTCCTTTCTAAAATTGCCAACTTTGACTACTAGCTTGCATACAGCCACGACATACGATCGACAAGGCTGGCTTTTACATAGTCACTTGTACATTACTTCCACCTTGGAGTTTCAGCTGGATATTACGGGTTCTTTGTCAGATGCCACATCATTAGCTCCCTAAGAAGGACGGAAACAACAGGTACAGAGTAACTCTGTCTTGCCACATGTTACCAGTAGTAGAGATGTATATTTTAGCCCCAAAAGACAGTGGCTTCTGCTTCATGTCTTACCAAAATGATCATGGCTATTACCAGGTAGTATCGATACCAGTACTGGGGCACCCGAGTGGCTCGGTCGGTGAAGCATCCAACTCTGGACCTCAGCTCAGGTTATGATCTCACACTTCGTGAAATCAAGCCCCCATCAGGCTTCGCATGGAGCCCGCTTGGGGATTCTCTCTTCGCCCTCATCTGCCCGTCCCCTGCTCAAGCTCACCCTCTCAAAATAAATAAACAACTTTTAAAAATACCAGTATTAATTATTAACACCAGACAGAATAAAGGCTATACTTAAAGGTATAAAGTCTAAATGTACAACTTTTATTTAAAAAATTATTTTAAAAACTCAACATGGATCAGAGAGAGAGAGAACCAAAATGATAAATGGTAAGTACCTGAATAAGAAAATCTTTCCATATAAGGTAACTGGTAAGAAGTCAGGAGACAGAAAGAGAATCAGTTTTAACATCTAGGTAGTTAAAAGTTCCCCCGCTGATTTCTCCTGCACATTATTCTTGTCAATTAAGTGGGAGATCCCCTTTGTAACTCTTCGACCTGCAGATTTTATGATCCTGGGAGGCTTGGAGAGCTAAGATGGGGGTTCCTCCAGCACTGACTGTGTGACTTGACTTGGGTAGAAGGCAAATGGTCATTCTTTTTTGAAAATCTGAGAGATCTGTAAAGTCCACGTACTCACTACCCAAAATTACAAGGTGGACTCGTAACTGAGGGCTAAACCAAAGAAACACAAACCTGAGCAAAATCAGAGGAAAATGTTTAAGTTACTACACAGGTCACTTTGAGAGACGCTAAAGGACCTCAGAATAAGCTTAATCCCATAAAGATAGGATGGCAATAAAAATAAAAGGTTGTATCAGAAAAGCTATGGAGAACTGTATAAGAAATGAAATTGTCATGCAATAATATTGATGTAAATTTAGTATAGCAACTATTCCTCTTCAAGCCCATGTCTTAGAGAAAAGGCTAGGAAGAAAGCAAAACTCTAATACTAATTCTATCCCCAGCAGTGAATTATTTTGGCTTATAATAATCCTACCATCACATCAACAGTTTTTCTAAACAATTCCTTTGGCTTCAGTGGTAATATTCCACGGCATTCAACAAACTAAAATAATATGTTTACCTTAAACTCATTTATAAGTGATTCCTGTTTACAGACAAAATAAACTGCTCTTGTCCCTCATCATATAGCTAGCTTATTCTTTATATAAGAAGCTGATTTATTTAGAAGAGTAGGTAACTGATGAAGAGTCATTATCCATATATTTTTATCAGTTTAATCAGCACATACTACCACCAAAACTACATCCATCCATTCAGCAAATAGTCAAATGCTCAACATATGCCAAGCCCCATTCTAAGCACTTTATGTATTATTTACAGCTAAACAAACCATCGTGACAACGAATAAAAGCACACTGGAGTCCAAAAACGTGTCCAAGTCATACAATTAAGTGGAGCCACTATCTGAAACTGGAGGTAGTATTTCTAAGCCCTACCCTGTAAAATAAAGGTTAATAATACCCAAAAATACCTAAAAGCATTTGTCCTTATGTTAGATATTTATTACAATTAGTAAAACAAAATAATTAATATGGCGTACAGGGCAATATGATTATTTAACAACTGGAACATTTATTGAATGGTAAGAGCTACATTTTTCTGACCTTCCAACCTCAAGTATCATGTAGCACACACACAAAAAAAAACCCCAGTGACATGATATGCACGAAAAATAGTCTCTAGACATTAACTGTCTCCTAATTAGGTTGATTAATCCAAGGCACTGAAATCAAAGTAAAATTTAAGACTCAAGAAGGAAATCACATTTCATCCAGAAAGAAATTATACACACATAACCACCCTGATTTGGGGTGGCTGAGTGGACCTTTCAGAGGCTGCATGTGATGGGCTGGAATTACAGGACGGGTCCGAGAGAGAGGAAGATAAAGGACCAGGGTAACTTTGGGTTATTTTAGAATGTATGATTTTAGAAATTAGATTCCTTTGTGAAAGTGATTTATGTCATTAGCTCTATGACCTGGTGGCAAATCACAGCTTCTCAAAACTGTTTCTTTATATAATGAGAATATTATGATCCAAAGGCCTTCTCTTCTCAGAAATTACCATTTTAGGGGCGCCTGGGTGGCTGAGATGATTAAACATCTAGATTTCGGCTCAGGTCAGGATCTCACGGTTCATGAGTCCGAGCCCTGCGCTGGGCTCTGTACTGACAGCTGGCTTGGGATTCTCTCTCTCTCTCTGCCTCTCCCCTGCTCCCACGTGCTCTCTCACTCTCTCAAAATAAATAAACTTAAAAAAAAAAAAATTACCATTCTAAGTATACCAGCTAAGGGTTGAATCTCATAAAGGACTTGTTGCCTTAACTAAGGAGGCAACGAATCATCTATAACATGATCCAAGTTAATCATCTATCGCATTATCAATCTATGGAAATATTTTCTACCCTTAATAAAATAAATGCCTTGCACAATTAATTGCCCTTGCACTATTTTTTTTTTTAACACTTACAACCAAAGCGGCTCGATTTTATTGCAGGGACGCTAGGGAGGAGCAGGGCAAGTGAGGGTCTCTGTAGGAACTCCTATTGCTGAGTAGGACTGCCAGGCCCAGGTCTGTCGGGAAGGCAGGAGAGGATCAGCGGCCTGCCCGCTTTGCTCCATCTTGGGCCCAGGGTCCAGGCCCTCACTACTTGGGACCGAGGTAGGAAACAGCTTGTCCTGTTTTTCCCAGGGTCTCCAGCAGAAGATCCACGCCGTGCTCAGAGTTGACGCAAACCTTCTCGTTAGGCAGGTCAATGCCAAACTCAACTCCTCCCAGCTTGTTGAGCACCCGACTGACTGCACTGGAGCAGCCTTCACAGGTCCTGTCCACAAACAACTCGTGTTTCAGCATGACTGTGGATGTGCTGGTAGCGACGCGACGCCTCTGCTGGCTCTCTCCCTTGCACTATTTTTTTTAAAGTTTATTTCCTTATGTTGAGGGAGAGAGAACACACAGGTAGAGGAGGGGCAGAGAGAGAATCCCAAGCAGACTCTGCAATGTCAGCACGGAGTCCAACGTGGGGCTCAGTCTCTCGAACTGTGAGATCATGACATGGGCCAAGACCAAGAGTCAGACACTTAACACTTAATCAGCTGAGCCACCCAAGCCCCCACCCCCAGCACTATTTAAAAACGTTATTGATCGGGGCACCTGGGTGACTCAGTCGGTGGAGTGTCTGACCCTTAATTTCAACTCAGGTCATGATCTCAGGGTCATGAGTTTGAGCCCCACACTGGGCTTCATGCTGAGCATGGAACCTGCTTGGGATTCTCTCTCCCTTTTGCCTTGTCCTTCCCTCACGCTGTCTCTCAAATAAATACAAACTTTAAAAAAAAAGTTACTGATTCATAACTGTTAAGTCTTGGAATCTAAGTCTTAAACCCCAGCTCTGGTGCCTAACTAACAAAATGAAGGAATGAAGTAAAAATTTTCATAGAGGCTAATCACCAATGTGAGGGATCCCATAGGTTAGGCTGTGTGATTTAGCTGACATCACACGGCAGATCAGATCAGTAAGAGCTCAAACTCAAGTTGCAATGCCTATATTCAGGCCCCTACCTTCTTTACTCAAACCTGTAGCAAATCCCAAACCTCTACAAATGAACAAAAAAAAGTTTTAGTAAATTGTACCAGAGGAGTAGAGTGACCCTATGTCCTGGTTTGCCTGGCTTAAGCCTGCTGTCTCGTACAGTTACAATGCTATCTCTTTCATTCTTAAGAAGTACCCCATTTCTGAAGATATCCAATCATCCTGCAGACACCTAGTCACAGCTCAGAGTATTATTTCAATACTAAAAGTTAGGGGATTAAACTTCTTGCCAGACCCTTTAACAATCACACAGAAGGTGCTAAAACTTTTAAGCACGCACTGACAACCGAAGGTGGGGCCATGTAACTAGTTCTTTCTCTGAACTTCTTCTTTTAAACATCACCCATTTGTCAACTGAATAGATGCAAATTTGGACAACCAACTATAAATATCAGCCTCATTAATGACAAAAAATGAAACCAAAGCATCTTTAGTAACAATACTGACCTAAATTTTAGAGCTTTTACTTTAATACTTTTGCCGCTCCCCTCCTCCTCTATTCAATTATCCTTTCAGATAATAATCCCTTCCATAACTAGTATTTTACACGTCCCTAACTATCCTAAAATGAAATTAGTAGGTAATATGTCTACACATAATTTTAAAATCTACATTAATATACATTAAGACAAGGGAGAAATAAAAGCAATTTGTAGTAAAACAGTATGTATTTCCCTATGTAAATGTTTATACGCCTAAAGTGTAAAGCATAACACAGCCAGATGTTTGCCTCTAAGAAATCACCATGAATATGAGAACCTTCAGATACAGACTTCCACAGTCTGTACAAGTATCACTAACAGTCTAACCAGTCATCACAAACAAAATAAAGTAAAATCTTCTCTTGACTTTTACATAGTAGTTGTATTCTTGGTTAATTTTGTATACATTAAAACCATGGGGGGGGGGAACCCTTTGTGTTTAACTAGTTAATAAAACAAAATTAGGTCTTAGCCTCAGATAATTGTAAAACAATTTTCTACCTAAATGAGTGAGCAGCTGGACATTCATGACCCAAGACTGTATGTCTATGTACTAAGGGAGGTCTAGTGTCACTGAGCTCTGTTCACTCAATGTGCTGCCTTCCCTACACTTGTTCAGAAACAATGAGTGAGTCAATGGTGTGTGTGTGTGTGTGTGTGTGTGTGTGTGTGTATATATATATATAATAGCCCTATGGGAGCTCATATAAGGAAATAACTACTCTGTTAAGCAACTGGAAGTTTTTCTTTTTTATTTATTTTTCAAATGTTTATTTATTTTTGAGAGAGAGAGACAGAGCCTTGAGTAGCGGAAGGGCAGAGACAGAGGGAGACACAGAACCCAAAGCAGGCTGAGCTGTCAGCACAGAGCCCAACACCAGGCTCGAACTCACGAACCGTGAGATCATGACCTGAGCTGAAGCCGGATGCTTAACCACCTGAGCCACCCAGGCGTCCCTACAAGTTTTTCTTGAGGTATCAAGTGACCCGTGTCTTAAAGGGTAAATACGATTTTACAAAAATAGGCAGAAAGCATGGGGGAAGAAGGCACTCCGAAGGAAGGAGTCTGTGGCACAAAGGTACAATTGCACAAATAGGTGGAAAGTACTGAAGGTGGCAATCTTTTCAAAAGAAAAAACTCCCAAATCACAAGAACATTTTTAAAAGGCACCAAATTTTGGGGCGCCTGGGTGGCGCAGTCGGTTAAGCGTCCGACTTCAGCCAGGTCACGATCTCGCGGTCCGTGAGTTCGAGCCCCGCGTCAGGCTCTGGGCTGATGGCTCAGAGCCTGGAGCCTGTTTCCGATTCTGTGTCTCCCTCTCTCTGCCCCTCCCCCGTTCATGCTCTGTTTCTCTCTGTCCCAAAAATAAATAAACGTTGAAAAAAAAAATTAAAAAAAAAAAAAAAGGCACCAAATTTCATAATATTCATCATGAATTACGTTCGAACGCCTCAATGGAATGAGTGCTAGATTGATAATCTGGTTCTAGAGTCTGCATCTAGAGCAAGTTCCTTAATTTCATTTCCTCTTCTATAAAATAGGCAAAATAACTACTAGGTATGTACCCAGTGGATACAAAAATACTGATTCAAAGGGGCACATGCAGCCCAATGTTTACAGCGGCATTATCAACAATAGCCAAACTATGGAAGAAGCCCAAATGTCCATCGACTGATGAGTGGATAAAGAGGTGGTAGATATAAATATAGATACAGATACATACACACACACACTCTAATATTACCCAGCCATCAAAAAGAATGAAATCCTGCCATTTGCAATGACATGGATGGAACTAAAGTATACTATGCTAAGTGAAACTCAGTCAGAGAAAGAGAAATACCATATGATTTCACTCATATGTAGAACTTAAGAAACAAAACAGATAAAGGGGAAGGAGGAAAAAAAACAGAGGAAGGCAAATCATAAGAGACTCAACTGTAGAGAACTGAGGGTTGCTAGAGGGGTGTTTTGGGGGGGTGGTGGGCTAAATGGATGATGGGCATTAAGGAGGTCACTTGTGATGAGCACTGGGTGTTATATGTAAGTGATAAATCACTAAACTCTACTCCTAAAACCAATATTACACTCTACGTTAACTAACTAGAATTTAAATCTGAAACAAAAGCCTAGGTGAAATAAAAATAAAATAAACAAAATATTCACTAAGTTTTAATAACCTATGCTATTATTAAGGCATTAAGTCAAAGAGCAATCTGTTAAGCAGGTCGACCTCTAGATAAAAACGTTTTCTTGCCATTTTTCATTCATAAAATTCTGCATATGGCATGTTAAGCATGTAGCACAGTGCCTATCACACAGTGAGACTCATTCCTTGTCCAATGAGCCCAGGCCATAGCACAGAAGCGTGCTGAACAGGTGCAAGAGCAACAGGATTTCGCGCACAGGACTACCTCAAAACGGTGCAGTGCGCACTTCTTTTTCTAATTCTTTATTTTCATCAAAGTAATAACTGCAAGAGTTAACCACCCTCTGTTATTCCTACAGAAAAATAATAGTCTTGCTATTCTGTTATATCACGGTTTTGCTCCTTCAAGGAAACGTTTTTTTTTTTTTTTTTAAATCATGACCTCATACTAGTATCTCCAATTCAAATCAACACCACAGGATTCTTCCTTATTTGTATCTTCTCTTCACACACAAGACGACTCTGGTTGCCATTAAAATAAGAGGTAATGCATGTACATCCCAGAAAATTCAAAAATGTTAAATAAAGTTTCTCTCCCTCCCCTGGGTTCTCCATCCGGTTCTTTCCTTCCTCCAGTTTCTTATACATTCTTCCAGATATTTTTTACACATTTAAAATCCATGTTCCCCACCCCGCTCATATCACCACACTACACACTATTCTGTACCCTGTTTTTATCTCCATATAATCCCTCTGAGATCATTCCATATCCATATATTTAAAACTGCACAGTAGTACACTAAAGGGGCACACTATAAATGTTTAAATACTCTCCACTGATGAACATTTAAATTGCTTCAAATCTTTGGATATTTCCAACAGTGCACAAAATGTACACTTGATCCTTAGGATAAATTGTTAAACTGTCCTCCCTGGAGGTGATTCCAATTTATTTAAAAAAAAAAATTGTTTTTTTAATCTTTATTTTTTGAGAGAGAGGGAGACACAGAATCCGAAGCAAGCTCCAGGTTCTGAGCTGTCACCACAGAGCCTGACACGGGGCTCAAACTCATGGACTTCGAGATGATGACTGGAGCACAAGTCGGATGCTTAACTGACTGAGCCACCCAGGTGATTTCAATTATTTATAATCTCACTAGCAATGTTATTAATGTTTCTATCTCTCAATATCCTCTGAACCCAGGGAACATCCTTTTTTCTCTTTTCCAATCTAGTAAGGGGAGAATAGATTATCATGCTTCTGTTTGCAGTTTTCTTGATTATAAATGAAGTAAATAGTTGTGTATCCTTTTCTATTAACACTCTATTTGTGTCCTTTGCCATCTTCCTGACTTGTAAGAACTCTTCATACGTTAATGGATTCATTTCCCAGATGTATCTCATATAAGTTTCATGTATTTAAAGACTGGCAATTAAATGGCATTTATTCATATTTTCTATTACATTAAGTCATATATAATATAACCAAAATACTTCTCAGTATGAGAAGTCCAAGTTAACGTGACTATTCAATTTTAGCCCAAATAAAATACAAGGACAGAAGATTTTTAACTGAAATGCAAGTCTGAATGTGTGTTTAATGTACTGTCTACTGACCACATGAAACGGTTACACATTTTAAATGTTACTTGCAGAGCAGTACCACAGACTAAAATACACACACACACACACACACACACACACTCATGCACTCTTAGTATGGTGGAGTGGAGTACTTAAGAAATCTCTGACTCACCACCTTAAAATAGATGGGCAGAAAAGGCTCTGATTCTGGCAATACAGTGAGACTGAACAGACTTTCCCTTCTAAAAATAATCAAAACGCTAAATAGAAGCAAATAAAATAGAAAAACTACAAGAGCTCCAAAAGAAAAAAGGAGACATCGAAATGCTGGATAAGACGAAACTAAGAGCAAAAAGTCAAGGTTTGTAACGCAAGGAGAGTGGTGTGTGCCAGAATTGGGGACCCTAGAAAAACCTATCAACGCTGAAAGGTAGCAAGAAAGCTATTTCCTGGGGTTTTCTGGCAGGTGGGTGCGGTGTCCCATAAAACACTGAAACTCAAACCCATGTTCTGTGCAGGTGCTATTTATTTAGCTTTTTATTTCATACACAATGTGTGAATCCACGAGCTGAAAATGTATGTAAAAATGAGCTGAAGCTTAGTGTGCCCAGAAGAAACAAATCCCCAAAAGCACTGACTGTGTAAAGCTACTTCTACAAATGCAAGGCACAGCCACAAGTCCCATGGAAAAAGCTACATCCATATTATTAAAAACAACAGGGGCTCCTGGGTGGCTCAGTCGGTTAAGTGTCTGATTTCGGCCCAGGTCATGATCTCAGGGTCCGTGAGTTTGAGCCCCGCATCGGGCTCTGGGCTGATGGCTCAGAGCCTGGAGCCTGTTTCAGATTCTGTGTCTCCCTCTCTCTCTGACCCTCCCCCCTTCATGCTCTGTCTCTCTCTGTCTCAAAAATAAATAAACGTTAAAAACAACAACAACAAAGCTACTCAAGGGACAGATCCACTCTACGGGATCAACACACAAACAAGGGATGGTTAGAACCTGAAGAACTTAAAAAAACGACAGTGTGGGGAGCCTGGGTGGTGCAGTCGGTTAAGCGTCCAACTTCAGCCAGGTCACGATCTCGCGGTCTGTGAGTTCAAGCCCCGCATCGGGCTCTGGGCTGATGGCTCAGAGCCTGGAGCCTGCTTCCGATTCTGTGTCTCCCTCTCTCTCTGCCCCTCCCCCGTTCATGCTCTGTCTCTCTCTGTCCCAAAAATAAATAAACGTTGAAAAAAAAAAAAAAAAACGACAGTGTGTAATAAAACATAAAGTAAGTATGATAAATATTTATTTAGAAAGAGAACATGTGCATGTGTGACAGCAGGAGAGGGGCAGAAAAGAGGGGGGCAGAGGATCTGAAGCAGGCTCTGTGCTGCTGACAGTAGAGAGCCCAACGAGGGGCTTGAACTCACAAACCATAAGATCATGACCTGAGCCAAAGTCAGAAGCCTCATCAACTGAGCCACCGAGGCGCCCCTAAAATAAGTATGTTAAAAATGATTCAAGACCTACATTTTAATAGTTATGGATCAAACAGATGATGCCCAGGACTAGCTTCAAATGGAGGCAGAGGAGTGTTTCTGGTGGGGATATAAACAAAACAGAATTCATAATTGTTAAAGCTGGGAAATGGGTTATTACAACATTCTCTTTATCTTTGTAGAAGTTTGACACTTTCACTTGATTGAAATAAGCAAAAATATTTTTTTAAAAAAGGGGGGAGGGAACAGAAGCTAGAAGGAAGAACAGGATACAGTAAATTAAGCAAAGGCAGCCTGGAAGTGAGGGAAGAGGGGGAAAGGTTTTTAGAATTAAAAAAGAGAGAAAATTAGTAAAACGGAAGGCTTACTTTAAGAAACTAATCAAAGCAGAGGACAAATAACTACCAAGATGAAAAAAATTATGGATAAGTCTATAGATGCAAGTAGAATTCTACAGAGATGCCTAAAAAATGATGTTTAAGAGAACATGTGATACGAATTCCAGAGAAGGGAAAGAATGAAGAAGAGATGCTATTCAGAAATAAGGCTGAGACTCTCCCAGTTATAATATAAAAGACACCATCTTCAGAGTAGAGAAGTACACTGAACCCAAGCAAGATAAAATAAACATAAATTCATACCTAGACCAGCACGGTAAGATGAAGAATGCCAAAGACAAGAAAATTCTTAGAAGCAACCAGAGAAAGGACACGTTACCTATCAAGGAAGAAACAACAATATGACCGACAGGCTGATTTTTCATCAGAAAACAATCAAGTATCTTCCAAGTGCTAAGAAAAACAACTGTCAGTCAGAATTCCTCAACCAATTAAAGTACCATATAAAAGCAGGTGCAAAATAAATGATCTATCAAAGAGAGAAGTTCCCACTCAGACCTTTACTGAAAAAACCCTTTTGGAGTGGGAAGGAAGAAATAATGGAATAAAAGAGAAGTCACCAGTTAGAATAATTACAGTAACTGAAATTTCAAGTAACTGAAAAATTCTTGGTCTTAATCTGTGAAGTTTCCACTTTCCTAAAACCGTAACAACACAAAATTATTACAACATGTTGAATAGCAATACACGTGTGACACCTCATGTTCGCAGAGGGTTGTATTGGATTATTTAGAAATACAGAACTTCTTTTGTACTTAGCATGTGCAAAGAACTGAGTTGGTTATAAAAAGGACATGTGTCTCCCAACCCTCTTTTAGAGGATTATCTACCTTTTCTTAGAAGTTTACTTATTTATTTGGGGGGGGGGGTGGGGTGGGGGAGGGGCAGAGAGAGAGAGAGAGAGAGAGAGAGAGAGAGAGAGAGAATATCCCAAGCAGGCTCTGTGCTGTCAGCACAGAGCCCAAGGCTCCATCTCACGTGAGATCATGACCTGAACTGAAATCAAGAGTCAAGAGCAGAAGGCTTAACCAATTGAGCCACCCAGGAGCCCCTACATTTTTAAGTACGGTTATCTTTTTTTTCAACAAGTGTCTGCCTTTTTGACTACACTTTCTAAAATCTGACAAGTATTAATTTGCTACCAGGAAGAAAGGTTTCATTAGAATAATCAAAGATCTCAAATATCTCAATAGCTCACTACCATTTTAAGGTAACTGACAAGGTGTGGGTTCATTTGAGGTATTTATTGGCATGATTTTAACCAACATCTACATGCTAATGACCCACAGATTTGCCCTTTACCTATTTGGGCAATTAACGTTTCCACTTCTAAACCTGTCTATTCACCTGTGAAACAGAGTTCATGCCAATCTCTATTACTCCACTGGGTTGTCATGAAGATTAAGTGAGTTCATGCAAATTGATCCAGAACACTATGTGACACATAAGCCTCAATGACCATGTACGACCACACGTATTTTTCTCTCACAACCAGACTGAGCAAGTGCTCCTACGCACACATGCGCACGCACACACACAAGTCCCCCTGGACAGGCCTTTGAGACTTTAAACTTTACACATTAAAAAAAAAATTAAATTTGCCTTGCTAACACAGTCTACTGTTGATTCTCTTCCCCTATTCAATTTTCTTAGCAAAAGCACCTGGTTGCCCTAGTTAGAAACCTGGGTGTCATCCTAATGCTTCCTTTGGCCTTACTCCCCAGGCCCTCTGGTATTTCGTCACCTAAACTCATGGATGTAATTTTACCTCAGTTAAGACTTCATTTGGAAACCTCAGACCAATAAGCATTGTATACTTTGGGAACATGTATCTCCCTCTCCTTAACTATACACCACCAAAGGCTTTATTTTGTCTAGACTTGATACAAAACTTTGAATAGCAAATTAATAAAAATGCAAAACGCCTGTAATCTGACAGTATGTAAAATAAATATATTTTAAAAATAAGGAGGAGTCGATCAGAAAGAACAGAGAGAGACATGGACACAGAAAAGGGACAGACACGGAAGAAAACAATCCAATATATTGCCTAAGGAGTGTGAATTATAGTCCATCAACCCACTGACAAACCCATGCCCTGCCATGGAGACGATGGCCATTATACACCTGAGCAGCCACGGAACTCATCAGGAGGCCACATTTACTAAGCAACTTCCTGACGATGACTTGATTCCTATGTGAGTCTATCTGCCCACTGAAAGAGAACACACTGGTCATGCCAATACAAGTACTGCAATCTTTGTGCCAGTTATTCCTCACTGTAAACGAATAATGCTCTTGGTTTTTTTCTTTTAAGTGTATTTATTTTGAGAGAGAGCAAGCAAGTGGGGGAGGAGCAGAGAGGGAGGGAGAGAGAGTGACTCCCAAGCAGGCTCCTCACTGTCAGTGCAGAGCCCCACTCAGGGCTCAAACCCACGAGCCATGAGATCATCGTGACGTGAGCTGAAGTCGGACACTTAGCTGACGGAGCCACCCAGGCACCCCAATGTTCTTGGTTTTATACACCAATCACATTGAACTTGATTGGTGTGGATCTATTCCTGAAGTGTGTTTGAGTCCACAAAGCTAAAGGCCATACTCTGAAGTGCACTAAACTCAGGGAGGTAAGGCAACCAACTCCTTCTACGAGCCCATCCACACTCCCAACTTCTCTGTAGTGTTATATGGTTGAGCGTCCTCATACATTTATAAACATGAGTATCTACTAGACCTCAAAATGTCCTAAACAGAAGTAAATGTCTTTCCAAACCTGTTACTATACTTACAGTCCTTATTTCTACTCCTTATTCCACCATCCTCCTCCCCCTCCTAGCCACCCAGGTCCAGGTCCATCAGCACTGCCTTTGACTTTCACTCTGCTTTTCTCATCCTACCACCAGCTGTCAAGCCCTCTCTGCGTCTACATGTTGATCTTCTCAAGCCTCATTCCTATTTCTATCATCCAAGTTAACCGTATCATTTCACCTCAACTAATCCAATCACCTAACTGATCTATCAGGCTTTAGGGCTGTCTTTCTCTAATCCATTTTATAGCCTGCTGCCAGATTAACCTTGAATTCCATTCTGGATATATTAATAATCCTTTGCTCAAAAATCCCAATGGCCTGCTGAAGAAAGAATGAATTTATAGCCTAGCACTCACCATCCTCCAGAATAAGACTCTAACCTATAGATTTCAACTAATATAAATGGTAAAGAGATACTGAACCTCTCAGCAGCAGGGTGAGCTGGGGGGGAGGGGGGGAATCCATTTTCCCCAGTGTGGCATATAAAGATGGTTTTTCTGTGTATCATAACACAAGAACATTTGGGAAGCACTGTCCTGACTGAGGCCCAACCTTATTTCTATGATTACCATTCCTGCAACAGCAGGAAGAGCAAGCACCGAGCAATAATGAGGCACCTCCCATATACCTGAAGCCAAACATATCGGCACTAATTATGTTAGAAGCTGGTAACACGGCAGGTACTGGGGAGAAAGTGAAAAAGCAAACACCAAGTAATCTCCAGCACTAGTGACAAGGTACTTGGGTCCATGAACACAGTCTTCCAAAACCAAAGCACCTATACCAAGGCTGGATGCAGCAGGTGTCAGAGTAACTAGTCATTAAGATTATCTAACTATCGCCTTTTGTTGATTTCTGTGCTCACCAAGCAATTTCCTAATGCTGAGTTTGGTTCCTCCTGTAAACTGGTCTGTAGGCAATTAATATTATTCTCTGATCGATTTACAGTTTTTGCAGTTCCACTCTCAGACTGCCAACAAATGAGACATGGAGCCCAAAAGGCCAAGGGGACAAACCCTGGGCCGTCAATGTCCACTACGCTTTTACTCATCTGGTGCCCCTGCCAAACAAACTCTTCCTTATCCTGATTTTGGTGGCAGTGGGGAATCCTTGCAAAACTGTTATTGGGCCATCATAGCAACAGTTACTATTTATTAAAAGTCATACAAACCCAGGGCATTCATGAATGCGCACATGCATTCTTGGGAGAAAGAGCTGACTGTAGTGTTAAACTAAAATCCAACTGTATTCAAACTTTTGAAACATAATTCTAAAAGTAACAGACCTAAAATCCAACACTGGCTGAGATATTTGTCAAATTAAGAAATCAAAATAATATGATTTCTGTCATGACCAATTGTTATCATAGAGAACTAATATGGATTCTTCAGACCCAAAGGGATATGTGTCACTATGGTTATAATAAAAGCAAAAAGTAAGCCAGAGTGGTCCAAGCAGTCAAGCAGTTGATTATTTTTGTGGGCAAAAGAAAATAAGGAGCTAGAAACCAGAGAATAAACAGGCAAGGGGAAAGGCAGGAAAAAAAAACCCAGAGCTCGCAATAAAAAGAAAAAAACTTTACCTATCTTTCTGCCCCAAATATTTTAAATTCTTTCTCCTGGTCCATCAGATCTCCAGCCACCACCATCCCATGAATGAGGAAAAATGATTACCAGTGACAGTAGTCTTGCTATCAACACCTGCTACAGCACAGTGGTGCTTTTTTTAGGGGCCAAGATGGCCTTTTTATGAACACAGGGCACCTCCTCTGCTCCCCTAAACAATCAGTACTTTAGAAAACCCCAAACCAGTAAAATGTTGTTCTTGTAGAAGAATGTTCGTGGTGAAGACACGTAACAAAGTTTTAGCCTCTAACAAATGTTGGGATGTGTGTGAACTGCCATGTGCGCATAGCAAAGGAAACGCACAGTCTTTGTACTTCGCTTCACACAAAGCAGCAGAGCCAATCCACATGTTAGAAACAAATGTAATGCCCAGTCCTTCATCTCTGACCTGTCTGCTGTTTCCTCACATTTTAGCAGCTGGATGCCGAGCTGCCTTAACAGGAATGGTATACCTTCTATTCAAAGATTCTCAACTCTCTGGCCAAGACCTACAGGTTTGGAATGACAGTTTAATACATCCAGCTGGTAGTACTAACACTACTTTCCAAATGTGTCAATCTGCATAAGAAACAATGACACATACACAACCACAACTTACCAACATTTAAATATCAGTGCTAGTAAAAGAACCAAGGCTAATACCAACGTCTACACTTCCTTCCCCTTAGAAAACTATGCAATTTACTGATATGAAACTACTCTAGCCACTGATTTGCAAATGAAAAGAAAAATGATAGTGAGAAACAAGAGGTTTCCTTAAAAGGAATACCAAAACAGGGGCACCTGGGTGGCTCAGTCGGTTAAGCGTCCAACTTCAGCCCAGGTCATCTCACAGTTCGTGAGTTCGAGCCCTGCGTCGGGCTCTGTGCTGACAGCTTGGAACCTGGAGCCTGCTTCGGATTCTGTGTCTCCCTCTCTCTCTCTGCATCTCCCCAGCTCATGCTCGCACTCTATCTCTGTCAAAAATAAATAAACTTAAAAAAAAAAAAGGAATACCAAAACAAAACAGGAAGTCAAGTCTTAAGTTTGGTACTGACAGACATCTTGATCTCTAATAGAAAGCATGTTCTAGTAATTAAAATCAGGTCAAAACTGCCTTGCTAGCTTAGTATATGAGTCAAGTTTTGAGATTTCCTAGGAAAACTACTAAAAATAGTTCATAGCTTATACTATTGAAGACACCGGTGTACTTTTATACAAACTTTGCCTTTTTTTTTTAAGTTTATTTATTTTGAGAGGGAGAGCACAGGAGGAGCAGGCGGGGAAGGGGGAGGGAGGGGAGGGAGAAGGGGGGGGGAGAGGGAGAATTCCAAGCAGGCTCCATGCTGACAGTGCACTCAATCCTAATGCGGGGTTCAATCCTGCAAACCATGAGATCATGACTTGAGCCGAATTCAAGTGTGAAATGCTCAAGAGGCTTAACCACCCAGGCACCCCATGAACTCTGTCTTTTGTAAGTCTACGACAAGCTGGATTAAGCCATTTCTAAAGCACAGAAATTATATAATTATTTGTAGACTAATTTTCCCATCAACAGCTAACCCGTGCCACATACATTTATCTCTGCTGCTATATTATATACAGTGCTCCCGTCTATCAGATAGCTGTCATAGGGTACAAAGGGAAGAACAGAGTCAACAGGAATTTAAGAGACTGTGGTAAGGAGATTATTCTACATTTGGAACTAAATTTATGTAGGTTGCCGATTATATTCTACTGAACTACTGGGTACAGCACAAAACAATAACCTTGAAAAATAAAGTAGTGCTTAGTAAAATAGAGAGGAAAAAAAAAAGATGAAGTCTTTATTCTTACATACCCTTACAGCTTGCCAATACTGATCTGAACTGGTTACAATTTATTTTGGGGGCAGCCACAAGAAGAAGGCAGGACACAGGTAAACTCCAGACACTACCTATGGAATTGGGCCTCATCACTAGGCCTAGTGAGAAAGAAAAGGTTACGTAAATGTGATAACACATTCTTACACAGAGGAGAGCATTAGAGCCAGAGTAAGAAAGTTCACAATACAGGAGAACAGGAAAGTAGTTCCATGTGGCTGGAGCACAGAGGGAAGGAAGAGTGAGAAAGGAGGCTTCGAGAAAAACTGGAAGGTCTCCTAAGTCCCATTAAGGAAAATGGACTTCTTTTAACATGGTAGTAGTTGAATATCTTACCAATCGATAATTACTTCCTTCCCCAACTCTTTTTAAACAGAAGTATGTATCAAAAGATAAATGGGAGCTGCTCTCGTTGAAGAGCATGGTTGTGTACAGCCCCAATTCTCCCCACTTCCAGACAAAAGAGAATCCAGAGAAAGGAGAGATGACCTCAGATGAACGTGGCCTGTAAAGGAAGGCTTTATGATAAAAGGCAGTGGACAACAGGAAGGGTACTTTTCTATAAAAGTTGAATTTGAGTTCACAGCTAACTGGCTATGTAAGTATGTAAATTAATATGCTTCAGTTTTCCTACAGGTAAACACATGTCTCATCTATCCATAACTGCACATGGAGTAGTGCAAGGAAACAGATCTGAAAGTATTATAAACAATAATTTGTAACCGACTATGGAATGAGTGCAGGGGCACCTAAATTATCTTGCAGGGTAGGTGTGATTTCAACATACAAAAATGGTAGACGGAAAGCTTTACAAGTGAGGATAGCAGTAAGTAGAGGGATAGAAACAAACTATGGAGTACTTTGGGTAAACAATTTGGCTCAAGTTTAAGGACGGAGTAGTCACAAGTTTTCCTTAAGTGAACTTTTATGCCAAACCATTTCTGACTATTTTTTCCTTAAGTTGAGAATTTCAAACCAAGGGTATATTAATTATTCAAAACTCTTAAGTACGAAGACCTGAAGGCAAGGAGAGTCATGCAAGCACTATGTAGTCACAAAAACTGGAAGCCACCTCATGTCCAGCACTAGGTTACCAGTCAAATTAAGTACGGTAATGCTCACAATAAAGTAACATAGAACTATCAAAAGTTACAAAATCTATGTATACTGACATGAATGTATCTCCGAGACATTACGTAAGAACTGAATTTTTAACCATCTATTTGTATTATTTGTAAATTTGAAAAATCAACAAATTAAAAAAAAAAAAAGGATCTATTAACTAGCATTTCAACAAATGGTGCCAGGCAACTGAACAACCACATGAAAAGAAATGAAGGTTGGACCCCTTCCCCCCACCATATACAAAAATTAACTCAAATGGACCAAAACCCTCAATGCAACACCTAAGATATTTTAAGTCTTAGATGAAAACATAAGTATACATCTTCATGACGTTGGATTAGGCAATGGTTCCTTACATATTACACCAAGAGCACAAGCAACCTAAGAAAAAAAAGAAATTGGACTTCATCAGAATTACCAACTTTTGTGTTTCAAAGGACACTATCAAGCAAGTAAATGACAACCTACAAAATGGGAGAATATATTTGTAAATCCTGTAACTGATAAAAGCACAGCATCTACAATATATAAAGTAGTATTACAACTTAACAAAGACAACCCAATTAAAACATGAGCAAAGATTTGGAACTGCCAATTCTCCCAAAGATACACAAATGGCCAGTAAGCACATGAAAACATATACAACATCCATTAATCGTCTGGAAAATGTGAATCAAAAGCACAGGGAGATACTGCTTCCCACCCACTAGCATTGCTGGTGAGGATGCAGATTCCACGATGGTGGAAGTTTAAGATGGTGCAGCCGCTCAGGCACTCTAGTAGTTCCCCGAATGCGTAAAAAGCATTAGCACATGACCCAGGTATATACTCAAGAGAAATGAAAACATGTTCACACAAAAACGTGTACATGAATGTTCACAGTAGCATTATTTGAAATCGTCAAATTTGGAAGGAATCCAAATATCCACAGACTGATAATGGGATAAAAATGTAGTATATTCATACAATGGTATATTATTCAGCCATAAAAAGGCATGGCTAAGTCTTTAGCCTTTAAGACATTATGCTATGTGAAAGAAGTCAGACACAAAAGGCCTCAGAGCGTATGATTCCAGTTATATGATAAAATGGCCAAAATAGGCAAATCTACAGAAATACAAAGTAAATTAGGGGCGCCTGGGTGGCTCAGTCGGTGGAGCATCTGACTTCGGCTCAGGTCATGATCTCAGGGTTTGTGAGATCGAGCCCCGCGTCAGGCTCTGTGCTGACAACTCAGAGCCTGGAACCTGCTTCGGATTCTGTGTCTCCCTCTCTCTCTGTCCCTCCCCTGCTCATGCTCTGTCTCTTTGTCAAAAATATATAAACATTAAAAAAATTAAAAAAAAAAAGAATTACAAAGTAAATTAGTAGCTCTCAGGAGCTGGGGGAAAGGAAGATGGGGAGTAACTGTTAACAGGCATAGTTTCTTTTTGTGATGATGAAAATGTTCCAAAATTACAGTAGTGGCATTGCACAACTTTGTGAATACACTAAAAACTGCGGAATCATATACTTTAGGCGAATTTTACAGTATTTGAATTATACATACATACATACGTACATACACACACACACACACACACACACACACTTTTAATTATTTTTTTAAAAGTAAGCTCTACACCCAATGTGGGGCTTGTACTCCCGACCCCATGATCAAGAGTTGCATGCTCTACCAACTGGGCCAGCCAGGCACTCCACTCTGCCATATTTAAATACAGCAATAAAGAAAAAATGGTGACAAGAAATAAAATAATAAAAAATGCCATTTTCTTAATTATAGTCTAATCTCTGTGCAAAATAAATGAAATGCCCTTAGATAAAAGAAATTTGCCGAATAAACACTGCCTTTTAAATATCTTCTTTACTCTTAGACTTAGCCACTGAGCCCAGCCAAGGCACACTCCTCTGCTTCTTCCCCTCATCTACTCAAGTTGTTACTCTCTTGATCATTCCTCTAATTATATGGTTCCCGAGTTTTTTCTACCTCAAATATCTTGGCAGGTATGGGAAAGGAGGAAGAAATAAAAATTTTCTGGGGACCATCAGTAGTTTGATAAATGCTCTCATCTCAATATGAAGTCACTTCAACATACTACACAATTTCCCATTTCAAATGTCGGTCCTTGGATGTTTATTATACTTACAAGATTAAATACAGTAAAAGCTAAATTACATTAAAAATAACTTCCACATAACATAATGATATTAATGGGACATTCAATCCTGCCAAACTCTAAGTTTTTGACATCACCAAGATGGTCTCTGTAACCAGCCTCCAAATAATCTAGGGTATTTTCTGATTAAAAGATGCATAAACCCTTACTGTAACCTTTCCAACCTCTTCACTAGTCTATCAGAATTATGAGAAGACAGCACAAGCATTGAAGGTCTAAAAAATATACTGCTCAATACGTGGAAATAATACCAGGCAGAAAGGTCAAAACACCATTTATGTATGTGTGTTAACGGCAGGGCTCTAATACTATAGTTCTTAAAGAGCAAAACTTTTCTGAGCTATGTTCAAGTAATGGCTTGGACTGAGCAAAACAAGAGGCGAAGTGAGAGTACTAATTCTAAAGGACTAACGCCGGCCAAGAGTGACCTGACCATTAAAAAGTGTGATGTGAACATCAGTATCACACTCTTAAGTATTCAGAAGTATTTTCATGTACCTTCTCACTTAATTCCCAGTTACCCTGACATTTATAAACAGCAATCTAAGCTTGCCCTTTAAGAAGAAAGCACTTACATTAAATCTCTAGAAATCCTCACAGTCACGTTCTCACCACCTGCACCGTTTCCCCATTTCTGCAAGTAAAGCCTAGGCAAACATACAGGAGAGACAATGTTCACAGTCACTAAACTAAGGAATGGTTATGACACACACTTAGTACCACATTATGCCAAACCCAGCTAGAGTAAAAGGTCCAGAGGATGAAGAGATCATGGAATACAGCTCATGTAGATAGAAAAAAATGTAAAATGGATTGGGAAGATCTGTGTGAAAGACAAAGGTTTTTTTTGAGATGCTTGGACCATGCTGGTTCACAACTAACCTGTCTTCAAAAGCTGTGTAGCTTTTTTTTTTTTTTAAAGTTTATTTATTTTGAGAAAGAGAGAGAATGAGCTAGGAAGCACAGAGAGAAAGGAGGACAGAGTATCCAAAGCGGGCTCTGTGCTGGCAGCAGAGAACCCAATGGGGGCTCAAACTGAGGAACCGTGAGATCGTGACCTAAGCCGAAATCGGACACTTAACCAACTGAGCCCCCCCCCCAAGCACCCCAAAGCCGTGTAACTTTCAAAGCTAAATGCAAGCAACTCCGAAAGATCATTATCTACATATTTCATTAATGCCAACTCTGCTTTTGGGTTGAGAGATCAGAGCGAAGACAGAGATTATATTAACCTTACATTAACATTCTCAATATAAGGAAGCAGAAGCCATTCCAAAATACCAGTTCTTTCATTTTTCAGGAATTAATATGGACTCAACTACTCAGAAAAGTGCTCAATCACTCATCACAATGACAACTAGCAAGTTTCAAGGCAGAATCCCCCCAGAGTAGCAATTTTCAAAGTGTGATCTGGGGACCTCTAGGAGTCTCTCTTGCACTCTTTGGGGAGAAGGCACAAAGTCAAACCATTTTCACAATACTAAGATGCTATTTGCTTTCTCACTGTCACTCTTAAATGAGTGTTTTCTAGAAGCTACAAGAGATGGGACATTACAATACACAGAACGTAAAGCAATGCCACTATTTACTTTTCTTTTTAGAAGTTATTATTCTACTTATATGTGGTATCTAAAGTAGTCAAATTCACAGATGGAAAGAATGGTGGCTGCGAGAAGGGAAGAACAGGGAATTCAGTTGGAAAAGATGAAAAAATTCTGGGGATGGCTGGTGGTGACGGGTGCACAATATACATGTAATTCATGCCCTAGAACGGTACACTTAAAATAGTAAATTTTATGTTATATATATTTTACCACAATCTTAAAAACCACACATTATATTAACTAAGAGGCTTATTATTCCAAATGTATTCTAAACAATTACTTTTAATTTCTAATAATGTAAACATCTCTAGGTAATAGTTTCCACAAAAGCTTTTGGGTTCCACAATGTGTTTAGGTTGCAAAGGTGTCCAGAGTCCAAGAAGTTTGAAAACCACTGCCCTAGAGGTAGGTGTGGTTGTCCTGGCTGGTAGAGCATACAACTCTTGGTCTTGGGATTGTAAGTTTGAGCCCACGTTGGGCAAAGAGTTTACTTAAAAACAAACAAACAAACCCACTGCCCTAGAGTATCGGTCAATTATGTAAATCTTCCACTGTACCCCATAACTCCAATCTAATTAACACTCATCACCAAATAAAAACAACCCCTTTGGTGCCAAGTCTATCAGTCCGTTTCTCTGAGGTAGGTATCAATACTTTTCTATATATGCTCGTATCTTGACATCAGTAAGACCTAGGTTTCACTGTTTTTTCTTGCTATAGGTTTTAAAGGCATTCAACCACAACAGTGGGGAATGTCATACCCCTAATACACGGCAACCACCAATTACAGTGAGCACCTCTATACCCACCACCCAGATTCTACCATTAACCTTTTGTCCTATTATATTTGCTCTATCACATATCCACTCATTTCTATTAGTTTGCATGTAAACCGAAGATATCAGTACATACATTCACTCATTTTTTCTTTTGAAGCCAAAATTTACATACAATGAAATGCATAAATGGTAGGTGTACATTTTTTGAGTTTTGACAGACGCATATACCTGTGGAACTTCAACCAATTTCAACATAAAGAACATCATAATCACCACGAAAAGTTCCCTTTGGTCAAGTCAATCACTGCCTACATTCCCACAGAGGCCACTATTCTGATTTTTCACCCACAGACTACTCTTTTGCCTCTTCTACAGTTTCATATAAAGGGAATCACACAATGTACTTTTTCATGCAGCTTCCTTCACTTAGCATGTTTTTGAAACTTGTCTATATTGCAGTGTATATCAACAGTCCATTCCTTTTTTATTGCTGAGCAGTATTCCACCATATATATATTATCACAGTTTATCCACTTTACTATTAATGGATTGCTGCCAAATTTTTGCTTTTAGGATAAAGATTTTTGTCCAGGTCTTCTTCTGGACCTACGTCTTCATCCCTCTTGTGTAAATACCTAGGGAGTGGTATTTCTGGGAGGGGAAAACCTTTTCAGTTATGGAAAATTTCAAACATGCACAAGAAAGAATAGTATAATGAATTCCCATTAAAGCCAGCTGCACTTATATCGATTCATAGCCACTCTTTATTTACACCCCCACCCATTATTCTGAAGTCCTATATAACATCATTTTGTCTTGAAATACTTCAAAATGCAAACAGTGTTTTCAAATCTGGTCAAATTATTTATCATGAAATATTCACGAAAACTTCATCACTGATTTACCTACGGATTAAGAGTTTAAAGTAGCAATGGATGAACTATAATTTTTATTTATTTTTTCTTCTATCTTAAAAAAAATTTTTTTTTAATGTTTATTTTTGAGAGAGGGAGAGAGAGACAGAGCACAAGTGGGGGAGGGCAGAGAGAGAGGGAGACACGGAATCTGAAGTGGGCTCCAGGCTCTGAGCTGTCAGTGCAGAGCCCAAAGTGGGGCTTGAACTCGAGAACCATGAGATCATTACCTCATGGTCATGGCCGACTGAGGTCAGACACTTAACCAACGGAGCCACCCAGGCACCCCAGCTCTTCCTATCCTTTAAATGATGCCTTCTCTACTACCCTTCCTTAAAACCTAGAGAGTCAATGGTATAAAGATATTTTCTATTCTTACTCTGAAAAAAACAGAGCTAAACACAAAAGCCGGTATTGAGAAGTATCACACAGGAACATCAATATCAATATGATTAAGCAGATCTCCCAAGTGTTAAGCACCTTGAATTAACTAATCCCATGCTATGGTACCATTTTATAAGTAAAACCATACGTGAGACTTACAACCTAAATGTTCAATAAGCCATCAGTATAATTATGTAACATCCTAAAATAAACACACACCAAGGGTTTAAAAGCCTGGAACCACCTGTGGATATGCACTGCTATATATATTCTATATGTGGCAGTTATGAATGAGAGGGGAATATTTGCCATTCATCAGTTTTAATCACCTCTTCCTAATAAATTTCACTATAATTTCAGTTGGATCTTTTTTTCTTCTATGCCAAGTTTTTCAAAGAGCAAAGCTCAGAGCTTTGGAGGCACCCATGATGCGTATCCTTGAAAATACAGGACACCAGATTAAGTTCCAGAAAAGTGAACTCTAGAATTAAACAGCACACACACAATAGTAACAAGGAGAAAAAACACAAATGACTGAACTCTAGACAAAGGCTTCTGACAAGATGCCAACATGTTAATAAGGACCCGAAGGACAGACATTATACAATCCAGATCAACTTAATACTGCTCATTCTATTCATGATCCAGTCCACAGTTTCTCAACCTTGGCATTACTGACACTTTGGGCTGGGTAATTCTGTTGTTGTGGATTTGCCTGTGCATTAAAGGATGCTTAGCAGCATTCAGGTCTCTAACTCATATGTTAGCGGCACCCCTCCTTTCCATTCTTGACAATCAAAAACTATCTCCAGAACTTGCCAAATGTCCCCTAAGAGCTAAATTCACCTGGTTGAGAACCACTGATCTAACTTTACCCTTGGATGTCTGCACGTACAACGTTCCTTTCCATTTCACTCTTCAAAAAACAATTCTTGGCTCAAAGAGCTAACAATCTAAAAACAAAAGATGCAAGAGTCAAGAATTTTAGAATTTTATTGCAATATCCTGCATATAAAGAGGGCTTCAAAATTATAGCCTCAGAGTGTTTTGTCCACCACAGATCTATCTTCCCTCCCTCACAACTTACAAACATAATGGCTCATATCAAACTGTACAAATGCCTCAAAAAAGACTCACACTGTAATCTTCAGTCAGCTACACTGTACTTAGGGCCGAATGAGTTCCATTCAATTTCACTGGAGTCAGACTACTTGGGTTCAAATCCCTGTTCCACCACTTACTAACTTCGTGATACACTGACCAAGTTATTTTCCTTTTGCCTAAGTTCTCTTAACTTTAAAACAGAAATAATACTATCAACTTACGGGAACAAAGTGAGTATAAAATGCTTAAAACAGTGCTTAATATACAGTAAGTGTCCAATAAATGTCAGTTATTTGCTATTATTTTAGCTACAAACCTATTAAGACAAGCACTGTTATCACCAATTTATAGATGAAGAAACAGGCCAAGAGATTAAGAAATTTGCCCACGGTCAAAACTGTGTAAGGCTATGGCATAAGGATTTAAAAATAGTCCGTCTGATTCCAGAGCCCAGAATTTTTCCAATGTCAATAAAATTAGGCTAAGATTCATTAACTATCAAGAGTAATATTATCAGTCTTACTTCAAAATAATAACCAACACAAATTTTCATTAAAAGATTAATTTAGAACCCTTAACTAAATTCAAGCATATTACTGAATTAAGGCTACACTGCTTTTAGACACGGACAACTTTCAGTTTCTATATCCCATTTTAAATGATTGTTATTTACATACACCTTAGTTTCTGTTATTATTGTTACATTGAAGCAGCTTATTAAAATTAGTCTACTAAAAGATCACTGACGCAGAAGGACAACACAGGATTGTCTGAGATAGCGGTTATCTTGTATACATTCTGAGTGTCTTGTTCTTTCTCCAAGGTCACTGATTCTGTAAAGGATAGATTTTGTTCCCAAGTCCCAGAAGACTTTGGTGACCCTTACACACATGCCTGGTTGTCATACAACTTACTACTCTTTCTTGCTTAAACTTTGCTATTCCCAATAAACCAGCAACTCATGCACCCCCTCTTCCTGCAACCATTTCACTATTGTTAGTTCTTCCAACATTTCATACACTGTCGATGACATGCTCTTCGACCTGGACTTTAAATATTACTCATTTTAGAGTTCAGAGAAAGTCAGAACAGAGGTAGAAAGAATAGCCATGACCTATATAACTTCATAGTCCCCAAAAATTAGAATGAGAAGAGACCCCAGAAACTTAGCCCAACCCTCCAGTTTCACAAACCGAGAGACAGGTAACTTGGTGAAATCTTTAACTTCTCTAAGATTCTAAATAGAGTCTGGTCTTGGCCATCTGGGCCCTCTTACTCTCCTTTGCTCCTTCAATTACTCATTTGGATTTTAACATTTTTTTCTACCTCTACAGTTCAGTATCCTCTCTCAATATAGTGTTTATCACAAGATGGGTCCTGGTGCTCAGTTGGTTGGGCATCCGACTACAGCTCAGGTCATGATCTTCGGGTCCATGGGTTCGAGCTCCGTATCGGGCTCTGTGTCTCCCTCTCTCTCTCAAGAATAAACAAATGTTTAAAAAGATTTTTTAAAACAAAAAATAAAATTAAAAAGTTAAAGAATTGTCCACCATGGTCATTTTGACTAAATAGTCTAAATAATTCCACCCCAACCTACTGCTCTATAAAAGGGAAAGAGGTTGGGGCGCCTGTGTGGCTCAGTCGGTTGAGCATCTGACTTCAGCTCAGGTCATGATCTCAGTTTGTGGGTTCGAGCCCCGCATCGGGCTCTGTGCTGATGGCTCAGAGCCTGAAGCCTGCCTCGGATTCTGTGTCTCCCTCTGTCTCTGCCCCTCCCCTACTCACATTCTGTGTGTATGTGTGTCTCTCTCTCTCAAAAATAAACATTAAAAAAAAAAAAAAAAGGGAAAGAGGCTGAAAATGTCTGCTATTTAGGGCCAAAATTTTGTCTATTCTATTGTTCAGGTTACTCTTTTAATAGTCTTCTACAAGTCAGTTTCACCTTCTATAACAATTCACTTCCTCCACACCAAATTCCCTTCCTGTTCAACAAAGGAAAAAAGAGAAAAATCTTGTTATAGCACCCATGTTCGGAAACCTCTTGTTTCACTCGTCACATTTTGATAGACTCGACATTAAATCACTAATTTATCAGTCATCAGACTCTTGCTCCCTAGTCTATCATTTCCTTACCTATCAGTTCGATTACAAATTAGCACCCAAACCATGAATTCTAGATGCTGCTTACACGCAGGGCCTTCAACACCCATTCAAAAATCAATGCCTCCACCACTGTCAACCAAAGGAGGAAAACCATGACATTGTCGTACGGAGTTCCCACCTCCCTCCCTTTGCAGATGCTCCTCCACCAGAGCTCACTCCAAAAACCTCGCTTTGTGAGGCTTTTTTCCTGAGGTTTCAGTTTTCTTTGAACTATGTAGCATTTTGTTCATAACCCTCTTAGGGAAATTATATATTTGGGTATTGCCCATATGCACTCCTTACCATGAATTATCAGAAGACAAAATCTATGGTTCTCAGCTTTGTTCTTCCCCACACTGCTTAGCAAAGTGCCTTGCACATACCAAACCCTCAAATACAGTTGCCAACTTAAAGACGGGCTTTCCCAGCATTTCTTTATAGGCTAGCCATCAAGTCATCATTAGTCTGTCAAGTCATTTTGTTAATAAAAATATTTTCCTTACACCTTGGTGTCTCCAATTAATCAAGTTAAAACTCTTCTATTTCACTAGGCATAAAAAAAAAAAAAACTGTCCTCATTTCTGGGGTTCTCTCTTACTGAAATGATCCGTATGAAAGTCTGCTTTAATATCCCTGGTCTCTCTTTCAAGTCACTTATCAACCAAACAAAACTCTCCTCTACTCGTGCCATCATAAAAACCAAATCTGTAGGAACCACAAACTTAAACAAATATCCCTTTGGCCCACAGTTCACTTGCTCGGGAACAGGAAAAGCTCTGGGATAATTCTAAATTGCCGCAAGGTAACTAACAAAGTGCAAAGTAATAACTGAACAGAAAGAGACAAACGTGCTGCGAGAGCCACCGAAGTACTACATTCGTAGAAAAGCTGCTCCTTTTCACACAACGGATTTGTAGGAGTCTTCCTTCGCGAATAGAGTCAATGTCGTCAGTAACCATCACCATATGCTATTCAAGTCTACCTTCGCTTTCAAGTAGGCAAATTTCTCGAAGACAGCAGCAATTCGGCTCAACAAGCTTTTACTTTATTTTTTAAATGTTGATTTATTTTTGAGAGAGAGAGAGAGAGAGAGACACAGAGTGCCAGCAGGGGAGAGGCAGAGAGAAAAGAGGGAGACACCGAACCCGAAGCTCCAGGCTCCGAGCTGTCAGCAGAGCCCAACTAGGGATCCAACCCTCTGAAGTCAGCGGCTCAACGGACTGAGCCACTCAGGCGCCCCTCGAAAAGCTTTTAAAGTGCCTCCTCCATGCCAGGCAGAGTGTGGACGCTAAGGAGATCTAGAAATATAACATAAAGTGCACGTTCTGCATTGCTCCTTTACCTGCTCTCTCCATCAGCCATGATTTTGACCAGATCAACCATTATTTGTATTAGAAAGAGAAGTTAAAAAAAAAAAAAAATCCTGCCCACGTGATCTGATGAGGCAAGGAAGAGAAGGTTGGGAAGGAAAGAGGCATTTTCCCCTCTATGCCCTCCTGAATAATCAATCATCCATCTAGCATGCTTGCCTTTCAAAGCCCACCTAAAACGTTAAAAATCAGTAAGCCTTTTGTAAAAGTAGTACTAAGAAAAAAAAAAAAAACCACTTCAGGATACAACACTGGCATTTGAAACTTAAAAACTTATGTTATTGACCAAAAGATCCATGCAATGACAAAGCTAAAAATGTTCTCTCTCACTAATAAGAGTGAATCAGAGCAGTCCCCTACTCCACCCAATTGCCACCCCTGCTAAAACTGGACAGTTCAAAACCTGGAAAGCTTTGCTCGCCCGCTCCACACCAGAAATGAATTTGATTCGATACATCAGTGTTGAAGTGTAACTAAATGATAGCCAGAAAACGTCACCAAATACCGAAATTTATCAGCACATTTTGTTCTTTAGATTCAGCTGTACCTTTTTCACAGTTCCCGAACTCTCCCCACCCCCTCCATTCTACACGGAAAAGCTCAGCAGATACTCTTACCCGAAAAACGAAGTATCTGTTCAGGTTTTCTAAGTAAATTTCCACTGCTAGGTTTACGAGGAAAACCTACTATTCACACAGGGTCTCCATCGGCACCTCCGCGCAAAAAGGCTGGAGTCTGTGAGTTGTTTCCGTACCTTTAAAGGGTGCCCAGATCTCCTCTGCAAGCCTAGAAATGATTTTCAGTCTCGCACAAACCTACTCGGACGTTTCGAAGCTACACAGTGTAGCAAGCAACCCAGCATCTGGGCAAAGATCTGCTCACCCCTGGAAAAGCAGCTTTTTGAGTCTCAGGAACTAAACGCATTAAGGAGGCCAACGCTAACCTGCTCAAACCCTCCACACGTCGGCGGACAATTAGGCAAGCCCCGGCCCACATTTCTTTCCCGTTCCCATGAAATTCTCAATGAAAGGCTTCACACAAAAGGGCCTTGGCGCCCCAGACGCACAATTCCCCGGCTCCCGCCGCCCCTTCTCCTCCCCCCCACCCCCAACCCCGACGAGGGTAGACTCACCAGCACCGTGGTGCAGATGGACCTCAGCTCAGACTCCACTTTCTCCCGATAGTCCTTAATCAGCTGCAACTTCTTGTCGGAGGTGTCGGTTTTCTGCTCGATGCTCGAGATGACCCTCCAGGCGGACCTGCGGCCCCCCACCACGTTCTTGTAGGCCACCGAGAGCAGGTTGCGCTCCTCGTTCGACAGCTCGGCGCCCTGCTCGGTCACGGCCTTCATGCAGGTGGCCATGTCGTCGTAGCGCTCGGCCTGCTCGGCCAGCTTCGCCTTCTGGATCAGCTCCGTCTTCTCCATGAGGACGGGGAGATAGAGCGAGGGCGAGCACCGACCCGGATCGGGAGGAGGCGTGCGGACGGCCTGCCGGCGGGAGAGGGCGCGGACAGAAAGGCGGGGGCGGCGCCGTCAGACAATGCGCCCGCCGCCCCGGGCCGCCCGCCCGCCCGCCGCCCCTTTTGTCCGTCCCCGCACGCGCCGCCCAGTTGAATTTCCCTCCCCCGCCCACGCTCCCCGCCGGCGCCCGGGAGGCCGAGGGGCGCCCCGCGGAGGCGGCCCGCGGCGAGGGGAGGAGGAAGGGCCGCTCCCGCGCCCGCCCGGCCCAAGATGGAAGCGGCCGTTGGCCGACACCTTGCCGCCAGAGCCGCCCCTGATGAGAGCGGCGTCGAGGCCGGCCGCTCCCGGGGGCCGGCCTCCCGCCCTGCCCTCAAGCCCGGCCAGGCCCGAGGAGGGCCAGCGGCGACCGTGGCGCTCACCTTCACGTCTCCGCGGCCGCGGCGCGAGTCCCACCACTTTGATCCGCTTTTGGCTTTAGCCGAGGACCCTCCCGTCTCAGCCTACCCCGGAGCCGAGGGGCGGGCCGCCGCGCGGCTGCCCTCCCTCCTACCGCCCAATGACGCGCCGAGCTGCATCCGAGAGTCCCGCCTCCAGCCCCGCGGCTGGCCAATGAACACTGAGCGCGCGGAAGGGGGCAAAGAGGGCGGGGCGGGAGGGGAAGCGGAGGCTAGGAGGGTGGGTCGGCTTGGGCAAGTTCGGTTGGCCGGCAGGCTGCGGCTTCGGCCACGGGGTTTCCTCCAATTAGATCCAGGGTAAAAGGACGTCACTGTTGCCATGGCGATGCTGTTACCAACTCCCCTCATCCTCCCCGCCACCCCCAGCACTTGTGGGTGCGGCCCGGGAGCGGGAGGCTCGCACCACCTCTCCTGCGGTGGCCGCGTCTCCTGCTGCGGCACCGCTGCACGAGCTGCTTTCTGAACCGCCACCTTCCTTTTCGTGACAAAGGTTTGGAGCTCCACACACTGAACCCAGCCTTTAATGACGTTGCGATTGGAGCTGCGAATTGGAAATAATCCCATCCCCATTAAAGAAGAATTCGTTCCTGGAGAAGGTGGCTTAAGAATGACTTTACATGATTAATTCGAGTTTTCAGACAGGCACCTAAAACCGAAAACTCCCTTATGAAACCCCCAGGAAAGTCCAAGCAGGTCTCTCCGGCAATGGCCAGATATTCTGATTTTCTTTAAAATGGGAAATGACATTCGGGATATTTGGAGAAGAACACCCATTAAACACCCCTCCCCGCCCAAAGCAGCTCTTATATTTCTTTCTAGTCTTTCCAGGTTATGCATCTGAACACATGTTTTTTCCCCACATTGTTATATGTGTATATGGGTTTTATTTTATGGTATTATTTTTGAGAGGATCCTTGAGAACCTAAGCTTCTCTCCCTAGGTGTTCGCTTTTGACTTTTGACTTTCTTCTCGCCTTTGTCCTGGTCACACCCTTCTGAAGGGAGAAAGTTTGCCCCAGATGGCTCCTATTCAGGGTCACCACTAGCACTTTCTTTTCTCTTTAAACTAGGCACACCCCTCCAGCCACTCCTTTCTCTCCTGGCACTTCCCCAGTGCCTGACAAATAAGGTGACTGTTCTGAGCGTCTAGGAAGAGGCTTCTGTGCCACCTTAAGTTGAAAATTGCCATCTGGGCTCACGCTGCTGTGATTCCAATTCCAGCACTTCCAAGGGAGTGGATCTTTGAAAGCCAAAGAATGCCACAGCTGAGGAAGGATTTTAAATCTAACTGGGGGCTGGAGCAGATCTGGAGAATCTCTAGAATAGAAGATCTGAGAGGTCACACAGATGGCAGGAGAAGGTACAGACTTACCAGAAATCTAAATTCCCTCCTACACGCCCCTCCCTGTCCAGACTCGTAAAGGTTGCTTTGTGCTTTGACGGACAGGGGAGGCCTGGGTTGCAAAGGGCCTGTGTCAACGCAAAAATGCCTCACTATGTTCTAGCGTTCTAATGTAGGGCCCCGCTGTTATTTCTGGAATCCCTGGGGCCAGGCTGCAGACACACAAGTGTTTATGGCCATGTGGGCTGGGGTGGAGCTGGACACCAAGAAATCCCAATGGAAAGAATTGGCATGTGGAAGGCCAGATAAAATGCTTTGTGTATGACCAGTGAATTTCAAGCTTAGAAATTAGTGACGGCCCAAGCGAGGGGACATACCAGTGGAGGTGGATGGGGGACAGAGACCCTTGAAGGGAATTGTCAGGGGACTGAAACTCTGTGGTAGGCAGTGAGGGAAGGGGCAAGCACGCTAATTCTTTGCCAGAAAGTCTGGGCTGTACTGCCATATCCCTGGGTGACCTTGAGCAAGTTTCTGCTGCTCTCTGTAACACAGTCTCTAAAATTTCTGCTTTCATTCAATCATCAAATATTCATTGAGCACCAACTCGTATAGTTACAATCATCTGCAATCATGAGTGAAAACTGCTTCGAAATTAAGGCACACTATGAAATTACAAAGTATTTTATGAAGGTCTAGAGGGACAAGTATGTATCTGAAGACCTCCGCACCTGGAAGAGCTCAGGTAGAGAAAATTAAAGCCCTGGGAACTTCAAGTCCCCTGACACATAAAAGGCTAATATACATACTTTTTCGTTTATTTATTTTGAGCGAGAGCTTGATTGAGCATGTACAGGAGGAGGGACAAAGAATGAGGGAGAGAGAGAATCCCAAGCAGGCTCCGCACCGTCGGCGCAGAGCCAGATGCGGGGTTTTGAACCCACGAATCGTGACAACATGACCTGAGCCGAAATCAAGAGCCGGATGCTCAACCGGCTGAGCCATCCAGATGCTCCAAAAAGCTAACATTCATTAAGTGGATACATGTGTCAAACACCATTTTAAGACTTTTGTATTAACTGATTTAATCTGCTTAATGTCACCGTGAAGTAGGTACTATTATGATCATCAGCTCCGTTTCACAGATAAGGAATTTGAGGCTCATAGAGGTTATATTTTGCACAGAACTCCTAGCTAGGAAGTTGGCAACGCCTGCATGTGGACCTGTGTTCGATGTCTGGGCACTGAAGCCCGTCTCTGTTGTTTCCACTCTGCTGCATTTTTGCTCCAGTGCTTTGGGGACTCTAGGAAAGATCAGACTAGCCTGTGTTCTCCAGGAGTTTCATCCTGTCAAAATGAAACACATTAAACATCCACATCCGCCATGCTGGGAAGAACTCTAGGGACCAGACAGCTAACAAAGAAAGTACTGAGCAGTTACTACTTATTTGTTCGATGTTCTTGTTATTTTTACTGAGTTACTTGGTGAGAAGAAGCTGCTAGAGCAAGAGAGAGCACCCTGAAATTTGAAGCCTGAAAATCCTAAATTTCAACCCTGCTATTAATTTGCAGTTTGACCTTGGACACCGTGATCCCCTCCGAACCTCGGTTTCCTAATCTGTGAAAACCATCCCTGCCTCAAAGGGTTGTGGTAGAGCCATCACATAGGAAGATGCGGGCATATCCCAAATATTCAGTAAATGCTAGGTTTTTTTCCTTCTTTCCCTCTCTTTGTGGATGGGGCACAGAGGAGGGGGGGGGGAGATGCCTGTCTGCGGCAAGGAGCCTTATCTCTCGAGTCACTGTTGTAATTACTGGAGTTAATGGTCTGCAGAATGGCCACATTCAGTGTACATTTCAGAATGAATGAGTCCTCTCAGTTGAGTTTACTCAAATTGTTTCAGTGGTTTATTTGCACCGAGCAGTGGGTCATTCCAGAGCAACTTCTTCCTCTCCCGCCACATGGCAGATATTTACCGACGAGCAAACCTTCGAGTGGGACTCTTCACCCATATTCCTGTATCGTCATTACCAATCCTCTGTTTAGTGGATAGTTGAAGAGTTGCCCCACTGTTCACTCTCCCTGGAAGTGCTAAAGGAGATTCACACAGAGCCCGGCCAGGTAAGGAAATCGAGGGAGCTGGGTCAGGGAAGGCTTCTACACATTCCCCGGCTTTGGGCCACATCAGGCCTATAGAACTCAGTTTCCCATCAGGGATGCACCTGGTGAGGTTTATTCCTGCCATCTGTTGTCATCCCTCTGTGCCCATGGTTGCCCCATTTCTGGCATCTCTTGGACACCCCTCGGTCACATAATTGTTTTCCAATCCTCACCGTGTGTTCTAAGGAAAAAACAAATCAAGTCATTCCTTCGTTAAAAAATACGTAAGTCTGGGGCACCTGGGTGGCTCAATCGGTTATGCGTCTGACTCTTGATTTCAGCTCAGGTCATGATCTCATCTTTAAGAAGAAAGAAAGCTGTTCCATTTGAAGAACAAAACTTCACTGGTAGAATATCAGGCATCCTGAAATAGCTTTTGGTCAGCTGGCCTTTTGGGGAAGGGTTCCAGCATTCTGACATTTCCCCAGCATTTCCTATATGCCAGACAACAGAGTGTTTTTTATTTATTTTTTATTTTTTATTTATTTTTAAATTTTTTAACATTTTATTATTTTTGAGAAACATAGAGACAGAGCAAGAGTGGGGGAGGGGCAGAGAGCGAAGAGACACAGAATCCGAAGCAGGCTCCAGGCTCCGAGCTGTCAGCACAAGCCCTACGTGGGGCTCGAACCCACTAGCTGTGAGATCATGACCTGAGCCAATGTCAGAAGCCCAACCAACCAAGCCACCCAGGCGCCCCTATTTTTTTATTTTTTTGTTTATTTATTTATTTTTGAGAGAGAGAGAGCAAGCATGGGAGAGTCAGACAGAGAGGGAGACAGAGAATCCCAAGCAGGCTCTGCACCACCAGCACAAAGCCCAACGCAGGGCTCGAAATCATGAACCCATGAGACCATGACCTGAGCTGTAACCAAGAGTCAGACACTTAACTGACTGAGCCACCCAGGATCCCCATAATAGAGTATTTTTTAAAACCCTTGATTGCTTTTGTAATAATGATAGTGCTGATGATAATGCTAATTAAAATGTAATAGCACCCATTCTACACAAAAAAATGAAACAATACATGAATGTACAAGGGAGATTAAAAAGAACTTGAGAGCTTGACTCTGAGAGGTGACCACTGTTAGTGTTTTGGTGACCTCTTTGTAGACATCTGTTTTCATTTGGACACATGTATGTGACCTTACATGTACACAATGACATTCTTCACTTTGGTCAGTGTGATGGTTCATTTTATGTATCAACTTGGCCACAGGGTGATGAAACGTTACTCTGCAAGGGTGTTTGGGGAGAGATTAACGTTTAAATTGGTGGATTTGGAGTAAGCAGATTGCTCTCCTATAATGTGGGTGGGCCACATCCAGTCACTTGAAGGCCTGAAAAGAGTAGTTTCCAGAAATACTGGTTCTCCTGGGTCTCCAACCTATAGGCCCACCCTACAGATTTTGGATTTGCTAATTCCTTGTAATAAATATCTTTCAGTATATATACACATCCTATTGGTATTCTTTCTCTGGGGAATCTTGACTAATACAACCAGTAACTTTCTTTTTTCACTCAACAAATAATATGATATTTTTTAATAGCTTTAAGTGTATGTCTATAACATATCAATCTCTCTCAGCCAGACTGTGAGCTTCCTAAGGGTAAGAGTTTTCCTTTCTTTCATCCTTCCTGCCTTCCTCCCTCTTTCTTTCTTTCTTTCTTTCTTCCTCTTTCTTTCTTCCTCCCTCCCTGCCTCTTTCTTTCTTTCTTTCCTTCTTTCTTTCTTTCTTTCTTTCTTTCTTTCTTTCTTTCTTTCTTGATGTAAGCTCTATGCCCAACATGGGTCTTGAACTCACAACCCAGAGATCAAGAGTTCACATGCTCTACCAACTGAGCCAGCCAGGCACCCAAGAGTTTTCTTTTTTGCTTTTGTATCTCTAGTGCCCTCTCAACAAAAATTAGGTATTATAATTCCCACTATGTGGTTGAATAGACTGTGCTCAGGGGAGTTAGATTACCTGTCCAGATTGGTAAGCAATAGAATTAAGATTTAAAAACAGGGCTGTCTGATTTCCACCTTCTTTTACGACAGTAAACAAGACGCGGTGCTACTTACGATGAAAAGACAGAAGCCCTGATGTTTACCAGCCTGGGAATAATGTTTAGTTATTTGAGGCTAGTGGGTGGCTGAGTATATGTCTGCCAGTGGGTCAGTGGCTGATTTTATTTTCATGTGGAAGTCTTTGTTTTTACACTCAACACATCTGCAGGGAGAGGGCACCTTCTTACCCCTCGTCTGTTCCCTTTAGTTACATGTCCATCTCTCCGGTTAGCCTGTGACCTTCCAGGGGCCAACTTTCATCTGCCCTCTGTGCCCCTGGTGACTCTGATTGACCCATAGAAGGTATTCAGTGAAGGTTTGTTTTGAAAATGAATCCAGGCCGTCAAGGGGAGCATTTCCAATAATAGCCATTGTTCGCCCTGTATGCTTCCTGTGCAACCTAACCATATATGAAATCATAGAGCGGTAGTAAATTCACAAATGCCATAAACACAGCATTGCATATGCTACGAAGAACACACGAAGAGCCTTGAGGTCAGCATGGAAGGTCCCTGAGCACTCAGAAGAAAATCTTCCTAAACTTCCTGCGTGAATACTCACACAAAACCACACTTGAAGGAGCACGCCCTACCCCAAATCAGGATCGATTTCTCGCTAGGTCATTCGACAAAGTACTGAAGAGACTACCACGTGCCAGCCGCCATCCTAGGGTCTGGGATTCCAAAAATGATGAAGACACAGTCTGTGCCTACGAGGAACTTGGCAGAGAGCCCAGAGGTAGGGTGCCAAACCCAGAGCTCAGGGAGGAGCTGGGGGGGGGGTTTCCCCTCTCTTTTCAGTTCTCACATGCTCAACTGACTGGTCTAGAGGTAGCTGATTAGAGCTCAGGAGTAGAGGGGCGCCTGGGTGGCTCAGTTGGTTGAGTGTCCAACTCTTGATTTCAGCTCGGGTCATGATCTCATGGTCAGTCATGGGATCAAGCCCCGTGCCAGGCTAGGAGGGATTCTCTCTCTCTCTCCCTCTGCCCCTCTCCGGCTCATGCTTTCAGCGTGGAGTCTGCTTAAGATTCTCTGTCTCTCCTTCTGCCCCTCTCCTCTGCTCGCACTCCTTCTCTATCAAATAAAACAACAAAGAAAAAGAAGACAGGAGTGGAATTACACCTGAGAATCCCTCTGAATCCACTCTACCTTCTTGCCAGAGAATTTAGAGCGGAGGAAGAGCTGGGGCTTTGGAAGGCCTGGCCCAGGGGCTGCCCCAGAGTCTGCTCCGTGCAAGACAATCAGTTGTCAGGGCAGAGACAACAAACCTACAAAAAGCACGAGAAAAAGCTCAAGAGGTTTGCACCATTTAGTAACAGTGCACACGACAAATGTATCTCAGGGCCTACGTATATAGCAGTGAGCCTTAATCATCCCACAAAAATGTTCATGATGTTCTCGTTTTTCGTTGTCGTCAGTTATATGTCCATGTGTGTGTATGTACTTCGGTATTTAAGTTTTGGTACATAAAGCAACAAATCTTCAACACCTCCCAAATTATGACTCATCTACCCACAATTCAGGACAGTTGAGCAGTTGAATGAACAGAGGCCCGTCAGAGAACAATGTACACAGGAATTGATTGTGTGGCTCTCACAGTAAGTGCTATGGGAGTCGAGGGAAGGGAGACACGAGTGTGGGCTGGAGAGACTGCAGAAGATGTCAGGCGTCAGAAAACTAGGAAAAGGGGGTCACCGTAGGAAAAGGGAAGAGCCACCAAGAGGAGGAAGGTCTGTATTTTCCCCCTTTCTGCTGCCCTGCTGGATAACTCTGGAAGGGCAGAAAGGCGACAATCTCTTTCCCTTGTGTGAGAAGCCCGCTTTGGACAGGGGTGACCCCAGGAGATGGCTCTGGACAGCATGTGGGAATGCAGACCACCCACGGAGAGTTTGGTATCTCTTCTGCCTTTTCCCTTCCTTCAGCCATAACCAGCTCAGCCACATAACCAGCTTAACAAGTGCAGGCAACACTGGGAAGACTGGTCACGCTAACCTCCTGGCCCCTTCTCAGGGAGGATCTTGCAAAAAATGTTAAGTCTGACCCTTGCATTACTTTCCTGCTTAAAATCCTTCAGCAGCATTTAGCAGCAGCTTCTTGGTTGGACTCAGACTCCACGACGCACTAGATATGTGATCTTGGGCAGGTTACCTAACTATTCCGTGCCTCAGTTTCCCCGTTTGTGAAATGAGGATGATGATAACAATAATACCTCTTCAAAGGGTCATTATGAGGATCTGATGGATTATTATTGATAAAACGCTTTGAACAGTGCTATGTACCTGTTCATTGAAGAGAATCAACTCAGAATCCTTCCGGGGACTCACAAGCCCTCAGTGATCTCACTGTAGCTTTTCTCCTTATCTGTTGGCTTTCCCCCCTTTCTCTGGGGCCTCAGTCCCTTCTAAGCTTTGCTCTGCTGTCCTCTCTTTCCTCATATCTTCACCTGGTTAGCTACTTTTTTTCTTATTTTTAGTTTTTTAAAATTTACATCCAAATTCGTTAGCATATAGTGCAGCAATGATTTCAGGAGTAGATTCCGTAATGCCCCGACCCATTTAGCCCATCCCCCCCTCCCACAACCCCACCCGTAACCCTCTGTTTGTTCTCCATATTGAAGAGTCTCTTCTGTTTTGGCCCCCTCCCTGTTCTTATATTATTTTTGTTTCCCTTCCCTTAGGTGCATCTGTTTTGTCTCTTAAAGTCCCCATATGAGTGAAGTTATATGATTATTGTCTTTCTCTGACTAATTTCACTTAACATAATACCCTTCAGTTCCATCCACGTAGTTGCAAATGGCAAGATTCCGTTCTTTTTGATTGCCGAGTAACACTCCATTGTATGTGTATATATATATATATATATATATATATATAGCCTCTTCTTTATCCACTCATCCATAGAGAGACATTTGGACTCTTCCCATATTTTGGCTATTGTTGATAGCGCTGCTATAAACACGGGGGTGCGTGTGTCCCTTTGAAACAGCACACCTGTATCCCGTGGATAAATGCCTAGTAGTGCAATTGCTGGGTCATAGGGTAGTTCTATTTTTAGTTTTTTGAGCAACCTCCATACTGTTTTCCAGAGTGGCTGCACCAGCTTGCATTCCCACCTGGCTAGCTTCTCATCTCCCGAATCTGTGCAGAAATGACATTTCCTCTCAGAGCTGTCCTTGGGTTTCTGTCCACTCCCAGCTGAGTGAGCTCCTTGGGCATGAAGCACATGACATCACTTCTCCTGGGTCTGATTCCCTTAGAGGCTGAGGCCCCAGGAAGGCGGGATTATGCCTTTGCGGTTTGCTTGGGTAGCCCCCGTGCCTAGCAGAGTGCTTGGTGGATGTACTGGGTGCCACGAAATGGACAGAAGATGGATGGAGGGAGGAGTCACGGGGAAGGGCACAGTGGCCACAGGGCAGGGGGAGCTGAGGCTGTTTGCTCAGGTTTCAGGCTGGCCCGGGGCCAGCCCCCAGCTGGAAGCACCCAGGACTCTGGCTGGGAGGGGCTGGAAGCTCCAGGCAGCCCCCTGTGGCCCTCCTTCCCTTCAGTCCTGTCCAGTTCTGTAAACAAGCTCCCAACCGCACCAGGCCTGGGAATGAAGAGAACCCAGGGAAGCAACCTTTTGTAGAGGAGAATTCTTTTGAATATGATATTCCCTCATTTATTTGGACAATTTCCCTTCTGGATTTCCTTAAAGCCAGGATAAGCCCAGGCAAGAAACTTGGGGGCATCATACATCTAAACAAAACGCATAAAACTTGTGCCATCAAAAGCTGCCCCTGGAAGAAAGGCGCTGATGCCCCCCCTGCGCTACTATTTTTTTTCCTAAGGTTTATTTAGAGGGGTGGGGGTGGGGGTGCAGAGAGAGGAGGACAGAGAGAATCCCAAGTCCCCTGAGATCATGACCTGAACCAAAGTCAAGAGTGGACCGAGCCACCCAGGCGCCCCGCCCTGACTCCACTATTAATATGCCACGAGACGCCTGGAGAAAGCGATTGCTCTAATCGATGCTAATGAATGAACGATCCCCGGCCCTTCTCCCTGCTCTTGGTCCTGAAACTCAAAGGCCAGCCAGCTGGACTGAAGAAGCCAGCCCTGATGTGGGCAAACGGAACGCAGCAAGGCTGCTACAGCCGACCCACAGCTTCCGGAAATAAAGGGGAAAAGGCAGCGACTTGTCATTTCTGGAGCCAATGGATTTCGTACACGAGACCAAATAAGAGAGATTTAAAAAACAAAAAACCCATCAGCCTCCAGGAAGCTGGTGACATGAGAATTTGCTCACCGGCACCAGGCAGAGGAAGGCAGTCCTGGGGCTTTGACAAGAAGGTTGTGGCCGCCACACAGGCAGCCCCCAAAGGCCTGGGGATTGGGAGGCCGGCTGCCGAAGCTCAGGCTGGACATGACGATGAGGGGAGGCAGGGACATGACAACCCCTGCAGTCCCGCGGGTCCGGCCAGCCCAGACGAGATCCTCACGGGGCCTCCAGGACCCTCAGAGCCTCCATGAGAAAAAGCCCAGTTAGCCATGTGAGCTAGAGGGTGCTCAGAGAATGCACCTTCCCCTTCTGGAAGACCAGGGACCCAGCCTGGACAAGGTTAATTATTCTTACATCAGAGTCCTTAGCTGCAAGTAACAGAAACTGACTCTAATGGACTTAAATATGAGACCACTCCTTCTTACTGATCGTGAGGAAGGCTGGCAAGCCGGGCCTCTAAAATGGGTGGGCCCTGGGGTGAGTCTAGAGCCAGAACCACAGCCCAAATCACACTGCAGACCTTGCTCAGAGGGATGCCTGTTGTTTCAGCCCCTGGACCTCAGACCTCTTTCCTTTCTGTGCTCCATGGTCCCAAGACACCGGACCTGAGACCCTGCGTTGGTTGGCTCCATCCTTGTTGAAATTCAAGGCAGCATCACTGCTCCCCCCAGAAGGGATTCTCCACAAGCCCCACTTCTTTGGGTCATTCATTAGATGCAAACGGGTGGGGTATCTGGCTCGGCCTGAGTCACGGGCCCCGCCTCACTGTAAGACAGGCTGGGGAAGTAGGTGTCAGGAATATATACCTTCCAGGGATAAAAGTGGGCTTTCCTTCCCACTAAAACTCAAAAAGTAGGAGCTCCTCAAATAACAGAAAGGGTTTCTGACGCCCGGCAGCCCGAAAATAGCCCATGTCCCTTGCAGTTATATTTGCGCTTCTGATCTGCATGGAGAAAAGCAAAAGCCAGGTGGGCACGTAGAAGCTGGAGTCTGGGCAAAGCCTTCGCCCGGATCTCGTCTCTCTCTCTCTCTCTGGAAGAAAGAGAGGGGGGCTTTACTCTGATTGACACCTCTACCTGGAAAGCTTGTCCCCGCTCAAACCTGAGCTCCTCCCAGATCCACAAAGTTCTCTCTCTCTCGCAGAAGATGCTATTTCACCGCTAAATTGCATCATACTCGTAAGAAATGAATCACTTCATTGATGCATGTCTTGCAAAGCTCCCCCGGGATGGAGACAAAAATCTTATTCATTAAACAGTTAACAAACATTTATTGAGTGTCTGCTAGGCCTTGGGAAGACTGCAGGGACAAAGGCAGGGCCTGTGCCTTAGAGAAAAAGGGCACATCTGTGCCAGGTGTGTCGAGGTGGGAAGCCTTCCCGGAGGAGGTGACCTAGTATGAACGAGTCTTAAAGATTAAGACGTGCTTGACCACTTGGGGGGCAGGGGAAGAAGGGCACTCCAGGGACAAAGAGCAGCACAAACAGAAAGGCAAGGAGTGTCAGGAGCAAGTGTGTTGTGTTTGGGTCACAGAATAGGTGGGACGTGGTGTGAGCGTGTGGCCCGGCAAGGAGTGGGGGATAGGAGATGAGAAGCAGAGGGGAGCGTTGCATTCCGAGGAGCCGCGCATGTCTTTCTGAGGAACGGCTGTTGCATCCTGATGCAACCAGAATCTCCGGAGAATCACCGGATACTCTTACTTCTTCGTTTGTTTGTTTAGCTCTGTGCCCGACGTGGGCCTCGAACTCACAACCCTGAGATCTCTACCAAGTGAGCCAGCCAGGTGTCCCCATTTTGATTTATGTTTTTGATTGTGAAAAAATATATATAACGTAGGATGGGCCATTTTAACCACTTTTCAGGGTACGGTTTCATGGCATTAAGTGCGATCACATCGTTGTGCACCAGTCTCCACCATCCATCTCAAGCTGGGACTGTGTCCATTAAACAACAAGTCTGTATCCCCCCCCCCCCCCACTTCCACCCAGCTCTGGCAACCGCCACCCACTTTCTGTCTCTATCAGTTAGGTCCTTTTTTCCCTATTATTTATTTATTTTGAGAGAGAGAGAGAGAAAGAGAGAGAGAGAGAGAAGATCCCAAGCAGTCTCCACAGAGGCCAACGTGGCGCTTGATTCCACGACCTGTGAGATCATGACCTGGGTCAAGATGAAGAGTCAGACGTTTAACTGACTAAGCTACGCAGGCACCCCTATCGTCAGATCCTTTTAAGCAAGAGAATGACCTGATGGGATTTTCTAGAAGGATTCCTCTGGCTACCCTGTAAAGGATGGGTTAGAAGACTTGAGGTAAGAAGCCGTTGCAGAACACTCCGGAAGAGCTGAGGAGGAGGAATCAAGGCAATGTCTCTGGTGGCAGATGGGAGTGGAAGGAGCGAGAGACCTTTCAGAGATATTGATCAGACGACCTTTCAGAGATATTGATTAGAGGCAGGAGTTAAGAGCTGTCCAAGATTACTCCGAGGTGTCTTCTACTTTATTTTCTCTGTGTTGACTCCCCCACATGCCTTCTTGTGTGAGGAAGGGAAGATTTATGATTCTATAAAATTGATTTTAAAATAATCCTCTGACTGTACTGGCTCACAAATATTTCAAAATTACGGCCTATGTCGATGTCCCCACATCATTACTGTAGGATATACAAGATGATTCGGGGACAGATTTGATCATTGCATGCTTTTTTTTTTTTCTTTTAAAGTTTATTTACTCATTTTGAAAGTGAGAGAAGGCACAAATTGGGGAGGGGCAGAGAGAGAGGGAGAGAGAGAGAATCCCAAGCAGGCTCCCCCCCTGTCAGTGCAGAGCCTGATGCGGGACTCAAACCCACGAACCGTGAGATTATGACCAGAGCTGAAGTCAGACGCTTAACCGACTGAACCACCCGGGCGCCCCTATCATTGCATGCTTCCATCAGTTTTATAAAAGAAATAAATTACAGCAGTAGTTTATGGTCATTAAATGGGCGATGGCGATTCAGAACAATTTCTGTGCTAGGAAAAATCATCTGAGGCTTGCGTTCAAAAGACAGCTGACTGTAGGGGTCTCCGAAAATCGGATTCCAGCCCAGCTCTGCCCGTTCATCAGCTGTGTGGCCCTGGGAAAGTTACTTAGCCTCTCGGCATTTCCGTATCCTCTTTAGCAAACTTGTTGTTGATTAAATGAGTTGGTCTGACGCACAGTAAGGGCTCCCTTTCTGCTGGTTATTGCTGCTGTGGTCATGATGATGATGCTGATGGCCGCTACCAACACCTTGAAGGGTCCTCCAGCGCCGAAACCCTGACTTTGCAGTCGCTCTTGAGAGGGAGATGAAATGGCCCATTCCTTGCTGTTCTGAAGAAGAAAGAGGTCACCCTCTCCCTGCCGGGTCTCCCACCCTCCTTGAAGACTCAGCCTTAGCTTTCTGCAGAAAAAAAATAAATAAATGTTGCAAATGACGGTTCCGCCAGCCTCATTCTTCCCCCTTCTCATTTCTTCCCCCAGCTTGCTCTGGTCCCAAATCACCCTGTCTTCCTTAGCAGCAGAGACGTTTCCCTTCCTCCCCCCATAAGGTGGGCATCTCCTGCTGGGGCTGGGAGCACAGGAGAAGGAGGATGAGCCCCTCTGCTCTTTTTCCTCTTTGGGACCACAGCCGGCCCTCAGAGCCTGCACATCAGTGTCTCTGCCCTCCTTACCGCTTGGAGCTCCCCTTCGGGTGCCCTTTTGAAAGGTGTGTTCTGGGCGGAGGATTTCATCTAGAAACTTGGATAATGGGGCTTTGCCTGCGTGACATCCTGAGCTCCAAGTGGGCTGCTGGTGTGTGTGAATAGGTGCAGGGCAGCCTCTGGAACATGGTGTGGGCCGGCGCCTCAGAAGAGACTGGCAGGTGCCAGGGCTGCGACACGGGCTGGAGGCATCTCGGAAATTCACACAAACAGGAAATGGTGCAAACCCCCTCTGTTCCCACGGGACTAGGCTCTGTCCGCCCAAAGGAGAACGCATGCATTCTGCTTCTTCATGGTGGATAGTTGTTTTTTTTTTTGTTTTTTTTTTTTTTTTCAACGTTTATTTATTTTTGGGACAGAGAGAGACAGAGCACGAACGGGGGAGGGGCAGAGAGAGAGGGAGACACAGAATCGGAAACAGGCTCCAGGCTCTGAGCCATCAGCCCAGAGCCTGACGCGGGGCTCGAACTCCCGGACCGCGAGATCGTGACCTGGCTGAAGTCGGACGCTTAACCGACTGCGCCACCCAGGCGCCCCAATGGTGGATAGTTTTAAATCATGTGCTTCGCAGGCAAAATCCACAGGGCTGGGCAGGTACCTAACTGATGGATAGATTAGAGAATCAAATATTCGTTGACCGAAAAAGCTTTAAGTTTCTTTCAAAAAATTGCTCGTTGAAGTCAAACATCATCGATTCTGAAGGCGCTTTGAGTGTGGGGCTTGAGGTTCTATATCGCTCTATGTAGTTTACTTCTCGTGCCCGAACATCTTTCAGTGTCTTTGAAAAGTGATTTATTGTTCACTATGTGCCCTGGTATTTCCCCAGCTTGAGGGCACGGGCTGTGTTTGTCTCTCTCCCTGCACGTAGTAGGTACTCAATAAATATTAAAGTCAGGAATCTTTTAACAATGGTTCATTTCCTGGGGCACCTGAGTGGCTCAGTGGTTAGCGTCCGACTTCAGCTCAGGTCACGATCTCACGGTTCATGAGTTCGAGCCCTGCGTCCGGCTCTGTGCTGACAGCTCAGAGCCTGGAGCCTGCTTCAGATTCTGTGTCTCCCTCTGTCTACCCCTCGGCCGCTCGCACTCTGTCTCTTGCATTGTCTCAAAAATAAAAAACAAGCATTAAAAAAATTTTTTTAAAAAATGGTTCATTTCCAGACAGTTAAACTCAGAAACTTCTTCAACTTAATCATGGACACATCTGATTCCTTGATTCAGGCTGCCTGAGAAGAAGCACAGATGTGTCCCCTGGTGTCCTTCTTGAGTCCAGTGTAACCAACTGATGGCTGTGAGCGTGTGTCTCACAGGCATTAAAGGAACAACTCTTTACCAGAGATATGACACGTCTGTCTCTTTTCACACACGCCCTTCGCTTCATGATCGTTTCTCTGGTATCTGATGACAGCAAATGTTTGTCTATATTTCCTGGTGTAAGATTCTAGTCCCCTGACAGCTTTTATGGAAAAATTCAGGGTTGCCTGGCTGGCTCAGTTTGAAAGAGCAGGCGACTTTGATCTTGGGTTTTGGGTTTGAACCCCACCTTGTGCGTAGAGATTGTTAAAAAATAAATAAATAAACTTAAAAAAAAGACACTAACAAAACAAATACATATTTTTTAAAAAAGTTCAGGCAGGAAAGTCATGACACTCTCCAGGAAGTTCTTTTAAGTGGAGTTTCATCATTAGCCAGAATTTTGAGTACAAAGAGCTGCTCTATTGGTTAGCGAGGAAGACTATTTCTGACAAACAAAAGTTCTTTCCGGTCTGTCTTTGTCGAGTCTAACCTGAACTCCGCTTCCCTCAGAGGAGGGCCAGCACTGTCTGTTTCTAGAAGGAACTTTAATGGGTTTCTTCTTCTTCCCTTTTTTTTTTTTTTAAGATTTTATTTTTAAGTAATCTCTACACCCAACCTGGGGCTCAAACTTACAACCCTGAGATCGAAAGTCACATGCTCTACCAACTGAGCCAGCCAGGTACCCCTAACAAGCATAGTTCTATTCCTTGGAACTGTGAGGACACAAGCAGGTCACTTGGGGGCTAATGCCAGACTCGTGCGCACCCCAGGACGATGGCGTCGGTTATTAACATACTAGAATAGTCTGTTCCCTTGAGTAAGCAGTGGCTGCTTCCAAGCCTCACAAATGCCACCTTGCTGTTCCTGCTCATTCCTGGGACCCTATAGACTCCCCAGGCCCCTTTCTAGCAGCAAAAGGGGCGGGACCTGGAGGTGGGGTGCGGAGGGCCTGTCAGAACTGCACCCACTCTCCTGAGCACTGTCCCAGGTTGGGGCCACAGAGGGGAACGGGGAGCCCCTGTCCTTGAGGAGCTCCCAGGTCTGTGGGCACAGGATAAACCCTGTTACGGTGCCATACGGGATGCACAGGACAGAGTTTGCCCCAGATGCTGCCGTAGCCCCGAGGAAGCGGAAGAGATGAATGCCATCTGGGAAAGAAAACTCCCGTGTAATGTGGAGGAAGGGGAGGTGAGGGAGGACTTCCCGGAGGAAATGACATCTCGCTTGGGTTTTAAAGAATGAATATGAGTCAGGCCAGTCAGTGCAGGGTGGAAGAAAATTCTAGGCGAGGGGGAACGGCATATGCGAAGTCACAGAGCCTTACGTGGACAATGAAGTGTGCTTGGGAAAGCACGAACAGGTGGTAATGTTGGGAGCTTCAAGAACGGGCAGAGAGACGAGGAATAAGGCCGAAGACGGAGGCAGGGGTGAGAGCCACACAGACTGTAAACAGGGTCCATATTTGCAGAGATCTATAAGTTACACGCCGCCTTCATTCAATTTGCTACCATTTATTGAGCTGTTTCTGCACGCAATCTGTTTGTTTCCTGACCTTCTCATCCATCCTCAGTTACCTCTGTCGTTAACTGCTGGGGACATCTGAGGCACCACACAGTCTAGACCCATTTTACAGATGAGGAAACTGAACTCCACAACCAGTAAACGTGATATCTGAGAGTTCCCAATTGCTTCGTGGCAGAACCGAGGCTAGTATCCAGATCTCCAGATTTCCCAGCACGGGGTCCCAGGGCCTGGTACTTTGTGCGCGAAGCACGGCCCTCGGAGCTGAAGCTGCTTCTTATCTGTTTAGGAACTGAAATGGGCTATGAAATGATATTCAGGGCAAAGAAATCCAGACTCTCATCTGAAGTTCATTTTTTTTAACTTTATTTATTTATTTATTTATTTATTTATTTATTTATTTATTTATTTAAAATATGATTTATTGTCAAGTTGACTAACATACAGTGTGTAAAGTGTGCTCTTGGTTTTGGGGATAGATTCCCGTGGTTCACTGCTTACATACAGCACCCAGTGCCCACCCCAACAAGGGCCCTCCTCAATGCCCATCATCCATTTTCCTCTCCCCTCCCCGCCCCCATCAGCCCTCAGTTTGTTCTCTGTATTTAAGAGTCTCTGAAGGTTTGCCTCCCTCTCTGTTTGAAACTATTTTACTCTCCTTCCTTTCCCCGATGGTCTTCTGTTAAGTTTCTCGAATTCCACATATGAGTGAAAACATATGATATCTGTCTTTCCTGACTTATTTCACTTAGTATAATAGCCTCCAGTTCCATCCATGTTGTTGCAAATGGCAGGATTTCACTCTTTCTCATTGCCAAGTAGTATTCCATTACACATATAAACCACATCTTTATCCACTCATCGGTGGATGGACATTGGGGCTCTTTCCATAAATTGGCTATTGTTGAAAGCACTGCTCTAAACATTGGGGTACAAGTGCCCCTGTGCATCAGCATTCCTGTATCCTTTGGATACATTCCTAGTAGTGCTATCGCTGGGTTGTAGGGCATTTCTATTCCAGAAAATCAGTGAACCCCATGACTTGTTGAAACTCAGGCGTACTCTGAGTTTGAAAAACCACGTGCTCATAAGCCTCTTTCCAGACTCCCCTAGAAGCCCACTTTGGAGGCCGGCCAAAGTGGTGGTGCCAGTTTGCACAGGGTCCACCTGCAGGACGTCGACCCCTCTCCAGACTCTCCCAGTGACTTCACCTCCAGAGAGTGCACCTTCAGGCCAGGACCAGCTCTTTTCCGAAGTCACCCTCAGCTGTCACCCATCCCATCAGCATTGTTTTTTGGCAGCAGCCTTGTCGGTTTGCAGAGACAGCAAATACTGGGAGATTAGAAGCTGCGCGCTCCTGGCTTTTCTGGAAGGTGCTGGGCCCCGCACCCAGGTGGGGTTTGCAGAGACAAGGGTAAGGGACAGACAGTGACTGGTGCTTGGGCAGAGGGCATGTGAAGACCTTGCCTGGGTGAGGGGTCTCTGGCTGATAGCTTCATTCCTTAGATCGTCCTTGGATGCCTTAATACAAGTCCTCCCCGGGCGCCTGGGTGGCTTAGTCGGTTAAGGGTCAGACTCTTGATTTCGGCTCAGGTCATGATCTCACAGTTCACGAGATCAAGCCCCGCATCGGGCTCTGCACTAAGAGTGTACAGCCTGCTTGGGATTCTCCCCTCCCCCTCTCCCTCTCTCTCTCTCTCTCTCCCCCCCTTCTTACACACACACACTCTCTCAAAATAAATAATAAAATAAAATAAATAATACGAGTCCTCCCTGCAGCCTGGATTGTGATGGCAACTTCTGCCCCTGGTTCACTCCTCTCCACCCCCACCCCATCTCAGGACCATCTCCTGAAGCGGGAGGCAGTGGGGGGAAGCTCCCCTGCCCAGCCGATGTGGGAAGCTTGGAACTGGTCGTGGATGTGCACCCACAGGGGTCCTGGTCGTGTGGGGTAGTGGCCAATGCCCTGGTTTGATGTCAGACACACAAAATGCACATCTCAGCTCTACCAGTTACTAGCTGTGTAACTTTGAGAAGGTTGCCTGTCTTTTCTGAGCTTTTATTTTATTTTATTTTTTCATATTTATTTATTTACATTAAATAATGAGGGGTGAGGGGCAGAGAGAGAGAGGGAGCCAGAAAGAGAATCCCAAACAGAATCCCAATCTCTGCGCGGTCAGCACAGAGCCCGACACCGGGCTGGAACTCACCACCTGTGAGATCGTGACCTGAGCCGAAATCAAGAATCGGACGTTGAACCAACTGAGCCACCCGGGCGCTCCCTGAGCCTTTATTTTTGAAATAGGTGTAGACCAGCACTATCTGATATGGTGACCACTAACCACGTGTGGCTGCTGAACACCTGACGTGTGGCTAGTCCTAACTGAGATGTGCCGTAAGAGTGAAATACACGCTGGGTTTCCTCCCCCACCGGGTCCAACGGTGACTGGAGACACTGCTGGCAGGTGAGGCTCGGGCTGGAGCCGGCAAGGCCTTTGTGAAATGCCCTCCTCCCAGCCCGTTACACTCAAGGGACCCCAGACACCCAGCAGGCCAGGCAGGTGTTGCGGAGGGCAGGCCCTTGGTGCCGGGCCTCACCCCATGTCTGGCCTGTCTGTGGCACGCCACAGAGAGAGCATTCCGTCTTCCCACACCTTCCCCGGGCCCCATGTCTTCCCTGGACCCCAGGGCCCCGTGCTAGGGCAGCAATGGGGTGTAGACTGTGCCAACACATCTTCTAGCTCTGGCTCTGCCTCCTACTGCCTGGGTGACCTGAGACAGCTACTCCTTCCACACTTCAGCTTGCTCATCTCTAAAATGGTCTGCCCTCTGCTGCTGAGTAATTCTCCAGGTGGTATTTGGGTTTGGTTTGGTTTTGTTGGTTGGTTTTGCCACTAGATGCTCCTTGGCTTGTAGATGCATCATTCCAACCTCTGCCTCCGTCATGATGTGGCCATCTTCTCCTTGTGCATCATTGTCTCCACATGGCATTCTCCTTTCTTACAGGGACTCCAGTCATTCTGGATTAAGGGCCTGTCCTATTATTCCAATATAACCTCACTTTAATTACTTACATCTGCAATGACTCTATTTCCAAAGAAGGTCACACTCTGAGGGACTGGGGCGGGGGGGAGGTCAGGGTTTTAATATATCCTTTTGGGGGATATAATTCGACCTGTCATACCTCAGGGAGCTGAAGTCAGGGTCTCTTGCCTGCTCCCTGGTTTCACTGCTTTCCTCTGCTGGAAGCCACAGCCCACTCTACAATCAGCTACTCTTTCTGGATTCTGGTAATCACTTTTTCCCTTTGCCCTGGAATGGCATCTATGTCTTGCTGATTTCCCGAAACCCTTGTCCACTGCTTCATAAAGAGCTCTTGATTGAACTCTCTTTCAATTTCCCAATTTGTGCATCTGTTTCCTGACACAGTGCCTTACTATCCATTCGCCTATTCACTTACCCATCCACACATCATCCATCCATCTACTTATCCATCTATGCACCATCCACCCACCATCCTTCCACCCATCCATCCACCTACCCATCCATCCATCCATCCACCCACCATCTATTCATCTATCCATCTGCTCTTCCATCCATCCATCCATCCATCCACTCACCCATCCACTCATCATCCATCCATCCATCAACCTACCCATCCATGCATCTACCTACCATCCATTCATCTATCCATCTATTCATCCACTCACTCATCCACTCATCATCCATCTATTCATCCATCCATACTCCCGTCCACCCACCAAGCTTCCACTTATCCACCCATCCACCCATCCATCCATCCAACCGTCCATCTATGCACTCACCCTCCCATGTACTTTTCCACTCTGCACAGTGCAGAGTTCATTGTGGATGCTAAATACATTCAGCAAACACTAAGCACCTACTGTGGTGCTGGCTATAGCCAGCTCAAGGTGCTATGCCAAGAACGTAGCAAGTAACACACAGTCCTTATTCTCTAGAAGCTGGTGATATAGTCCACAGATATGAATAAAATATATACACTCCATTTCCTGATAGTTCTCTGCATCTAGTAGCAAAACAAAACAAAAACCTGGAGAATTACTCAGTGAGATTTGGAGAAGAATTAGGAGGTGCATTCTGGGCTCTGTTATTTTTATTTATTTTTATTTTTTTAATTTTTTTTAATTTTTTAATGTTTATTTATTTTTGAGACAGAGAGAGACAGAGCATGAACAGGGGAGGGGCAGAGAAAGAGGGAGACACAGAATCTGAAACAGGCTCCAGGCTCTGAGCTGTCAGCACAGAGCCTGACGCGGGGCTCGAACTCACGGACCGTGAGATCATGACCTGAGCTGAAGTCGGACGCTTAACCGACCGAGCCACCCAGGCGCCCCATGGGCTCTGTTATTTTAAGTTTTGAAGTAGTTTGCCTCTAAAATGTTCTGTGTGTCTTCTAAGAGACAGGGAGAGAGACCAGAGTAAATAATCAATGTCTCCCTCTGAAAGAGGCTCCCTGATGGCCAGCTTCTACTTACTGTGTCCTGGGAGGATGGCTTTCCCTTGGACCCCTGAGTCATTCTCTGGTCCACCCAGGAGGGAGGTGAGTTCTGAGGTCAAACACAGGATCATGGGAAGAGAGGCAATCCAGAGGCACTTTGGATTCATGGTGTAGCCCCTTTGAGCAGTTGCCGTGTAATCTGTAAGGGGCTGAGGAGGGGAGACAGATTCATTGAAGCCCACTAAAGAGACGTGCCCTCTCCAAGGCTGAGTCAAGTTGAGTCAACTCAATAGGCCTTGGCTGAGCCCCCCAAACAACGATTCACCGTGCCAGGCCTGGCTATACATGAGTAAGACACTAGCCTGTCCCTGGTGGCCTCATAACTTAGCTTATTGAGAATGATGCACAGGGGGTTCGGGAGATTTGCCAAGGTCATGCATCCAGTCAACGGGTGTTAACTGCGAGGTAAGGGTGAGATTTGTTCAGTAAATATATATTGAGTGCCTACCATGTGACTGGCATGGTCTGGGTGTTAGATGCAACAGAAGAGATGCAGAGAGAGAGAGAGAGAGAGTCTCTAACTCTGGAGGACATCCACATGTGGGGCAAGGGAGAGACAGGCCCTGGGAGGAGAGGGTATACAAAGATCACACGGATTCACCCTCCACAGTCTCCAAAAACTGCCAAGAAATGAACTGAGTATGAGCTCTCACTAGGCAGAGATCCTATCCTATATGGTCTGTACCCCCCGGGGCCCAGCACATAGTAGGTGCTCAGTGAACTTGAGAGAATTTAATTGATTCTGACCTGGGGATGAGGCCCTACAAAAATGGATATACGGGGAATAGTCTGCATTCAAAATGTTATACTAACAAACCATCAGCAAAACTGCCGGCTGGAAAGGCAGCTCCCTCCTCTCTCTCTTCCTGTCTATCTCTATGGTGACCATCACCAGGACTGGTCAAGGTCAAACATGGTCCGCCTGGCGGCAATACTCCCAGGGACTCTAGCAGCTGCCTCTTGGGTTTATGGCACTGTGCGAAGATCTTTTGCATTTCACGTTACGAATCTCTGTACACGATATCAAAGTCTTTTTGTTATTGAGCAAATATGATAAAAGCGTTAAATATATTTTTTAAAGGAAGAAAAACAAACCATCCCTTTGCCGTAGAACCAATTTAATTTTTGTATTTCCCTTCCAGCCTTTGTCTGTACGCATGCACTTTTTAGACCCAGTGGTAATCACCTCGAGCATACCATTTTATATTCTGCTTACAAAGTCTTTTTTTTTTTTTATTAAAGCATTTGTTCTCTCATATAGATTCTGTGCTTGGGGCCAATCTTTGTTGGCACATCAGCTTTCCTCTTAGGAGCACGTCATTGAAAAGACAATGGGAGATGTTTTCATTGCTTGTATCGGGTGTCTGTGAAATGCTTTGTTTTTCAGTGTTCTACAGACTAAGGAGTTAGCACAGAACAGAACAGAACAGACTTTTCATACAGATTATTTGTATTGTTATCTAATGAGGGTGCTCTATCTCGGTGGGAGGAAACCTCTCACATGGATCGAGTGGACACAGAGTTCGTAGTGAATCCCGAGCCTGTCACTCACTAGCTGCGTGACCCGGGGCCACTCACCTAATTCTCTGCTAAAGTAAGGACAACGGCACCCATCTCACTGGGCTGGCGAGAGGGTTACGTGAGGTACAGCCTGGGCTTTGGCCCTTGGAGCATGTGGTCTATGTATGACCGTAGTGTAATGCTCCCTGTCTGACACTATGATTGACCCTGAACAAGCCTCTCTGAGCCTCAGTTTGTGCCGTTGTAAAATGGGGAAAATAAAAGTCCCAAGGAACTGACCAAGGAATGAATACAACGGCGCTTTGTTAATCAAAATCTATCTGGTCCTTACTCCACTCATCTTCTTGTAGCTGTTTTCCCTTGGCCCTAGAATGAGGTGTGGAAGTCTGGGGATGAGCTCTGAAGTGTGTCCCCGCAGCAGCCACCAAATACATTGGGCCAGCAGCTTCCAGAGATTCTGTCGTTGGGCCCCAGCTCCAAGTCTGAGGTGCTGGCTAGGGCCTGACGCTCTCCTAGTCATCTCTGTGCACTGCCCTCTCCCCAGGGCCCACTTTCCAGGAAGCTTCAGCTGAGAAGCTGTGGTTGGGGCTCCTGGGTGACTCAGTTGGTTAAGCATCTGACTCATGGTTTTGGCTGAGGTCAGATCTCACAGGTTTGTGAGTTCGAGCCCCGCATCGGGCTCTGCGCTAACAGTGAGGAACCTGCTTGGAATTCTCTCTCTCCCTTTCCCTCTGTCCCTCCCCCACTCACTCTTTCTGTCCCTCTCTCAAAATTAATAAACTTAAAAAAAATTAAAAAAAAAAGCAGCTGTGTTTTCCATCAAGAGTCAGACCTCCGAATAGCAGAAAGTGGGTGCACAGTGGGTGGGAGTCTGGGGACGGGCCCAGGGGAGGACAGCCCAGCCGGGGGGCAGGAGGTGGGCAGGGCACAGAGGGGGGCATAGTAGTCACATTCTCCAATTGACCTAAAGTGTCGGTCGAAGGTCATCTGCATTCCTTCTTGCTTTTCTCTCCCCTTCACTTTCTTCCCTCCTCTCTCCTCTGCTCACTTTCCTCCTTTGTTTCACAATGTGTCCCTCCATGGAACCCCACAGGTACAACTGGTGGCCCCCTCCGCAGGGTGCAACCCCTCAGTGGGGTGTGATCTGCTACACGGTTGTAAAAATTGCTTAGAAACTTTTAAAACGGGGGGCGCCTGGGTGGCTCAGTCGGTTAAGCGTCCAACTTCAGCTCAGGTCACGATCTCGCGGTTTGTGGGTTCGAGCCCCGCATTGGGCTCTGTGCCGTCAGCTCAGAGCCTGGAGCCTGCTTCAGATTCTGGGTCTCCCTCTCTCCCTGCCCCTCCCCCCCCCCATGCTTTGCCTCTGTCTCTCAAAAACGAATAAACGCTAAAAAAAAAAAAAAATTAAAAAAAAAGAAACTTTCAAAACGAAGTACAATCAATGATCAAGTTTCGAGCCACCGTTCTTGCAAAACTAAACTTTGTGTGTGTGTGTGCGTGTGTGTGAACTACTTCTGCTGGGAAAGGAAACCAGGGAGAAAACCATTTACAGATTATCTCAGACTTTGAAGTGAGAGCCTCGGGCCTGACCCCAGTTCACCTACAGTCGGCTAAACAGTAAGCACATCAGGGATGAATGGTGTGAACCCGCACTCCTCCTGCACCCCACCCCCCTGCACAACCCCTCACTGCCCTGTGCTCAGCCCTTTCCTTCCCCCAACCCAGACAGAACCCCAGAGACGCAGCCAAAGGGCGCTCAGCACCTTTCCCGTCTTGAAACATTTTTATTGGGGTGTAACACATCTGCTACTAAGCACCCTGCTGACTGCCTTTCCTTTGAGCAGCCCCGGGGCCTCTTGCTTTCACTTTTCACAGGCTAGTGCAGTTTTCCTCTGCGGTCAGTTCCCCGCCCCCCCCAGGAGCTCCTTGAGGGCAGGCACCATGTAATGGGGTGTAAGACAGACCTTGCCAGTTGGCTGGTTCTGCCTCCGTTTCCCTCTTCTGGGGGCCGCCTCTGGGTTTTGCTGGTGGGGGCGAGGGGGGGGGTGGGAACTGTGATCAAAGGGCCTCGCCCCTCCCTGGTACTTGGATTTGAGTGGGTGACAAAGAGACGGAAATGACTGGAGCCTGGTTGTGAAGAGCCTGTCCCCCGGGTTTCCTCCTCTCTGGAAGGTTTTGGTTCTTCAGCTTTACCTTCAACCCTGAGTGGCCCCACAGCCAGAGGGCCCTTCTGTCACTTAAAAGAACCTGACCAGAGATGGTGCCTTCCTCACCTTTGTGTCCCCAGGTCCGATAAGTGGCCCAACACAGTGCAGGGCTCAAAAATGTCCAACGGAGTTGAGTGGTGTTGATTTCCCTTTGCAGCCTGTGGCCTAAGGAGTCACCTGAATGTGTTTGGGGGAGGGAAGGTCTGGGTCATCACTCTTTGCCGGGGGCCCTCCCAGTGTCCCAGGTCGTGGGCCTGGAGCTCCACGTGACTCCACGCAAAGCTGGGCACAAACTAACAGGACTCCCATCCGATCTTGCAAGCTTGGTCCCTCCCTCCTAGTAGGCGTGGGCCCCATCCCGAGCCCCGTGGAATTCTGACCACGGCCAGCTTCCGCACGGACCACTGCTTTATCTCCTGTCCCTCGTTTCAACCCCTGACCACCCACTTCTGCTTTTCCTAGGCGATCTAAAAACTTGAGTATATCAGCTAACAGAATGTACAGGTATCTCAAAAATCAGAAATCAGATAGGGTTTTTTTCAAGCGGGGATTGAGAAGGAGGGTTTTAATGCGGGCAATTAAGTCACAGGCTCCCGACTGGGGGAAGGCAGTCGTGAGGTCCCACACCCTTTCTCTTCTTTTCCTGGCTCGGGGTCAGTCCAGCCTCGCTCAGGCCCTTATTGTCAGTACTACTAAAAAAAATACCCTTGTTTCAACTGACACTCACACCCACACTTCTGACACAAAATGTGTGGGTTTTCTCCCCACACCAACTAACTCTTCAACTCCTCGGGCATCAGCTGGGTGTCGAACAATTAATTCAGACACTGACTCCCTGAAGTTGGTGCACACCCTGTAGGTTAAGGGCTCAGTGTCACAAGACTGCCCCCACTTCAGATGCCAATGGCAAGTAGCGGGCCCCCAGGGTGCCCACACTTCTGTCTCATATTGCTACAAATCGAGGGCTTGCACACCCCTCCTCGGGTTTGATCGTTTGGTCTCGTGACTCACAGAACTCAGGGAAATACTCACACGCTAACCGGTCTATTATGATAAAGGATCCGGGTGGACTACCCAGGGGAAGAGGTACTTAGGGCAAAGTCCAGAAGGGTCCGAGTGCAGGAGCTTCTGTCCCTATGCAGTTGGGGCATTCTACCCTCCTCACACATGGTTGTGTTCACCAAACTGGAAGCTCTCTGAACTGCATAATTTAGGGATTTTTATGGATGCTTTATCCTGTAGGAACCATCAATTATTAACTCTATCCTAGCCTGTGTCTCCTCCATGCAGGATGGGGGGTGGGGCCAAAAGTTCCACACTTCGAATCCTGGCATGGCCCCTTCTGGTGACCAGACCCTTCCTGAGGCCATCCGGGAGCCCACCGAGAATCGTTGCATTAGAACAAGAGACGCTCCCACGGCACAGAAATTCCAAGAGATTTAGGAGCTCTGTGTCAGGAGCCAGGGACAGAGACCAATATGTATCATTATCATTGCGCAGTTATTCTCGCCAGATGTTAGTTGATCACAAGTGGGAAGCCACGTCCTATTGTTGCCTGGTGTTATCACATGACTGCTGACTGCCCATGCAGCGTTCGAGTACATGGCTTTCTTAAGCTCATGCTGGGCAGAGACCGTGTCAATCATTTTTGGACAGAAAAGCTGCTCAGTAAACGAGCTGAGGAGGGATCAGTGCATCCCTGAGCCTGTTAATGCTTTCTTCCTTTCCTTCCGTATTTCACTTTTGTTTATGGACATTCTCTCCACATAGAAGTAGAGAGCATTGCATATCGACCACCATAGACCCATCACCCAGTTTTGACACGGATCATTTTGTTGTTCGTGTTCCCACCGACTTTTTTTTTTTCTTTTTCTTTTTTTTCCCTTTTTTTTGGCTGCAGTAGTTCAGAGCAAACCTCGGTCACCACGTCATGTCAACCATAAAGACTTCGGCATAGATTTCTAATAGGAAAGGACTTCCAAAAAAAAAAAAAATCTCAACTGCGTGCCATTTTCACAACTAACAATAATTACACTTGACAATAATCTCTTAAAATCGCATTTTTAAATCTTTTAAATAATCTCTTAAAAAACACAGTTTGTAATGTTTTATCTTATTTTTGAGAGAGAGAGAGAGAGACAGAAAGAGGATCCAAAGCAGACTGTGCCAACAGCAGAGTCTGATGTGGGGCTCGAACTCACGAACCGCGAGATCATGACCTGAGCTGAAGTTGGACGCTTCACTCACTGGGGCTTCCAGGCGCCCTGCTTAAAAAATTCAATATTCCTCAACTGTCTGAAAAGATTCTTTTCACAATTGTTTTGTTCAAATCAGAATCCTTTTTTTTTTTAAATTTTGTTTTTCAATGTTTTTTATTTATTTTTGGGACAGAGAGAGACAGAGCATGAACGGGGGAGGGGCAGAGAGAGAGGGAGACACAGAATCGGAAACAGGCTCCAGGCTCCAGGCTCTGAGACATCAGCCCAGAGCCCGACGCGGGGCTCGAACTCACGGACTGCGAGATCGTGACCTGGCTGAAGTCGGACGCTTAACCGACTGCGCCACCCAGGCGCCCCACAAATCAGGATCCTTAAGAGCACACGTGGCATTGGATTGGCGTGTTTCTCTATTTCAGTCTCTATGTTCCTCTCTTCCCCCACCCACTTCTTTTCTGAATGCCATTTTTTGGTAGAAGAAACCAGGGCGTCAGTCCTATAGATTTTTTCCTGCGGTTTGATCTGGCCGGTTGCAGCTGCACGGTGACACCTGGCACGTTCCCCATCCCGGGATGGTAGGTTTGTGCTATACTCTGCTGCATGGCCCTGGCTTGCCTGGCTTCAAAGTAGCTTAGATGACAAAAATCGTGGTCCCACATTGAAGCAGGGAGGACTAACCCTCCTGGGAAGCTCTCACCGATGACAGATAAACGCCCCAGCTTCCCCATCCTCTGTGGACATCATTCTAGATGGTTCTTCAGAGGGTCCCCAGCAGGACTGAACCCAGTCATCCAGGCGTAACCACCCCTGATTGGCCTTGATATGGCCACCCCGTTCATTGTCTGTTCCCCCAGGTTTTACTTTGCTCACTCCCTCACTTCTTCCTGAGAGCATCTCCCAAAGAAACTACCTGCTCCCAAATCCTCGTGTCAGGCCCTTCCTCTGGCGGTTCTAGAGGTTTGGCCAGATTCAGGGTCCTTTTTTCATTTTGGTAGTCCGGCTTCTTCGGTCGTAACATGTGCTTCCTTCTGCACCGCACTGTCACTGACAGTGTGTGGGAGGGGGGCTCGCTAGCTCTGTGCCTCAGAATACCAGGGATCCCCCTGGAAGGCTCCAGAGCCTTCCTTTAATCTTTCCTTGTAACCATCTTGGAGCTACTCCCCTTGCGTTTATACCCAAGCTCTTCCAAAGCTGGTAGATGTTCTCTGCCTGCAGGGAGCACGCTATTCATTTAACCGGCAGAGACGTGCAGCTCATGTGAGGCTTAGCACCTTGTAATGGAAAAGCCGAGGGGGAGGACATTGGCCGGGCAAGCACATGTGCGAGTGTGTGTGTGTGTGTGTGTGTGTGTGCGTGCGCATGTGTGTGTGCGTGCGCATGTGTGTGCGCGTGTGCATACAAGCCCTCTTTTCCCCCAGGTGGCACAGATCACTCCCTATTTGGTGTGGTTTCCCTTTCTGAAAGGGAGGGGAGGGTTTCCCTTCCCTCTTCTTATTTCCACTCATCAGCTCTCATTTTCCCCCCCTCCTGTGCAAAATACTGGAATGGAGCACGTTAAGGTGGAAGATAGCTCAGTAGAAGGTAGCATGGAATTTTGTGCTAGAAGATGCGGTGATTTCACTTTGTGACCCTCACTTCAGCACTCACTGAACCACCATGGGCCTTAAGGTGGATATACCGAAACGATATGCTAGAACGCTGCGACTTAACACATCAAACGAGAGCGCAGAATGAGAAAAGAATCTTGTCAATAGGAAAGCCGTGTGTGAATGAGAGGGGGTATTTTTACGGCTCAGTGGGAATAGATTTTCAATATTTTCTTGGACAGGTTTTGATAGGAGTAGAAAATGGGGATCGAACCAGACAGGTTGCTTAGCTGCAAACAACAGAAACAGACTCAGGCCAAAAGAAGCAGACAAGAGACTTGTCAATAGTATATTGAGTAGCATTTGGGCCTGCCAGGAGGCTGCCAGCCAGGTGCACCTCATGATCAGGAGGGAGGAGCCCTGGGCAATGACCACAGTCATGGCCAAGGCCATGCTATGGAACTGGGACGCTGGCATGGCCACTCTGAACACAGGACGGCACAGCTAGCTCCAGTGAACTGTCCATGGCCCCGGGGCAGCTGGTGCCTTCAGCTACCAGATGGTTCTCTGTCGGCCCTGCTCCTTTGACGCAAGTGCTCTTAGCCAGTGTCTGGGTGGGCCTCTGAGGGGCGGGGCCCATCACCATCTGTGTTCCCCTGCAGAAAGCTGGGTCTACTCTGGAGTCTCCACCTCTGGGGTCGGAAGGACCGCAGGGAGGAGATCCAGGATCAATAAACAGGAGCAGCAGTGGGATGAGGTGGGAGGCTGATGAAAGCTAAACTAAATGTTGATATCGTCACACTAAGGCTTCCCGACAGATATTTACCCAGGGGCTACTGTGGCTGAGTGTCACGACGGCCAGGCGATAGATAAGACATGAATAGCTTGTGTTCTAAAACATAAATCATGTAAATTATGGTGTGCCACGTGAAGGAATAGTTTGTAGCCATGACCAACGGTCTTTATGAAAATGTGGGAAAAAATGCTTTTGATCTACGTTAATGAAAAAGGAAGGAGAATGCTAAGATGTACAGATTTGATTATGAGGGTATGAAACACGTATGTGCCTGGATGCTAGTGGGCAAAATAGAAAAGAGCTGTTTGGGGTTAGGATTATGGGGGATTTTTATTTACAAACACTTTTTTCTTTAAGGAACTTAAGAAATGGGCGCCTGGGTGGCTCAGTCAGTTAAGCGTCTGGCTCTCAACTTCTGCTCGGGTCATGATCTCACGGTTTGTGGGTTTGAGCCCCCCATTGGGCTCTGTGCTGGCAGTGTGGGGCCTGCTTGGGATTCCCTCTCTCCCTCTCTTTCTGCCCCTCCCCCACTTGTGTGTTTTCTCTCTCTCTCTCTCAAAATAAATAAATAAAACTTTAAAAAATAGTTAAAAAAAAAAAGAAACACAGCAAGGATTCTAAGACACATATTTAAAGGCAAAATAAGAACGCTTCGGGGGATGATGTCAACGGTACTCAAAACTTGAATAGCATCCCTGCGCTGTACTCAGCACAAATGATCAGAACAAACACAAGCCAGACAGCGATGCGGGTAGTGTGGACACCAGACTCTCTCTTGCCTTTCAGAAAAGCTGATTCCCAAGACGCTGGCAAGTGGCCCATCGCTGAACCCGGCGCAATGTGTCTTTGATGCCAAAAGGATCCTTTCCCCGCGTTCTTCCCCTTTTCATAGCATGCCTTTCCCCGTCCGGTCCCTCATCCCTGACCACATTTGCATGAATCGTCCTCAGCAGCGGAGGAGAAAGCCGTGCTCTGGGCTGGAGACGGGCTTGTTTCCAATTTGCCCTCTCCTGTTTCTCCTGGGACTGTGATTCGAAATTCTTCCTGCCTCTTATCCCACCAGTCGACAGACTCGACTTCAACTAGGAGTCAAACAGATGCTGCCTTTTTGAGAGAAGAACTTCAAACCACAGAATAATACAGGTCGCAAAGCGCTGGCCCGCCCCCAGCTTTTTTGGCTTCTTTGACAGTGGAGGCATGCAACAGGTACACTTAGCCCTCGTGGTGGTAAAGCTGATTATTATTATTTTTAAAAATTTTTTAACGTTTATTTTTGAAGGAGAGAGAGAGACAGAGCGTGAGCGGGGGAGGGGCAGAGAAAGAGGGAGACACAGAATCCGAAGCAGGCTGCAGGCTCTGGGCCATCAGCGCAGAGCCCCATGCGGGACTCGAACCCACCAACTGTGAGATCATGACCTGGGCCCAAGTCGGACGCTTAACCGACTGAGCCACCCAGGTGCCCCGGTAAAGCTGATCATTGCAAAGCGCTGGCCACTGCTGGGAATTCGCCACACGCAACCCTACTTCATACAAGATGGAGAGGCAGACGTTTGGAGTAACGGTGGCTTCCGTAGGAACAAATATATGCACGGGAATCACCAAATTCTGTACAATTATGGGGTTTGCTGGATACAATTTGAGGACATTTCCAAGATGTGGTCCTCAGTCTTCTACTTGCTCTGTGTAAACCCTCTGTCTCTGTCTCAAAGAACTTATTCATCTCCATAGCAGCCTTCTTTTCTGTTTAGTCCATAACTCGGGTAGTGCAAAATGTAACTCACTATCACTCGCTTGAACGTGCAGAGAAAAGTGAGTGCAAGTTTTAGTTTTTCCATAACGAATATGGTCTTCCTCCTAGCGTCCTCTATCCTCCACCCTTCTCGCTGATTGACGGTAACAATTACTTTACTATCTAATCTTGTTTAAACAGATCAGAACAGGTCTGATCTGTTCATTTAACTGGCCCCATTAGGAAACTTTCATTTGGGTAAAGATGCTTGGTCTCGTCTCCCTTTGCCTCTCTGGCTCTGAGGTGGTGGCTGGGTATGTGGAGAAGAGCATCCCTTTGTTTACAGCAACAGTGGACACGTGGGCGCCCAGTGACGGCATCCTCTCCCCTCTGTCCTCTGGCTGATGGGTTTGGTCCACCTGAACTCCTCCTGCTTGCTGAAGTTTGAGGCTGATGGAACGTGTTACCTGGCTTCTGCCTACTTGGTCTGGGTTCAGCGGGGCATCTTGTCCCGAACCCTGCCCTCCTGCCGGCTGCCAGCCCCAAGTTTTGCCAGGGGCCTTCTCCGGTCATGGCAACCTCCTTGGATATGACCATCTTGAACTGACTGAGCGCTCTCTCTCCCTGTCCATATCTGAGCTTGGACAGTGGATGTTGGGGGTCCCATGTCTTCCTGATTTTTCTGCTCCCTCTCTTCCCTCTCTTCCCTCCATCCGTGAAGCCAGGGAAAGGGTGGGCTTTTCCTTTCCCTCTCCTATGTCATGTCTTCCTTCACCGACCTTCTAGCTAAGTTTCAACGATGAACTGGATCTCTCCTACAAACCTCCCGGAAACTCTGTATACCACACGGGAGCCCCCCAAACTCCCATGTTGATATGCCAAGGGAAGAGAGGACTTTGGAAAATCATTTCTTTAGAGGAAAGTCTGGCTTGCAAAACAATTTCCTGCTGCCAAAGGCTATTTTGGGGCATAGAAGCTCTGTATTACTCTATTACCCATTTTTTGGTTCCATGTGTAACAAACTCTAACCTCCCTCAGGGCAAAGATCTTTGTACTTGTGAAAATTCTGTAATTCTGTTTTGCGAGTCCTTTACTTCCGGCTCAATCTTCTAAAACCAAGCTCTTTCTTTCCCACTGCTAGCTTGGTTTTCTTAAAGTGCTGCTTTGATTGTGTCACTGTCCTGCACAAACACCTTCAATGGCTTAAAAAAAATTTTTTTTTAATGTCGATTTATTTTTCAGAGAGAGGGAAGGGAGAGAGACAGAGTGCAAGTGGGGGGGGGGGCAGAGAGAGTGAGGGAGACACAGAATCCGAAGCAGGCTCCAGGCTCTGAGCTCTCAGCCCAGAGCCCGACGCGGGGCTCGAACCCATAAACTATGAGATCACGAGCTGAGCCGAAGTCGGACGCTCAACTGATTGAGCCGCCCAGGCACTCCTTCAATGGCTTCTTATTGCCTTAGAACAAACTCCTTGGGACTTCACCCCTCCTCACCTGCATCTCCCCAGATTCTCCTTCATAACTTCCCCCTTAGCAACACCGCCGACAGTTTTTGCTTGCTTTCTTCCAAGTCTCTGCTCACCTAAACACATCTCCCTCTTCTTTCTGCCTATTCAAATTCCAACATCTTCCAAAACCCTCTGCCAACCGCATCCTTCTAGAATGTGCTTGGAGCATCTCGGTGACCCTCTCTCCTTTCTGTTCTCCCATAACTCTCTCTGGACACTTGGTCCAGCCTGCTTCATTGAGTTGAACAATGGAGTCTGTACCGTGGAGGTGGCCCATTTGTGACACGGAGGCGTGTCAGAGCCCAAGAGTCAAGCTAGTTAAAGCAGCATGTAGGGATAGAATCATCTCAAAAGGGAGAAGGAAGAGCGCGATTTCCTAACCGGACCGTAATCCAGTCAATAGAATTAACAGATGAAATAAGAATGTGTCAGTGGAAGGGAACACAGACCATAGAAAAGTAGGGGTCAGAGAGGCCATTCCTGCCAGTGTGTCTTTGGCCTTGACCAGGTGATATGATATGAGCATGAGGTCCCCACCTCTGCAGAGGAAGTGAGCGGTATGACAGGCACTGCCTATGACGCCAGCTCAGTCTCTCGCTCTTGTGCCTTTCTCTGGCATCTGCCTCCCGTGTGGACACCCCCAGGGGTGCTGGCAAGTTGATCCAAACATTCTGGGGCGCTAGACAGCCTGGGTCTTTGGTTCACACCAGCTAGTCCGCTAGTCTCGGGAGTTTGCTTGTGGGAACCAATCTCGAGTGCTTGCCTGAGATCAGACACCAGAATGTGATGACCGTATCTACATCATATCTGCCGGGGGCTTTGTGTGGGCTGAGGTCAGCTTGCCTGGGGAAGATTCTGCAACAAAATGCAGCACACTGCTTGTTTTTCTACCAGTTCTAGGGTGTACGGGGCAGGGAATGTATCTGTGTGCCTTTGTAGCCCATGTAGTCCCCGCAAAACTGAAGACTGATGTAAACTTGCACCTGGAAGTCTCCTCCGGACCCCCAAACCCCACCATGGTGTAGTTGGAGTCCTTTCTTTTTCACTCAGATGAGCCATTTCTACCAAATAAAACGGTTCCTAAGAAGTTGTATATAAGTAAAATTTATATAAATTGAAGTTTTAATGGGAACCCTACAGATGTTCTATTATTTGGGATTTAGTGCACTTTCTTGTACCGTGACTTAGTTTCTCTCTATTTTAGGTTTTGTGAAGTGTGTTTTTCCAACAGCATAGGGCCTTATGCTGGAAGAGGTCATCTCTGGAGGCAAGGTCTCATTAAACAGTAATCAAGATAGAAAGGGTTAATGGCAGGGGCGCCTAGCTGGCCCAGTCGGTTAAGCATTCATCTCTTGGTTTTAGCTCAGGTCATGATCTCACAGTTCGTGGGTTTGAGTGGAGCCTGCTTGGGATTCTCTGTCTCCCTTTCTCTCTGTTCTGTCTGTCTCTCTCTTTCCCTCATAAAAATAAATAAATAAACATTAAAAAAGAAGAAGGCCAGGTCCCAACTGGAGGAGACAGCCTCAGTCTGGGAGCAAGAGGTTGAGAGACTGAGCAATTAGACAACAACAAACAGCCTGCGTTATGTAGACAGCATGAGATGGCCTGTCCGTGGCTTGAGGGGCCTGGGGGCCTATCCTACACCACAAGAACGTATACCTCGATTTCTTTGGTCTCGAATCCTGGGAGCTATTTTGAGTCCCTGGCTAGAGACTGTTACTCATCTGTGTCCTTCTTCTGGGATGCAGAGTGCCCGGTGAAGATTGTTGAATGGAGTTCCTCCAACTTGTCCGATAATTTTCTCTTTCACTGGGTCACATCCGTGAGGACACTCACGCTCATTCTAATGCCCACACTTTTTCTTTGTATGTCTTACCCCTGGAGCGAACTGCCCGTAGCTTTTGCCGTTGCTACCGTTGTTTTAGGGACTTCTGCAAGTTCCTTTTCCCAGGGGGGCAGCTTCACCGAATGCAACGTATAAATTTCAATTTATACAAATTTTACCCACAGACAGCTTTTTAGGAACCATTTTATTTGGTAGAAATGGCTCATCTGACTGAAAAAGAAGGGACTCCAACTACACCATGGTGGGGTTTGGGGGTCTGGAGGAGACTTCCACGTGGAAATTGAAATCAGAGCCGTCAGTTTTGCAGGGACGACAGGGGCCGCTGTCGGGAGATGACCCCAAGTGATCCGGGTGTGAAAGGGCCGCACTACGAAGCCCAAAGGAGGAGGGACTAGGATGGGGACAGTACCGAATACTGACTGGTCCGACTAAAGGACCACATAGTAAAGGATCACAAGACGGATGATGGAAGTCTTCCATTCACCTCTAGAATGCGTCTTCCTGCTTAAAGACAAGGAGGTCTATGAACCATCCCCCCCTAACCCCAGCAGCTGTGACGGACATTTATAGAGAAGGATTTTCCGAACTGTTCCCGTTGGAAGAAAGTGCCTGGAGAGAGCGCCTGTCCGTCCTTCCGCTTCACGCAGATCCTGGAGGTACAAATGGAAGTGGAAACATTCCGTGCCGTGGAGACTGAACTTGGCCGACAGAGGGAATGAGGCCTCTCTGCAGAAGAGCTGATACCATCCGATACTGTTTCATCATGGTTTTGTGGGGCTGGAACGGATCAAACACGCAGACGGTGATGAGAAACACTGAGCTGGGCCAGAGTTGGACGACCACACCGGATGCTCCCACTGGGGGGCTTACGGATTATCCGGCCGGTAACGCCAGACTCCCTCTGCAGTGATACTTTTATTCTACGTGTGTGTTTATATCTGCAGGGACCTTTGAATTTTAATTAAAAATCTTCCCACCTTCCAACACTCATACGGGAAGTATTTGTTTATTTTAGGTACAACGAGTTCGCATGAAGGCAGGTGACTTGGACGACCCATCCAAGAAAGTTCACTTAATCCAACCTGAGGCAGCCTGTATCCTCGGCATGCCGACGGTAACACTGGCGGCACATACTGAGGCTGCACTTCCCCAGCGGACCCAGCCGGTTTGAGCAGACACGGCAAGAGCGAGAACTCTGGCCAGATTTCCTCCGACGGCCCCAGGAGGGCTGCCGGTGACCCACCTGGCCACCTCGGATGCAACGAGGCAAAAGGCGTGACCTCTCAAGCTTCTGTGAGGATGTTCCTGAGTCTGAGTGATCAGAAATACACACGTGTAGAGAGATGTACCTAAACAGTTCGTTCAATAGCCCTGGAGGCAGCACCCGAAGGGACTGCCTCCGGGTCACGGTGGCTTGAGCCTGAGGGGGAGACAGCCACCTGGAGGCGGCTCTTGATCTGAAATGTGTAGATTCGATACCATAATCAGCAAGTGTACATTCGTGCCACTTTGCTGCCTTTGACTCTCTAAGCTTTTGTTCACCGGTGAATAAAAAGCAGAGACTTGTTCTACTTCGAAAAGTGAACATGAGGCACCCGGGTGGCTCAGTGGGTTGAGCGTCCAACTCTTGATTTTGGCTCAGGTCATGATCTCACGGTTCATGGGTTCTGTGCTGACAGCGCGGAGCCTGCTTGGGATTCTCTGTCTCCTGCTTTCTCTGCCTCTCTTTCTCGAGAAAAAAAAAAATAAATCAAGCAAACAGTTTTATGCTGCTGACTCAATACGGACAGAACATTTCAGACTCTTTGGATGGCCTAGAAGACTCCAATTTGAATGCTCTTATTTTGCGGAAGGGATCATGAGGCGAACGAACGAACGAATGAGCGAACGAATGAGATGTATTTGGAGCCCCTACTTATGCTTCTGAGCTTCCTCTGCCTAAGCTGCCTGGACTTCTTGGCCTCTGCTGCACCTGCTACGGGCAACGCCCCCTCCTACAGGCAGCCTCGCAGCCTCACCCCGGCTCCCATTTCAGCGTCTAGTCCCCAACTTCGGGTTTCTGACTCTTCCCGGGAACGTCTCTGAAAGCCCTCTTGTCGGCACATGGCCGTATAAGCTTTCATTTTCTCATCATGAGAGATTTAAGGCACCGTAAGTCTCAAATTAGAATTACTCCCTCGATACCCTTTAATCCTTCATAATACCCTTCTGGGAAGCCATAGCCACGGGGACAAAGCCATTACTTATTCTCTGGCTGTGACACAAAGTGGCTGATGGATTCCTCACAGGCCCTGTCATCTTTTCTTTTAATTTTTAATTTTAAAGGACTAAATGCCGTTGCAACAGTCCAGCGAATAATAGACGTCGCTACAAATTTTGGCCTGGCAAAAGTTCAATTTAAGTGCAACTTTGCTAAAATGCGTGATTTTATAAGGTGAGGGATGCCAGCATGGCACATGTCGGCCTGCTAAGTACAGAAAGGCCTTCACTGCGGACAGATGAGAGAGGGTTGGGGCTGGCCTCTCTCGGCAGGTTCACAAAACTCACCCACGCTCTTGTGACCTTATGTTTCCCTGGTGGGGCCTTTGTTTCGAGGAGGGGGACATACTTGGGAGTCAGGCCAACTTGGTGTCACTGGTACTGTTTATTATCTACCTAATACTTTATTTAAAAAAAGAAAACTTGGGGCGCCTGGGTGGCGCAGTCGGTTAAGCGTCCGACTTCAGCCAGGTCACGATCTCGCGGTCCGTGAGTTCGAGCCCTGCGTCGGGCTCTGGGCTGATGGCTCAGAGCCTGGAGCCTGTTTCCGATTCTGTGTCTCCCTCTCTCTCTGCCCCTCCCCCGTTCATGCTCTGTCTCTCTCTGTCCCAAAAATAAATAAAACGTTGAAAAAAAAAATTTAAAAAAAAAAAAAAAAAAAAGAAAACTTGGGGTGCCTGGGTGGCTCAGTCGGTTGGGCGTCCGACTTCGACTCAGGTCATGATCTCACAGTTTATGGGTTCGAGCCCCGCGTCGGGCTCTGTGCTGACAGCTCGGAGCCTGGAGCCTGCTTCGGATTGTGTCTCCCTCTCTCTGCTCCTCCCCCGCTCATGCTCTGTCTCTTTCTCTCCTTCAAAAATAAATAAAAACATTAAAAAAAATTTTTTTTAAAGAAAACTTCCTGGGGCCCGTGGGTGGCTCAGTCGGTTAAGGGTCTGACTTCGGCTCAGGTCGTGCTCTCCCAGTTCACGAGTTCGAGCTCCGCATCAGGGTCTGTGCTGACAGCTCAGAGCCTGGAGCCTGTTTCAGATTCTGTGTCTCTCTTTCTTTCTCTATGCCCCTCCCACACTCGTGCTCTCTCTCTCACTCTCGCTCTGTCTCTCAAAAAGAAATAAAAATATTAAAAAAAGGAAACTTCCTGTTAATACTACACATGCAAATGATATTTATTCTGATAAACATGAAAATATTAGAATAAAAAAGGTTCACCTATGTACAACCTAAAATCATTCCACGGACTACTAAACTGCTAACGTTATGTCCACCTCAGTTGAAGACCCAGCGGGACCATGGCAGTATTGGAAGTTTGATGAGGTGTAGATTTGGTAAAGAGGAAAACACAAAACGATACCACCCAGAGTCCTACTCTTGGATTTCACTTTTATCCACTCAGGAATGTTGTAGCTCCACCCCGTATCATCCCACATTTAGCAATTTATTTATGTGTGTGTGTGTGTGTGTGTGTACTTTATGTTTTAGAGTGGGGTTAGGTTCACAGCAAAACTAAGAGGAAAAGTACAGAGATTTCCCATATATCCCCTGCCCCCATGCATAGTCTCCTTCATTATCAATGTCTCCCACCAGAGGGTTCATTTATTGCAGTTGACCTTGGCCCTCGCAGATAAGATGGCTCTGTCTTTGACAGCAATGGCGATCTTGGCTTGATGCTCTACAGGTGTTGTGAGGCAGTCATCAGAGTCATTCAGGATTGGCCTTGGTGGCGATAGACCACTTGAACCGGGGGTGTCTTAAAGCTCATCAAATCCAACCCTCCAATTTTATAGTAAAGACAGCTAAGTCCCAGAGAGAGGCAGTGGCTCGCTTTGTCATTGTGGGTGTCACCATTACCACCATCATCATTTACCATTTACCTAACTCCTACCAAGGGTACGTCTCTGACATTACAGAGAAGAATAAGGTGAGGTCTTGCCCTCAAAGAGTTTACCATCTGTTGTGATGATGGGTCTTGCAGGGAGTTAGTAGTGAAGTTCTGACCAGAGCCCAGGTTTCTCTCTGGACTCCCAGGGCAGTGCCTATCCCATTACCCCATGACCTCTTCTACCAGCAGGTTGGATGGGGGTGGGTGTCCTTAGGGGAGAGGGCAGTCAGTACTACGGATCCTTACAGGTAAAATGATTATACCCTTGATATCAGCGGTGATCTTGGCTCAGTGCTCAGTATAGATGTTGGAGTGTAATCTGGGCTGAGTCCCAGACAGGACGCCTCACAAAAAAATGCCTAAGGAAGGATCTCATTGAACTGGCTTGGATCAGGTGTCCACTTTCGGGCCAATCATCTGTGGCCAGAGGCAGAGGCGATGAGAATATGGAAGCTCCTTCCAGAATCAAGTGGTTGGAGTCAGAGGAGCAGTTCTCAGAAGCAGGGTGTTCTTCCAGAAGAAGGAAGAGCTACCAGGCAAATAAAGCAGTAAGTGTTCTCTACGATGGTAGGTGCTCACTCAAAAAGACACCAAGGGTGTTTGAAGAGGAGGGAGGTTCTGCCCCACTGGGGATTAGGGATGGCATGCATGGCCTTTAAGATGGAAAACAAAGGGAGAAGCTTTCGCAAAGGCAGAGGGGCAGGAAAGCAAAAGGCAAAGCAACACGTAAGAGGTAGTTCGCTTTGTCGAGAAACGAAAATGGGTACCAGAAAGGGAACAGTGTGTGGGAAGTGAGATTGCAAAGTCAGGAAGGGGCTGAATCTTGGAGAATTGGAGGTCAGAATTCAGGCTTTAGTTTGTAGCCATTGGGGATAGGGTTGCCACATAAAATACAGGATGCCGGGGTGGGGGCGCAGTGCCTGGGCGGCTCAATCCGTGAAGTGTCTGACTCTTGATTTCAACTCAGATCATGATCTTGCGGTTGTGGGATCGAGCCCCCCGTCAGAGTCGGCTGAGTGTGGAGGCTGCTTGGGATTCTCTCTCTCCCTCTCTCTCTGCATCCCCCCCTCCTTCAAAATAAATAAATAAACACACAAAAAAATACAGGATGCCTGGTTAGATTTGAGTTTCAGATAAACAGCAACTAATACTTGCATGGACATAATTATACCCAAAAATTATCCATTGGGTATCTGAAACTCAAATTTAACTGGGCATTCTGCGTTTTGGTTTTGTGAATTTGGCAATTCTAACCGGGGAGGCGGTGAAGTTTTGAGCCAAGACATGCATCAAACTGTTGATTCAGTCCGAACTCCGGAACCTGTTAGGTCTAGAATCCTGGGCAATGAAAACTGATGCCCACTGCAATGAGTCAGACCTTGACAGCTGCTGGGTTTCCTTGAATTCCCACAGAACGGCTGAATCCCCATTGTGGAGCAGAAGTGTTAAGTTCACTCTTTTAATGTCTTCATGCTCCCAACTCCGGCATATCCGACGTCCTTTGTCACCGTGGTAACTCAATTGGAGCCACAGAATTCAATTAGCCAGACACCCCATTCCCTTGAGAATGACTCAGGAGTCGACCTCCCCGGGTTTGCTGACATCATCCATGATTTATTCCCTCAGAAAGCCTGGATATAAACCCAGGCAGAGATTAGCAAAAAGGCACCGCACATTTGTACGCGTGTCACCTGCTCTTCTTCCGCCATCATTCCTCTCCGGCAGAGAGGTCACAGGGCTGGCCTCAGGAAGCCACACAGCCCCGGGCTTCCTGGACAGCTGTGAAGAAGGACTTCGTCAGCCTTCACAGCCAGGACCCCGGGGGGAGCTGTTGTACGCACGCCCACGAGCAAACTCTTCCCGCAATTTGCACTTAACAGAAGCACAGAGTCAGTTGGGAAAATGCGACCTTCTTCAAAGGAGTAATTCAGATGACCTGATCCCAGCTTCCGGCTTTTTTTCTGCTCAGCCTTTCACACACGCTCCACATCATAGCAAGATTTTTAAAAAACCAACCAAGAAGGAAATGGAGTTTGGGATCTTGCTCAGACAATCCTAGAAGTTTCCAGAAGTTGCCAGAAGCTTCTTCCTCCAAGAGGCCTCTACTTTGACTGTATTTCATGGACGCGAGACACACAAAAACCTTCCATGCTGTTCCGCCATCTTGGCTCCTCCCAAGAGGCCTCTACTTTTTGCTTTTTCAGCCCCCGTCGTCAGAGGCATTTCTGGATGCTTACTGTGCGAATGAGCACAGTACAGGAGCAAGTGTGCACCCCACAGGTCATGTGATGCGTGCTGGCCCAGGCGTCACTTTTCATTCTCAATTAGCGTGTCTCAGATAACTTTCTGCGTCAGTATGCATAGATCAGCCTCGTTTCTACAGACAGCATAATATGCCGTAATGTGAGTGTGGAAAAATGTATTTACATAATCCCATACTCATGAATATTTAAGTCGCTTTTTTCCCTTCATGTATAAAACAATGCCGTATGGACAGTCTTCCTTTTTTGTACTTACCTTTCGGCTCTTGTGCAGGGATAGTTACAGGATAAATTTCTAGAAACCAAGCTGCTAAGACATACCAGAGGTATTTGGAATTTCTCAAATGCTCTCTGAAACCATGGCAACAAATTAAAATTCCTGTGTACGGTGTGTGAGTGGGTTTTCCTAGAAACTCTAACCATCACGATGTATAATCAAACCGTAATTCTTATCAGTCCGGAAAATGTAATTCACGGTTCTGACTTGCACTCATTTATTTATGAGTGCGGTTACACATTTCTCGGGTAGCTTATCATTGTTTCTTTATTATTTAATTTTTTTAATGTTTTATTGTTTGAGAGAGAGAGAGAAAGAGAGAGAGCAGGTGCGTGCGTGGGGAAGGGGTGAGAGGGAGACACAGAATCCGAAGCAGGTTCCAGGATCTGAGCTGTCGGCACAGAGCCCGATGCGGGGCTTGAACCCACAGATGTGGGATCATGACCTGAGCCGAAGTCAGATGCTTAACGGACTGAACCCCGCAGGCGCCCCACACACTCATACTCTCATTTTTTAACGTGTGACATCGCCTCCCCGTCTCCGTTGAAAGCGAGCCGTGTGGTTGACACTTGTCTGTTACGCCCACAGCACATAATGGACTGAGGCCAAGTGCTTAGGTTTTGCTCGGATACAAGCCAGGCAGCAAGGCCCGGGTCCCTTGCCCCACGCACCCTGGGAGCCAAGACTGACGCCTGGAGCCCCAGCACCTGCCAGCATCCCCCTGTTCCTACCTGCCAGCCTGTGACCCGGCTGGCCCCTAAAGTGACGCGGGACTCGCGGGACACTCCTCCCACATTTGACCCGGTTAGTACTATCCTTTGTACAATTAAACCACCAATTAATGAGTGTTTGCCGTGTGCCAGACTCTGCCGATGCTTTACGCGTATTATTTCCTTTGTTATTCACCAACAGAGTTTTGCCACTGGTATTGTATCCCCATCTTCAAAATCAGGAAGCTGAGAGTCTGGGAGGTTACGTCAGTTGTCTGAGATTTCATAACCTTGGAGGGGTGGGGTCAGGACTCCAACCGTCTCGCTCTGTACCTGGAGCCCTTGAGGCCAACTTCAGGTATTATGCTCCACCTGCCGCATAGAATTTCCTTCTAGGGCCTGCTGTGAGCCTGTCCTCGAGGGCGAGGGCGAAGTCCCCCTCCCTCCCCCGGAGAAGCAGGGAGTTTAGTCCGGCTTTTCCCGGCCCACCCAGAACCACCCACAGCCATCCTGCTATACGACAGTTACCCTGCCTCTTTCCCCACAGGTTTGACACGTGTGCTAAACGACAAGCGGGAGGGGCGCCTGGTTGGCGCAGTTGGTTAAGCGTGGGACTCTTGATCTCGGCTCAGGACACGATCTCACAGACCCTGAGTTCGAGCCGCGCGTCTGGCTCTGTGGAGGGTGGAGCCTGCTCGGGATTCTGTCTCGCCTTCTCTCTGCCCCTCCCCCGCTTGTACACTTCCTCTCTCTCTCTCTCTCTCAAAATAAAGAAATATTCTTAAAAAAAATAAAAAAACACACGGCAAACAAGAGGGGAAAGCATCCAACTGTCCCTCATCCTCCCAAAGGGAGAAAAACCAGGTTATTCGTGAACCCTGAAAGCAGGATGCGCGAGATCCCCCTGGCCGATTCGAGGCCCTGCTCACAGCATGGCACTACCAGGAGGCCAGCTCCGCACCCCTCGTCCTACCCCAGTGACGTGAAGTTAGTGTTCCTCCTGCAGCCTGTCAGGGGCTCACTGACAGAGGGAGGCGTTAGGCTGAGACGATGGGCTCTTTCTTCCCCTCTTAGCTTCATCTTGAAAAACTGTTTAGTCTTTGGGGCGTCTGGGTGGCTCAGTCGGTTCGGCTTCTGACTCTCGACTTCGGCTCAGGTCTTGATATCACGGTTCGTGAGACTGAGCCCCGAGTTGGGCTCTGTGCTGGCAGCACGGAGCCTGCCTGGAATTCTCTCTCTCCCTGTCTCTCTGCCCCTCTCCTGCTCACTCTCTCCCCAAAACAAATAAATAAACATTAGGAAAAATTGTTGGGGCGCCTGGGTGGCTCAGTCGGTTAAGCGTCCGACCTGGGCTCAGGTCATGATCTCACGATCTCTGTTTCTCTCTCTCTCTCAAAGGTGGAAAAAATGTTAAAAATTAAAAAAAAATTGTTTAGTCATTGAATGAATAACACGTGAGAATATTATTATAATAGATTCAAATACAGACATTGCAATAAAGACTTGATGTTCCTCAGGAGAAATTATTAACAGTTTGATATGTATCATATACAGCACACACACGTATTAACATAAATGTGATAATGTTATAGTACATAAAACATAAAATACTATTGTTCCATGACTTTCTAAATATGTTTACATATTTAACTTGATTTGGAAAAAATTGCATATGAAAATACACGGTTCTATTTTACTGTTTCTCATGGCTACGGCATATTTAATTGTAGGACTAACCATTGTTTAAACAAATTTTATTTATTTAGTTAGTTTTTAAAAATATTTATTTATTTTTGAGAGAGAGAGAGAGAGACAGAGCATGAGTGGGGGAGGGGCAGAGAGCGAGGGAGACACAGAATCCCAAGCAGGCTCCAGGCTCTGAGCTGTCAGCACAGAACCCCACGTGGGGCTCAAACTCACAAACTAAGAGATCATGACCTGAGCCGAAGTCTGATGCTTAACCGACTGAACCACCCAGGTGCCCCGACTTAAACACATTTTAGATGAAGTCTTGTCAAATTACTGTGGTCCTTAAACCCCTCGGAAGACCTGATATCTCTTTGAAATCAAAATTACTTTCATACCTATGCTAAACGGTTCTGCCTTTTCCACTGTGCTGACAGTTGCTCAGAAGGTTCCAGAACAAAGGTGGGTAAAGTGGCCATGACTCAGCAAGAATCAGGGCAGAGACCCCTTGCTGCTCTAGCGGCCTCTGTGCTCTTCACCACCCTGCACCCAACAATGGAAAAACAGTCCGGTTTCACTTGAGAATGTCTTTGATGAAGCAGTAGAAATTACTAATTTTGTTAAATCTCAAACCTTAAATACATGGCCTCTCAATATTCTGTGTCAGGAACTGGGAAGTAGTCATTAGGCACTTTTACTTTTTGTCTTTATATATTTTTAAAAATTTGTAACGTTTATTCATTTTTGAGAGAGAGAGACAGAGACAGACAGAGCATGAGTGGGGGAGGGGTAGAGAGAGAGGGAGACACAGAATCCGAAGCAGGCTCCAGGGTCTGAGCTGTCAGCACAGAGCCCGACGTGGGGCTTGAACTCATGGACTGTGAGATCATGACCTGAGCCAAGGTCGGAAGCTCAACGGACTGAGCCACCCAGTGCCCCCACAAGGCACTTTTGTACGTACTGAGACATGGTGGTGACGCAAAACACCGTGGGATCGGCTCGCAGGCGGAAGTGGCTGCATTTTCCAGAGTATCGCTTTTACTTGAGAAGAACAACTGACAGGCAAAAGGTGGTTATTCCAACTGGATGTTTGGCGAACATTTCCGCACAACGAGCAAGGTGAGCCGTCACTTCAAGGAAAACAACCTACAGTGTTTGTCGCCAATGAGATGATTCGAGTTGTCAAGTGAAAAACCTGAGTCTGGAAAACTTCTGTCTGCCACCTTAAGCTTGATAGCCTCCTGCGACTTCAAGACGGATGAGATGTGGTCAAAGATTAATGAGTGTGGTTTTTTAAAATATTGTATGATGAAATATGTCAACATTTGGAAGCTCCGTATAACTCAGTGAACCAATATTTTCCAAACAACAAATGCATTATGTTACAAAAGCATGCGTGGATAAAAGATCCATTCAAAGTACAAGACAGAACAATGGATTTTAATGTAACACAGTATAAAAAGAGTATTGATATGGATTCAGATCCCACATTGCAAGTGTCTTTAAGAAACTACCACTCACTGAGGATTTAAGTAAAGTCAAGGAAGAATGTTCACAGGGATCTGGGAAAAGCTATTAAAATATTTTTCCCCTTTTAAACTATATATGTCTGTAAGTCCAGCTATTCTTTGAATTCTTTTTTTTTTTAATTTTTTTTCAACGTTTTTTATTTATTTTTGGGACAGAGAGAGACAGAGCATGAACGGGGGAGGGGCAGAGAGAGAGGGAGACACAGAATCGGAAACAGGCTCCAGGCTCTGAGCCATCAGCCCAGAGCCCGACGCGGGGCTCGAACTCACGGACCGCGAGATCGTGACCTGGCTGAAGTCGGACGCTTAACCGACTGCGCCACCCAGGCGCCCCTATTCTTTGAATTCTTGAACTAAACCAATATATCACAATGGATTGAAAGCATATGGTATAGGAATCCAGCTGTAAATTGTACAAGTGTCACTCTCGTAAGTTTTTTTATGTGTTTAAAATATACAATTATGTTTTCATAAATATATGTTATTTATGTTTACATGTGATGGGTAATTACTATTTTATTTTATTAAATTTTTTTAACGTTTATTCATTTTTGAAAGAGAGAGAGAGACAGACAGAGCATGAGTGGGGGAGGGGCAGAGAGAGGGAGACACAGAACCCGAAGCGGGCTCCAGGCTCTGAGCTGTCAGCACAGAGCCCAATGTGGGGCTCGAACCCATGGACCATGAGATCATGACCTGAGCCAAAGTCGGAAACTTAACTGACTGAGTCACCCAGGCGCCCCTTTTAAGCTTTTTGGGTTCTTTGTTAATTTTTAAGAATGTAAAGATGTCTTCTGAGAGTAAAACGTTTGGAGACTGCTGCTATAGATAATGAGCTCTTAGACCTGGAGTCTACTTGCTGTCCTTGACCCCACTTCGGCCAAACAGGCAGCTCAGGGTCATTCGAGAACCTAAGATCCATTGTGCAAATGATCTACGTCCCCATGTCTGGCAGACCCTCCCCAATACCCAAGACACATACACCTGCTCCTGACTTTCTCTGTCTGGGGAAGCCAGATTAACAGATTTGTTAAAATTAACTATAAACTTGAGTCGACAGGCTCTGAATGAAGAGGAAAGGCCCTGTTTTGTTTTGTTTCGTTTTCGATCTTCTCACTCAGGTTCTCAATTTTATAACACCCGTTTAGGACACTCAGAGGCCCTGGTTTAGGAACTTAAAGATTCCCAGTGTTTTCTGGGAAAATGTTTTCTATAGCCTCGCTACTCGGAGTAGTGGTCCATAGACCAAGAAATCAGCCTCAGTATCTTCCACTGCTTGCTACAGATGCAAATTCGTGATCACCACCCTAGGCTACTAAGTCAAAATCTACATTTTAAGAAGATTCCCCAGGGGTGCCTCAGTGGCTCAGTTGATTAGGTGTCCGACTCTTGATCTCAGCTCAGGTCATGATCTTGTGGTTCATGAGATCGAGCCCCCAAATCAGGCTCTGTGCTATTTATTTTACAAATAATAGTTTTTATTTTACAAATTTGTAAAATTTATTTTACAAATAAATAGCACAGAACCTGATTGGAATGCAAGCTGGTGCAAGCTGGTGCAGCCACTCTGGAAAACAGGATGGAGGTTCCTCAAAAAACTAAAAATAGAACTGCCCTACGACCCAGCAATTGCACTACTAGGCATTTATCCAAGGGATACAGGTGTGCTGTTTCGAAGGGACACATGCACCCCCATGTTTATAGCAGCACCACCAACAATAGCCAAAGTATGGAAAGAGCCCAAATGTCTACTGATGGATGAATGGATAAAGAAGATGTGGTATATATATATACAATGGGGTATTACTCGGCAATCAAAAAGAATGAAATCTTGCCATTTGCAACTACGTGGATGGAACTGGAGGGTATTATGCTAAGTGAAATTAGTCAGAGAAAGACAAAAATCTTATGACTTCACTCCTATGAGGACTTTAAGAGACAAAACAGATGAACATAAGGGAAGGGAAACAAAAATAATATAAAAACAGGGAGGGGCAAAACAGAAGAGACTCATAAATATGGAGAACAAACTGAGGGTTACTAGAGGGGCGGTAGGAGGGGGGATGGGCTAAATGGGTAAGGGGCATTAAGGAATCTAGTCTTGAAATCATTGTTTCACTATATGCTAACTAATTTGGATGTAAATTAAAATAAATAAATAAATAAATAAATTTAAAAATAAAAAAAAGAAAGACAAAAAGATTCCCTAGTAGTTTGTATGAACATTAAAGCTTGTGAAGCCCTGCTCTAGAATAAGCATTTTAGAACCTAGAGTCCAAAATTCAAAAGGACTTCTAATTTTTAGTATGGTTGGCAAGTTACTTGGATGAAGTCTCCTATTGAAAGGAACTAAAATATGGGTAAGATATACCTTTATAAAACCACTAAAAAGCTTTTAAGACAGCAAGAAACCACCACACCCAAAATGAAGGGAACATTCATTCAGAGAGGTAAGCCTGAACTGAACAAGTTTTCACCCTGAAGTCATTTGTTAAACGCAGAAAATTAGAACCCAGGGTTTTTTTTTTTAAGTTTATTTATTTATTTTGAGAGAGAGAGAGAGACAGAGAGAGAGAAAGAGAGCATGCCTGCGGGTGTGTGGGGAGAGGCAGAGAGAGAGGGAGAGAGAGTAGGCTGCCAGCACAGAGCCTGATGTGGGATTCAATCATGCAAACCGTGGGATCGTGACCTGAGTCACCCAGGTGCCCCAGAACACAGGTTTTGACAGATTCTCAGGGTGAAAGATTCAGAATTAAAACCTGGAAGTGGAAAATCCCCTGAGTCAGAAACCCTCAAGCCTTGAACTTGGTAATGTTCCCAGATGCCTGGAAAAACAAATGGGAATCCTCTCTGAGTAAGGTGTCTTTAGCATGAGTGGCAAATTATTCTCGCAAGTAACTTTTTAAATACAATGATCAGAACATTCACGGGTAGGTAGGCTCTCAAGGAAACTAGGCTCCATGAGCAAGAACCAGACTATAAGAGAGCTAGGCTTGGTTTAAGAAAAGAAAGACAGGCTTGAAAATATCCTCAGAGAATAGAAATCCACCAAGAGTCATGGATCCAATTTGAAAAAGAACCTAAGAGAACTTGTAGAAATAAAAATAGTCAATAATTGAAATAAAAACTAAAAGGATACCCAAAGAATAAAAAAATCCCCAAAACATTAATTTGAGAAGATACATACACCCCTATGTTTTTTGCAGCATTATTTAAAATAGTCAAACTATGGAAGCAGCCCAAGTGTCCACCAATGGATGAATAGATAAAGAAGATACGGGGTGTGTGTGTGTGTGTGTGTGTGTGTGTGTGTGTATGCATAATGGAATAAAAGGATGAAATCTTTCCATTTGCAACAACATAGGTGGATCTGGAGAGTATAATACTAAGTGAAAAAAGTCAGTCAGAGAAAGACAAATAACATTTCACTCATATGTGAAATTTAAGAAACAAAACAAACAAAGAAAAAAAGAGACAAACAAAAAACAGACTCTTAGCTATAGAGAACAAACTGGTGGTTACCAGAAGGAAGGTGGGTGGGGGATGGATGAAATGGATGAAGGGGGCTGAGAGAACGCTTATCATGATGAGCAATGAGTAACGTAGAGAATTGTTGAATCACTATATTGTACGCCCAAAACTAATATAACACTGGATGTTAACTCTACCAGAATTTAAATAAGAAAAAAAAACCTAAAAGGATGGGCTCCACAGACTGCACCTAGCTGAGGAGAACATCTGTGAACTGTAAGATAGGTTATAAGAAATCTTCCAGAGCACAGCACAGAAAGACAAAAAGATGGAAAATTCAGGTTGAAAGGGCAAAGACAAAGATGGAAAAAGTCCAGCGCATGTCTAGATCTATATAATATATATAACTTGAATCCTAGAAAGAGAAGAGTAAGGTAATGTGGCAGAGGCCATATTTGAAGAGAGAATGGTGGAGAATTTTCTGGAACTAATAAAAGATACCAATCCACAAATTTTAGAATCACAATAAATCCCACGCTGAATCTACCCTGACATAAATCATTGTGAAACTTGAGAAAAACCACCAAAAGCGATCATCTGAACAGAGGGCAAAGTCACATGAGCAACAGCAGGACTGACAGCTGACTTCTCAAAGCGACAATGGGAGCCAGAAGATGATAGAATTCCATACGCTGAAAATAATTGCCGACACCATGGGGCGCCTGGGTGGCTCAGTCAGTTGAGTGTCCGACTTTGGCTCAGGTCAGGATCTTGCAGTTTGTGAGTTCGAGCCCCGCATCGGGCTCTGTGCTGACAGCTCAGAGCCTGGAGCCTGTTTCAGATTCTGTGTCTCCCTCTCTCTGCCCCTTCCGCTCTCAGGCTCTGTCTCTCTCTGTCTCTCAAAAATTAATAAACATTAAAAAAAAATTTAAAAAATTTGCCGACATTGAATCCTACATGCGAACAGAAACATCTTTCAAGAACAAAGTCAGAAGAAAGACAGTGTCACATCAAGGACAGCTAAGGGACTCTGTCACCCAAAGCCCTCTACTAAAGGAAATTCTAAAGGATGTACTTCAGGTAGAAGAAAGATAATCCCAGTTGGAGAGACTGAGGTGAAAGAAGAAATGAGGAACGAGAACAAAGAAACTGGTAAATGTATGAATAAATTTAAGTGAACATGGGCTCTACTAGGTAATGATAATGTCCCATAGGGTTTGAAAACCAGAATTAAAATAGGGGACAACTGCATATAAATTGAAAGAGATGTCAATGTGGCTAGAGGAAAGAATATTCATTGACATTGGACTGGATTAAGCTATAAGAATGCATGTTGTAATTTCAAAGGTAAACTCTGAATACATTCAAACAGAATATATAACTCCCAAATGAATAGAGGGAAAAAAAGTAGAATGCTAAAAAATAATCAGTCTAAAGGAAGGCAAGGTGTGAGAGAAAAAGAAACAAAATGGGCCAGGACAATTAGAAGGTATAAAATAAGATGTCAGATTTTAAAAACTTTTTGGTATAGGAAGTTTAAATCATACACAAAAAATGAACAGAATAGTATAATAAGCCTCATGTACCCATCACCCTAACACTTAATATGGTGGCTACATTTCTCTCTCTCATTTTTTCCCCTAGAGTGATTTTAAAACCAAATCTTTTTATTCATAAATATTTTAATATGGATCTTTATCAGATAAGGACTTAAGAAAATATAGCACCACAATACCACTCTCACAACAGTGGTATAAACAGAAATATGTCAGAAATTATGTTACACCCGTAAATGGATTAGATGGGTAAAGACACAAATTGAGAGACTGGGTAAGAAACAAAATCCTGCTTTATGCTGTGTGCATGTAAAAAATAAAGATTTAGGAATGTGGAAAGTAAATAACGGGAAGAGATACATTGCGCGAATATAAACCAGGAGAAGATGTGTACAGACCACAAAAGAAAAAGATGTTTCACAAAGTCTCTCTGGGGCAAAATTGGGCAAAGGTTCGTACATCAACAGCTTATACTCCCCAGAGGTCAGTTTCCACTGCTGATCTCACCTGAGACAGGATTAACCCTTAACTCTGCCTACGAATGAGGAACGAAGGCTTGGGAAGCTGAGGTTGGTCCAGGACCCCTGGCTGGTGAGGGGCAGAGGTTAGACTCGAGGTCAAGGTCCCAACACCAAGATGAGAAACCCTTCCACACCCCATGGTGCTTTACCAGGCCCGAGAAGGAAAAGGCGTGGGGGTTCCTGGGAGGGAGGTGGCAGGGGGAGGGGGCTGGAAATCTCCTGAGAAGGTAGACCTCTGGGCCACGGTTACAGGTAGAGCTCCAGGGTCTTTAAAGTTCTTTAATGTTTATTTATTTATTTTTTCAAGAGAGAGCAACAGTGTGAGCAGGGGAGGGGCAGAGAGAGGGAGACACAGAATCCGAAGCAGGCTCCGGGCTCTGAGCTGTGTGCACAGAACCCGACGCGGGGCTCGAACTCACCAACTGCAGGATGATGACCTGGGCGGAAGTCAGATGCTTAACCGACTGAGCCCCCCAGGTGCCCCTAGAGCTTCAGGGTCTTTAAAAGGGAAGGCAAGAGCAGGGGAGGCACCAGCTCCAGGGTCCCTTTGCAAATACAACTGGGAGAGAGAAACGGGAAGAGAGAACGGCTGTGTGCGCCCCTTGGTGCCGATGCCCTTGGAGCGCCTGTTTGGCCGGGTCTTTCCCAGCCACACGGGAGAGAGGAGTGTGACGAGGGGGAAGCTCAGACCTTGGCCACTTTCCAGGAAGAGCGTGGGTGCGTTCCGGCGGCCCCGACACCCCAGGAACACAGCAGGCTCTGAGGTGACCCCAGGACACTTCATTTCAGGAGGCTCCTACCAGCGCAGCCTCGATCTGATGTCACTCAGCTCATCCCAGCGGACGGAGAGGAATTTTTAAGAAGGAAACGTGGCCCACGGGGGATTCGGGATTTGTGATTCATCCAGACCTGTCCAGGCCCATCTGGGAGGAAAGCGATGTAGCTTCCCGGCGAATCCTGGCACCTTCCTACCAGGAGCCCGGCGGTGCCGACAGCCTCCCCGAAGGAGCCGGCCGCCCCAGCGACGGGGCCTGGCTGAACCCTCGCCTCGCTCCCACACAGACAGACAGAAACCCGGACACAAACAAACTTGGGTTTCGAACACACACACACTCGTGTGTGAGTTTCACCTCCCACCCAGTCAGGTTTTACCTACACGCGGACAGACGGACACAGGCGCCCAGAGTTGCAAACACGAACCCGAGCACACACGCTGCTATTCCCACCTTCCTGGCGTGGTCGTGGGCCACCGGCGAGGAATGACCGAGCAGGCGTGGGCTGAGGCCACCGCTAGCCAAGAACAGAGGGAAGAAGCAGGCCCTCCCGATGCGTCCAGAAAACCAGGGGCCCTAAAGCTGCAAGCTGGCGGTCTCGCTGCTCCCGGGGGGGCAGACCCACGGAATGAGCGCATTTGTTTTTTCTACAGAGCCAACTGCAGTCCTTCCCTTACACGGGAGCTGTGGTTGGTGAGTCCGGCTAGCTGCACTGCCTGTCCTTGATGTGGTGGCTAAGGGCCGTGGATGCTGTCCAACGTATGGGCTTTGGAGACAAACCGACCAGACGTGCGGCCCGCATGTCACGCTTTCCACCTTCTGGGCTCAGTCTCCCCGTCTGTAGAAGGGGCACACCGGCCTCATTCAGCTGTGAGGACTCAGTTGGAATAACACCCCCAAAGGACAGGGCCCGGGACACAGGGGTGGTCCATCACTGTTGATTTTCTCCCTTCCTGTTTCAGGCTACACTCCTCACCTGGGCCTTTAGGGCAAAGAATGGGGTCAAGGCTACAGGGCCCGCCTTTGACAATGCAGGAATGGACAGTCTTGTGACCACTATCTCCCCGCTTCCCAGCACCACCTCAGCCCCTCGGCCACACGCCCTCTGCCAAGGCCCCTCTCCTGCCATCTCCTCTATGGAACTCCCCGTTGAGTTTGAAACGGGAGGGGGCGGGGAGGCAGTTGGAGAGGCAAGCACAAGGCCGGCCACCTCTGGGGGGGACAGACGCGCTCCAGGCTCCACACGGGGGGGGGGTGGGGCGGGACTGGGGCGCAGACTCTGGTGATGTCCCCGAAGGTCACAGGGGCGTGGAGAGAATGAGTGTCATGGAACCCATGAGGCTCATGGCACGTGAGGGACGCTGGGTAGTCACTCCAGTTAGACTTTCCTTCTTTCCCTCGACCTCCTAGTCCTTCTGTAGGGGAGTCATTCCGGAGGGGGATTGCAGCCTGCAAGCTGGATTTGCTTTGTTTGCCTTGTGTCCAAATATTTCCAGTAGATTTCCAGATTTCTGGCTTCTCAAAAAATCAGAGACCCCCAAGGGGCCTGATATTGAATGTCCTCGAGGCCACAGCTTAAACACAGCAGGTCCTTTCGGATGTACGTGCTCAACCTAGTATGTCACAGTCCACACGGCTTCCTACCGTCTACATGGGGCCCCCTTCCCTCGCTCACATCGCCTGCCCTGCCCCGCTGATATTTGTGTTGCAAACCTTGTCTACATAGTCACCCATCAGGGGTGAGAAAGGACATTAGATCTGGAAGGACCCTTAAAGGTGATCTTGTCCAGTGGATTTTAAACTTGCTTTTATAATGTTTATTTATTTATTATGAGAGAGAGAAAGAGAGCGAGCGAGCAAGAGGGGGAGGGGCAGAGAGAGAGAGGGAGAGAGAGAATCCCAAGCAGGCCGTCAGCACAGAACCTGACGAGGGGCTCGACCTCACGAACCGTGAAATCGTGACCTGAGGCGAAATCAAGTCGGAAGCTTAACCGACCCAGCCACCCGGGCGCAAGGCACAGCTGGACAACAGCAGGGCTGTTCTGGTTGAAGCAGGACTTGCTACAACCCAACCCTTGTTTGGGTGAGGAAACCGAGGACCACGCTGGAGACTTGACCCTTCCCCTTTGATCCTGCTCACCGCGTGGGGGCAGGTACCAGGTGAGGCCCGGTGGGAGGACACAGGGACGATGCTGGACCCCTAAGGCGGAAGGGGAGCGGTCGGGGTGGCAGATCACACAGGAAGGGCCCCAGAAGACAGGTCTCCGCCACCTCGTGAGTTGCCCTGGGACATCCTGATGCCAAGCACGCCCGAGGATTAAGAGCCGTGCTGGGGGGACAGCCGGTCACGCAAACACTCACCGTGTCTTCTGACATCGTGGTGACACCTGACCTCATGATCTCAGTGTGACCCACCTTGAATGGGACGCGCCAGGCCCTGGGAGCAAGCGAGGAGCTAAAAGGCTGTGTCAGGAAGTTGCCATCAAAAGGGAGATTTTGTTGGACTAATGAGATTGCACGTCTTACGAAAGGGCCTCGAGGAGAGTCAAGTCCTGAGTCAGCCTTGGCATTAGAAGTGAAATTACCGTGCGCTTTTCTGTCGGGACTCATCCACGGCAGCTGGAACGATCTGGGCTTCAAATATCGAGAGCCTCCGGGGTAAATGAATCTGTGAGCTCACGGAGCAGGTAGTCAGAGGGTAGGCCCCTCATCGATGACCCCGGTCCTTCTCATCCTTCTGCTGTGCTGTCCTTGGCCCTCAGGTAAAGCTCCCTTCACGGCAAAGCTGGAATAGACCCGGTTGTCACGTTTTCCTGACAGCATCCAGGCCCTACGTCTCCCTGTGTCCTTTTTCCCCCTTTTAATCAGGGAGGAGCCTTTCCTGGAAGCCCCCAGCAGACTTCCTTTCATCCTCTGCCGGCCAGAACTGTCAGTGGCCAGGAGAGTGAGGTCACTCCCGTTGTCCTGATGCCCCGGTTCTGAGGGCTGCCCCCCTTGGCCAGAGAGTGGGTACCCGGCACAGTGTGGGTCTGCGAGGAGGGAGGAAGGATGGACTGGCTGCTGGGAAGCTTCCAGCAGGTTCCCCTACGCCAGCTGTCCACCTCCTTCCTCTCGGAAATTCCCTTCAGGTGGTGAAGCAGGAAGTCACATTTCCATGCTATCTCCTTGGGCTCTCACAAACAGCTGTAACATCCTGATCTGAGGAATGGGCATCACAAAAAAAGTAAGGCAGCAGCTCCACGGTCACCGGCTTGTAAGTGATGAGCTCGAATCAGAGCCCGGTCCTTCCTAGGTCTCCGTGGGGAGCTCTGGTCGCCACACCCCGCCTCGTCCCGCACCCCGAGACAGGGTGGCAGCGAGGGCAGGAGGCAGGGCTGGGTGGGGGGAAGGACCCTGGGTGGGTCACGGCTCTGCCACTCATCTACATGAAACTTCCCTTCTCTTGGCCTCAGTTTCCCCACCAGGACAGACAGGGATTGGACTCTAATTTTGAAGGTTCCTTCTAGCACAAACATCCTTTGACCTTCTGAAAGAGATCTGGAGCTCCAGAGAAAAGCAAAAAAGAAGCCAGCATTTCTGTGGCTTGTCAGCTCAGAGGCCCCACAACAGGCATCTGAGGGCCTTGGCTCCCCCTATTTTGGGCTCATGAGTTCATCCCGAGGCCCGTGCCAGCCCCTGTGGTTTCTCATCTTTCCATCCTGGTCTGAATGACACAATGACTAAAAATACCGGGCTCCCACAGGCCCGACACCCGGTTAACGCCCTCCCTTGAATTGGTTCATTTTTCAGTTTTAGGTGTGCCACGGGTGAGGGCCAGGGACCAGCCACACTTTACACTGCTGACTCCCAGCAACCCCACCTGCAGGGCGTGGGCAGGTGTGGGCAGGTGTGGGCAGGTGGGAGGGGCCCACGCCTGCCCTGTTGCGTCTCCCAGCCGGTGAATCTGGCACGTCGGGAGCCTCTGAGCCTCAGTTTGCCTCATCTGGAAATTGGGGATAAGTACTCCCAGGTTGAGGATAAAATGAGATCGTGTAACCCAGGCTAGGGGCTTGATCTGTATCTGTTCCTGCCTCCCCTTGACCCCTCCTCTCTGCTGGGTACCCTGGGGAGGTTTCCGGCCCGTGACGGCTCAGACCCTGTGCGCTCGATACTCCCCCTCCCCCTCGAAATCTATTCTGGGCTGTGTGAAGAAAGCCCTTCCCTAAACTGCTTCCTGAGATAGTCGCTCATGAACCCTGCGCAGCCACTGAGGGAGGCAGGGGCTCCTGCGAGGCCAGCACATCGCTCCTCCGGGGTCTGTCCGGACATCTCACCGGGCTGTCTCGTGGCAGAGACGTGCAGTAACCAGGGCACGGCCCCCCCGCCAATCCCCTTTGCTGGTTCCTTCTGTGAGGCCCGCTGGAAGCAGAGGATAAAAGGTAAACTAAACTAAAAGCTAATCATCTGCTCCATCCATAGGTGAGAGCCAGCCTCCGCCACGTGGAACCCCTTGACCTTGGGCACATGGTTTAACCTCCCAGACTCTCCCTTTTGTCTTCCACACAAAGGGAAAAATCAAAAGGCCTCCCTTATATGTCCTCAGAGGATGTGAGGATCCAAAGAGGTAAGTCTGTGAGAACATCACATATCTATACATATATATGTGCATTTATTTTGTCTTTTTATAGCCCGAAGACAGTCTTAAAAAGACTTGTGTGCCCACCCACACCAGATTGGAGATCCGATTTAGCTCAGTGTTTGGTCCATGACAGGAATTCCACAAACGTCCGAGCGTCCCCTGGGTGCCGGGCGGCGGGTGGGGTGCAAGGCAGGGCTGCCTTCGACGGGGTGGTGGCCGTCTTCTGCCGTGAAGACAGGCTGGAACCCCGCCGTAGCTCAGCACCGAGGCGGACGCTCACCTCCTGCGCTCATCACGGTCAAGGGCCGGATGGCTGGGTGTTCCGGGGCTGACCCAAGAGGCTTATGGCTTCTCATGGGTTCTGGGCCTCTGCTCCGTTGGCCGTCTGCAGGAAGCTCGTTAGGGCAACTCGGCCTCCGAAAGCGGCCTCTAGTCAAGCTGCCGGAGCCCCTCGGTGCTGCCTCACTTTCCCCGCAGGAGGCCACCGCCTGCAAAAGCAGACACGGGAGGGAGCCACGCCGGTCTCTTTCCTCCTTTGCTTTTAGTTTTAGGGACTAGGACCTACGGTGGAGTCAAATAATTCTAGAAGGCCTGTGTGCAAACACGATGGGACGCCCCTGCCCCTCTCACCCCTGCTTCCTTCCCTGAAGTAGCTGCTTTCTCTTTCCCCCTGACGATCTGGGGTGGTCTTTAGATGTCTAGACCACACACTTGCAGAGTCACTTTCTAATCGTTCAGGGTGGACACGATCTACTGACTTCCCGATATGAACTCAGAGATCGAGCACACTTTCCACCGCTACTCTCCCCAGACACGGGAACCCCCCTCCCTCCCTATGGAATTAGGATGCTATTTTGGTTAGATCAAGTAAGTCTATGATATTAAGCCATGGGAACACTTTCTACAGTAAAGAAAAAAAAATGTAGTCAATTATGAATCTTTTTCCTCCTCTACAGATTTTTGTTATCCCTGAAGTTAATCACTGTCTTGTTTCATAGTCTGACTTTCTGTGTCTTTATCACTAATTCCATTCCTGGCTTGCTGCTTGTCTAATTGTCCTCTCAAGACATTCAGAAGCATCAGGGGCTCTATCGGCTTTATCTTCCTGAAGTCCCATCTTTCTGGCTCCCTCTTACCCTCTGGACCTGTCACTCTGTGTCTGGAGCTCCACTGTCACCCGGCATCTGTCTGTACCTCATCTGGGGACCGTCCTCTGCTCCTCTTCTGTGTTGGGCCTTCTGTTTCCTGGGTATGGTGGTCTCTTGTGTCTTGGATGAGCCCTCCTTTTAGGGGAGCACATTGTCTAGAGGTTTCCAAGAAGAGTGTCATGGCAGGTCAGTATTTTGAGCCCCTGCATATCTGAAAATGTTCTTGCCCTACCTTGTCACTGGGTGAAGAGTTTCACTGTTTCCGCAATCCCAGGTCGTAAAGCGTTGCCCCTCGAATTTTGAAGCTGGTGCTCTCCTGTCTTCTGGCTTCGAGGGTCCTGGTGAGAAACCAAACTCACGTCTAGCTTTTTGAATGTGACTCGTTTCCTGTCTCTGGGAGCCTCTAGGCTCTTCTCGTGGTCTTCTGAAATGTCACGGTGGTGAGCCCTGGTGTGGTCTGAACGCACGGGTGAGAACAGACCCACACATCAAGGTCCTTTTCTCTAGAGGTCTTCTCCAGAGGGCAAAGACTTAGCTTCCAGGCTCCAGGCAGAGCGTGCGGGGGCCGCGGTCTTGGCGTTTAGAATCCACACAGTCACTTAGTCTCGCTATTTGCGGTGAGAATGCCTATCCTCAGCTGCACCTGGCGGCCTCCAATCCAAAGAGCCACTTTTGACCCTTTTCCAGGGTACAAATCTCCAGTCTTCTCCCGGGATGGAAAAGGGCAGGTGCTCATGAGTGGGGAACAGAGGGGACCGAGGGGCCCAACTTCTTTGCCTACTTTCAATGAATCCTGCTCATTCTGGCCACCCCTTTACCCCCGTTCCAGACGTTCCTGACGCTTCTAGCTCCTGAAGAGTTCAGAGGGGTCCGTCTAGTCGGCTCTCACTTTTCTTCACTGTGAGTGTGAGATATTCCTTTCTTGGGTCTGCTCAGTCAGTTACTACTCTTCGACCTGCTTTCCAGCTTCTAAAACATTGTTGTGGTCTATTCTGGGTGTGTGTGCACGTGCGCATGCATACGTGAACCTCGTGACTGTAATTCTAGTGGGGTTTTTGCGAGGGATTGAAACTAGACGTTCAATCTGCCATTTTTCCAGGAAGCCTGGTTTGAATACTATGAGCAAAGCCCAGAGGCCTCAGAGCATGGAGTTCAACACCCTCAACATAGAGTGTTTTTCTTATCACAGAGACGGTGAGAACTTTTGCAGGCTGGGGGCAAATGTTCGGAGAGAATCTGAGAAGAAAACGAGTAAGGGCTTGTTGTAGGCCCTTGAGGAAATCCAGGCAGGGGTGCAGACGGGAGTGGCAGAGACCTCCTGATAGACTGGGGACACATGTGGGGTTCTCCAGGGAGCCCCCTGCTCAGGGAGCCTCTGCTAGAAATCCAAGAAGAGCTAACACCACCTTAGGCTGAGGCCAATGAGATAAGGCCAGCCTGAGAGCCAGACGGGTGGTATGTAAGCTCCCTGGGAAAATAGATAACCCTCAGAGAGAGGGGAGAGGGGACCCCAGAATCACAGAGTCATGAAGTTGTCAGAGCTGGGAGGCCCTTAAGAAACATCTCCTTCATGGGGCGCCTGGGTGGCTCAGTCGGTTAGGCATCCGACTTTGGCTCAGGTCATGATCTCACGGTTTGTGGGTTCGAGCCCTGCATCGGGCTCTGTGCTGACAGCTCAGAGCCTGGAGCCTGCTTTGGATTCTGTGTCTCCCTTTCTCTCTGCCCCACGCCCCTCTCACTCTGTCTCTGTCTCTCAAAAATGAATAAACGTTAAAAAAAAATTTTTTTTTAATAAAAAAAAGAGAAACATCTCCTTCAATGTCTCCATTTTAGGGAAGGGGATTCTGGGGCTCAAAGAAGTAAGGGGGCTTGTCCCAGGCCAGTCAGTGAAAGACCGTGTCCCTTCTGTGATGCCTCTAAAGACAGTTGACGGAGACTAATGGTTTACTTGCCCTGGGAGTCCTGTCCTTGACCTAACCCATTCCCTCTGTCCCGATCTGCTTGTCTAGGGTTCATCAGAGCCTTTTGGATAGAGCGTATCTTTTCCACTGATTGCTCCAAGCGTACCTCAGGGCAGTCATGTGACCATGCAAGGGGCTATTTGAAGTGGACATCGGGGTTGGGGGAGAAGCTCGCCGGCCAGAGGAGAAAGAACACTCCCAACAGAGAGAGTACAAAGCTATGGCAAGGCGTGTGCAGGGACATAAGGGATTTGCTAGCTGAAAGGATGCATCCCTGCAGAACCGAGCTGGCAGAGGGCCTCCCCGGAGGAGGCGGCCGGGGCCCGAGGTGCTCCGAGGAGGTAGGCTTCTGGCAGTACCTGGGGCAGACTCAGACCTCCGGCCTCGCTGCTCCTGGCCGTCCTGCCGTGGCACCCACCGGCTGGTATTTGTGGAACAGTCTCCACTCTGTTGCCGGGGAAACGAGGCCTCCCGTCACTGGGCCTCCGACACCCACCACACCCGGCTCAGAGGCTTTGGTCAGCCCTTTCTGCCAGAGCCACACGCACACTAGTTTGTATATCCTGAGTGGGGGTGCGGCTGGGGGTGGGGGCATTGAGTGCCGCCCACCCAGGTCTCTCGGCATGGAGTCCTGGGCGGCTGGTTCCGGGGAAAATTTGGACGGTTGATGGTTAACACTCATGTGTCAGGGTCACGGAGCGCCCCCCCCCCCCACCCCCACTGTCCCCTCAGCCCGGTTTGGACTGATGCTTACCTCCTCTCGGGGACACAGACCACAGACTGCCTGCCTGGCGTGGGAAGGCCGGGTGGGAAGTAGAAATACCAGCTGACACCCAGAGCTGGGGAGCCAAGTGCCCCCAAGCCCACCCCCATGTGGCTCAGCTCACTGGACTTCCTGGGGCGACCACAGTCAAGGCCAGGGCAGCCGAAGGGGCCAGGCCTGGGAGCCCAGAGAGCTGGGTCTGAGTCCAAAGAGCTGGGTCTTTGAGGCCTTGGGCAAGTGGAGAGGCTTCTGGGTGTAAGCCCCACCGCCTGCTACCTCCTGGGCTCTGGGAGCGAGTGAAGACACGGGGTGGACGACCTCCTCCTGGTACACCCTGGGCTCCTGGAGATGGGGTGGGGGGGGGTTCTCTGGGGGATTTGGTGACCTTTCTAGGGAATCTTCTCAAGTTTGGACAGAATCAAACTGGAGCCTTTGGCCCGCCCTGCCTCCAGGGAGGATGGTGGCCGGAAAGTGAGAAGGAGAGACACAGCCCCTCTTCCTGTCGGCCGTTGTCAAGGCCAGGCCCCTGCTCTACACCCCAGCCCCAGACTTGTGCGTGGCTCGACCTTGCGCGTGGCCCTGTGTACTCCTAAACCAAATTAACCCCTCGCTGCTATGTTGGGGAAAATGTGTTAGCAGTTCATCCTAGGCCCCCACCCTGCCCCTGCGATGTGTGAATCCTGGCCAGTTCCTGCTGGCACGCCTACTGCCCCAGCCCAGCCTGAGGACCGGGGCCTCTGGGCCTGGAGCCCGGGGCTGGGGCTCCTTGGTGACCGGAGGCCCTGTGGACCCAGAGCCCAGCCTCCCAGGGTGTGCCTTCCCGAGGGCGATTGTCTTCAAGCAGGTTCAGGACCCCAATGTCCCCCACCCAATGGCTCTCAACCCTTCCCTGCGCCCCGGGAGCCCCCTTCCTTCTCCACCCTCCTCCAACTGACAGAGGCATACAGACTCCTGAGGGAACGAGGGACAGGCTCGTAACACAGCCCCCTGCCGCACGTCTCAGAGGAACCTGGCCCTTGTGCCCTGGCTCTGTGGATGGGGAGGTGGGTGGTACAGGGAGGAAAACCCTTATTTCCATCCCCAGAAATCTAAAGCGTCTGTGATAACACCCCACATGGGATTTAGAGACTTAGAATACCGCCGTTTCCACATTCTAGCCCTTTGATGTAACTTCGACCCCAGAGAACACACCAAATACAAGCATGTCAGGCAGTCGCTCGTCCCTTGCACGCATTCATTTATTCCCCAAACCCTTGCTGGTGCCTGTCAGAGGCCAGGCCTGGAGGAAACGGAAAGTGGGATGCATCCCGGCCCGCAAGGAGCTCCCGGTCTGGAAGGGGGATGCGTGAGTCCTCGGGTGCAGCGGCCAGGTCCTTCCCCCAGGAGGTACTCTGCTGCTGAGTGGGGCAGGAAGGGGTGAGGGGGGAGCGGGGAGAGGGGTGTGCCACAGAGGGGACAGAAGTAGAGGAGGCTGATCAGCGCGGAGCCCTCACAGGGGGTTCGTCTGGTGGTGTAGACAGAGTCAGCGAAGGAGAGGGGCTCTGGGTCTGCGGGGACAGATCCCTCGCTGGTCTCCCCTTTCCTGGGTAATGAATCCCAAGTCCTTTATCTGTTCTTCTGTTATTCAGTAGCCGCCGGCTGAGCCTATTCTCCGTGGCCAGGGCACAAACGAGGCTGGGCGGGGGACCCAGAAGAAAACAGCTGCTGTGCGGTGCGGTGCGGCGAGGGCTGGAACACAGGGACGCACAGCCACCAACTGACCACAGGACAGGAAGGGTGGCAGAGATGGGGACATTTGCGCGGGGCCTGGAGTAACGAGCAGGAGTTCACCAGACAGGTGAGAGGCAGAGGAGAGAACAGAGTGATCAGAGCCGGAAAAGCGAGGGGCGCTGTTGGGACGACAGGCAGGTGTCGGCTGAGGCTCCAGGTCAGGGGTGCGTAGGGACAGGCAGCCCAGCACTGGGGCTGTCACCGGGGCCCCCCTGCAGGAAGTCAGTGGGGCACTTGGGCAGGAGGGGACCAGGATGAGGCTCGCTGTCTGTGACTTCAAGTCAGACCATGGATCTCCTCCAACCGACTCTGAGTTCTGTTTTGTTTCTAACTATATTCCCGATGGACAAAAACACGAATAATAGCAACAAATCCTTACCAAGCACTTGTTCTGTATCGGGCCTTCGTCTCGGAGCCTCACCGGCATTAATTCTTTCATCCACACAAAAATGCCGGTGGCGTTCCTTAATTATTCCCACTTTACAGCCAGGAGGTGGGGGCAGTTGGTCTGCACAGCTGCTAAGTGGCCGGCCTGGGGCAGGAGGCAGGCAAGGCTCAAGACGTTTGTCGCGCTGGATGAAAGCAGACGAGACCCAAGACTGGCTCTGGCTGCAGCGTGGAAGCTGATTAGGTGAGGCCACAGGCGGGGTGACCAGGAGGCTGCTGCCGCTGCCCAGGCTCGCAGGGCGACCCCCCCCCCCCCCGCCACCCAACAGTGCCCAGGATGGCTCAGGTCATCAGTGACCGTCTTTGTGGAAACTTTTTCATTGTGGCGATTTTTTCTAGTTTACATTCCCCTGACTGTATCAGACCTTTCCTGCTTTCAAAATTGAGCCCTCCTTCATTTGTCACACATTTACTAAACGCCTGCTTTGTGCCAGGCGCTGTGCTGGCTCTGGGGACGCCCAGATGAGACGGGATTCCTCCTCTTGCGGAGCTCGCGGTTCAGTGGGGGTGTTAAGCACTCCCAACATCAAGGCAGTGGTAACCCCACACCTGCGGGGACACCTATGCTGTCACCATCTGGGGACCAAACTCCCTGTCCCATGGCCCCCTTATCCGTGAAACGGGGAATAAAAATCCTGCCTTGGAGGATCCCTGAGGACGAAGGGTGCTCGCACACTCCCTGTGCTCCCTTGGTGCTCACTGAACGGTAGTGTCTCTCCCTTCTCCTTGTTTCTTGCCAGAGCGGAAGCAAACTTTTCTCGAAGACTGGGCATCCTGGAGCAACCCCCCATCCTGGCGGATGTGCAGGAGGACAGTGAGCCTCACCCTGCCTGGGGCACAGAAGAGGAAGCCGCCGGGAACACAGGCCGGGGTAGCAGGCGAGCTGGGGCTGGCTGTGCGGTTCCCAGAACCTTGCGAGAAGGCCTTGGCCCTGGCCGTCCTTCAGCTGGTGGGTTGCATCCTGCAAGGACACGTCTCCTTTAGAGAGGGCATTGGAGGAGGGCTGTAGGAGCACCACAGTGCCCCTGCCCTGCTTGGGCGCTCATCATGGACTGCCCCCCCCATCTCAGGCTGGCAGTTCCCCTGAATCTTCCCTCAGCCTTGGGGTGAGTTTTTTCTTGCTCCCGAGGGTCTCCCTTTCTCTCCAGCCCCCTTGGGTCCGGCTCTGTGGTTCCAGTGCCAGTGTCCGTGGAACTGGGCCCTCAGGGGCCTCACCAGTGCCCAGGTCGCTCTGAACCCCCATAGGCCTTCCACCCAAGGACTGGAGACAGGGCAGGGCACCACACTTGCTTGGTTGGGCTGCATGCTGTGTCCATGTTGCAGATGGCACCCAGAAGTTAAGCAGAGATACTTACGGGTTCCAAAGCATTTCCAGGGGACTGGAAAGATGATTACGATGCCACGTTTAAAGGTAAAAATGGGAGGGGCGCCTGGGTGGCTCAGTCGGTTAAGCTTCCGACTTCGGCTCAGGTCACGATCTCATAGTTTGTGACTTAGAGCTCTGCATCGGGCTCTGTGCTGACACTGCAGAGCCTGCTTGGGGTTCTCTCTCTCTTCCACTCTCTCTGCCCCTCCTGTGAGCTCTCTCTCTCTCTCAGAATAAATAAATAAACTTAAAAAAAAAAAAAAAGAGGCAGAGACTGGGGCTTAGCAAGGTTAACTGACTGGCCCAAGGTCACACAGAGGTGGAGCTGTGACCATACTAGGGGTCTTTTGACCCTTAGTTCATTGCCATCTTATGATTTCTCAGCTGCTCGGATCCTGATGGACCCAAAGTCACTCAGTGTTCGTGCTGGGTTCAGAGACCGTGTTCCCGAAAGGGGTGCAGACCATGGTGGGTCCAGGCTTGTGGGACTTGAAGTGGATATAATTTGGAGGCCCTTAATGAGGACAAGAACAAAATAGGGCATGAAAGTAACATTCAGAGTTACAAAATTTTAAATTTTTTTTTCAACGTTTTTTAAATTTATTTTTGGGACAGAGAGAAACAGAGCATGAACGGGGGAGGGGCAGAGAGAGAGGGAGACACAGAATCGGAAACAGGCTCCGGGCTCTGAGCCATCAGCCCAGAGCCCGACGCGGGGCTCGAACTCACGGACCGCGAGATCGTGACCTGAGCTGAAGTCGGACGCTTAACCGACTGCGCCACCCAGGTGCCCCTAGAGTTACAAAATTTTAAAAGCAGGTAAATATCGCAAACAACACAAAATCCAGAAAAGTAACATATTTTTATTAATTACTTGCCTGACACACTTCCATAATACTTTCCCCCCAACATTTTTAAGCCACGTGCTCTTTGAATGCCTCTTTACATGACAATGGTTTCGTATTTTCTGTATAGATGATGATTAGTAATCGGTTTGCATTACGCACGTGACTTCAAAGTTATACTATAACTAGTATACTATAAATAGGACCACTACAGATCTGTGCCCTATAAAGACAGAAATCTGGATAAATTCGGGGCACCTGGGTGGCTCAGTGGGTTCAATATCAGACCTTGGCTCAGGTCACAATCTCGCGGTCCATGAGTTCGAGCCCCACATCGGGCTCTGTGCCGACCGCTCGGAGCCTGGAGCCTGCTTTGGATTCTGTGTCTCCCTCTCTCTCTCTCTGCTCCTCCCTGGCTCGCGCTGTGTCTCTCTCTCTCTTTCTCTTTCTCTCTCTCTCTCAAAAAATAAATAGGCATTAAAAAAAATTAAAAAAAGAAAGAAATTTGGATAATCCAGTCATACTGGATTAAGGGCCTGCCTACTCCTGTGTGACCTTATCTTAACTTAGCTAATTATATCTACAAAGACCCTATTTCCAAATTAGGTCATATTCTGAGGTTCTAGGAAGGACATGCATTTGGGGGCGGTGGGAGGGGGCACTGGGATGCTTAATTCCCAGCTGGTTAGCAAAACATTATTTCTGGGTGTGTCTATGAGGGTGGTTCTGGGAAAGGTTAGCATTTGAATCAACAGTCTGAGCAAAGAAGACGCTTTATCCAGTGCGGATGGACGGCACCCAATCCGCTGAGGGTTTAAATAGAAGCAAAGGCAGAGGAAGGGTGAATTCACTCTCTTTTTGCTGGAGCTGGGACATCCTTCTTCTCCTGCCCATACGCTGGCGTGGCCAGTTCTCTCTGGCTTTCAGCTGCCCACCAGGACTTAGCCTATCACTTCCCCGTTCTCAGGCCTTTGGCCGCGGATTGAATTACTCCACCAGCTTTCTGGGGGTTCCAGCTTGCAGATGACAGATTGTGAGACTTCTCAGGCTCCAAAACTGCATGAGCTAATTCCCATAATAAATCTCCTCTTCTAGAATATCCGTATATAGCCTATATATCTTGACTAACGCAGATACTCTGCAACCCAGTACACGGGGTAAGCCAGAGTGGAACGAGACAGTGGCCTTAGCCCACTGGGCGAAACAGCTTACTTTTGCAGATCTTACAAGCACACTTGACCTTGTGAACGCATTGCTTGCAGGTGCCGGGGCCTTGGAGGCACCTGTGCAGGGAGGAAGGGACTGTGAAGCGGGAGCTTCCTTCAGGTATAGGAGAGGGGAAACAAGGGGTGGGGTGGGGAGATGAGAGGCTGTCTCCAGAAGCTGGTGGGATTTGGGGTGGTGGGAGCCCCGGGGGCTTGCTCACAGGAGCAGGATAGGAAGAGCATGTGGGGCTGCAGAGGGTGGCTGTCTGGCCCCCTCTGCGAGGAATTACTCCTTATTACTCAGGAGGCTGTGAACCAGAGTCCCAGTGATGGTGCGATAACGGGAGGCCCAGGCCTGCGCTCCCCACTTTCCTTTCCCTGCCAGCCTATTCTCCTGGGATTTCAGAAAAACCAGCGGCCTCCACCTTGACTCTTTGCACACTCTTCACCCGATGGCAAGAACGGCAATAAAAATGATAGCTGTTTATCGAGCTCTTCATTCAATAAATATGTGCTGAGCACCTGCTGGGTGCCAGGAACGTTTCTAGCTGAGATACAGCAGAGAGAAACAGAGGAACAGATCACGGCTCTCGTGGGGCTAAGACTCCCGGGGAAGAGAACTGAGGAGTTAATAAGGTACCTGTGTGTCGGACGGTGATCGGCGCAAGGGGGGAAAGGGAAACTGGAGTGAGAAAGTGGGGGTAAGGAGTGTGTGTGGGGTTTAATTTAAATAGGCCTTACTGAGAAAAGGGTATTTATTCGCTCAAAGACCAAAGGCAGGAGGGAACTGAGCATTCCGGCCAACAGGCCAGGCGGAGGCCGGCGAGTAACAGATCGGGGGAGACGTGGCAGGGCCTGGGGACACAGCACCCTTGGAGTCACCATTGCAGGCGCTGGGCTGGAGGGTGATGTGATGTGACATCTGCGTTACAGGTTGGCTCGGGCCCGTCTGGTGGAAACGGCCCGGGCAGGGAGTTGAGGGCAGAAGCGGGGAGACTGGTGGAGGTATAATCCGGGCAAGAGCAGAGGGCCAGGTACACGTCGAAGGTGCGGCCGACAAGGTACGCTGAGGAACGCGAGGGAGACAAGCTGGGGAGGTGCTAGACGCTCGCAGACGTCCCCTGATAAGCCTGCCAATCCCTGTCTGACAGATGAGGCCCAGACTCACAGCAGGGAGGCTGCTTGTCACGGGCCCCACGGCCGGGCTTGTGTGCTGACCTCTGCCCGAGTCCAATGCCAAGTGCACCTCAGCAGCCCCTCCGGCTTTTGCGTTTTAGACGGTATGAAATTAAAAAGACCGCCGGTACGTAACAAATACACCTGTCATACCACACATAAAACGTACATACCTCAACCCACACATTCCACACATCACACACACACACACACACACACACACACACACACACCCCACATACCTCACGCACCACACATGTCCACAAAGTCTGATTGTCTTGCAGGTGAACCCAGCACTGGATCTCACAGCCCTCTGAGTCAGCTTCCAGAAGCCATGGCTTTGCATCCAGATAAAACCTGTTTCAAATCTTGGCTCGTCACCTTCCGCTCGTACGACGTTGGGCAAGTCATCAAATCTCGCCGTTCCAGTTTGCTGTATACAGTGGCCACAGCCATTTCGGGGCTGCGGCGAGGATTGACAATAAGAGGCTGCTCTTGGGCCAGCGCTGGGTTACAGCTTGCCTCCGTTTCCCCGCTTGGGCCCTGAGGACAAGGGGGCTGTTCGGAAAGTGCTCTGAGACCCTGGGGCAGAGAGCAAGCAAGGCCGCAAATCTGTCCTCAAACTGTCCAGGAGCTCTGTCTCCCTAGGACACAAAGGCTTGTTCCGGGCCACAGAGGGCCCCTCAGGCCGTGACCCTGTCACCGCAGCACTGACCCGAACCAGGGGCACCATCAGACCCCGAGCCTCTGGCCTCCCTGACACGACAGCCCCCCAGAGTGGCCGAGAGGGGCCAGGGCAACCCTTTGCCTTGGATTTGGCTGTGATTTATTATCCCTTGGAGATGACTCATCCTGCTGGGAAAGGAGATTAATTGGAGATACACATGTTTAGAGGGCAAATCGTTTCATATACAAACATTCTAGCCGAAAAGCAGTTGTAAACACCAGTTGGAACATCCATTCTCCTCTCCGTCACGCAGCCTCTATCTTAGCTAACCAAACTGGCCCAGGGGTCTCCAGAAATCTCTTCTGACACCTCAGGCGGGGTTTCCCAAGCATCTAGTGGAGCCGCTCCTGAGCAAACTGCCTCCCTTTATACAACAGTTCAACAGAAAATCTCATGGAGGATGGCTGGCGCACGCGCGCACACACACACACACACACACACACGCACACACACACTGAAGATGCAGAATATGCTTTACTCAAAAGACCGAATATGTGCTTATCTCCATGCAAGTGCATGCCCTATGGGAGAAAGAACATTGGACTTAATATAAGACTATCTGATTTCATGGGAATGCAAGCTGGTGCAGCCACTCTGGAAAACAGTATGGAGGTTCTTCAAAAAATTAAAAGTAGAACTCCCCTACGACCCAGCAATTGCACTACTGGGCATTTACCCACGGGATACAGGTGTGCTGTTTTGAAGGGACACATGCACCCCCGTGTTTATAGCAGCACGATCAACAATAGCCAAAGTATGGAAGAGCCCAAATGTCCCTTGATGGACGAATGGATAAAGAAGATGTGGTATATATATGCAATGGAGTATGACTCAGCAATCAAAAAGAAGGAAATGTAGCCATTTGCAACTACATGGATGGAACTGGAGGGTGTTGTGCTAAGTGAAATTAGTCAGAGAAAGACAAATATCATATGACTTCACTCATATGAGGACTTTAAGAGACAAAACAGATGAACATAAGGGAAGGGAAACAAAAATAATATAAAAACAGGGAGGGGGACAAAACCAGAAGAGACTCCTAAATATGGAGAACAAACTGAGGGTTACAGGAGGGGTCGTGGGCGGGGGGATGGGCTAAATGGGTCAGGGGCATTAAGGAATCTACTCCTGAAATCATTGTTGTGCAATATGCTAACTAATTTGGATGTAAATTAAAAAAAAATAAAACAAGTTAAAAAAATGAACAAACATTAAAAAATAAATAAAAAATAAAATCACACACACGCAAAAGAATATCTGATTTCAGATCTTGTCTCTGCCATGACATTTAACGTCTCTGACAAGCCGGTAAACTCTCAGAGCCTCACCGATCCAGTGGGGATGGGAGGGTTGTTGTAAGTGGTGAACGGACGAGACCCTGTATGTGGGGACCTGGCCCCGATTAGCTGTAAGTCAGTGACTGGAATGTTTGTCTCTCCTTTGAGAAATTTACCTGCTATTGGTCTTTTGGTTTGGGAATATAGTTTTTGAAAGTGTGGATCTAAATGTGTACTTCATGCACCTACGCGTGTAGGTATTCATTCAGTAAACATTTATGTCACCTGCTCCAAGCCAGGCACAACCTGGAGGCTGGGAAGCAGGAAAGGGACGGTCCTACCTTTGGGGGCTTGAGGTCTAGCAGGGGGTAAGATGAGGAAAGTCCCTGCTGCCCCGCCCACCCTGCTCCTCGGTACAATCGACCTGAAATGCAAATCTGACCCCGCCCCCCTGCTTTCTATTCCGTGCGGCTCCCTAATGCCTCACGGTGAAGCCCTTTCTGACCTCAGGCCCTTGGCCGTCTGACTCCCCTGCCCCCTCTAGACCACACCTTACCTCTAGTTCCTCTTTGCCCCACACCCTCCGTGTCTTCACACCCTGTTCCCTTGGTCCCTCCCGCCCTGTGTGTCCCTGTCCCTTGGACCCCTCACGAGGCACTGCTCTCTGGTGTTTGTTGCCAGACCCTTGTCTTGCCCGGGGGATGGGGGTGGGGTGGGGGGAGGCCCTTCAGGGCAGGGCTGTATTTTGCTCAGCCCGATTCCCTGGGACAAAGTCCAGGGACAAGCGCAGGGACTTAACAAATGCAGCTGAAGTGAATATTTAAGAAACAGGCTTCTTACTTTAAAGGTCCCTTATTAGCAGTTTGGGAAAGAGAAACGATCCGGCAGAAACATGTGACCCTCCTGCTTGGCCTGGGGCAGGAGGCAGCACTTAGGAGGCCAGGCTGCTGCCCAAGACCACAGAGCCACGGAGCCCAGAGCCACAGAGCACATGGAGCTATGGCCATAGGGACGTGGCCACCAGGCTGCCCAGAGCTCCTGCCTGCTGAACCAGAGGAACCCTGCCTGGCTTCCCCTGCTGCCTCTTCCCTGTCTCCCGGCTTCCATTTCCAGGTCTGTTTTGTGCACCTTGCCGCGTGGGCCCTTTCGTGGCCCGGCGTCTCGATCACTTCAGAAAGAGGGGGGAGATAGGTTCTTGAAAGTGCCTACCGACATTCCCAGAGGCCTGCAGAGAACATGTGCAGCAACGGTCAGTATTGTCGGAAACTTACTTTCTTTTTTTTTTTTTAATGTTTATTTACTTTTGAAGGAGAGAGAGAGACAGAGCGCGAGTGGGGGAGGGGCAGAGAGAGAGGGAGACACAGAATCTGAAGCAGCTCCGGGCTCCGAGCTGTCAGCACAGAGCTCGACGCGGGGCTCGAACCCACGACCCGTGAGATCATGACCTGAGCTGAAGTCGGACCCTCCACCGACTGAGCCTCCCGGGCGCCCTGAACCTTTCTAATGCGCGACTCCGCTCACGTCTGTCCACTGCCTGGAAGTCTTTAGTAAATAATTACACCACCATCATCACCGGCAGCAGTAAAAGCGGTCAGCTCCTGGAATCTCCCTGCGTTCGAGGCGCAGGGACAAGCTCCTTACAGATAGGATCTCGTCCTCACGCCCACCCTGAGTGAGAGTCCTTATCCCCATTTTATAGTTGGGGAAATGGGGATTTAAGGATTAAGCAGCTTTGCCCAAAGTGGCTTCAGGGGCCACCCATGTGCGCCTCTCAGATCTCTGAGGCAGGGAGCTTCGTGCCTGAGCCCAGCGGCCGCCCTGACACCCACGTCCCGTCCTCGTCCTCGAGGCCACACTTTCCAAGGGCAGCCCCCTGCCAGCAGCTGAGCACGAGGCGGGGGTGGGGGGGCATAGAGCCCAGCAGGAGCTGCAGGTCTCTGCTGCGCCCTTTGGCTCAGAATCAGGACCGCCAGTGCACTGGAGATGTTTCTACTCTCCCACCAGGACCTCCCTCCCCTCTCTGTCTCCTCCCCACTCAGACCTGCCTCGCAGTCTGAGAGCTCTCCCAGCCTCCCCTTCCATTCTTCACCGGCATTGCCCGGAGACATCTCTAGCGTGGCTAATCGTGCATGGTGTCTGCTTTTTGGAGGACCAGAAGGAACGCACACAGCTAAAAAACGGTGAACCCCAATATCCCTTCTATCCTTCCACACTGACGGGCTGACTTCCAGAATGGGCTGCATTTCCCAGCCTCTCTTGTAGCCTCAGGCTAGGATCTGCATGCCGTGGCCTGAGGGATGTCTGCTTTGTGTCCTTATTAAAGGGATGTCTGTCATGGACCCTGTGAAGCAGGTGACAGAAGAGCGTGGACCCCCGATGGCTTTGCAGAGCACAGCATCACGCCTGCGGGGACTTCCACGTGGCAGGGGGTGGCGGGGGGGGGGTGGACTTGCTTCTTATTTAAATCACTCTTACTCTGAGCTCTGTTGCACTTGGAACAGTGTATCAGTGGATCGCGGAATCCAATCTCCCAGCCAATACAGACGTGAATCTCAGCTTCGTTGGCAAAACTCTGGATTTTAAAGGGCCTCTAAAGCCACATCATTGCGACAGGCTTCCCAGCATGGAGGGAAGGAGAGGAAGAAAGGAGTGGAGGAGCAGGGAGCTGGTCAAGAGCCAAAGTGAATGGGCGGAGCGCTGTCTGCTGTGGTCTGAGAGGCAGGCGAGAGCCCGGACGGGGGCAGAAAAGTGCCCGGTGTGACTTGTGTAACAATAAGATGACAAGATCTCAGGACAAATTCAGCTCCAAAGCAGAGGAGACGCTTTTCCGACTCACAGGGGAAAGCCCTCCAGCTGGTGCTGTGAGCCTCTTCCGCCCATGACCTTGAAGGTCCAGGGAAAGGGTTGGGTGGTTTGGGCTGGGCATCACCACCCCCGCGGCAGCCCCCGCCCACCCCCCCCCCACCCCGCCCCGAGCACTGTGGGAAGAGAGAGGATTCTTCGCGGATGCCAGCCCCATGTGAGCATTCTGGGGGTCAGCTCTTCCTCCCCCTTGTGCTGGGTGTGCCCAGAGTTAGGGCTCAGTCTCGTTTGACCTGCCGGCCCTGCTCGAGTGACCAGGAGGACAGGCTAAAACCAGCTTCCCAGCCTGGCTCTCAAGGCTCTTCAGGACACGGGCGTCCCACTTTCCCACAAGGTCTGATGGACTTCTCACCACCACCCCCCCAAACCCTGCCGCCACGACTGTGCTGTTCCCTCCAGACTTTCCCTCCACCTGCCCGGGTCCAGTGTCCCGTCCGTGAGGCTGAGCCCCCCGCCGGCGGTGGCCTCCTCTGTGCCTCCCTCGGGGTCGCTGCTGGGATCCGCTCCCAGGTGTCCTCCAACCAGCCTTCTGAAGAGCAGGAATCTCTCACCATTTTCCTTCTTTCCAACCCAGCGCCTGCAAAAGGCTTGGCACGGTGGAAGGTTCAAGAACTTTTTGGTGGACGAAAGAAGACTCGGCCACTTGTCAACCAACACACGGTGATGGAAAGTGCAGTAGTTGTTCCACGTGTTCATGCAGAAAATGACAGGAGGTCATCCAGGGACACTGTGACAGAGGCGAGTACTGTCCCTGTAGAGGGGGGCCGTGGGGGTGAGTATCGACGGAGGGCCTCTGGGGAGTGGGGTGCCGGGGATGTGGCCACGCAGCTCAAGAGCAGGCAATTCCCCTCCCTGCCGATGACAACGTCTGTCATGACCACACCGAGCCTGATGCAGGGACACGTGTCATCGATCCCTTATTCCCATGTGGGTCTTTTAGTTTAGCGAACGCTGCAGTGATAACACAGCTGGGGAAACTGAGACCCCAGAGCTGAAGAACTGCAATCACTCGGGTTCTCAACGCAGACTTTCTGACTTCCTGCTCTGCACACGGGCCATGAGCCTCTGTGGGCTTGTGGAGAATAATCTGGATGCAGGAGTCAGAATATCTGGGTCTGCGTGTGGTTTCCACCCCTTTGTGACCCTTGTGCGATACATTCCCTACCTGGAGCCTCGGTACTCACATAAAAATGGGGATAAATTGTTTCCTTCCAGGTCGCTAACAGTCGGTTAAGCGCCTGACTCTTGGTCTTGGCTCAGGTCATGAGCTCACGGTTCGTGAGTTCGAGCCCCATACCGGGCTCTCTGCTGTCAGGGCAGAGCCCTCTTCGGGTCCCCGTCTCCTCTCTCTCTGTCCCCTCCCCACTTGCACATGCCCTTTCTCTCTCTCAAAAATAAACATTAAAAAAGAAAGAAAGAAAGAATATGTATGAAAAGCTTTCATAAGTCATCGGGACTTCCTTCAAACACAGATTTTGTTGTGTATTTTTATCTGAGTGTTGCAAATTAAGTGAAAGACCAGGGAACATAAAGTGTGCAACCAGTAAATTTATGATTTGAAAAGAAGAAGTAATTGGGGAAAAGCTTACAGGTAAGACAAATATCACCATATGATTAAATCTAATAACCAGCCTGCGTGGTAGAGTGAGTTTTGTCTCATTTCATATTTGCCTTTTAGAATATTTATTTAGGGGCGCCGGGGTGGCTCAGTCGGTGAAGTATCTGACTCTTGGTTTCGGCTCAGGTCGTGATCTCACGAGCCCCGTGCTGTTGGGAATGGGACATTCTCTCTGGTTCCCTAGAGAATGGAGCTTCTAGATGCTTCTCTGCCAGGCATGGAGTAAATGTGAGTGAGGGGCCTTTGGCACTTCTCTGGCACCGCATTTAAACCAGGCTCATCGGAACCCATCGGACATGGTCCCATTGGAAGAGCTCGGCATGTCCTGAAACAGCCTACCCTCCCACAATTCAGAGCTACCCCCGAGGCCTCGGGAGCTGTATAGTCTGGTACGTGTGACCTTGTGGGGCCCTAGGTCCTCTGTGGGGCTGAGCTCTGGATGAGAATTTTTGGCTTGCCCTGCCTGTGGGCATCACCAGCTGGGAGGCCACCAGAGGACAAACCCACTTGTCTCAGTCCTAGTTTCTCCAGTTTCTTTTTTTTTTTTAATGTTTATTTATTTTTAAGAGAGAGAACGTGTGAGCAGGGGAGGGGCAGAGAGAGACAGGGACGAGATTGGAAGTGGGCCCCATGCTGACAGCAGAGAGCCCGACATGGGGCTTGAACTCATGAACCACGAGCTCACGACCTGAGCCGAAGTTGGATGCCTCACCAACCGAGCCGCCCCAGTTTCTCCAGTTCCAAACGGGGGCCCTGTTTTCTACCTTGTGGAGGCCTTGAATGGCACCCAAGGAACTTTGGTTTATTCCAATGGAGGAAAACTCCACGGCTGATTTTGCCAAGCAGAATTCCAAGGGATTCATTCCACCCCCCGGGTTCACTGGGGCCTCAGCCACAGTGGGCAAAGCAGAGCTTGAAGGACTTCTGTGGACAGCATGCTCCCAGCTCAGAGGGGGGACAGAGGGGAGACGCATGACATCTGACTCTTCTCTGGCCCTGGACCTCAGGGCTCATCTCAGCCTCCCGTACACGAGGGGTTTCTTGACTTGGGAATCCAACTGTAGCCAGAGAAGAAGTGAGGCCTGTACCCGCGTAGTTAGCAGAGGCCTCGCTGAGCCCTGCGGATTTGGGAGAGGGAAAATTCTCTCGAGAAGGTTTTGTTCCTGATTTTTTGGGGGATTAGGAGCCTCTTCTGAAAGACAAGAGACTTTCTCACCAAACCCTCCGTGGGCTCCCAAGTGTTGTGTCTCTTACACGGTCGCACTGCCATGAGAGTTCTATTATTATTATTATTTTTCTTGAGAGAAACAAAGGCAGTGTGAATGGGGGAGGAGCAGAGAGAGAGAGGAGAAAGAGAGAATCCCAAGCAGGTTCCACGCTGTCAGCACAGAGCCCGACGTGGGGCTTGAGCTCATGAAACCTTGAGATCATGACCTGAGCCGAAACCAAAATGGGACACTTAACTGACTGAGCCACCCAGGCGCCCCCATTTTTTTAATCAATGATACAGAAGATGGGCTTTATTGCATTCTGTGGGTCTAACACCTTGAGGCTTGGGGAGGTAGATGACCGGCCCCTGGTCGCAGCTCGCTCGTGGTGGACCAGAGTTCCGGTCCTGCCTTCTAAGCCGGTGGCTTTTCCGCTGCCTGCGTGTGCCCATGATGATATTTTTAAGCAAGGGCTTTAAGCCCTGGGTGAAAAGATGGCTTTTCTACCTCCTGGTTGTGTGAGCAGGAGCATTTCTTATTAATAATAAATGTAGGCTGTCTGGTGAAATTTGAGTTTCAGATAAACAACATAGAGGTTTTTTAGTACCGGCGTGTCCCAGGCAATGTCTGCTAACTCAGGGCTGAAATCCTGAAATGCTGATGTCAGCCTCATTCCGTGAACCGGCCGCTCTCCCTCTCAGGCAAGGTGCGCACATCCCGTCCCCTCTCTCCTGCATCAACCGTCCCTCTAGTGGGTTGTTCCCAGCAGCACGGACACGTGCTGTCCTTTCTTGGATCTGCACTTGAGAGCCCAGCCCGGCCCCTTCCCTGGACTCCAGGCTCATTTCCACGGTGTCCTTAATGGCCACACTTGGATATCTCCGAGGCAACTGAACCTGACCATCCAGAGCCACGCTGCTGATGTAATCCGTGCAGTTTCCTCCCCAGGAGTCCCCTCGGCCCCTCCACCCTCGCCCCCTGCCTCCCTTCCCTCCGAGGCGCTGGCGGCCCTCCCGTTCCCGGGCACAGAGTCTCGCAAGCCTCGGTCTTGCGCTGGCCTCGCCTCCCTGAACCCATCTTCTGCAGAAAGCTCAGGGCTGCTCTCTCCCCTCGTGGACTCACATGCCATCTCCGCGGGGAGGCTTTCCCGGCAACCTCGACGGCTGAATCTATGCAGAGCCTAGGCCCAGCCGTTCCCCTTCTGGACGCAAGCTCGATGGGTGTGTGTTCACGCGTTCATCTGTGCGCCGAAAGACGCTCCAAGAATGTTATAGCAGCGGCATTCCTGATTTACCTTTGAGTCACTCCAGCGCCTCGCTCTGAATCTTACCCAGGGTCCCACGGAGGGCCCAGGCCCTGCGAGGAGAAGGGCCCAGCCCTGCCTCCTGGCCTTTCCTCTCCGCTCCCGCCAGAGCCGAGTGTGCTTTCTCATCCGTCCAGGAAGGCGTACGGCTAAGCCAAGGGCCAGGCTCTGAACCCAGCTCTGAAGCTTGAATCCCAGCTCCTTCTCTTACCTGCTGTGTGATCTTGGGTAAGCTGCTAACCGTCTCTGTGCTTGTTTCCTTATCTACAAAATGGGGATCGTGACCTCACTCCCCTCATGGGACTTTATGAGGATTAGCTGAGTTCACGCCTGGACATGTGTAGGACAGCGCCTGCTACAAGAAAGACGGAAGTCTTCCCCAAATCACAAAGGCTAAGATTAATCGAGTGCTTACCATGTGCTCAGTGCTTTACCGCTGTTACTTCCCTCCAGGCTTTCAACGCCCTCGAGGTAGCTAGAGATGTCTCTTTGTGGTACCATGGGGGAAACTGAGGCACGGAGGGGGGCAGGTGAGCTCTCTAAGGGCCCACAGTGGGTCCTCAGCAGGGTTTGCCTTCTGTTATTGGTCTCCTCTGTGTATGGAGAGATCCTTAATGCCCGGTTTCCTCTTCAAGAAATGCAGCAAAGTCAGGGAAATCTGCTTAAATTACTTTTTGTGCAAGACCCCAGCGTGGGAGACCCAGACTAAGTCCTCTAGAACTCATGGGGAAGAACAACTGGAATTCTTACTCAAGCCTGTTCTGGAAGCCACAGAATATGTGGTCCACCAAGCCTCTCAGGCCTAGGTTTCCAGGAAAACTGAGCTGGGATTTCATGAGCTCAGGTCTCTTGTTGGATCTGCTTAGTAGTGGGTGACTGGGTCTCATAGACTCACGTAAGTTGAAATCGGCACCCAGTCTTCCCCCTTTTCCACTTTGCAGATGGGACAAGCTGATGCCCAGAGAGGGAGGGTGATTTTCCCAAGGCCACACAGCAAGACAGTGGAACTGAAGCCTCCTGACTCCCAGGTGGGCTGGCTCACCTGCTCCTGGAAGGCGTAGCCCTTGGAGGGCATTCCGTCTTGGAGTTCTCTACCTTGACTGTCCTTTGGAATCACCCGCGGGTACCCATGTGTGGGCGCCATCCCGGACCAGATAAATCAGAATTTCTGGGGGTGAAGCCTGGGCACTGATATTCTTTTAAAACTCCCTAAGTGACTCTAAAATGCATGAATGGTTGAGAACCACTGCTCCAGCCCAAGAGATGGGAGCGAGCCTCAGAGATTGGAAATACCTGGGCCATCACGACACAGGTATTAAGACCAGAGTGGATCTCCCGCCGGCTCTTCAGATCCATTCAGTGCTCTTTCTAATCCGATATATGGCCACACCCCACCCCCAGCCCCCAGACCCTTTGAATAGAGCCCTATATCTGGTCCACATCAAAGTGGTGCCGAGCCTGGCAGGGAATACATCGGGCTCAGATACATCTGGAGTGGAATTCAGGAATACAAGGAGCATGCTCTGTCTCCTGCCTTTCTACAACTCTGTTCAGCTCATTCCTGGATAAGCTCAAACCATTGGCCATTTCGTCACTGGTCTCTGTGTCCCCATCTTACCCCGGGCGGCTCTAGGTAAGTCTTATGTGGGCCTCGTTCTTCCCGGCCCGGAATCCACTGACCCAGTTGGTTTCAGGTGCCCACAGCAGGGCTGGTGCAGTCTAAGACCCAATCTGTGATTTGCGGCTGGTCAAGAGCCAACTTTGGCTCCCAGAATCTGCCTCCTTATCTCAGCAAGAAGCTGGAATAGCCGGAAGGATCTTAGAAATCTGTGTTTCAAAAGGGAAACAGTTAAATTAGAGCTGAAACTCAGTGAGGCTTGTGTTAAAGCACAGCCTGTCATCTGAAACCTGGGATTTCTTTTTCATTTTATTTTTTTTTAATGTATTTATTTCCTTTTTATTTTTAGAGAGAGAGAGTACGAGCGGGGGAGAGGGGCAGAGAGAGGGAGAGAGAAATCTCCAACAGGTTCCACGCCCAGCATGAAGCCCGATGCGGGGCTTCATCCCGTGACCCTGGGATCATGACCTGAGTCGAAATCAAGAGTCGGGCACTCAACCGCCTGAGCCACCCAGGCGCCCCTCTTTTTCATTTTAAATGAGAGTGTTTATGCAGATTTGTCATGAAGGCTTAAAACGCTCGACTCGCTCTGGAGCCAAACTCCGCTTTCCTAATTGGAGAGGGAATAATTGTTAAAGCTCACGGCCGATGTTTTTCTCAAAATTGCATGTTTTACAAGAGCTGCTCTTGAAAACATATAATTCTGATGTTGTGAAACCACTGCATCAATGCAGAGTTTTGAAAACATGGAAAAGTTCACTCCGGGAACCGAGGGGGTTGTCTGTCTGGGTTGTGACAGTCTGGGGTACTGTCTGGATACGATGGAGAAGGCGACACAGGCATCTGTGGGCTGGTTTCTCAAGGGTACGGGAAGGTTGGTAGTTTGGGGGCGGGACATAAAAGAGAAGAAAGGGAATCAGATCTGGAGCCTGGGCCACACTCGTGCTGGCTGGTGAGTGGCTTGAGGTCAATCTTTTAAGCTTGCTGGGCCTCAGTTTCCTTGACGGTAAGAGGAGAGGGTGGGGCCACACGCCTCCAAGTGACTCGGGTTGGACTTTCCTTCTCTGGGCCGCCCTTTTCCCAAATGGCAGGCAAAGGCATTGCAGTAGATGACCCAGGGAAACAGCGTGGTCCTAAAATTCCTTCTTTTCTGGAATGTTCTGGTTGTCGCTGGATGATTCCCGATCCACAAGAGGCATTGCTGGGCGCTCCCTTCCGTCAAGATGGTCTTCCCAGCAAAGTTCTATTTCCTCAGCTCTCTGCACGTGGTTTGAGTCTTTCCAGGAGAAATTAAGAAGGATTTAGGGAAATTTAATTTTCTCCTCTCAGGGTTAGTCAGAGCTTTACTATTATTATCTGTTCCAAACCAGCTGATCTATGGGGGAGAGCAGGGATGGGGTCACGTTCGTCCTCCTTTGCCTTGAAAAGAGAGGAAACTTTGGGACTCCGTGGAGGGCCCGGAGTGTGCCAGAAACCTCTCTGCAACTCTGGACGCTGGTGAGCTCAGAGTCCAAGGCTGGCACAGTCATTTGGAAGGGCTGGGGAAGCCAGGGCTGCTACAGAAGTTTCTAGCACACTGTCTTCCCCGCCCCCCCCCCCCCCGCCGCCCCGGGACCCTAGGAAGTCTCCTCCAAGTCTAGGACAAGACAGCAACTCCCACTGCAGGCTTCATGGCTCTCGGTGACACCACTGCAGGGGACTTGTCGCGAAGAGAGTTTCGCACTGTTCGGTCTCTTCTGATTCTGGCTCCCAAGAGGGTGTAGGCTTTCTCCTTGGCTTCCGGCACCCCTTCTGGTTCACGCTGCACCCATTCTCGAACCTCAGCGTCGGTATTTCTCTAGGGGGCCCCGGGGCCCCACAAAACCCAGGCTCTTTTCTCTGGACCCCAACTCTCTATTTTGGATCCAGCTCAGCACTGACTAACCACCCCCTGACCAGCCCAGTTCTGGAGTGCCCCGGATCTGCTTATGGACACAGCTTGCGTGGCAGTCTCTGCTCCTGGCTGACCTCGCCCCTGTAAACAGGCTGGTGGGTGGGGGACGGGCCAAATGGGTGACGGGGATGAGGGAGGGCGCTTGTCGTGTTGGGCACCGGGGGTTCCATGTAAACGACAGATCAATCACTAAATTCGACTCCTGAAGGGGCGCCCGGATGGCACAGTCGGTTAAGCACCCGACTCTTGATCTCGGCTCAGGTTGTGATCTCACGGTTCGTGAGTTCAAGGCCCACGTCGGGCCGTGTGCTGATGGTGCGGAGCCTGCTTGGAATTCTGTCTCTCCTTCTCTGTGTCCCTCCCCTGCTTGTTCTCCCTCTCTCTCTCAAAATAAATAAATAAACTTAAAAAATAATTTTAAAAAATTCTACTCCTGAAAACAGTATCACACTCTACGTTAACCAACCAGACTGTAAACAAAACTTTGAAGAAAAAAAGTCATAAACAAGGCTGCCCACAGTCTTAGCCAACTGTGCCTGTTCCTGATGCGTGCACAGGACTGTTCTCTGCTATTCCAGACACGTCGCTCCCAGCAGCTCCTTAACTCAACCCCCTGCCTCTTCAAGGCGCAGCTTAGGGCCCTGGGTTCCAAGATCGGCTTCTGCTCTTTCTGAACTGGCAACCGTTCTGACCCCTTTCTTGTTTGGAACTGGGTTCCAAACCTTCCGTTGGGTACTGGGATCTAGGTGTCTTCCTTATGTGAGTGTCCCTAAAGCTCCAGGCAGAAGTGCCCCTCCTGCTGCTCAGAGGTCCCCAGGGCCCTGGTTGCAACATGGTTTGCTGCAGAACAGCCTCCCGGATACACGTCCAGAAGAAGCTCTCGCGATTACCCCTCAGCCCCTGTTCGTATTTTCTTGCCTGTGAGTCTTAGGAGCAGTGTCTTTGACTCAGACCCTCCCGACCCACTATAAAAAACATTTGTTTCTAAAGGTAAACAGAGTTGAATGTATAGAACACATACAAATGCTAGATAAAATTGCTACATAAAATTGCAGGGCTAACCCGGCAGAAAAGTAGAAAAAACGTTGGAGGCTGAAAAGTCCAGAAAACACAAATCCAGAGAGAAAGGGGTACTGAGGCTGAGTTTGCCTGGGCCCACCCCTGCGGGTCTAGAGTGTTGGCTGTAACTGGGCCTATAGGTGGGTACTGGTGACAAATCCCAAGACCCACTCAAGGTGCAAGGTCAAAGGAGAGGCCCATCCCAGCATAAAGCCAGATGATCCCCCCCTCCCCCAGCAAGAAGTTTAGGATTCCTGCCTGTCTAGGGGCGCCTGGGGGGCTCAGTCAGCTAAGCGTCCGACTTCGGCTCAGGTCATGATCTCGCGGTCCGTGAGTTCGAGCCCCGTGTCGGGCTCTGTGCTGACCGCTCGGAGCCTGGAGCCTGCTTCGGATTCTGTGTCTCCCTCTCTCTGCCCCTCCCCTGCTCACACTGTCTCTCTCTCTCTCTTTCTCAAAAAATAAATAAACATTAAAAAAAAAAAAAAAAGGATTCCTGCCTGTCTATGCCTGGACTCTGGGTCCAGGGCAAAAAGAACAAGTCTCTGCTGAAAATTTCTAGTTCTAAGCCCCAGAGCTCAGTTGGGTTTAGGGCCAGAATTCTACCCCATTTAGTCAGCTTTTGGCTTTAGGCTTTTCAGGCCTCTCAGGTCGCGTGAATCGGACGCCTGGCTGGCCGAAGCAAACACAAATCCCATCTAAGGAGGCAATGCTATTTCACTTCACCGACGAGGAGGCTTAGCAGTGAATACTCGCCCAAGCTCATCTGGCTGAGAAAGAGGGGAGTCTGTTTTCAGGAAGGATACCATGAGGCCTCCTGCACACGGCCAGCGAGTGTGAAATTGTCCAGGAACTCTAGGGGGAAAGGGACACGACTGTGGGTGTCCAGCCTGGGGCTAGGGAGAATAGCATGGTTTTCATCCCAGATCTGGGTTCGTACAGATACAGGCAGGATGCTTAGACCTCACGGGATGGCTGTGGGGATCCAAGGGGACCGAACACTTGGCCTTGAGGTTGAAGGGGCAAGTCGGCCTCAGACTGGCCATGCGGAGGCCCTCAAGGGGCCTCGCTGGGCTCTGCTGTCTACAGAACGCTTGTTGGTTCCGGAAATCGAGGGGAAGGAATCGCTCGGAGCAGTCCCCTTCCTGGAGAGACCTCCGCCTCCCCATGAAGGCCTGTTCTGCGGGTGCAGAGCAGCGCCCGGCCATTCTCCACTCGAGGAGCTCGTTTGACAATTGATGTCATTCCCACCCACCCAACACAAGCACGCGTGCACATGCTCCCTCAGTCTGATAAGTAGCGGACGCGGCTGCTGCTGGTTGAACACCTACGGCCCGAGCAGCACCTGCTACATCAGGAGCCTTGCAGCTAAAAAAAAAAAAAAAAAAAACAAAACCAAAAACCAGAAAGGGTTCAAAATAGCTTAATAACAACCACCACTTAAATGGCACTTAGAGGGGCACCTGGGTGGCTCAGTCGATTAAGCGTCTGACTCTTGATTTTGGTTCAGGTCATGATCTCACAGTTCATGGGATCGAGCCCCGCATGGGGCTCTGCACTGACAGTGTGGAGCCTGCTTGGGATCCTCTCTCTCCCTCCCTCTCTCTCTCTGCCCCTCCCCCACTCACGTGCACAGGCTCTTTCTCTCTCTCTCAAAATAAATAAACATTAAAAGCATAAATCAATGGCACTTACAATGTTCCAGAAACTGTTTGAAATACTTTCCACGCACCAACCCTTTTAATCCTAGCAACAATCTCCATAAAATGGAGGTGGGTGTTCTCTCCAGGCCCATTTTACAGATGAGGCGATCAAGAGAGGTGTGGTGAACATGCCAAAAGGCCTAAGTGGCAGAGCCTGGGTTTGCCGGTCTAGCTCCAGAGGCTTTGGTCTTGACTGCGCTGGAAATACCCACTTAACCAGAGATTAGGATTCTCTCACTTAACAAGGTGTCCCAAGGTGGGGACACGCCAAGGGCAATTACTTCAATAGCTCAACTTCATCACCGAGGATTAGGCTTCTTTTCATCTTTATGCTCTGTCAGTCCTTAGCCCCTTGGCTTTTGCGTTCAGTATTATCCCTTATGTTACAACATGGCTGCAGCAGCTCCAAGTATCACACCGTCACCCAACAGCACCCAAAGGCCAGTTAAAGAAAAAGTCCCTTCCTTATGGTTCTTTTTGAGATGAGGGAAACTTTCCCCAAATGCCCCCCAGAGACTTCTCCTTGTGTCCCCTTAGCCAGAAAAAAGTTATACACTTGCTCATAAACTAAGAAGAAAGAGGTCACCCATTCAACTGGCTTAGACCAATCAAGACCCACCCCTGGGGGCCTGGGGGGGGGGGCTGCTTCTCCTGAAGCAGAGGGCTGCCTGGGAACCTGAGTAAAACTGGCTTCTGGTTTGTGGGCTGGGAGGGGCAGCCGGAAAGGGTGTGGGCCGGCCACACCCGCACGATCTCTAGTTCTCACCTTGTAACCTTACAGGATAGAGGCTGTTACCGCTCCATAAATAAGAAAACTAAGACTCGGGGAGGACCCAGTGGCTTGGCCAAGGTCAGCCGCTGGTGACTGATAGGTCCTGTACCCTGGGCACACCCTCCGGCAAGCCTGGAAATGAAAGCCTCTCTTTTCCCATCTTAGGCTGATTGCATTGGAAAGATTCATGGTCCTATCAGGTGGCTTTCACTGTCCCTTTTGGGTGACTGCATCCCCGACAACGGTTTATGGGCTGGAGAAATTCTCACATAGTGGCTCCTGTCCCTGCAAGGCAAGGGAAGGCCCCCAGGAAGAGCGGTGGTGGGTGGGGGGAGGGGAGGGGAAGGGCAGGGGCCAGGCAGCTCTCTGGCTTTGGTCCTGCTATCAGTGAAGGCAGCGCCTCCTGGCAGGGTTTTCTCTCGTTTGTGTTGATCAGGGGTACTTCGGCACTAGGGCCCTGGGTCCCCATCCAGAATCCCTTTGCAGAGAGGTGGGACGCACGGCCTGGGTTCCTCCTGCGTCTGTTCTACCGCCCTTAGGAACGTCAGCGCCTTTGACTTTCTGAGCCCCCAGAAGGAATCAGCCCCCTCACTGAGCCGGATGCCCCTTCCTCCCGAGAGCGGTGGCCTGTTCTCCCACCAGGGTCAGGGAGGGGGTGACCTACTCCCTCTCCCTTCAAGGTGCTCAGAGCCGTGAACTTGCCGTTGGCAGGCCACGCGGATGCCATCTGGGACCGCTCCCGAGGCGCGGTGTACGGGAAGCCGAGGCAGCCCCCGGGGGCAGCTGTGGGGTCAGGCACCATTGAGAAGGTCCTGGGACCCGCTGCCCAGGCACAAACGTGGTGGGGGGTCAGAAGCAACGTGCTTCCTTCCTGGAAACAGGCGAGGACACAGACCTTGATTTTCCTCTTCCCTCCACTTGGGTATTTTTCACTCTTGGTCACCCATCCATCCATCCATCCGTCCCTTCATCCGGTCGTTAAAGCGTACGGAGCCCCCCTGTGGGGCAGGCACAGGAATACAGTAGCAATTCACGTGTGGTCCACCCCAGGACGCCCCCAAACCAACGAGTGTTTGAGGTTCTAACTCGCCCACGGGCATTTATTTGTGTTTGAGCTGGGGTCTCTGCAAAATGAATACACAAACGCGAGCAAAGTCTTGGTGGTTTCTCTGGCATCACGCCAAAGGTTAGCGGGGGGCAGCACTTTTAAGAAGGGATTCTGCTTTGCCAGCATTTCTTAAATCTCTCCAGGCTCAGTCCGTTCACCCCTGTACCTGTGGGCCTTGTTCACCTGCTTCTGAGCTCTGGACCTCAGAAGAGGTTAGTGGCCCTGGCCCTGTCAGGGACCTCTGGGAAATCACTAGCGAGCATCTCTAGAGGCCGGCGGGGCCACCTGCCCAGATGACTCAGGGATCAGGGGCATGGCAGCGGGGGGCCAGTCCTGCTGGCTGTGGCCTTCCTTTCCAGCTGGGCAGGCTGAGTGGGCGTATCCACAGGGGTCTGAGTTAGGTGGGGGCTGCATGGGAACCTTAAATGTTCTATGGGATGAGCTGCCTCAAGGAGAGACCCTCCAGCGCTGGGAGAGGAACCGAAGCCGGTCTGGACCGGCTCAGGGCCCCTGCCGGACTTCCGCACCGAGATGCTTGACTTCTGGTCTGGTGGCGCCTGGCCGTGGGTGACGTGTTTGTCACCATGCTCTCAGCCCTCCTGAGGGGCTGGCTTGTTTTCCAAGCCTTGCTCTGTACTTCGGATTATTTTAAACGCATCTGTAGAAGCTATTGTGTTTAATAAAGAGTATCCTTGGGGCGCCTGGGTGGCGCAGTCGGTTGAGCGTCCGACTTCAGCCAGGTCACGATCTCGCGGTCCGGGAGTTCGAGCCCCACGTCGGGCTCTGGGCTGATGGCTCAGAGCCTGGAGCCTGTTTCCGATTCTGTGTCTCCCTCTCTCTCTGCCCCTCCCCTGTTCATGCTCTGTCTCTCTCTGTCCCAAAAATAAATAAACGTTGAAAAAAAAATTAAAAAAAAAAAAGAGTATCCTTTTAGAGGCATTGCTAAATTTATAATGACTTTTCATCCTCGCCCATGGTCTCAGTTGAAGGATCCTAAACGCAAAACTACCATCACGCGGGGCTTTGTTGTAAAAGTGTTATCAAAGGTTGTGCGAGAGGATACTCAAAATGTCGCGAGCCTGTCCTACTGGAGGGTGACGCCCTTTGTGACGCCCTGGCGGGAGGCCACGCGGGCTGGGAGCCCCCTCCCCCAAAGCAGCCTGCAGGCCGTTGCTCTGGCATTTGGAAAGCCTGAAGTCACCCTGCACCAGACTCCGCCTCCTGTCACCATACCTGACGGTCCCACCCTCCTCCCTGCTGTGATCTTTGGGATTGCTCCCTCGGCCCCCCCAGGGACCCAGCTACCAAGTAAAACCACTGGCTGGTGTCTACCCCGAACTTCTACTCACCTATGAGTTTCCTGTCTTTACTTCGAAGCAGGAGAAGAAAGGATCCGAGATGGAGATACAGAAAACCAGCTGAATCCAGAAACCCCGCCCCCTCCAACCTCCCCACCCTCTTTCTGTGCCCTCCTACCTGGGGGAAGCAGAGGGTGCAGTAGAAAGAGTAGATCTTAGAATCACCAGACCCCGGGTTTCACTTCCTTTCCTGCCTGTCACTAGCTTTGAGACTTTGGGCAAATTCCTTTACTTCTCACCTTGTTTCATCTGAAAATGAGATTGATAATTCCAGCTCGCTGGGCTTTTATCAGGATTAGGTGCACGGTACTTAGTGGGTGCTTCGTAAATATTAGATAAACCCGGATCATGTTAAAAGTTTATAATATTTGCCTTTGGGAGAACGTACACTAAGACGTGCGTCGGCCAATGTGAATTCATATTTTCCCTGGCCAGAGCATGGAAGGAAGTGATCACAGTTACCATTACTGCAGCAAATTGTATTCGCCTGGAGGTCCCAGCATCCTTCAAGGACAGCCGTCCTCAGTGACTTTCCAGAAGTCCTTGTAGATGTCTGCGTGTGCCTGGATGTGCTGGGGTGCAGACATGGATGGTGCCTGGGCTCTCCTGGGTGCTCTGGGCTCCTGGCGGTGAGGTAGTGATAAATCAGAAACTGGCATATTCTCTACTGACCTACACCAAGTACCCCAAAACATAGGAACTTAAAACAACAAATATGTTTTCTCCCCCACAGTTTCTGTTAGACATAAGCCCATTGACCCAATCACAGGAGGCTCGAGGAGACTCGGAGCACGGTAAAGTGAGGCTTTAATCAATGTTCTTGCAAGAGCGGGTGTCTGACGGACAGGCACACTTGGGGCGGTTACAGCAGACACTTTATCTCCTAGCATGCAAGTCCCTCCCCTGGTACCTCATTGGCTGAGCGCTGCAGAGGTAAGTCCCTCCCCTGGTTCCTCATTGGCTGAGCGCTGCAGAGGTTACAGCCTTACCCAGACATCGCCTATGCCCATGTAAGGCAAACAAAGTGGTCTGATTGGAACAAACGTACATTCCCTGAGGCGACGCCCAGACTTTCGGTCCCTCCTCCCTTTGTTCCTTGGCACACGTTCATTGCAAATGCCATGAAACAGAGAGGGGAAGAATCAGCAAGTGAAGTGTCTAAAGGTTTGGGAGTCCACTGCGGGGTCAAGGGTTCGTCGGTATTTCCAATAGGTTGTAAACTTACTGTTAACTAGACAGCACAGCTTTTATTTGGTATTTCTGAAAATGAATCATCTCCCTTACTTCTCACAGTTTTCTGAGGGTCAAGAGTCCAGGAGAGGCTTAGCGGGATGGCCCTGACTCAGGGTCTCGAGGCGACAGGCAAGCTGGCGACAGGCCAGATCTGCATCCTCAAAACCTCGAAAGGGCTGGAGAAGGAGTCACTGCCAAGAGAGCTCACTCGCATGGCTATTGGCTGGAGTCCTCAGTTCCTCACTGGCTGTTGGTGGAGGGTCTCCGGGTTACCCTGTGGGCACCTGCGGACTCCACCTGGTCTCTCCAGGGCAATAGACCCCCTCAGAATGAGTAACCTGAGAGACAGAGACAGACAGAGGGACAACGGAGACAGAGCGCTACCAAAATGGAAGCTTCAGTGTCTTTTATAATGTTAAACCTAACCGCAGAACTGGTAGATCATCCCTTCTGCTGTATTCACTGAATTCGGTCCACTCTCAAGGAGAGGACAGCTACATGAGGAGCAAAGTCAATGGGTGCCATCTTGGGGTCTGGGTCCTATGGCTGCTAAGCATGAAAGAGGACTGTGGCCGCCTCCATTTTGACCTCAGACTTGCCAGTTGGGTTCTTCTTTCCAGCTTGGCTCTTGTCTCAGGCCGAAGGCTCTGAGGGCAGAGCATTCCCTGACGGGAACAAAAACCACCCCTCAAACAACAGGGACTTTCCTGAGCCAGCAGGCCCCCAACTGTGATGGATTCCAAGACAATGATTCATTTAACCTATACGGCCTGCCTGCACGTACCCACCCCCCCTTTGCCCCCACGTTTTCCTTATATAAACCTGAAAGTGTTTTTGGCATTTTGGTCTTTGAGACCAAGTCTGCTGTCTTCCTGGCCTCACTGAGGTGTGCAAGGTATTCTTGCACCCCTTGTACAACTGCACGTTGACTAGAAGCATAGAAACAAGTTGAGGGACTGGGCCTTCTTCTTCTTCTTCTTCTTCTTTAAATGCATTTATTGATTTTGAAAGAGAGAGGGAACGCCAGTGAGGAAGGGGCAGAGAGAGAGGGAGAGAGAGAATCCCAAGCAGGCTCTGCATTGTCAGTGCAGAGCCCTACACAGGGCTTGAACTCACAAACCATGAGATCATGTCCTGAGCGCTGAAGTCAAGAGTCGGACTCTTAACCAACTGAGCCACCCAGAGGCCCCGGGGGCTGGGCATTCTTAAGTGACATTTCTCTCAGCCTGCGACAGCCTGGGGAATCGTCCGCCACTCTGGCCATTTGTCTATCCAAGGCTGTGGGGGAGCCATCTGCTCCTGGACTGACGAGCCTTTCCCTTAGGGGGTGCCAAATAAATCCCGGCAGCTATCCCTCGGTGCGTTTATGGACTCGTAGACCGGGAAGTTGAGCCAATTACCCAAAGGACCCATCCTCGTGCCTACTCTCCCTGCCCCGCCCCGTCCCCACCCAGCCCAGGGATTCCAGAAGGCAGAGCATTCATCGTGTGACCCATGGGGCAGACCTCCTGTCCTGCCACCAGGACCAGGCTAAATAATTCGAGGGCCCAGCAAATTCTTGTTTTTAAGAATTCTTGTTATTAAGAACATCCAGGTGGCAACAGCAGAAACGAATGCAGGTGCAAGACTCTTGGAAGCATGGGGCCCAGTGTGACTGTCCACGGTGTTCATGATGCACGGGGCAGGCCTGTCACGGTAAAAGTGCGTTACAGTGGATTTGCGTCTCTGTTCCAGGGTCTGAGTGTTTGTCTCGTGATGTCCCGTGACATCTGCCATCAGCCAAGGCTGCCGATGCCTCCAGCCATTGTGAAGATGCTGCCGGTGGGTCAAAGCGTCTACAGGGACACCCCTAACTCCCATCCCCCGCACTCACTGCTGCACGGGCCACAGGGTCGGGCTACTTCACGTCGTAGGGTCTCAAACTCTTATGAAGCCCCTTGTCAATTCTTATTTAGCTTTAAATATAGCCTCTCACTCTGCAAATCAGACAAAAATCCCCATTTCAGGCATAAATCCCAGCATCAGGCTTAAGGACGATGTAATTTCCTACCTGATTTAAATTCTCTCTTGGGGCACCTGGGTGGCGCAGTCGTTAAGCGTCCGGCTTCAGCCAGGTCACGATCTCGCGGTCCGTGAATTCGAGCCCCGAGTCAGTCTCTGGGCGGATGGCTCGGAGCCTGGAGCCTGTTTCCGATTCTGTGTCTCCCTCTCTCTCTGCCCCTCCCCCATTCATGCTCTGTCTCTCTCTGTCCCAAAAATAAATAAAAAACGTTGAAAAAAAAATTAAAAAATAAATAAATAAATAAATAAATAAATTCTCTCTTCCTTTGAGCTCTTTTCCAGGAGATTCCTGGGACTTTTTTATGGTGTGTGTGTGTGTGTGTATGTGCACGTGTGTGCACAGAACTGCGAGGGCCCTTCCTTCCAGAGTCCTTCAGCCTAAATCAGGGCAAAGGCAACTTATGTAGAAAACGAATATCCTCATCCCCAAGATTTGTCATAAAAATTAGAGGTGACAGGGAACCCGGACGCCCGACTTGCAATCCTCATTCCACAGCCACGTGTATGGCCTTACCGTTCACCCAACAAACACTTGTTAAGCACCAACTTATGTCAAGTGCTGTGCTTGATGCTGGGGGTTCAGCGGGGAAGCAGATAGCCGCGGCCCCTGCCCCAAACACAAGCTCCCCCATCTGAGGCGTAAGGGATGCAAATCGATCAGGGGCGTAGGCCTTGGATGAGAAGAAATGACCGTGTTTTCCGTCCTCTTCAACTGAAATGTGGCATTTCTTTCAATTATAAATGCAGGCAACAAGCCAGAGCACTTCAGAGTGCGTGACTAGTGTCTTTATCACCAGTGTGGGTGACAGATGTGATCGTATCACACGACGGTTGTCACATCTCAAAATCTCATGTGTGTGGCTCGTCGCACAGTCTAACACAAACTAACACCAACGTCACAGCGGCCGTGGGTCCTGTTATCTGACGCACCCACAGAGATGCTCTGTGCCGTCACGCACGTTTTCATGCTCTGCCAGCTGTCTTTCGACATCGTTGGTTTCCTTTGCAATCCTACGTACTGTATTTTACTCATTCAAAAGTGTCATTGGCAGGTCACCAGACTACCTGAGGGGTTCTTGGCACAGACAGACCAAGGGTTCTGGGACGAGAAGATGTGCATCGTGCCCCGCTCGGTGTTACATCTCCACGGGCGAACACATCTCCGCCATCAACGGGGACGGGGATGGGCCTGCGGTCTCAGCCCCTTAATCTGGCAAATGGATTTGTTGTTGTTTTGCTTTGCTTCTACGATGCTGGGCCGGGCAGGTGACTCAGCCCCTTGATGGGCTCAATGGGCCGGAGGTGGGTCCCCCCCTTAACTCTCTGTTCTTGGAGAAATAGGTACAGGCATTCCCTGAATCCGTGTCAGGATCTAATTTTACTAGGGAAAAAAAAACCCTGTGAGACACTTTGTGTAAAAATGAAAGCACAGAGGTGCCCACCTCCACCTGCTTTGTCCTAGGCCTGCTTTGGCCCAGCTTCAGACAGGTCAGAGCCAATTGGCACCTAGGTACTGAAGGAAGGAGGGGACCTTTGCCGAGCATTTACACGCATCTCCCCAGTTAACCCTCCAAGTCTGGGAAGTGGTTTTTATCCCCAGACGAGGAAACTGATGTTCAGGGCCATTAAGGGACTTACTCAGGGTTATCCTATTTGCAAGTGACAGAGCTGGGACTTGACCCCAAAGCAATATTGTTCTCACTGCCTCTGTGCCGGGTGATGTTGGGAGTCTTCACCACCGGGGAGAACTTGAGTATGACTCACTGGTGTCTGGGAATCAGACAAGACAGTGTAGAGCGAGGGTGACTGATTATTGTCATCGACAAAAGAAGCCTTAGAAATTTCAAAGCAAGCAACTGCTTTCATCTAGGTGGTCCGAGGAGTCTTGAGCTGGGTCACGACAGATTCACACTAGGGGAGGTAGGAGGGAAGATGTGGGGCTGAGCACAGGGGTTGGGGGCAGCGAGGAGGCTAGGGTAGATGGGTCAGGGAGGTGAAGGGGACCGGGGAGAGAAGGCTGGTGGCCTGGGGCGGAAGGGTGCAAGCCCCACCACAGGGCCGCACAGTTTACGCTTATTCCAGTAGGTTACCGGGGAGCCACAAAAGCTTCTTGAGGAGGGGAGGTGTCACAATAAGAGTTTCACTTTAAGAAACGAATTGGGAACTGGCAAACGATCTATGTGGTGGCAGGCCAGGGGACAGGAAGCCTGGTTAGGAAGTGACTGCCTCTGCTCAGATGAGAAATGCTGGGGGCCTGCAGTCCTGTGACGGGGTGGGGACAGAAGGGCGGCGTGCAAGGGGCAGATCTGGTTGCACGTGGGGCGGGGGGATGGGAGGACCCGGTGAGGCAGGTGGATGAGGGAGAAGTCACAGGAGGCTGGGATGACCGGCCCGCGGCAGCTAGGGTGGCCACGGGGAGTCTCGGTTCACTCAACCCTCAACCCCACGGGTCCCCCCGCGGAGGCCAGAGTCCCCGTGGTGGAGGTCTCTCTGGTCCCTGCCTGGCCATCCCGGGCCGAGGAGACCAGCCCCGCCCCATGCCTCCCGTATGGTTTTTTCTCCTCTGACAACTGAGCCCCAGAAGCGGTGGGAGCTGATGCTTTCCCACCAGCTGGAGCCGTGAAGCCACTTGGGGCTGCACCGAAGGGCCGGGAAGTATCGCATCAGTTTATGGGGAGATAATAAAAGGAGCCGCGGCCACACTTTCTTCCGCCTTTCCGAGTGGCCAACCACACTGAGTTTTCTATCAAAGAAACAACAACGGAAGGTAAAGGGGCAGCTTCCAGACTCTGGAGCCCAACTACTCGGACCCACGTCCCAGATTTGCTAGTTACTCACTGGGAGACCTTGGGCAACTTACTTAACCTCTCTGTCCTCCAGTTTCCTCATCTATAAACTGGGGGGGATACTGGTGCGCAGGTCAAAGACTGTTGAGGTTAAGAGAGTCAAACTCCTGATGCCGCTAATGTCTGGTACGTAGCTGGTGCTTCATAAATAGGTGTTGAGTGGATGAGTGTTTATTTTTTTTTTGAGAGAGAGAGAGAGAGGGAGGACGGAGGGGGGAGGGGCAGAGAGAGGGAGAGACAGAATCCGAAGCAGGCTCCAGGTTCTGAGCCTCCCGCACAGAGCCCGACGCGGGGCTCGAACTCACGGCCCATGAAATCATGACCTGAGCCGAAATCAAGGGGCGGACGCTTAACCCGCTGAGCCACCCAGACGCCCCTGGATAAGTGTTTTAGAAGGAAGGATTCCAAGGAAGAAAATCAGAGGTGTTTGTTTTGTTTTGTTTTAGGTTTATTTATTTATTTATTTATTTACTAATTATTATTATTTTTTTTTGTATGTGAAATGGAAAAATCTAGATAAGAAAGTGGATGGTTACTTCCTGATATCGTCCGTTTAAGTGTTCGGGGAGGGGAGGGAAGGAGTTACTGGAAGGATTACATTAAAAACTCATGAAAAATTATTTCCTTTCTCTGCTCATTGAAATTCGCCCTTCAAGGCCCCGTGTTAATGCCACCTCCTGAGGGGAACCTCCCTGGTTTCCACCCTTCCCCACCCTCTCAGTTGTGGCTTCCTCCTCCGTTCTCAGGCAGCATCCAGCTTACGGGTTTACGGTGGCATTTACTGGATTCTGCTTTATTTTTTCCCATAGCAGCATTCGTGGCCGCCTCCTCTTACGGGACCAGAAGCTTCCCTCTGAGACAGCACATGCAGGAACTTTGAGTCGGACGGATCTGGGGCAGGTCCCACCTACCGCTGACCAGCAGGGCCAGCTGCACTTGTAGGAGACGCAGGCCCAGGTCCGGAGCTCTGTCAGCCTTGGTCTTGTGCCTTCAGACCCAAGGGGACCAACCTTTCACGGAGCAGGACTGTGGGATGAAACCATGAAGAAGTTTCTCCCCTTGTCTTTCTTGATTTAGTCAGTGAAGGTACCTCCCTGGCCCTGCTGAAGTCTCAGGCCATCCTGTGACCTTTCTGGTTGCCCTTAGTTAATACAAATTCTCCACATCCGGGACTTTGGGTTTTGGTTTTTTGTTCTTTTAATTAAAAAAAAAATTTTTTTTTTAACGTTTATTCATTTTTGAGACAGAGAGAGACAGAGCATGAACAGGGGAGGGGCAGAGAGAGAGGGAGACACAGAATCTGAAACAGGCTCCGGGCTCTGAGCTGTCAGCACAGAGCTCGACGCGGGGCTCGAACTCACGGACTGTGAGATCATGACATGAGCCGAAGTCGGACGCTTAACTGACCAAGCCACCCAGGCACCCCTCTTTTAATTTTTTATTTTTTTTTAATTTTTTTTTCAACGTTTTTTATTTATTTTTGGGACAGAGAGAGACAGAGCATGAACGGGGGAGGGGCAGAGAGAGAGGGAGACACAGAATCGGAAACAGGCTCCAGGCTCCGAGCCATCAGCCCAGAGCCTGACGCGGGGCTTGAACTCCCGGACCGCGAGATCGTGACCTGGCTGAAGTCGGACGCTTAACCGACTGCGCCACCCAGGCGCCCCGTAATTTTTTAAAAAGTTTTTATTTGCTTGTTTTGAGAGAGATAAAGACAGTGTGAGCAGGGGAGGGGCAGAGAGAGAGAGAGAGAGAGAGAGAATCCCAAGCAGGCTCTCCCCTGTCAGCGCAGAGCCCGATGCAGGGCTCAAACTCACAAACCATGAGATCATGACCTGAGGCGAAACCAAGAGTGGGACGCTTAACCTACTGAGCCATCCAGGCAGCCCCCCCCAATCTGGAACTTTAAAATGTCCAGTCCCAAATTTGATTTAAAATAGGGACTTTTTGGGGGCGCCTGGGTGGCTCAGTCGGTTAAGCATCCGACTACAGCTTAGGTCATGATCTCGAGGTCCATGAGTTCGAGCCCCATGTCTGGCTCTGTGCTGACAGTTCGGAGTCTGGAGCCTGCTTTGGAGTCTGTGTCTCCCTCTCTCTCTGCCCCTCCCCTGTTCACACGCTGTCTCTGTCTCTCAAAACCAAATAAACATTAACAAAAATTTTTTAAATAAAATTAAATAGGGACTTCTTGCCTCTCGCCTGGAGCTCTGGAGCAGGTGCGAGGCCTCCAGCTGGGGAGGAGGTGGGGGTGGGTTTCTCTCTCTCTCTTCTTCACTCAACGCTGCGTCTTATTCAAACTTGGGGGGGGCATTTGAGCTAGCTGACCGCCCCTCTGCCACCCACCGGCCTGGCTTTTGCCCCGAGGCTGTGCTGCTGGAGGGCTAGAGCCCCATCTGCCGTCTTCTCTGTCTCTCTGTCTCTGCGTCACAGGCTGCACTGGCTTTCTCTCTCTGTCCCAGCGTGTGCCAGGTCTTTGCTCTTAGTCCTTCAGGGTCCCATCTGCTTGGTGTGCTCCCTCCCCCAGCCTTTCATGGCTCGTCTCCCTATGACTCGGGATTCTGCCTACACCTCGCCCCCCCCCCCCCCCCCCCCCCCCGCCAAAGAGCACGGCAGCTGGAGGGCTGTGTGGTTAAGGGCAGGTTCGGGTTCCCGATTTTGCCATTGGGCCTGGGCTCACCGCCCTGCTCTGGGGTGCGGTGGGGACTGGGGTGTGGTCCTACTTTCGGTCAAAGCAGCTACAGAATTCCTAGAGCAGGTCAGCTGTTTCAACCTCTGGAAGCTTGCCTGGACGCTTCCCTGATTTATGATGGTTGTGTAGCTGCTAATTCCCCCACCGCCCTCCTTCTAATGGGACTAAAGGAGGGATGGGAGCCAGAACCCTTGGGACTCTGCCCATTTATTCTGACTTTGGCAGCCTGAAGTTCGGACTCCTGGCACGGCATTCAAGGCCCCCCCCCTGCCATTATTTGGGGCTCGCCCCAGGCACAGCTTCCAAGACCACCGCCCTCAGCCCCCTTGTTAGCTCAGGGCACTGCCTCTGCTGGGGATGACTGTTGCATAACCGCGGCCGGGGCAGGGGTGGGGCACAAGGAAGGGGCGCGAGTGGGAGACAGCACCTGTAGATAACTTCTTCCTGTGGGCTCAGGATAGGCCCTTAATACACTATTGCTCTTTTAATTAATTCCTCAAGCCAGATTTTCAGGCAGGCTTTGCTAAGCCTGTTAACCAGACAAACTGAGTCATAGATTTAGGTAACTGACCAGGCTGACACAGGGGAACAGGGTTCAAACGCAGACCTCAGGCCCAGCTGACTCCAGAGCTCCTGACTTTTAGGAAGCTTTTAGCGGAGAAGGAAACCCAGGTAAGCATAACGTAACAGCTCCAGGACCCCAACTTCCTCTGCAGCTACTGAGCCCCCCCGCTGTGTTCTAGGCCCTGAGGGGACCCACTCCGGAGCTCTCTGGCTGGGAGGGGAGGTGACCCTTTCAGAGGTAGCCACAGCCCCAGGCCAGGGTGGGGTGGGGTGAGGAAAGGGTGGGTGGGGAGGAAGAGGCGACAGGTTCCTGAAAGGCCACCGTTAGGACAATCTTGATGGTAAAGGACAGGAAACTCCCAACATTAGAGTTTGACAACCCCCCCCACCCCCGTGACTTCTGGAGGGACAGCCTACCCCAGAGAAGACAACTGTGCTCTGAGAAGACTAATCTCGTGTGTGTGTGTGTGTGTGTGTGTCCGCACACATGTGCTGGGGAGGAGGCTGTCCCCCAAGATGGCCTCCCTGACTCAGAGGAGCTTCGTCCACCAGCGGAATCTGAGGCGTGTCTGAGGTGGCCAAAACCAGCTCAGGAGACCTTTCCACACCTCGGGGAAGCCTGGGCCACGCTGACTGTTTGCCCACAACCTCGGGAGACTCTCCACAGCTAGAGTCTGAGCCGGCCCGAGATCCGGGAGACCTGCCTCAGGAACAGGGAGGGCGATTCTGAGGAAACTGGGAGCACAGAGGGAGCACTTGCTCTGCAGAGATGAGGGAAAACCCCAGGTGGAGGCAGCTGTCACTGGGAGGGGCAGGAGGTGGGTCTGACCCCATGAAAGAGGCAACTGCCAGGCGCTGGGCTAAGTGCTGACTGGGTGTTGCCTTTGAAGATGGGAGCCCGGGAGGGAACCGAGGAAGGTCCTGGCAGACTCTTCTCGACCTCAGACACATCCCTTTTCGGGAGCTCGTGTGCTCTCACCCCAACTGAGGCCCAGCTCCGAGTTAATGGGGTCACCGAGGATTTGTCAGCTCAGGAAACAAGAACGTGGGTAATAAGGGCAACTCTGGTTCTACTGCTCACCAACTGGGTGGCCTCAGGCAAGTTACTCAAGGGCTCGGATCCAGGCTTCGTCCTTGCGAAATGGGGCTAGCCCACCTACCTCACGGGGAAGCTGGAGGAGCCAGAGCAGGTGATCAGAGTGAAGTGTTCTCTCAGACCCCCGAGTCACCAGGGAAATGCAAATCAGGCCCCACGAGATACGTCCACGCATTCACCAGCTGGCTGAAATGAAAAAGACTGACCTCATCAAGTGCTAACCAGGATGTGGAGCCACTGGAAACCTCACGCATTGCTGGCAGGAATGGAAAATGGGGCTGCCATTTTGGAAAACGGTTTGGTGGTTTCTTTCGTTCTTTCTTTCTTTCTTTCTTTCCTTCTTTCTTTCTTCTTTCTTTCTTTCCTTTCCTTCTTTCGTTTTTTTAATGTTTTCAGGTGTAGACTTTAGTGATTCGTCGCTTCTATAAAACACCCACTGCTCATCCCCACCAGTGCCCTCCTTAACGCCCATCACCCACGTAGCCCATCCCCCCCTCCCTTCCAGCAACCCTCAGTTTGTTCTCTGTATTTAAGCGTCTCTTATGGTATGAATTTGTCAGTTCCTTAAAAAGCTAAACATCACCTGAACGTCACCAGACAAAAAAGGAAAACATGCCGCATGATTCCATTTATATAAAATTCTAGCAAATGCAAACTCGTCTATAGTGACAGAAAGATCAGTGGCTGCCTGGGGTTGCAGGGGTCTGTGGGGGCCCCGGGGGCCGAGAGGCACAAGGAAATTTTGGTGGTGATGGATTCATGGACAGATACTACGTTTGTCAAACTCCTCTCATTGTCTACTCGAACTATATGCGGTTTATTGAATGTCAATCATACCTCCATAAAGCTGTGTAAAAAAAAAAAAAAAGCTTTTTTGGAGGCCATGAAGAGTAGACATTACATTGGAAAAAGAAAACAAAAACAAAATCAAGAAGAGGTGTAGCATCTAGTGCAGTCGTTTAGAAAATGCTGATTAGTTGACACATTTCCTGCACGTATGAACCCAGAACAGGCTTCTCACGATGTCCGTTCATCCATTTCTCCTTCTGTGAGCAGGGGGCATGTGGGTGGCTCAGTCGGTGAAGCGTCTGACTCTTGATCTCAGCTCAGGTCGTGATCTCGCAGGTGGTGAGTTCGAGCCCCGCATCAGGCTCCGTGCTGTCAGTGAGGAGCCTGCTTGGGATTCTGTCTCTTTCCCTCTCCCTGTCTCTCTCAAAATAAATAAAATAAATAAACTTGCCTTCGGTGAGTGAACGGAGTAGAGAGAGGGGCTGAGATCCAGGTGCACGAGCCCTGATCCTGTCTTCAGGAGCATCACCCAAGAGGACTGGGGAGCCTGACTCATCATCCCCGAACTCTGTCACCCGCGCTAGGGACACAGCAGACGAATGCCGAGCAGGCACCAGGAAGGTGCCAGGGACAGAGGTGGAAAGTGCTGGGGGTCCCATCCTGCCTGGGACAGGGGAAGGGGGTCAAGTAAGTTTTCACAAAGGAAGTGGTTTCGAGGTGACCTTGAAGGATGAGCCGTTCCTGGGACTGGAAAAAAGGGGAAAGGACCAAAAGAGACACAGCAAAATCCGTGTCCGTCCACGTGGATGGGACTAACAGCAAATCTTCAGCAGCCCCTCCTCGAATGCCGTGGTTCTTCTAGGCCCAGCTGCAGAGAGAGTGACGGTGATGTGGCATCTGAGGTCTGGGCTGCTCACCACCGTGTCTCCCCCTCTGGGAGCCGTCTCTGGGCTGGTGGGTGGGCCCGAGGGGCCCTAACCTCTACTTGGCGGGGCTTGGAATCCCCGAGAGAGGAACTCTCAGCTCAGGGGCGCGGTTTCTGAGGTCTCAGGGAGCAGAGCGGCCGGAAGCGGAAGAAGGCACCCAGAAGCTAGGCGGGCCCGGGGCAAGAACCTCTGTCCTGTGTAGCATTAGTTTCCTGTGGCTGCGGTAACAAAATCCCACAAACACGGTTGCTTGAAACACCAGAAGTACTTTCTCCTAGTGCTTTGGAGGCCAGAAGTCTGCAATGAAGCTGGTAGCCGGACTGTGCTCCCTCCAGAACCCCCAGGGGAGAATCCTTCTTTGTCTCTCCCAGCTCCTGGTGGCTCCGGGAGGTCATTGGCTTCTGGCTGTGTCGCTCCAATCTCTGTTCCGTCTTCATGTGGCCTTTTTCCTCTTTGTCTCTATGTCTCAGACCTCCTTCTCTTTTCTCTTAGAAGGACACCAGTCACCCCAAATCCAAGATGACCTCGTCTCAAGACCCTTAACTTAATTACCTTCGCGAAGACCCCATCTCCCGATAAGGTCACGTTCACAGGTCCTGGGGCTTAGGACTTGGACGTATTGGGAGCCACCCCTTAACCTGCTGCACCCTGGATTGAGTGTGAATCCAAGTGTCAACTTACTCTTTCCTCCCTCCATCCTGAACTCCACGGAAGGAAATCACCTTGCAGGCCACATGTCAGGAAGGACTCGGACATTGTCTTTTTCTTTTTGTTAAGCTTATTTATTTATGAGAGAGAGAGAGAGAGCATGAGCTCTGAGGACAGAGAAGGAGGGAGAGAGAGACTCTCGGTGCCATCAGGGAAAAGCCTGACGCGGGGCTCTACCTCCCAAGGGCTTGAACTCATGAACCAGGAGATTGTGAAGGGAGCCAAAACCAAGAGTCGGAGGCTTCTCTGACCGAGCCGCCCGGGCACCCCGGGACATTGTTTTTTAAAAGTCATCCCGGCTTACACTCCAGACCGTCTGAGGCAGGCCTCTCTCCTTCCTACCCTCTTTATAGCCCCCAGAGTGTTCAAATCCCAGCTTGACCTCCTATCAGACCAGTGACCTCACACAGGGGACCCGAGCTCTCTCGGCCTCAGCAAAAAGGAAGGTGCCTATTTCCTGGGTCTGCTGTGGAAACAAACCAGTGGGCCCTTGGGCTAGCTGTGCACCCCCCGCCCCTGCTAATCCACACTTGCCTGACTCTCGTAAGAGGGCTCCTACCCTCATCTTCCAGGGGCCTCGTTGCCCCTACTTGGTTGCCCACAGTGATATATGCTGTCAGGAGGCCTTCCTCCGTCTCTGTGGTATGCACGGTCTGCTCCCTGTCTCCGGGGCTCACATCTGGACCCTTCCCCTGCTCGGTTCCACCCCCCGTCTGGATGCTGTTAGCTACTGGCGGGAGGTGTGCTGTGGCCAGTGTCCCTGCCTCCCCCCTTTGGCATTCTAGTAGGGACCACAGCAATACCGGCTTGGGCCCTATGTGACTGTTAGTGACCCTGGCACATTTGGGTCCTCCTCACGGTCACTATCCCCTTGGGATTCAGACCTGAGCCCACAAAGGCTGGGCTGGAGGAAATGCTGAACGGCTGTCCCAGACTCGGGCTCGGAATCGCTCCGTTCTCCCCAAAGACGGGTTCTGTTTCAGGCCCAGCCTGCCCGCCTGGCTGGATTCTCCCTCAGGATCCGGGGGGCTCCTCAGTCCCTCTAGTCCCTGAAGTGTGCTCGGAGCATAGCGGGTGTACCCTTTTGCCTGAAGCTAGAACCTGCCCCCCCCGCCCCCGCCCGGCACACATGGGGCAAAGGGCCTCACAGGGCACCTGGTGCATAGTAGGTGCTCACTAAACACCGACACTCTTTACAGCTTGTGTGTACACACACGCACGCACAGAGTAGGTGCTCAATAAGCATTCACTCTTTACCCCTAGTGTGCGCACACACACGCACACACACGTAGGCACAGACCTACATGAGGTGTAAGTACCACAAACACGAACCCCTTTCCTCTGCTAGATGCCAGCCACGCATGGAGGCTGAAGGAAGAAGGGGTGGGGAGACAGGAAGTTATGGGGGTTCCGGATGGAAGAAGCAGCTGGGAAAGAAGGGAGCACGGCCAGCGGGGGGCCAGGAGCGCGGTGGAGGCGCTTGGTCACGCCCCGTGCACTCTGCTCAGAGAAAGACAGCCATGGGACTGGAGACCAGGGCAGGGTCCCAGAGGGAAAGTGGCAGGTTTCTGAGCCAGGAGAGATGCTTTCGTCGGGAAGAACCCATCAGAGACACCGTCCAGGCCAAGGAAGCATCGAGCAGGGGCTCAGCCCTGCTGGGCCTCCCTGAGGATGAGGACAGGAGGGGCGTGAGTGCTGGAGGGAAGAAGGAAAGCTGATGATGGATGGTTGCAATAAGAGCCTGAAAAGGCCCCAGAAGAAGGCCTTTGGCACAATTTAGAAGCACAGCCGAGCCAGGGGAGCGGCTCTGGTTTAGAGCCGTGGCCAGGCCAGGAAACGCAGGGGTGGGGGGGAGGGGCGCTGTTTTGGGCGAAGGAGCCTCCCACTCACTTCCCGGACCCCCCCACCCCCACCACTACGTGCGTGAGCAGGGAAGCTGTTGGGATTCCAGGACAAAGCCTTCTTGTGCAACGGCTTTTCTTGAATGAATCAGGTGGAAAATAAGAAGGTGTAGGTGGCATAGCGTCGGAGGGCTGGCTTTAGGGTCCCTAGACACGGTTTCATATTTTGGTTCTGCCACTACCTAGCGAGGTGGCTTTGGACACAGTATTTGACCTTTCTGGCCTCTGGGAGATTAGATGTTGCTTTTTAGTTGTTCTGAATCATCTATAATGTCTAGCATGGCATACGAACCAGACTAATGGATTCACTCCTTCCTTCCTTCCTTCCTTCCTTCCTTCCCTCATCGATCCCCCGTCACATCTGACCAACTCACTCCAATGTCCACCGTCCTACCAACTCCCCACATTTACGCTTTAAATCCCTGAAGCTGGACCTGCCTGGAACCCATTGGCCCACAGTCACCCTGTTCCCTGGTCACATCACCACCTACGGCTTCCAGAATGCACCCTGGTCTTGTGAGCATCTGTAGGTACAGCCCCTGTCTGGAAGGCGCCCACTCCAGCCTTCCTCCCCTCCCCAGGCGGAGCCTACTTGGCCCCTTCTTGGCTCTTGGAGCCCCTACACCGGGGCCTCTATTGACAGTTATCAGGACTGGCCTGCCTCCCCCTGTAGCCTGGGGGCTCCCAGAAGGACCGAGCTTTGGTTCCTGGCTTCTCTTTTCTATCCCCAGCCCCTGAAACAGTGCCTGACACAGAGTGGGAGCTGAGAAAAAATGCTTGAGGCCTGAAGGAAAAAAGAAACTATGCCACGAGGTGTGTGTTAGGGGTTGAACTGTATCCCCTGCCCCCCTCAAAAAGATACGTTAAAGTTTGTTATGAGCTGAATTGTGCCCCAAAATGTGCACGTTGGAGCCCTAATCCCAGCACCACAGAAGGCGACTGTCTTTGGAGACAGGGATGATTTAAGGGATGATTCAATTCAAATGAGGCCTTAGGGTGTGTCTGAATCCAATCGACTGGTGTCCTTCTAAGAGATAAGGACACACAAGAGTGACCCACTGGGAAGGGAAAGGGTGTGCCAAGGAAAGACCATGTGAGGACACGGGCCCCATGCCAATCTGACTGGTGTCCTTGTATGAACAGGAAATTTGGGCAGGGACACGCACTCAGGGAGAACACCATGTGAGGGTGAAGAGTGGGACTTGAACGTCCAGCCTCCGGACATGGGAGACAACACAGGTCTGTTGTTTTGGGCCCCTCACCCCCGTTTGTGGTACCAGGAAACGGATACAGTGTGGGTATGAAAGGTAGCTACTCTGTCACCAGTTTATCAAAGCAAGAGGTTTTCTGCCTATGGCAGCACAGAGCTGTGGTGTCAATGCCAGATTTTTGGAGACAGCTCCCAGGGACCTCCTCTGCCTCCCTCCTGGCTCTTATAAACCATGGCCTCCTCTTGCGCGCGCACACACACACACACACACACACGTGGGTGCCTCATTGCTCAGTGCTGCCCCCAGCTGGCGAGCCCCGAGAACCAACTCTGCCAGCCGATGGGCTCAGCAAATCCGGTTTGCGCACTGCTGAGTTATCTGCCCGAGGTTTGGGCTGGCTCCCTGAAATCCCGGGAAATCTCCAGGAAACCTGGACCCCCGCCACACCCAGCCCTCAGCAGGTCCCGAGGGCCCCCGGATGCCACATTTGTGAACCTTCCTGGTATTTCCCAACTCGCCCATCCACAGCTGGCTTCCATTCTTTACCTTTGCGGTTACCTGTCCAATTACACGCCTGTTCACACTCAGCTCCCAGTAAGGAGAGAGTGAGGGGAGAGGAGAGGACCGAGCCCGGGCCTCCAGGAAGCTGCGGGAGAGGAGCCGGCTGGGGGCGAGGGTGAGCTCCCTGCTCTGTGCACGGGTAGCTGGGAAGCACCATCCCCGCTAGGCCCGCCCCCTGCAAGCAGGGCCAGGAGCAGAAGCAGACCCCCGAGGGAAGCAGGCATCTCAGCGATTTCTGGACCGGGCTCCGTGACCTTCAGTGAGCGCCCAGATCACCTGGGGGCTCGTTAACGTGCAGGTCGAGATGCAGAAGGCCGGGGTAGGGCCCAGACGCTGCAAGGCCGACCAGCAATGCGGATGCCCGAGCTGCTGGTCCGGGGACCACACTCCGAGCTCTTCGGTGCCCGCCCGGGGCTGGGGTTTCACTGCCTCCCTGCTGAGTGGGCAGTGATCGCTTGATCACCTCGGCTGACGGAGAGCCAGGACCCGCAGGGCAGGCTGCTCTGCCTTGGGACACCTCTGTCCACTCTTCCCAATCACGAATGCCTCCCTACAGCTTTGTGGGTGTCCCGTCGGGGCCCTCGCGGTACGTGAGCCTTTCCCACACCAGCCCTTCTGGCCCCAGGCTCGCCCTCACCAGGTTTTCTGGAGCCGGACTTGTCAGCAGGGGTGGGGCTCAGGCAGTCTCCACACTTTGAACCCCCCACCTGCCTAGCAAGCAGGGGTCTTACCCTTTCCCGGTGGTGCTCGCGTCCATGACCCCATCGTCCCCCGGGGTCCCTCAGAGTATAGGCGCCCTCCAGGAATCCCTGTACTGGGAGAAAGTGGAGGGCCCCAGTCTGTATTCAGCTCTGTGGCTCCTCCACACTAGGACCTGCTGTCCCTCCCTGAGCCCTTGGTCATGGTCGAGGTCAAACCCACCCTGCCCGCCCCGCCTGTGTGTTTCACAGGGCAAACAGCTAATGGTGTATCTGCATCATCGACACCGGCGCTGACAGATGTCCCCGTTCCGGGGGGGGGGGGGTTTCCAGCTGAGGAAACCTGGCCCCTCTGTGAAGCCGCTGCCCCCACTGGGCCCCAGGAACTTCTCAGAGGCCGCAGGGGCTGTGCCCCGAGAAAGCGGTTAGCTCAAAGTGCCAGTGCACAGGCAAGCAGGAAGGAGGATGGAGAAAGGAGAGGAGAGGAGGGGAGGGGAGGAGGGGCAGAGAGAGGGGGAGAGAGAGAGTCCCAAGCAGGCTCCATGCTGATAGTGCAGAGCCCCATGTGAGACTCGAACCCACGAACCGTGAGATCATGACCTGAGCCAAAGTCGGACGCTTAACCGACTGAACCACCCAGGCGCCCCTACGTGTAATTCCTGTAAAATGGGCTCATTCACTGCCTCTTCTAGGTGCCTTTCTCAGCTGCACACATTGTCCACTCCTCCCTGTGATCTCATATATGTCTAGCTGCTGAAATCCTACACAACCTTTAGGAACTGTTCCACATATCTCTTCCTCCAGGAAGCTCTCTTTGATAACCTCAACCAGAAGAGGTTTTCACTCCTGCCTTTGCCATATGTGACATCTGTACACGGAGTGTCAGGAAGCACGTTTTGGCTCAGGCTCTGGGGGAAAATGTGGATTAAGGGTGTAAGCCGTTTTCTTTTATTTCTTAAGTGTATTTATTTATTTTGAGAACGAGCAGGTGAGGGGCAGAGGGGGTGGGAGGACAGAGGACCGTCTGACTTGGAAAGTCAGAGACTTTCCAAATGCTGCCTCTGCCTTGTTCTTTCTCACCCCCCCCCCCACCGGGACATAATGAAAAGGCCGATTCCCAAACCCAGTTAATTTGTTCTGTGTCAAGAGAAAAGAAACCGTGGCGACCAGTTCTCAGCATCTCCTGAATCAGTCAAATGAGAAATAGACTGGGAGCAGCCACCTGGGAGGGCAGCGGAATCTCCAAGAAGACGACCACCACGAAGTTTGTGCGGTGGGAGGCGGAGGTCAAGCCGCCCACCTCGGCCCCAGGCTGCCCCACGTCGTGGGTCTCTCTGGGACAGACAGAAAGACGGGACGTCTGCACGCTGCCCCCAGAGGGCGGCATTCCACACCCATTCCCTCATTTCACTTGGAAGTGGCCCCAGGAAGTATTATTATTGTCTCCATATCACAGATGAGGAAACTGAGGCCCGACTGTTTACCCGTGGCCAAGGACCAGCCTCCTGTGGAGAGGTGGAGCCAGGTCCCCCAAATGTGCCTTTTCCATTGTGACCCCATTTAACGTTCTTCAGCCGGACGCGGGCCAAGGCTTAAAGCCCTTCACTCAGTGGCTCTCCTTGGACATCCTGTGTCCTTCCGGTAGCCCCTGTGACCTCGGACGGGCCACGCGGCTCACATCCCTTTTGGCCCGTAGATGCCAGCTTGGCTCAATAATCTTTAACTTACCTCCCACGAACGTTGTGTCTTTAGGACCTCGTCAGAATTCCTCGGGGCCAGGGACGGTGCCAGGCCCCCTGGACGGGAGAGAAAGGGACCGCAGAGGGAGGGACGGGATTTGGACAGGGGCCCAGGCTGGTACACGAGGGGCGGGGACTTGAACCCAGGCACGTGCCATCTGGCTGGCTTTCTCTCCCCTGCCGCTGGCGGAGTGAAGCAGGGGGGAGTCCCAGAAGCCGACTCACAGCTGCAGGTAACGTAAAAACAACCGAGGTTTGAGGGGCGGCACATCATCCGCGGACTCATCAATGCAAAGAAACCGTGCTTTGCCCCCCGACTTCGTCGAGTCCAGGGTATCTGCATGATACAGAGGGTCCCGGGTGGGCCTGGGATTCACGTGGGAGCAGAGGGGTGAGCGGGCCACTAAGTCCCCGGTCAGCGTCACCGCCTGCCCGCACCCTCTCTGGCCACTGAGGCGCGGCGTCCACGTTGAGCCCCCAGCTGCCCTTGGCTCCTTGCAGGACGGGCCTCCACCGGCCGTTCTTAGGAAAGGCTAATTTTGCCCCCAGCATCTCAGGTGTGACTGCAAGAGGCAAAACCAGGGACTCGGTGATTTACCGGCCAGATGCTTAAGGCAACAGGTGTCCCCAGCTGTAAGAAGCAACTACCCTACACCTGGGTATTTTGCAAAAGGAGTGGCTCATTGGGGCTCCTGGGTGGCTCAGTCGGTTAAGCGTCTGACTTCGGCTCGGGTCACGATCTCGCGGTTCGTGTGCGGAGCCTGCCTGGAGTTCCCTCCCTCTCCCTCTCTCTCTCTCTCTCTCTCTCTGCCCCTCCCCCACTCGTGCTCTCGCTCTCAAAATAAATAAATAAACTCTAAAAAAAAAGAAGCGTGCTCACTTATTTGCTTTAGGATGGAATTTCACGAATGACGTTTAGCGTTTGTTCAGCACCGACGGTCATTACCTCCATGTTAGGGTTGTGAGTCTAGGAGGACCGACTGACTCTTGTTCTAGGGCTTTCTTTCCATCAACAGGGCTCTGACACCAGGGAGCAAGACTTCCAAAGTACTTGGATTGGATGTGATTTTCAATAACCCTATTTGCTGCTCATAAATACAACTTGTAGGAGGAGGAGATCAGTCCCAAATATTAGATTACAAATTCTACTCTCTTCTGCTGTGTTAACTTCTCCATATCCTGGTAAGAGCCTGTCAGGGGTTCAGCCCTAGATAGCATTCCTAGTAGAGGCAGGAGCCAGGAGGCTTATTCTCTCAATCGCTAGAATTTTAGTAAAGTCTCAAAGAAAAATAAGTAAACAAACAAATAAGTCCTTTCCTTTCCCTAAATTTTCTGTGTTCTCCCACCAACCAGACTCTGTTAGCTTTATTTTGCATTCATTCACGTATGGTTAAAAGACTCTGTCCTGTTCTGGGGCATTCCCAGTCCAGTTGGGGGTCGGGGCCACGGCATATGCCTAAGCATAACAGACATCCATGCCGTGATAGCAAAAGCACAATGACAATGGAAGGCAGAAGGAGATCTGGGAGCACGGAACAGAGACACCTAATCCATGCTGGGTTTATCAGGGAAGGCTTCCTGGAGGCAGTGGCATCTGAGTTAGAGGAGAGGTAGGTGAAGGAAAGGAAAGAAGTCCAGGCAGCAGAGTAAGGCTGGAGACCTGAGAACACTGTGTACTCGAAGGACTTGTTTGGTGAGATGGCCCTTAAGGCACACAGTGACAGTGGGGCCAGGTGAACTTTAACCATCAGCCAGGGGTCCTGGGGCTCCAGGAACCACCGGGAAATTTTCAGCAGGGGAGATATTCTCATGTTACCTCTTACTTCCTCCAGGTATGAGTCACAGCTGTTATTAAACAATTACTGGCATAGTTTGATAGTTAACGTTTCCCCTGGGCAAATATGACTATAATCTCCACGAGAGCAGAGACTGATTCTCTAGACGCACGGTTCTCTAGACCTAGAACAGTGCCCGGTCATAGTGGATGCCTAGAAAATGGGGAGAGGCAGTGACAAGATCTGTGAGCCATTTGAGACACATCACCGTGGCAGTAAATTCAGGAAAGCCAGAAGGTATGTCTGGCGGGGGCAGGGGAGGACCAGTTAGAGTGTCATCGCTGGGTGACAAAAGCAAGTGGTCTGAAGGAGGTGGCCAGGGTGGGAGGGAGGGGACGCAGAGCTGAGAAAAGCCGAGGGGGTAAGTCAGGAGGAGTAGAGAATCCCTCCAATGGGGTTCGAGGCCCCGGCCCGACTCTCAGTTCTTCTGAGTTGGTCTGGGGTGGTGCAGGGGGGGCGGTGATTCTCAAAAGGCCCTGGAGGGGACCCTCGTGTGCAGCCAGGATGGAGAACCAGTGGAGGGGAGCAGGGAGGTTCTGACTCCAAGCCTTCTGGCTTTGGGAGAGAGAACCCAGGAGGGAAGAGAATGTTCAGAAGAGTCAGCATCGATAAGGGGGTCATAAGATAATGTTAATCCGACGTGAATTAAGAAAGATGTCAACTGGTTCTTGCTTGTTTAAGGAATAACGGTGAGGTCCACAGAAAACAACGGGACGTTTATTCTGGTCAGGAGTTGGAGAACACAAGGCACCGATCTCTTGCTTCTCAATGAGAATGATTCTGTGCGACGGGGGTCGGCGGGGGGGCCCTTTGGAAAATCTGTCGGCAAGGCGCTTTGTTTTCGGGGTGGGCACCAGGTGACGCGAAAGGCGGGTGGCGGGAGTGTGGGCTTGCGGAATCTCGCAGAGCGAGCCACTTAGCAGGTGCTGAGGGTGGAAAGCCAGCCTTCCCTCTGTCGTCTCCGCTTCCGGGTTTCTGCTCCGCACCACGGCCCCATGTACTCACTTTGTTTCACAGCACATATCTTAATGGGCCCTGGCAGCACTGAGGCAGCCTTCGTATTCCATTTGTTCCTTGGATAATGAGCTTAGCCTCCGAGCCACCGGAGAAAGCCCTGATGCTTATTACACACACCGCCATGGGCCGTCTTCTCCCCGAAACCTCCAGTCAGATGTTGCACTAAAACCATCTGAGCCCCGCGCACCCAGGCAAGGGGCCCTTGGTGACTGACAGAAATCCATTTTTACCTTGGTCAGAAAGGCCTTTGGTCAGCAGAGTTCATTTTGTTTGCACAACGGAGTGGAACGCATCTGAGCTCCTCTGGGGGAGCCCCAGGGAGCACTTCCTGGGGGCTCCCAGACATTGGACTCGTCGGCTGTAATTAAGCTCAGTGGTGTCCAGGTTCACTCCTTGCACACAGGGCACAATCTGCCTTATTGTTTCCCCGCCTTCCCGCTCAGAGACAACGGTGAGGATGGGGCCGTGGTGAATTCTAACGAAGCCTCAAGGAGTCATTTGGGCTCGACGCTTTCGGTCTGGCGCGGGCAGAACCCCCACAGCCGGGATGATTCTGTCTGGCTCCCCCCCCCCCCCCCACAAAGGTCTGGACATCAAGGCTGTTATTTTCCATCTGGAGTCCTGGGAATTGGGTTGTTATTGCTGAAGACAAAAGAATGGGTTTCTACAGTGATCACCGGGGAGAACAACGGACCAGAGAGAAACCCTAGACGTTTCCAGAAAGGTAGGCAGTGGGTATCCCGGCAGTGTGTAATCTGAATGCGAAACGTCTCTGCCAACTACTTGGGAACCTCTTGGGGTGGGTGGACCATCCCTGAGCACATCTCTGCCAGGCATTCAGTCGACCTGGGAGGGCAGGAAAGCCCACTTAGCCTTCAGGATTCGGGAGAAAAAGCCCTTATCCTTCAGGGGTCTCCGTGACACCGAGTCAGTGAGGATGTCTAGCCACAAACTTCCAGAATAAAGTCAGTCCAGTTCAAATAAAATTGTTGAGGACCTACTGGTGCCGGGGGGGGTGGGGTGGGTGGTGGGGACAGGGAAGCGTGCCCTCAGTCGTGCAGTCACTGACACCAACAGTCCTAGACTGAGCTCTGGCTGCATACCAGTCATTGCACTGGTCCAAAGACGGACGACGTGGTTCCTGCCCGCCAGGTGCCCTCCCATCGGGGCAGGTAGACAGAGCTCCCAGACAGAGCCACAGAGTGAGGGACACCGTCCCAGCCGTTGTGAGAGAGACACCAGAAAATGTGTGAAAGAAACCCACAAGACACGGGAATTGCTTCTCGGTGAAGAAACCAGGGAAGGCTGGAGAGAGGAGGAGTCTGGATTTGAACCAGGCACTTGACCAAGCTTCTCTTCTCCGTCCGGTCAGCGGTAGCAAGAGGTGATACGTTCACGGCATCCGCCACGTTCTGGGAGCTGCTTCAAGAGCTTTACGCATATTAGTTCGTTTAGTCCCCACAACAGCCCTTGGAAGTTTTCGCTATTATTATCCCTACGTTACAGAGGAGGGATCTGAGGCACCAAGAAGTTTACTAACCTCCCCCGAGACTACCGCGCTCATAAGCGACCGAGCCGGGATTTGGTCCTAGGAAGACTGGCTTCAGACAACATCGGTATAGTTCCGTAGATTTCTTTCTGGTTGAACAAGCCTACCCATAAAAGGTGTTTCTCTAGTACTTTGTTTGATTTCGTCGATACTAATTCACGCTATAAAAAGTGATACAGCCTTACGGAAAATGTGACCAAAGGGTCCCCCACCGTGCCAGCCGCCCAGGGTGCGTCACGTGGCGTTGGCCAGCGGGGGCTAGAATCCGGCCTGCCTTCCCCTCACCACGCTCTGTGCCGCTGGGCTGTCCAGAGGGGCGTCCTTCCCTAACTCACGCAAAAGGATCTTAGGGGCTGTCTGGGGCCATGACAGAAGGAAAATGAAACCCGCAGAAGGGATCGGCTACACGTGGGAGGTAAGACCAGGCTGGAGACAGAACGGCAAATGCCTGCTTCACCGCACTGGCCACAGTTGGCCTTAGTTGTTCCGAAGGGAAAAGCAGGGATTAATGACAAAATTAGCTGCATTATATCTTCTTGAGGTGTCGTAGATCTTCACGGCCAGGGTAACTGGCGCGTCAGTCAACCCTACCTACGCCTCCTTCTGGAGTTTGGATTCAGTCGTTCCGTGTGAATCCTCTGCAGATGTGGCTACAGGTAGATCTCTTCAGGGGCCGGTTCTTCCCGATAGCTGGAGTCAAGGTCATGGCGTCCAGAGCGGGTGAAACCGCCGGACAGCCCTCTTCCAGAATTCTGCCTGGGGTGCCGCCCCAATAGAGTCGATGCTACCCTGTCCAGTATCTTTCCTCTTTTTTCCTTCCATAGACGTGCTTACACAGTGATTTCGCTTTGCATATCGCGTTTTTCGCTTGACAGATGCTAAACATTTTCCATAATGCCACCTAATTTCTGCACCTGTCGTTGGTAAGCATAACTGTAGAACATCCCACCGCGCGGTGCTCTGTGGCGTGATTGGTAATTATCAAATAGTCTACTTCGTGGAGAAGTGCCAACGATGAGGGAAATGTTGAGCCGGGGGCGTGCTGAACAGAGGTAGTTGGACGTGCCCCGCGAGCGCCACGATTCTGGGGCTGGTGAGAGAGTCAGTGTCTTCCCCACGTTCTCTAGTCCAAGAAGTGACCTGGTAACAGATGGTTAAGAAATCCCCGGGATACAATGTCCGTCTTCGGCTTTTCTGCCACAAACGGACCGTCATTTAGGAAATCATCCCAGGGACTGGGGAGGCACGGGGGGGTGGAGGCCCTCACCGCAACTGAAGCAGCAAAGGAGGCATTTTCTTTCTTTCTTTTTAAAGTTTATTTATTTATTTTGAGACAGAGAGAGAGCAAGCGGGAGAGAGAGAGACAGAGAGAGAGAGAGAGAGAGAGAGAGAGAGAGAGAATCACAAGCAGGCTCCAAGCTATTAGCTCTGAGTCTGATGTAGGGCTCAAACTCACGAACCGTGACATCATGACCTGCGTTGGAATCGAGAGTCGGTCACTGAACCGACTGAGCCACCCAGGCGTCCTGCAAAGGAAGCATTTTCTGAAGAAAGGGACTGTTCCCACTTGCACAGTGGCTTTCCTCTCCAGCAGGTGGGAGCAGTGTGCAAAGGTCTCTGTGACTGTCCCCACCTTGATGGGGACCTGAGGGAGGGGGACATACGTATGGCGGGTCCTCTCAGGGTGGGTAAGTGCACCCCTCCAAAGAAGGATGCTGTGCCATTTTCCATACAATGAGCTTGCTTTGTGAACGGGGTTCCCTTGGCTCAAAGTCCACACGAGCAGAAGGGGAAGGAATTTTCTAGAAATTAAGTCTTCTTTGGGGCACCTGGGTAGTTCAGTCGGTGAAGCATCCGACTTTGGCTCAGGTCATGGTCTCATGGTTTGTGGGTTCGAGCCCCGCGTCGGGCTCTGCGCTGATCAAAGATCCTGCTTTGGATTCTCTCCCTCCCTCTCTCTGCCCCTCCCCCCCGCAAATAAAAAAACTTAAAAAAAAAAAAAAAAGAAATGCAGACTCAAGACCCAACCAGACCTACTGAACCAGAATCTGCATTTTAACGGGATCCCAGGGGATTCCCAGGTACAGGGAGATCTGAGGATCCACATTCTGTGGCACTTTGTTATGTGTGTGTGTGTGTGTGTGTGTGTGTGTGTGTGTGTGTCGTCTCCTTACCCTCCCCTGGGATCTGGGAGGGCAGGGTCAAAGCTTTGTTTGTGTGTGAATGAAGTGCATGGTAGGCACTTGGGAAATTAAAAAAAAATTTTTTTTTAACGTTTGTTTATTATTGAGAGACAGAGAATAAGCAGGGGAGGGACAGAGAGAGGGGGAAACACAGAATCCGAAGCAGACCCCAGGCTCTGAGCCATCAGCACAGAGCCCGAAGCGGGGCTCCAACCCATGAGACGTGAGATCATGACCTGAGCCGAAGTCACACGCTTAACGGACTGAGCCACCCAGGCGCTCCAGGACTTCGGAAGTCTTTAAAGAATAAGATCATTCATTAAATCCCTTCATGGATAGAACTGATGTTCCTAATTCTTTCCTTCTAGCCTCTCGACCTGAGGAACTCAACGGCCTTTTCTTCTCTCCTCTCCCCAACCACAGGCACACAGATCCACACACTCACGGGCACACATACCTTCTCGCCAATGCCCCTCAGAGGAAGCTGAGTTGAGCCCCTTGGCAGGGGAGCTGAGCTGGGGGCCTGAGAACCTGTGAGGCTGAGGAGGCCAAGCCGTGAGCTGGTCTGTCCCGGGCCGGGACACGTCAGGACAGCCAAGCAGCAGCCCAGCAGGGTGGGCGCCACCAGCCTGGCCCAGAAGCTTCCCCGCGGGGTGCACAGCTGCGGGACAGCCTCAGGCTGACTCCAGGCCTTCCTGGGCCCGTTCTACTTAGCTCTACTCAGAAATGTCATCCGGCCCCTCTCTCCTTCCATCCTGCTGTGTTCCGGGCTCACTGCCTCCCCTCGCAACCCCACCCCCTCCTGATTCAGCCCTGCCCTCCACCTCCCACACATTTCCCAGCACTACCCAGAGAAAGCCTTTTAAACAAGATGTCGTTAGGCCACTCCCCCACTTAAAACTCGACGGCAGCCCATTACCCTCAGCGAAAAGCACATGTCCAGCCCAGCACTTTAGACTAATGCGCTCACCAAGCACCATCCAAGTGCTTTTACATATATTACCATAGATTCACTCTTTAACCCCCGCGACCACCTCCTTGCAGTTGGTACTACCATCATCCCCATTTTACAGGTGAGGAAACTAAGGCAGGGTGAGTTGGGACTCACTTGCCCCCTCGCAGCTAATTAAGGGCAGATCCAAGTTCAAACCCAGAGTGTGGGACGTCTCAGCACACACTGGTAGGACTTAAGGTGCAGCCCAGACCGGTGGCAGCAGCATTATCTGGGAGCTTGTTAGAAACGCGAAGGCTGAGGTCCCCGCCTCGGACCTGCTGGACCAGGGTGTGCATTTCAATAATCGTCCCAGTGACCAGTGTGTGCGGGGAAATCTGAGAAGCACGGTTCTGTCACCCTACCCAGAGCCCCGGCGCCTTATTCCTCCAACTCGACCCAGTACCTGGCGGTCCCAGGCCCCCTCCACCCCTTCGCACCTCTGAGGCATCTGGTTCCCACACTGCCCCGGGTCTGAGCCTTGCCCGTCCCCCCCCCGTGAAGTCCTTGTTGATCTCTACGCTCCATGCGTGTTACTACTCACCAGCCCGGGGCAGCATGATTGCTCTGCCTTGTTTCTTTTCCTTCTGACCTTTCCCTCTTTGATTTATGGCCCCGTCGGCAGCAGGGGTGAGGAGGGGCCTCCCAGCGGAGCTGGCTGGTGCCCTTTGTCACTCCCGCCCCAGCATCTGCCCAGGAGGGTGGCGGTCCTGGCCCCGCAGCTCGTGGGCAGAGCCCTGCAGGGAGCAGGTGGCAGAAAGAGCTGATGGGGCTGATCCCTGCCTCCGGGTGACTTCCCTCCTTTGCCTTCCATTCCCTCCTTATCCGCTGGAGATAATGTACGAGCCACAAGGGCCGCCATGAAGAGAGGAAACACTCCGTGTCAAGGGAACGGAGTATTTCGACAGTTGTCTTCGATGGAATTCCGGGTAGTCAGAACTAGAAAGTCCGTACGACATCATGAATGGACAGGGAAACTGAGGCTCAGAGACTGTGTTCTGTGCAAGGTCACACAGCCAGCGGTGAGCAGAACCGAGGCCGCACGTCCCTTCTCTGCTGATGCACGACGGTGGCCCTTTCCACGGCCTCTATTCTTTGCACAGGAAAATGGAGCTGGGTGGCGCCTCAGGGCAAAAGGATGTGGATTCCAAGGGCCAAAGACAAGGAGGTCGTGTCCGTGGATTAACTGCTGGCCCTGGAGGAGAGCACAGCAAAGATGGCCAGTGGGGCCCCCTGCCAGCCACTGCTGGGCCCTGGACTTCCCCAGAGAATGGGCTGGAGCTGGGGTCCTTCTGCTGCTACTGGAGGAGTGCACGGAGAGCAAGTGCGGTCCCCGAGTCTCTGGCACACGCAGGCGGATGGACCCGCCCCTCCCCAGCCTCTGCCAGGGACACAAACACAGACACACAGACAACACGCAAACCTGGACAGATTCAAACCCACACAGGGGACGCACGCACAACACACAATTAGGCCTTCCTGGGGGGCCGTCGGGCCCCACAGAGCAGAGCTGGCTGGTGCACGCACGTACCTGTGCACAGCTCCGCCCAGATGTGTGCACACACATCACTCTGGCCCGCGGGGGAGGGAGCGGGTGCACGAGTGAGCACTGAGTCTTGGCTCGAGCAGGTGCGGCGGGGGGGGGGTCCCCTCAACCCAAATGGGCAGCCAGAGGGGAGGGCACAGGCCTCGGGTTAGCTGAGCACAGCGGTCCTGCGCGGGGGTGGTGAGCGTTGCCATGGAGATGAGAGCCAGAGATGCAGCTTGGGAGACAGGTTCTGTGTGGGCGGCAGAATGCCACAGATCCACAGATCCTGGGGAGGGAGGGCGAGCATCGGAGGTGCCGGGCTGGGAGGCGGGCTCCTGGGGTTGGACGGGTGGGGGGGAGGGGGCTGAGGTGCTCCAGATGGCAGGACCGGCTGCCTGTGTTGCAGACTGGGCATGAGGCGATGAGCTTGTTAGCTGGTCTCCAAAGCCAGACTATGGGGTCCCTGGCTCCAGGGTGCCACCCCACCCTGGTCCTATTCCCTCAAGGCAATTGTGCTGAGTCCACCACCGAGGCAAAGCCCACAGCAAGGGTGTGGGCTTGGAAGCAAAGGGGAGTAAGTGGCAATGCAAGGCAGTGAGGGGCTGGCTGGCTCCCCTTCCTCTGTCACCCTCTCTCCTGACGGCCAGCGGGCTGGAAATCACACAGGGTCAGGAGTCAGATAATAAGTCAGGGTACAGTCCTTGCCAACCAACTCTGAGAGTGAGCCACCTACCCGACGTTTCTGAACCTTAGTCTTCACCTCTGTGAGATGGGATGAAGAACACTGGACCTCACCCCCCGCCCACCTCCAGAGTGGCAGGGACAGTCTGAGCAGAGCCTGCGGTGGGTCCCCAATAAATTCAACGGGACAGACGTGTATCGAACGCCTACCACGTGCCATGTGCAGGGGACACCGACAGGCAAGAGCGGCAGTGGCAGCTTGGGTGCTCCACGGGGCGCAAAACACAAAGAACAACGACCTTCTGCTGAGTCTCCCTTGAACGCGTCCTCATAACAAGCCAGGAGGTTTTTAGTGTTACCCCCATTTTACAGGTGAGAAAACTGAGGTTCAGAGAGAATAAAGAGCTGTCCCGAGTAAATGACTACCCCAAGTTCAAAGTCACCCTGGGTAAGGGTGGAACTGGGATTCAGTTTCCCCCCTGGCAGGCCCTACGTCCCTGCTCCACTGCTCCTCCCGTCCCCACAGTCCCAATGTCCCTGATTTCCCTTGGGAAGGAGCCTACCCAGCAATCTGGGCCCTTCTGCCTGCAGGAGGGGGCTCTCTTGGCCGCTGGTCCCTGGGCTGGCCCGGCCTATGCTCTTACCCCACCCAGCCACCCACCCTCCTCCACCTGCCCCATTCCCTCCTCCTTTAGTGCCCCCACCAGGACGGCCAGCGCCCGGAGTCCAGAGATGTGGGCAGATGGCAGGTGGTCACAGAGTCTGGCAGAGACGATACCTACTTCCTGGGCTGCCACTTGTGAGTTTGGGCGAAGTCACTTCACCTCTTTGATGGTCTGATGGTCAAGAGGGTTGACAGTTCCTCAGTCCACACACGGGAAGTGCAGGGCACCACGGGCTGTACCCTTGGCCCATCAGTGCCCCGTGTGAACAACCAGGCGTTCGGTCTGTGCTTCCTGACGGGGCCATCTGTCCCCTGTTTCTGCGCAGGGGAAGGTGGAGGTCAGCCTGGCAGGACAGTGGGTAGAGGCTGGGCCTTGTCACCAGAGAGACCAGGGTTCAGACCCTGTCCCTGCCACTCCTTAGCTGTGTGCCCTTGGGAAAGCCACCGGATCTCTCTGAGCTTCTACCGGCAGGTGTCTTTTTTTCCCGCCTTGTTCCTCCCTGGCCTGAGACCTTGCACTTTTCCAGATGCCCCTCCCTGGCTTCTGTCAAGGGAGGCCCGTGAGGCCCCCTGGCCCCGGGGTCCTGGGGAGGAAAGAGGGGGAGAAGCCCAGGCCCCTGTCTGAGGCGAGGTGGGGCTGGCAGGTGGCAGAATGAAACCAGCCTGGGCCGGGGGTGGGAGCCCTGCTGTTTCCCCTTTCTGAGGATGACCGGGCTTGACTCCTCAGTGCTGATGGCCTGGGGCTGGGGCGCCCCTTCCTGCCCAGACTGAGCCTGACTCAGTCTGATACAGCTTTGGATAGGGTGGCTTTGAGAAACCCAGCGAAAGGCCACAGGGGGAGAAGGGCTGACTCTGGGCTCAGTGGCACCGGGGGAGGCGGGGGTGGTGTGGGAGGAGAGGGCATCGCACAGGCAGACATCGATGGGGATTTCTGTGGAAATGTTTGCTCTGGCAGAAAAAAAATCCGTTGCCATGGCAACCCAACGTCTTCTTTACAAAGCCAAGTCCCTCGGTGGGAGAATAATCTCAGAGATGCCAGGAATGGGTAAAATTTAGGGGACTTCCTGGGCACAGGCCCTGGGGCAACCAACAGCCGCCCCCTTACATCCCTTCAAATACTCATTCACTTACTTCTTCACTCCACAACCACTTGCTGGGCTATACCAGCCACCGTGCTGGGTCCTGAGGATGCGGAAATTCATCAAGGAGGTCGCAGCCTGCCGGAAAGACAGGGTGTAAATGACGATGATCCGCAGACTAAACTTTCACAAGGACGCGTGGGCACAGATGGAGAGTGGGAAGGCTTCCTGGAGGAGGTGACCTTTTTGCTGGTCTGGGGCGGGGATAGCGCGGCAGGCAGAGGAAACGGCAAGGGCAGAGGCAGAGGGAAGGGGCACGTCAGCTCCGGGACGTCACGGTTGTGTCAGGAGGTAGATGGGTCTGAGGCCCCTGTGGTGCAGGGGGGACCTCGGGCAAGCGGCTTGGCTACTCGGCACCCAATTTCTTTGGCCGTGAAATGGAGATCGTTGCATTATCCGCCGTGCGGGGTGGTTGGAGGACAAATCAGTTGGAATGCGCAAACCACTGGGCAGGGCCTGGCACGTAGTGATATAATTATTAACAATCGCTGGTCTCCTGCCCGCACCTGAGCCGCTCAGGGAAGGTAGGAGCAGGAGGGAGAGTCTGACCCTTGAGGGCAAAGCATGTGGGATGAAGACAAATGGGGCAGAGAGAACAGAGGCTGAGGGGCCCTGGGAGGCCCCTCCAGCACCCGGGAGCCACGGAGACCACCCAGTCCAGCCCCCCGCCTGGTCCCCACCCACTCTGCAGATGAGAACACAGAGGTCCAGACCTGCCAGGGCACACAGCAAATTAGTGGCAGTGTGCTGGTGGGGTTGGTGTCCATGGAAAAGGAGCTTTATGTCTGGCCTGAGTAAATAATTTATTTCTGGATTTTTAATAATTGAAAAGCCTCTATTTCACTGGTGCCTCATCAAAAATAGAAGCTTTCTTCTTTTTTTGATTCCAGATTTCTTTGAAAAGTAGCATGTGGGAGCAGGGGCCGGGGCCAGGGCCTTTGAAAGGTTTTGTGGCAGCAGACCCCCCCCACCCCGACAGTCCCCTGAGCCCCAAGCCTCTGGCTGGAGAAAAGGCAAGTGACCCTCACTTTGAGCCTCCTCCCTCCCCTGGCTTTGCTCAGTCCTTGCCTGTCCCCGGAATGGCTGGGTGAGAGGAGCAAGGGCTCAGGACTGCTGGACAGGAGCCCTGGGTGCGGTGGAGGGAGGTGATTGATGGTCGGTGCGCACTGTCCCCCCACATCTGCCAGCCTCCCTTTCCCCATGGGCCCACGGGGGTCATGACACCCTCCTCTCGGATTTACAGGGAGAGTCCTCCTGTCCGTGTCCGCAGCCGTCTTGTCTCTGTCCAGACCTGACACGCACTATGCCCACAACCTACAAGAACGTTTGTCCCTCAAGGACAGGCCTCAGGCCAAAGGCACAGACGCAAGTGGCCGAGACGCACAAGAGAGGGAGAGCAGTGCTGCCCTCTGTCTCCTGGGGCGCTCCTGTGACTTCCCACCCGGCTCCCTAAAACTCCACCAGCCAGGGGCTCTCCTCTCTCCCCCACCCCGGCCCCCACGTGGCCCTCTGCCCCCGGACAAAGCCACAGCTCAGGAAGGACCCGTGTCTTTTCCGGAGGAAGCCGGCCAAGGAGATGTCTCAGCACACAGCCCTCAGAGAAACCAGACAGACAACCTCACGGGGCTCTCAGCTACTGCCACGTGCGCTTTCCCTGCTTGGTCAACAGACCTTTCGGGTCCCGGTCCCCTCCCCGGAGCTTACCCAGAGGGTACCCAGAGCTCAAGGTGTCGCCCCCAAGCCAGACCGCCCCCACATGCGCCCCGCCCACTTCAGCACCCCGAAGCTCCCTTGCAGAAGGTCGTCAGGCCCTACGCCTTTGGCCCTGAACCCATCAGGCTGTGCAGGGCGTTTGTGCTCCCACTTGTTGGCATGTTAGGCTGCTAAGGGTCTGTTGGTAACAATAACCCCTAACATAGCAAACCCCTGGGGAGCTGTCTTAAGGCGATTTCTATCAAATTAACCCCCACCCCACCCCACCCCAAATAATCCTGGGAGGTGAACAGTATTATTAAATAATTTGTATGAGGCCGCTGAGCCAGGAAGTGACAGAACCAGGGCAGAAATTGAGGTCTGTGTCCCCACCTGAACTCCACCCCCTTCCCACTCTCTCCTGGCCTCCTTTATCCAGTTGGATCCGCACAGCCCTCGGGAGGGGTTGTTACCTCCTCCCCCCCCCCCCTTTATAGATAAAGAAGCCTAGCAAAGTGAAATTTGTGCTCAAGGTTCTGGAGCAAACGCTTTGGCCTCCGTGAGGGCTTAGCGGTCAGTCGCCAGGGGGCAAGGCGCGGTCAACCCTATCTGTACCCAGAGAAACCGCTGCTAGGGCAATCAGCCTGGCCCCAAGAATGTTTCCCCAACCAAGAATACCTCCATGCTATGTTTAGCTTCTCTGGGTTAAAAAAAAAAAAAAATCTCCCCTGAAAATGAGGTCAGGTTGTAAGTTAGCCTGAGTTTTCCTCCCTGGGACAGATGGCAGTGTGGGAACCCACTGCTGGCCCCAACAGGGCAATTCCATATAGAGACGTTGTGTATTGGCCCAAACGTAAACGTGGGGTTTAGGTAAGAGGAAGAGGGAAGTCTTTTCCAATGTATTTAGGGGGTGCCCCTTTGCAGGGTGGGGGTGGGGGGCAGGGTGGCATGACAGGAGAGCTCAGGGATGGACATCACCGTCTGGAGACCCGAGCGAATTCAGTCAGCACTGTGTCTCCGGTCTCAGCCCCCGGGAGCTCAGAGGGAGAGCTCGGATCCCAAACCTCGTGACTCCGGGCAGCGACTTTCTCTCTCAAACCTTGGTTCCCTCATCCGAGAAAATGGAGATAACTGATCCTGCCCTTTCATGGGGGTGACTGGAGTCATCAGCGGTGTCTGATGTGTCAGGACGACTCGCCCCCCCCCCCCCCCGGTGACATGCACGGAAGTGTCAGCTTCGGGCGAGGCCACTAGTGTAGGTAGCATGGAGACGAAAGGGCTGCAGAGAGCATTTTGTTTACAAACGGGGACTCTGAGGTCCAGCGAGGGAACGGTGCTTGCCCAGCAGATGGGTCAGCACAAGTAGGGGCTCCCAGACCAGCCGCCCGCCCGGGCTGGCTGAGTGACCCTTCCTCTGGGCCGGGGGAGCCTCTGTACGGCAGAGATGCCCTTGAGCTCACTCCCTGGGAGAAAGTCACTTTCAGCATGTTTGGAGACACATCTTGCTGACAGTTGCTTTGACAAGGACAGGCCAGACGCAGCCCCGAGGCCCTAAGGAGACACACAAGCAGGAACAGAAGATTGCTTCTATCTCCCCAAGCCTGGCAGGGTTTCGGGTGGATCTCGCACCCCAAAGGTGGATCCCTCTTTACCCAGAGGTCAGCCACACCATCCTGTCCCCCAGGCCTTGGCCAAGGATGTCCCGTCAGCTGGTTCTCCTTACCTACTCCCCTGCCTGGGGAAGTCCTACCCACCCTTGAGCCCGCCCATGGCCCCCTGCTCCAGGAAGCCTGCCCCGACTGCCCAGCTGGAAGCAGTTATGCTCTCCTCTCCCTGCCATGAAGCATGGAGCCGTAGGAAGAGGGAGACCCGGCTGTGGAAACCTGGCTTCGCCTCTCACGCCACCTCTAACTAACGGTGAAACTGTGGGCAAGTCACTTGGCCTTTCTGGGCCTGTTTCCTTATCTATAAATTAAGGATGATGATACTTACTCTTGCGGTTGCTTGGGGGGGGGGGCATTAAATTCATATATTGAAACGCGTTTGAGCACCTAGTAAGTGCCAGGCTTGATTTTAGACATTTAGGATGCAGTGGTGAATAAGACAAAGTCTTCATGGAATTGACATTCTAGCGGGGGAGACAGTGAACAGAAGAACGAAGCATAAATAATAACAGAGTAGGGTAGGAGCATAGAAAGTTGTCCATGGGGGTAGCGTGCACTCTCTTAGACATAGTGGGCACTTAATAAATGCTGGATCAGTGGATCATGGATGGGTGAATGGATGGATGGAAGGAAGGATGGAAGGATGGAAGGAAGGAAGGAAAGGAGGAAGGAAGGAAAAATGGAAGGATAGATGAATAATTGGATGGATAGAAGGATAGACGGATGGATACAGGAGGGGTGGATGGATGATGGATGGATGGATGAATGGATGGAAAGATGGAAGGAAGGAAAAATGGAAGGATAGGTGGATGATTGGATGGATAGAAGGATAGATGGATGAATGGATGATGGATGGATTGAGGAGGGGTGGAAGGATGATGGGTGGATGGGTAAATGGGTGGATGGATGGATGGATGGAAAGATGGATGGATGGAAAGATGGATGGATGGATGGATGGATGGATGGATGGAAAGATGGATGGATGGATGGATGGATGGATGGATGGATGATGGATGGATGGAAAGATGGATGGATGGAAAGATGGATGGATGGATGGATGGATGGATGGATGGAAAGATGGATGGATGGATGGATGGATGGATGGAAAGATGGATGGATGGATGGATGCTAGATCATGTTTTCCCCACCTTTCATAACTAATGAAAGCCCATTTAATCTCCTTCTTAGAGGTGCTCTTGAACCTCTGAGACTGGCTCAGGAAGGGCCAGGAGAGACCTCTGGAGTAGAGGCAGGCCTGGCTGTCCTTCCATGCTGACTCCTTCTCCCATTACCATCTCAGAGTGGCCCCGCCTTCAGGGAGACTCCTGTACACATGGAGAGCCAGAGGGCCTGGAGGGGCAGAGAGGGCCATACACAGCCCTGGAAAGAGCCACTGGCAGCAGATAGCAAGTGTGCTGGGCACTATGCCAAGGGCTTTTCCTGCTTCCATGAATGGACCTCACAACAACCTGGTGAGGGGGCCTCATTCCCAGAATTTGACACTATGAGGGGAGCTGAGGGGAGAGGAGGAAGACCGACTCATGGGACCCTGGGCCATCAGAGCTGGCAGGACTTTTCAGAGTCCCCTGATCCTGCCTTCTTGTTCCTACATGGAGAAATGGAGGCTCAGACAGGGAGAGGACTGGCCTGGGGTCACACAGGGAGTCAGAGATGGCAATGGGGTCACTGTGGGCAAGGCATCTTTCCACATCAGACACTGTTGATCTCCACCTGAGTCCCAGCCCAGTTTACCTGCGGGAGACCCAGTTCTGTCCAACATGTCTTTAGCTGTACCCCACCCTTAACCCTGCCCCCTAACATCCCCCTACATTCCCTCTGACCTAAATCACAGGCCACCCTGCTTGTCTCCCATGTCCTAAGGCCTGTGGTCAACTGGGGTGATAATGGATGTCAAAGGGTAACTCCGGCTTGTGGCTTAAGAAGCGTCAGGACCCCACCCGCCCCAGGTGCTGTTCTCTGAATGGCTCCTACTGGGAATCACAGTCCCAGGAGTGCCTTGCAGGTGGTGGACGTGGACGGAGTGGATCCTGTGCCTGGGGTCCAGCAGCACTTCTCAGCGGCCCCTGTAGGTGGGGCTCTGCGTCATTCAATCCTACTCCTGGGCCTTCCCAGCATGCTTTAGCCCCATCTCAGCCACTCAGCAGGGAGGTGAGGGGCCCTCCCATGGACCCCCGTCTGACTAAATAGAAAAAGACAAAAACCACACACCCAGCCTTCTACCGACTCCCAAGAGAAGTCCCAGGCCAGGGGCTGGCAGGAGCCCAATGGGCTGACTCAGCACGGCATGAAATCAGAGAATGTTGGAAGTGCTGACTGGGAGGTTCCTCTAGATCACAGAGCTCTAGAGACACGGGCGTTCCATATCACAGAATCATGGAATCGTGAATCCTCGGAATTACTGAATCAGAGACTCCAGGGATCGCTTGGACAAAGGAGTTCAGGGCGAGAGGATGGCTGAGCACGCCACAGCTCAGGGAAGAGTTGCATCTGTCCCTGCCTCCTCCGCACGGATGTCTCTGAATTCCAGCCAACGTTCGGACGCCTGGAAGTCCGCAGTAGCCCTGCTTGGCTTCCCCATCAGCTTCGGGCACCTTCTAGTCCATGCTGCCTACCGTCTGCTGACCTTCCCGCTCATAGCCACGGAGATTACCCCTCTTGCTAGGAAACCACGACAGGCTCATTCTTGTCAAGAGGATAAGTCCGCAAGCCGGAGCTTGGCTGCCGAGGCCCTCCTGACACCCAGCTCACCCTGTCCTATGGCCCTGACTTCCCCAGATGCACTCTGGGGATCGTAAACAAAAACTGAGCACACAGCCTAGTACGTACTTATTGTTTGCTATGGACGACGCCCACGGCGGTCCCGGGACGGTTGGTGTTCTTCTGGGGTGGCTCAGACCTCCCAGAGAGAGTGGCCAGGAGGGAGGAAATAGAAAGTCCTGGCCTCTCTGGGCCCAGCCAGATACCAGGCCAGCTTTCCTTCTGCTGTGTTCCACTAGCAAAGCAGTCCTGGAGCGTGCCCAGACTCAAGGCAAAGAGACACAGACCTCACTCCTCGATGGAGAGAACGCCAGAGAATGTAGGGCCATCACTAACCCGCCACAGACGCAGGCTGCCTTAGAAACGGGACTTGGCCTCCCAGCAGCTGGGGCTGGAGCACAGCTGCCTTGCGAGGCAGGGCTGGAGGGTCTACACAGCTAGGCACACTTCATTACGTGCTCTTGTGCTGGAAAGTTCTCCGGTAATTCCGGTGCATTTCCACTTGCTCCTTCGGGGCCCGTGGACTTCACTCTAGATCTTAGACCCCGGAGGACCCACGTGAGAACATCTGTCGAGTTCCCAGTTCTCAGCGGGGGCTCGAGGGGTCAAGGCCATTATCTCTGGTAGAAGCACCACGGCACCTCTACCACCTCAGGGGAGGCCTGAGCACAGACTCTCCAGAGTTCTCCATCCTTCGGGGCTCTTGGCTGCAAAACCAGAGACCGACCCCGCCTGTCTGCAGCAAACCAGGGATTTGCTGCTGCTATTCAAGGCTGTAGAGGGCTTGCAGAGTAGACGGGAAGTTGACGGACTGAGGCAGGAATCCAGGGAGCCCCGGTGAGATCGGCCAGAAGCAGCGGCAGCCTGGCCAGACCCTGCTGCTGTCCCATCCTGGTCTCCTCCTCCGGGCCCCAGCGTGGCCACTGCCACCACTGACAGCAGAGTCAGCCAGAGGCGGGGGACGGGGCTTCTGTGTCCACAGTGGGAGGCTGGGGACCAGCACTCTGCATGGGGAGAGATGACAAAAAGCCCCAGAGAGGACATCTGTCTACTGCCGGTCCCTAACTCAATGTGGCGGGATGTTTTTGTTTTTTTGTTTTTTTTTAGAGAAATAGCTCTTTAGCGACCAGTTCTGGAAGAATGGGTAGAATTTTTCCAGGAAAAGTGGGGGAAAGGTGCTCTGACAGAACAGTCCTTGTAAAGTGGCAGGAGTGAGCCCTCTGAACCGCCCACAGGAGGGGGCTTGATGGGATCTGAAATGTGGCTTTGGACTTGCCAACCTCTGCCTCCAGAAGCTCCTCTCTTAACTCGGAGCAAGGCCGCCGGCAGGGGACACGCTGTCTGAACTGCGTCTTTAAAGGCACGAAAGAGTCATCCAGGCAGACGCGGCCGCTGTAGGTCAGGGGAAGGCGGTTCAGTGACCGGCGAGTGTTGTGTGCAAACGGGGGGCCCAGATGGCAGACGGGGTGACCAGCCGCAGCTCCCACCCTTGGGGCACAGCGGGGTCCACAGCCGGGAGACTTACTTCCCTGCTGATTTCAACATGTCCCCCGGGAGTGGATATCTTCGCGGGTCTGTTGCCTGCCCCCAACCCCCAGAGGTGTCCCCGCTGCCCACAGGTCAGAGTGGGGTGGCGTGGGGGTGGGGATGCCCAGCCCACCTCCCTGTTCCAGGAGGAGGAGACGGGGAGTTGAGGCCGGGAGAACTCTGTGCAGCAGAACTCGGGCAGCCAGCTGGCTGCCTTAGTCTCCCCATATATGCTGGCTCCTCCCTCACAGACGCTCCGCTTTGCTCAACATGTAAGTAAGTACTCAGGTTTCATCACTTCTTTGGGGCTTCATTTTCCCATGGAGCTCCTCAGTACCTACAGAGATCTGTGTGCACCTCCAATGAATCCTTCTAGGTCAGTTCATTCTATTTTATATTTTATTTATTTTTGAGAAAGAGAGACAGAGAGAGAGAGAGAGAGAGAGACAGAATGAGCAGGGGAGGGGCAGAGAGAGAGGAAGACACAGGATCCGAAGCAGGCTCTGCGACGACAGCAGAGAGCCCGATGCGGGACTTGAACTCACGCACCGTGAGATCATGACCCGAGCCGAGGTCGGATGCTGAACCAACCGACGGAGCTGCCCAGGTGCACCTCCTTCGAGATCAATTTCATTTCCGGACCCGGCTGAAGACCTAAGAGGGGAGAGGTAAAATCTCGCCCCCACAACGAGGGCAGAGCCCAACCGCGGGGGCTGTCGAAGGCGCCTGCGAAAGTCCAGGAGGGGCCTCGGGACCGGGACAGACCCCAGGCCCTGACCGAGCTGGGAGAGGACAGACTTCGTGGCCTCCAGGCTCAGACCTCACGCAGGGACAGGCAGGTGCGGGACGCCGGCCCCACCCAGCCCATTTTACTCGGTTCCCTGCAGACGTCGGGTTTCCAGCATCTGGCTGACGGCTGGCAGACAAGGGAGCCAGGAGAACGGAGAAGGTATCTCAGGCAGCCCCAGAATGCATCTCCGCGGCGAACAAAGTCCGTGACTTCGCATGGGATGGCAGTTCTGGTACGAAAGGACACGCCGGGCCCCGGGGGAGACCGTATTCCTGTTGACCAGCGTTGCCAAGGACACATCAGGTCGCGCTGCAAACAGGTCGAAAAAGCCGGCTCTTAGTTACCCTGGAAATCACCAGGAAGCTGATCAAATTTTCTTCGAATCACAGGCGGGAGCTGAGAAGGCGGCTGCGTCTCCGCGGGCGGCACACGGCTCAAATCCAGACAGGAAACGAACGAGCCGGGGTGCTCAGCCCTGCGCTGCCACGCACGCGGCGGTGGGAAACCGCTGTCTCTCTGTTTCCCCGGGTGCAACACGGAGGGATGGAGGCATCCGTGGAAAAGCCCCTCGGAAGGCACTGGGAGTGTGAGGGTGACTCGCCTGCATTTTCCCTCGCCCAGGGGAAACACTTTTATTTTCGCTGCATGAAATCTAGAAGCAGCCAAGGGTACCCTACGTGGAATGACGCAAGTGAAGAGAAAATCAAAACCAAGAAACTAATGATGGTAAAGTGTTCATTCCCTCAAGTTAGTCTGCGAATTTACAGCTAAACCATTAACACTATTAACAGGTTCGGCTGGGGGTGTCATCGGGTTTGGGGGGCGGGGCGCGTGGCACTGCCTTTGACACTAATCAGCATCGGGCACCTGGGTGGCTCGGTTGGTTAAACGTCCAACTCTTGATCTCAGCTTGGGTCTTGATCTCAGGGTTGGGAGTTTGGGCCCCGCGCGGGGCTCTGCACTGGGCGTGAAGCCCACTTAAAAACGAGCAAAAGGGGCGCCTGGGTGGCGCAGTCGGTTAAGCGTCCGACTTCAGCCAGGTCACGATCTCGCGGTCCGTGAGTTCGAGCCCCGCGTCGGGCTCTGGGCTGATGGCTCAGAGCCTGGAGCCTGTTTCCGGTTCTGTGTCTCCCTCTCTCTCTGCCCCTCCCCCGTTCATGCTCTGTCTCTCTCTGTCCCAAAAATAAATAAACGTTGAAAAAAAAAAAATTAAAAAAAAAAAAAAACGAGCAAAAAACTAATCAGAATCTATGAAGGCAGCTATTTACTTCTGTGCAATTCTTCTAACAGTTCAGAGCGTATCATATGGTGTTTATTATTTCACACATTTTCATCTGGGCACGTCCAAGTTCCATTATGGTTTAAGTAATAGTGGGCCTTTTCTTTCTTTCTTTCTTTCTTTCTTTCTTTCTTTCTCTCTCTCTTTCTTTCTTTTTCTTTCTTTCTTTCTCTTTCTTTCTTTCTTTCTTTCTTTCTTTCTTTCTTTTTTTCTTTCTTTCTTTTAGAGGTGATAGAAGCTTATTGGATACAAGGGAGCAGTGAGCAGGACAGCAAAGGAGAGGCTGTTTGCCAGAACTTTTGTTTCAATCAAAATACAATCCTTACCCTATCCAATTCTAGAGTCCAATGAAGTAGAGATATCGTATTCATAATAATTCTATTAAATCATCTCTATTTGAAGAGTGCTATCTTAGGAAGTACAATTCTATTGGACCTCAGCAAAAGCAAATGTAGCATCAATTAGATAGCTCTCTCTATCGTGCTCTCTCTCTCAAAAATAAATAAAACATTACAAAAATTAAAATAAAAACAAACAACTAAAAATACTCATCAAAATTACTCTTAAGAGAGAAATGGGGCAGGGGTGCCTGGGTGGCTCAGTCAGTTAAGGGTCAGATTGTTGATTTTGGCTCAGGTCATGATCTCAAAGTTTGTAAGATTGAGTGCTGCTGTCAGCATGGAGCCTGCTTGGGATTCTCTCTCCCTCTCTCTCTGCACCCCTCTCAAGAGAATTAAATGTTTGGGGTGTCTGGGTGGCTCAGTGGGTTAAGCTCCCGACTTTGGCTCAGGTCATGATCTCATGGTTCCTGAGTTTGAGCCCCGCGTCGGGCTCTGTGCTGACAGCTCAGAGCCTGGAGCCTGCTTTGGACTCTGTGTCTCCCTCTCTCTCTATTCCTCCTCCCCTGCTCTCACTCTGTCTCTCTCTCTCTCTTGCAAAAATAAACATTAAAAAAATGTTTTAAATTAAAAATTTTTTTGAAGTTATTTTGAGAGAGAGAGAGAGGGAGAGAGAGAAATGGGGCAAGCGTTGTGCTGTGTGGACGTGTGGGGCCTGGTGCTGTGGGTGGCACCCAGGTGTGGCCTGGGTCCCTGAGCCCTCGTGGTTCAGCCAGCCTCCTCCCCTGGGGACGTGAGGAGCCCCAGAACCCCTGGTCCCTTGGCCTCTGTCCTGGGCTGAGTGGGGGCCAGAGGCCACTTGGGAAAAGCTGGACCTTAACTCTGCCTCCATCAGCTTGCGTCTGTGGGACCGTCTCCACTTACCCGCTGAGCCCTCTCTCTGGGGAGGGGCCGCTGTCCACTTTTCTGGAGCTTTCTCCTCTTTCGAGACAACAGGCTTTGATAGAAGGAGGTGGTTCTTTCCAGGTCTCCCTCCAGGTCTTTGTTCATCTTCCTGTCTGAGTCCCACTTGTGACTGGTGCTGATGTTTCCACGCAGGACGAGAAGTTTCTCCTCCGTTTCTGAGCGGTACGTTCCCTCCTCGATTACGGTTCTGCGAAGCTCCGTGACGCGTTCTTAGTGAAGCCCAGGCAGGATTTGAAATCTCGGCTGTGGGATTTCCGACTGCAAATATGCTCACTCCGTGTGGAGACTTTTCGTGGAGCTGTAAGTAAGCGCTTTGTTCCCAGAACCTACCCTGTGCTCCGTTTTCCTCCTCCGAGCCTTTGGGAGGAAGCGCTCAAGCTGACTGCGTCGATGAGTTTCTGCAAACCAACTTCGGGCCGACGGTTCTGGTCTCCTTTTCCCAATTCACTGTCTCTGTGTGGTTCTGGGTTGACAGCATTCCAAAGCGAACAGGAAAACATGTCCTCAGCCTGCGTCCCCTCAGAGAGCCTGTCTCCAGGGGTCACCTGCAGCTCTCTGTGTCCTCTCTTCCCGAACCCTCTCCGGCCATCCCATGGCTTTCCTAAAGATGAGTGTTCTCACCCAAACCTCCAATATTTGCCTCCTACGTTGTTCTACCTTCTTTGGAGAGGTTTTAGGATGCTTTTGACGTCTGGCAGTTGGGACAGGAGGGATTTCAATGCATTTCAAGGCAGCTAGGATCAGTCCCTGGAGCAAAGGCTCAGGGGCTCACTTTTCTGTCCCCCCCCCCCAAAAGGTGACTGCGTCAAGTGAAGAAGTGTGTCTGTTGGCATCTTGCTGCCGAGCACAGAGTATGTGGCTTCAGGGGCCGGGGGCAGGCTCCGGACGGCCAGTCCCCCTGAACCTCACCAGGTTTCAACTTGGGCAGAGAACCTCCTGCCTGGTTCTTTCCCCTCCTTCAAGTATGTTGGCTGTTTTGCTATAAAACCCATCCCAGCACTGCACCCCAGAAACTCCCGGGGAAGCCCAGAGTCTCGGGGCCTGTCTCAAGTTCTCGAAGAAAACCAGCAGAGCACAGCACAGTGGCTCCAGGACCCTCGGGAAGCGATTTGGGGGCTGTCATCGGGCCCCCCCTCGGCTCCAAAGGGCCCCGCGGCTTTGTCGGTGTTTGCCGCGTCCTCTCAGCCACAACCGACCGCAAGGAACCCTGAGGGATATTCTACCTCTGACCCAGAAAGTGCCCAAAGCAGGACAGACCCCTGTGGGCCAAGGGAGGGGAGACCAGGTTCTACGAGACAGGGCCCTCCGCCTTTGTCCTGGTCACCGCCCAGAGCCCGCACTGTGTCTGGTGTGTGCAGGCTGGGCAGGGCCTGCTTCGGCTCAGCCTTTTCTAGCCCCAGCTGGCTCTCCGGGAAACCGATGGACCCCAGCGGGGCCACACCAAGTCCCCTGTGCTGCTGGAGAGCACGCCAGGGGGTGTGGCGTGTGCGCTGCAGGGAGGACAGAGGGACCACATCCCCTCCTGAGGCTCCTCCTGAGCGAGAGCTTCTGTCTGGAGCTGGAGGCCCAACCTGCCCACCAAGGCCACGGGGCCTCCTTCCCTGCAGGCCCTTCCCTCGTTCACGCCCGCTACCTCCTCCGGGCAGGGGCAGAGGGTCTCCCCCGTGGGACTCACTCACGACCCGCCTTCCACTCAGAGGAAGTCAGGAGGAGTTCATCCAAATGGGCAAATGCAACACTCCAGGAATGTTCCACGGAGCCGGTTTGCCCTATTCAGGCCAAACGTTCCTGGACAAGGGTCCCGGGGGGGTGACCCGTGGCCAGGTTCCTTCGCCCACGGGCCTGCATCTCGAGCTCACCGCCCGGCCCCCACGGATGCCCGCTGGCCTCAGAGATGTGCCTCCGTGGGGCTCTGCCAGGAAGCAAGTCCTTCTCGCACAGGACCAGCCACCCTCAATGCTTCAGAAGCACCTGTTTCCTCTGTGGCAGGCTCAGGCCTCGCACCTTCTTGTCTGTCACCATGAGCCACTGTCTGCCATGAGCCACTGTCCAAAGTGCCTTTACCCGTGGCTGGAGATCCCCAAGTGGATATGGGGCTGGGGGGTGGGACCAGACCCGGAGGGCAGGGAGTGAGGGGGCCAAATGCCTGATGGGGAGCGGCAGGGGCGGGGTGGGGGGAGCCTCCTCTCCCTGCACCTCACCCGCTCCCCCCCATCCCCGCCCGAGGCCCAGCCCTCCACGGGGCAGCAGTGCGTTAACGGTTTCACATCAGGCTTCTGCTTAAGATTTTATCCGAACAAGTGTCACTTCAGCCATGAAAACCGGTCACCACTGAACGGTTCACTCAAGCTTAGTTAAAACGGCAAACCCCATTTATATTGTCTCACAATAAAAGATCCGATCAATTGCTGGGTCAGATCATCTCCAAGTCCCCGTCATCTGAGCCGTGACCTCTGCCCTGTCTGCTCTGCCGTGCTCCTTCCCCAGTCCTCCCAGAGGCCCCGCGCTCTGCTGAGCCCTTTGGAGCGACGCAGTGTTCTGTGGGAAGGCCAAAGTCCTGGGCACCTGGCGAGGACCTCAGCCCACAGTGGAAACATCGGTGGGGAGACAGGGGAAGGGGGACGTTGTTGCCCAAAACTAGAGAGCAGCCCTTCTCCTATTTCTTGTCTCCACACACACCAAACAGGACAGACGTCAAAGGAACACATACGCACGCAGGTTAAATTCGAATACTTACCTTGAGAGGACCTCCTCTCAAGGGACCCCTAGGCCCCAGGATGCTGTTCTGAGTAGGACAAAGGGGAGATCTGAGATTTTAGATTCTAAAACAGGAGAGGGGAGCCCCCTGAGGTGGGGGAGGGAAGAGAGGAGAGCCCCTGAGGTGGGGGGAGGGGAAGAAGCCCCCTGAGGTGGAGGAAGGGTGAACAGAGGAGACACAGAAGCCAGAAGGTAGAAGGGCCTGGGTGGCGAGGGGAAGGGCTCCCCACACGAGCTGTCTCAGCTGCTCAGGAAGCCTCACCAGGGAGAAGCACAGAGGAGGGGCCGAGACTCACTGTGAGGGGCAGGAGGGGCCCTGAGGCTCCTGGAAATTGGGCCGACTCGGGCAGGACCATTTGCTGGGGAGCCCGGAGGATGGCTCTGTTGTTTCCAGAGGGAAAACGAGGGGACTAGTGGGAAACAGGGGGTTTTCCCAGGCCCTTCCGGGCTTCCTCTTCGAAAACAAGCCGCCAGACCTGCACAGCTGCGGCCGGACCCCGAATAACCTCGCCACAAAGGCTGGCAGGCCTCCCAGTTAAAAATAATCTGCAGCCACTTCATCAGGACAGAGCCAAGGGGCCCCCACCCAGAGAAGGCTTCCCTGCCCCCTGGTGTCTATAGGGGCCGTTGGAAGTCAGTGAGCCAAACAGCTACCACATGTAGGGTTCATAGTGCTAGGTGCCACTCTCAGTTAAACCCTGCAATAGCCCTGAGGTGGGCACCATTATTGTCATCTAAGTGATGACAAAAGAGGAGGCATATGTGCAGAGAGGGTAATCAACCAGCCCAAGGTTACACAGCAGGGGAATGGCCGAACAGGGACTCAGACTTGGAAAGCCCGGCCAAGTCTGTTGTTCCAGATGTTGCCTTTTCCTCCTTCAGAGCCAGGAAAGCAGTGAGGGGTTGCTTTCCCTCATCCCCCCGGGCAAGTTGTCTCTCAGTCTTGTTCTCCTTACCGGAAAAGTCACGTAAGAGGCCGAGGAGGCGGAAGTCTAGGCCCAGAGCCGGCACAGTGTCCCTTCTGTTGTACCCCCCCTGGTCAAAGCCATCACAGGCCCGTCCAGACTCAAGGGAAGAGAGACAGACTACCCGTCTCAAGGTAGGTGTAATCGTCCCCATCTTATGGATTAACAGATCGAGGTTCAGAGAGGTGAAGGGTCCAGGGACATAGAACTTGTGAGACAGACCCAAGGTCCACACCTGGGATGATGGCCTGGTCTGTGTGGGTCTGAAGTCTGGAGTCCTCTGCCCCACCACCTTGGCAGAGTGATGGGTCAGGACTGACAGCTCACTTCAACATCTAACCCAGTGGTTCCCAGCCCGGGCTGCAGACTCACCGGGGCAGTTTAAAATCACAGATTCCGGACCCTGCTCCCTGGAGTCAGGCTTTAAATGGTCTGATGTGGAGCCTGGACACTGGGAATTTTTAAAGCACTCCAGTGATTTTCACTGCAGCCAAGGGCGGGGGGCACCGTTAAAACCAAACAGGTTCCCTCCCTGCTTGTGGCCTGCATGGAGAACCTTCCCCTGGACATTCCTTCCCTGACCCTGAGCATCTGGCTCCAGCCCTGCCCCTGTCCCACCCTCCAAGTCAGCGGGGAAGAGGAGACTGCCACCCGGCCAGCCAGCTTCCCCCGCACAGGGATGGAGGAGAGACGTCCTGTTCCTGTGCAGGGAGGTGCTGGGACAAGCAGCTACGACCAGAGCAAGTCCAGCCCCAGCGCTGCCGGAGGACAGGGGATACAGGTTCAAATCCCAGCTCTGCCACTAATTGGTTGAGGCTTCTTTCATCTACAAAATGGAGTTAATCATGACCACCAAGCCTACTTCACAGAGGGTTTGCAGGTCTTCAGAGAGGAAATGAATATAAAAACACCATGTGACGAAGTGCAAGACTTTTACATGGAAAACTATAAAACATCATTTAATGACACTCAAGACCTAAATAAATGAAAAGACATCCCATGTCCATGGATCGGAAGACTAAATATTGTTACGATTGAAAATTGTTATAAGTGAAAAGACATCCCATGTCCATGGAGTGGAAGACTAAATATTGTCACGATTGAAAATTGTTATAAATGAAAAGACATCCCATGTCCATGGATCGGAAGACTAAATATTGTTACGATTGAAAATTGTTATAAATGAAAAGGCATCCCATGTCCATGGATTGGAAGGCTAAATATTGTTACGATTGAAAATTGTTATAAATGAAAAGACATCCCATGTCCGTGGAGTGGAAGACTAAATACTGTTACGATTGAAAATTGTTATAAGTGAAAAGACATCCCATGTCCATGGAGTGGAAGACTAAATATTGTTACGATTGAAAATTGTTAATATTGTTAATACTGTGCAAATTGACATTCAGTTTAAACAAATTCTCATGGGCAGGGGGCAGAATCTAAGATGCATGTTTTTTCCACATTTTAACATCCCTGAAATCAGTGAATCTTCTCATTGAGGGTATGTCACACTTTAATCGTCACAAGGCCTCTTCAGCTGGGGCCCTCCTCACAGGGTTATGATGAATGAGTCTTCTCAGACCATGCTCCCCTCTCCAGGGACTCCATGGGTCTCTCATCCTGGGGCCCACCCATCCCCTGTGCACATGCCAAGGAGAGCTGTGTGTAGGGGGAGGGGTGTGGTATGGGACGGTTGGGCCCACTGCAAGTGTGTGTGCCCGTATGTGTGAGTCCTCCTGGTGGGGTGCGGTATGGTCAGGACCTGGCTCAGCCCACACCATTGTGTTTTGTCTTTTTTTTTTTTTTTTAATTTTTAAAATGCTTTTTATTTATTTTTGAGATAGCGTGAGAGAATAAGTTGGGGAGGGGCAGAGAGAAAGGGACAGAAGATCTGAAGCAGGCTCCACACTGAAAGCAGTGAGCCTGGTGCCGGGCTTGAACTCACAAATCGTGAGATCATGACCTGAGCTGAAGTCGGCCGGCCGCTCAACCGACTGAGCCACCCAGGCGCCCCCACACCGTTGTGTTTTGGAACCGGACTCCAAGGAGGCCAAAAATTCTAAATTTGAACCTGAACTTCTAGGTGAAGCTTATTCATCAAGGTAAGAGGCTAGAACAGAGTGTATTTAATAGTTTGTGAGTTTTTGGTTTATAAGGTTTGAATGTGCAGATACAGAGCACGGGGGCTTCCAATTGCCCTGGGCCCTGACAGTGTTCGGGTAAAGTCTGCAAAACCCTGTCCTCCGAAAACACCAGCTCAGGAATTGGTACAGGCCGCCCCCTTTGGTGGAATCCCCACCCGCTGCTCCCAGGTCGGCCTGGCCAATTCCAGTTTTCTCCTCACATATTGGCTCAGATTCCTGACTTCCCCCGGGGAGATTTAGGCTCACAGGGGACTTGGGGCCTGCTTCCAGCTCAGCACTCACTCGCCAGCGCGGCTGTGACCGTGCGCAGGCCTGGCTGACTGCAGGAGCCAACGCCCCGAGAGTTCCAGAGCCAGGCGCAGGTGCTGCCCCGGGGGGCTGGCATCACCCGCAGCTCCTCATCCACCTCCGTGCAGTTGCCCAGACACGCTCACCCCGCGTCTGTAACGGGCACACGGATCAGCCAGGCTCTGTTACAGTGCGGATTCCGAGTCTGTGGGTCTGGGGCAGGGCCTGAGAGTCTTCGTGTCCAACCAGCTCCCGCGTGATCTCAACGGACGGTGCCCGGCTCCGGGGCTCCAGGCTCAGTGCGGCCACGGCTCCCACAGTGTCCTCGGGTGAGACACCTCTTCCTGGGCCTCTGCCCCCATGGGCACCATCTGCCATGACAGTGACCGAGGAAACACCTTGCAAAAGAAAGAAGGGCCGGAGTACACAGCACTCACCACGTGTCCAATGCTGTGCCACGTGCTTCTCCTGTGCCCACGTCTTTTTAGTCCTCACGATACCCCTCGGAGGTGGTTACGGTCTTCTACCAGCATCCGATGGGGACGCTGAGGTCCCGAGACACCTGTTCAAGGTCACATGACGCTGTAAGGCCCTGTGCGGTCTGGCTCTAAAACCCAGCACCTAACCGACTTGTTACTTGGCCTCTCCAGTGTGAGGCCGGGTGAGGACAGTGAGAAGCCGTGGGACCCATCCCACGCACCCCATGCACCCCACAACCCCTGAGGCTGCTCTGCAGACACAGCTGAAAACCTCCCTCAGATGTCCCCTGTGGCTCTGGGACTCTGGCTTCAGACAGACCAGTATTGCAGCACACTTCCCACCCCGGAGGGGCAGCCTAGGGCCTCCAGAGCGGGGGCTGCGACTGGGAAAGGCCCCTACTCACAGATCTAGGGCTGTCTCATTTTTTTGTTGTTGTGTTTGTTTTCATGTTTATTTATTTTTGAGAGAGAGAGAGAGACAGCGTAGCAGGGAGGGCCAGAGAGAGAGGGACTGTCGGCACAGAGCCCGACGCGGGGCTCGAACTCACGAGCCACAAGATCATGCCCTGAGCCAAAGTCAGACGCTCAATCGACTGAGCCACCCAGGCGCCCCAGGACTGCCTCGTTTTAAAACAGTCCTATCATGTGACACCCCAAGCTCCTCCCCGCCAAGTCCCTTCCTCATTGTATGGTCAGGGTCTGTTTCTCCTCTGGCCTCTCCCCTAAACCATGCGCTCGCAGAAACAAGGCCATTTCCCTTTTTCTCTGATCTCCAGCTCAGGGTCTGGGGCACAGAAGGTGCTGAACTGACCTGCGTCCAGTTTCCACGAGACAGGCCAGGGGTGCAGTGGTGACGTTTCCAGATCTTGCCACCAGAGGGCAGGAGTGCACAGCAGCTGGAGCGCTGGCTGTGCCGCAGGGACAAGGTGAGGCCGGAGGGGTAGATGCCTGGGAGCCCAGGGTCCAGGCCTCAGGCAAAGGGACCGAGGAAGGCCAGGTGGAGCCAGTCTGGGGCGGGGAACATCTCTGCACTTCCCCTGCCCATTCCAGCCTGAGCTCCAGAGACCTCCTTTTCTCTTCCTTCCCTCCCTGCTCCCCTGCTCCTGCCCTCCTCTCTTGACTCTCTCCAGGTTCCTGGCTCAATCTGGACTCCGTGTGACTTTGGGCCACCCACCTTTCTCTCGAAGTCTTAGTTTTCCCATCTGTGAAATGGGAAAATAATAATACCCAGCTTTTGTGCATTTCTCTCCCTGGGGATTTGGGACCCTCAGTGCAGGGCTGTCCTTCTGTCCCCATCAGGCCTCCTGCCCCCTCGTGGATGATGCCTCAAGCCCAGGTCTGTGGTGCTGCCTGGGACTGGATGAACTGGGACCATCACTCTTCCTCTAGCCTAGAAGCTGCTGCAGCCACTGGAGGGCATCAGCTGAGTCTGATCTGTTCATGAACGGATGAGCAGGAGAAATGAATGGATGGGTAAATGTATAAATGAGAGAAAAATTCATGAATTGTTCAGAGCATCTGCAGCAAAGGAATTTTCACACCCACTGCCTGCAGAACCTAACCCTTTCTTAAGCTTCTTGGAGCCTGGCTTCAAATGGAGCCGACTGAGGGCCTGTCCCCCTTTTGAAGCAGTGACCCTAGGGGACCTGTGGCCTTGGTCTAGGCTGTCCTGGGAAGGCTGGGGATAAGGATTTTGATAACTGTGAGGGTTTATTCTTTCATCTCCGTTCCGCTGCAGGACCAGCCAGCCAGCTCCAGAGGAAATCAGCGGCCAAAGGGTCAGCCAGAGGGGACCCTAAGATGCCCCAATCCAAACCCCAGGGAGTGGGGGCATCGTAGGGTCCCCTCCGGCTGTGACGACCCACAGTCAGACTTGCAAGCCGGGTCCAGAACCTGCGTGACTACTGAGCTCCCGTCCTCTCCTTATGCCACGCTGCCTCCTCAGAAAGGGTTTCTGGGAGGGCACGGAAATGAGATGTGTCATAACAGTGGGTTCTCGGTCCCCAGCTGAGCTCATAGCTTTGTTAGAGCCAGGCCTGTCTCTCCTGGCACTGGGGCCCACCTGTAGGGACTTGCCCGTTGCTGACCCAGATTTCCAGGCCACTCTGTCAACACCTCCAGGGCAGGGCAGAGCGTGGCTTCTCAGAGGCCCAAACACAACCCATGACCAACATCGCAGAGACCCAGTGCACCATGGGAGGACATCCACCTGTCCCAGAGGAGTCCAGTTCCACACAGGGCACAAAGGACTGCCATGGGCGTCCTGGCACCTGCCTGGCTCAGCCCCTCCCCATGAGGCTGTCCTCAGGGAGCGAATGAAGAACCCTGTGTTAGGTGCCTCTCCGTGAGTAGGGAGAGAGTAGCTCATACACAACCGAGCCACTTGGAGGCACAGAAATCTTAAGGACCCGGATGGAGAGTGCTGTGTGTGTGGGGGGGGGGGGCAGTTTCTTCTTTGTGACCCTTCCAGTCCCAGGCCCCCAGCTCTCCTGCCGCCCTGGGATGACTCAGAGCCTCCCCATTTCTGCTGCAACCCCCGCCCCCAACCTCAGCACCGGCCAATTCTCTCAGGATAGCTGATCTTGTTGCCACACAGCCTAGAGAATTCTGCCTCTGGCTTGGGGCTCCAGTAGCTGAGCCAGGATGAGACGTGAGTCATAGGGTTGTGTCAGAGAAGCTACATGCTCAGAAGCTACCAGAGGCTGTCCGGAACCCACAGGCCTCGGAGCCACCAGAGCCACAGCCCCCGCCCCCCTCCGGCAGGGCCCTGCCCCTCTCCTCCCCTCCCTGCTGGCCTCCCTTGGGCCCTGATGTCATCTGGCTTCTCTCAGTTCTTCATCAGCCTGCAGTAGTTCGAACAGCCCCACATGGTTAGTGTCCTTGAAGCAGGGTGGGCCCCGACAGTCCACGGCAGTCCCCAGTTATAAGAGCTTTGTCGGGATGGTCGAGACCATGCCCGTGACAATTCTTTTCAGATTTTGCTTGGATTACAAATGCTCCAGTTAAGATTCTTCGTAAAGAATTCTTGGGGCGCCTGGGTGGCTCAGTCGGTTGAGCGTCTGACTTCGGCTCAGGTCATGATCACGCAGTTCACGGGTTCGAGCCCCATGTGGGGCTCTGTGCTGATGGCTTGGAGCCTGCAGCCTGCTTCGGATTCTGTGTCTCCTTCTCTCTCTGCCCCTCCCCTGCTCGTGCTCTGTCTCTCTCTCTCTCTTTCTCAAAAATAAATAAACATTAAAAAAAAAAGAAAAAGAATTCTTGAGCACCCAAACGGTCCCAGGGGGACCCCGTCTGAGAAACATTCAGGCAGCAGAAGTCAGTGACTGGGAACACTGACTCTTCTCTGAGCCTCATCTCCTAACTGACGTTTCCTATAGCTCAGACACCTCTGCCTCTGTGATTCCTCTGACAGTCCTAGGCCCTGTGGCCCATCAGACCCTGGGCTTCAGTGGCTGTGTCCAGAGATGCTGCATGGCAAGCTGGCCACAGGCAGAGTCCTCTCTGAGCAAAGGCTGGGCTCTAGGGACGGGGGCAGGAGCACGCCCAGGGCTGGGGGAGGCCTCGGCCTTACCTCTGTGCCGCACAGCCCTCTCTTGTCCCCGGCGAAGTCCGTGTGGTGGTGGGCTGGGTGCAGAAAAGCTCTGCGTTTCCCCGTCAAAGACAGGAAGGGAGTCTGGGCGGCACAGGGGGCTGGCCTCACAGGAGGCCTGGCCTGGGCCCGCAGGTGGATGGCCCACGTACCCGGAAGGGATGCCGGCGGGTTCTTCCCAGGTCCTGGCCGACAAGCGCTGACAGCCAGGTGCATTCGCTGTGCCAGCCGCCCTGAAATACAGCCTCAGCTCCCTCCCCGACACCAGTTTTTTAGGAGGAGATTAGGAAAGGGGGACTCGCGAGCTATAGCAACCCAGGAGGCCAAGCCCAGAGCTTTCTCCACGCGCACACTGCAAGTATAGGCATTCAGACCGGGTGCATAGAACTCACCTGGCCAAGTGTTTCCTGGAAGAGAGGGCTGGCCCGGGCCCAGGGCTTGACTGGAGGACATCCAGGACACCTGGGCCTCCTGGCTCCCGGCCAGGCCTCTGGCCAGCTCAAACCACAGGCATCTCGGACGCCTCTGAGGCTCAACAGTCCACCTCTGTGAAACCTGAGAATCAGGCCATGAAATCAGTACGCTCGGACCTCAGCAGAGGGGTGGCCGCCTCTGAAAAGAGATAGGGCTGGACCTATGTGCTATCTGCCTCCATTTCCTCTTCCTAACAGCTCCCCAGCGTGCAAGATCGGAGTGACCCCTCCTCCCACGGCGCGTCCCGGCGGGACCACAGCTGGCCTGCCCCTCCCCCTCCGCCCCACTGCCTGGCTAAGGGACAGGCTCGTGACTCAAGCGGGCCGGTCAGCTGCTCCTCCCTAGAATTTGAAGTTTGAATGAGGGACAGACACAGCAAGTGGACGTAGGGGGCCAGTCCTCTGGGGAAGCTGAGAGGCAGCTGCCGGCCCCGAGCGCGCAGGCTCCGGGTCAGATCCTGCAATTCCTGCTGCAAAGCCTCTAGAACCGCCTTGGCTGTTGGCCACGCCCAAGCCTGGTTCTCTCCTCGCCTCTGAACTTAGTCTTGTTATGGGCTGAATTGCGTTTCCCCCCAATGCACGTATTTAAGTCCGAACCCCCAGTACCTCAGGATACGAGCTTATTTGGAAATGGGGCCCTGGCAGAGGACACGGGCACACAGATAGGGAGAACCCCGCATGAACAGGAAGACAGCATCTATTAACCAAGGAGAGACACCCGGAACGTACTCACCCTCACAGCCCTCCGAAGGAATCAGGCCTGCTGACACCCTGACCTTGAACTTCTGGCCTCCAGAACTGAAAATGTGAGAAGAACCAGATATATTGAAGGCATCCTCCCCAAGACTGCCACATAGGAGTCCTGCCCGAGTCTCCAGGCTGCCAGCCCGCCCTGCAAATGTTGAACTTGCCAACCCCCACAGCCACCGAGGCAACTGCTTAAAATAAATCTCTCTCAGCCTCAGTCTCTGTGTCTCCGGGGAACCCAGACACCGTCTCTCACATTTCTTTCCGAGAAATTAACGTTTGCTGAAGTTAACTTAAGTTTCACCTCTTGTAATCAAAAAACCCCTGATACGACAGAATGAGCGATTTTTCTCCTTTGATGGAGTTTTTTTTTAATTTTTTTTAACGTTTATTTATTTTTGAGACAGAGAGAGACAGAGCACGAACGGGGGAGGGTCAGAGAGAGAGGGAGACACAGAATCCGAAACAGGCTCCAGGCTCCGAGCTGTCAGCACAGAGCCCGACGTGGGGCTCAAACCCACAGACCGTGAGATCATGACCTGAGCTGAAGTCAGACACTCAACCGACTGACCCATCCAGGCACCCCTGATGGAATTTTTTTTTAATGCTATTTTTTTTTAAAAGTGCTCATCTGTAGGGCTACGAGCTTGTTCGAGCATGGAAACCAAGGCTGGCGACATCCCTCAAATACAGTCCAAGGAGCTTAGTTAATGCAAATCGAGGTTATCTGGCTGCTGGCAAAGGCATCCCATCAAGGAGGTGACGATATGGGCCGTAACAGCCTCATGCCATTAAATATCTAAGTGGTCCAACTCGCACATTCTGATTCCATTTTCACCAAGTGAACTTCTGTTTCCTAGAAACACAAATGCACTAATCACGCCTAGGCAGAAAGTTGGTCTTCACGACGTTCGTGTCTCACTAGGAAAGGCTATGTTGACATCTTATACATCAGTCATGTGAACTGGGTCAGGATGACTCCTTCTCGGGGAGACGGGTCCATCCTGGCAAGTTGACAAGTCTGGTTCTGAGCCCGCAAGACTGGCACCCTGGCCGCTGCAGTAGCCTGTCTGGGAGGGAAGCATGCCTGTCTGTTCCGGCTGGGCACCGGCCCTCCCTGACCCGCCCACATTGGCTCTTCGCTGAATGTTCCTTCCCACCACAGGATGAGTTTAAAGATGGGTTTTGTAGAGGGTCCAGGCGTGTGCCACAAAGGCTGCCTCTTACTGCTACGGTGCAGTCAGAGATGAATCTTAATGGAACTTTTAATAAATCGGCTCTCCTCCAAGAGTCTCCCCCAAGGGACAGAGCCCCCTGGTCTCTAGGCTCCCCCGAGGAAAGGCCGCCATGATTTTTAACCATTTGCCACTGGGTGGCTTCTTCCAGAGTGACACTCCCTCGAGCCTTGGACTGTCTGTCTCTTTTCCTTCCTGTTACATGACCCTATGCCCACCGGCCTCTCCTCCCCAACCCCAGGACCTTTGCTTAGCCTCACCTTGGCTTCACTACTCACTACCTCCCTCCTGCTTCCTCAGGCTCGCTCATCCAGGATGTGCCCTGACCGGACAGCCTGCGGCCTGGCCTCGGAGGGCAGCCCCACCAGCTCACCCTGCCCTCGTCAGAGCCCCAGTTTCTGTGTGCTCTGTCCTGGCCAGCCTGTCATACCTACTTCTCAGCCTGGCCTGGCAGTCACCTGGAGCTCTGCCCTGCACCCCGACTTCTCACTCAAGCCCTGCCTCTGCTTGACTCAGAACCTTGGCTCCAAAGCCCAACTCCAGTCCTGCCTCCGATGACCGGGCTGGGCATCGGTCCCAGGCAGGCTGATGGGAGGACAGCTGGAGCACTGGTTCCCCGTGCAATGACAGATTGGGTCGTTGTATCACCCACGGTTTCCCTGCCCCTGGAGGATGACGGGGCCGCAAAGACAAAGAGACAACAGCAAGTGAGAATGCACGGACTGTTTGGAAGCAAATGGAGGCAAGATGACTGATGTAATAGCACCGAAGTTTCACATAAGGGCCTGCAGAGGAAGACGGCAGCGACAAGGTCAAGGGTACTCCACAGAACAGCTGACGACTCTCAAAGCACTTGGAGCGGGTGGAACCACAGAAGCCTGGTATGGGAAAGAGGGGAGTGGTGGAAAGTCTTTATTCGGGGAGCTGGACCCCCAGTGAGTATCCCCTGCCATGTAGCGAGGAGACATCCCCTCCCGTCCACGGGAGGCCATGGAAAGAGTCTCTGGAGAAAACTGAGCCCAAGAGGCCCAGGCTTGGAAACGGGCTGGGAGGGCAACAGGGGGGAGGGGGACAGACTGGGAGCACGTCCAGGTCCCAGGGTCAACCTGGCCAGCCCTTGGCCCCTCCCTCTGCTTCGCCCCCTCTAGCAGATGCCATCCAGGTTCCGCACAGATGCCCCGGGTCCCTTGGACTCCTTCTGGATGCCCCTCCCGGGCGTCTGCTCCTTGCGCTTCCCAGGGCTTGCCCAGCAGCTCACCTGGGAGCACCGACCTTGGGCTCCCGAAGCCACTTGATGGGCATTCGCTCAGTCCCCAGGGTGGCCCTTGGCCAGTGACTAGCTGGTGATCCAGAAACCTCCCTCTGAGCCAACTCAGCTGGAATGAGCACAACCCCGTCACTGTGGCTTGGATCTCAAAGAGCTGAAGTGCTCCCTAAGGGCTCAAGAGCTATGGCCACCAAGGCCATCATTCCTGATCCCACATGCTTACTTCTTTATACATGTCACTTCCTCTTCTCAGGGGGCCATCTTCTCTTTTAAATTGGGTTACTTCTGACAGCAGTGAGATGATCTATTCTGGCCCCTGTTACAGCCCAGCAGCACCTTACTAGGAGCTCATTTTACGGCTTCTCTTCTCCACGAGACTGTCCCTTCGCTTCCCTCCGTATGTCCAGCCCGTCCCCACCTCCTTGCTGTCCCCATTCTGAAAAGCCTCCAGTGAACACCGCACTCCATCTCCTAGGTCCCAGCCCAGCCCCCCAGCAAGATAGGCATATAGACAACATGCCACAGTGCTTGGCACAGGTAGCTGTTCTAGAATGATGTGTTGAGTGCATAGATACGTGGGTAGAAAGCTACCTTTGGGGTTTCACAAGAACCATACCTTAGTTTCCCTGATCTCTGGGGACCTTTAACCTCAGTGCCCCCTGGCTTCCAGGGCATCGCCCAAGTTGGTCTGATCACTAATGTTACCGCAATGGCCCACCTTCCCCACCCCATCCTTCACTGTGTAAGTGCCCTGCACCCTCAGGGCCTCCTTCTCGTCCCACATGCCCCGAGCCCACATCCATTCCCGGCCTGGCAAGCACTTGCTGCTTCCTGTCTGCCTGACTTGGGCGAAAACCTCTTCCCTTGGCTCAGCCTATTGTCTGGTCGAAGAGAATACACAAATAATCACATTTAAAAGCACATTTCTAATCACGTGGCCAGCTTCTAGAAAGTCAGGAGGTGCTACTGAAAAGCTTTGGGGGTCAGGCAGGAAGACCTGCATTTGGGACCAGTGGGGCGCCTGGGTGGCTCAGTCGGGTGGGCGTCCGACTTCGGCTCAGGTCACGAGCTCACGGTTTGTGGGTTCAAGTCTCGCGTGGGGCTCTGTGCTGACAGCTCGGAGCCTGGAGCCTGCTTCCGATTCTGTGTCTCCCTCTCTCTGTTCCTCCCCTGCTCGCGCTCTGTCTCTCTCTCTCAAAAATAAATAAACATAAAAAAGGTTTGAATTTAGGATCAGTCCTCCCCCCCCCCCCACACACACACTGTGTGGTTTCAGGTCAATAACCTCTCTGCCTCCATCAGGTCCTCAACTGGGAAATGAGAACACCTGCCTGCAGGGTTATCCTGCAGATCAAAGATAATCCATACAGGCTAAGTGCTCAGCATAACTACCGCACTGAGGGGCCCTTGAAAGTGGCAGGGATTTTTACTACTGCTCTATTATTCCTCCTGCCCTAACAGTTGCCACACTCCCGCAGGTGGCATCGGATGGGATGTGACCCCAGACAACCAGCCATGGGGCTGACACGCAGGCGACATCTCAACTTCAGACGCTCACCAATGTCCCTGTCATCGTCCCATGTCCACCTCAAACATGCACTCTTTACTTGTGGGGTGACCTTGGGCAGCTCTGGGATCCCCTCTGGGCCTCAGGTCCCTCCCCGGGAACCACAGAGTCACAATAGTGACGAGGTCTCAGAGATCCTGGACCAGGGAAGCTGTTTCTACACGGGACAGGTCTGTGCCAGTTTTGGTGCCAGCGCTGGGGGCCCGGAGGGTGGGCCCTCCAAGGAGGTTCAAGCGCAGAAGTCTCGGGAACGCCGACAAGGCAGCTGGGAGAACTTTGGGGCACTGTGGTCCCTGCGGTTTCCTTGTGGTTTCTCTCACTGACACACGACACGGGCTGCTGCGTGAGACCCTCGGCTCTGCCTCCTGAGGTCCTCTCCCAGGACAGGACCGAGGAGCTGACGTCACCAAGAGGCCACAGGATACAGCAGGCAGTCCTGCCCCGCCACGTCCTGGCTGGGAGACACTGAGCAAGTGAACTCAACCTCTCTGCAAAATAAAACAAGCAATTCCTGCCGTGCAATTCTTGTTCAGGGGATTAGCAACGCGGTCTGTAGTGAGGAACACAGCACCTTGCACAAAGATGCTCAGAAACAGTAGCCGATGTTCCCTCACCCAAGAAACAGCGTAACTAAGAAACAAAAGCCTCCCACGCAGGCCACAGACTCACCCTGATCCACCCAGAATGGGGGTCGCCTTAACTATCTCCTTCCTCTAGCGAATCCTGCCTGGACAACCCTTAGGATCCGCGGGTGAAAACCAGGGGCTCACACAACCCCCAGGCAAAGGTCGCTGGCTTCTGGGAGCCAAGAAAAAATGGACACAGACTCCCCGGGGCCCAGCTTGGCGACGCTGAGGAAGACTAGGCTGCCCAACCCCGGGGGAGGGGACGCGGTGTCCAGGTGTCCCAGCCCGGATTCCCCCGGGGGGCTGGCTTGGGAAAGGCTCAGGGCAACCCGGCAGGTGCTCACGTCCGCAGCAGGTGTCCTGGCTTCACCCACCCCAAGGAAGCGGATTATGGGAGCGGCCGGGCACGACTGTGAAACTGAGCAGACAGGCCGCTCTGCGGCTAATGGGCGTGGGGGCGGGGGTGGGGCTCACACGCGCATGCGCGCACACGCACACGCAGCCTCACCCGCACGCTGACTTCGCAGTTTGCCGAGCCTCTCGGGGTTCACGGCCGCTCCTGTCTAGGGCACGAGGACGCTGGTTTCCCTGTGTATGCGCTTCCTAGCGGCAGGACTGTGCGTCGTTCGGTGGTGACTCTCCTGGTGCAGCTAGATGCCCAGAGGAGGCTTGCTGCGTGGACTGGGTGACCCGGGGGGCTGGGGGGGGGGGGGCTGGGTTAAGGCAGTGGTGACGCCGCTCTAATGAGGAACTTTACTTAGAGACGCTCTTGGTGGTGACCGGAGACCCCCCTCCCAAGAGCCCCACTTCATGACCTTTTAAGCAACCGCCAAGTGACAAGCAGAATAAATCAGTTCGCCCCCTCCCTTTCCCCTAGAAACCTTGAAGGGCACGTCTAACGTGAACACTTAGGAATATAACATTTGAATGTGGTGGGAGTGGATTTTCTCTTCTGTCTTAATGAAAACGTTACGGGTTTTTCCGCGCAGAAAACCGTGTGAATGTCTCAGAAGTCGTGTCGTTGATTTTCACGACAGGTACCCAAATCCCCCTCCCCAAATGTTGGGAGGGCACACGCGCTCTCTCTCTCTTTCCCTCTTCTCCCCTTGGTCACATGTTTACAGTTGCAAAGCTGGTCAGGCAGCCAGAAGCACCGAATTCTGGTCCTGGCCCCCGATCTATTAGGGTGTGACTTTGGCAGCTCGTTAACCACCCATGAGCCAGTTTCCTCTTCAGTTAAAGATACCTGCCTCCCTGGGTTCTTATGGGAACTAAGTGAATTTAGGTTGGTTTGTACGTTTCCAACTGGGCCACAGAGTCACTTGAGAAAGTTCCAGAAATGTATTGAAGGCTCATGAAGCCATAGGATAAACGTGTCCCCCCTCCAAAGGGTCAAAAGATCTGAAGAAATACTATTTCATATTAAAACAAACATGAATTTGTAACAGAGAATAGTGTTAAACAGATAGTAATTTTTAAGATTAAAAACTGGGGCTTCAGAGAAACTCCACATCTGGAACTCCCGGCCCCATCTCACCCCAGCAGAGTTTCTTCCCTATTTTGGGTTGAGTCGTGCCCCCCTGCTCCTGAAAGACAGGTTCTTATCCTGTGAATGTGACCTTATTCGGAAGAGTAGGGTCTTCGCAGATGTAGTCCAGTTTAAGGTAAGGCCGTTAAGGTGGGCCGTTAATCCAGTATGACTGGTGGCCTTATAAGAAGAGAAAATGCCATGTGAAGACAGTGACACACACGGAGAATGGCAGGGACTGGAATGACACAGTTACAGGCCACGGAGTGCCAAGGATTGACGGCCAGCAGCTGGCAAGAGGCAAAAAAAAGGGGTTCTGCCCAGTCTCCGAGGAAACATGGCGGACAGACACCTGGATTTGGGTGGTCCAGCCTCCAGGACTGCAAGGGGTACATCTCTGTTGTTTTAAGCCGCCTGGTCTGTGGAACCTTATGACAGTAGCTCCAGGAAACTAACACCACCCCCCCCCCCCCCCGCTGACTTCAAAAAATATGAGAAGCCCTGAGGTTGGCCGGAGGGAGCGGGCAGACCTATTAGGAAACCAGGCGTTGGCCCCCATCAGCCGTGTGACCGTGGGCAAGTCATTTGACCCCTCCGAGCTCAGTTTCTGTCTCGTGTGTGTCCGGCCTGTTCGGGGCAGATGCTCTGCCTGTGTCCTTATTAATGTTTGCTGCTCCTGTCCCGCTGTTAGTGTTTGTAACTGTGACAGCAGCATCTAGAACAGGCCTCACGTGGTGGCCGGGCCTCAGTGTGGCAAGTCATCCCCTTCCCGCTTGTCCTGGGGGAGGGATGGCAGGTCAGGCTTCTCCCTCAGGTGCCTGGCAGTGAGGCCGCAAGGATCTCATGGCCCAAGAGCTCAGAGAAGGTACTGACCACACTCGCGGGGCCTTTCGCCTGCCTCAGCCACCAGGACGGAAACCGGCGGGGGGGGCTTCGGATCAGACCCCAGAGAAGTTTCTCGTGCGCCCTGCCCGTGGAGGCGGCAGTGAGATGTCTAGTCTACCTGTAGGTTCCACTGGGTGCTGGTGCCTCCCTGTTCGCAAACCAGCCAACTACACGAGTGGGCAGGGGAGGTGTTCTGGAGGAAGTGGGGTTCAGCCAAGCCAAGGAGGGTGTCTGTTTACTTGTGTGCGTTCTCCATCGTCAGTGTACCTCAGCGCAGGGCCTAGCGTGGAGTCAGGGACTGGTGAATATTTGTGGCGGTGAATGAAGCTCGGGCGAAGGAAAGGGAAGGCAATTCCTCCTGTAGGGATGGTTCCAGTGAAGTCTAAGTGGGAACAATCCAGGCATCGGCAGGAGCAGTGCCTGGGGGTCGGGGGGGGGCAGAAGGGCCCCCATCCTGATGGAGGCCCAGAGGCACTCTGAGACGGTGCCCCCAACGCTGCCATGGCTACTGCCTAGACGAGGCCTCACTCTTGCCCTGTGGAAGGTTCTGGAAATGATCCCGCAGAAAAGGGTATCTGGGCGGCCTGGTGCTTGGCAAGGCAGCTGGCACACGCTGTGGTGGTCTCCCAGTGGCCTTAGTCTGAGGGCAGCGTCCCCAGGGAGGCCGGCCACGTGTGGCCCTCCTCCTGGTAGGAAAGACTGCGCTCTCTGCCCCGAGGATGCGTCTGAAGCCACAGCCCAGCGGCCTGTCGAGGCTTCCCGGGAATGTCTGGGCGCCATGGCAAAGGTACCACGACGAAGGTGGCGTGTGGCCTCACGCGCCAGGGGACCCCCTTTCTCCAGAGACCTGGCTTGGCCCAGCCATCCCAGTGAACCCTGTGGTAAAACTACTATGGCCTTTGCGGCCGGAGAGCCCCGTGACACAGCAGGTTTCTGTCCCCCCCACCCCCCTACACTGCCTCCTCTTCCAGATGGAGGCAGAAGGCTCTTCGGAGAGATGCGGAGAGCAGACTGGAAGTAGGTCTCCTTTTTTTCCAGACTGTTCTGGAACGAATCCCCGCTCACTTCTGCCTGGAGCCCACGCAGACCCGTGAGCCCTTCCGGCCAATCTTCGTGGACTCCAGCTGGTGAACTCCATGGATGCAGGGGATTTCCTGGAGTCGTCTCCCAGTGGCGGTACAGTGCCCTGGTCCCTTGGGTGGCACCTCAACACGCAAGTCCTCCTGGGGAGTCCCGGCCGCCCCACTTCCGCACTCACTGACCATCTCTTAGGAGACCCGCAGGCGAACTTCTCATCCGTTTGGTGCCGGTCTAACAGCTCCCGTGGCGGGACGTGCCTCTGACACAGACGGGTGCCTGGCGCTGTGGAAGGTGACCTTGTACCTGCCGCTGACTATCTCCCCGGCTGGGAAGGGCGGCGACCACATCAGTGATGAGGGCGCCCACGGAGGGCGGTGCCCCCTTGGAGAAGGTGCAAGGCTGCCATTCAAGTTCATAGTGTTAACAGCTGCCATTTTTTGCAACTATTAGGTGCCCAGAGTTTACATCCATATCCCCAATTCTTAGGGCACACATAATTATCTTCTTCTTTCAAATTATTTTTTAAAATGTTTTTATTTATTTTTGAGAGAGAGACAGAGCATGAGCAGGGGAGGGGCAGAGAGAGGGGGAGACACAGAATCGGAAGCAGGCTCCAGGCTCCGAGCCGTCAGCACAGAGCCCGACGCGGGGCTCGAACTCACGGACTGTGAGATCATGACCTGAGCTGAAGCTGGACGCTCAACCGACGGAGCCACCCAGGCGCCCCAATTATCTCCTTTTTTAAAAAGATGAAAACCCGAGGCCCCAAGAGGTCAAGCGGTGTGCCCACGATGGCAGAGCTGGTCACCTCAGGCCTCCGTGGCCCCCAAGCTCACCCTCATCCGCCACACCACACTGCATCCCAGCAGGGCAGCGTTCTGCGCAGCTCCACTGGGTGGCCTCAGAGTTAGTGAGACCCTGTGGGGAGAAAGAGGAGGGAGAGTCGTACATAACAATGTGTAGGAACAGGACAACCGGGACCTTCCCCTTCCAAGGGCGAAAACCGTCTTTGCCTGGAAGGAGGCCCTGGGCACCCCCCAGTGGGCTGTCCTGGCAGGGGTGGGGTGTCGGGACAGGAGGGCTGGCAGCGTGGGTCTTCCCACCCAAGGTCCTGGGCCGCCAACCTTTAGGATCAGCCCATTGGTGGGTCAAGGGTCTACATTTGGTGCCATGAGGGCTCGCGGCCACGAGGTGGCGCCCGCACACCTCCCCCACGGCCAATCGAGCCCACTGGAATTCCACGAGACTGGGGTCTCCTGGAGCCTTCCAGAACGCGCAGGGCTCAGTGAAGCCCGGGATGCGGAAGGAGCCATTAAAGCGGAGGGAGCCCTGTGAGCACCGGCAGGTGAGAAAGTGCATCTTGCAGACAGCCCCCAGCCCTGCTGGGCCCGAGCCTGGATTTGTGGGAAGGGTCTTAGTTTTAAATCACGGTTCCCCAGTTGTCACGATACCTCGTTCTTGTCATTTCACACAGCCCAATATTGTTGTTCAGAGAATACGGGTAGGTCTGTGGGCGAAACTGGAGGGACAGGTTTCTGAAGAGTCAAGCCTTAAAAGTCAGGATAAGGAGTTTGTTCAGGACTCAGAAGACACAGGGAGCCACGGAAAGGCTACGTGTGAGGGAAGGATGGAAAGAAAAGGCAGGTAGGTGACTAGGGAAGAGGCCGTGTTCTGAACTAAGGCCCTGGGCAGAGAGGAAGTTAGTAGAGACTCTACCACTGCCCCTTTTTCGGAAGCCTTTGGCCTGCCCGGTGCCTTCACTATCTAGCTCCACATCCTTTTCTGGATGGCCACCCAAGGACACGTCCTCCCAGATCAATGCCCTGTACCAGCCCTGAGCCCAGGCTCCGTCTTCCTATCAACGTGTATCCTCCTTATGTCCCATTCTTTCAAAACTCTGCTAAGAGAGAGCGGATAAGCCCGCCAGTCAGTCTGTGCCATTGTAAAAAAAAAAAAAATTTTTTTGTTAACATTTATTTATGTTTGAGAGAGGGAGAGAGACAGAGTGTGAGCTGAGAAGGGGCAGAGAGAGAGGGAGACACAATCTGAAGCAGGCTCCAGGCTCGGAGTTGTCAGCACAGAGCCGGCTGCGGGGCTTGAACTCACAAACCGTGAGGTCATGACCTGAGCCAAAGTCCAGCGCTTAATTGACTGAGCCTTCCAGGCGCCCCCAGTATTGTATTAGCAGGTGACGTGTGTGCACACAGCACTATCTGGTGACTGTAGGGGTTTTAACAGGAACCTCCTGGATTCAGTGTCCTAGTCCAAAGCAGTGACCCATCGTGAATTTCAGGCAGAATGGCAGGCCCATATTTGAAGATGACCAAGTATGTGGGGGGGGGAGGGGAGCCTTCTGAAGTGCCTCAAATTATATCAGAGAAATAGGCCCATTGTAATAACCAGTAAAATCAGTTTCCTTTGACCGTGGGACTTTTCTCTGGTGCTCAAGGCCGTCTCCTGCTTCATTCACAGGGACGGCATGTTGACCGGCTGGTCTGGTATTAGCATTCAGCTCTGCCCTGTCCCAGATCCCTTTACTGAAACTGGAAGGTGGCTACAGTTTGAACTCAGAGCGAGGGACCATCTTGTGGCTCAGTGAGATGAAGTCAGGTACACAAGGTTCTGTGATAAACCATGACGGCCAGCTCAGAACTGTGTCTGTCTAGCTCTGAGACCGATGGTATATACACATATACACATGTATATATATCTATGCATATATATATACATGTATATATATCTGCCTTTATAAGAAGAAGTCTTACTGTTATTTGCCATAATAGTTTCAGAAAGAGGAGCAGATTAGCTCAGTCCAGAATTACCGGCATTTGACAAAATCTAGTGAGGCCGGTGTTCTGTTCGTGAAGGATTTAACTGGGATGCTGTCAATGCTTAGCCATTGAACACTTCAAACATAATCCAGATGTAGTTTTAAAAACTGATAAATCTAGGGCGCCTGGGTGGCTCAGTTGGTTCAGAGTCTGACTCTTGGTTTTAGCTCAGGTCATGATCCCAGGGTTGTGGGTTCAAGCCCCGCGTTGGCTCAGTGCTGAGCATGGAACCTGCTTAAGACTCTCTCTCTCTCTCTCTCTCTCTCCCTTTGCCCCTCTCCTCGGCTCATGCACGCTCTCTTTAAAATAAAAAATAAATAAATAGACAACACTAAAAACAGAAATCCAACTACATAAAAGTTAAAAAAGAAAGAAAAGAAGCTTTTCAATGTCGACATGACATGCTGAGGGAAAATATTTGTAATATACATCAAAGATGAAAGACTGATATGATTGATATTTGAAGAACTCTTTAACACTTGGAAGACAGACCAAAATTCCAATAGGGACCTGGGCCAAAAGACCACAAACATATAATTCACAATGAAAGAAAATGGCCCGGAAACGTATGAAAAACATGCTCGCTCATAGAGAAATACAAATGGCGACAACACTAAGATAGCACCGTCACCCATCAGATTGGCAAAAATTCCAAAGCTTGACAACACACCATATTGGAGAGGCTGTGGAAGAATTGGCATTCTTGTACCTTGCGAGTGGAAATCCAACAGTAAAACCCTACGGGGACTTGACAAAACCAGACTAAATTAGACACGCATTACCCTAGCCCAACCCTTGCCCTAGCAATCCCACTTCCAGGAATTTATCCCGAATATGTGTTTCCAACACCATGAAAATATGTATGTACGTGGATATTCATTGTAATATTATACGTAACAGCAAATTATTGGAAACTGCCCCAGTGCCCATAATCTGAGACTGCATGAATTAGAAGTGGTACACCCATAAAATGGGGGGTGGTAGGCAGCTGTAAAAAATTGTGAAAGAGCCCTAAAAATTGTTATGGAATGATTTCCAAAATATATTAAGTAGAAAAAAACAAAGGGCATATACGACATGCTATCTTTTGTGTAAGAGAAACGAGACGATATACATAAATCTGCTTTTTTTTGCAAAAAAGAAACACGGGAGAGGTAAACTAGAAACTAAGAAAACAACCTAAAGGAGTCGGTGAGAATGGATTAAAAGGGAAAGGAGAGAGAATGGTATTTCTCTGATTGCCATCTTTTTTTGCATAGTTTTGACAAACTTTGGAACCTTGTTCACGTGTAACATGTTCAGTAAATAAAGTCTAGTCAGTATGAATGGGGAGGTCATCTGTAAAATTGAATAAAGCTTAAACGACAAAACTAAACTATGTATCCAATGGGTAACACAACCACACACGAAAAAGAACTAATTCAAGTAACTTTGAACACAGTACTTTATATCCTCAGTCTAAACACAAAAGGAAGTGGAAAAAAGAATATCTTGAACTTTACTTAATAATTTTGTGGCTGGTAGAGACATGAGTGGAATGATTTTGAAACAAGTTCTGTGTATCTTAAGACAGAGAAAATGGGTCCATACGTTGATATTAGGAACCAGTTTTCACTGTGGGAGAAGAGAGACATAAGTAAGTACTGGAGAAAGATCAGTGGGTTGTTTCCCAGGCACAAACGAAGTACCACAGACTGAGGGGCTTACACAGCACACATCTACTGTTTCACGGTTCTGGAGGCTGGAAGTCCAAGATCAAGCTTGGGTTGGTTCCTTCTGAGGGCTGAGAGCAGGAGACTATTCCTGGTCTCTAGCCCAGCTTCCGGTGGTGTACTGGCAATTGTGACATTCCTTGGCTTGTGGAAGCATTCCTTTCTTCACACGGTATTCTCTCTGTGTCTGTGTTGACATTTCCCCTTTATATAAGGGCGCCAGCCATATTGGATTAGGGCCCACCCTAGTGACTTCACACTAACTTGATCATCTGCAAAGAGGCTCTTTCTAACTAACGTCACATTCACTACTGGGGTTTGGCACTTCAAGCATCTTTTGGGGGGAAATAAACCCATAACAGTGATGAAAAACTTCATGGCATTGTGTAGAAGTGTTAGAATGAGCTTACTTACGCTTCAAGAAAAAAAATCCATTTCCACGCTCAACTTCTATGTCACCTCAGCAGCACCAAGCACCACAACGTCCAGATCTTGGTTCTTAAATCCCATTCTCCATTAAAAGGGACCAGGATTTCTTGGGGAAGTAGGTGATTTCAGGGCCGAGAAAGGAAAAGTACAAGATGAGACTGGAGCTTTTTGCTACACCTGAGAGTAAAGGAAGTGATGTACAAATGGTGGGGACATGTCAAAAGCTGAGTGAGCACGTCCGCTTGGAGAGGATGTCCCTGGCCAAACCTGGGACAACTTGAGCTTCAAGAAGGATGACGAGGGGCGCCTGGGTGGCGCAGTTGGTTAAGCGTCCGACTTCAGCCAGGTCACGATCTCGCAGTCCGGGAGTTCGAGCCCCGTGTCAGGCTCTGGGCTGATGGCTCAGAGCCTGGAGCCTGTTTCTGATTCTGTGTCTCCCTCTCTCTCTGCCCCTCCCCCGTTCATGCTCTATCTCTCTCTGTCCCAAAAATGAATAAACGTTGAAAAAAAAAATTAAAAAAAAAAAAAAAAGGATGACGACAGCCATGGACGATGGCACATCGAATCCACAAGAACGCACGAGTTCTAAAAAAATGAAACATACACGTAAGTTGGGGGAGATGGGAAAGCTTTTCTTTGCAGCAGAAAGACGACAGATGCAGACACATGGGAGCTCGAAAAGAAACGTTTCACAGCCATCACTGAATAACTGATTTGAACAAGGATTCTAAAACCATGGAGTGAAAGAGTGTTGGATACCAGATATTTACAGTCTCAAAGTATCTCCCCAGAGATTACTCAGTAATTACAAAGAGACAAACACCATGATCTTGGCCATGGAGAAATCTGGAGGGCACCACCTTCACCAAGTGCTTGAAGTAAACATGAATACAGCAGGACGGTCTGACGTGACGTGCCTCCTGGTGTAAGGCCTGGAGAACACAATGTCAGTCAGGCAGCATTTTTGCCAAAATAATGTAATCTGAATCAAATCTTGAGGAAACGATCCCACAAATGCAAATTGAGAGACATTCTCAAAAATAGCAGGTCTGTATCCTTCAATGTGTTGGTGTCATGAAAGATAAAAGCTGAGAAACATTTCCAGGTTAAGAGAACGAGATTTTTTTTTTTTTACAGCAGCTTATAAATTTACTTTAAAATTTACCTAGAAGTATAAAAGCTCCTGGAACAGCTAAGTTAACTTTTAAAACTGAAAGGAAAGATTGACCCTACCAGAAATTAAGACAGGCTCTAAAGCCATTTTATTTTATTATTTTTTTTTGTTAAATTTTTTTTACATTTTATTTATTTTTGATAGAGAGAGACAGAGCACAAGTGGGGAAGGGACAGAGAGAGACGGAGACACAGAATCCGAAGCAGGCTCCAGGCTCTGAGCTGTCAGCACAGAGCCCGACGCGGGGCTCGAACCCATGAACCGCAAGATCATGACCTGAGCCAAAGTCGGACGCTTGACCAACTGAGCCACCCAGGCGCCCCTAAAGCCATTTTAATAAAAATAGCACTAAACAGACCAACAGACCAAGGCAAAAGAACGGGGCAGACAGACCCCTGAATATTTAGCAACTTAAAAGAAGAATTTGAGGGGCGCCTGGGTGGCGCAGTCGGTTAAGCGTCCGACTTCAGCCAGGTCACGATCTCGCGGTCCGTGAGTTCGAGCCCCGCGTCGGGCTCTGGGCTGATGGCTCAGAGCCTGGAGCCTGTTTCCGATTCTGTGTCTCCCTCTCTCTCTGCCCCTCCCCCGTTCATGCTCTGCCTCTCTCTGTCCCAAAAATAAATAAACGTTGAAAAAAAAATTTAAAAAAAAAAAAAAAGAAGAATTTGGCATCATTATCAATAGGGAAAAGATTATCTATCTATCTATCTATCTATGTAGGTAAATGGATTGGGAAAATTGGCTCCTCATACAGAGAAAAAAACCGGTTCTTACCGAACGCCATATAATCTTTTCTAAAGAGAGCCTGGCATTTTACAAGAAAGAACCCAGAAAGGCAGGCAAACGTACTCTGCTAAATTCATCAGTAATCAGAGAAAAGGAAACCAGAACAACAAAATGTTGGTTTCCCACACCACCGGGCTGAATAAACCAGGTGCCGGGAAGGGGCAGGAAGTGGGGAAAGGCCCCTTATTCTGCGTGGTGAGAGTGTGAATTTGTGCAGCCATCCTCTGGAGTGATCTGGAAATTTTTAATTGAATTCCTTGACCTAATAATTCTAAGATTTCTCTTTTTTTTTTTATGTTTATTTTTGAGGCAGAGACAGTGCACAAGTGGGAGAGGGGCAGAGAGAGAGGGAGACACAGAATCCAAAGCAGGCTCCAGGCTCTGAGCTGTCAGCACAGAGCCCGACGCGGGGCTCGAACTCACGAACCGCGAGATCATGACCTGAGCCGAAGTCAGATGCTTAACCGACTGAGCCACCCAGGCGCTCCTCCTTAACCTAACTGTAAATGAGATTAATCCAGTATATGACCCAGCGATTCCACCCCTCCACATGGACAAGGATGTTCTTTGTGGCCTCGTTTGTGGTGCCTTCCACGGGGAAGCTCATGATTGATTTCAGGTCTAGGTAGGTCAGACCAGATTCACAAGGAAGCAATTCAAGAAACCAGTCATGTTAAAGGACAGCATCCAACCTGAAGACGCCTCTACAGGCCAAAGATCAGGCAATCTGAGCATTAATAAGGTTGATAACTGCAACTAACGAAAACAATCAGATGTGTTTATGTTCATGAGTTTGCAATGATACCAAAAGAACAAAGAAGCAAAAACAGCATTGGTTACTCCTTAGACGATACTAGGAGACCGCTGCATTATTCTGAAAGTGGATAAATAAGGAGAAGTAAGTATGTTTCCCGCTTTTCTGGTATGAATCGTACCTCAGAGTTAAAGCAAATAGGTGACGAAGGAAAGTTTCTGTTTACATACATATTCCAACTAATAAACGAACAAGGAATGATAGAAATGAAAATATCTGTGTTGTGGCCTGAATTTTGCCTGCCCCCAAATTCACATGTTGGAGCCCTATCCTCCCGTGTGGAGATAGGGCCTCAAGGGAGGTCGTTAAGGTTAGATGAGGGCATCAAGGGGAGGCCCTCATCTAACAAGGAGAGGAAGAGACACCAGCCAATTTTCTTTTATCATGCCCAGAGAGGGAGGGCTGTGTGGGGACGCAGTGAGAAAACTGCCATCTATAAACCAAGGAGAGAGGTCTCACCGGAAACCAGCCTTGCCAGGACCTTGATCTTGGACTTCCAGTCTCCAGAACCTTAGAAAATACATTTTAGTTGTTTAAGCGACCCAGTTTGTGGTATTCTATTATGGCAGCCTGAGAAGACTAATTAATACTCCCAGTATTTTGCAACTCTTACGAATTAACGGATCTGGGCAATGGCCATCATGGCTGATAACACCGCAAAAGAGAGAGAACCAGGTATGTGTACCTCCAAATGGTCTTCCCCAAACTAACAAAAACAAGAAAACAAAGCAAAACAACCCCGAGTCTGTAAAACTTTTAGATCGAATCAGCAATTTGCAGGAAATCCAAGGGACAGAGGGACATGTGAACCAATACCACAGGAGGCAATTAGCAGAGTCCAGAGTGTGGGAAATTTGACAAGATCCGGTTTCTTCCACGAAAAATTACAAGGAAAATAAAATAGAGGAGACAGCAATAGATGAGACGAGACGACAAAATATAGCAAGTAATCACAATGTAGGAATCTTTAATAACAATTTAACAAAGAAAAAAATTTCAAGTCAATCAGGGAACTATGTACATTGACTAGGTTTTTAATAACATTAAGGAATCGCTTTTTATTTTGTTTCTGTGTCACAATTGTATAGAGTTTATTTTTTTCTAAGATGCAGTTATCCTTTAAAGACACATACTGAAATATAATGTCTGGGATATGTCCGGGATGAAATAGTATGTCTGTGATTTGGTTCAAAATAATCTAGAGGGTTGGGGCGCCTGGGTGGCGCAGTCGGTTAAGCGTCCGACTTCAGCCAGGTTACGATCTCGCGGTCCGTGAGTTCGAGCCCCGCATCAGGCTCTGGGCTGATGGCTCAGAGCCTGGAGCCTGTTTCCGATTCTGTGTCTCCCTCTCTCTCTGCCCCTCCCCAATTCATGCTCTGTCTCTCTCTGTCCCAAAAATAAATAAAAAAAACGTTGAAAAAAAAATAATCTAGAGGGTTAAAGAAGTGGGAGGAGGTACAGATAGGATTGGTCATGTATTGGCATTTGCTGAAGCTGGGTGATGGACATGTACGGGGCTATATTATTCTACTTGTAAAAGTCTAAACATTTCTATAATAAAAACAATTTTGTATGCGGAGTATTTTCAAGCATAATAAGCAAAATGAGATTTTTTAAATTTTTTTTTTTTTTTTTGCTGATCCCACTCAGGTAAGTTAAATATACACAAAACAGCACATTTAGAAATTTTTTAATGTTTATTTATTATTATTTAATGTTTATTTATTTTTGAGAGAGAGAGAGAGAAAGCACGAACAGGGGAGGGGCAGAGAGAGGGAGACACAGAATCCGAAGCAGGCCCCAGGCTCTGAGCTGTCAGCACAGAGCCTGACGCAGGGCTTGAACCCATGAACTGTGAGATCATGACCTGAGCCAAAGTCGGACGCTCAACCGACTGAGCCACCCAGGCGCCCCGAGTGGTTTTTTTTTTTTAAAGTTTTTATTTAAATCCCAGTTAGTTAACATACAGTGTAATATTAGCTTCAGGTGTATAATATAGGGATTCAACACCTACATCCAGTACACCCGGTGATCACGATGACAAGTGCCCTCCTTAGTCCTCACCACCTATTTCACCCATCCCCACCTCCTCCCCTCTGGTTGAGGGATTCTTCTCTATAGTTAAGATCTGTTTCTTGATTTGCCTCTCTCTCTGTTTCTTTTCCCTTTGATCATTTGTTTTGTTTCCTAAATCCCACATATGAGTGAAGTCATGCGGTGTTTGCTTTCTCTGACTTATTTCGAATCCTAAATGATGCTAGAGAGGCTATTTAGACATTTTTTTGAATGTTTATTTATTTTTGAGAGAGAGAGAGACAGAGCTCGAGAGAGGAAGGGCCAGAGAGAGATGGAGACACAGAATCCGAAGCAGGCTCCAGGCTCCGAGCTGTCAGCACAGAGCCCGACACGGGGCCCGAACCCACAGACCGCGAGATCATGACCTGAGCCGAAGTCGGAGGCTTAACCGACCGAGCCACCCGGGCACCCCTAGAGAGGCTATTTTAAAGACTACAGATGACTGCCTACCACAGACCGAGGAGTGGATTAATGCCACATCCTCTGCACCTGAGGCCCAGGAAAGAGAAAAGGTAAAGAGGGAAAAAGCACAAGGATACACAAAAAAACTCCTGTGGCCCCACCCTCCAGAAAGAAGCATCGTTAACGTGCTGGTGTTTCCTTTCTAGTGTTTTCTCTACACTTACAGAAAATGACCCTTTCCTTTTCACTCATTCCCAGGCTTCAGAGACACATAGAAATGCGTCAAAATTCTGGATTGCCCATTTTCTTAGTGGTATGATGTTGGGCAAGCTGCTTCCTCTTATCCAGTGTTAATTGTCTCATTCCGAAAAACAGGAATGACCATAACCGGCCTCTTAAGGTGGCAGGACGATGACATCAAGTTAAGGTGGCATGACGATGATATCATTGACACGAAAAGCATCTAACATCGCTGGGAACCCAGCAGCTACTCAGTAATTCCAGCCACTTTTAGCCCCCTCCAGGATCACGTGGTGGTTCCCCCAGGGACTTTGCACCCAGTCGCGAGGACAGAAGCAGGTGACAAGTGTTTGTCACACCGGAAGGCACTGAGCTGTGAGAGAGCCAGGCCTGGCGGTTGGCGTTTCATCTCAAAGCATCTCCCTCTTCTGCGGGACGCAGACACCAATAAAAGACAGGCTGTCGCGCCCGCTGCGTTGTTCCCCGTGTTCCGCGCTCTCGGTTCCATGTGCGGCGACAAGCTCACTTGTTGCCTTTCCGCCCCGTTCACGTGGCGCTGCTGAGGCACCCCCAGAATGTCTTTTGTCATCTGCAGCGTTTTCCAGGGAAGAGTTCAAAGATGTGGGAAGTAGCGGAAATACTGTGAAAAATATTGAAAAAGGCTTCCCGGCTGCAGGGAACGTGGACTCTCACTCTTCAGAACCCAAAGGCTCCCCTGCGATGTCCCGCTTTCAGAGTCTCTGTTTCACGCGAGCTGTCCCGAAGCCACCACACGCGGTACTGTGCCATTTTCCTGACACACTATTGGGTGGCTGAGCACACAGAGCTGGGGACAGGTGCCCAAACCCGCCGTGACCCCGGCGTCGCTGTGGGGCTCCCAGGCCTCTGTAGCTAAGCTGTGCCTGTGAATGTCTTCAATTCTAGTGTTTGGCACCTGTTGTTAGGAGAAGTTGTCCACTCTGTTGGCGTTTGTGAATCTGAGACTTTTAGAAGTTTCTAGAACATAGGCCTTGTGGGTCTTAAGGGCCTGCCTGACATCTGGCTATGATGTGACAGCACCAGGTCACAGAGGCAGGGGGGGCACAGGCAGGGCCCCCGCAGGCAGAGCCCCCGCAGCAGGTTAAGGTTCGGGCACCAGAAAGCTGAGCTGGTAGGAGTCAGGGACTCCTCTTTCCTTCCCTCCCAGAAATCCAGAAATATCAGAATGGGCCGTGAAAGGAGCTCATTGGCAGCTATTGCCTCGATCCTGTTTAGTCTTTTGTTTTTCTTTTAAGTAGGCTCCACACCCAGTGCAGATTCCTACCCGGGGCTTGAACTCGTGACCTTGAGATCAACACCCGAGCTGAGATCGAGCGGGACTCTTAACTGACTGAGCCACCCAGGCATCCCAATCCTTAAAAGCGCTGATGGGGATGTTAAAATCTAAGAACCCTGGAGCTGGAAGGAAACTGGTCCAGTGTGTTCACATTGTTGATGGAGAAACTGAGGCCCAGAGCAAAGAAGGAACCTACCCAGGGACACGGGGCTCTGGTGGCAACACTGGGGCGGAATTCTGGTTTGCAACTCTGTATTTTCTCCCACATCTTGCCGCTGGAATGAACATTCCAAGAGGTGCTGACTGTGATCTAGATGTATTCATTCCGGGCACACAAATGCTTCACCCTCTGTAGTATTCTTGGTTAGGGTCTCGAATGCAGTTCAAGGAGTTAATGCCTGCGGTTGGTTATGTGCCTTAAACTCAGGACCACCTAATCTCGGTGGCTTAAAGAGATTATATTACATATTACTATTATTTGTACATTCACTTTTGGTATGTTGCCTATTTACAAAGTACTTTTTCCTGTACGATCTTATTTAATTCTCTCAACAAATCCACGAGGTATGTGTTATGCTTTCCATCATCAGGACCTGAAGCCTTAGACAGATGAATTAGTCACTCGGCCAGTAGTGCTTGACTTCCAAGGGTCTTTCCCCCCAACCACAGAGGCCTCGAGAACCCAGACTCCTTCGCCGTTGGCCAGGCGAACGTCCATCCTGGAAGCAGCAGACACACTGGGCCCCCTTGTGCAAAATTATTTTGTTTGGCCTCAGATTGTCTTCAAACATTTTAAGTCAGCATCTTAAAGTCCAGAGACTTCTGTAAAAGTGAGAATTTCTGATTTGTTTTTTTTTAAAAAAAATCTGGGGGCACCTGGGTGGCTCAGCCGGTTGAGCGTCCGACGTCGGCTCAGGTCATGATCTCACAGTCCGTGAGTACGAGCCCCACGTCAGGCTCTGTGCTGACGGCTAGGAGCCTGGAGCCTGCTTCGGATTCTGTGTCTCCCTCTCTCTCTGCCCCTCCCCGGCTCAGGCTCTGTCTCTCTCTCTGTCAAAAATAAATAAACACTAAAAAAAAAAAAAATTAAAAAAAAATCTGGAAGCTCTGGCAAGACTGGAATCTTCTCTCTGTTTAGCAGGTCTTTCTTTGGTCTGTCGCTCGGTTCTCATCATTACGACTTCCACGGTTGCTTCTACCTGTAATAGAGCCGTGATGGCCAATGTTTGTAAATCACTCCAGAGCTTAGAGAGCCCTGGTCCTAAATGGATGGCTCGGTCTTTCTTAGTCCAGAAAGAATCTCTTCTGAGGTCAGTAGCTGGATGTCAAGGAAAGAGACGTGCTGATTCATGCTGTGTTCCCGAACACTCATGGAGGACCAGCGATGGCCAGGCTCTGCTTAGTGCTGAGGGGTGTGGAGTAGAGTGGGGATTCCCGCTTTCTTAGAACAATCTCAGCCGAATCAAATAACAGCCATGTAAGCTCTAGTTCCAGTGCTAACTAGTTGTTGCTAACTAGGATGTGCCCTTGGCAAGCCACTTCTTTCTGGGGGCTTCGAGAACCCTCTGAGGAACGAGAAGCTGGACTGGACCGCTCAGGTGGCTTCCCTCCGTCTCTCCCACAACCCATCCAGTTGATAAAGGCCAAGGCTGCAGAGCCATCTTCCGTGTAAATGTTGCTCTGGCCTGTAATTTCCTGTTTTTAATAACACAGAAGAGCACCCTCGGGCTGTGCTGGAGCCCAGTGATTGCTAGCCCAGTGCTAGATGGCTTATTAGGGCCCCGAGTCCTGGGGAACAGCAACGGAAAATCAAATCTGGATGAAAATCATAGGCTCCCGGGAGGACAGACATTTATCCAGTCCCAGTCTACTGGTGACATTTCAGGATACAAAGAGATTTTTGCTCCATTTTTGGAACAGCTGGGAGATTTAAGTCAATAGCCGTTTGGTGAGTGTCACCTCTGGTAGATAGTTTGGGGTGACTGAGCCTCAGCCTCGTAGGGGAATCAGATGTGACATACACCGGAAAAGCACTTTATAGTTGACGGGGCATCGTCACGTGGTCTCCGTTAATCGTTGCTAGAGCCCTGGGAGGAATCAGAAGCTCAGAGAGGTGAAGTGATGCGCCAAGCACAGGCCAGAGAGTTTAAGAAATATATTAGTATTATTTTTTTAATTTTTAAGAAAATGCTTTATTTATTTTTGAGAGAGACAGAGACAGGGTGAGAGCGGGGAAGGGGCAGAGACAGGGAGACACAGAATCTGAAGCAGGCTCCAGGCTCTGAGCTGTCAGCGAGGAGCCCGACGTGGGGCTTGAACTCACAAGCCATGAGATCAGGACGTGAGCCCAAGTCAGATGCTTGACCACATGAGCCACCCATGTGGTATTGTTATTCTTTATAAAAGGCTCTTGGAGGTGCTAACATTTGATACAGGTTTTAAAATGAGTATAGGGGCGCCTGGCGGGCTCAGTCAGTTAAACGTCTGATCTCATGGTTCGTGAGTTCGATCCCCCATGGGGCTCTCTGCTTTCAGTGCAGAGACTGCTTCGGATCCTCTGTCTCCCTCTCTCCCTGCCTGTCCCCTGTTGATGCTCTCTCTCTCAAAAATAAATACACATTTAAAATGGGTATGGATTTTTTCTCCTTTTCTACTATGTGAATAAATCATTATAGATTCGGAAAGTGTAATAAAATGCAAAAAAACCCCACCAATCTAAATGAACAAAAGATCGATAATCCTAATACATAGATGCTGCTGCTGTAAATCACATTCCAGTTCTTTCTTTCCATTTTTTTCTTTAACTAGTTGAAATCATGCTGTCGATATAGTTTTGAATTGTTTTTCTCTTTGCCTTATATTTTATCACATACATTTTGAACAGGTTGAACTCCAGTAGGAAGTGAGGGTGTGTGATTAGAGAATTCTGTGCTAAGAACTTGCCTGAGGAAAAGGTGTGGGACAGGAAAAGGCAGGACGTATTCAGGAAATGGGAAATTAATTCTTCGAGGCTAACCTGGTGATTCTATGTGGAGTCGCAGTGTAGCAGAGTCTAGAGAGACCTTCAGTGTTAGATGGTGGAGAGCCTTGAAGAATTTGTATTCTCCTTAAAAAATATTACACTATAGGGGCACCTACAGTGGTGGCTCAGTCGGTTAGGCATCAGACATCAGCTCAAGTCGTGATCTCACAGTTTGTGGGTTCGAGCCCCGCCTCGGGCTCTGTGCTGACAGCTGGGAGCCTGGAGCCTGTTTCAGATTCTGCGTCTCCCTCTCTCTCTGCCCCTCACCTGCTCATGCTCTGTCTCTCTGGCTCTGAAGAAATGAATAAACCTTTAAAAAAAAAACTTAAAAAAAAAGGCTACTGTGATCAGAACATGAGTGGAGGCCCTGACGCCTACTTGACCCTATAAGACACCCTGACCCCATTCTGAAAACCACTGTTGCATAATGTCATTTTTATGGTTGCGTGGTAAGAATACAGCATCATCTAGTTAATCGGCCTGCTCAGTTGTTTCCAATTTCTCCCTTTGTCAATTGATACTACATTCTTTGAGCATATCCCATAATTATTTCCCAATGAAGGTTTTTGAACACGGGTGTGACACAATCAGAGGTGTTAGTGTGAATGCCAAATACAGTAAAATCTTACTTAACTGGCATTCAGTTAACCACAATCCTTAATTAGCCAATTTTCTTTTGCTCAACTTTGGGAAACATAGAGAAAACTCCCTCCCATTCTCCCTCCCTCTTTCTCAAACACACACACACACACACACACACACACACACACACACACACACACTTACATAGAGAGAGAAAAAGGAGAGAAAATTATGAAATAGGGATAAATTTAACAAATATTTGCAATTACCATACTCTGAAAACAACAAAACATTACTGAGAGAAATTAAAGATGAATGTAAATGGTGACATATACCATATTCATGGACCGGAAGAGCCAATATTGTCAAAATGCCAATTTTCCCCCTCCTCCCACCAATGCCAATTCTCCCACCAATTGATCTGTAGATTAAACACAGTCACATTTAAAATATTAGCAGGGTTGTCTTAAAATTCAGTAAGCAAAATTTAAAATGTATGTGGACAGACACCTGGTGGCTCAGTCAGTTGAGCGTCTGACTTTGGCTCAGGTCATGATATCACGGTTTGTGAGTTTGAGCCCCACATGGGGCTCTGCACAGAAAGTGCAGAGCCTGCTTGGGATTCTCTCTCTCTCTCTTTCTCTCTCTCTCTGACCTTCCCCCACTAGTGCTTTCTCTCTCTCTCAAAATAAATAAACTTTAAAAAAAAATTTTCAATGTATGTGAAAATGGGAAGTGTATAGAATAGCCAAAACAATACTGAAAAAGAGAAAAGTTGGAGGACTTACACAATCTATTTTCAAGACCTACCATAAAGCTAACAGTAATCAAGATAGTATGGTCTTGAAGTAAAGGTTGATATATAATATAGACCAATGGAACAGAATAGAAAGTCCAGAAATAGGCCCCTGCAAAAATATGGTCAACTGATTTTCTAGCAAAAATGCCAAGACAATTAAATTAGGGAAAATGATAATGTCTATAAGAAAAGGTGCTGGAATAACTGGTTGGCTACATGCACAAAAATGAACTAAAACTAGAGACTTTATTTTGAAAAAATAACAGAAAGTCTTAATCATCATTAGGCAAAAAAATTTTTTAAATAGGGCACATTTAAAAATAAATAATTTGGACCATCAAAATAAAAAATGTGTGCTTTTTAAAAAAAATATTTAGGGGGCGCCTGGGTGGCGCAGTCGGTTAAGCGTCCGACTTCAGCCAGGTCACGATCTCGCGGTCCGTGAGTTCGAGCCCCGCGTCGGGCTCTGGGCTGATGATGGCCCAGAGCCTGGAGCCTGCTTCCGATTCTGTGTCTCCCTCTCTCTTTGCCCCTCCCCCGTTCATGCTCTGTCTCTCTCTGTCCCAAAAATAAATAAACGTTGAAAAAAAAATTAAAAAAAAATATTTGGGAGAGAGAGCATGCATAAGCAGGGGAGAGGAGCACAGGAGGAGGAGGAGGAAGAGGAGAAGGAGGAGGAGGGGGAGAGAGAGAATCCCAAGCAGGCTCCACACTCAGCATGGATCCCCATGCAGGGCTTGATCCGACAACCCTGGGATCATGACCTAAACTGAAATCAAGAGTCAGATGTTCAACTGACTGAGCCACTCAAGAGCCCCAAAGATGTGTGTTTTTTGAAAGCACAATTAGGAAAATGCAAAAGCAAACCACAGACTGGGAGACTATGTTTGCAAACCATACATAAAATAAAGGACTTGTGCTCACAAGGTATAAAGGAATTCCCACAACTCAATAATGAGACAAGATAATTAAAAGTAGGCAAAAGATTTGAGTAGGCATCTTATCCAAAAATACAGATGCCAAACAAGCACATGAAAAGATGTTCAACATCATTAATCATTAGGAAAATGTCAATTTAAACCAAAAGGAGATTCTACTACATACCCACTGAAATGGACAGCGCTTAAAATGTTGACAAGGCCGAGTTTTGGCCACAATGTGAAGCAATACTTTAGCATTCACTTACAAAGTTAAACATTCACTTACCATATGACTCAGAAATTCTACTCTTGGGTATTTTTCAAGTGAAATGAAAACATATATCTGCCACAAAGATTTGTACATGAAGGCTCCTGGCAGATTTGTTCAGAGTAGCCCCCAAACTGGAAACGATCCAAAAGTCCATCAGTTGATAAACAAAGAAAATTCTGTATGTAATTGGAATACTACTCAGTAATTGATAGGTATGAACTACTGATACATGCAACACCATAGATGAATCACAAAAGCATTACTAAGTGAAAAAAGCCAGATACAAATGACTCCACACTGTATGTATTTATATGAAGTTCAAGAAAAGTCCTAGAAAATGCAAGTCTATGGTGATGAGAGCAGATCAGTGATGGCTAGAGGTTTGGGGCTTAGAGATGGGAACTGACTGCCATGTTCTAAATCGCATTTTTGAGGGGTGCCTGGGTGGCTCAGTCGGTTAAGCGTCCGACTTCAGCTCAGGTCACGATCTCGCGGTCTGCAAGTTTGAGCCCCGCGTCGGGCTCTGGGCTGATGGCTCAGAGCCTGGAGCTTGCTTCCGATTCTGTGTCTCCTTCTCTCTCTGCCCCTCCCCCGTTCATGCTGTGTCTCTCTCTGTCTCAAAAATAAATAAACATTAAAAAAAATTTTTTTTAAAAATCGCATTTTTGATAGTGGTTGCATACTCATGTATGCTCATGTATACTTAAAATTGGAGAATTTCATTATAAATAAATTATACTTCTACTGGCATTTGGATTCATCTTTGTTTACTTTTTTTTGTCATTTGTCATTCTTCCAGCCAACTTAGTAGCTTCATATTTAGGGGTTCAGAATTGCAATGTCTTCTAATGTCAAGGATAGAGTTTGTGTTTCTATTTGTTATTTTCCTTGTTGTTTTGAGGTAATTTTGAGAGAAAAAAATGTAGGAAAATATTCCCCTCATCATCTCTCACTTTTTTTTTTTTTTTCTAGAGAAAGAGCACACACGTGTGGGGGTGGGGTGGGGGTGGGTGGGGAAAGGGCAGAGGGAGAGAGAGAATCTCAAGCAGGCTCCGTGCTCAGTGCAGAGTCTAACTCGGGGGTCCATCCAACAACCCTGGGATCATGAACTGAGTTGAAATCAAGAGTCGGACTGAGCCACCCAGGCACCCCTTCCCCTCACCATCTTAAACTTGGAAGTCTTATAGATGACATTTAAAACCACAGGACTGGAGCTATCCATATTTCTTAATTTATTCCTTAAATTTTGAGACACTATCCTGAGTTCCCAAATGATGACTAAGGTCTGAGATATCCTATACATCCCTACTTCTTCCCCTTCCCTATCCCTTCAACATAGTTATAAAACAATTTTAGGGGCGCCTGGGTGGCGCAGTCGGTAAAGCGTCCGACTTCAGCCAGGTCACGATCTCGTGGTCCGTGAGTTCGAGCCCCGCGTCGGGCTCTGGGCTGATGGCTCAAAGCCTGGAGCCTGTTTCCGATTCTGTGTCTCCCTCTCTCTCTGCCCCTCCCCCATTCATGCTCTGTCTCTGTCTCAAAAATAAATAAACGTTAAAAATATTAAAAAAAAAACAATTTTAGTTATATTGATAGTCAATATATACTTGATCATGACTGCACAAATGGCGTTGACTAGAGAACCAAATTAACACTGTATTCATACCAAATTTCTTATTCAGTCCTTCACTTTTACTCGAGTTACTCATTTCCTCCTTTTCTTCCCACATGCCTGATTTTCTACACATCACTGATTTTTCCTAATGTCCCAGTAAAATCGACCTCCATTTTATCAATCATGTTTCCCATAATCTCCAATAAGTCATATGCATCCGACTCCTAGAGCAGAGCCTTCCTTCCATGTTCTTCAGTTTAGACTGGACATTGTACAGGTGTCATCTGGAAATTTCTATTCGCCATCGTTGTGGGGATTCACATTGCCTCTTATGCTTTAGATCCCTTGCTTCTTAGATTCTATGGGTTCCTTTCTTGGTTTATTCCCTTGTTTTATTGGATCATTACCTCTAGTACTCTACTAAAGTTACAATGAAAGGGTACGAGGGAAGTAAATGATATTCGTTCTTGCATGTCTGAAATATTTTACCCTTATTTGATAGACAATTTGGTTGAATATAGAAATGCAGGGTGTAGATTAGAATACCGGAGGCATTGGTCCATTGTCCACTAGATTCCAGTGTGTTGTCGAGAGGTCCATAGATTCTGATTCTTTTCTTTTTCTCTCTAGAAATTTATAGCATCTTCTCTGTATCCCTGATATTCAAAAAGTTCACAGTGATGTCCCTGACTCTGAGTCTTTTTTGCTCCTTGTTCTAGCCATTTTGAGTTGGAAATTCGTGCTTTAGTTCTGAGACATTTCTTTATATCATTTCCCTGCTAATTTTATCCCCTGGGCTCTCTTTCTGGCATTTCTAGCAGTTGGTTTTGAACCTTGTAGATGTTTCTTCTTGCTTTATCTTGTTTCTGCTGTTTTCCTTTCCTTTCTTTCTTTCTTTCTTTCTTTCTTAGTCTTTTTGTTTTATCTTCTGGAATGTTCTCCGACTTTTTTTAATACTAAGTTTTTATTTTGATTCATATATTTAACTTTACAGAGGTTTTCCTTATTTTCAGGATTTTTTTTAAAGCCCTCTGGTTGTTTCATGGATACAATATCCTCCTCACACTTTTCAGGGAGACTGTCAGGTTTGAAGCTGTCTAATTTCTCCCAATTCTTTTTACCACTTCTTGGTTTTCTGTCTTTCAAGTTAGAAGCTTTCCCCCACATGTGGAGGTGGCTGGCCGTCCTTTCTCACTTAGCAGCTTAGAAAGCTCTTTGTACATAAGCCAGACTTAGGCCCTAGGGCTTCTGCCTGATAGGACAGAGTTCAAACCAGTTCACTATGAAGAATACCAAATGGTAGTCTCTGGAATTTACACTGAGAGAAGATTCTCATCTCCTGCCAGAGGAGATGTAAAACTTGCTACTGACATTCTGGAAAAGAGGTTAAGGGCAGTATTCAGATTTTCACTCAGTTCCCCTGTTTCCAGTCTGTACTTCCTCCTACCCCACCCACCCACTCTCAAATTCCTCTTTAATTACCCCTGCCTTCTCTTCCATTTCCTTGGTCCTTGTGGACTTAACCCTTTTATGGGACTGTTATTTCAGTGGGAGCTGGGGAGAAAAGAAAGCAGATAATGCATTGTTCAGCCTGCCCTGTGCTGTTTCAGTGATAAGGAGACTGGAATTCAGAGAGGGGTTTCCTTCTCTGTGGTATCCCATGACTCCCCAAGTCACTGCTTCTGTCTGGATCTCAATTTCCTCATCTATAAAATGGAAGAGTAGTTCTAGATGAATTTCAGAAACTTTATATTCTGGAATTGTATGTTCCGAGAAACCAGAACCCAATCTTCACAGTTATGTTGTTTGTCTTATTTATGGTGCTCCCATGATGTCCTACCAACCCCCTTTGAAGATTTCTTCTCCCCTTGTCCCGAGTCAATGTCTACAAGCAAGGCTGGCTTCATGGGGGGTGCGGCCTGTGCAGTCACACAGGACCCCATACTCTGAAGGGCCTTGAGCTTGGTTTAATGCTCTGCTGTGGCCACCTTGAAACTCTTATTAATTTTTGAACGAGGGGCGGCACGTTTTCGTTCTGTGTGGGGCCCCATGGATCATGTAGGTCGTCTTGGCCACGGGATGGTCACCCGCCAGGACCCTTTCAAGGATTTTCCAGAGCACAGCCAGAGCTATGGCTCTGTTGAGTCGGTTTCCTGAAAAGGAGGGAGGGGCATGGAGGGGAGGGCCCCAGGACCAGAAATGGATAAGCCAGCCCCCAACAGGTTCTGCAACTTACCTGAGATCTTATCACTCAAGAGTCTGGGAAACTCCTGAGTTATTTAAGGCAAACTCTGAGTACCTCACATAATCTTAGAACGTTGTTTTGCTTCTGTTTAATTGGGGCTGTGCCTTCTGGCTGTTGATGTCCTTTGACAAGGCAATTTTGCATCCAGAGGACTTTATTCATCCATCTACTCATTCCCTGAAGAACGCACCCACTCTGTGAGCAGGAAGAGTGAGCTCTTTGGAACAGACAGAACTGAATTAAGATTCCCGCTCTTCCTGCCACGTGACCCGACTTGACCTCCCGAGCCTCAGTTTTTCTTCCTGTTTGATGAGAAGCGAATGATGGTCTCCCAGCTCAGTGATGAGGTGACCTGTGTGGTAGGCCTGGTGCAGCACCTGACACACAATGTGACCAGCAGGTGCTCATTCCTTCAGCCTTTGTCCCAGCGCCAGGCAAACCGCAGAAGACTTCGGCTTCGGCTGTTGGACACACCAGGCCACAGCCAGGCCTTGGAGCCCCCAGAAAGTCCGTTCGTGGGGGATGTCCTAGATTCTCTCTTCCCTGCAGCAGAAGTGTTGATGGGAGCCCGAGGAGGAAGGCTCAGGCATCTGAGAAGTGTTTGCTTTCAGGACTATCCCTGTGCTTTGTGATTAACATTTAATAGGCTCCAAGAAAGCTTTGAAGTTAATAATATGTCTCCGCCCTTCCCTTTCAACCAACGATCCTCAAGTGATACACTTATGTCTGTGATGAAATTGGGAGGCTCCTACGAGGAGCCAAGACTTGCTCTTATCTTAAAAAACAGCACAAAACAAACCTTAGAAGTCTAGTTATGAAAATTAAACCCACAGAGAGGAGTGACACGGGAATGTGTCCTCAGCAATGCCTCTGCCTACCAGCTGCGCCTGTTTAGTGAGGCAGACGGGGGGAATGATCTAGTAAATGCAGCCTCATGACAGTTTATGGCATTTGTTCTCACTTTCCAACGTCCAAAGCCTTGACAAAGCCTTTGAACCTCCACCATCTCATTTGTACTTTACGATCTCAGCAGTATTTAGTATTATTTAGTATTTTGCTGAAGTTATTATCCCCATACTGCGGATGAGAAGACTGAGCCCCAGAGAAGCAACCTGCCCAGGTCACGACGCAACACGACCCAGTAAGGATCGGGGCCCGGATTCAAATGGACTCTCCTTATTGCAGTCTCTGCTCTGTCGCCTCCTTAAAATAGTATTTAGCGGGGCACCTCGGTGGCTCAGTCGGTTAAGCGTCCGACTCTTGCCCAGGTCATGATCTCGCAGTTTGTGGGTTCGAGCCCCGCGTCGGGCTCTGCGCTGACAGCTCAGAGCCTGGAGCCTGCTTCGGATCCCGTGTCTCCCTCTCTGCCCCTCCCCTGCTCACGCTCTGTCTCTCAAAAATAAATAAACATGAAAAAAGATTAAAAAAAGAAGAAGAAATAGTACCTAGCTATTTCCACACTTAGTGGAACCTCCTTAACTGAACTTTCAGCTGATGTGTGCCGGCTCCCAATCCCTGGGAGGTTAGAAGCATCAGGAAGTCGGGGTGGGGAGTGAGGCGGTGGGACCAGCTCTATTGTGGCCACCAGGGCCCCAGAGCAGGGCCCCTGTCTGGTGGAGTGGTGGTCACATTCCCGGAATTCCCACGGCCTTGTCAGAACAGAATTCTGCAGCCCCTCAGGCTCATCGGGGGCCAGATCTGTCCCTCTCACCCACTCAAGGGCTTTGCTTGGACTTTGCCTGTAAGCTCCCCTCTCTCTCCCACCAGCCGAGATTTCATTAGCAGACAGACATGCTGCAAACGTGCCCATGTCAGTACCACCGTGTCACCCTGCACGGTCCCCCGATGCTCTGCTCTGCTTTTCAGCAAAACTTCCATGGGCCTTGTCTTTCTTTACTGTCTACTCTTTCCTCTCTGTCCTGCCTCGAACCCATGCCAACCAAACTTCCACCCTTCCCGCTTGCCTGAAATCATCTTGTCCATGACGACTCTCTTGCTGGGTCCCGAGCTAGGCTCACCCAACTCTTAATAGCCTTTGACAGTTCTTCTTTCTTGAAGCCCTTTCCATGTGGCTCTGGTCACCACCGTCCACTGGGTCTCCCTCTACCACCTTTGCTGGATTGTTCTGTTCCGCCTGACTTCTACCTGCTGCGGGGCCCTTGTCTCAGCCCCTGGCCCCTTTCCCCTCGTCCACTGTCTACACTCACTCCATAGGTGTCTGCATTTAGTCCCGGGCTTTAAATCTCATGTTTACACCATGGCTCCCAAGTTCACATCCCCAGCCAGTACACCTCCCCTGAGTTCCAGACTCCTCTGTCTGACTTCCTATTCAATATCTCCCTTGTATTTCTTTTATTATTATTACTATTTTTATTTTTAATGTTGACTTATTTATTTTGAGACAGAGAAAAAAAAAGACAGAGAGAGAGGCAGAGAGAGCAGGAGAGACAGAAGCCCAAGCAGGTTCTGTGCTGTCAGTGCAGAGCCTGGTGTGGGGCTTGACCCCATGAACTGTGAGATCATGACCTGAGCTGAAATCAAGAGAAGAGTTGGATGCTTGACCAACTGAGCCACCCAGGTGCCTCTGTGTTTCTTTTTTTTTAATTGAAAAAAAAAAAAAGGCTATTTATTTATTTATTTTTGAGAGGAGGGGAGGGGCAGAGAGGGAGAGAGAGAGAGAGAGAGAAAATCTGAAGCACTGTGGGCTGCATCCCACGAACCATGAGGTCATGGCCTGAGAGAGCCAAAGTCAGATGCTTAACTGACTGAGCCACCCAGGCGCCCCGCCTCTTGTATTTCTTACAGATATATCACTGAACATGTCCCAACTCTAGGTACTCCTCCCCGCCGACCCACAAACTGATCTGCCCATAACCTTCCCAGTGAAGGGCTGTACCATGACCTCATCATCGATTTCTCTCCTTTTCTCACAACTACACCCAGTCCTTTGTTGGCTCCACCTTTTAAGTGTATCTGTTCTCCTTGCCCACTGTGGCACCCGAATCCAAGCGCTGACCCTCCCGAAGAGTCCCCTCCATTCCCCCTTCTCCTCTGAGGTCCATGCCCCCGCGGAGGCCTGCACAACACTTCAGAGTAAATCAGACCATGCCACCCCTCTGTTCAAGACCCTTCAATGACTTCTCGGCACACTTGGAATTAAATTGAAATGCCTAAGCATGGCTTCAGAAGGAATATTCAAAATCTCCGTAATAATATATATTACTATATACTATTAATACCCATAATGATATATATTATACATATACCATAATAATATATATACTCATTTTCAATCATATATTCATATATAAAAGTCCATATAAATCAAAATTTGAAAATGTATTCTCTTTTGTGGCGCCTGGGTGGCACAGTTGGTTGAGCGCCCGAATCTTGATTTTGGCTCAGGTCATGATCTCACAGTCGGTGAGATCGAGCCCCGCAGTGGCCCAGTGCTGATGGTGCAGAGCCTGCTTGGGATTCTCTCTCCCTCTCTCTCTGCCCCTTCCCCCTTCGTGCATCCTCCCTCTCTCAAACTAAATGAATAAACTTTAAAAACGTGTATTCCCTTTTATTTTCTAAATAAGTCAAACTTCTGTTTATAGAACAAAACTGCCAATAAAATGATGTCAGTTATAACATAGAGCGTTCAGTGAATCAGTCTAATAATTTCTAGGTCATTTGTTGGTTTTCAGAAATTCCTGGCGTGATCTTTTGACGTGTTCTCACTAATTAAATAACACCCCTATTGGAGCTATGATTTGACAGAGGGAAGTGCATCCAACTTTTCTAATAACGTCCCTAATAAATCAGTAGCCACTAGGTTGGCTTGTAGTCCCAAATAGAGAATTTCTCTCTCTTTTTAAAAAATGTTTGTTTATTTATTTATTTTTGAGAAAGAGAGAGAGAGGCAGAGAGAATCCCAAGCAGGCTCCATGCTCAGCAGGGGGCCCTATGCAGGGCTCAGTCTCATGACCGTAAGATCATGACCTGAGCCTAAATCAGGAGTCAGATACTTAACCAACTGAGCCACCCAGGCGCCCCAGAGAATTTCTCTTTTTTATTTTATTTTATTTTATTTTATTTTATTTTATTTTATTTTATTTTATTTTATTTTATTTTTTTAATATATGAAATTTATTGTCAAATTGGTTTCCATACAACACCCAGTGCTCATCCCAAAAGGTGCCCTCCTCAATACCCATCACCCACCCTCCCCTCCCTCCCCCCCCCCCCCATCAACCCTCAGTTTGTTCTCAGTTTTTAACAGTCTCTTATGCTTTGGCTCTCTCCCACTCTAACCTCTTTTTTTTTCCTTCCCCTCCCCCATGGGTTTCTGTTAAGTTTCTCAAGATCCACATAAGAGTGAAACCATATGGTATCTGTCTTTCTCTGTATGGCTTATTTCACTTAGCATCACACTCTCCAGTTCCATCCACGTTGCTACAAAGGGCCATATTTCGTTCTTTCTCATTGCCACGTAGTACTCCATTGTGTATATAAACCACAATTTCTTTATCCATTCATCAGTTGATGGACATTTAGGCTCTTCCCATAATTTGGCTATTGTTGAGAGTGCTGCTATAAACATTGGGGTACAAGTGCCCCTATGCATCAGTACTCCTGTATCCCTTGGATAAATTCCTAGCAGTGCTATTGCTGGGTCATAGGGTAGGTCTATTTTTAGTTTTCTGAGGAACCTCCACACTGCTTTCCAGAGCGGCTGCACCAATTTGCATTCCCACCAACAGTGCAACAGGGTTCCCGTTTCTCCACATCCTCTCCAGCATCTATAGTCTCCTGATTTGTTCATTTTGGCCACTCTGACTGGCGTGAGGTGATATCTGAGTGTGGTTTTGATTTGTATTTCCCTGAGGAGGAGCGACATTGAACATCTTTTCATGTGCCTGTTGGCCATCCGGATGTCTTCTTTAGAGAAGTGTCTATTCATGTTTTCTGCCCATTTCTTCACTGGGTTATTTGTTTTTCGGGTGTGGAGTTTGGTGAGCTCTTTATAGATTTTGGATACTAGCCCTTTGTCCGATATGTCATTTGCAAATATCTTTTCCCATTCCGTTGGTTGCCTTTTAGTTTTGTTGGTTGTTTCCTTTGCTGTGCAGAAGCTTTTTATCTTCATAAGGTCCCAGTAATTCACTTTTGCTTTTAATTCCCTTGCCTTTGGGGATGTGTCGAGTAAGAGATTGCTACGGCTGAGGTCAGAGAGGTCTTTTCCTGCTTTCTCCTCTAAGGTTTTGATGGTTTCCTGTCTCACATTCAGGTCCTTTATCCATTTTGAGTTTATTTTTGTGAATGGTGTGAGAAAGTGGTCTAGTTTCAACCTTCTGCATGTTGCTGTCCAGTTCTCCCAGCACCATTTGTTAAAGAGACTGTCTTTTTTCCATTGGATGTTCTTTCCTGCTTTGTCAAAGATGAGTTGGCCATACGTTTGTGGGTCTAGTTCTGGGGTTTCTATTCTATTCCATTGGTCTATGTGTCTGTTTTTGTGCCAGAGAATTTCTCTTAATAACGATATTGTTTGTGGCAATGAATTGTCTCTCAGCTGCTATACAACCAAGAACAATTATATTGAAATGTTTTCTGATCCTTACAGGGTTACCAGAGATTCTTACATATTCAGGATCTCATTATTGGCTAAGTCATGGAAATCTTTTGCAGAGCGCCATGTTTAATGACGTTGAGCCCAGTCCTTCCTAAGAGGCTTAGAGCATCGCAGCCAAAACTGCATCCTCCGCGAGGCTACTCAGTTTTGACTCCTGGCTCAGACCACGATAACCTCTCTATTTTAGTTTTCTTGTCTGTAAAATGGGGCTGATGGCGAGTTAACATGTTTAGAATGGTGTCTGGCTCAGAAAATGGTAGATATGCATTAGCTCTCGATTTACTAAGGAAACCACGTTGTTAATGCCCTTGACTAGAAGGCGTGTGGTGGGTTTTAACAAACGGATGCCCTCAAATGAGGGTGAAATTCAGGAAGAATGGCGAAAAGTGGGAGCTACACCCTGGAATCCTCCGCCCCTTCCTTCCTCCGCGGCCTTGTCCTATTGAAGGAGTACTGCTATTCCAACAAAGCCTCAAATGCCTGGCTAGTACCCCTACTTTACTGCCCCAGGCCATCCCCAGCTCTCTCTGAGCAAAAATTCCATGAAGGCCATCATCCCTACAGGCAGGCGCGGGTTAAGGGGGAAGTACAAGGCAGCCACGACCTGCTGACCGCCCCCAGTTGATCTCCAAGGTGTCCCTTCCCTCTTCCCCCTTCTCCCTTCCCTGGTGGGAGCCAACAATGGTAGCCAGGAGGTGGGATTACTGGGGACATCTGGTACCATGTGTCGGACAGACTGTGGCTGTAGTGCCTATACCAAACTGTGAGTCCAGGAGACCTGTGGGCAGTCAGGGCCCTGCCCAGTGTGCTCAGCCTGAGGCTTAAGGCTCTACCTCTTACCCATTGTCCTGGCCACACTGGCTTCCTTTTGTTTCTCAAACACACCAAGCTTAGTCCGGCCTCAGGGCCTTTTTCACTCTCCCTGGGATGTATTTCCCCACATCTCCGTGGCTCTCTCTGCATTCCCATCTTCGATCAACTGGCCCTTCTTCTCGGAAGACTTCCTGGCGACCCTATAAAAATTCTGTTCACCTCACCCCACCCCAGTCACCCTGTATACTTACGTGGCTTTCGAGCACGTTTCACTCCCCAACGTTACACTTTGTATTTCTCTGTTTTCTATCACCGGGCCATGATAGATATTGCAGAAATGGCAGATGACAAATACTGTCGCAAGACGTACAAACGGCTGAAAACTTAGAAGAGACAAGAATTAGAATGACACAGGTTTGCGATTTGAAGGTTGGCTAGGCAGATGCATGAAATAGAGATATTTCTTTTTTTTATTAGTGTTTATTTTTTTAAATGTTTTATTTAGGTGGGGTTTTTTGTTTTGTTTTGTTTTGTTTTTGTTTTTTGATTTTGAGAGAGAGTGAGCGCAAGTGGGATTGGGGCAGAGAGAGGGAGACCAAAGGATCTGAAGCAGGCTGTGCCCCGACGGGATGACAGCAGTGACCTGATGCGGGTCTCGAACTCACGAACCGCGAGATCGTGACTGGAGTCGAAGTTGGGCGCTCAGCCAACTGAGCCACCCAGGCTCCCAAAATATGTTTCTAATGAGTCCTTGCTCATGGCAGTCACTGGATTCCACTTCAGTCATGGGAAGTGGAAAGGACCGCTGGGAGGGGCCGTCTGTGGGAAGATGCCTCAGAGAATGAATGTTCTCCACAGTAAATCATGTCTTTTCTTCGAGAGCTACTTGGCCATCCAACGGTGTCCACGGAACCCCTGAAGGAGCAGCTGCTTTGACCACAATGACAGAAGAACTGGGGTGACGCCGTGGGAGATCCACCACCGCCCCCTTCTCCAGCAGCGAAGGCTGCAGGCAGACTGGTGAGCGTTGCTGTGGGAGGCCAAGGGCGTAGATGATTCTATAAACGCGGGACCTCTCGGATGTCACGGGAGCCTCACCGTAACCTGTAATGAGCCGAATATCCACGCCAGACCTTTGTTCCACACGGAAGGCTGTTGTATATCTCGTGGCAAAATACTTAAGAGACCTGTCAGACTCACAGATGAGTTATCTTTTCTCTTGTTAAACAAAAAGGCAAATACTCCTGCAGTGACCAGTGGCTGTCACCTGCCTGGCAGGTGTTTTTGAAATCGTGAATACACTTAATTTGTCCCTCCAGGGCAAAGGGGATGTCTCCACAAAGTAAGCAGCTGAATGGTGTGCTGACTGGCCTTATCCTCATATTTTAATCTCAGCCGTCCAGGGGGCCCCTGACGCTTTACCAGATTCCCGATTCAGCACTCCCATGCCCCCGAGGTATTACACCTCTGGCCTCTCCTTGGACCTCCAGCAACCCTGGACTGTCACACTCAGCTCACGACCTCCTTCCCGTTTCACCAGGGACAGTCAGAAGGGTTCTTCCCCCACGTCCCCACCAGTGCCTGCCACGGGCCTTTCCTTTATGGTCCTGACACAGAGGAACCAACCGTCTATGCCAAGGCCAATCCCCTCTGCCTGAGCTCCGGATCCATCCCTCTCCCCAGCTCAGGGGGAGCCCCTGAAATCGTTCCCTCTCTCCCAACATCTTAGACAAGCAGGCAAAGGAACAAAACCAAGCAAACATCTGCCCTGACTTGACACTGCTTATCAGCAATGGCACTTCTGCTGCCATTTCTTCCACCAAGAAATGCCTCGCGAGGGTGGTCTGCACGCTCCTGCCATTCGTCCTGAACCCATCCTGTTTCAGCCCCAACACAAGCCACTCTTGTCAGGGGCACTGATGACCCCATGTCAGATCCGGTCTTCATCTTGCTGCGGTTCTCAGGGGCCTTTGACGAAGCTGATGGCTCCCACCTTTTGGACATACTTTCTTAGCTTGGCTTCCAGGGTACCATATGCTCTTGACTTTCTTCTACTTCGAGGGCATTCACCCTCAGCCTCCTTTTCCGGATCTTCCTTCTTGCTCCTTACTTCAGTGTGTTGGGGTGGTCGGGTCTCTGTCCTTGGACTTTTCTATCCACAAACCCTTGATGACTTTATCCAGGCTCCTGACTCCCGGATTCCTACTGCCAATGATTGGCTTTCTCTGGAACATCAAACTCACCTTTTCAACAGCGTAGTCAGCACCCCCACCTGGATACTGAGTAGGCAACACTAACTTAAAGATCCCAGCACACTCCTGATTCTTTCCTCCACGTTCTATCACAAGCCCATACGTGGACTTTCTATCACAAGCCCATACGTGGACTTTCTATCACAAGCCCGGTCTCCAAAAATGGCAACTGCATTCTTTCGTGGGTTCAGATCCAGAACTTTGCAGTCACTCTTTTCTCTCTCTCGCTCCCCACATCCGATCCATCAGGAAGACTGTGCCCTTGAAATCTACCCCAAAGTTGACTGTTTCTCCTCGGTGTCTGCACCCTCGCCCTGCCCTTAGCCCACACGTGGGCTATTTCAGTGGCCTCCCAAGTGATTTCCCTGCTACCCTCGCCCTCTTATGACCTATCGTCCATACCCCCCCCCCGCCCCGAGGGACCCTTCTAAACTATGGATCAGCTGCTGTCACTCTCGTGCTTTCCATCTCACTGAGAATAAAATCCGATGTCCTTCCTATAATCCACAAGATCTCATCCATGATCTGGCCTCCAACTTCTTGGCCTCTGCCACACATCTCCTTGCTTACTCAAGGCCACCTCACTGTCGCAAGGTCTTTTCCCCTGAAGGGCTGAGCCCCCACGTGTCTGCATGGCTCAGTACCCCCCACCCCCCACTTCTTTTCGTCTTTAAAAAAAAAGTTTATTTATTTATTTTGAGAGAGACAGAGAGAGCGAGCCGGGGAGGGGCAGAGAGAGAGGGAGACAGAATCCCAAGCAGGCTCCGCACGGACAGGTTATCGATATGGGGCTCGAACTCATGAGCAGTGAGGTCAAGACCTGAGCTGAAACCAAAAGTGGGATGCTTAACTGACTGAGCCACCCAGGCGCTCCACCGCCCCACCCCCACCACTTGTTTGAAATCTTCTCTCAAATGTCACTTTTATTTGCGAAGCCTTCCCCACCACTGTCCAGAATAGCAACTCTGATCTCCAACCTTTCCGCCTGTCTATTTTCATATTCTGCTTTCTTTTTCCTCATGGAAGGCTTTTTTGCCACCTGAAATATTTACTTATGTTATTATGGTTTCATAATGATTTACATATGTATTTGCTGTGTGACTCTGCCAGCTAGAACATAAGCTTCATGGGGTAAAGGTTCTTTCCGTCCATTGCTTTATTCTCTGTGCCTAAAACACTGTTTGGCACATGCTAGGCACTCCTTCGTTTAAGGCATGAAAAAGTAACCATTTTTTTGGAAGACATATGTGCTACGGAGATTGCATTTTGAGAATAAATGTTTGCAGATGTTTCCACTGGTATAAAAATACTTGGTTTCTGTATCTTTGTGAGGCATCTGTTTCTGTTATGATCACCATTAAAAAGAAGTATTAAAGTAAACTGCATTTAGGACAAGAACTACGAATCTCTGTATCACATAGTGTTAAGCCAAGATTACTCTAATTACAATATTACTAATATTTTCATTGAAAGGGAAGTTATTTACATTAATAATTTAGATTTTTAGCTTATTTTGATATTTATGGGTGTCCTATAATGTACATCACTAGAACAGTCCTGCATATATATAATTTATACACAAGTATGTATCTGTATAACGGGGTTGAATGTTCAAAATCCTTTTTTTTTAAAATGTTTATTTATTTTGAGAGAGAGAGAGAGAGAGAGAGAGTGTTTGAGCAGGGGGGAGGGGCAAAAGGAGAGGGAGGGAGAGAGAATCCCAAGCAGGCTGTGTGCTATCAGCACAGAGCCCAACATAGGGCTCAATCCCATGAATCGTGAGATCATGACCTGAGCCGAAATCAAGTCAGGTGCTTAACCAACTGAGCCACCCAGGTGCTCCTCAAAATTATTTTCTGATAGGCTGCTGTCTCGAGGACGAGGTGTTTGGATAGGATAGGATCTGGACATGTGTTTCCGGTTCTTGTCACATAACATTCTACTTCGAGTACCAATTTCTGTAGCTCATCTATTACTGTGTAGCAAACTACCTTAGAATTTGCTGGCTTAAAAACAACCATTTTTGTTGACTCAGAATTCTGTCAGTCAGGAATTTGGCTGGGTGGTTTTCTGTTCCACCTGGCATGGGGCGGGGGTGCTGCATAGAGCTAATGACCCCCGCTAGCCTGGGGGATCCAAGAAGGCTTCACTCACATGTCTGACACTTCAGTCCTCTGTGTAGATTCTCCAATACACATGGCTCGCTTGGGCTTCCTCACAGCATGGCCGTCTCAAGTGAGTTGGACTTTTTGCCACAGCCGCTGGCTTTCAGAAAAGCATATCTGAGGAAAAGCAAAAGCCAAACAGACATCGTGTGGAATTTATACGACATCATTGACTCAGTACTTAATTGCTCAAAGCTGGCCACGAGACCACTGCTGATTCGGGGAGCGGGGAGCTGGATCTCATCTTTTTTTTTTTTTTTAACATTTATTTATTTTTGAGACAGAGAGAGACAGAGCATGAACGGGGGAGGGTCAGAGAGAGGGAGACAGAGAGTCTGAAACAGGCTCCAGGCTCTGAGCTGTCAGCACAGAGCCCGACGCGGGGCTCGAACTCATGGACCGTGAGATCATGACCTGAGCCGAAGCCGGCCGCTCAACCGACTGAGCCACCCAGGTGCCCCTTGGTCTTTTAATGGGAAGAGTGGCAAAAAACTGAAGCCCATCTGAAATCCACCACAGTCTTCTTTTGCACATCATTATTTTGTGAGATTCATTCACGTTGTCGTAGGTAGCAGGTATTCATTCTTATTGCTGTATAGTATCCCACGGTCTGATGCCATCATAATTTGCTATCGATTCTCCTCTTGGTGGACATTTGGTTGCTTGTGATTCAGGGATATTATAAAGAATGCTTGGGGCGCCTGGGTGGCGCAGTCGGTTAAGCGTCCAACTTCAGCCAGGTCACGATCTCGCGGTCGTGAGTTTGAGCCCCGCGTCAGGCTCTGGGCTGATGGCTCGGAGCCTGGAGCCTGTTTCCGATTCTGTGTCTCCCTCTGTCTCTGCCCCTCCCCCGTTCATGCTCTGTCTCTCTCTGTCCCAAAAAAATAAATAAACGTTGAAAAAAAATTAAAAAAAAAAAAAAAAGAATGCTTAATGAAAATACTTGTATACATCTTCTGGTGAATCTATGCACTCTTGGTATATAAGAGTGGAATTGATGAGTCTTTTATTTTTCCTAATTTTCTTAATGTTTATTTATTTTTGAGAAAGAAAGAGACAGAGGGCAAGCAGGGGAGGGGCAGAGAGAGAGGGAGACACAGAATCCAAAGCGGGCTCCAGGTCCCGAGCTGGCAGCACGGAGCCTGACGCAGGGCTCGAATTCAAGAACCGTGAGATCATGACCTGAGCTGAAGTCGGACGCTTCATGGACTGAGTCGCCCACGTGCCCCTGGAATTGCTGGGTCTTAGCATATATTTAGCATTGTTTCCAACCAATTTTTCAAAGTATTGCTGCCAATTTATACTCCCATCAGCAATGTAGAAGAGGCCTATTTATCCAGGTTTTTGCAAAATCTCGATACTGTCTAACTTTAGCCAGTTGTAGTAGCTCACTGTGGTTCTCATTTGCATTTTTCTAAGGAGTCATGATGGTGAGCACCTTTTTGTTTATTTACTGATCTCTTAACTATCCTGAAATTGTTGAGAAAGTCTTTGACCTATTTTTTAATTGGGTTGTCTACTTATTTACTTTTTCTGATTTGTAGGAATTTATTTGTTGTAGGTGTCTTTTGCTGAATTCATTCATTGAGAACACGTTTTCTCAGTCTTTGGTTTGCTTCAACAATGTCTTTCGATGAACTGAAGTTCCTAATTTTAATCAAGTCCAATTTAACAATCTTCTCTTTCACGGATAGTGCTTTTAGGATTGTGCTCTTTGGGAAATCTATCTCAAGTCAGAAAGATGTCTTCTGGTTTTTTTCCTAGAAGCTCTATGGCTTTAATCATTACACGTGGGGCTATGATACACTTCAAATTATTTTTTTGTATAGGGTGTGATGTAGGGGTATTTTTTTTTTATACGAAAGTTCAACTGATCATAGTTTTTATTGAAAAACTGCTTTCCCACTGAATTTTAGTAGCACCTTTGTTGTAAATCGGGTTATCTTACTTTTTGGGGGGGAGGGTCAGTTTCTGGACTTTCTGTTCTCTTCCATTGATCTTTTGGTCTATTTTTTTTTCTTTTTTAATGTTTATTCATTTTTGAGAGAGAGAGAGGGAGAGAGACAGAGCATGAGCGAGGGAGGGGAAGAGAGAGGGAGACACAGAATCTGAAGCAGGCTCCAGGTTCTGAGCTGTCAGCACAGAGCCCGACGCGGGGCCCAAACCCACGAACCGTGAGATCATGACCCGAGCCGAAGTCGGCCACTCAACTGACTGAGCCACCCAGACGCCCCTCTTTTGGTCTATTCTTGCACTACTGTTTGACTTATGTATTTTCTAACTTAAACCAACTTTACATTCCTAGAATAAACTCCACTTGGTTTTGATTTATTAAACTATTTATATATATTGCTCAATATAACAAAGGACTTGCATTCAATTTCCTGGTATTTTGTTTGGAATTTTTTCATCTATGTTACTGAGAGAGAATGGACTTCAATTTTTACTTTTCTTTGAATATTCTTGCCGTGTTTTGATGTCAGAGTTATGCTAGCCTCGTAAGATGTGGTTTTCCCATTATTTGGAAGAGTCTGTGTGAGGTGGGTGCTACTTTCTTTTTTTTTAAACTTTATTTATTTATTTTGAGAGAGAGAGAGAGAAAGATAGCACAAGGGTACACAGGGGAGGGACAGACGGGGAGAGAGAGAATCCCAAGCATGCTCTGCTCTGTCAGCACAGGGCCTCACACAGGACTCAAACTCACGATCATGACCTGAGCTGAAATCAAGAGTCAGACACTTAACCGACTGAGCCTCCCAGGCGTCCCTACTATTTCTTTCTTGAACATTTGGTAGAAATTTACTACCTTTAACTCATTTGAGATTGGGGTTTTCTGTGTGAGGTTTTTTATTTATACAGCGTACCTATTTCCTGAATAAATATAGACTTGTTCAGATTTCCTATTTCTTCTACAGACATTTTGGTAACTTGTATTTTTCTAGGAATTTGTTCATCTCATCAAAATTGCAAATTTATTAGCCTAGAGTTATTGGCAGAATTGAGTAGCGGTTAGTGTCGGTTCCACTGGCTGTCACTTACGTGGAATGTCACATATAGCAGCTGTCAGTGCATAATAGCACAGCTGGGGTCCTTGCGGAAATTTAGGTCCACCTTTACCAGGTGGGCTAAATGTATCTCTTTCTGATGTACACATTCTTTCTTTAGATATGTTAATACCTTCCATCAAGATGTTGAATCAAATCTTGGCCCAGAGACTCCCTGGACGCTTTAAAGGTCTATTATCTCAATTCTAATTTTATTTCCCTGTTTCCTCTTCTTGGGGTTACCTCATTGTTGCCCCACAACATGACCTGTATGTAGCTCAACGTTTTTTCCAGAAATACACCCACATTCACGCTCACCTGCAGCATAAGGCAGAGTCCATTCAAATGATCTGTGCCAATCTGACAGGCAAATAGGGCACCTGAGCCAGAGTTTTAAGAACTGCATACTAAAGCTTCTCTGTTCGAACACTCCTTTAATTCTTACAGTCTATGAAAACATCTTCCAAAGGGCTGGCTTTGCTCAAAACAATTTTCTGGTAAGGAATGGCTGGAAAAATCTGTGACTCATTTCTGTGCAACCACACGCCCAAAGTCTCCAATCAAGATGTGTCATCTGTTTAAACTACTTTGCGTATACATGAAAATCTTACAAAATCATTCATCCATTCAACAAATATTTATTGATCACATTCTATGAGCTGAGTACTGTTCTAGGCCCTGGATACACGGCAATAACAAAAAGACAAAGATTCCTGATCTCATATTTAGTTCAATACATTAACTATTTAGTTGAGCATTCGGTGCTGCCCTCTTGTTCTAACAGTTCAACATTTGAAATCAGGGCTGATCTAGAAAATAAGAGGCTTATGATCTAGCTGTTCATACGACCACCCTTAATGCTCTAACGATAGGTAAGATTTTTCAGAAACAGTCTGAAGCTGCACAGAGCCAAGCCTGGCAAATGCCACGGGTGACACAACCGGACAGAACATTTGTGCGGTGCCATGAAAAAATAACGAGATGGGCTGCGCCACTGGCCTGGGAGTCTCTTGAAGGCAAGGAGTCTGTCTTGTTTTTCTCTTATTTCCCAATTGCTGGCCCAGTGCCCGGCAGCTAGTGGGTGTTTAACAACTTTGTGAAATAAGTGAACTGACAGGGAAGTAAGGAGCGAGTGAATAAAGAGCCACCTGCTTAGTGATCTCATCTGGTCTCATGACTTTAAATACCATCTAGACAGAGAGCACTGCCGAGTGTATGTCTCCAGTCCAGGAGTAGCCTGTGAATGCTACAAACTACCTTCTCATCTTCCCTGGATGTCTTACCGGCATCTCTAACTCGATAGGTCCCGAATCAAACTCCGGGCTCCTTTCTACCCCACTCCCAAACTGTTCCACCCACAGTCTGCCCCTACTCAGTCAATGATCACTTCACCCTTCTAGTTGCAGGTCAAAAGTCTTGAAGTCACCCTTGACTTTTTTCTTTCTGTTACCGCCCACTTCCTGACCTTCAAGATATCCTAGGTCTACCTTCAAAATCTGTATTTCCAGAATTTTAGCACTTCTCACTGTCTCCACTGCTTTTACCTGGTCCAAGCTACCCTCCTCTCTGGTCTGGATTATTTTAAGACTCTCCTGACTTGCCTCTCAACTTCTACCTTTGCCCCCATCGGTGTCTTCTCCCCGGAAGGCTCAGACTGATCTGTCAAACATTAAGTCAGATCGCGTAACTCCTCCAACAGCTTCCAAGTAAAATGCTTGCTTAATGCTAATACTTAGTAGGGGTGCTCGGGTGGCTCCGTTGGTTAAGCCTCCGTCTTCAGCTCAGGTCAGGCCCTCAGGATTCGTGAGTTCGAGCCCCGCGTGGGGCTCTGTGCTGAGCCCTCAGAGCCTGGAGCCTGCTTGGGATTCTGTGTCTCCGTCTCTGCCCCTCCCCTGCTTGCGCTCTGTCTCGGTCTCAAAAATAACCATTAAAAAAATATACAGACTAACACTTAGTATCGAACGAACTCTTACAGAGGAGGAAACTGAGGCACAGAAAACGGTGATTGAATCCGGGTCTACCGCGAAAACGTGTTCTTCCCTCCAGAACCCCAGGCCTCTCCCGTGCAAAGCCAGCGCGGAGTGGAGACCGGGAGCGCTCCGAGTCCACGCTGGGGACCGTCGGCCGCGCGCAGCGGGAAGACGGTCCTGCAGCGAGCGGAACGGAACTGAATCGGCTCGGTGTGAGGCACCGCCCCGTTTCTTCCCGGTCGGCTCGGGTTACGACGACTAGGAGAGGAATGCAGTCTGGGAGGGGGCCGCGGGGCTGGCGGGGCTTCCCTCCCGGAGCCGGCGGGGACCTCCCCGCGGCCCCAGGCGCCCGGAATGCAAAGCCGCGGTCTCGGTTTCCGCCCGGCGGGCTCCGCCCGGCGCTCCCGGAAGCTGCGCTCGCTGCCCGGGTAACGGGCCCCGCGGCGCCGCGATGGACCTGGAGGAGGCGGTGAGGGAGCCGGGCGCCCTGGGGGCGCGACGGCGGGGAGGGAGGGGAGGGAGGCCGAGGGAAGCGGCTGGAGGACGCCGACCGGCCGTGGGGGCGGCCGCTGGCCGGAGGAGGGCGGGCGGAAGGCTGCGGGGCGGGGCAAGGGATGGGGCTGGCGGGCCCGGGGTGCGGCTGGCGTTTCTGGCCCCGTGAGGTCGCGGCTGAAGGGAGGGCGGGGCGTCAGTCCGTAGGGGTGTGTTTCCGGGGGAGGCCGAAGCCGTGGGACTTGTGGCGGTGGCCACCCACGTGGCGCGTCCCCTGCCGGCGGGGCCACCCACGGGTTCTCCTTGCTGGCGGGGTGGGCGTGGGAAGGGTCGGGGTTGGCACCCGCCGGCTCCTCCGTAACCCCCGCCTGTGTCTCTGGGAATCCTCGCCGCCGGCTGGGTGAGGGATTCCAAATTCGGGTTCGGGCCGCGCCGAGGTGATGCCGCTTTTCAGTACGGGGTCATTGCAAACTTGACCGACTTGTTGAAATGATTTCGGCGTTCATTTCTAACACGCTACATGAAATGCTGCACCCTTTGGCCCTATTGAAGGAGCATTCGGTAGCTAGATCAAAGACAAGGTCAAAGACCTAAACGCTGGGGATCAGGAATTTAGTGCCAGTGTATGTATGGACGGAAGCACCATGTGGTAGAAGGGCTTAGTCGCTATAGATGCTCAACAAATGGTTATTGAATGATGGATGGTTAACGTGTGTAAATGCCAGGTGAATGAAATTGATCATTAACTCACCATTATAATTGATCGTTATAACTCACCACTAACCTATATTTGCCATGAGTAGGGATCCTGTTTTGCTCACCACTGAATCCCCAGCACCTAGTTAAATGCCTAGGACATGCATGGGTAATACTCCTTATATTGCTGGATGAATAAATCGAAACTTGAAACAACCCCAATAACAATCTGGTTCTCTTGTCATCTGTGTTTTTAGTGTCACGGAGGACGTTGCAAATGGCCTGCTATTTCTTCTTCTTCTTTTTTTTTTACATTTATTTATTTTTGAGAGACAGAGGGAGACAGTGCGCGAATGGGGGAGGGGCAGAGGGCGAGAAGGAGACACAGAATCAGGAGCAGGCTCCAGGCTCTGAGCTGTCAGCACAGAGCCCCACGGGCTTGAACTCATGAGCCCTGAGATCATGACCTGAGCTGAAGTGGCACGCTCAACCAACTGAACCACCCAGGGGCCCCTATTTCTATTTTTAAAGTCTTTTCTTAAATCTTGTCGTCTTTTTTCCTCGCAGCACTTTCAAGGAGTTTTATTTACTCATCTTTTTTAACATTTTACCCCATCACCTTTTCTTTTTTCTCCCCTCCCCCACTGCATATTTTAGAAACTTTTAAAAATAATGTAATTCCATTTCAAACTGTCCAAAAGACTGAACGGCTTTTCTTCTTAATAATCTCTCTGATATATTTTTTTTATCATCTATGATTTTTTTTAATCTATAGGGTAAAATCAGGGAACCTTCTTTGTAGAAATGCAATGTGGTGAATATGATTTGATAGTAACCCCTTTTCTATCTGCTCCTCTAGAAAGAATTCAAAGAAAGATGCACTCAGTGTGCTGCTGTCTCTTGGGGTCTTACTGATGAAGGCAAATATTACTGCACTTCTTGCCACAACGTTACAGAAGTAAGTAACAGACATCATTTATGCATTTGCCAATGTTTTGAAAATTGCAGTTTTAGCCTGTTATGTGGCATAGTGCCCAAGTAATTGATCGATTTTTGTCACTCCTGCCGTGGGCAGATTCCAAGAATGTTAATCTTCACTGCTTCTACATGAGTTAAGGAACGTGTAAATCACATTTAGGATGGGTTTCTGAAATGATGTTGGGCCTCATTTACAAGTGATGTCATGACTCAGACTGTGTTGTGTAAGGGAAAATAATTAAAATTGTACTTAGAAGATGATGCATTTCTTCTTAATACTTCTGTAAGAGTGTTTAATGTGTTCTAGCTTTGAGGTTTGGAAGATGGAATGTTAGATTGAGGACCATTGGGAATATTGAATATGCTTCATTCTCATTTTACCTCTGTTTAATCCCTTACAGATTTGCAAAGTGTTTTCTTATCCACTATTTCATTTTCTCCTAATATTCATTTTCACCTGTGAGATATACTATTATGGTCCCTGATGGGGCAAGTGGGGCTCACGAGCTGAGTGAGTGTGCCCAAGTCGCACAAGTCTAAAGTGTTGAGCCCGGACGTGAACCTGAGTCTTCTGACTACAGTGTTCCTTTTACCCCATCGCACCTGCCTCTTACGCTAGAGACTGTCATACTGTCCTGTGTAACGTTGGTCAGTGAGGCCTCTTCACACTGTGAGTGCAACGTCCTGTTCTAGTTACCACACATTCGGGCCACTGTAACCAAAATAATCAAAGGTGTGGGCAGTCTGCCCCTGGACAGGCCAAACGTGCCAGGACTCCTCTCTGGAAGAAGATTTGCTCCAAGTACACAGAGCTGGGGAGGAGCAAATGTTACCTTCACCATATAGACTTAAGAAAGGCAGATTTGAAACCGAAAAAAGTAACTGTGTAGACTTCTGCTTTGGGCCAAGATGGAGTAACAGGGACCGGATTTATCTTCCTACCTTAAACAGCTAAAAACTTGGGCAAAATATGTAAAGCAACTAAAAAAAACTTTTTCCCTTGAGGAAAGTGGCTAATTTACCTTGTAGCTCACCCAAGAGCTTTTCTTTTTTCTTTTTCTTTTTTTAATTTTTTTTATTTTTTTTTATTTAAAAAAAATTTTTTTTTCTTTTTTCAACTTTTTTTTATTTATTTTTGGGACAGAGAGAGGCAGAGCATGAACGGGGGAGGGGCAGAGACAGAGGGAGACACAGAATCGGAAACAGGCTCCAGGCTCCGAGCCATCAGCCCAGAGCCTGACGCGGGGCTCGAACTCACGGACCGCGAGATTGTGACCTGGCTGAAGTCGGACGCTTAACCGACTGCGCCACCCAGGCGCCCCTCTTTTTCTTTTTTTTAAGTTTATGTTTTTATTTTGAGAGAGAGAGAGCAAGCACGGGAGGAGCAGAGAGAGAGGAAGAGAGAGAATCCCAAGTAGGCTCCGCACTGTCCGCGCAGAGCCCGATGCAGGGCTCGTACCCACAGACCGTGAGATCGTGACCTGAGCTGAAACCAAGAGTCGGACGCTTAACCAACTGAACCACCCAGGTGCCCCCGCGAGAGCTTTTCTTGAAGCAATCATTGTTTTCCAGTATGCAGCTGAAGTTCTTATGCCTGCTTCCCATTTAAGTCACATGGAACAGCTAAAAAAATGCCAGCTCAGTGAAATTTGGGGAGGGGGTGGATATGTGTTATTATCTTGGTGGTGGCGATGGTTTTGTGAAGATGTTTATACGTGTATCTCTACGTGTAGTTACACATGCATATACGGATGTACACACGTCAACTCATTCACTTTAAATAGATGCGGTGTGATACTCTTTGCTCGGGTGCATGGAAGGCACTAGCAGTTTTACTCACCGTTGTTTCTGCAGTGGCCGTGCAAATGTCAACACAGCAAAGGAAGATTGTGTCTAATTGGACAGTTCGTCATTGGCAGATGAAGTCAGTGTGCTATTTTCGTAGAAATTAAACTCCATTAACTAATTGCGTCTTTTATTTCTGTCTTTAATAATGTTCCTATTTGATTCTGTCTGATAAAACCTACTGTAGTTACTTTAACTTGAAAGATCCTAATACCACTACACCATCTAGTTCCACATTTGAAAGACAACGTGTGTGGAGTAACTTGTCAAGAATGTAGCATTCTTTTTTTTTTTTTTATGTTTATTTGAGAGAGAGACAGAGCATGAGCGGGGGAGGGGCAGAGAGAGAGAGAGAGAGAGGGAGACACAGAATCCGAAGCAGGCTCCAGGCTCCGAGCTGTCAGCACAGAGCTTGACATGGGCGGGGCTCAAACTCACTAACCATGAGAATATGACCTGAGCTTAAGTCAGACACTTACCCTTAACAGACCGAGCGACCCAGGCGCTCCTCCCTGCCTACTCCTTAGAAGTTGTACCTGTCTTTGTAGGGTAACTGCTTTGGTACGTATTCTGATGGATCTTTGTTTTCAGTGTGGCCAACCCAGTCCACTAATATTGCTTTGAATGTGGTTTCTCTGGCTACAGGAAATACATTCCCCAAATCCTATCGTTAAAGGTGTTTCTTTTACTCTTAGTGAAGGCTGCCGATAAACTTCATTCCAATCTCTAAGTTTAGAGACATATATAAATGTTGCCTTTTGGTTAAAAATCTTCACCTTTCTCCCATCATTAAGACTTAATGCTTTTATGTTTTGGTTGTGAGAAAGGCAGAATCTTAGGTACCAGCCCTTGAGAGCACTTGGAGTTGAAGACTATGGGATGAGTTACACTCACCATTTATGCTACTCACTATTTATCACGCTAAAATTCTGTAGGTTTGAGTAAAAATAAAAAGTAGTACTTTTATAATTTCAGAAATGAAAGCTGTATTATTCAAATACGTAGAAAAGCAGGATGAAACAAATCTGTATGCAGTGTAGGCATTGCTGGTTACAACAAATACAGCCCTCTTCATTCCAGAGCGTGTTTGGATGGAGGAGAAAAGGAAGTTTGACTTTAGGTTTCATTTGAAAAAATTAGAAAGTGATTTAAAATAAAAGTTTATTAATTTGACAGACTTTTATTTAGCGTTTATTGTGTTCCGGGTACTGTTTTAAGTAGTGAAAAATCTGGAATGAAAAAGCCACATAAAGGTTAACCAAAATCTTACAGTTGATATAATTTTCCCGAAATGTTACTGTCCTTGGTCCTGGCACTCCCAGTTTGGTTCATTATGCGTCCCAGAGATGCTTGGAAATATATTTAGGGAGATGTAAAACCATCTTTTTCATCGTCTGTCTGTTTCCTGCAGAGATCAAAGGAAGTCATAAACACTGGGGCTATTCCTAATACGAAAATACAAGCCATCAACCGGGGACTTAAAAGAAAAAGAAAACTTGGTAAGCCCTTTCTTCATATGTGCTTGGAGATGTGGGATGGAATTTTAAATGGATTTTAGACAAGTTGCCAGAGTTGTAAATGGCTCATCCAAAGTGGAATTAAAGTGGGTAATTGTTGATGGTAAAATCGGAAGTAAATGTCTTAAAAGCATATCCTGTTTTTATCCTGCTTATTGTTGTGAGTTGGTTTTCCAGTGGAGCAGCTATTTTTTTTAACTTTATTTTTTATTTTTTAAAATTTACATCCAAGTTAGTTAGCATATAGTGAAGCAATGATTTCAGGAGTAGGTTCCTTAATGCCCCTTACCATTTAGCCCATCCCCCCTCCAGCAACCCCCAGTTTGTCCTCCATATTTATGAGTCTCTTCCATTTTATCCCCCTCCCTGTTTTTATATTATTTTTGTTTCCCTTCCGTTATGTTCCTCTGTTTTGTCTCTTAAAGTCCTCATATGAGTGAGGTCATATGATGTTTGTGTTTCTCTGACTGACTAATTTCACTCAGCGTAATACCCTCCAGTTCCATCCACGTAGTTGCAAATGGCAAGATTTCATCCTCTTTGATTGCGGAGTCATACTCCATTGTATATATAGACCACATCTTCTTTATCCATTCATCCATCGATGGACATTTGGGCTCTTTCCACACTTTGGCTATTGTGGATAGTGCTGCTATAAACATGGGGGTGGACGTGTCCCTCCGAAACAGCACACCCGTATCCCTTGGATAAATGCCTAGTAGTGCGATTGCTGGGTCGTAAGGCAGTTCTATTTTTAGTTTTTTGAGGAACCTCCATCCTGTTTTCCAGAGTGGCTGCACCAGCTTGCATTGCCACCAACAGTGCAAAAGAGATCCTCTCTCTCCGCATCCTCGCCAACATCTGTTGTTGCCTGAGTTGTTCATGTTAGCCATTCTGACAGGGGTAACCAGTGGAGCAACTATTGTGCAAAAAAGGATAATGGAGTATATTTCTTCTTATCTGTTGGCATATGTTTCTCTGTGTTATGTCATGTATTGTGAATATGATTTTCTGTGCTTTTAAAGAAAAATGCTTATTTTCTGAAATGACTCAACTATGAAATTGTCAGGATAGGTGAGTTAAACATAATATTCATCTTTTAGAAATCCATTTCTCACACTGAATTTTGAACACACCCTTCTAAAATAGGAACATCATTTTCCTTAAAATAGTCTCAGCATAGGTGTGCATTGAAAGGTGACCTATTTCATTAATCTAGTGAGTATATATAATTAACCATTACTGAGAAGAATCTGAGGTAAAGTCTGATGCTTTAATTTTTTTGAATTTATCTATTTATTTTGAGACAGAGAGTGAGAGGGAGCGAGTGTGTGCGCTTGCGAGCAGGGGAGGGGCAGAGAGAGGGAGAGAGAGAATCCCAAGCAGGCTCCACACTGTCAGCACAGAGCCCGACAGGCGGCTGAATCCCACCAACTGTGAGATCATGACCTGAGCTGAAATCAACAGTCAGACACTTGACAAACTGAGCACCCCAAGTCTGATGCTTTTTATTTCTGTGACTACCCAGGGCCAGATTCTCCAACTTGAAACCAGGCTAATGGTAACAGTGGATTCTTGTACACTGTTGTAAGGTAGCTTTAAGGACACACACGCATGAAATGTAGATATAGAAATATTCGTGAAACCTCTATATGAAATACATTGATATTCTTAGATGAATAACAGAGAGAATGCCTAAATGCTAACTCATGTTTCTGTTTTACCTTTAATAGTGACTGTTTTTATTAGGCTAAAAGCTGATTAATTTTAATTAAATTTTATTACAATAAAACTTGATTAATCTGTATTTTACTTAAGTAGATAAAATGTATAGTTTAGGGGTGGTTGGATGGCTCCGTCAGTTAAGGGTCCGGTTCTGGATCTCAGCTCAGGTCTTGATCTCAGGGTTGTGAGTTCAAGCCCCACACTGAGCTCTATGCTGGGCATGAAGCCTACTTAAAAAAAAAAAAATGTATAGTTTAAACTTAAATTGCTGAAGGAGATTTAAATGCTTCAAATTAGGTGTCAAGTGTCTTATATTCAGCTTCGTTGACCCAACATAGTTTCTTCATCAGTAAAATGAGAATGGTAATACCATTTGTTCTATAAAATAGGAACTCAGAATTTAAATACGACTTTACCATTTTGTAAGACTGGTGTTGTGCAAGAAGAATGCACACGTGTTCAGCTTTAAGAGCTTAAACTCCCTCAGTTTCAGAATGCATCAAAATTAGAGGCTTTCTCTCTTACTCGTATACAACCCAAGACCCTTTCCAGAAATTGGGTTAGTCAACAGGGTGGAGGGTAGGAGTCCTGTGACATTCTGCGGGGAGAGGGGAGCCTGGAGTCCTAGTAAGAGACTTCATAAACTATGTGTGAAAGGTGCCGATAACATGTTTTCCATAGAGTTGGGATATTTGTCCGGCAGAGAGGAGTAAAACATTAGGGTCTTAACCGATTTTAATATTTTCTTTAACTGGTAGTTCTATTTAAACATGTAGCTCTGTCTGCTGTGGAGGCAGATTTCTTCACAATCTCCTAGGGTTGTTTTGAGCATTAAAGAAAATAATATATTTCAAATATTCAGCACATACCTGGTGCCAAGGCAGGGTTCAGGAAGTATTTGTTTCCTTGCTTCCATTTTCTCCCTGCAACCTGTAACTGTCTCCAGAAAAGCAGAATGCCATCGAGCACTTTATTTTCTTAGAATGTTCTTAGTGCACTCTCTGCACTCCTAGACCTTTGCATCTTGGCTTTTGTTCATTCATTCTCCAAATACTCACCGTTCCCTTTCTTTGTGACCGGGACAGAGGCCTGGAGAAGCCAAGGCTGAATGTCGAACATTCTTTCCTTTCGGATTCTGCCGGGTATTGTCCAGTACAGTACATTTTGGGGTTCAGTATATACTTTTAAAGCGTATTTCATTTTTTAATATGTTGACTACTCATTTTTCTGCCTTTTCCATGAGTATTTCAGAAAAATTGTAGATAACTTAAAATATTTAAAATCTGATGAATTATAAAAACGGGGTTTAGCTTTAGCATTTAGTATGTATTTGCCAGATTGGAAACAAGAGAGAGTATTCCTACTCAGGTATACAAAAAAATTCCAGCTGTAATATGTAAAACCTAGTTGTAATTATGTGGTAGCCTGTAGTAAATAGGAGTGCACATGTCTGAAGCATGTTATTTGTTGTTTAGAGAGAGGCTGGGATTGGTATGTGTGTGAAGGTTTTCAGCACATACTTTATCAACAAGCGGAAGCCTTAAAGACCCTTGGAGTGGGCCCAGAACTAAAGGTGAGTCCATTTGCGTCTAGAGGCTAGCTTGATGCTTTGTTTGAATACCAGTAGGATTTGGAGGGAAACTAAGGAGAAAAGTAGGGCTATCAGTAATGACACTAGGGCTACTGAAAGAATCATTTTTTCTGATGTTTTTTCTTTAATCTTTTTATTAGGCCAATAATTTCCAAAGTGTGCTCTACAGAATATAAATAAGCAATGCATCCAAAAGAAAATAAAAAAGGTTTTAGTCTTCAGAGGCACCTGGGTGGCTCAGTCAGTCGAGCGTCTGACTCTTGGTTTTGGCTCGGGTCATGATCTCGTGGTTTTGTGAGTTCAAGCTCCACGTCGGGCTCTGCACTGACAGTGCGGAGCTTGCTTGGGATTCTCTCTGTCCCTCTCTCTCTGCCCCTCCCCCACTTGCACTGTCTCTGTCTCTCTCAAATAAATAAACTTAAAAGGAAAGGTTTTAGTCTTCAATATTAAATATTAATATATGTAAATATAAATATATTTAGTTTCAGCATTTAGGAAACATTGGGTTAAATAAAGTAAAACAAATAGCCTTGCAGACTTTTTGGTGCCTTCTCTGTGTTAACGTGATTGTTTAATTTCCAAGGGGAAGTAGTCTGTGGCATTCACAATTTGAGAAAATCCTCTAGTGTGTGTATCTATCAGGACTTGAGTTTCAGAATGCACTCTGGGGAGGGATACATTAAAACAGTGCTTCTCAAACTTGAATGCGTACCAGAATCACCTGGAAGGCTGATTAAAACACAGATTGCCGAACCTCATTCTAGCGTTTCCAATTCAGTAGGTCTGGAGTAAGGCCCAAAATTTGCATTTCTTTTCTTTTCTTTTCTTTTTTCTTTTTAATGTTTATTTATTTATTTTGAGAGAGAGAGAGAGAATGAGTGCACACGAGTGGGGGAAGGGCAGAGAGGGGGAGAGAGAGAATCCCAAGTGCAGAACCCCACGAGGTGCCCCCAGAATTTGCATTTCTTACAAGTTCCCAGGTGACACTGATGGTCCGGGGACCACACTTGGACTTGCTGTTCCTCCAGAGTACCACAATCCCTACTGTTATGTGAATTTCACGTTTCTTCATCTGGTTGAAGCCATTTCAGGAATTCTTTAAAAAGCCAGTTATTTAGCAACAAGCAGTTATTATACACTTGCTTCATGCCCGTTATTGGAAACCAGGTACTAAGAGATGCAGCCTAGTTGGAGAGAGCGTTTCACACATGTGGCATGAGTAAACATGAAATGGTGGAGGGACGCCTGGGTGGCTCAGTCGATTGAGCATCCGACTCGCTTGATTTCAGCTTGGGTCATGATCTCACGGTTTGGTTTGTGAGATCAAGCCCCACCTTGGGCTCTGAGCCTGCTTGGGATTCCCTCTCTCCCTCTGTCTCTGCCCTTCCCCTGCTTGCACTCTCTTTCTCTCTCAAAATAAATAAACTTTAAAAAAATATATAGTTCATAAAAAAAATGAAACGATAGAATGCTGTGCTCATAAATGACATTAAGGGCAAAAAGAGAAGGGAGGAAGATCAATGTGGACTGAAGTCACCAAGGAAAGATTTGTAGAGGAGCCTTTGCTGTTCAAACCAGTGTTTGAGGCAAGCCAAAAAGAATGCCCTCTAGATCAGTTTGTAGCCTAAAAGGACCCTGGGCCTACCCTGAAAAGTATTATAGGAATTAAAAATCCAAAAACACGAGAGACCAGATGGCATCCATGGTGGTCATTAAATTAGGGAAGATTCTTGGTAGTCTGGGGGTTTGGGAATCTGGTTTCTTTCAAGCCATCCTCTGTATAAATGCTTTTAATTTATAGTTGCATAAAGTTATACCAAATAGATACAGTAGGGTTTACTCCTATATAGTTTTCTACCCACTTCATTGGGGTTAATCCTGAAAACAGTTTGTCTGAAATTAGCCAATGAGCATAACCCGTTAGACCTGACCATTTAAATGGCATAGGAACGGCATTACTCTAAGAACACAGGCTCTGGAATGAAAACTGACTCCAAATCCTATTCATGGTTTTTCCACTTAGTGGTTGGGTCATTTTGGCCAATTTACTCAGTTTCTGTAGCGGTAAAACGGAGATAATGGCTGTCTTGCAGTGTTGTATCAGAGCTAACGGATGCCTCATGCCTAGTAGGTGCTGAATAATAGAGAAGTTGTTTTGTTTTGTTTGTCCTGTTTTATTTTACTTCTGCCTGGACCCGATAGCAGCTCTGCTTCTAACCAGAAGTGTAGTCATGTAGAAGTTGCTTGCTTTCTCTCATTCTTTTTTTCTTTTATAATTTTTTTAATGTTTATTTTTGAGAGAGAGTCAGAGTGCGAGTGGGGAGGGGCAGAGAGAGAGGGAGACACAGAATCGGAAGCAGGCTCCAGGCTCCGAGCTGTCAGCACAGAGCCCGACGCGGGGCTCGAACCCACGAACCGTGCGATCATGACCTGAGCCGAAGTCGGATGCTTAACCAACTTGGGCCTCCCAGGTGTCCCTCTCTGATTCTTAATTTACTTAACCTGCAAAAGGAAGGGGTCAACTAGGTGACCTTTACAGAATTAGTCTCTTCTTTCTCTAAGATCAAAGGTAATGAAGAATTTATTCAGTGTTTGCCGTATACCTGCCATATACTGATACACAGATTTTGTGATGATCATTCTTTTCCAAGAAAGTAGGTAAGGAAGGTAAGAACATGTTTGAATGGAGGGCGGTATGTGAAGTACATGTGGTAGACATGTACCGGTGTGTTTGGCGTTACCTGAATTACCACTCACTTCCCTTCTACCTTAGAATGAAGTTTTACATAATTTTTGGAAGCGCTACCTTCAGAAGAGCAAGCAGGCCTATTGTAAAAACCCAGTTTGTAGAAGAAAAGTTACGGTAAGTCACAAGTCTGAAACGCAGGATTAAAAGTCATTTCTAGTATGAGGTAGAGATGAAAACAGGTTGAGCCTCATCTGGATTTATGATGTTTGTCAGAGAATCGTCAGTGAAGATGTTTCTGTTATAGTCCAGAAGGACAAGGTCACTGATCTAGACATTGGAATTAATTTGGATTTCTTATTTGACTAGTTGAAACAAAGAAATTTGTAGTTAAGTTCTAAGTAGAAGTTTAAGCAATTTCTTTTAAGAAATTTGATTTGTATTTCCCTAATGATGAGCGATGTTGGGCATCTTTTCATGTGTCTGTTTGCCATCTGGATGTCTTCTTTGGAAAAGTGTCTATTCATGTCTTCTGCCCATTTCTTCATGGGATTATTTGTTTTTTGGGTGTTGAGTTTGGTAAGTTCTTTATAGATTTTGGATACTAACCCTTTATCTGATATGTCACCTGCAAATATCTTCTCCCATTCTGTAGGTTGCCTTGTAGTTTTGTTGATTATTTCCTTTGCTGTGCAGAAGCTTTTTATCTTGATGAGGTCCTAATAGTTCATTTTTGCTTTTATTTCCCTTGCCTTAGGAGACATGAACAGACAATACTTTTTTTTTAATGGTCATTTATTTTTGAGAGAGAGAGAGAGAGAGAGAGGGGAGTGGGCACAAGCAGGGGAGGGGCAGAGAGAGAGGAAGAGAGGGAATCCCAAACATGTTCTACACTGTCAGAGCAGAGCCTGATGTGGGGCTCGAACTCATGAACCATCAGATCATGGCCTGAGCCGAGATCAAGAGTCAGATGCTTAACTAACTGAGCCACTCAGGTGCCCCCAGACAATACTTTTTAATGATAGAGTTATGAAACATTATCTTCTCTTGATTCAGGAGGCAGATACTTCTCAAGAAAAGCAAAAGATACTATGTGGTTCTACGGTGACACTTTGAAAGAGAAAAGAAAGAACCATCCAGACTATTAAGAACCTGATCTTTAGAATGACACAGCTAAAGTATTTGTTGGTTATATTTGTACACTGGGGTTTTACCTACTACGTAGAAAATTTGAATCAGAACCTGGAATTCTGTCTGACATTTTAATATGTTTAGGGGAACTTAAGATATTTATTTATTTTTGATTTTTTTAAAATATAATTTATTGTCAAATTGGTTTCCATACGACACCCAGTGCTCATCCCAACAAGTGCCCTCCTCCCTGCCCATCACCCACTTTCCCCTCCCCCCAACCCCCCCATCTACCTTAGTTGGTTCTCAGTCCTTAAGACTCTCTTACGGTTTGCTTTAACTTAAGGTATTTAAAAAGGTTTAGGGTGCCTGGGTGGCACCCAACTCTTGATCTCGGCTCAGGTCATGATCTCACGGTTTGTGGGTTCAAACCCCACGTCAGGCTTTGCGCTGATAGCACAGAACCTGCTTTGGTTTCTCTGCCCCTCCCCCACTTGTGCTCTCTCCCTCTCAAAAATAAACAAACATAAAAAAATAGATATTGTAAAAACTTTTGTTAACTTGACTAAACACCTGTCTAAAGTCTAAAGTAATATTCTCATCACGGTAAAATCTTCTTGGTGAGTAAATAAGCGTATGCAGAATTTTAACCTGATATGCAAGTTGGTGTATAATTTTTACTGAAGAGTATGCCTATTTTGAATATACTCGATTTTGAAAGGAAAAAGGACCAAGTACTTTTAAGTTAGAAGCTTAGTCTCCTCAAATATTCAGTAATTGCTTCATGCTTTGAATGTGACTGTGCCAAGAATAGTAAGAGGAGTGCATCTGAATCCTGGCTTCACTACTTGTGACTTGTGTGATCTTGGGCAAGATAATCGACTTAAAACTTCCAGAAAAAGCAAACAAGCAATTGCATAAATCAGGGTAAGGGAAATAGCAAAGGGGGTGGCAGGAAAGGGTGCTATTGGAGATGGAGTGATCGGGGAAGGCCACGCCTCCCTGATGAGGAATCGTAGGTGAGAGTGAGCCATGAGGATATCTAGGGGAAGAAATGCAGAATTTCAGGACTGACTCAGACCTACTGAGTCAGAGTCTGCGTTTCAACACGGTTCCTAGGTGCTTCTTACACACACGAAGGTTTGAAAAGCCCTCTTCCAGATTAAGACCTGATGGTGGCTGGGATCAGGTTGTAGCAATGGAAATGATAAGTGGTAAGATCCTAGATAAGCTCTGGAATAGAGTCGACCGAATTTCCTGTTGGATTGGATGTGGGGTGTGAGAGAAAGAGAAGAGTCATCAAGGATGACTTAAGTTTGGAGCTTAAGCAGTTGGAAGGAAGGAGTTGCCGTCAACTGAAATTACAGGTGGAACAGGAAAATCAGTAGTTCAGTTGGGGACATGTGACGTTTGCGACACCTATTAGACGTCCAAGAGGAAACTGCAGGTCTGTTAGATTTATAAGCCTTCAATTCAGAAGAGAGGTCTAGGCTGGAGATATAAATTTGGACGTTCTCTCTCTCTCTCTTTTTTTTTTTTTAATGTTTATTCATTTTTGAAAGACAGAGAGAGACACAGCACAAGCAGGAGTGGGGTGGAGAGAGAGGGGAACACAGAATCTGAAGATGGCTCCAGGCTCCGAGCTGTCAGCACAGAGCCTGACGCGGGGCTCAAACTCACAAACTGCAAGATCATGACCTGAGCCGAAGCCGGACGCTCAAACGACTGAGCCACCCAGGTTCCCCTGGACGTTCTCAATATGTATTACAATCATCAAATCTAAAATGCCATTATTTGGAAGATGCACCATTATTTTACATATCCCCGAGAAAGAAAATAATTCTGTAAATCAAACTGTGACATGCCATTGGTTGTAAGAAACACCCTGATGCCAGGGATATTAAAACATGGGGAAGGGAAGAGCATTTTGGAATCAAAAACAATATAGTAGGTAGTATTTAAAACCACAAGACCAGATGATATCATCGAGGAGTAAAGACAGAGAAAGGAACCAAGGACTGAGCTCTGGCCCGCTCTAGGGTTAAGATGTTTGGGATAAAAGCAACATCAACAAAGAAGTCTGAGGACGAACTGGTAAATTAGGAGGAAGGTTGGAGAGTGAGGGGGCATTCTGGAAACGAAAGAACAAAGAGTTTCAAGAAGAGGGGAGTGATCAACTGTGAGAAATACTGCTGCCTGGCCAGGAAGGAAGAGGGCTAAAAATTGATGAGTAGAGTAGCAGGACCACAAGTTTGATTAGAATGACGTATAAAAGGGGTTCCTGGCTGGCTCAGTCTGTGGAGTATGCAGCTCTTGGTCTTGGGGTTGTGAGTTCAAGCACCACGTTGGGTGGAGAGATTACTCAAAAATAAAATCTTAAGGGGTGCCTGGGTGGTTCAGTAAGTTAAGTGGCGGACGCTTGATTTTGCTCAGGTCGTGATCTCATGGTCGTGGATCGAGCCCCACATCAGGCTCCACTCTCTCTCCCTCTTCCCTCTGCCCCTCCCTCCCTCAAAGCAAAAGATGTTTAAAAATGACAAGAATGGGTATAAGATAGACTTGGAAGAGAGAAATTGGAGACAGTGAGTCTGGATAACTCTTCCAAGGCATTTAGCTGCAAAGTATAAAGAATTTATGTTGTAGATGGAATCCAGGAAAGGTGTTTTTTTGTGTGTGTGTGTTTTTTTAAGTGGGATAAATGATAGCGTATTTGTGTACTGATAGGAATGATCCAGGAGAGAAGAAATTTTCAATGGAGAGAGAGACAGTAGAAGTGAGGGATAATCTTTGAGTAGACGGGGTGGAATTGGGTGCCCAGAGGGAGAAGCTGCCTTTTTAGACGGGAGCTTGGATAGTTTGCCAGAAGAATCCGACAGAGGGTCAAGTTCCTGGCAGATGGTCGCCTGCATACGATTGTGGACATTGTCTTCTGATTGCTTTGGTTTTCTCAGTGAGTCCGTGCTTATCTGCCAGTTTTATTGTGTACCTTGTCTCATGCTTACCTGTAGAGAGGGGAAATGCATAACAGAGGACACAAGCATCTCATCCCTGATTGATTGATTGATTGATTGATTGATTTTACTTTATTCTCTTGTGAGTTTCCTTAACATGAGTCTTACGTCTTCTTCCTAAGATTGAGTCTCTTGGTCTGCACAATTGATAATGTGGCCTTTTGAGTGTGATCAGTTTCCCCAAGGTAATGTCAGCTGATGAGGCCTTTATGTAGCCAGCCACATTTCAACAATACGTGTGTGAAAAATTAAACAACGGTCTGAGATAGTATATCCTTGTCGGTTAAGTGTTATAAGTAGTAAAGTGCCACAGGAATTCAGGGAATCAAGAACTCTTCGGAAGAAGAATTGGTTGGGAGACAGCATGATAGAGTAAATAATGGATTGGAGAGATAGAGAAGAAAGGATAGTCCAGGGAGGAGAAATGGCATTATCGTAGATCCAAAGCGAAAATTCCCAGGTAGGCTCAGTGAAGATAAGCCAGCATTGTGCATGGGGTCATTATCGACGTGCCCATTGGTGTAGCTGCTAGAGCTACAAGGGAGATGTTGGTCACAGGGAGAAGGAAGCCTGATGTGTCTGCTGGCAACCTGTTTCCTTGCTTAGCCTTGTCTGCAGCCCTTCTCCGGGAGCACCGCCACGAGCTGCTAGGGGACACCTGGTGGAGGGTAAGGTCTTTTGGTCTTCGGAACCTGGCAGATGGTTGCAGTTCTCTGGAGTAGTTTGCCTTATGGTGTTTCAGATGGGCAGGACTTGGTTAAGCTCGTGGAAATTAACTGCATTTTCAGTTCCTGTGTAATAATTTTATGTATATTTTGCAAATAGGTATTAGAAGATAACCAAAGTCATTCAGACTGGGATAGCGAGCCTGAGCTGCTGAGTGACTTCAGCTGCCCTTCTTTTGTTGAAAGTGGAACAGAGTCTCAGCCTGATGGCCTTGCTCAGAAGCCTTTCCCCATCAGCAAAGCATCACAATCAGGTAAAAGTGAGAATCAGACTACCTAGAATTTTAAAGCTGGTAATGTACCTTAAAAATAATTTAGTTCAGGGGCACCTGGGTGGCTCAGTTAAGCTTCCGACTTCAGCTCAGGTCATGATCTCACAGTCCGTGAGTTCAAGCCCCGTGTAGGGCTCTGTATTGACAGCTCAGAGCCTGCAGCTTGCTTCAGATTCTGTGTCTCCCCCTCCTTCTGCCCCTCCCTAGCTCGCTCGCACTCTCTCTCTCAAAAATAAATAAATATAAAAAAAAAATTTTAGTCCAGGGGCACCTGGGTGGCTCAGTCAGTTAAGCATCCCACTTCGGTTCAGGTCATGATCTCACAGTTCGTGAGTTCAAGCCCCCAGTCGAGCTCCGTGCTGACAGTGCAGAGTCTGCTTGGGATATTCTCTCCCTCTCTCTGTCTTTCACTCCCCCGCTCTCGCTCTCTCGCTCTCTCATTCTCTCTCTCAAAATAAAATAAAACTTAAAAAAATAATTTAGTCCAATCTTTTCGTATTTCAAGAAAAGGAATGTGGCCTAGCAAGAAGCAATGACTTGGTAAATCATATGGCTAGGAGAAAGGTAAATTAAATGAAATCCTAGGGCAGTTTTTTTAAAAGGTACATTGTCTCCACATGAGTATTTTTATGTGATTTTTATTTATTAAAAATTTTTAAGTTTATTTATTTATTTTGAGAGAGACAGAGCACGAGTGGGGTAGGGGCAGAGAGAGAGGGAAAATCTTAAGCAGGCGCCTCAGTGTCAGCGCAGAGCCTGATGCAGGGGTCGAACTCACAAAACTATGAGATCATGACCTGAGCCGAAATTAAGAGTAGGACGCCTGAGCCACCCAGGCGCCCCTTTGTGTCATTTTTAAAGGGTGTTGAACAATAAGTGGATCCGGAAAGAACGAACCTCAATAAAGATCACGTACGTGTGGGCTCAGAATTTCCAAAGAAAAGTTGCAGCAGAGAAATGATAGGTCTTAGTGAAATGATAAGATTGGTAAGAGTCAAAGATGATATATCCGACTTCTAATCATAGACTGAAGCAAAATTTATCGTATTGTGTGTGAGTTTCACTTTCTGATTTAATTCCATAATTTAAAATAGATAAGGAGTATATTTAAGGTAACAGGTGTAGACCTTCCCCAACACATTTACTCATGATTTTAATTGTTTCTACACTACACTAAAAATAATAATAATAATAATAAAATAAACATGGTGGAAAACAGACCTCAGAGAACGGACCAGGCTCTTATTATAGATTACTAGAATCTTGATGTGTGCTGACAGAGTTCTTTGGGAGATTGCTTCCAAATCGTCTGGTGTTAGGGATTGTGGAAATCTGGGTTGTATGATTACATATGGTTTTTAACAAAGCATTTCTTGTGTGGACTGCTTCTTTGCAAGTCTGTTCCCCCTAAAGAGCAAATTCCTTTTATCAGCATATCTGCATTACTTGCTGGACTGCACAGTGACACAGATCTCAGACAAGTTATTTTTTGTGTCCAAAGAAGTAAAGAAGTTAGAATCATAGAATAATTGGGCCGCGGTGGATCTCTGGAGTTTCCTTTCCATGTTTTCAGGTGGGCCTGCACTCCACTGTCCCCAGGACTAGGTCTGAAGTCATCCAAGCCTTTTAAATTTTTTTTTTTTCAACGTTTATTTATTTTTGGGACAGAGAGAGACAGAGCATGAACGGGGGAGGGGCAGAGAGAGAGGGAGACACAGAATTGGAAACAGGCTCCAGGCTCTGAGCCATCAGCCCAGAGCCCGACGCGGGGCTCGAACTCACGGACCGCGAGATCGTGACCTGGCTGAAGTCGGAAGCTTAACCAACTGCGCCACCCAGGCGCCCCAATCCAAGCCTTTTAGAGTACCATGATTGTTTCCCTATGTCTTTTTTATTTAAAAAACAATTTTTTTAATGTTCATTATTTACTTTTGAGAGAGAGACAGAGCACGAGCAGGGGAGGGGCAGAGAGAGAGGGAGATACAGAATGTGAAGCAGGCTCCAGGCTCTGAGCTGTCAGCACAGAGCCCGATGTGGGGCTCGAACTTACGAACTGTGAGATCATGACCCGAGCTGAAGTAGGACGTTTAACCGACTGAGCCACCTAGGTGCCCCAGATTATTTCTCTATGTTAAGAGTTTTTGTTTTGGTGTTTGCTTTTAGTAAATGGTGATCCTTAGAGCTTTATTTTAGTTTCTACATTGTAAAGTGACTACTAATACAACCTTTATTTCACAACTATAAAATACAGAGCGTCACAAAGAAAATCATCAGTTATTGTGCCATCCAAAACCAAACTACTTTGCTGTAGATCATTCCAGAAAGTTTTTTATTCATGTATACATAGAGAGAAAGGGAGATGTAGTATTTTGTTTTTGCGAAAATGTAAACTATTTCTACATTCTTTAAATTTTTAATCAAAATTCTATATGCATGTAATTCAAATAGATTTATAATGCTTGATATGAAAAAAATTGTAGTCTGTTTTTCCCCTAAATATGCTGTTCCCAAGAGACATTCATTTTCAGCTCTTCTGCAACCTCCATATCGCAAAAAAAAAAAAAAAAAAGTTTATTTTTGAGAGAGAGAGAGAGTGCGTGAGCAGGGGAGGGGCAGAGAGAGAGGGAGTCACAGAATTTGAAGTAGGCTCCAGGCTTTGAGCTGTCAGCACAGAGCCCGATGGGGGGCTTGAACTCACCAACCGTGAAATTATGATCTGAGCCGAAGTCAGATGCTTAATCGACTGAGCCACCCAGGCGCCCCTGTAACCTCCATATCTCTATAGCATATGCTTATAGTATGACATCTTGATTTCTGCTTTTGGACGTTAGCTGTTAAATTCCAACTACAGAAGATAAATCTTGGCTCTTTCACACCTTTCTCACTGTACCTTCCCCATGTAGTCACCAGCACACGATCGTGCATTTCTTTTTCTCTGTCTTCCAATACGATTATAATTTTTTCCTAGCCCAGCATTTAGTGTGAGCTATGTAACTTGCTATGATTATACTTTTCATAGATCCTTTGGTTTCCTCAGAGTTGATAATTGTCGTCACTTGCTTAGTTTTCTATTTACTTATTACTAATCTATAATTTATTATTAGTGTATCTCCACACTTCCTCCAAGTTCTGAAAATCTCTCAATTTCTTAGATATTCTACCAATTTCATCTTCAGAAGAAGTCTTGGTGGAGCTTCTGACCCACCCTAATCTACAATGAAATATCCCTAAACGTATGCAAGGCTGTCTTTGGGATCTCTTTACCACCATCCTGAAGATGCTCTTACCTTTTGTTAAGTTCCTTACTTCCTTGACCCTATTTCATCTTTCCTGGTTTACTCCCTGGTTTTTGTGGAGCATCTTTTCTTATTTTCCTGAGGATATTGATATGATAAGTGATAATATTTGACCTCGACTTGTTTTGTCCTCTGCTTCTTGTATTAGAGGTTTTCTTCAAATATTTATGAGGCTAATATGGCTGGTCTTCTTAAGAATGGAGACTGAAAGGGGTGCCTGGGTGGCTCAGTCGGTTAAGTACCCGGCTTTGTCTCAGGTTATGATCTCACGGTTCATGAGTTCGAGCCCCACATTGGGCTCTGTGCTGACAGTCAAAGCTTGGAGCCTACTTCAGATTCTGTATCTCTCTCTCTCTCTGCCCCTCCCCTGCTTGCTCTCTTTCTCTCTCTCTCAAATAATAAATAAAAACATTAAAAAAAATTTTTTTAAAGAGACTGAAAAATTGAGTGAAAGCCTCGTATCCATAGTGAGTTTTGCTAGTTGCACTGTGCATGATCTAGCTGGATTATTTTCTTAGCAGGCCTCCAGCATTATCATCTTTAAATCTTTTCCCCCTGAGCTGATAGGATTTTCAAGAGAAATCTCTTTGAGTCATCTGTTTGGAGGGTGTAATCCTGGCTGTTCTAGGAACTGGGTGGGAAGAAGGCCTGAGAGGAATGTGGGGTGGGGGTGGGGGCTGTCTCAGTACTCAATATGCACACTTGCACTTCATCCTGCTGTTTTTCATAATATCCTGCTCTCAACTGTATGTATGACTGATATATGCCCTGTTCCAGAGACCCCTTCATTTTACTCTTTCCAGAGAAGAAACTTAACAATTTTCTGCCCAGATTGGGAAGGCGCAGGCATTTGCCAGATGGGGTTGGCATATGACTCTGAGTGTCTGACTGCTTCTCAATCAGACTTTCAAGTAATCTTTCTGGTGTTAGACCCACCTTCACCCGGTTTCCAAGATTTAACCGATTCTGGAGCTTTCTTTAGAGGTCCCCAGGGAAAAGTTACATCGGTTTATGGTTTTCCCTATCGCTGGTTTCGAATCCAGCTTTCTCGACGCTGCCAGGGCAGTAATCACCTGTCCATATGCTTTCCAGCTTTTACAATTTTATTGCTGGGGCACCTAGGTGGCTCAGTCGGTTAAGCGTCCGACTCTTAACTTTGGCTCAGGTCATGGTCTCATGGTTCGTGAGTTCGAGGCCCACATCGGGCTCCATGCTGACGGTGCAGAGTCCACTTGGGATTCTCTCTCTCGACCTCTCCCCCGCTCACGAGCTCTTTTTCTCTCTCAAAACTAAATAAACTTTATTTATTAAAAATATATATTTTTTTAAGTTTATTTTATTTTGAGAGCGAGAGCAACGGGTTGGGGAGAGAGAGAGAGAGAGAGCGCGCATCCCAAGCAGATACCGCACTGTCAGCACAGAACTCTGTCTTCCCATCACTTTGTATGCCCCTGCATTGCCATTTTCCTGTGTGGCCCTTACCACCATCTGTCAGTTGCAATTTTTTTTTTTTTCTCCTTAATAACCATCTCCCGTTGCTAGAATGTTAAGTTCCAAGCGATGTGCGACCCCGTTCACTGTCCATTCCCCGGACCTAGAACAGGGGCACAAAGAATGAGATGAGGGAGTGTTGAAGGAAGGAGCGAGGACAGATAACGTCCTGTGGGGAAGGGTGCCTGGAGGATGGGAGTGGGCGGAGGTGCTGTCCTGGCTGGTGTTTCGGAGAGCCCCTCACACAAAAGGGACACGTAGCTTGGGGCCTGGACCAAAGCACTTACACAGTGTTTGCTTTGCTTTGCTCTGTAATTGTTTTTCCTTTTACTTATCTGAAAAATTGTTCCAGTTCACTATGAAAACATTCAAGCAGGTCAAGTCCCTCTTTAGAATCTCAGCCCATCCCACTCCCATAAAGAACCAACAATTGTTAACCTTTTTAGCCAATTTTCTCTAGACCATCATTGCTCTTTTTTGCCAGTTGCTCTTTGTAAAGATTGTATCAATGGTAATTTGATTTTAAGATATTGAAAATGCCCCTTCGGATTTTTTTGTGGTTTTTCTTCTTTGGCTGTCCAAATAGTTATTTGCTCTTTAAAAAAAAAAAAAAAAATCTCCATTTATCTCTTAAGAAACAGCATCCATCTGTTCTGGATCTCTTGATGGAGTGGAATATTCGCTGCGAAAGGAGAAGGGGATCGTGAAGATGACGGTGCCGAGGACACTTGCCTTCTGCTACCTGTCACTGCTGTGGCAGAGAGAGACAGTTACGCTCTCAGATCTTTTGAGGTAAGCCGGGCCTCTCGTAGGATGATGTCTTTGCTGATTATCTGTGTGAACGGGGGGACAGCCTTTGGATATCTTGAATTTGTCAAGGAGGCTTCAATTGAGGAAGAGAACAGAAAGATTGGGTAGCCTGGGTTCCAATTCTGAACTGTAACCCTCCCCGGGCCGGCGGCTCATCTCCTGCGTTTCTTTCTTTATATACGTGAAATAATGGTATTTACCTTACACGGTGTGTTGGAAAATTAATTATGTACTGTGAGTAGAATGCTTTGAAGATGAGAAGTAACACTTCAGTACCTGAGTAGTGGTATTAAGCATTTTGCATTTCTAAGAGAGAAGATGAGCAGAAGACCTTTACGTTGGCGAATATGGTTACTAGTAGTTACTCCAACGCATACATTGGTGCCGTCAAAAGCTAAAATATAGGTTGTCTGTGTTTATAAGATAAATTGAAAACAAAACTACTAGGAAAACCTGTTAGTAGATGGCCAGTATTTACATTTTTCAAGATAATTTACAGTGTTTTATAGTTAATGAGTAAATTAGGGCATTGTGTGTAAGCCTTTCTCATTAAATAGAGGATGTGCGAAAATCATTAGCGTGTTAATATCTCTCTTGCTTTATATATATATTCTATTTTTTTTTAATGTTTATTTATTTGTTTTGAGATGGAGAGAGAGACAGCATGAGCAGGGGAGGGGCAGAGAGAGAGGGAGACACAGAATCCGAAGCAGGCTCCAGGCTCTGAGCTGTCAACACAGAGCCCGATGCGGGGTTGGAGCTCACGGACCACGAGATCATGACCTGAGCCGAAGTTGGACGCTTAACCGACCGAGCCACCCAGGCACCCCCTATATATATATTCTAAACAATAGCATTAGGTTTAATCCGTGTGTAGAGTGATTTTAAGAGCATAGGTTTAGAACCAGACTCCTGGGTTTGAATCCTGGCTATGCCGCTTATATGTGACCTTGAGTAAATTATTAAATTTTCTTTGCCTCTGTTTCATCACTGGTGAAACGGAGCTAATAATAATAATATCTACCTCACAGAGTTGTAACCACTTCCAGTAATGAGCAGTCCACGAAAAGCACTCACCACAGTGCCTGGCACATAATAAGAACTCAATGCTAGTTATTATTGTTTCGTTGTCTTCATCACCATCATCGGTACTAGGCCCTTTGATTAAATAAAATGCCTCCAGTAAATGATGATAGTGCCTTTGAGTTTGGCCACATCAACCAAATAACAAGGCTTTTCTCAGGGGTGATTAACTCTGCATGCAGATAGCCCATTATTCAGTGAATTTTACTGTTAAGTTAAAAACCTCACCTTGCTCCATATGCCTTCACTGGGTGACCTCATCTTCTCTCAAGGCTTTAATTACCATCTATATGATGATGCCACCACCCAAATTTATATCTGCAGCCCAGACTTGTCTAGCGAGGGTCAGACCCGTCTATTCATACATACAGTTGCCTGTTGGACACTACTGGGGTGTCTTTACGGTATCTCAAACTCAGCATGGCGGAAAGAGTTTCGTCTTTCATTCAGCTCTCTCTCCGTGTTTTCTTCCTTCGTAAATACCATGCACTCCGTTTCTTCCTATCCAGAAACCTCAGAATCCTTGACTCTTTCCTTTCTCCACGTCTGCAGTCAGTCATTACATCCTGTCAGTCATACTTGAAACCACATTTCTCCCCATCCCCTCTGGAATCCACCCGGATTACTTAGCAACCTCCCAAGGGGGTCCCGTGTCTACAGTCTCTCTATTTTCCTTTCGATAACCCAGAAACAACAATCAAATCACGTCGCTAGAGTTGGGTGAAGGGGCTGTCCAACTACCCACTTGGGTAAAGGAGCTGTCCAACTACCCAGTTGGATAAAGGGGCTGTCCAGCTACCCAGTTGAGTAAAGGGGCCGTCCGGCTACCCAGGGCAATCTGTAAGGGAGTAACAAGACTGCTAGAGATCTCACAAGATGTAGAAAATAGTACTCACCGGTAATTCTTCTTAGGGAGAATATTATATGTGTTTGGAAGGATGGGGGCAAGATCCTACACATTTGTCTCTCTCCCTCTCCCTCCTTCATTCTCCCTCCTCCCTCCCCTCCCTTAAAGGAGATTTCTGAAGTACCTTCAAGGAGATTGGATCTAGTTGGCTGGAGGGCTTTTATTTTGCTCTGTGGGACATACAAATTTGGGAACCGAGCCTAATTACCTGGGGCAAAAGGAAAGGAGATAGCTGCCACTGATCCTCTTTCTCTATTTTTCTCAGAGAAGGAGCTCCAAGTCACAGGTTCTCAAAGTGTGGTCCCTTGACCGGCAGCAACAGCATCACCTGAGAACTTGTTAGGGATGCAAATTCTAACCAAATTCTAACCCATTCTAACCTTCTGGATCAGAAACTCTGGGGGTAGGGCCTGGTAGCCTCTGTTTTAATAAGCCATCCTGGGGAGTCTCATGGGTGCTAAAGCTGGAGAACTACTGCCAAACTTGGAAAAGTATTTAAAGAACATTGATTTGAAGGAAATGCATTACTAGCCTGGCCCCAGTACCCATATTTCTTATACTCGTCCTACGTGTCACTGCTTGGTTTAATCCTTTAGCAGCATCTGTAGTCCTTAGAATAAATTCATAAATCTTAAGGCAGCCTTTAAAGAAGCCTGCCTACTCCCCCAGCGGTAACAATAGTAATAAATAAAAATAGCCAACATGCATTCATTCCACAAATATTTCTTGAATGCCTACTCGACGTAGGGGTTATTCTAGAGTCTAGACCCTTGAATTACAGTTGTGAGCCATACAGAACAAGTCCCTGCTCTCGTGAAGCTCGAGACCAGAGGAGGAAACAGATGAGCATTGAAATAAATGAAAAATGACGAGTGAAGTGCTGTGTGGAAGATTGCAGTCAGATGATGGCTACTGTAGACTGGCCATGAGGGAAGGCCTCACTGAGAAGCGCTCTGAATGGGAGTAGAGCAGCAGTGAGTATCAGAAATACTAGAACTCCAAGTCGAGGGAGGTCGTGGGTGCCAGGGCCCAAAGCAAGAGCACGGTCTGTGTGATTAAGGAGCAGAGGAGGCCCGTGTGACGGGAGTAAGAATTTGAAGGAGTCGTAGGAGGATGAGGACAGGGAGATAATAAGCAGGGACCAGATCTTTGTAAGCCAGGGTAGGAGTTTGGGGTTTTTTTTTAATTGAGGTATTATTCACATACAATAACGTTCACCCTTTTAAATGTGCAATTCAGGGGTTTTGAGTATATTTACAAGGTTGTGCAACCATCACCTCTATTTCCGGAGGATAATCGTCACTCTAGAAGGAAACCCCACACTCATTAGGAATTTGGCTTTTAAGTGTGATAGCAAGCGCCTGGAAGATTTTAGCAGGGGAGACGTTTTCTGACCGTTCGGGCAGCTCTGAGGAAAATGGATTCTAGGTAGGCAGAGGTGGAAGCAGAGGGACTGGGAGATCTTTTGCTGTATTTCAAGCAAGAGACAGTGGTTTGGATTAGGGTGGTGGCAACAGAAATGGAACACGGTGCATGGGCTCCGGATGTTTTGCAGGTGGACCCGGCTTAACGCCGATGCATTACTTCTTAAATGATCTGTGATGGAGAACCAATTTGTTAAACTTCCAACCTGTCACAGATTAAAACTTTTGGAAAATACCACCTCCCAATTATAAATAGAGACTCTGTTTTCAGCGAACGTGGTCAGGAGGGGCATATGGGAGGCTTTGGGTCTCTGGCAATTCCTCCGTCAGCTTCCTGGATTGATTCAGACTCTTTTTTTGGAAAAGTTCTATATTTTTCTGAAAGAAAAAAAATTAAAAACCCACAAAACTTGGAAAGAGGTCATGAGCAGCACTCTTAGAAATGGTGAAGATTGTTAAAACCCCAGATGGCCAAAACCTGCTCTGTGTGGATGTCTCGGTTTCCCCTGGTCAGGTTTATATTCCTTCCTGTGCTCCTACAGCACCGAGCATGTGCCTCTGTAGGACACTGCGGCACTGTCCGTACTGGCTCATCCACAGCCATCTGTCTGTCCTGCTAGGACCATGGTGGGGGCTCTTCAGGTCTTATTCCCTCTGAACTAACCCTCACCCGGGGCTGTCGTAAATGTATTATCACATAGCGGGGATGACTACATAAATTAAGAATATATTCACATCATGGAATACTACATAGTTATAAAAATGATAAGCATGTAATATGCCCTGTATATAAGAAACCAAGAATGTAGTTCCAAAATAATTGAATACCGATCACTATGCACAAACACTTTTTGTAAATGAAAGAAATGAAGGAACACTAGGTGAGGGTGGTTTTCCCTATAGAGCTGCTCCAAAGAAGCCTGCTTTATCATTAAACTCCACAAAACACCATTTTTTTAAACGTTTATTTATTTTTGAGAGAGAGAGAGAGAAAGAAAGAGAACACGAGTGGGGGAGGGGCAGAGAGAGAGGGGGAGACATTGAATCCGAAGCAGGCTCCGAGCTGTGAGCACAGAGCCCGACGTGGGGCTCGAACCCATGAACCGTGGGATCATGACCTGAGCCAAAGTCAGACGCTCAACCAACTGAGCCACCCGGGCACCCCCACAAAGCACCGTTTTTACATACTACTTAATTCTCAACTTTCAGTAGACTAAAAAGTTAAATCACATTTTTAATCTGAAACTAAAGTTGAATCAATATTCTTTAACACATAAAAGGCTAAAGATGTCAGGTTAGCTCTAGCAACAGCAGACTTTGACCCAAAACATTTGTATACTAATTTATTCCTGTCTTTATCTTATTTTCCTTAACCATTTTCCTATTTTAAAAGTCTAACAGGTGCATACGTATATATGGCCCAGGTTGCAAGAACCCAGGCCTCACTCTGCGCTCGTCCCTGCTTTAGTTTTCTCCTTACCATCTTTTCCTACTTGACAGACTGTAGATCCCATTTGTTTGTTTTGTTTGTCCTCTCTTTTCACGGGACATAAAACTCCTCGGGAACAAGCGTATTTTCCTGTTTTGTTCATTGCTATGTGCCCACAGCCTCGAATTGTGCTGGGTTTTAGTTCTCGATAAATTTCTGTTGAATTAATGAATGAATTGTAAATAAATATGTGTGTGTATTTATATACATATATAGGTGCGATTTTCTTCAACTCAATAATTTACTCAAGATATTTGATCAGCTACCGGGTACTGGACATTGGGGTGGAGTGATAAGCAAATGGGCAAGGTCCCTTCCCTTAATTATTTCCAATGGCAGGTCCTGGTGACAGGAGGGTAGACAAGGGAGCTGTTCTAATGAGGAAAATGGGTCCAGGAAGGTCTCCCTGAGGAAGTGATTTAAAAGAGCAGATGCTGGGGCGCCCGGTGGCTCAGTCGGTTGAATGTCCGACTTCAGCTCAGGTCATGATCTCACAGCTCATGAGTTCGAGCCCCGTGTCGCGCGCTGTGCCGACAGTTCAGAGCCTGGAGCCTGCTTCCGATTCTGGGTCTCCCTCCCTCTCTCTCTGCCTTCTCCCGTTCATGCTGTCTCCCTCTGTCTCTCAAAAATAAACAAACATTAAAAAAAAAAAACGTAAAAGAGCAGATGCTAATCCTGTGAGGGGAGCGAGGGGTAGAAGGATGCCGTGTCTGCAAGCCTGGTGGTGAGTTGACAAGTAGGACACATACTTCTTAGAAAGACTTAATCTATTTAGAAGCTTAAGATATCATTAGAGAATTGGCTAAATGCTTTCTCCACACGTGGGCACAGAGAATCGTTGACATTTTCAGATTGATCATCTTGTGACAGAAACGACGTTCTCAACTGAGTCTTACCTTGTCTTTGAAATACGATGTTTTCGGCCCTTTTGTCTACTTTGCGAAATCAGTACATACTCCTTACTGAAGCTTTCTTTTCCAAAATACAGATTTGTTGAAGAGGGACATATTCCTTACATAAATGCTTTTCAGCATTTTCCAGAAGAGATGAAATTATATGGGCGTGACAAAGGAATCTTTGCTATAGAGGCAAGTTATTTTCTTTTTTTTACTTGGTGGTCACTAATAAGACACAAAAACAGTATGGTGATTTGTATTCCTTTCCTGCCTTACTCTTTGGTGTCGGGAGTTTTTTAAAAACTGGCATCTAGTTTTTGTTCTGCCCGTTTGTCATAATTTATTTTCCTCGCGCGGTTTCTTCTAATCCTTTAGGGTATCCTGAAAAGACAGCTATAGTGTGAGGTGTGCGTACTGCCAATAGGTATATTGTTAAGACTGAACTTTAGAAGTGTTATGTAGAGACCTTTAGGTAATCTCAAGTTAAAAAAATGTTTTTTGTTATTTGCATACTATGTTGCTTTTGAGAAAAAGAGAAGAAAGTTATTATCTTGTTTCTTTTTTTTTAATTTTTTTTTTCAACGTTTATTTATTTTTGGGACAGAGAGAGACAGAGCATGAATGGGGAGGGGCAGAGACAGAGGGAGACACAGAATCGGAAACAGGCTCCAGGCTCTGAGCCATCAGCCCAGAGCCCGACGCAGGGCTCGAACTCACGGACCGCGAGATCGTGACCTGGCTGAAGTCGGACGCTCAACCGACTGCGCCACCCAGGCGCCCCTGTTATCTTGTTTCAAGAGGTGCAATTTTCAGTCCTTTGCTTGTTAGTCTTTTTCTAGATCCGTCTTCAGATGTCTCCCGTGGAAGGGCTTCTGTCCCTTTAATTAGGAGTCTTTATCACTGTTTATAGTGCTCAGATTATCTTCTCTTTGTTCTTCATCAGAAGGTTTGCAGGATCCTAACTATAACTATTATCGTCTGTTTACCCACTTAAGGAATTATTGCTATAGCCTTCCCAACCTTCACCACCTTACATCGTCTGTGGTTTCATTCAAGAGACATTTGTGATCCTTACTAAACCCCTGCATAAGTCTGGTTCACTGTCATCCCAATTTTACATCTCAGCAAACAGCTCGGGGAGACAGAACGAATGCCAAGGCCATACAGTCGGCAGTCTCCGGCTTGGAGCTACCGAACTTGCAGCCTCTTCCTCACTGTGTCATCTTGGGCTCTGTTCGCCTGCCGCTCTGCCCTCCTTTTTACGCTGGTTCTTCGAAACACTGAAGTAGGTGCTATGAAAACACAATTATGTAAAGTACTGATTTTGAAGCATTGAGCCAGAAGTGAATGGATGATTGGAAATGCAGATAAACAAGCTTGCACAAGACCGTAACATTTTACATCTGCATTGAATTTAGAATATTGGTCACTACGAGTGATCTGCAGGGAACATTAGAGTTTTAAACCAGAAATGGCTCCACTTTCAGCACCAGTTGTGCAGGAGCAGGTCCTGTGGATTTAAAGAGAGGAAGCAAAAAAAAAAAAAAAAAAGAGAGGAAGCAAGTTCGCAGGCGGGTTCCCTGTGCTGCCTCTGTGTCGTCACCGTTTATTCCATCTCCAGGAGAGAGGAGACGAGTCCCTCGTGCACTTGGACTTGCGGTGGTGTGCGTCCACGGGCAGCACAAGGAAGGAGGGCATGGTTGCAGCCAGCACTGAACCTGGAAGAGACAAAGAAGAAATAATAATAGCGGTAGCACTTATTATGTACCAGGCCCCGTTTTACATATTTTATGAACTCCTTGATTATTCAGGCCCATCCTGTGAAGTACATATTATTACTACCCTGATTTTACAGATGAGGAAACTGAGGCACAGAGCTATTAGGCAACTTGCCTGGCACTCTCACTCTGACCATAGTCCAGCATGGCCAAGGTAGCCTTAGTTTGGAGCGAGACAAATGTGGGACCCCGCCACGCAGGGAGCATTGGATGAGACGCGGGGACAGGAAGTGGAAGTAGGTCATTGAGGCAGCGAAGAAGCTCCGGACTGGTTACCAAAACCGAGAGGTGGCCCTGTGGTGGAGATGGCACCCGAAACCGGAAGGCAGGGGAGAGGGGGTCTGACGGGAGGATGATCTGGGCTGGAAGTGCCCGTGTGGGTCATGTGTCCTGGCACGAAGCACAGGCTGGCCGGCCAGAGTGGCCTTCCTGGGAGATAGGTCTTTATGAAAAGGCAGGTTAGTCTGTTTCTCCGATTGGGCAGGGTTGTGATCACGTATTTTTATTTTTAATTTAAAAAAATTTTAAATTTGAGTACAGTTGACGTACGGTGTGACATTAGTGTCAGGTATACAGCGTGGTGATTTGGCACGTCTGTCCATTTCGCGGTGCTCACCGCAAGCATAGCCGCCGTCTGTCACCATACAGCACTATTACATTTTTCTTTAACGTTTATTTTTGAGAGAGACAGAGACAGAGCTTGAGCGGGGGAGGGGCAGAGAGAGAGGGAGACACAGAACCCGAAGCAGACTCCAGGCTCCGAGCTGTCAGCACAGAGCCCGACGCGGGGCTCGAACCCACGGACCGTGAGGCCATGACCTGAGCCGAAGTCAGAGGCCCAACCGACTGAGCCATCCGGGCGCCCCGTTACAGCACTATTACAATATCACTGGCTGTAGTCCCTATGCTGTACGTTTCTTCCTGTGACTTATTCATTCCGTGACTGGAGGGTTGTGGTAATTTATTTAGAGGACTGGGGACAAGAGGACACATCCTGTTTTTCCAGTCCACACTCCGGACCCCAGCTAATTTGCCAGAGGTGTGGTGGAGGAACTGAACTTGAGTAAAATCAAGGAGATATTTACAAAGTAGAAGATGTTCCTACCACCTTAGGAGCCCTGTTTGTCTCAAGTTTTTAGTTTCAGAACTAGCCTGCACTCAAGGTTGATGGGTTTTTCATCTTTTGTTGTTGTTGTTGTTGTTAACGTTTATTTATTTTTGAGAGAGAGAGAACACAAGCAGGAAGCAGGGGAGGGGCAGAGAGGGAGGGAGACAGAATCCGAGCTGTCAGCACAGAGCCCGGCGTGGGACTCGAACCCACAAACCTCAGGTCATGATCTCACAGTTCGTGGGTTTGAGCCCCGTGTCAGGCTCTGAGCTGTCAGAGCCTGCTTTGGATTCTGTGTCTCTGTGCCCCTCCCCTGCTTGTTCTCTCTGTCTCTCACTCAAAAGTAAATAAATAAACCTCAAAAAAATAATTGATTTGAAAATCTGTGTAATTCATTAATTAGTAATTTCAAATTTAACTGCTAAAAAATTGTTCATGGTTAGTTTTCTGAGCCTTGTTCAAGTGTTCCACTGAAAGGAAAAGACATTTAGCTTGGTAATTCTCAGTCTGTGTCTTTATATTTGTGTGGTTTTTCTAGAGGGACCAATGGAACTCAGCATTTTTGCATTAATCACCCCAGTGTAGTCTTGGGTAATAAAAAATTCTCTTTCTCTTTCCCTCCCTTCTTCCCACCTACCCCCCGCTTCTCCCCTCTTTCCGTCTCCTCTCCCTTTCTGTCTTGTCTTCCTTAATCTTCAGTATGTTCTGTGTCTTACATCCTAACTGACTGGGCTTTAACCTGATTTCTCAGAACCATTCACCACTCAAGTTATGTCGATAATTTTGCTTGGTTGAGGTTATTTGTACTTCTTGCTAGTGCCTAAAATTATTTACTTGTATTTAACTCCCTAACCACATCGTAAGCTTCTTAGAAATAGACACTGGGATCTTTTATATGGATCATGAAATATTAAAACTGGAGGAAAATTTATAGATCACTTAGTCCACTTTTCTTAGTTTTTCAATAAGGAAACAGGCCTAAGAAAAGATGTGATTTGGGAATAAGTAAACACCTACTTCATTAGGGTTTTCGTGAGGATTATTTGACATGGTCTGTTCAAAGTGCAGGTGAATCACAGACGTTGAAATGGACACACCTTCTAGGTCTCAGGATGGAAAAGCTTTTCCTCTGAGGAGAAGATGAAGAGTTATCCTCACGCTACTGGGAGGGAAAAAAATGTATCATTTTTGGAAATTAAAATTTTCATCTTAAAACTCTGTTAAAAATAAATAAAACAAAACCCACTTTGAATATGCACATGTCTACGTTTTCTGAAAGGAGGTGCCAGGAAGTTCACGGATATGATTCTTGCTTTTCCGCATAGTGTTTTCTAATTTTGGTTACCGTAAATGCAGCTTCTGGCAGAGGATATTGCTCCCTGGGCTGAGTTTATATGCTTGGGAGTGGTGGCTAACCAGTAATTTCCTTTTGAATTTAGAAATTTGGTTTCACTTTATACTCACAGAGACACTCAAACTTCACTCCATAAAAAATAATTATTTTGAAAAATACATACCTTGTCCTTTCGAATAGTAATAGATCCCCTTATTGCCAAATGTGTAAATGACTGCAAGAGTGACAGGGCACACAATCAAGAAACTGCTGTTGTCGTAGCCAGTGTGGCTTACGTTTCCCAGAAGACCGGCTTAAGCCTTTAGCTAAGAGTGGCTTTGCCCTCATAGGCAGTGTGGGAAGGATGGCCTGCAACTGTTAGAGCCACGTTTATATCTGCTGGTGATTCGGGTTTTCAGCCTGAAATATTATGTTCTCACTATTGTATCAAATCTAGGCTGTTCTCTGCACCCCCTAAGTTTTTATAATTTGAGACTTAATAAATATTTTGTAAATTAAGAAGCAAAATGAGGGGCTCCTGGGTGGCTCACTCGGTTAAGGGTCTAACTTAAGGCTCAGGTCGTGATCTCACGGTTCGTGGGTTCGAGCCCCGTGTCTGACTCTGTGCTGACAGCTCAGAGCCCGGAGCCTGCTTCAGATTCTGTGTCTCCCTCTCTCTCTTCCCCATCCCCCACTCGCATTCTCTCTCTCTTTCAAAAAAATAAACATTAAAACAATTTTTTTAAAAGAAGCAAAATGAGTTAATGTTTACTTGCACGTTTTACTTTTACTCTGAGACTAATTTTTACTCATCCTATCAGTTACCATGAGAGGCGTATTTATTTTTTTTTTTTTTATTTTTTTTTTTATTTTGGGGACAGAAAGAGACAGAGCATGAATTGGGGAGGGGCAGAGAGAGAGGGAGACACAGAATCGGAAACAGGCTCCAGGCTCCGAGCCATCTGCCCAGAGCCTGACGCGGGGCTCGAACTCACGGACCGTGAGATCGTGACCTGGCTGAAGTCGGACGCTTAACCGACTGCGCCACCCAGGCGCCCCGAGAGGCGTATTTAAATCTAAAACCATGATGACCACCTTTTCTTTCATGTTCTATCAGTTTTTGCTTCAAGTATTTTGGAGCTCAGGTACTAGGTTGCATAACAACTAGGATATTTTGCCTTGATGAATTGACTCTTCTCACTATGTAACGTCCTTTCTCCCACCCCTCCCACCCCTGATAATAATTGCTTTCATATCTACCTTGTTCAGTGTTAATATAGCCAGTTCAATTTTTTAAAAAAATTATTTGCCTAATATATCTTAAACAAATTTTTTAACCTCTCTACGTCTTTATTTTTAAAGTGGCTTCTGGGGCACCTGGGTGGCTCAGTCAGTTAAGCACCCGACTTCGGCTCAGGTCACGATCTTGCGTGGTTTGTGGGTTTGAGCCCTGTGTCAGTCTCTGCGCTGACAGCTTGGAGCCTGGAGCCTGCTTTGGATTCTGTCTCTCCCTGTCTCTACCCCTGCCCTGTTCACGCTCTGTCTCTCTCTCTCTCTCTCTCTCTCTCTCTCTCTCAGAAATAAATATTAAAAACAAACAAACAAACAAATAAAGTGGCTTCCTGGGGAGTGCCTGGATGGGTCACTTGGTTGGGCATCCAGCTCTTTATCCAGGCTCAGGTCATGATCACACAGTTGTGGATTGAGCCCTACATCTGGCTCCGTGCTGAGCTCGGGGTCTGGTTAGGAGTCTCTCCCTCCCTCTTCCGCTGCCCCTCCCCTGCTTGTGCGCGCTCTCTCTCTCTCTCTCTCCCATGCACGCTCATGCCTGCTGGTGCTTTAAAAAAAAAAAAAATTAAAGTGGCTTCCCGGTAGACAGTATGTGGTGGTCGTGATTTTTTTTTTATGTAGTCTCATATTCTCTGCCTTATAATTACATGTTTTTAAAATAATTCTACGTTTAGACCGTTGACATTTAATGTAATTATAAATATGATTGGGTTTACATCTACCACCTTGCTGTTATTTGTCCCAGCTAGTTTTTATTTTTTTCCTTGTTCTCCTGCCTTCTTTGAATTGACTTTTTTTTTTTTTTTTTTTTATGATTCTATTCTCCACCATCAGTGTATTAACTGTAGCTCTGTGGGCTTTGTATGTGTGAGATTGTTCCAGAACTCCTAATATTCATCTTCAGCTTCTCACAGTCCACCTCATGTGTTGTACTTCCCTGCTCCCATTCTCTGGTGTCCAGCGTACTTTTTTATTTTAAGTTTATTTATTTATGTCGAGAGAGAGCGAGCGCTGGAGGGGCAGAGAGAGAGAGAGAGGGAGAGAGAGGATCCCAAGCAGGCTCTGCACTGTCAGCACAGAGCCCGATGCAGGGCTCGATCCCATGAACCGTGACCTGAGCCAAAACCAAGAGTTGGTTGCTTAACCAGCTGAGACCCCCCGGGCGCCCCCGTGTTTTCATTTCCTGTGCGTGTATGCCCAGAAATGGAATTGACGGATCGTATGGTAGTTATAGTTTTAGTTTTTCGAGGAACCTCCATACTATTTTTCTTAGTGGCTGCACCAAATTACATTCCCACCAACAGTGCACAAGTGTCCCCTTTTCTTCCACAATCTCGCCAACATTTGTTACCTTGTCTTTTTGATAGTAACCACTCTAACAGGTGTGAGGTGACATCTCCTTGTGGTTTTAGTTTGTATTTCCGTGATGATTAGTGATGTTGAGCACCTGTTCATGTACCTGGTGTTCACTGGTATATCTTCTTTGGAAAAATGTCTGTTCAGTTCCTCTGCTCCTTTTTTAATCAGATTTTTTTGTTTATGCTATGAAGGTATGTGAGTTCTTTATATTTTTTTTGGATATTAACCCCTCATCAGATACAAGATTTGCAAATATTTTTTCCCCATTCCATAGCTTGCCTTTTCACTTTGTTGGTGGTTCCCTTTGTTGTGTAGAAGCTTCTTAGTTTAATGTAGTCCTACTTGTTTATTTTTGCACCTTTTTTTTTTTTTTGGAGGGGTGTTGTCAACCCCAAAAAGTCATTGCCAAGATTGAAGTCAAAGAGCTTACCCCTTATGTTTTCTTCTAGGAGTTTCATGATTTCAGGTCTTAAATTTAAGTCTTTCATCCATTTTGAGTTGAGTTTTGTGTATGATGTTAAATAGTGGTCCAGTTTCCTTCTTGTGCATGTGGCTTTCCAATTTTCCCAGCACCATTTATTGAAGACACTGTCCTTTCCCCATAGATATTCTTGGCTCCTTTGTTGAAAATTAATTGACCATATATGCACGGGTTTATTTCTGGGCCCTCTATTCTGTTCCTTTGATCTGTGTGTCTGTCTTTATGCTAATACCATACTGTTTTGATTACTATGGTTTTGTTACATAGTTTGAAATCAGAACGTGTGATGCCTTCAGCTTTGTTCTTATTTCTAAAGATTGTTTTTGCCTATTTGGGATCTTGTGTGGTTCCATACAAATTTTAGGATTGTTTTTTTTCTATTTCAGTGAAAAATGACATTGGAATTTTGATACGAATTGCATTAAATCTGTAGATTGCTTTGGGTATATGGACATTTTGACAGTAGTAATCCTTCTACCCCACTTGCACAGCATATCTTTCCATTTACTTGTGTCTTCACTTTCTTTCATCAGTGTCTTATAGTTTTCAGTGTACAGAACTCGTTTCTTTCTGATAGTTTTCTGTTAGTGTATAGAAACACAACTGTTTTTCATATATTGATTTTGTATCCTGCAATTTACTGAATTTCTTTACTCGTTCTAATAGTTTTTTGGTGGAAGCTTTAGGGTTTTCTATATATAGTACCATGTCATCTGCAAATAGAGATGGCTTTACTTCTTCCTTTCTGATCTGATGCAGTTTCTTTCTTTTTCCTGCCTAATTGTTTTAGCCAGGACTTCTAATATAATGTGAAATAAAAGTGGTGAGAGCGGGCATCCTTGTCTTGTTCCTGATCTTAGAGGAAAAGGTTTTAGCTTTTCATCGTTGAGTATGCTGTTAGCTGTGGGTTTGTCACATATAGGCCTGCCTGATTTCTGATTCTTGTCTTTTCTATTCTTTATGTAATGTGTCTTTTTTCCTCTAGCTGCTTTTTAAGATTTTCTTTTTATCACTTTTTTTCATCAGTTGGATTACGACGTGCCCTGGCGTGGTTTTCTTTATGTTTCTTATGCTTGAGGTTCATTGACCTTAGATCTGTGGGTGTATAGTTTGCATCAAATTTGGAAATTTTTCCGTCATTATTTCTTTACGTATTTTTTTCTGCCCTCCCCTTGATTTTTTTTTTTTGGATGCCAATTCCATGTTAGACCACTTAATATTGTCCACAGCTCACTAAGGCTTCTGGCTCTTGGTCTATTTGTTTGTTTGGTTTTTATATCTTCTTTCCCAGTGTGTTTGTTTTGGATATGGTCATGTCTTCAAGTTCCCTGATCTTTACTTCTTGAATGTCTAATCTGCTGTTAAACCCAATGAATGTGGCTCTGATTTCAGAACCTTCTTATTTTCATTTCTAGAAATTCACTTTAGTTTTATTTTTTCCATTTCCCTTGTTATGCTTGTTTTCTTTTACGTCCTTGAGTATATTGCCAGTATTTATAATAGATATTTTAAGGTTCTTGTCTACTTATTCTATTGTCTCTGTTATTGCTGGGTCTGTTTCTATTGATTGGTTTGGCTCTGCATTATGTGTCATATTTTCCTTCTTTTCATGCCTGGTAACTTTTGACTGGATGCAGACATTGTGAATTTTATGTTGTTGAATACTGGATCTTTGTTTTGGTGTATAATTAGGTAATTTAGAGATCAGTTTGATCCTTTAGAAGCTTGTTTTTAAGCTTTTTCATTGCTGGTCTAAGGCCTTTATTCTGGGACTAACCTAACCCTGCTACTGTGGTATACTCCCTCAGAAAGTTCTATCCAATACCCCCAGTATTATGAAGTCTTTCTACTGCAGCTGGTGTCTTGTATGAGCTCTGGGAATTATTTGGATTCATTGGAAAAAAATCCAGTGATTTCTCCCCCCACACCCCCCCCCCATCCCCGCCCCACCGGCCTTGGGTTTTTCCTCACACATGCATGAAATCAGCACTCGGCCAAAGACTTGAGAGGACCTCTTTGCAGATCTCCAGAGTTCTCTCTGTGTGTGGTTTTATCCTCGCTGGTACTCTGCCTGCAAATTATAGCCACCTCGGCTTTCGGGAGCACCAGTCTCTGTCTCCTCAACTCAGCAAGACCACAGGGCTCTGTCTCACTCCCCACTCCCTGCACCGCAGCTTGGAGACCGTCTCCAGGCAGTGAACTGGGCCTTTCACTTCTCTTCTTTCAGGGATTATAGTCCTATGCTTCCTGTGTCCATTGTCTGAAACTGTTATTTCATGGATTTTTCTACTTCCGTGTTTATGGTGGAAAGTCAATTCCCATTGTATTTAATCCTTGGTGAGTGGAAATGGAAGTATGCCAGATACTAATTTGTAGACATTTACAAGTAGACTCAGTAGTCAAATGTGTTTTATATGAGCATTACCTAAAAAAATTCTTACTTGAATGCCTAAAGTATCTCACTGCTCATTCATTCTTGGATTTTTAAACAAAATTATAATTTCTATTCATGAATGTTATGACTAGTATGATCTTTGTTTAAAAATTTTTACCCAGCTGGACTGTGTTATTGGAAGGTCATGGTTATAGGCTTTTGTTTACACAAAATACTTGCCCTAGAAATAATCTCTTTTGTTGACTGTTTTTAAGTTACTCTTGAGTGAAGGGATGGGGTAAGATAGGGGAGTAATTTCTTAGAGATTTTGGTGGAAAGTGTAAACATAAAAATAATATGAGATTATGTCTTGGTAGCAATAACCATTGTACTTTGCCTTTTTTGCTCCTATTGAGAACATTTTTTTGGAAAACTTTTTATTTTGGAAGAATTTTAGATTTACAGAAAAGTTGCAAAAATAAAAATAGTACAAAGAACACCCATGTATCCTCAACTGCTGTTAACATTTTATCCCACTTGTTTTATCATTTGTGCTGTTCTCACTGTCTGTCTAGCTACCTACCTATGCAATTTTATATCTGAATCATTGAGGGTAAGTTATATCTATCATGGCCCATTAGCCCTAAATATTTTAGTGTATATTTTCTAAGAAGAGAGATATTCTTTTACATAACTACAATTTAGTTAACTCTTCATTTTTCTAAGAACTGAACCAGACAATATGTCACGGTTTATTTGTTTTTATTTTTTATTTGTTTTTAATTTTTTAATGTTTATTTATATTAAAGAGAGACAGAGTGTGAGCAGGGGAAGGGTAGAGAGACAGAGACAGAATGTGAAGCAAGCTGCAGGCTCCAAGCTGTCAGCACAGAGCCCGACGCGGGGCTCGAACTCGTAAGCAGTGAGATCATGACCTGAGCCGAAGTCTGATGTTTCACTGACTGAGCCACCCAGGCACCCCACTAGTTCTTTATTTAAAAAAAAATTTTTTTAATGTTTATTTATTTGTTTATTTTTGAGCAAGAGAGAGCAAGCATGAAAGGGGGAGGGGCAGAGAGTGAGGTTGAGAGAGAGAATCCCAAGCGGGCTCCGTGCTGTCAGCACAGAACCTGATGTGGGGCTCAATCCCACGGCGTGATCACGACCTGAGCCAAAATCAAGAAACGCTTAACCAACTAAGCCACCCAAGCACCCTGTACTTAGCTAGTTCTTTATTGATGGGAGTTTTGTATTTGGTGCTAAAAGGCTAAAGAAGGCAGCTAGGTAATGAAAAAAACAAAGCAAACAAAACTAGGAACAATCTAAATGTCAACAGGAAAATGGATAAAAAGTGACAGTCACACACTGGTATATTAAACAGCTACAGCCACAAGCAACATGAATGAATGTAAAAAACATTCTCTTGAGTATCAAAGGCAAGATTCAGAAAACTACACATAGTGCGATGCCATTTGCACTAAGTTAAAAAGAAGGTAAAATAAATATATTTATTTAAGTATGTTTATGTGTATGATATTATTTTTTTTTTTTAATTTTTTTTTTCAACGTTTATTTATTTTTGGGACAGAGAGAGACAGAGCATGAACGGGGGAGGGGCAGAGAGAGAGGGAGACACAGAATCGGAAGCAAGCTCCAGGCTCTGAGCCATCAGCCCAGAGCCTGACGCGGGGCTCGAACTCCCGGACCGCGAGATCGTGACCTGGCTGAAGTCGGACGCTTAACCGACTGCGCCACCCAGGCGCCCCTGATATTATTTTTTTAAAAAGTAAGTTTGAGGGGCGCCTGGGTGGCTCAGTCAGTTAGGCGTCTGACTTCGGCTCAGGTCATGATCTCGCGGTTTGTGGGTTCGAGCCCCGCGTCGGGCTCTGTGCTGACATCTCAGAGCCTGGAGCCTGCTTCGGATTCTGTGTCTCCCTCTCTCTCTGCCCCTCCCCCACTCGCTCTGTCTCTCTCTCTCTCAAAAATAAATAAAGCTTAAAAAAAAAATTTAAAAAAAAAGCAAGTTTGTGATGAGCAACTTCAGGATACTAGTTATGCCTCTAGAGGGAAGGGAGGCAGTGGAAGGGGAGGGAAGGAATATACCGGTAGGTACAACGGTGTTGGGGATTTTCTAGTTCTTAAGTCAGGTAGTGGATTCATGGGTGTTCTTTTTATTATCAGGCTTCAAGATTACAAATGTGTTACATGTATTCTTTTGTATTTTTCAGACTTTAAAGGCAGCTAGAGGGTTGTCCAAATAGAATTTCTCAAACAGGAATAAAAGGCAATATGGGATACATGGGTTTGTTTGTATGTGTCCTGCATCCCCGACTATTCTTTGAGCCATCTTTAATGCTTCTATTATTTTTTATCCATAAGACCTAATATAATTCCGTATACATGGTAAGGATTCAGTCTCTGTTGATTGATTAAATGATTTGAAATAGCTAAAGCCAGAATACGTTTAAATACTTTATTTTCAGGGGATTTCAAATTGATCTGTTGGGGAGTTTTTTCCACCCAAGTAGGAAACTTTCAGGTGTATTTATTACATAAAATATGAGGAGGCCATTAAATAGTGGCATTTGGTGAAAAAAAAATAAGAAAGCATTCTACTAATGTTTTAGCAATAAGTGTATGACGGACGTAACTCTGATGTATAAACAAGGACATCGAAAATGCCAGTTATGGGTGTGTCAGTATCACTCATGAAAACCAGTGCGTGAGATAAATAATCTTACCAGTTAATTCGTACTATTCACCAATATACTGAAACCAATAATGAATTACTTTGGTCAGAAAAGACATGTGTGAGGCTGCACTGAGGACCCTTCTTTTTGGAAAGTCATCCTTCATATTTGCCGTGTGAAACTAGTGACTTACTTGGATTATCTGTGATTTAGTTTGATCCTCGGCCAGTACCCCCGGTACCCAGCATGCTTGGCCCAGGTCTCCCCTCATCGCTAGTTCCCGGGAGAAGAGAAATGGTACCCAGGTTTTACACGTTGGGTGTAAGGTCAGTCTGCTGTAGAAATAATCACATAACTCTTCCAGAATCAAACTGAAATAATTTTGGGATCCTCTGCTTTTCAGAATACTGGCTTTTTAACCTTCTTTAGTACACATATGTGAAATTTGAACATTAGCTGCTTTGCAACAATCAGGAGAATATTTGGAGAACAGACACATCTTAAGAAGGAGGACTCCAACAGGTTTTCCCCTGCTCTCATCCTGGGCCCATAACAGATTGCTATTTTCCATTTACTTGCCGAGTCCTCATTGGTTATCAGTTCATAAATTTGTATTTGTTCATAAGGCCTGTCTTTGTGCAAGTTGACGACATATTTCTAAAATAGTCTCATCCCCCAGACCAAGACCCTGTTTCACATAAAGTAATGTGTTCACCACAAACTTCCAGACTAGACTTTGAACAGAAAAAAGTCTTTTACGTTACTACATGGTAGATTTACAACCAGTTAGCAGACTAAAAATGCAAAGTGAACCGTTTTGTGAATCATATTACCCGTGGAAATCATTTTAGCCTTCCTCCTTCAACGATATGTTCCTGTGTTTGTCATTACTTCTGACATTACTTTTATTTCTTATTAGTGTTTCTCTGTAATGGAAAGTCTTGTTTTAAGTTTGGATTAACAGGTGCATGTAGCATTAGCTTTTTCTCGGCTGAATCTTTGCTTCAAAACAACCATAATAAGTAAGGGTGAGGCACTGTACTCTTTTTTTTTTTTTTTTTAAATAGCTAAGCAGGAAGTTCACCTCTGACAGGGTATTGTAATCAGGTTTATCACCAGAGCCTGCTCTTGGGTAACAGAAACTCTAGCTTGTCCTTACCTGTCTGGAGGCATTGCTTCATGAAGGAAAATAAACTCACTGGAATATTTGTGAAATTTAATAAAATGCTTTCCCAAGCACTTTGTTTTTAGTGCATGCTAGAAGAATTTCTAATAGCTTTGTGGCCTTTTAAAAAACATATTAACCTTGCGATTTCTTATTCTTGTAATTAAGTGAATTTGTATCCCTCTGGAAGCCCTACGTAGCACAATTGCTATACCTTTGAGATGCATCTTCAGCCACATCTGGCAATACGTCGCATTCCCTCTCTCCTGTCGCCTCCTTTTTCAAGAAAAAGGGGGCAGATTTGGGATGTCTTCAGATGACTGTTTATTTAATTGACGGACAGCTTTTCTTCATTGTACGCTTTGCCTTTGCTCACAAAAGTGCATTCACTGTTCCATAGTATGTTGAAACTTTTCAATGGAAATGGCTTTTGGCTAACAAAGGAAGCATTTACCTTCGTCCTTCCACGTCTTAGCTTTCTCCAGTAAGTCTTGGCTCCTTCGGCAGCTGTACCTCCACCAGCAACGACAAAAGGTGCGATTGTTCTAGGAGATGGCGTTGGAGATAATGCCAGTGTTTTGTGTGTGGGCTGCCGGGACTGTTTCTTCTTCTGTGTTTGGTTTTGTTTTGTTTTTGTTATTCTAGACAGTTGAGCACACCTTAAAAACAAACCACCAGTCCCGAAAAGAGCTTTAAAGACCCTTAAACCTTCATCCTAGGTGACCTCTTTTTCTCCATTAAGTTGTTCCGTTGGCCTTTAAGTGGGCCCCTGTGTCCCCATAATGACAAATCTGGCAGAACTCAAACCAGGGGGAACAGAATCCAGAACCCAGAGACCGTCGATGTGGTTTGTTTTCTTCCTCCGAGCCGGAGACTTGGAGCACCTGACTCTTCCTGCCGTCACCCTCCCTGAAGAGCAAAGCTCAGAAGAGGTTAAGGTGTGCGAGTTAAGTTTTAGTGTTTCACACCGTCTCCTCTTGCTGAGTTGTGATTCCCAACTCCAGGCAGATAGGCTTTTCCTCTTATTTATTTAATAAATTTAGAGATAACCTCCTCCTCCTCCTTTTTCTGCTTCTGCCTCTTCTGCTGGATGTTTGACTTACGTTTCTGGAGCACGGTGCTGATTCAAAGCATTGTTTACTTCTAGAAAAAGTCTCTCAGTTCTCCCGGTGGAATAAGCTAAACTGTAGTCTCTTCCAGGGTCACCCTCTCGATGCACAGCCCCAAATAATCAGATCGCCGCTTGAACTGGAGCTGGGCCTAGACATACCTGTCTCTGTTATACTGTTTATTCTGCAGAGGACTTGGAGACAGTAGGGTGGTCCATCTTTTCTGCACTGCTTTTCCTTATTTTTCTAGATGTTAAGCCCACAGACCGGTTTCTACACAGAGAGTATGTCATACCCATGTTATTCTGCTGTGCTCCTTGACAGTGTTTCTAAATCCTCTCAAGAATTAGGCATTTCGTCATCCCTCGCTAGGCTCAGCAAGAAGGGATAAGGAGGAAACTGGAAATTCGTTCTGAAGTACATCTCCAGTATTTTGAATGTTGATCAGCAACATTCTGATCTTCTCTCTGACTGAATGAGTAGAAAGAAAAGATGTAATGCGAGTTCAGCCAGACCCACTGAGTGGCACTTTGCCAAGATGATTCATCCTGCCTCCGAGCTGTCTTAACACCCTTTGTGAGACTAGGTCCCCGTTGGTTGGAGGAGGGAAAGGACCGCCCAGAGCTGTCAGACACTCCTGGAGCGGCTCCAGATGCAGGCGTTCGGGTCTTCCAGCTTCCCCCTAGCTCTGCGCACCCCCTCGCTCTGTAGGCCACAGGTAGCTCTCGGGATTGCTTGTGCAATCTTTGTTAGAAGAAGAATCTGGCGGGTTTCAGTGCAGCCGAAGGGCTCAGGGGAGTGTAAGAAGAACAGGTGTTCTCGGTTTCCCTCACTCCTACTCCTTCCAGAGTCACTGCTGCCACACAGCGTGGACCGAGGCCAGCGGAGGCTTTCTTTTGTTCCTGACCTCCCACGATATCCTGACCGGCCCTGGGATTCGTGGGCACACTGCTCTTTTCAAGCTTGTGGGGGAACGGCATCCGAGGCACTCTTCCAGGCTGCAGGAAGGATCAGGGTGGAAAACCACTGCATTTTATTATTGGGGGGGGGGGAGGTGCCTAAGAATATCCTGTGCAAAGTACAGATTCTTTGGGGTGCCTGGCTGGCTCAGTCGGTGGAGCGTCGTGACTCTTGATCTCGGGGCTGTAGGTTCAAGTTTCATGTTGGGCGCAGATTACTAAAAAATAAAATCTTGACAAAAGGTAATAAAATAAAGCACCAGATTCTTTGGATGTCAGAGATCGATTCATTAAGTCTTCTGTGGGCTGAGGACAGTGGGACGGGAACAAACAGGTTTCACTGTGGTCTCGTTCTCTAAACCAGGGCCGTGGAGCCGGGCTTCCAGCCTTCCGCCTAAGGTTCTTTGCTGAGCGAGCCGCGCAGGCCCCGCCAACTGGCCTTAGTTGCAGTGGGAGCAGACGGCTGTATGGGGAGGCTAGTCCACGGCCCAGCCCTGCAGGGACTTCGTGTGTCTTTGGAGGCAAAGGGGAGCATTCTGATCCTTTTGATGGCGTCCTCTGGGACAGGAATGGCGTGCAGTGGCCACGTTCAGTTCTAATCTTCCCTCGTTTGAGACGCTGAGAAGACCGTCCCCTTCCGTATTCTACTAGAACCGTTAAGTGATCATTTTTAGCTAGAGATTCTGCTACCGTATTTTCTTTTTGCTCTGTAAATTTTGTCTTCAGGGAAAGGCAGACCCATACCTTAGTGTTACACATCTAATAATTACAGCTTCATAAACTCACCCATGTAGGGTTCTATTGTTAAGGTATTTTATTGTTAAGGTATTTTAAAATAAAGGTAGAAAATAGCAAGTAGTAATAGATTTTGAATGTAGATTTTATATATATAGATTTTTTTAATCTTCAACTTTCTAATTCTAATTATGACCTCTCTAATATGTTGTGGTTTTTTTGTTTTTTTTTTTTTTTCCTTTAGACAGATGTTAGGTTCCTTTTTTATACTTCTTAAAAATTGTAGGGGCATCTGGGTGGCTGAGTTGGTTAAGCATCTGACTTTTAATTTCGGCTCAGGTCATGAATTCACAGTTCAGGAGATCAAGCCCTGTGTTGGGCTCCGCATTAATAATGTGGAACCTGCTTGGGATTCTCTCTCTCTCTCTTTCTCTCTCTCTCTCTGCCCCTCCCTCACTTGTGCTCCGTCTCTTGCTCTCAAAATAAATAAATAAACGTTAAAAAATACTTCAAAATTATAAAAAAAAATACAATTGTGGCAACAATAACTTAAAACTTACCATTTAAACCATTTTTAAGTGTGCAGTTCAGCGGAATGAAGTACACTCACCACCACCATCCCCGTCTCCGGACCTTTCTCATCTTTACAAGCTGAAACTCTGCCCCCATTAAACTCCAGCTTCCCACTGCACCCTGCCCCCCAGCCCCAATTAGGGTGGGTAGAGAGCCACTGTTCTGTACTCTGCCTCTCTGGATTTGACTCTTCTAGTACTGCACGGAAGTGAAGCAATACAGTATTTGTCTTTTTATGTTTGACTTATTTCACATGGGAGAATGTTTTTAAGGTATATCCAAGTGGTAGCGTGTGTCAGAGATGAAAATTTCTTTAAAAAAATTTTTTTTTAATGTTTCTATTTATTTTTGAGACAGAGAGACAGCGTGAGCAGGGGAGGGGCAGAGAGAGAGGGAGACACAGAATCTGAAACCGGCTCCAGGCTCTGAGCTGTCAGCACAGAGCCCGACGCAGGGCTCGAACTCATAGACCGTGAGATCATGACCTAAGCCGAAAGCGGACACTTAACCGACTGAGCCAACCAGGTTCCCCTTAATTTTTTAACGTGTATTCATTTTTGAGAGCGTGAGTGGGGGAGGGGTAGAGAGAGAAGGAGACACAGACTCTGAAGCAGGCTCCAGGCTCTGAGCTGTCATCACAGAGCCCCACGTGGGGCTCGAACTCACGGATGGTGAGATCATGACCAGAGCCGAAGTCGGACTCTTAACCGAGTGAGCCACCCAGGCGTCCTGCTTTTTAAGGCTAAATAATATTACATTTTGTTTATCCATTCATCCTTGGACATTTGAGTTTTTTCACCTTTGGCTGTAGTGAATAATGCTGCTGTGAATGTTAGCGGCGAATATCTGTTAGAGTCCCTGCTTTCAGTTCTTTTGAGACATCTACACAGAAACGCAATTGCCGTTATCATATGGTAATTCTATGTGTAATTTTTTAGACTACTGTAATATGTTTTTGAATATTTATTTTTTTCTTATGAAAGAAATATATTCAGAATGATTAAAAGAAATGTAGAAAACAATGAAATGTATAAAGAAGGCAATAAAAATCACCCACAATCCAATTTCTCACGGATGCCATTAACATTTATATTTTAGTTGTCTTATTTAATGTGCATTAACATATTTGCAAAATTAGGATTGAAGACTACATACAAATTTCTTTCTTGCTTTTTTAAACTCAGTATTGCACTGTGAATATTTTCCTAAGTCATGGAACAGCCTATGAAAAAAGCTTTTAAAAAGCCTTTTTAATAGCTGCTTTTTAATAGCTGCTTAATATGTATGCATGGAACGTATATCTAACATAGATGTCCATTAATAAGGAAATGTTGGATTCACAGGGGAATACTTTCCAATGACTTAAATTGATGTTTTCAAAGGCTATCTCATGACATTAGAAAATACACACAAAATACAACGTTAGGTGAAAATTTAGGAGGCAAAACTTAGACAGCTAATTCGGTCTGTACAAAGGTTCTCAGACAGATGGGAGCTTAGCCTGAGAGCAAGGTAAACCATTAGATTTTAGTAGAGGAGTGACATGTCAGATTTCATTTTGAAATATCACTCTTGCTGCTAGTTTCAAAGAGATAAAGGCGGATATGGAGATACCGTTTGGTTGGGAGCCCAGACTGGGGTGATGGAGGCTTAGAGGAGGGTAGTGGTTATGGAAGGGATGGGGACGAGCAGCATTCCAGACCCAGCCTTGAGGCAAAGAGTCTGTGTGCATGTGGTGTGTAAGAAATGGAACTGTCGGGGCGCCTGGGTGGCGCAGTCGGTTGAGCGTCCGACTTCAGCCAGGTCACGATCTCGCGGTCCGGGAGTTCAAGCCCCGCGTCAGGCTCTGGGCTGATGGCTCAGAGCCTGGAGCCTGTTTCCGATTCTGTGTGTCCCTCTCTCTCTGCTCCTCCCCCATTCATGCTCTGTCTCTCTCTGTCCCAAAAATAAATAATAAAAAAAAAAAAAAAAAAAAGAAATGGAACTGTCAAGGACGAGTTCCAAATGTTGGGTTTTTGTGGCTTGGTAAGGGATACCAATGGAGGACTAAAAGTAGGGGTATGGAAGAGAAATAACTCAGTTTGGAACGTGTACATTTGACACAGTGGAAAGATACTCAAGCGGAGTTGTCAAAGACGCTGTCGAATTGAAATCCCGGTGTTATAAATGTGAATATGCCCCAAAGGGCTGAGAGAAAAGTCCTCCAACATCCTAACAGTGGCTTTCCCTAAGTTATGAGCATTTTTTATTGTCTTTATTATAGTATTTTATATTTCATAACTTTTCTGTAATGAGCATGTATTATTTTTATAATCAAATTTAAGTGTTACTAGAATACATTCATGGCATTATTTATAGTAGTGTAAAAATTAGAAACAACCTATGTGTGTAACAGTTGTAGAAGACTGGTAAACATTAAGTGGAAGGATACTGAAAACCGTCTAGCCGCCTTTTGAAAAAAGCTTTTCAGTGTTAGTCAAAAAGGAAAAGTCTGTTTAAAAATAAATGAAAAACTTGAAAGTGAAGTCTGCCCTATGGAATGGAGATTAGGAGAATCTAGAATCAATTGTAAGCTATAATATAAATCTGTAGATTTGCATTATTAATAATTATTTTACCCTCTGTTCATAGGTGAAAGAACGGTAGCCTATTTGTCACCAGATATTTAGTTTGACCTACCAGCTTTTAGCGTGGACATTTGAAAATATATTAGATCTTCTTAGCTTCCCAGATTGCTTTTCATTAAGGACCTTACAGTCATGAACTTATCGTACATGATACTAGTCATGAATTTATCATACATCAAATTGGTTTTTTGAGATGATTTTTTTTCTAAGGGGAACATTCACTGCTCTGGTGTTTATTTTGTTTGCAGATAAAAATGCTTAATTATACATCCTGCCTGCATTATTTAAAAGGATTAGAATTGCCATAAATCTTGTCGGTAATGTTAAAATTGTCTTAACTTGAAAAGATACTTCAAATCTTGTGCAAAATGAAGCAACTGTTCTAAATGAAGTAATTTTATAAAGAAAAAAGACCAGTTCATCTCGAAGGTCAATGAGATTTGATTTCCTTTTTTCTCTTTTAAATTCACAGATTAGAATACAATGTACAATATTTCAGTGTACAAGTAGAATCACTCTATCTCAACATTTGAAAAAAAAACGGAAAAGGCAACACTGCTACAGGGAGCGACAGCATTACTCGCACCTCTGTAACTCCACCCTTGTGTTCACTCTAGTCGTTCCCCCCGCCCCCACTCCAGAGTGATCACTGTCCTGACTTCTCACTCCGTAGAAGCACGGTGCCGAGTTGCTGGGTTCTGTACTTTATATGCATGGATCGTTCTCTACTGCATCTGGCTTTTTTCTTTTAACGTGATGTCTTGAAGATTCATCCATGTCGTTGCAGGCAGAGCGTTCGTTTCCTTGCTGCAAAGTGCTCCTTTATGAGACTATATCAAAATTTACTTATCGTTAATGGTATTTGGGTAGTTTCCAGCTTAGGGCTTTTGAAAATAGCATTATTAAGAATGTTCTGGCATGTGTCTTTATGTGGACGTCATGTACATTTCTGTCGGGGATATGTAGCTAGGAGTGGAGTTGCTTCACCAAAGAATGTGCACATGTTCAACTTTAACACTGCCCACCAGGTTGCCAAAATGTTTGTCTTTAGGCCCTATTTTAACAGGGTCCTACCGTATCAGAAATGTTAGTTTCTCTGAAATTCCATAAGCCTTAAAAAAAAAAAAATCTTACTTGAGTTACTTGATAACTTTCTATTTTTATACTGTGGTTATTTTCACACACCTTTCACACACCTTTCTGGGTTATAAACTCCTTGAAGGCATTGTTTTATTCATCTTTACCTTTCCCAAAGTACCTCGCATAGACTCTAGATTTAACAGTTTTTATGTGAATGGATGAGTAAATGAGGCAAAATTATATGTAGTATTAATTTCAAAGATGTTTATAAATGGCAAAAATAAAAATAGCATACCAATTAAACTACGGGGGTGATCTGAAAGTGAACAGCATGCATTTCTTAATAATAGCTCATAGATTTTCCTGAATTCTATAAGAGAATCTTACATGCAGTTATATGGGAGAAGTTGAGTTGTGCATTTTTACCTATTAGATTTAAGCCTTGGTATTACCGCCCACGCAGAAGCATGTGAACATAGTGAAACAGTAAGCTAAGCTTGGTGGCCATGAATCTGAAGGTGAATGAGAGGGTGTGGTGAGGAGGTGTGGGAGGGAGATTGTGTAGCAGAGCAGACACGATGGCTCTGTAACTCCGGTTTGGGTCACAGCTTTGTCCCTTCCCCCAGGTTCTTCTGTGACTGGCAAGAAGTAAGGATTTCTCTCTGTCATGGGGAAGGCCAGTAGGAGTTTTATGAGCCAAATGGAATTTTAGTGGCCTTTTTATTTAGCGTTATTACTGTTTTAAACTGCTAAGAGGATAGTAAGGATTTGTGGGTGTTTTCCTCTTAATGCTTTTCTCCACATTCCAAATTTTATTCAGTGAATACGTATTACTTTTAAAATCAGAAAATATTTTCTAAAAGTAATTTATGTTGCAAAAGTTGCTACCTTGATTATCTTTTATTTCAGTCTTGGCCTACCTATGAGGATATCTATAAAAAGATGATTGAAATTGCCAAATTCTTAGATTTGCCACGTTTTCCAGACATAACTGAAGACTGCTATCTTCATCCAAACATCTTGTGTATGAAATACTTGATGGAAGTCAATCTCCCTGGTAAGTGTGTGGGGTATGTGGTGAGGAAGCTGTTATCGAATTGTAGAATTATAACGAACAAAATACGGAATCCTCTCAAATCACTGACTATTAGAGCCACCTGACAGGGTCCATAGTAACATGAAGCTTAATTTCACAATCCTTTCTTAAAGTATTTCAGTCCACGTAACAAGGTTAAAAGGACATTGTTCAGAAATTAAAGAGTTCTGTTTTGATACGACGGATATGCTTGGTTTTACAGTAAGTTTGCTGAGTGCGATTAAAGTAACAAACGTTTCAATATGTGTTATTAACGACCTAGGTGCCCCCCTCCCGAAAAAAAAAGACAGTGCTTTGTCATTTACGTGAAGCATGATTATTACACAATGAATTCGGATTTAAAAAACCCCAGAAGCTCACCTATGGTAATGTTTTTAGTGTTTGGTAACGTGATGCTATTTCCAGTCCCTAAAACAAACGGAGATCAGTCTGTAGGATCCCAGTGAACTCTCTGAGGCAGTGAAACACAGATGTGGAGACAGCCCCGGTAGGCCTTGTTCACAATATACCGAGACACAGGTAGCTCGATGGAATCTGCCAATGGAATCCGTTCCTGAATTTCTTGCTAAACTAGAAATGTGAGAAATTCAGGACTTATGTTCTTAAGAGAAAATACAAACATGGTGTGCCTATCCTATTGCTTGAGCAGTATAAAAAATGTGATTGAATATAGTTTTTAAATGGGGAAGGAAAATGCATATGTTCATGAACAAAGCAATATTCAAAAGTGTGTAGTGTAATTTTCACGGTAAAAATAAATATAAATATGTCATAACATAATATATGCACAAATGTTACACCAGGTAAGAGAAGGAATACAGGGGCTTACCAAAATGTAACTGACACAGGTCGGCTCATGGCAAGCGTCTGGTTCATGGGCTTGCTGTTGGATAGAGAGGGAAATAAAGTGAAGAGGAAATGGCGACTGAATGCATGCATCAAATTGCAATTTAATTCATTGCGATTTATTATGCTCTTATAAATAATAGCTATTCTGCTTAAATTAGTTAAAGTAGAATGTTGCATATCTTATGTACTTAGCGAGTAAAGAAATTTGTTTAGTAACTTAGTGTTTTCAAAGTATGTGCACTTGTACTATCTTACTTAAGCTCAGTTTATCCTCCCATAACCCATTTTACAAATGAGGAAGTGACTAATCCAGAGTCACAAAGGTAATGATCGGAAAGCCTAAATATATAGGCCCTAGCTAGGCCGTCTGGTTTCAAGTGCCACATTATTCAGCTTCGAATGACAGGTGAAGGCTAAACTGAACGTATAATGTCTTTGGGAAAGCAGTACATCAAGTTCAATATGCATCGAACCTTCTAGCGTGCTGGCCAGGGTGTCAGCCAGCGAGTGAGTGTATACTCGTAGAGAAGCGCTTGGTCTTATAAGGGAGTTAGTTTCAAGTAAGTGACAAATTGCTGTAGAAACACAGACAAGAAACCTGTATGAAACGATAGAAAACTAGTGTGTGGCTGTGAGTTAGGTACCAGAATGTGTCCTATAAATAGTAGATGTCTTAGGAAGCCCAAATAGGAAAAGCTACGCCTTGCCAGGATCCTGCCATTAGTGTTTCTGTACAGATATCATTTTTGCGTGTCTTTTCCTCACAAAATGTGTGCCTCTGAGTTCTAGCATCGTACCGTGTCTTAAGATGATAAAACTTGTCTTACAGAGGTACAGTTTAGCGTGGTCTAGTTAGGCAAAGAATTTATTTCACATTTTGCTGTTTTGCTCTTCAACAGATGAAATGAATGATTTAACCTGCCAAGTGGTAAAAATGACTGGAGTAGGAGAAGTGGATTTTCTGACATTTGACCCCATAGCTAAAATGGCAAAAACTGTTAAATATGATGTACAAGCTGTCGCCGTTATTGTAGTAGTATTGAAACTGCTCTTTTTATTGGATGACAATTTAGAATGGTAAGTGTATATCGATTTTATGAGGAAAAAATCGTACTGTTTTTACCTAATTATCAGAGGTAAAAGATTCCATATATTATCTGCACAGAAAATAGAGCCTCTCAGCTGCTGTGGAACACGGGCTAGTAGCAACAATTACTTCTTACAAGAGTTTTGACTCAGCCAGTTGTCAGAGATTTAATTCTACCTTAGGAAGTTATTTGCCTTGCGTTTTCTTGCTATTTTTAGGTAGATACACATGTTCTCATTGCTTCACTGATTCTGGAGTTTAAATCATCATACACAGATCCTAAAGAATCTTGTAGCACTTTATCTGTATGCCTGCAGGCTCCTGGCGCTGTGTGTCTTCAAAGATTATTTCGGAAAGTAAAGGAATCTTGAAGTGTCACCCCTCCCGAATGCCCGTAAACAATGGCAGGGTGTGTAGGGATTTGCTTCTCCATTAAACGTTGGCATCGGTGCCAAGTACTGTTCTACACTTTTCTTTTCTTTAAGAAGAATTCAAAATGCAACTGTCTTCGAAGAAGTGATTTCTCAATGAATTGACTTGCTTATTGGTGTTTCCAGGTCTTTGTCTAATACTGCTGAGAAATATAATGAAAACAACAAAGAAGGTACTTAACTTTTTATCATTCAACTTCAAAGTGATTGCAAGTGATGGATTAAAAGAAGCAATAGACGTAAGGAAGAAACTTTGAAAAATATACAAAGACACACATACACACACATGTATACAAATTGTACCTTACGCCAGAATTATTTCTTCATATAATTATCTAATCATACATCTAGGCTACTAAACTTCAGTGATTTCCTACTGTGTGTAAACACCAGCCAGCTTTTTTAGTCCCAGCTTCTCCTCACTAGACCGCAAAGATGCTGGCACTTCTGGGACTATGCCATCTGTTCTAACGCCTCAGCCTTTGCTCACACTGGTCCTTCTACCTGAAATGTTTTCCTTCCTACCCCCCTCCTCCCCCAACCCCTGGCAAAGCCACCTTTATTCTCCAAAATTCTACCTTCCCTTCACACCCGCTCGTGACCTCACCACTCCCCAAATCAGAACTTACCACTCCTGCCAAACCGCTCCCGAACAAACTTCTGTTGGAGGTTTCGCACAGTGAACTAGAGCTGGTGGACAAGGTATGTCTAGCCCTGGTAGATGGCCAGGACCTGTAAAGTGCTAAGAAAAGCTGGCAGAGAGTAAGGACAACATAAACGATAGAAAGATAGAGAGGTAGATTGTGAGCTCCCAGAGGGAGGGACCACGTCTTTCTTTCTTCTTTTTTTTTTATTTTATTTTTTTATATATATGAAATTTATTGACAAATTGGTTTCCATACAACACCCAGTGCTCATCCCAAAAGGTGCCCTCCTCAATACCCATCACCCACCCTCCCCTCCCTCCCACCCCCCATCAACCCTCAGTTTGTTCTCAGTTTTTAACAGTCTCTTATGCTTTGGCTCTCTCCCACTCTAACCTCTCTCTTTTTTTTTTTTTTTTCCTTCCCCTCCCCCATGGGTTCCTGTTAAGTTTCTCAGCATCCACATAAGAGTGAAACCATATGGTATCTGTCTTTCTCTGTATGGCTTATTTCACTTAGCATCACACTCTCCAGTTCCATCCACGTTGCTACAAAACGCCATATTTCATTTTTTCTCATTGCCACGTAGTATTCCATTGTGTATATATACCACAATTTCTTTATCCATTCATCAGTTGATGGACATTTAGGCTCTTTCCATAATTTGGCTATTGTTGAGAGTGCTGCTATGAACATTGGGGTACGAGTGCCCCTATGCATCAGTACTCCTGTATCCCTTGGATAAATTCCTAGCTCTTTCTTCTTTTTTTTAAATGTATCTTTAGTGCCTAACACAGTGTCTGGCCTGGGAGCAATTCAGTGAAGTTTGGAAAATATATGAATTCTTAAATTCAATTCTAGTTTCTTAGTTCCCTCCCTAGGATTTATGTTCATTGGTTTTTTTAAAAAAAAAATTTCAGCTTTATTATTGGGTTATAATTGACATATAAGATTGTAAGATATTTAAAGTGTGTATCATGGTGATTTGATATTTGTTAGCACTGTGAATGGATTCTCTCATTTGGTTAATTAATACATGTATCACCTCACATTTTAATCCTGTGTGTGTGTGTGTGTGTGTGTGTGTGTGTGTGTGTGTGACAGAGAGAGAGAGAGAGAGAGAGAGAGAGAGAGAGAACATTTAAGTCCTATTCCCTTAACAGATTTCCATGATGCAATACAGTGTAATCAACTACACTCACCATGTTTTACATTAGATTTTCAGACCTTATTTATCTTAGAGCCAAAACTTCGTACCCTTTTACCAACCTCTCCCCATCTCCCACCCCCAGCCCCTGGAAACTACTTTTCTACTCTGTTTCTAAGAGTTTGACCTTTTTTTCCCCCTCCCAATGTTGCACATACATTGGTGTTAGGAGCTTGGATTTAACGGTAGAAATCAGTTTGTGAGTTCTTTCCAGAATATGTGCAGAATACTTCTTTCTGTACATTGCTTCATGTCAGTTTCAACACAGAGTGGAAGGTTGAACAAAATGTCTTCTAATGTCCCTTCTCAGGCTACAGGGCCATCATAGACTGCGTAGACATTTAGAGTAAACAGAGGGCTCTGATATATCATCTGCCCTGTGATGCTCCAGATAAATCCCTGCTGTCAGCGGGGCGAGTGTCGCCGTCCCCACTCTCTCTGCTTCCCTGCTGTCCACCGTCCCCTGCCTCCCCACATTATTGATGAGGAACTTGAGGTTTAACGAAGTTGTGGCTTATTTAAGTTCACAGAACTTTGTGTTGTATGAATCACTATAGTTTTTCCCTGTCCTTGTAGCTATTTTGGTAATTCCTGCTCCTCTGTGGCAATATGGTCTATGATGCCATATTGAATTCAGTGATGATGATACTGGCCATTTGAAAAGATTCTTAGGTACACATTGAAGGAGACTGTCTTCGTTAGAAAATATATAAACAAATTCAGCCTTGGGGCACCTGGATGGCTCAGTCAAAAGAACATGCAACTCTTGATCTCAAAGTCGTGAGTTCGAGCCCCATGTTGGGTGTTAGAGACACTAAAATAATCTTCCTTTCCTTTCTTCTGATTCCCTCACTCTACAGTCCTCTTTTCTGATTTACCTTTAATTTTATTTTTTTTCCCTCTGAAATCATCCCATCCCCCCATGTGGATTGAGTAAAAGAGGAGTGAATTCTTATATTTGACTACATTCAATTCTGTTGTCTCTCTAACCTCGACATCTTGAGCACACACTCATCCCAGCTCTTCAGTACAATCCCCTTTCTTACTTATCTCTAGATTCTCTGGATTTGGATTCAGATTGGGAAGAACAGGAATAGGAACTGATGAAACCGGAAGTCCAGAGTCAACTATTACAGTGCCATTTCGCACATTTATCAGTCATTTGTTCCTTAATTCAAAAGTATTCGCAGACATATCGGAGCCTCACCGTGTGCCGGACGCTATGCTGGGTGTTGGGTTGGGAAGAAGAGTCATGATTGTAGTGACAGCTAAAATATGTCCTCTCTTCTCAAGGAGATGATAGTCAAATGTAGGAGAAACAGGCATATGCAGGTTTTAGTATAATCTAGTTAGGGCCACAATATAGGTAGGAACTTAGTGACGGATTGCTCAGGAATCATGTGGGAGTACAGAGACAGTGACTCCTTAATCCCCAAAATGTTGACTCCATAGTGTTTATTTGTGTCAATGAATGAAGACTCAAATGAACGAGGTATGTGGTTATAATGTGACTTATTTGGTTACTAATCATGGATTTCATTTCTTTCAGATAAGCCATGGTTTGATTTCAGAAAATGGTACCAAGTTATGAAGAAATCTATTGATGAGAAAAAACAAGAATGGGAGGAAGCCAGGGCAAAGTATGTTATCTCTTCTAGTTCTAGATTTACCTACTTGATTTCCAAGTCCGTTACCTTCTATTTGAAAGCTGAAGTTTCATTAGTTAGACTCATCAGCACTGTGACTTTTTTCTAGAAATACTAGCCCATATATCCTAATCAACTTTGTTTTTTGTGTTCCTATTAACTCGACTCCAGATTTTATTTGGATTTCACCAGTGTTTCCATTAATGTCCTATTTCTAACCTGGGATCCAATCCAGAGCACCACATGGTACTCAGTTATTAACTTTTTATAATTTGCATGAGTCTCACCTCCATTTCTAATATTCCTCCTTCTTCCCCTTTCTCGAAGTTGAACATTTTTCATCTGCTTTCCAGTATCAGTCTGACACAGGCAGTTGGAATATTCCCCCAAATAAAGATCCCCACAAAAAGCAAAACAGAAGAAAACTGAAAGAGAAGATATTTAATTCAGTCGGTCTCGCCATTTGACTTTGAACCCTCGTTCTGATGTAGGTTCACGGCAATAGAGTGGAAAGAGCATAGCCGTAGAGACGGACAGTGCTGGGTTTGAATCCTGATTGCACACAGACTAGTTGTGTGACCGTGGGCAAGTTACTTAATTTGTTAGCCTTGGTGCACTGAAATTTGGATCGCTTGTAAATTTTCGTAGACATTATATTTTATATAACATAGAGTACATTTCTATTGATCTCTGGTTTGAAGAGTTTTATATCGATTCTTAGAACTTTGAGTCTTTACAAGACTTTGAAGAAAAAATTAATGTCTGTGTATTGTATGTAAATTTAGAATAACCCTCATTTGATCAACTAATTTTGTATACTTTGAGAAAAATAAAGGCTCCTCAAATGAGTTAAAATGAGAATTCATTCAACTCCAGGTTCCTCATCAATGAAATAGGGATAATAATGCCTGCTTTGTGCTCTAAGACCTAAATTTCACTTTTCACAGGTAGAATTTTTCATAGGTAGAATTTTTCATCTACATTTAAGAGAGCTTTTAAATAGAGAAACAGACTTGTGGAGCTGAATGAGGCCCTGTGGGGAGGAGGATCCTTGCCAGAAAGGGGAGAGGTGTAGCAGTTTCTTGAGATTCAGGTTTGACACAGTGATGGAAGAGAAGAGGTGGGGCGGGAACTTCTTCTGACAGCCTGTGGGACCCAGGAAACTGGGTCCTTCCTCTTCCTTGTCAGAGAAGGAAGGTCTCCTCAGTCGTTGGGTCTCAGCAGGTAAAATACTAGCAGCAAGAACAGGAGTTGGTTCCGTTGTCTCAGGTTATGTTGGAGAACCAGACGTCGGGCCTTTTATGGTGCCAGCGGGCTGTCCTGACCGATCCTGAGAGGCTAGGTATTCAGGGGCCATGCCACTTGGCGTCTCGGTGGTAACTAGGCATTTATTAGCTCAAACCAGGCACCGACTCACACTTCAGACATAGCTATTAGAACCCCAACTGATATTTCAGCCTTCAATTGCACATCAAAGACTTGCTGACTTTTAGCTACTCTAGGGGAGAATTTACTGACCAAAGAGAGGATGTCTGTTTTCAAAATGGCATCTTCAAAATGGCTGGGAGAACAGCGCCCAGGGAAGAGACTGTCCAGGGGATCCGTTACCAAAATCCTTCTTCATAGGGTAGGTGCTTTGAGCTAAGTGAATCACTACTGACCAGTGCTTGGGCACACAGCCCCTGTGTGTGCAATCTGTTACCTGTCTGTTTCACCCTACCCCACCCCTATTGTTGACGTAAATTTGTAATTTTTTCTCCCGTTATTCTGAACATCATCTTCCATGTTGTCAGAGGAATGTTAAAGCGTCTCCTGTAGCTAAGTATAGGTCACTATGAGATCATGAAAAACATTAATAAACAGTAGTTGAAAGCCTAATCACAGCTTAAGAGTTTGTCTTCATGACTTCCAGTTATTACGGAAGATGCTGGGAAGAACATGGAGGAAAATTTAAAAGCATGTGCAGAAAATCTTTGCAGCCTTTTGGGTGAGGCACAATTCTGTAGATATGATAACAGAAGTGTGATCTATAGAAGAAAGAAATTATAAGTTGGACTTCATCAGAAGAAAGAATATCTATCCTCAAAAGACACTGTTAAGAGAATGAGAAGCGATACGGTGGGAGAAAATATGTGCACATCACATACCTGATAAAAGATTTGTATCTAGAATTATATTAAGCATTCTCATACAGTAAGAAAACAGACAAAAAAACCCAATTTTTGGGGCGCCTGGGTGGCGCAGTCGGTTGGGCGTCCGACTTCAGCCAGGTCACGATCTCGCGCTCTGTGAGTTCGAGCCCCGCGTCAGGCTCTGGGCTGATGGCTCAGAGCCTGGAGCCTGTTTCCGATTCTGTGTCTCCCTCTCTCTCTGCCCCTCCCCCGTTCATGCTCTGTCTCTCTCTGTCCCAAAAATAAATAAATGTTGAAAAAAAAAAATTTAAAAAAAAAAAAAAAAAAAACAAACCCAATTTTTTAAATGGACAAAAGATTTGAATTTCACTAAATACTTCACTAAAGAAGATGTATGGGGCCCCTGGGTGGCTTAATCAGTTAAGCTTCTGACTCTTCATTTTGGCTCAGGTCATGATCTTATGGTTCGTGAGTTCAAGCCCCGTGTTGGGCTCTGCACTGAGAACAAAGAGCCGGCTTGGGATTCTCTGTCTCCCTCTGTCTCTGCCCCTTCCCCCTATGCACACACACGGGGTCTCTCTCTCGCTCTCTCTCACACTTTCAAAAATAAATAAATAAACATTAAAAAAAAGAAGAAGCAGCTGACCTTATTTAAAAAAATTTTTTAAAGATGTATGAAATGATGCTCAATATCATCAGTTAATAGGGAAATGCAAATTAAAACCACAACAAGATATCATTACACACCAGTTAGAATGGCCAAAAACAAAGCGACGTGAACAAAAAAGACCATACCAAATGTGGGAATTCAAAATGGTTCAGCCATTTTGGAAGTTTGACCATTTCTCATAATGTTAAACATACATTTAAACATTAATAACACTATGTAGTAATTTCACTCTTACATATTTACCCAAGTGAAATGACAACTTCACGTAAAAATCACCATTCGAATGTTTGTACGGGCTCCATTCACAATGGCCAAAAAGTGGCAACTACCCAAATGCCCTCCAGCAGGTGAATGGATAAACCAAGCGGAATATGTCTGTACAATGAGATACTGTTCGGCAGTGAAAGGAACAGACTTCGGATGCATCCACAATACGAATGACTGAAATGCATTATGCTGAATAAAAGTCCCCAAAGGTGACATGTGGTATGATTCCCTTTATATGGCATTCTGGGAAAGGCTAAATTCGAGAGATGGAAAAACATCAGTAGTGGCCTGAGATCAGGGACGTGGGAGCGTGGGGAGGGGTGGTCTGTGAAGAGGCACGGGAGACCTTGGGTTGACGGGCCTGCTCTGTATACTCACCACGGTGGTCGTTACGCCACTGTGTGTGTGTGTCTGAGCCGGCCGACCTGTACACTGAGCTGGGGGGGGGAGGGGGGTGTGTAAATTATACCTTAGGTTTTAATAGTTGGGAAATAGAATGGGAAGACTGGTGGGAAGCATATAGGATTCCTACAGAAAACATTAGGACTTTGTGACGTGCCTCTGTTTTTTGTAGCTTTTACAGTTTGGGGAAGAGGTAAGCAAAGTACAGATTTAGAGAAGGAGTGTTTAGACAGTTAAAATGTCATTTTACATCGCTTTTCCCATTTTCTAGGCGTATGACCCCAAGGAAATAATGCCTTCTTGATTATAGCACAATTGCTACCTGTAGAGGCATTTATTATAAATGCATAAGAAAATCTATCTAGATTAGGTATCACAAGGAATTTTTTTCTTAATTTTTTAATGTTTATTTATTTTAGGTGGGGAGAGGGGCAGAGAGAGAGGGAGACACAGCATCCGAAGCAGGCTCCAGGCTCTGAGCTATCAGCACAGAGCCCGATGCAGGGCTCGAACTCACGAACCGTGAGATCGTGACCTGAGCCAAAGTCAGACGCTCAACCTACTGAGCCACCCAGGCGCCCCCACAAGGAATTTTTAATAGCGGGTTTATCCACTGATTGGGATTAAAGCATTTAGGGAACTTCTTTATTATTTTCCCCCCTGAGTACATTGTTAACGCTTATTATTTAAGAAAATAAATAACAAAAAAGATATTTGAAAGAATCACAAACTTGTTTCCCATAAGTTTCAATGACAAGCTCTCGGATATATTTTAAATGTATGGTTCACTAAAATTTAGTTCGTACATAATTTTCAGGAAAACTGTCACTTATCAGCATCGATTGCATCACTACATCAGAAGCTTGGTGCTGACTGTTCACCTCGTATGAGTTACCAGAATCAGGACACCTCTGATTTAATCCTCAGCAAAAGGGCAGTTGGCCAAGGCACAAAGAACAGTGGTTTCTTAGGTGGTTTCACTTTATGAGAACAGACAGCAAGAGAATTTTATGGTGAAGGAAACCATTTCTACATTTTTATATAATTCATAGCTTCTTCAGGACCTTATAACACCTGGGAGAGTTTGGGGATGAGCACGTCATTCTGTTGGCTTGCTGTCACCTTCAGCGCGCCTCACTTACATCTATGACATAAGTGCTACAGACCCGTGTCAGTAGGTCATTCCAAGGCAGAGGTACGACACTGAACAGCAGGAATTTCAGAGATCGCTTCAGAGAAACTTTTCTGAACTGTGTTTAGGTCCATTTCTTCTCCATCGTACTCCGCATGTTTTTCTGTGTCGTGCAGGTATCTGTGGAAAAGCGAAAAGCCACTCTACCACTCATCCATTGACAGAGCAGTGGCATTTAAAAGAAGAGGTGAGTTGCGGTTTCTGTTAATGCCCCGTAGCATCACCATGGAGAAAAGCTAAATATCTTGACTTGAAAAGGGCGTGCCTAGGGGTGCCTGGCTGGCTCAGTCAGAAGAGCGTGCTACTCTTGATATGGGGGTCGTGAGTTTGAGCCCCACTTTGGGTGTAGAGATTGCGTTAAATAAATAAAAATAGTTAAAAAAAAAAAAAAGTGAGTGCCGAAGGAACTTTTTTTTACTTCTTCAACAAGCGTTTCAATACACATCCAAAGAAACATCATCATCTGCAAGAAATCTCCATGGGAATCTATTTCAGGAACGTTGCATTTTTTAAAACAGAACTTAAGTTCCCACCAAAATCTGAAATCCTATCTTTCTATGACACTCAGAACTCTTTGCTTTGGAGAATTGCCTTTAGGTTGTCTTGTTAATTTCCCCCCCCCTAATTGTGGTAAAAAGACATAATATAAAATTTACCATTTTAGTCTTTTTTAAGTAGTTCCCCAGTGTCCCTCATCCAGTCTCAGTTTCCCTTATTGTTTTCGCCTTTCATTATCTTGGTGCGTTTATCAAAACTCAGAAACCGACGTTAGTATGTTACTAACAAGTAAACTACAGGCAGTATCTGTGATTTAACATTAGTTTTCATTTTATCCCTTTCCTTTTTTCCTCCCATTTCCAGAAATGGTGGTGGATCTACAAAAACAATTTAGCACATTGGTTGATTCAACACCAACTGTTGGAAGAAAAAAGCCTTCAAGTTTTCAGTTCAACTGGGCTGAAGGAGACGCGGCTAGAACCTGTTTCCACGGACACAGCCTCCGGGGGATCCTGAAGAACAAAGGCCAGTCACTGACAACCAAGAACTCACTCTACTGGCTCAGTACACAGAAATTCTGTAGAAGGTATGTGATGCTTTTAAAAAATCAAAGGATAAAAAAAAAAAATCATGAAATCCCTCGTTTGGCATGAAGCAGTATTCTTTTCTAATTCAAAAAGTCACCTAAAATTAGAGCTGTCGTGAGGACCAGATAGGTCATTTGTTGGAATTAGGAAGATGTTGGGCGGGGCGCCTGGGTGGCTCAGTCGGTTAAGCGTCCGACGTCAGCTCAGGTCATGATCTCACGGTCCGTGGGTTCGAGCCCCGCATCGGGCTCTGTGCTGACAGCTCAGAGCCTGGAACCTGCTTCGGATTCTGTGTCTCCCCCTCTCTCTGCCCCTCCCCTGCTCATGCTCTGTTTCTCTCCATCTCTGAAAAATGAATAAACGTTAAAAAATTAAAAAAAAAAAAAAAGAAGAAGATGATGTTGGGCTTAGAATCAAGAAAATTGGAATTAATGCATTGAGTCCCGTTTAAGAGTTTTAGGGGTGGAGGTGTTAACTCACTTTACTGCGATAATCCTTTCACGACATGTACGTCGCACGCCGTGAACTTAACATACGTCGTGTGGATACTATCTCAACAAAGCTGAAAAGAGTTTTAGGATATAAAGACTTTTCTCGTTGTGACTTTGTATTTTTACACCAAGCTCATCCGATACTAATCTCAGTCTCGATGCATAGAAACCGTCTGTCCGGCAGTCTCCCCGTAGAGAGGATGTGCCAGTGCAGCCGGCTGTCCGTCCCCCGGCTCCGCTCTGCCCACAGCGAGCAGGTCACTTCCCGCTCTACGGCTCTGTGGCCCCAGTTGCAAAACCAGCGTTTGCGCGAGTGGGGGGGGGCTCACGTCCTTGGTTTTTCCCGTGGCGCAAACAGCGCGTGATGCCGATCTTTGCCCTCTTCTCGACACCTCCAGGGGCTCCCCTCCCACTCACAGGAAAGTCCGAAGACCCTCCAGAGCTCTCTGACCTTCCCTGCTTCCCTCCTTTTCTCCGTGTTCACTGCCTTTGCTCACGCCGGCCTCCTGGCCGTGGCTCGAGCTGGCCAAGCACCCTCCCCACGCCGGCCTTTGCACCTGTTGAGCCCCCAGCCCGGAGTGGTCTTCCTCCCTGTGTCCTCAAGGGCTCACTTCTGTCAGGTGTTTGCTCCAGTTTCCCTTCACCATCCTGTCTAAACTAGCACCAGCTACCCCCCCCACACACACACACATACACACACACACCTCATCACCCCCTGTTCCCCTTGCCTATTTTTTCTTTCTTATAGCTTCTGTCACTATTGACTAGATTGTTATTATATTTGCTTACTTGCCTGCCTTCTCACACTGGAATAGACTGTAAGGTCCTTGAGTGCAGGGACTCTGTCTTAATGAATTAGTGAAAACTCCCAGAGGCTAAAACGGGGCCTGGGTGCTCGCCAATTATTCGTTGAATGAATGAATGGAAAATAGAGATGAGAATTAAACGAGATGTTGGGTGTCTGGCACCTAGTAAATCTCAGTAAATGATAACTATGATCATTGTTTTCAGTAAACCTAATTTTCCGTTAAAGAGTTTCTCTTCCTAAGTTGAGTAGCAATCAAAGGTAAGTAAACTGTAGAAAATCCAAAAGTAAATAACAAAATGAAGTCATCTGCATTAAAATTCACTACTTAAGAAAGGCTGAGCAGAGTCTAGAATGACTGGGGTGCCGCCGTCTTAGCAGCAACGGGGAAATGCTGGAATCCCGACCCCCGGGTCAGCTCCGTGTCTGAGGTGATACATTCCTTTGCAGTGGTCAGAGCAACGACTCTTTCAGGTTTTCAGATTTCATCAAAAGGAAGAGGAAAGGTCGTCGTCCCGGCCAGTGAGGAGCCCCCGCGTGAGACCAGCACGTTAGGAAGTGGTGATCTGGCGCCCTTCTGTCTCGTCCACCTGCAGGGTCAGTCCTGAGTGAGGGAGGGAGGCGCTCATCGTACCTTTATGCTTTTCCCGTGGCGCAGTCAGTGTATTTCTAGACGTTCTTCACAGATGTCATACGGTGATAGAAGACAGTTACAAAGAGACCTTGGTATAGTCAGAGTTGAAACAGCGGAGGTTTTTTTTCTCTCTGCGTCAACTGTTAAGGCTAAAAATTATAACCTATAGACGAAGCATCAGTGATACTGTGACTTTATGCGCCAAAACTCTCTCAACCTTGCCTATTTCGACCGTAGCCTAGAACCAGAGGGTAAGCAAAAAAGGCTTCAGCGCACCAATAAAAATGCCCCAGGGTCCAGGACTAGAGCTGATGCACTTTTCTCAGAAAGCCCCTCGGCCCCTCGCTCACAGCCTGCTTACTCTGCCTTCGGGTGTATTTCTGTCAGGCCGAGTTGTCTGATTTCCAAACTCCGCATCGTCAAAAGAAACAAAGTAGGAGGGACACCGAAAAGGGCTGTGCTGATGATCATCTTGACAGCAAACGTAAGTGACACCCACCCGGTAAACGGTAGAGGAGCCGGCATCAGAAGCAGAAGCAGAAGCAGACAGAAGAATTCACATTACAGCGGTCTGAAGCTCATTCATGACACACGGTCCGGCCCCTCCTCGCCACAAGATAAGCCTGATGGGGTCTCCGCTTGAACACAGAGCAAGACCCACATGCCGTGTGCATTCTCTTTGCGTTTGTTTTTCTTAGCCGTATTTTCTAGTATTTTTACGGTAAAAATGGACAGCCGGCAACAATATAATTGTAAAGGCTAAAACACATTATATTGAATGTGCTCTGTTTAAGATAACCGAGTCACGAATCATTCAGTTTTAAAAGGTGTCCGTACAAAATGGTCAAAATGAAGTGTTCTGATGCTGAGGAGAGCAGATCTTCAGCTGTGTGGAGAATTTTGTCACACGGAAGACTCGCGTCTGTAAAATCTTGTGCGAACTCTCAGGCCTGGAGGACTAGGCAAGGAGGACAAGAGCACCTCTCGACGAGAGGCCGTTTATCCTTCTTACCTGAGGCGGAGCCAGCCGTCTTCATGAATCAAAATGCCCTTCATACTCCTCAGTTGCCACAAGTGCCCGTCTGTAAGTAGGCCAGTCGCTGGCAGTTAGCTCGGTGTGAAGGCCTGTTGGAGGCACTGGCTAATCAGGTGTCTGCCCTTGACCTCCCCGAGCCGAGCCGGTGGTTCCTCTCCCCTTCCGCAGGAAGAGGAACAGCCATGGTATTTCAAGTTGCCACCCATGGGAAATGGAGAGGCTGTGGATGTACACACACACACACACACACACACACACTTTTTTTTTTTTTTTTTTTTTTTTTGCTCCCACAAAAGTCTTATTTGAATTTAAAATTTTTTATTTTAGAGGCATCCGGTTAGGGTTTCAGTTAAGCATCCAACTTTGACTCTGGTCATGACTTCACAGTTCATGAGTTCAAGCCCCATATCAGGTTCTGTGCCGACAGCTCGGAGCCTGGACCCTGCTTCGGATTCTGTGTCTCCCTCTCTCTCTGCCCCTCTCCCCTTCACGCTGTGTCTGTCTGCCTGTCTGTCTGTCTGTCTCTCTCTCAAAAATAAGTAAATATTTAAAAAACTTTTTAAAATATATAAAAATTTTAATTTTAACTAGTATTTTAAACTATAGTAAAAAAAAGAAGTACTCAAATATGTCACATGCCAAATTTGAACCTATTTCAGACCACTAAAACATTAACTCGTGTTAGCAGGTTTATTTTTGTACGTATACAGACTTGCGAAACTATTCTTTTTGCAGACATTTGAACTTCTTTCAAGGAAGCTCTCGTGAGGAAGTTCAAATGTATCTTTACACTGACTGCCCCCTCTTTTAAATGTAAACCTATACTTCATCCCTTCACATAAAATTGTTTGTGTAAGCATATTCTTATAGCATCCATTTGCCACACTCATTTATTTTCCGTGTCAGAGATCAAGGAACATCAGTTGGCCCATGTTCTTCTCACAGCAGAATACTTGGCAATAACAAACTGTTGTATGTTATATTCAGTTTGATGGCTTATAACTCTAGGAATAGTTTTCTGAGTTTGTGATAAAGAATATAATCCTTAGAAGGTATTCCTAGGGATTCAGCTTAAAAATAAAAGCCCTTATGGGAGCAAATAATTTGTATGCCTTTTGTTATCTTTCTGGTATAGAGGTAGGGCCTCGCAAGGTAACAACCCTTTTTGTTGTAACTGTTTGTCTGAAAGAATCTCTCTCACAATAGCTGAAATTTAAAAGAAAAGAGGGCACCACTTTGTGAGAATTCATGTAAATGGCTTATATTTGATTTCTGTTAAACCAATCAATGAATAGTTGAGGCTTTTAAATTTCCTCTTAGTGAATATGGTAGGAGGTTGGCTTTGTTGTATATCATCATTCGAGTAGTCTTAAGACTTTAAGTGAAAACAAAAATCAATTTTAAAGGAGTATAGTGGAAGTGAGCATTTTCGAGCCCCTGCTAGGTGCCAACCAGAGGGTTAAGTGCTTAATATATGTTCTCATTCAATGCTTTTGTCTACTCTCGGCGGCAGGCACTGTTATTTTTTCCTATTTTACAGGTCAGAGAACCGAGTATAGTTGTCCGTAGTCACAACTGATGGGGGCAGAGTTTTGTGGGGCAAACATTAACTTTCTTTCAGGAACCGAGGATCATATATGTTAGATAAATCCTAAAAGCGCATATCCTGTGTATGTTGTTTACTTGTTTTTTAAGCTTCTTATTATGGAAAATGTCAAGTATATTAAAAAATAGAGAGACTAGTTTAATGAACCCTCCTCCCTGTACCTGTCACTCGGCTTTAACTGCCGTTAGCATGACTGGACTTGCTTCACCCACGCCGACTCCCTCCTCACCCCCACCCCCAGATTATCTGGAAGCATATCTCAAATGTCATAATATTTTTAAAAACAAAACCATAATAGCATTAATCAGACATTTAAAAACTAATAGTAATTCTGCAATACTATCAAACATGCAGCCAATGTTTAGATTTTTCCAATTGCTACGAAATTTTTAATAGAATTCAATCCAAATAAGGCCTATACACTGCAAGTAGCTAAGGTGTTCCTTGAGTGTTTTCGTTGGTAAATTCCCCTTGTATGTCTTTTTTTTTTTTTTTTTTTTTTACCCCTTGCAGGGAAAAATTACTTGTTGAAGAACCCAGGCCTTTTGTTCTGTGTAATTTCCCATAGCCTGCATTTTGCTGATCACAGCCCCTGAGACTAGTTCGTCTGTGCCCTGGATTGCCTACACCTTGGTATAGTTAGAGATGGAGAGTTAGAGTGAGTTAGGGGTCCGTAATTAGAGATTTGGTGGTAGTTGGAGATTTGCTCAGATTCAGGTTCTACTACTTTTTAAGATCAGCGAAATTGCTTTGTACACTCTTGTTTCTGTAATAGGCACAAGATTGCGGGCTACATTATCAAGGCTGGTGTCTTATTTTGGGTGGGGATTAGGGATTATTTATTTTCTTTTATTTTAAAAAATATGCCCAGAATCCCTTCCTGTGTGCCGTCGTTTGCCTCGAGCGGGATAAGGAGAGCAGCCCACCTGGGACGGAAGGACGTCTGGGCGAGGAATTGTGAGGCCTGGCTCTGGGGCGTCCGGTACCCTGGCCTGGTAGCTATGGGTGGTGCTGACCTCTTGTCCTCTAAAATTAAGGAGATTTGCCAGTGTTCCAAGTTTCCTCCCAACTCAGAGTACTGTTTTAAGCCAAACCGAATATATTTGCTAGGTTGTTTAGTGGATGTGTCAGGGATAGGTGCATACATTTCCAAATGGCCATTTTAAGATAACTCTTCCTTTTTCTTCCCTTTCTAGCTATTGTAAACACGTGACGACCTATGAAGAATCAAATTTTTCTCTGAGTTATCAGTTTATAATAAACCTCTTCGCCTTCCTGCTAAGAATAAAGACCTCTTTTCTCCATGAAGAAGTGAGCTTAATTGAAAAGAGACTTTTCAAAACAAAATACAGTAAAACGAAAAAGAAATCTTCAAGATCCAGGAAAGGGAGAAAATACTGAGAAAAATGAAATCGAAACTCTCTTGGGAAAATATCTCAATAGTGACAATAATGTCAAATTATAATATTCCAGAGAATCGTGGAAAGTAGAATTTTATCACATATACATGCTTACATAGACACACATATGTAGCAAATGTGCTTATAAAAACATGTATTGGAAAACAAGTGAACTCTGTATTATTTTTTAAATTATGAATGTTCCTTGACAAAATTAAAATAAGTTTTATAAATAATACCTGGAAATTTGTATTCATTGTATTTTAAAGCTAAATTTGCTTTCCGAACTAGATCGCTTCTTTATTCGTTATGCCCCAGAGGAAATCCCGGATGGATCAAAGATCTGAACGTCATAACCTTTACATCCACATATACGTTACAGTGTTAGAAGTAAACGAGTATAGCTGTCTGAGTGATCTTGGAGTGCAGAAGGACTTTCTGAGCATGCCCCAAAAGCAGAAGCCAAAAGGGAAAGACTACAAAGCCACAGGCAAATGGCACGTTAGGAAAATATATTTGCAGCACATGACGGACACAGGACTAATTTCTTTAATGTATCAATAGCTCTTGCAAAGCAACAGAAAAAAGACAAACTGAGCAAGAGGTATGAAAAGATAGCTTTCTGGAAAAAAGAAATACAAAGGCCAAGCCAAAAAATGATAGGATACTCCACCTCGGTCATATTAAAGAAATACAAATTAAAATAGATACTATTTCCCACATGTTAGATTGCCAAAGATTTGTAAAGGTTTCGACTGTCTGGTGAGGATATTGGAAAGTCAGGCATTCTTGTTCACAGGTTATTCATGCAATGCTGAGCAACTTCTGTGTTCCGGGCACATTCCAGGCACTGGAGATGACAGCATTAAACAAGGTCCCTGCCTTGAAGGATCTTCTACTCTAATTGGGTGGGGGCAGGTAGTAACCAAATATATAATAGTTGGGCTAAGGAAATACAATGAAGAAAAAGCAAGGCAAGGGTGATCAGGGTGGGCCTTTTTATCAAAGGACATTGAGGAAGGCCCCTGGGAGGTGACCTTGAGCAGAGATCAACTGCTGTGAAGTACAACCAAAGGCCTAAGCCATGGAGCTTAATAGCCTTCCAGGGGAAGGTTATTCCAGGCAGAGGAAACGTGCAAAGGCTCTGAGGCAGGGGTATGCTTGATGGATTCAAGGAATACCATGTGGTCCGGGGCAGCTGGAATGTTATGGTTGAAAGGGAGATTAATAGCACACGAAATGGAAGAATTTGCATTCAAGGCCCCGGTAAGGGCTTTGGGTTTTATCCCAAAGGTGTCATAGGAAGCCATTAGAAAATTTTGAGCAAAAGAGTGATGTGATCAAGCCTGTGTCCTAGAAGGCCCGCTTTGCCCTGTGGTGAATACACGGTGCAGAGGTAGAGGCCTCATTAGAGCCTACTGTCCTGGTTCCTGGGCTCCTTTAATTTCCTGCTGTTCCCCCTGTGTGTGAGGGAAGTTAACCGCTGGGTTAGAAGGTTGTGGGAATAGCCAAACACACTGTACCTGACATTGAATACATGAGGTTGACAGCAGTTTATGGATCGTAGGTACTTACCACCCGGGAGAGGACGCAGCACACAACATAGGGCCAAGGCGGAGGGGGGGCGGGCACACTTGGGAACGGGGAACAACCAGGGAGCGTGGGAGGCAGGCTCTGCAGTATCAGGGGGAAGGAGTGACCCCTGGTCCCTGCCCGAGGGTGTCATTGGCTTATTTGAATAATCCGATGGGCAGCGGGGAGCTCAAACCTGGTACTCAGCAGCCCCTTGGTCTTCTTCATGAGGTGTGTTTGATTAGGGGACCCGATCCACGGAGCAGAGTAGGGAGGGGAAGTTGCCGTTGGGCCACTTGGGGCCCTCCCAGTTTCACCAGACGTCAGGACACCACATGGTATTGGGCCTTAATTTTAGGCTGCATACCACAGGGGAACTCAGAAGAGGGGGGATCGGGAAATCTGTTCCGTTTGGGGCACGTTGAGTTTGAGATGCTGATCAGACACTGGAGACATGTCAAAGGACGAAGCTGGGGGGCGGTCTGTGGTTCAGAGGTCTGGGGTCATGGCAATGTAGGAAAACACCAGAATATAAGTAATATTTAAAAATTGCGGGGCCAGATGGGATCTCCTAGAGGGTTTGTATAGATAGAGCTCTCCATGGATATGCTGTTGGCAGTTCAGCAAGTTCCCTTCTACTCCTAGATTGCAGAATTTTTTTTTTTTTAATCGGGAATTCATGTTGGTTGTTTTTTGTTTTTTTTTTTCAGATGCTTTTCCTGCAACTTTGAGATAATGGTACATTTTCTCTCTCATTTTTTTTAATTCTTGTTTTATTTTTTGTCTACTTGATTCTTTATTTTTTTTTTTAGGTTTGTATATTTTGGGGGAGGGGTAGAGAAAGAGAGGGAGAGAGAGAATCCCAAGCAGGCTCTGTGCTACAAGCACGGAGCCTGACACGGGGCTTGAACCCACGAACCGTGAGCTCATGACCTGAGCCAAAGTCTGATGCTTAACTGACTGAGCCGCCCAGGCGTCCCCATTTTCTCTTAGCCAGTTAATGTGGTTTCACATTTGAAGTTCAATTGAGTTTCAAATGTGAAACCAACCTTGCGTTCCTAGTATAAACCCCACTTGGTCATGATTTATCATCCATTTTACATATTGTTGAATTTATTTTGCTGAACTATTACGAGGTTTTGCATCTGTGTTCATAGGAAATGTTGTTCAGTAGCTTTCTTTTCTCCACTGCCAGGAAGAAGATTCGTGGATATTTCTGTACATTTATTTCAATAAAAACGCCTCGCATATCTACACAGTGGTTCTCAAAGTGGGATCCTTGGACCAACAACATTGACATCACCTGGAAACTTATTAGAAATGCAGAAGTCCAGGCCCTATCCCTGACCTGCCGATTTGTAAACTCGGCGTGGAGCCCTCCAGGTGATTCTGTGCACACTAATGTGAGAACCACAGGTGTATCACGTATCGGTGAAGTTCAAAAATAAATGACAGGGAATGGGAGGTAAGCAAATGCTTTTAGGCTGCAATGAACAGAATCCCTAACTGTTAAATCAGAGGTAATTTGTTTTTTCTTTTAACACCTCATGAAAGCTCTGGAAGTAAGTGGTTCCAGATTTGGTTCAGGGGCCCAGCAATCCCATCAGGGACCCAGACTGTTTGCGCTCGGGTGTTTCGAAGCATGGTGGCCTTTTGTTCTCCAGCTTGCTACTTCAGGGTCACAAGATGGATGCTACAATTCCACACAGACAAATCCTGGTACAAAGAGGGAATATGACTAAACACTTTCTCAAGAATCTCTCTGGGGGAGAAAACCTTTTCTAGAAGCCCCCTGGTAGAGTGTTCTTTACCTCCATTGGCCAGAACTGCACCATAACTAGCAAAGGGGGATAGGATTACCATGACTGGTTTAGATGACTGTGATGCATTCGTACCTTCCCTGGGATTAAGGGTCTTTCTTTAATACTTGAGCAAAATTAGGGTACTATTAACAGAGAAAGGTCGGGGGAGCGGGCTGTCTGTTGCCTTCCTACCTTCCCCAGGATTAAGGATCTTTCTTTAACATTTGAGCAAACTTTGGGTACTATTAACAGGGAAAGGTGGGGGGACCGTCTGTTGACAGGCAATGAGCAATATCTCATTGCGGTCTTTTCTCTCAAGTTCAAAGTCTTCACAACTTATATGTGCAAACTATGATGCTAGGGTATTACGAGTAAATGAATTCCTAACATCTGTTGATCGTCTACCACCAGGACATTCTGTTAGATACTTTATAACTATTAGCATCCCGCTTTGTTCTAGTCTTAGAGAATGACCTAATAGTAAATGCTTGCATAAGGTCTGTTATGTGCCACATGTTTTTCTAAATGTTCCGTATTTTTTCATATATGTTAATGGAGTTAAATTAATAAATGAGTTATTAGTTTATCCCTCACAACAACTACATGATGTAGGTACTATTATTCCATTTTACAGATGGGGAACCTGAGACATGGGGGAGGTTGAATACCTTGCCCAAAGTCACACAGACAGTCTAGAATAAATTGCTGAACTACACTGTCTCTCCTGAGACTTAAACAGCTTTTGCCTCCCCAAAGCTTACAGTATTAGCAGAGCCTCATTTTTTTTATTAAGATTTTTATTTTTAGGTAATCGCTATGCCCAACATGGGACTCGAACTCACCGTCCTGAGATGAAAAGTTACGCGCCCCACCGAGACAGCCAGGCGCCCCAACAGAGTCAAAATGTATTTGGCCACATTCAATACACAAAAATTATGTCCCTTGATTTTGTTATCTGTAACTTTTCCCTCGTCTCCATCCTGTTGGGTAGGGCTGGAGGGCAGCAAAGATACAGCTTTGGACCTTTAGTCTTACCAATTAAAGACATCTTCGTCTCTTCAGGGTTAAAACGACCACTTTGGGATAAATATTTAGTAAAGTGATCAGGGCTGTTTTACCAATCTGTCTCCTTCCCTAGATGGCCTCTGGGTTCAAGGGTGAGATGGAGAAAGAGCCCTCACCCTACGTGTGTCCTCAAGGTCCTTGCCAGCTCTCTGATACAGATGGTCGTGGGTGCTGATCGCTCCGCTCAGCTCCCACAGGCTCGGGGTGTCCACGAGGAATGACAGCCCCCAGCTCCCCCAGCTGCCTCCCATGTTCTGGCGGGGAGAGCGAAGGTGCCTCTGGACCCCTTCCACGCTCAGGCGTGCCTTAGTACAGTGGGTGCCCCTTGGAGTGGATGGCCATTACTTCTCTGCTGCAGTCCCCCCACATGGGCACAGGACACCCTGGTCTCCTCAAGGCCTAGCTCTGTTTGAATACTTGCCTCAGCTATTTCTAAACTAAAAAGGTACGCGGTTATGAAATAAGGCAGAAGTAGACGAAGTGCCATAATGGATGTAATAGAGCCCAGTAGGGGCGCCTGGGTGGCTCAGTCGGTTGGGCGTCTGACTACCGCTCAGGTCACGATCTCACGGCTCGTGGGTTCGAGCCCCGCGTCGGGCTCTGTGCTGACGGCTCGGAGCCTGGAGCCTGCTTCGGATTCTGTGTCTCCCTCTCTCTCTGCCCATCCCCACTCATGCTCTCTCTCTGTCGCAAAAATAAATACACACTAAAAAAAAAAAAATTCAAATAGAACCCAGTAGGAGCATAGAGGAACTCAGAGCTGGCAGGGGCAGCATGGAAGGGCTGGGTGCCCAGGGAGGGGTGCCCAGTTCCCAGGCTTCCCCCACCTGGAGCAGGAATCAGGTTTTTCACCTCCTTTCAGGGGAAGCAATAAATTATTTTGCCAGGAGACAGACTTGTGATACTCGTTGATTTGGGTGGAATCTCTTTTACGAACAAAACTTGTTTTATGTTTTTTTTTTTAAATTAAATACCTTACCACTCCAGTGAAATATAATTTTGCAGATGAGGTGACCACCCTAAAGGGAAATAAAACCAAGTAAAATTTCACGTGGTCTCATCTCCAGTAACTATTGTGACGGTGAGAAATCAGACACTTCCAGGGGGTGAAAATAGAATGTAATAGGTACTTCCGGAAAGAAAGAAAAAAAGTCTTTAAATTGTTTTGTCTGTCAGTGATCCGTCTGAGCTCATAGCCATGCAAATATAGCATATATGTACTGAAGTTGAGTGAATTTCCTGTTCTTCGTTGTCTGGAGTATCAAACTTGGATCATCAGAACATCGTGGGAAACAGCTGCGAGTATGTTTATTCCACACCTACCCACCTGTTTTCTCATTTACTATATTGAGATAAATCTATCCATCCATATCTGTAGCGATTCAAAGTCTGATCTAGAAGATTAACATAAAAAAAACCTCTAAAGTTTTTTAATTAAAAAATTAATTCAGGGAGGTGCGATGAGGATCTTTTCTCCTGAGAATACAGAACATTGACCTAAATATTTTGTTAATCTACAAGGATATCACAAATTTTGAACATACACTTTTGGTTTGGGTTATTTATTTATTATTTGATGTTTTTTATTATTTTTAATTTAATTTTATCTTTTATTTACATCCAAATTAGTTAGCATATAGTGCAATAATGATTTCAGGAGTAGATTCCTTAATGCCCCTTACCCATTTGGCCCATGCTCCTTCCCTTGGTTTGGGTATTTAAAAAAAAAATGTAGGGGCGCCTGGGTGGCTCAGTCGGTTAAGCGTCCGACTTCGGCTCAGGTCACGATCTCGCGGTCCGTGGGTTCGAGCCCCGCGTCGGGCTCTGGGCTGACGGCTCAGAGCCTGGAGCCTGCTTCCGATTCTGTGTCTCCCTCTCTCTCCGCCCCTCCCCCGTTCATGCTCTGTCTCTCTCTGTCTCAAAAATAAATAAATAAATGTTAAAAAAATTTTTAAAAAAAGTCATGTTTATTTCATTTTGAGAGAGAACAGAGTGCTAGCAGGGACAAGGCAAAGAGAGAGGGAGACACAGAATCCGAAGCAGGCTCCAGGCTCTGAGCTGTCGGCACAGAGCCCGACGCGGGGCTCGAACCCACAGACCGTGAGATCGTGACCTGAGCTGAAGGCGGAGGCTTAAATGAGCCACCCAGGTACCCCAGGGTTTGTTTTTTTTTAACCCTTCAAAAAACGTGGATTTCTTCAGGCAGTTTGGAATTCTGGGTTAGACTTGAAAGGAGAAAGGGCTCGTCTGCCTGCCAGATTTGGCCCCTCTTACATTGGGTAAAGCGACATCATCATGGGAAAGTAATGTTGTTTATTTATCTCGCCAAAGGGCAGTATTTCTCTGGGGGCACAACAGGCGCGTCATTGCCACACGAAAGTGGATGGAGCCTTCTATAGCCCAGAGGAAGGAGGAGAGCCCAGGGCCGGGGCCAGCAGGGGCAGCACGTTCACCCCGGGGAGAGTGTGTAGTTCTTTGTTAGCTCTTTGGGTTGTTTTTTGTTTTTTTTTTTTTCCTCCATTGGCACAAAGCCGAGAAAAAAAAGCACTATGAATTCAACCCTGTATTTACACAGAAAGCTATATTGCTTAGGGGAGAAGGCGCATTATTTCCAAGACTTAAGGAAAACTTTGAGTAGAATTTCCAAAGCTCTGTGAATTATTATACACCGCAGCGAGTTAAAAGCGTGTGTTTTCATGTTGGGCATATAGCCAGTGACATTTTTTTTTTTTTCCATTTACAGTGCCTCTGTATTCTTGAAAGCTGAGTAAGTTCACACCGTATGAAGTCTGTCACAAAATGTTTTCGAGAAGCTCTCAGGGTACGTTCCCTTGTTCCGTGTCCTTGTGAAGTATTTAAGCATAAAGTGATGTTAGTGCCAGACTTACCTGATAATGCGCCATGACTTGAGGAGGACTTACAAAAGAGTGCTTTTATTGACTTTATAAATTAAGAACCTGGTATTTCTCAGCTCACTTGGCCTTTTGCCCTTCTGCTACAATTATTTCCTTCTAGAACGATTAGTGCATGTTTTATGGATATTTGCGTTGAACTGGGTGACTCACAGATATTTCCAAAAGAATTTTTAAGTTAGAATGCCACTTAAATGTAATTACCTTTTGTCACCATTGTTGTCTACATTAATTCAGATTCAGTGATGAAGTTAAACATTACCTAAAATGAAAAAGGTGGTCTCTGAATTTAACTCCAGGGCCAGAAGTAGGAAAAACGTGTTCTTTACCACGTTGGAGGAGAAGAAAATATCGTAAACATGTTCACTTATTTTTACCTTTCTCTCCTTAGAAATTCACACCGGGACAAAATCCACACCAGGGAAGGTCTCCTCCGCCTGGGGTCCTCGGTCACCTTGCTTGGGCCCTGTCTCCCCCCCCCCCCCCCACTCACCGCTTGGCCGTGATGTCAAAACACCTTGCACATGTCACCCCCTCTCCACGCCTCCCTGTCTACCCACCGAGTTTCTCCAAGGGCAGCCCAGGGATCTGCGTCTGATCAAGTTCAGACCCTTCCCGACTCCCCTGCCTGCCCCCCTCCCCACCACAGCCCGAGGGTCAGAGCAGGTGGGGTGGCCCCAGAGCCTGCCTTTCATCACCTGGCACCCCCCAGCCCCCTCTCTGTTCTCCCACCTGGTCCCCGCCTCCCAGCCCCCAGCTCGCTCTGTCCCTCAGACTGATTTCATCCTCCCTCCGTCTGAAAGGGCCCTCGGGTCCTTCCACAGCGTCAGGGAGGGGTCTTCTTGCTCCTCGGGACCCACAGCACGTCCTCTGTCTGAAACCTACTTCCGCACGTGTCCTATTGTCCGAGCCAGGCGGTGAGCCTCTGACACTGGGGGCCATTTCTCATGCTCCGTCTAGAACCCTACATTCCACGGATGTTCAGGAGACGCCTCCGATGGAAGGAGTGATGGTAAAAAGGGAAAAGGTCGCGAAAACCTTCCTACTTTCTCATCAGCTATGCACCGCAAGGATCCCCGCTTCACTATCGCACCTGGTTGTCTGCCTTGCAAATGTTGGTTTGGAACCGAAGAGAAGTGTTTTTATTTTTTTTAGGAGTTTCGTTATTTATTTTGAGAGAGAGAGCACAGGAGGGGCAGGGAGAGAGGGAGAGCATCCCAAGCAGAGCCCGGCACGGGGTGGGGGCGGGGGCCCAACACGGGACTCGAACCCACACACCATGAGATCATGACCGGAGCCGACATCAAGAGTCAGACACTTAACCGGGGAGCCACCCAGGTGCCCCCGAAGCATTTTTAAAACAGAAGGGGAGAACGGGCATCTCTTTTGCTCAAGGTGTACCTGTGGCCATACCACACAGATAGCACGTGTCTCTGGAGTGCTCAGAATATTCCAGGCCGTGGTCTCAGCAATTTACACGAACCACCTCTACTAATCCCCTGACTGGTCCCATGATGCAGTACTGTGTTATTCGACAAATAAAGACATTGAGAAGTTCTTTTTTTTTTTTTTTATGTGTATTCATTTTAGAGAGAGAGAGACAGAGACAGAGACAGAGAGGGAAGGGCAGAGAGAGAGAGGGAGACACAGAACTCAAAGCAGGCTCCGGGCCCCGCGCTATCAGCACAGAGCCCAACTCGGGGCTCCAACTCATGAACCCCGAGATCACGACCTGAGCCAAAGTCGGACTCTTGACCGACTGAGCCCCCCTGGGCGCCCCAAAGCCATCGAGAAGTTCTAATGCCAGGCACTCTAGCTCCGGAATGTGAGGGCTTCACCAGCTTCCAGCCCCGCCCCACGGAGCTCCAAGCCCTGGTGATGTCAGCGTGGAATCAGGGGAGCCCGAGAGCTACCACGAAGACGAAAACATTGGTTTATGACTGGTGTGTTTCCTCACCACCCCCCTCCCCCAAAACCTCTGCCCCAAACCCGTTTGGCCTCCTTGCTCCCCGGCTGTCAGTGACAGCACCACTCACCTAATCACCTAAGCAATAAATCGCCAACTCCTCCCAATCTGTCATCCAACATCTCTGTCACTCAGCCCTGGCGGTTCCACCACCAAGGACCTCTCTGGCCGGTCTCCAATCCTCTGATAACATAGTCGCTGCCCAGCCCCGGTCCTCATCACCACCCTCCCGGTGGGTGCAAAACCACTCTCCTTTCCAAGCATCTGTCCCGCCCCTGCCAAGTATTTCCGCCAAAACAGATCTGAGGCCACTCGGAGACTCACCCTGCGATGGCTTCTGTTGACAACAGCCTGATAGCTTGGTCTGGGAGGCCCGTGAGAGTGTGGCTCCCTCCAGTGCAAGCCAGGGGTCCCTGAACAGCCATGACATCTCACACCTCGGGGCCTCTCTGCCCGTGCTGTGTTCCCTGCCAGAAATGCCCTCCCTTGTCTCAGAAGACCCCTTATTCGTTCTTTACGACCCTGCTCAAATGCCACCCCCCACCTTTCCCCACCTCAGCTCTCCCGGGCAGAATCCGTCCTCCCCAAAGCACGTGACACACACCTCCATCAGGGCATCTACAACATCTGTGCTGACGTTCCCGGGTCTCCAGGAGGAGCGACTTGTGCATCCGACCGCGAGTTAGTCGTGAGTATGTGCACCCGCGGGCTGGGTAGGAGATTTTTGAGGGGAGGAAACTACAGCTCTTATGCGAAAAATAGAGCTCACAAGGATCAAAAATATGCAGGTGACAATGCCAAAGAGGAGCCGTGTGTAGGAGACGTCCCACATCTAATCGGTAATCATGAGGCTCGTTCAACTGACTTCTACCTGCCACCCACCAGAAACTTGTTAGGACCCCTCTTCTTTGGCATTTTCAATACAGTGCCGGTGCATCTGTCTTGCTTTATTAAGGATCACATGCCTTTTTAAAAAAAAATTTTTTTTCACGTTCACTTATTTTTGAGAGAGAAAGAGAGAGCATGAGCCAAGAGGGGCAGAGAGAGAGGGAAACACAGAATCTCAAGCAGGTTCCAGGCTCTGAGCTGTCAGCACAGAGCCTGACGCGGGGCTCGGTCCCACGAACCGTGAGATCATGACTTGAGCCGAAGTCCGGTGCTCAACCGACTGAGCCACCCAGGCGCCCCTGGGATCACGCGCCTTTGAAGAAGCACTTTTTGTGTTTTGCTCGCTCCGTGTATGTGTTAAAAGCCAGCCCTCTGATCTCCCGTCTCAGAGTAGTGTCCCCATCTGCTGATCCCCACAATGGCCCCAGAGTAGGGTCAGCTGGGAGTTTTGTGATGCCCTGAGGAGCTTTTACTGAGAGGACGAGGAACTTAATTCCATCTTTCCTTCCTACCGAGGGAGGACAATCTCTCTCTCTCTCGTAGTAGTCGAATGTGGTGAGATGCTACAATTTTAAGTGGATAGTTTATAACGAAGGCGTTTTACCACTCATAACCTTTTCTTCAGGGAGTAAAGCATGCAAATGTGAGCCGGCCAGCCGAGGACAGGCCTTCCTTCCCCTCCCGAGCCTGGAGCGCTTTCTGGAGAAGGCCGCGAAGCATGATGGCTCCCCGCCCCACTCAGCGTTAGTCACAGGCAAGGGAGGTTTACCGAAGGGTAAGGCCAGTGTTTCCAAGCCGACGGCTTTCTGGCAGCTGTGGTGCAATGTTGAGCCTTCACTGGAATGATCGATCTCCATGAAGCCAGAGGAAAAGAATGTGAGATATCTGGGTTCCGGTTGCCAGCAGGAGGGTGACACCCAGCCTGACATCGCTCTTCTGCCTCCATTCAGAAACGGGGAGAGAGTCTGGATCGAGGCCCAGATATTTAACAAGACTCACCTGAGACTGCAGTCATGCTGGAAGAACAGGCAGACATGGAAGGGAAGGGGCGAAGCCTCCTTGAACGGGCGCATTCAGGACAACGCCACTAAGGACCTCTGAAAACAGAGCGTCGGATACCGAGAAGCGGAGAGAGGGTTCTGCGAGTCCCCATGTTGTCTAAGTTTGAGGATCAATTTAGGGAATAATCAAACCCGATCCTGGAAGCCAGAGGCTGTCACCAGACGCCCCAGCCATGGCTCTGCCGCATTTAAAGTGTCCAGGCTGCTTTATAGTGGGGCCACAGGCTGCACCCAGAATACCAGGCGGGGATGCTCTCATATCGGGACCACGTAGAAGGGAAAGTGTGGGATTTGGAAACGAGGGTCTGGGTTCAAGTCCCAAAATTCCCGAGTAGGAGACTCTAAAACCATCACTTGATCTCTCTGGGCCTTGCTTCTTCATCTACAAGGTGGGCATAACCCTGTCTACCTCAAAGGCTGGTTTTAAGAGTCAAAGGAGCTCAGGTATGTGATCGATGAGTACTGCCCAAAGAAGGCTAATGTCCTCACCATCCTGAATAACAATTATCGATACTATATAATATGCTTATTGCTATGCTAGATGATGAGTTTTAAAATATATATGAGATACAGTTTCTGTCCATTAAGCGGCTTATATAATACGGTGAGGGACAATGGGAAGTCGGGACGTTTAATATTTATTGAATTCCAATAGGTCTGGCATTGTTTGAGATACTTTTCACAAAACAAAACAAATGGATCCCTTGGTGGTAGGAATCAGTGTCTCCCATTCCCCAGTTGTGGAAACTGAGGCTCAGGGTTACGTAACTTTCCAAAGTCACAGGGCTGGGAGGCAAGGGCGGGGATTCCATACTCTCCCTTCTATGCCCCGTGTCTCTAGAGTGGAAGGCTTTCATCTCACAGCAGACACACAGTGACACAGCACAGACACAATGGCTCTGGTACACTGGGTGGGACTAACTCGGATGTCAGGCACGAAGGCTCTTCCATTGCAACTACTGAGATGTCCCTTCCATATGGGCTGTTTCATCAGAGCGAGGTCCCTGAGTGTGACGAGCCCCGCAAATGGCTCGTCGGGTGATGGTGAGGTGGCATAGCCAGCAAACAAGCACCTAGAGAAACTAGACTAGGTTCCCGACCACCTAATCTCCCAGGAAGACGGAGGCCCGCTGTCACGTGTCTTCACGCTGGGCATTGTGTGAGATTCTTTAACTACGTGATGTTATTCAACTCCACAGAACGGGATGCTGTTTTCCTCATTTCACAGATGAAAAAACTGAGGACTGGCAGGGAGACAGACTGCTCGAGGTAAAACTGTGAAGCAGATCTGAGATTTGAATCCAGATCGGATTGACTTAAAGCCATTCTCTCAAACTCATGCAGAGCTGAGCTAACTGAAAGGCAGAGCAGCTTGTGATGTGCAGTTTAACAAAGGGATGGCCGAGGCTCCGCAGGAGTAGTTCAAGTAGGATGGGAAGGATGCTTGCAGGAGATGGCCTTGGAGGTGGCCTTGAAAGCAGAGGCGGGATGGGGGCAGTGAGGTAGAGAGAAGGAAAGGAATGGCAGAGGCAACCGAGGGCCTGAAATTGCAGGGCATAGTCAGGGAACACGGTGATGGGGTCCAGGGCCCCGGGGCTTTTAACTGGGACAAACTTTAGAATGTATCCATCGGGGCCAGATGGAGAAGGAATTTAAATGCCAGGCTCCGGAGGTTGGACTTCAGTTCTGTAAGCTGTGGGTAGCTAACATCAGAACTCCTAGCAACCATTCTTGCAGTCACGAGACCCTGGAGCTGGAAGGGACCAGATGACCAGCTCAACCTCTTCCTTTTTCTGAGGCCCAGAAAGCATGAACTCCACTGAGCTCAGTAGAACCTGGGCTAGAGCTCTCTCAGTCTACTCGGCCCTGCCTCCTTACCTCCACGTTCCCTACTCGGAAGCCCACGACTCGAGAAAGTGCCTCAAAGACCCTCCTTCTCTTAAAAAAAACCAAAACCAAAACCACAACCCCATCCGTTAGCGAAGAAGAATTATTGCCAAACAAATAAAAAGATCCTAAACCTCACTCGTAATTTTAAAAAATGCAAATCAAAACAATGAGATGCTAGTTTTCATCTAACAGACTGGCGAGGCTGAGTTTGAGAATGCCCATCGTTGGTGATTCAGCCTGTCCCGATAACCCATTGGTTGGAGTCTAAATGGGGCAACCTTTTGGAAAACGAGTTGGGAAGACCCGTAAAGATTGCAACTGTGCACATGTCTTTTTCATGGAAGTGCAATTCTAGGGATTTAGCCTAAGCTTAGACTCAATCAAGTGTGCAGAGTGCATGGTTAGATGTTTGGTGCAGAATGTTTGCAATTGGGAAAAACTGGGGAGAAAAACCCTAATTGCTCACCCATAGAGTCTCATGATCACATATCAATACAAAGAAATAATATGCAGCCATTTTTTAAATTTTCATTATTTTTTAAATTATTTTCAATATTTTTTTTTTTTGAGAGAGAGAGAGAGGGAGGGGGGAGGGGCAGAGAGGGAGACACAGAATCCGAAGCAGGCTCCAGGCTCTGAGCTGTCGGCACAGAGCCCGACGAGGGGCTCGAACCCACGAGCCGTGAGATCATGACCAGACCTGAAGTTGACCGCTTAACCCACTCAGCCACCCAGGTGCCCCATGCAGCCATTTTTTTCTTAAGTTCAGTAGATGTGTATGTGCTCACATGGAAAATGTTTAAGACATAGGAGATGGAAGGAAGCAAGCTGAGAGTTGGGCTGTGCGCAGTATGAATACCATTTGTGTAAGAAAATAAAACATACGTATACCTGTAGATACGTGGGCATTACCTAGTAAGATCCCCAAACACCGTTCACGGCGATTATCTCTGGATGGAGGAGGGAGGGACTCTGTGCTCTAAACCCTGTGTTACTTAAATTTGCGTGTAGTTTTTCCTTTATGTCTCCCTTCCTTTTCTGCTTTTTTTTTTTAAACTATGACCACATAGTATTTTTCTAACTTAAAAAAATAGTAAAAAAAAAAATAGAGAAGGTATTACCAACAGATAAGTGGAGAGCTCAGAGGTAAGGATTTTAACTTCTGTTTTAGAGAACTCTTAGAGACAAACTCAATAACCTATATGAAAATTTATAAAAACAGACCCAATGTTTTTTTTTTTTTTTTTTTTTATCAATACCTCTAGGGTCTAAGAACCTCGGGCCCTTACTATTTTTGTTTTTGGTTATATGGTTTGATATTCACTTGTCCCATATTTATTTTGTGCCTACCAAATACCAGGCACTGGGAATGAAGCACGAGGCTTTTAGTCCTCTGTCTCAGGAAGGCCACGTAAATCAACCCCGGTCATGGTCAAGAAGGGAAGAGAGGCAGAACCGATGCCTGCAGGCTCAACGGACGCTTACTGGATAGTTCCTGTGTGTATACCACGAGGCTGGGGACATACACGCGAAAGCGATACAACCCCCGCCCTTTCTCGAAGAGCTCCCACTATGGTGGGGACAGATGCAAACAGAAAATCACATACTACAGACAGAATGTGGTAAATGTGGTAATGGGGTGACGCAGAAGGGACTGTGGGGATGCACAGGACACTTAACCCAGCCTAGGAGGTCAGGGAAGCCCCGCCGGAGGAAAGGGGAGTCCTGGCCGAGTCTGGAAGGTTGAGTGAAGTTGGCCGAGTGGGGAGCGGAGCAGGGAATTGGGGGCACGGGGTGGTTCTTAGTTCTGTGCATCGGGAGGAGAACGGCAAAAGGGCAGGTTGAGCTATTCATCTACACACCCTGCTACGGAGTTTGCACTTTATCTGGAGTGTACTCGAGTGACACGATCTCAAATGTGTGCTTTAATAAGGTTCACTCTGGCCACCTCTGGAAATGCAGCAGAGGGAGAAAAGTCGAGGTGGGGACAATGCCCACTTGGGGTTGCTTCAAGCCGCGCCAACTCTGATGATTTCCACCTATATAAAGACCCCGGTGGCCTCCCTGTTTCTAAATCCTCATCTTTGGTGGCCTCCTGGCAACATGTGCCCCAGCTGACCGCACCTTCCTCCTGTCTCACTTTCTGCACCCAGCTCCCGCGAATCCATTTCCCTCCCACCACTTCCCTCCCACCTCGGCGGTCTCCCCTCTTTGGCCCCCTAGGCTGGATCTTCTTCTTCCCAGCTTTTCTGCATCGGGGGCTCCAGGATCCCCTGGGGGTCCTGTTGTGTCCTCCCCCTGCAGTGGAGATTCGTCTTATCCCCAGGCTTTCAAGACCATCTCTGCGCTGATGACTCCCAGATGTCCGTTCGGCCCCCTCTTCCCTGGACCCCACAGTCACATCCAACCCACTCTTCCAGCTTTTACCCGGAAACCTTGTAGCTGTCTTCGACTCTCTTCTTCTCATCCTTTACATCCAACTGTCAGGAAATCCTGCTCTACCTTCAGGGCACATCCAGGCACTTCTCACTGCTCGACTCCACCACCCTAGGCCACGCGACTATCATCTTCGATCGGGACTCCCTGCTCCCATCTTCGTGCTCCTACCGCCCAGGTTACTTAAAGACGTGAGGGAGATCAGGTCACTGCTCTACTCCAAAGCCTCTTAGTAAAAACCAAAGTCCACACACCTCTCCCCTGTCCTCCTGCTTTGTCCTCCTCTGGTCACCGGTCTCCTGATGTCCACCGTCCACACCTTTTGCAAAGGTGTGCCTGTCCCACTCCTCCCCCACTTCCTTGAAGGCCTTTCCTCCTCAGGCCTTCCAGCCCCAGCTCCACCCCGTGCTCTCCAGCTGCCTGCTTTTTCTCCCGCAGAACTTGCCCGTCTCATGAGCGCGGTTTCCAACACACCTTACTCATACTGCTTATTGTCGGTTACCCCCTAGGATGCTGAAGGCAGGCAGGGAAATCTGCTCACTACCTCCACGTCTAGAACAATGCCTGGCATACAGGAGTTCTCCCTATACTTGTTGAACGAGCCAGCTGACCCTGGAGAAGGGAACTTCCGCCCAGAAGGACCATTCGGGAGTAGGGGTGGAAATGCCGGAAATGCTGGAAGGTTCAGTAGTGGGTTAGGGATGGAGCCCCAGAAAGGAGCTCTGGGGGGGTGGGGAGGGGAGTGAGGGGTGAAGGGGTTGAAGCCCAGATGGGGACTCTGAGAGGGCTAAAGGGTGCGCAGGGACTAGAGGTGATGGGGGGCCAGCAGTGAGGTGGGGGCGCAGGAGAGGGGGAGGGGCAGGCACTTGGGACCAGGAGGCTAGGACGAGGCTGATGCCGCCACTCACCCAGGCCTCACGAGGGGAAACAACGGTTAGGAGAAGGGCAGTTGCCCAGTGACTGTCACATAGCGGACACTAGAAGATGGACGCGCAGAAGGTTCGAAAGCCCGACAGCTGCGGTGGGCACGGCGAGGCCGGAGACATCTGAGCTTTCTCAGGCCACAGCCAGAGGCCTCATAAATAAATGGACGCGGACTGAGAGGCGGCACGAAGGCGGGGCGCTTCACAGACCCGGAGAGGGAAAGGTGCCCGAGGCAGCCGAGCTGCGGACCGCGGACGGGGTGGCTCCATCACTGGAGCCGCGGAGGGCTTCGGTGGGCTAGCGGGGAAGTTAGGCCCCCAAGGCCCGAGAAGGACCCCCAAAGCTTGGCCGGTCCCTCAGGTGAGCCGCCGAGGGCTGCGACCTCGGCGCCGGGCGGTGGGCGCGCGGAGGGCGGCGGAGGGGCGGAAGGTGCGCGCCTGCAGCCGCGCGGCCACGCCAGTCCCCGGCCCGAGGCAGGCCGAGAGCGCGGGGCGCGCCGCACCTACGCGGCCACGCGGAGCGGCGGTCCCCGCCCCGGCGGCCCGCGCGCTGGCCAATCAGGCGGCGCCGCCGGCCTCCCGGCCCCGAGGCCCCGCCCCGGGCGGGCGCGCTGCCAGCCAATGGGCGGTCGAGCCCGGGCGCCCAGAGCGCGCAGCCCGCGCCGAGCCGGCTCAGAGCGAGAAAAGCGAACCCAACCCGTCGGGGCCGCCGCTCCGGACCCGCCGCCGCCGCCGCCGCCGCCTCCTCCCCCCCGGATCGGGTGTACTGTCCCAACCCGAAAGTCCAGTTCTGCGGCCCGGCAGCGGCGAGCAAGCGCGATGACACAGGAGTACGATAAGTAAGTGAAGCGCCGGCGCGCGAGTCCGGCCGTGCGGCTTCAGGCCGCCGCTGCGCGCCGGGCCGGCCGCACCTGCCGCGAGGCCCGGCGAGGCGAGGCGAGGCCGGGCGGGCGGACGGACGGACGGACGGGGGTGTGAGGCCGGGCGCGGGGCGAGGCCCGGCGGGCGGGGTGCGAAGCCGGCCGGCCGGGCTGGGGGCGCGTCTCGCCGACCACTTTCTTCGCCGCCGCGGCCTCTGCCCTTCAGCACCCCCTCCCCCGCGCCTTTGTTCCTCCGAAGCCCCCGGGGAGACCCTTGCCTTGGGGACTCCATTCCGGAGAGGACAGCTCCCTGCTCAGCCCCCCTCCGCCTCGGCGGCACCACCCCGCGGGCGCGCCCCCATCTCCGCTCGGCTGGTGGCCCGGGTGCGGGGAGGGAGATTCGTGGTGCCGCGCCTGTCGGGCTGTGGCCGCGACGCGTGGACCCCCCCGTGCCACCACCCCCCCCCCAGCGGGGTCGCGTTTGCTCGGGGGGGGGGGGGACTCGCTCCCCCGCTGAAAGGTAGATGTCTCGGGTAATCAGTCCCCTGTCGCCCAGCGGTCTCCTGCCTGCAGTCCGCCTGCTAGAACTTCCGAAAGGAGAGATTTAGGGAAAAGTTGAAGTGCTCTGATGTCCTGGCATTTTTTTTTTCCCCTTGGCTGGCTGTGTGAGTGAGAAAATTGTTGTAGGAGTTATTTTGCCACTTGCATCATTGATGGTAATTACAGATTGCTGTAATTAAAAATCCTCAGAAAAGATCAGGAGGATGAAATCGTCGAAATCAGGGTGATAAACAGAAAAGTACTGGGCTAATATGTCTTTTGGAGTTTGTGATTAAAGAAATATTTCTGACCCGTGCAAGGTGGTAATGTAAGATGTAAACAGTAAGGGACACGGGGTGAGGGATATTCCTGTATTTTCTTTGCAGCTTTTCTGTAAATATAAAATTGTTCCGAAATAAAAAAGTTTTAAGAAAAAAGTGAATCGCACCAAACGAATGGGTATATTTCAGATCAGTAAATCCAGATCAGACGTATTCCTTCCAGGTTGTAACTTACGTGTGCTCTTTTTCTGATTGAGGGGGTTAGCTTGTATATGGGATATCTTAAATGGATTAACCTGGTGTTGTCCATTAAGTGATCACTTGAAATATATTTCAGAAATCTTGGAGAGCTCATTGGTGAAGGGTTTAAGACTTACCCAAGGCAGTGAGGGGCCTTTCGGGACTGGCACCTGCCAGTGCCCGGCTGTCCTAGGAGGAAGTAGACTAAGACAGGCAACTGGGGACTGTTTGTTTCTTGACTTAGGGTTTAGATAAGGCAAATTTCCAAAGCTCAAATTTTGGCCTCTGGCACGCTTTGGAAATGTAAGGCACCTACCTTCAGGGTGATCCCAAACAAAGCCATTTGCAAAAAATATTTTCTGTTGCCTGGACAAATTTGGGATGGGGGTGGGAGAAGAAGGGAAGCTGAAAAACTAGCATTACGGGAATTGAATGAGCCAAGTGCTGTCATAATCTTCTGGAAGTAGCTATTACACTATTAATAATAGCTTAGCCGTGCCCCAGTAAATCACCTCAAGATAGCACTGATTCAGTGGTTGTTAATACTCGGCTCGGAATGGTGTAGGCAGTGCCCTTTTGTATGTGACGTATTTATTTCTTGTGCGTGTGAGATTTAAATCCACTCCTGCATTTCTAAGCAAACTGCCTCGTTGAGTTTCTTTTGTGTTAAAATAGTACATGCGCCACCTCGAGTCTTCTTTTCCTGCGAAATGTAAGCTCCTTGGATTTTATGCCTAGACATGAGTTTAAACCATTGACTTTGAAAGAAGACCTGATTTTGAGGTTGGTTACGTGGTCGGCCCGTGTCCCCACCCCTTTTCAAAGATGTTCTCGTTTCTCAAAATCCGTATCTGCTTTTAAAGGGCCTGGGTGACTGCCAAACCCTAACCTGTGTTGATTACTTGAAAAGATAATCAATCTTTCTACATTCACTTTTAGAGTAGGCAGGTCACCTTTAGGCCATTTAACATATTTCATGTGTGTGTTGCAATGAGGCCTGATCCTTAAATTTGCTTGTTAGAATGGTGATAATTCAGAGCCGTTTTGAACATTAACAGGTTTTTGGTGGTTTTTTTTTTTTTTGGCCCCTTCAACTTCATTTTGCTGGAGTGAGTGTTCCATTTTTTCTCTTTATTGACTTATTAAATAGCGCCAACCGAACAGTTGTTGAGACTGTTTACATTTCAGGGTTTTGGAATCAGTCATGTTTGTTTTAATCTTTAAAATTAAGTCTTCTGTAAGACTCTACTAAGATCTCCGTTGATTTTTCTGGATTTGTCCCACCAAACGACAGTGTTGAAACGAAACCGTTCTTGCCCGGTGTGAGAAACTAGAAAAGATTTTTAAAAACAAGATTTCCCACCTATTTTTTTTTTGAAAAAGCTCCTTTCGTTCAGTGGCTTTATTTATTGTCGTAGATTCTCAAGTGTTTATCTCTGAGATAAACAGTTAACTCCCATGCCAGAAACTTATGCCTCCTTATTGATTTACAGTCCCCTTTGGCCACATTCCATGCTCAATCTGCTGGGAATCAGTAGAATATTCTAACTTTCTCATATACCCCGGAGGATTAAGCGAAGTTTCCCTTTTTCTTTCCACCCCCTCCTCCTCTCCCCCTCCTTTGTGGGTAGGAAGGTTTTTAAGGCATGATATCAACAAGAGAAGGAAGGAAATAACATGTAGGAGCATGATGATCGAACCATGTAAACTCTTCTTGAGGAGGGTACAGTCCTGATCGGAGAGGTCTGAAGGCAGTGAATGTTCTGTTTTGCCTGACTTTGTCCTTGTGTTTGTTTGCTTAAGTGGTTGAATAGCCTGACATTTTCTTAGAGCATTTTTTTGTTTTGTTTCGTTTTGCCAAATACTAGATCCTGGGTGACAGGTACAGGTAAACCGCCCAAGGTTTAGGTTCCCTGGCTGTCTAAATACCTTGCATCTTACTGGGTGACCCCTCGGCGTGCATGTAAGCGGGTTGTCTCCTGGTCTTGTCTTCATTTTCTTTGCCAGGGCGGGTCACTGATGAAACAATAAAGAACAAAGCTATTTGATTGGAACGTCAAGGAATTGGTTGTTTGGGTCTTGAAAAATGAGCTTATGGTGCCTTGCGGTAAAAAGTGCGATATACATACGCGTGTTTCTGATTTCTCCGAAGCAAACGGCCGGTGTTGGTTCTTCAGAACGAAGCACTTTATCCACAGCGGCGCTCCTACACTAGTGAGGATGAAGCCTGGAAGTCCTTCCTGGAAAACCCTCTCACCGCAGCAACCAAAGCAATGATGAGCATCAATGGGGACGAAGACAGCGCGGCCGCCCTGGGCTTGCTCTATGACTATTACAAGGTGGATTCGCCTCCTCTTTTACAAACCTAACAACAGTCAGAGATGCACTTGATTCAACAGCATATAAAACAGTAATTTGCTGGCAGAGTGTAATGCAAGTTGCTTCTCTAGTGACTATAAATAGTCTAATGAGTACTTTGGCTTACTGTGGTTCAAAGCTGAAAAGGGACGATCATAGAATCAAAGGGTTGTTTTTGCAGTGTGTGCAGTAGCCCGCTGTGCTAGCTCTATCTGAGAGGCGAAGCTACCGCAGAAGAAAATGGTAAGATGTGTCGCATCGAGATTGAACGTTTTACCAAAGGTACTTCTTAGTGCCCTCAAGAAGAGACCGTGGTTCATTTACCTGTGCTCCAGCCGACATTCTGACGCAGTCAGAGTGACTTCCTTTTCCTTACGTGACATGACAGAGCTTTTGATTTGATTGTAGGAGTCGTGAAGGGAAAAAAAGCGATTTTCTAGTCTTGGACTTGCTTGTTCTACGCTCAGGGTATATCTCGTTGCCTATTTCTATAGGTCAGTCCTAATCATTTATATCTCTGCCTGAAATCATTTATATCATTTATTCTCTGCCTGAAGTTTTACGTGGTGTTCCTACCTGGAGATTTGTATCCTCGTCGTCGTCCTCATAATACTACCCAGCGCTTACTGATTGTCTGTATCACGCTAGACGTGTTACCAACACGTGTGTTCTTTTTGATCCCTCCAGAAGGCCTGCAAAATACGTGCTATTATCCCTATTTTGCAGATGCGAAAAAATTAAGTCCTCAGGTCACACAGCCAGGATGCGTAGCGGCCAGGGTCTCAGTCCCGGTCTGGATTGTGCCAAAGTCACCCTCTTCAGTATGCCATGCCGTCTCCCCTGGGACACACTTTGCTTCCTGTATTTACTTTGGCATTTTTCTCTCTGCCCCACGATAGTATGTGGAGATGGCCATACATTACAGTTTGGTTTTGCCCTATTTTTTTGTTTTTAAAACTTCCAAAGCCATAGGAAACTTAAATTTGACTGGAAAATTAACCCCCAGATACAGTCACCTAGATTCACCAGTTGCTTGCCTTCTGTTCCCTTCTGGCGCTGTATTCTTTCCGGAATACAAGAAATGCAGAGGGGACAAAAGCAAAGAAGATAGTTCGATTATGGTCACCAAATAGAGTGGGACCTAAACGCAAGATTTAATTATTTTCTTATGTGAGGCTGTGTATCCGGCTTGTTGTGTTTGAGAGGCTGAGGTAAGATTTGTTTTGTTTTGTTTCCTTTGAATATGAAGGGAAACTTGTGACTCAGGATGCTGGAAGAAATGTTTGCCTGGGAAGCGTAGCCGAAGGATTCCTTTAAAGTGGAGCTGATGATATATCTGTTCTCCTGTTTTATTGACTCAATCAGTATAAAAATCATAAGTTCCTAAGTATTATGAAGTTTGAGGTTACATATTTTTTTAGGTTTTTTTTTTAGGTGTGTGTATTTATTTGGAGAGGGAGAGAGAGAGGGAGTGCGCACACAAGCGGGGAAGGTGTAGAGAGGGAGAGAAAGAGAATTCCGAGCAGTCTCTGTACTGTCGACACAGAGCCCGATGCGGGGCTTGATCTCACAAACTGAGGTCACGACCTGAGCTGAAACCAAGAATCGGAGGCTTAACTGACTGAGCTCCCCAGGCGCCCCAAGAAGTTTCATGTTTTTAACTGAAATTTTGAGAATGGGAAGACACCAACAAGTGTAGTGGCAGAAAGACTGATGTAATAATACTGATTGTAGTGCTTGTATATATGTATGTTGTAAATATAGGGTCCTAGAAGTATCTTACATCTTAGGGGGAGATAAATCATCACGTCTGTACTTTAAAGGTGACAATCTTATGTCTGTGTGTCAGACTTCTTATGATCGGTGTAGGGTGATTTTCTTTTCTAAATGAACTGATGAGTTTGAGGGGTTTTTTTTTTGCATTTGATCTGAAAGGTAGGGCAATGGAAAGGAGCAGTGAGAACACCAAAAGAGTCCAGTTGTGTTTTCAGTAGCTTCTTGTTTGTTCCATCACGTGGATAAATGGGTAAAACCAGGCCAGTGGTTTTTGTTTAAGAGATGAGCCCAAACTCAATGACAGATTAAATTTGTGATGCCCTGGGTTTATTTGGCAACTAAAGAATCGTTGGCTTTTGCTTATTAACCTGGTGACCAGAACGGAAGCTCTTGAGGGCAGACGCTGCCTTCATCGCGTTGTCCCCGCAGCCTGGCATTGGGTGGGCAGTCTGGTAAACCTGTGAATGGTTGAATTGAACTGAAAAATAAAAGGCTGTGTCTATACTCCACTAAGTGAGAACTGAATTGTCGTCTCGTGTGTTCATATCTAAGGTTCCAAGAGAGAGGAGATCGTCAACAGCAAAGCCAGACGTTGAGCACCCAGAACCAGATCACAGCAAGAGGTAATGTCTAATAGCACAAAATCCTACTCTTGAAAAATGCCAGGTTTCTGCGAAAATAAGACTGGGAATTTGTTTAAACGAAAAAGCTCTGGTGGAAGAGATAGGTGGTAATTGTGATTCTGTTGCTCTGAAAAGTTACCAGGTTCTTTAGACATAGTTGCCTTTTCTGGAAAACAAAGCATTAACTCTCTTTTCCTGTGGAGGGATGTTTTTAGTGAGAACGGAAGGGGAAGGGACAGGGACGTGTTTGCTTATCCTCTTTGAGGTTCTCTCAAAAGAGGTGTGGCTTAATGCAATGGTAGGGGTCCTTTTAAAGAAATTAAGTAGCCAGCAATCTTGAATAATTGCCTAAGCAAAACTTAATGAAGTAGCTCATGTTCCCAATTCTGTTCCCAATTCGTGTTGAAGTTATTTTGAAAATATTTTAGGTTAAAACTTCTAGAAAGTTAAGGCTTCGCTTTGGCCAGGAAAAAAAAATTACATACACCTTTTAAATTTCCCTGTGTTCTATTAGTAATAGAGGAGTAAAACATTTTTAAAGAAAGAATGACCACTCAGAATCCCACTGTCTTGACGATTTCTTTATTTACTATTTGGGTGTGTGTGCACATTTTATGCGGTTGTGGTTGTATTCACAGATCGGATTTGATAGTTTGGGTTCTGCCTAATCCCTTCTGTGAGTGTTTTCCACGTTGCTGTTTTAATCGTCATAATTACCCTTTGGAGAAGGGCTGATGGCTTTTATTATGTTACTCTTTATCATGGGCATTTTCAAACAACAGTAGAGAAATAATATAAACCCACATACGTCATTCCTAGCTTCAGCAGTTACTGACATGATTCCTCCCGTTTGATCTACTCTTCCCTGTTCTCCAACTGTTAAATTCACTTTGTATTTTTTTTGTTTTTTGCTGTAGTATTTTAAAGCAAAACTTCGTGTCCTACCATTAAGTCCCTGTCTAATTTTTTTACTACCACGAAGGCTTACTGACCAACTTTCTAGATCGCTTTTTCCTTTTTTCTTTCTTGAGGATAAATTCTTGGGAGTGAATTTATGGTTCGAGGTTCGAACATTTCATTTGATCATGCTCTTTTCTGTAAAGGTCAGCCTGTATTGTTTGAGGGGGCTTTGAAAATTCACGAACTGTGCCCTGGACGGGAAATCATCTTCTGTTGCCCAGGATAGTAATTAAACCAAAAAATAATTTTATGCAAACTTATCTACCTGTACAGTGTAACCGTAGGTTTTCTTGTGATGGTAGAGAGAGCCGCGTAAGTGTAGGTACTAGGGAGAGTGGTGGCCGAGTAGGGACAGTTCATACTTGGCGAACCCTTGTGCACCAGGCATTATTATACACGATCTGGTGTGCCGTCTCATTTCATCTCACCACGACCTTGTGAGCATAGATACCACTGTTATCCCCACTTTAGAGAGGAGCACGCAGTTACAAAGAGATGAGATAGCTTGCTAAAGGTCATAGAGTTTGAACCAGGGCGGTCTGACTCTGGAACCTGTACTTGAACTGTCTTCTGCTCCGGCCATTAGGTTTATATCTTTGAGCTTCTAATGAAATAGGATAATTCTATCAGGATTATTGAGAATAAAGAGAACTGCAAGGTCTCTGTGTTTCAAATGAAATTTTACTTAATACTTTTGGATTTTACTTGACTGATGACTATGAAGTCTTTTTTTCTTTCTCTAGTCATGGAATGTCATTGGCATTTTCTATTTATTTGGTTCTTCCCCAGTATTGTATTGTTGTTGTTATTATTATTATTATTACTATTATTATTATTGCTGCACAGGACCCAGCAGCCCACTGCCATTAGGAACATTTAAAAATTGTCAAAGAACTGTATCAGCATTGAATTTGAAAACACAGTTTTCTTTTCTTTTCTTAAAGAAACAGCATACCAAGTGTGACTGAGCAGTCCCTCGTTTCTGCTGGAGAAAACAGAGTGCAAGTACTGAAAAATGTGCCATTTAACATCGTCCTTCCCCATGGCAACCAACTGGGCGTTGATAAGAGAGGCCATCTAACAGCTCCCGATACAACAGTCACGGTCTCCATAGCAACGATGCCTACCCACTCCATCAAGACAGAAACCCAGCCCCATGGCTTCGCTGTGGGAATCTCTCCAGCAGTGTATCATCCTGAGCCCCCTGAGCGGGTGGTGGTTTTCGACCGGAACCTTAATGCTGACCAGTTCAGCTCTGGTGCTCAACCCCCAAATGCTCAGAGGCGAACTCCAGACTCTACCTTCTCAGAGACCTTCAAGGAAGGCGTTCAGGAGGTACAGGAAATGAAAGCATCTTCCTAAGACATTTGTGTGTTTGTATAAGTATTGAGTTCCACCTCTTCCTTGTTACGTAAGCTTGAAACTCAGCCTGAAATGAATGGATTAGGAACAAAAGATTTTTTTTTTAAGAGAAAAGGCCCATGGGTATAATTTGTAAACTAAACCTACAAAACCAGAAATGATTATCAAGGGCACATGGCTAATCTTACCAGCATTTGAGTTAACAATTATGATTTCAGCTAAGTGATTTGTTGGAGAAAGGGAACCCCGTGCATAATCTTCCATCGACAACAGAGATCTCCACATCAGTCTCTTCTCAGCTTTTGTCCTAGACCAAAACAAGATTCCTGCAATTGCTCTTAGCATAAAATGATTTATCATGGACTTGCTTGGTCTCTCTCGGTTGGTAGTGTAGTCAGGGAGGCAGTAGGTCTTGATGACAAATGCGGTGTGTGAAATTTACAAATTAACCCCCAAGGCTTCTGGGGGGTTTTGTGGCGATGAACACCTGTCAGGTAAAAATTAGGGACTGAAGATGTTCGAAGCCATCTTTAACGTCTCACGGGGGACAGGAGCATCTGTCTGCTTATGGAGTTAAGGACTAGAATAGTAGCCTTTTCCGAGACAACGCACCGATCCATCCAGCCACGGTACAGACCTAATACTGTATCTTCGCTTGGTACGATGATTCTTAAAAGTCACGAGATTTTGGTTGCAGATTCTAGAGTTTGAACAGAAGTGAGATGTGTGGGAAAGATGGGAAAAGGGAATAACGTAGCACTCTGTGGGAGTACCCGCGGAGATTGTCCCCGTCGGATTGAGTGGCATGTAACATGGGTGGGTATTTTTCTTTCTTTTTGGTTTTCTCTTTACATCTTTTGTAGAGTGAAAATTTTTATTTTAAAGTGAATATTGAATGAGCAGTGGGTTGCTGTAAGCCACATACTCCTGTGCTGTACCAGATAATTGGTCTTTAGTAAGCCTGATAACCAGTTAAATAGTTGTGGCTTATTGCATTGATATTTCAGGTTTTCTTCCCCTCGGATCTCAGTCTGCGGATGCCTGGCATGAATTCAGAGGACTATGTTTTTGACAGTGTTTCTGGGTAATCGTTGTCTTTTAATTTGATTTTTAACTTTCAGCTCTTACGACTTTTTTGTTAATTTGATACTGGAAAATCAGAGGTGGCTTTGGTGTGCTTTCACCTGTATCTCAGCTACAGTTACTGTGGTGTCGTCTTTGCTCGAGTCCGTTTAACCTTGGAATCTGTACTGTGTTTCACGTTTCCTTAATTCTTGGTGTTGGTGCTTTTCCTTTCCTTCGGTTTCTTTATGTGATGGCTGCAGAATGGAATCTAAAAGAAGAGGTGAGGGGATTCAACTAGATCCCCGAGCTCTCTTCTGTTTGCAAGAGTGTGTACTTCCGTGAGAATTTAGGAATAACATCAGGTGGATAAAGGCTTTTATTCGTGATTAGGCTCGCTAGTGGTAAAATAAATGAGGTCAGCTTTTTTCAAACCTGACAACCTCTTCTTTTAAAACCTCACGAGATTGTGTCACACACTGGGAATATGAATATCTTCCAAATGAATTGTGGAAATGTAAAAACACCTCCAGAGGGTTTTTAAAAGAGCTTAGGATTTCATTTTATAATTTCGTTCTTTGCAGTTTTTGGTATGTTGTATTTTGAAGCGAACCCCGTTTATTTGAAAGCCTAGGATTTTGTGGGAATTGAGACTTCCTTAGAGACCTGCCTCAAGGAGCGGGAGTCACAGACTCGAATGCCTTTAGGATCTCAGATAGGGGTCACCACCCTTTTTCTGTAAAGAATCAGATAGTATATATTGAAGCTTTGTGGGCCTCCCAGCCTCTGTTGCAACTGCCCAGCTCTGCCACTCCAGCACAAAAGCAGCTGCAGATAACATGTAAATAAAGGGTGTGGTTGTGGTCCATAAAACTTGATTTATAAAAATGGGTGTGATTTTCGACATCTGGCCTAGGAAGGTTATTTAACACCTTTAGGGAGATTTATACGTGTTACTTTAAGGTGGTAGGAAATGTAGGGAATCGTGGAATGCCCATCTAGACGTTAAATTGCAAGCAAAACCAACAAAAAGAGTGCGGTGCAGACCACATCAGATTTAATCAGGGGACTACCAGCCACCTGTTTGCAACCTTTGCAATGTCTTCTGGTTGCATCCAGATTGGCAACATGTCTTGGGAGATTTCCTTCCAAAATCCTTTTTCAGTCATGGGTATCTTCTGTATCCTTTGCTTCCCAACTTCGAATTTTTAACATTACTTCATAGAACCTCTAGGAGGCATTTTGTAGCCCCACATATGAGAGATTGAAGGATTTCCGTGTCGCTAAAGACAACCTTTCTTGTGGAAGAAGTACCAGTGCCATTTATGATGTGACATAGTCAGTTGGATGTTTCCTGGTAGTCGCCTGCTGGCATACATCCACACTGAAGCGTTTCAGGATTGAGCTCAAGCATAAAGGAAGCTTCCCAAAGAGTGGATTAGAGACCTGTGACTTTTGTTTCATTCTTTAGGAACAACTTTGAATATACCCTGGAAGCCTCAAAATCGCTTCGACAGAAGCCGGGAGATAGCACCATGACATACCTAAACAAAGGCCAGTTCTACCCTGTCACCTTGAAGGAGGTGAACAGCAGCGAGGGCATCCAGCGGCCCATCAGCAAAGTCCGAGTAAGTTCTGCTCTCAGTTCTGTTCTCTAGGAAAGCTGGTCAGAGCTTAGCATTCCCCAGTCTGAAGAACATCAAAATGAAGATCTAAAATTGCGGTTTCAGGGGCGTCTCGGTGGCTCAGTCGGTTGAGCGTCCGGCTTCAGCTCAGGTCACGATCTCGTGGTCCGTGGGTTCGAGCCCCGCGTCGGGCTCTGTGCCGACAGCTCGGAGCCCGGAGCCTGCTTCCCATTCTGTGTCTCTCTCTCTCTCTCTCTCTCTGCCCCTCCTCTGCATGCATTCTCCTCTCTCTGTCAAAACTAAATAAACATTTACAAAAAAATTAAAAAATAAAATAAAATAAAATTGCGGTTTTAAGCCTTACCTGTAAAATATAACACTAAGTTTTCTGAAAGATCCTCGCCTCCCCCTTCAGTGTCTTCATGTTATAATGCCTTCTCTTTCATAGAGTGTGATCATGGTGGTTTTTGCAGAAGACAAAAGCCGAGAAGATCAGTTAAGGCATTGGAAATACTGGCACTCCCGACAGCACACAGCTAAACAAAGATGCATTGATATCGGTAAGTAGCTCTGGAGCCTGCTTTTATTCCCAGAGGTGCACGCATCCAGTTTTCTGATTCCAGTTATTTTTGGCAGTGACCAGCTTCCTGCCGAAAGCATTTGAATTTTTATGCCAGCTACTGATCTGTTCCAAACCCTGTCCTCGGCCTCCTGGAATCAGTGCTCTTAACCTTACTTCCTTCATGAGGACATGTGGCCCGTGCAGTGGCTTTCCATATGACACCGGGACCAGAGGCTGTGTAGCCTGCTCACGCAAGCGTGCCCTGCTCTTTGGTCTGCAGAGTTTTTGGGTGAAATGTGTTCTCGAAGAGATTCCCGATCATTTGTAAATGATAGTAAGGCGGACAAAAACCCTAAAGAAACAAGTAAAAGGAAAAACGGCTAGCGTGCACTTACCTGACAGTGTCCCCCGGTTGCATGTTGAAGTGCACCGCTAGACTCTTCTGTCTTCAAAGAGACCCAGAGATGCGTCACTCAGGGTGTAACAGCAGACCTGTGCAGATCCATGTTTAATGAAGTGGCTTTATGAGAATGAATGCCTGGTCTCTTGCTGTGTATATAAGTTTCGTATAAAACCATTATCTATATCGCAAGATGGCTCTTAACCTGAGTGTTGCTGCTGCTGCTTTTTTTTTTTTTTTTTTTTTTTTTTTAACTTTCGTGGTCTCTTTTCAGAACAATGAAAAGAACTGAGTTCTGATCTTGGCTCTCGGGGCCAGTTTCGTGACCTTGGGACAGTTACTGAAACTTTTTAATCCTAAGTATCTTAATTTTGACATAAGGGGAAAAAATTAAATACTACATAAACTTGCCTCTAAGAGTGCTGTGATTTTTTTTTCTTCATTTTTTGAACGCTTTTCAACCCAACAAAATGTTAAATGAAGTTTTTCAGAGGTGATAATATGAAAAACCAAATCTTACTTTGAACTGCTATAATCTCGTGTTGGAACCAGAAATCACAAATTTCTCTCTTTCGTCACTCATACAGCCGACTATAAAGAAAGCTTCAATACCATCAGTAACATTGAGGAGATTGCGTATAACGCCATTTCCTTCACTTGGGACATAAACGACGAAGCAAAGGTAGGTAATGGAGTTCAGGGCCTTTTCTGTTTCCAGCTTCGTGAGGAAAAGTGGAAGGAGTTTAATGATCTGACAACTGATCTTTTTCTCTCTTTTTTTTTATGGTTTTACATGTTTTCATTCTTTTTTTTTTTTTTTAAGTTTATTTATTTATTTTGAGAGAGACAGACAGCATATGTGCGTGTGGACGCGCGGGGCAGAGAGAGAGGGAGAAACAGACTCCTAAGCAGGTTCCGAGCTGTCAGCGTGGAGTCCGGCACGGGACTCGATCTCATGAACCGTGAAATCATGACCTAAGATGAAATCAAGAGTCAGATGCTTAACCGACCGAGCCACCCAGAGCCCCTTCGTGTTTTCATTCTTTTGCTCAGGAATAGGAGAATAGGCTCGGCTAAGAAGATAGGTTCTAGCCGTTAAGTCGTGCCGTGCATGGAAAGGAGACAAGACTTTGGGAGAAGAAATAGCCACTGTGTCATCACGGTGCCCTCTCTTCCGCTGGGTGGTTGACTTCCTCTCTCTTCAGCATTTTACATTTTCTGAAGTACAGCTTCTTGCCAGATGCTCTGAAACTGCCCTTGACCCCTCTCCGTCCTCTGAAAAGAACCACACGTGGTGCCGCACGCGAGCCCGTGGGGTGGGTGGGAGCCTGTCACTGCACGCTGTGCGGCGCGGAGCCTGACGCCTCATTCTCTGTGCTCCGTTCCCTCATTTGCAGAGCTCACGCCTGCCTCCTCTCTCCTTCGGGCACGTCGTGGGCTTATTCAAACGGTGCCTCTGAGGCTGTTGGAGCTTCTTCAGAAAGGCCCTTAAGTACAAGGTGTTGGTAGCAGTGCTCTCGTATCATTGCTCTCAAATACAGCTCGTGGAAGGTTCTCCTCTCTCGGGGTTTTAAAGTGAAGAATTACCTCCAATTCACATGGTCATTTGGATCATTCTTTTTTTTTTTTTTTTTTTTTTAACGTTCATTCATTTTTGAGAGACGGAGCGTGAGCCAGGGAGGGGCAGAGAGGGAGACACAGAATCCGAAACGGGCTCCGGGCTCTGAGCTGTCAGCACAGGGCCCGAACCCACGAACCGCGAGATCGTGACCTGAGCCGAAGTTGGACGCTTAACCGGCTGTGCCGCCCAGGCACCCCTGGATCATTCTAATTGGAGTTTGGGGCCCTTTTAAGAAAAATGAAACATATTCTCAAGTCATTTCTGCCCTTCCCACAGATTCCTTTTAGAATAATCCCTCTTTCACTAAATTATTAGAGTTTGGGTATTTATTTTTTTCTTTGGATCAGTTTAAAAATTGGGAGCTGAGGCAACACAAGAGAAACATAAAATTTTGGGGCAGTTAGTGTAAATCTGCTCTTTACTATTCGTTGCACTTTTCTACATCAAGGTCCCGGTATGAACTGAGGATAACCTTCCTGTCCTTCTCAACCTCTTTTTGTTTTTTGTTTGTTTGTTTAATTTATTCAACAAGAATTATAGCCATTATGGAGTAAGTCTGCCTCAGGTACTAATTATTACATCATTTAATTTTTTACTGCCTAGGGTTGCTTTTAAAAAATCCTACGAGCGGGTTCTTGAGGACCATGTTAACTTTGTAGTAGGATTGCTTTCCTTTCTTACTGTGGGCACCCTGTCCAAGGCAAAGACGTGTCCTCAGTGGAGGATGTGGTGAGTGGGTCTGCCGGTCTGTAAGGAAGTGCGGGTTATTGTAGTTGCACTGAGGTGTTCCTCCTGACCACCTTGATCCTACACAAGTGTCCTCAGGTTGCTTAGTCCAGAGTTCGGTGCTTGATTAAACCACAAATTCACTACAGAAGAGCTGTTAGGAGGAAAAGTAAACTTTTCACTTTATATCATGGTTGTTACGGCTATTTTGAAATTAAATATCATAGTAAGACCCAGCAGCCTGCAAGGACAGTTGGCTCTGTGCCCTCTGGGTGCTTCTGTTATAAAAGCAAACCAGGGATTGATTTCCTGTTTGCCATTAGGGACTAATTGAGAAATTGTGGAAGAGGTGATTGAGAACATCTAAGTCCTGAGCCCACTTTGCTGACTTACCTGTGACCTTGGGTTTAGTCCCTCAGTTTACTCCCCTCTATCCCCCTAGGAAAACAAAAAGCCTAGGGTGGCCAACTCTCTTTTCTGTTGGCACGTCATCAAGTTAATAAGCACTTGTCAGAGTGCGAGGAGAGCTGGGCGGAAAGTCCTGCATATGGGCAGGGTGCTTTGTTTGTTTGATGTGTCACTCTCCAGGATGGGAGTGAAGCCAAGATGACGGGTGGGATAACGGCTGCTTTTATTCTGGAAGACCTTCAGCATATTTGTATTAAAGAGAAATATTGCTGGAGGTGTGTCTTAAGTAGTCTTAATAGCTACCTGTTAATTGGTATAGGTAAGTTCAGTTTCATTTCCCCCTTCAGACCCCCAACGCTGACTTGATCTTTAAGCTTTTGCCTGCTGCCGGAAAGAGTTCGTGCCATTTCTTAACGAGGCCGTTACCTTTTGATGCTGATGGCAGGCATCTGCTTCAAGCGTGTGTTGGAATTCAGTATCTAGATTTTTTGCCTTCCCTGGCCAAGTGGATGTTTTCTGTTTTTGCACTTAAAGTAATTGATGCCCCAGGGCAGCTAGAGTGAACAAGTAAACGTGCAGAATCTTGTGTAGGTTTTTTTTTTTTTTTTGCTTCTTTTTCAAAAGTATCCACTTTCTTTTGCCCACTTACTTGTTCTAAGTTGGAATACATTTGTTGATTCTTAATTCCAGTGCATTCTCCCCCATACATGTAAGGGTTTCTTTGTGTGTGTGTGTGTGTGTGTGTGTGTGTGTGTGTATACTGTATACGTATATATATGTGTATATGTACGTATACGTGTATATATACATATATATGTATACTACATATAGTATACACACATTATATGTGTACTATATATATTATATATATAGTATATATATACTATATATACTACTATGTATACTATATACTATATATTATACTATATATGTAGTATATGCTATTATATACTAAAGTATGTAGTATATATAATATACTATATAGTATAATATATAGTAGTATATATGTAGTGTATAATATATAGTAGTATATAATATATACTACTAATATATAATATATAGTAGTATATGATATATATAGTAGTATATAATATATAGTAGTATATATGTAGTATATATACTATATATAATAATATAGTATATTATAGTATATAGTGTATACTATATAGTATACACTATATATTATATATAATATATATACTATATAGTATATACTATATATTATATATAATAGTATATATATAGCATATACTATATACTACATATATATATGGCATTCCTTTTGTCCCTGACACATCTTTAAAAAAAAATCTAATACATCCTTTTGGCCATGCCAGGATGAATAAAACCAGAATTCTGTCCCAGTGTTGACACCTGAATCTTCCGTGTAGTTTCTGCAGCTTGCTTTGGAGATGACTCTATTTTGATCCCATATCAGGTTGAATCTTGAACACCTTGGCTTATGTTCCACTTTGGGAAAAACACTGCCCAAACTGGACTCATCTTACATCGTCCCTGTATATACTCCATCCATCAGTGTTATCATATACCTATTACTGTAGGAACTTGAAGATATTAGGAAACTTGTCAAAAATCATGAGTTTTCAAAGCGGCAGGTAGGAGGAAGCTGCTTTGAAAAGCAGAAATAGCATAGGAACAGTCCCCCAGGTGGCCCTACCCTCTGTGCTGTGCAGACCTATTTCATTCATTTGCCTGTCCTCCACACAGACTTGGATTTGTCTGGATAGTCAGGTATCTTTTAAAGAGGCAGGAATCTCTGGGTAAGTTAACCTTCATCGGCCACTCATATTCCCTTGTGGAATAACTTACCAGATTTCTTCCCCTTCAGACTACAGCTGAGATCAGCTGCTTGAGGTACTTTTGGCAGGGAGAAGCATTTGCCTTCGAAACATTGAAAGGTGGATCTCTGGTGAGGTGCGGAAGTTTAGAATTTGTGAGTTCTGAGGGCACGGGTCACGTGGGGAAGAGAGGACTAGGACGTGAGGAGGGCGCATGAGGAAGGTGGCATAAGACAGGCCCCTTCTTGGGCTGTATAAAGATTTTACCCGCAGCCGGCTGTGCTCCTCCCCCATCCCAGGGACTCATGATGTTAGCAAGGATCCGGTGCCCGCTACGACCAGGGCACTGCACGAGATGGAGGCTGACGATGCCAGTATTGCAATTCAGGTATCAGGTATACTGTGGGTTAAATCGGCTTTTGCAGGGTAGCCTGAGATCCTAATTCTGACTATAGTCAGAAGACTATATATAACCCTTCTGACTAATGTTATAGTCAGAAGGGTGTTGTGTGCTGTTCATACTACTTTATAAATGGACTTGGGAGACCCAAATAAGTTATAAATTGGGACGGTTTTATTCCTCAGTTACAGTATTTCCAACACTCAATACTTAGTTCTGGGTAGGCTGCACATCTTGGCCTCGAGTTTTACATCTTGCTTGGATTGTAAATCTAAGAGTTCATAAGAGCATTGGGATTTGGTTAGTGATATGAAGTAAGGGCCTCTCAAAGCCTGAAGATCTAAAATAAATAGAGGAAAAAGAAGTTAGGGAGAGAGAATTAACTTCTTTGAATGTCTGTTTTATGCTGAACGCTGCCGGGGTGCCTTACGATCGCACTTAACGAGGCAGTGCCAGCTGCTCGGTACCGAAAAAATGCACGTGGTCCTCTAGATGAGCACGTTTGCTACTTGGTCATCACAGGCGGCTGTCGAGCAGGCAAGAGTCTAGACCTTGAAATGGACAGAAAGTGTTTTTTCCAGGAAGACTGTTTAAAACAGTAGGGGCACCCGGGGCGCCTGGGTGGCTCAGTCGGTTGAGCGTCTGACTTCGGCTCAGGTCATGATCTTGCGGTTCGTGGGTTCGAGCCCTGCGTCGGGCTCTGTGCTGACAGCTCAGAGCCTGCTTCGGATTCTGTGTCTCCCCCTCTCTCTGCCCCTCCCCTGCTTACATTCTTCTCTCTCTCTCTCTCAAAAATAAATAAAATATTTTTTAAAAAATAAAATAAAGTAAAGTAAAGCAAAGTAAAATAAAACCATAGGGGCGCCCGGCTGGCTCAGTCGATGGAACGTGCGACTCTTGATCTTGGAGTCGTGAGTTTGAGCCCCACGTTGGGGGTGGAGAGTACATTAAAACAGTAAAATCTTTGGAAGGGTAATAATTCTCGTTAATAGAGGAGCGTTATGGATTCACTAGTATAAATTCCTGTAGTAGAAGAACACTTTGCTAATGGGAAGTAATTTATGTTGATTGTTGGGTAAGTGATGTTTAACCACAGAGAAAGAGAAAGACGGCTGTGTCGGAATCAAGTGAAAATTGGGCCAGCCCACTCGGAGGGGACCCTGAGATCCAGAGGAACGCTAATTGGGACGGATCCGTGTTGATGGTATAGGAACATACGGAATTACAGTTAACCTAGACAATATGGCAAACAAGGAAATAGCTACAGTTCAAAGCAAAGCTCACGGTTTCTTTGATCATTGAGATGTAGCTGTGAGCTTCACGAATACTAAGCAGACCTTTTACCGATGGAGTGGGCCCCAGGGATACAAAATATCTCACAGATTTCTTTTCCGGTGGTGACTTCTGAATTTTTACACCAGAAGGTGCGTTGTGGCGCAGCTCCCGTTCACAGGTTTCATTTTGAAACTATTGACAGCAAAGCACTTGCTGTCAGACAGGCATCAGGCTCCTGCTAGAGGAAGCCGTGTCGAGAAGAAGTCAGACGTGGGGTCTGATCGCGTGTTACTGTCTTGCGCGTCCGTGGCTTGCGACAGCCCGGAGGTGCGGCCCTTTTTCCTGCAGGGCCGTCGTGGAGCCGGGTTGCTGTTTCACATCTTCGTTAGACTCTCAGGAGGCAGCGCTGCATTTCGGTCTGTGATCGGGCTTTCCGCGGATAGATGGAACTATGCCTTTTCCTTGGTGGCATGATCTTGTCGCGGGGGAGTGACAAAATCAGTTTCCACATACGTTTTGTCTCCCCACGGTCCTTGAGGAGGCAACGAGGGAGGCGTCAGAGATAGGGCAGAACCAGAGCACCCCGTCCTGTGGGAAAACACCCATCCTCGAGAGCACTTTGTGCTTTTACGTTTAATCTGTCGGCTCTAAGAAGGAGCGCCAAGGCGTTCTGAAGGATCGTCACTCTGAGCCAAATGTTTTATGTGTCATGGAGAGAGGCTCGTGTTACAAAAGAAAGAGGATTAAAATAGAATGCATAGCCCCCCTAGGGGACTGGAGCCCTGAGCAGCTTTACCACGAGGGGCCTGTGCTTGGACGCAGCCCTGGTTATCTTTCCCTTTTGTCTTCTTGTCTCGGCAGAAATGTGTGGCGTTCCTGGGGAGGGATTATTGGGGCTGGCAGAGTTCATTCTGTCAGAGGGGTGTAACCATCCCGGTAACTTGAACTTAAGGCTTTCTGTAGGTGCTTGTGGGATACAGGTTTATGAGTTTAATAACCGTTTGTTGTTTTGTCTAAGCGTAATATTTGGAATTCATTGTGAGAGTAATTTTTAATTTGTTTGGACTGAGCATATTGCATGCATTTACAGGGATTCCATTCTAGTGAAGCATCAATTAAATGCTCTATTAAAGAAAGGTGTTGCCATGTTTGGTTGCATTAAGCAGGGACAGGTTTGGTTTGTTTCACCGCTTTAAATTTCCAGTGTGAATGGGAGGGAGGAGGGAGAGAAGGGAGTCAAATACCTTACTTGCAATTGCAATCAAACGCAGGCAGGTGATTTAAAACAAAAGTGTATCCTCCCTGGCCTAGAGAGGAGTCAGGAGGCATTGCTACTTTTAAAACGAAGGATAAGAGGCTTTTAGTGTTCAGGCGGATGCTGGGCTGACTGCACTGAACGGGCTTATCCCTGTGTCCTGTCCTTAGAGCTCTGGGGAAACGGACAAGAAATAAAGAGCCACGTAAGGCGGCCACGCAGGCTTCGGAAGTGTCATGCGTTTGACTCCACAGGTTTCCTTTTGTGCAGGTTGACAGTACGTATTTATCAAAGTGAAAAATAAACTTTTTTTGGTGCCAGAAAGATAGTCATATTCCTCTATAGGGAATGAATAGTCTTAAGGGTTTTCATTTGATCAGGTTTGGAAATGGCGAGAAGTTTTTCCTGGTTGGAAATTGTGGAGAATGCCTTTAATTAGCTGATACGGATTAAATTCTTAGCAAGTGGAAGGTTCGCTTCGAAGAAACTCTCCTGGGTCTGACTGTGAGGAAGGCTGCTCTTTGAAGCTTTCGTTTCTTTTTGCCGGATTCTGGCCTCAAAGTATTTCACGTGGCATACTCTCGTCGCCTAAGCAAGGGGTTCGTCCAGATGGAACGTAAAATGCACTGAATCCTGGTGGAAATTCAGAATCCGCAGGTAACAATAGCACACATTTATTGCAGCACATGCCTGAGGGTAAGAGCCAAGTGCATGATGTTTTTGCTTGGACAAGGGAGGCACTTGGCAGCTGAAGAAAGCTTTAGTTCAGTAGTGAAACCCGTATCTTGTGAAACAGGTTTGGAGCGTCATGTCTATTTAGACACCATTTGTGCTGCCACTTGAATTTGTTTTTCATTCTCTCTCTCTCTTTTCTTTTTTTTTGGTCCAATTTCGCCCCTTCCACCACCCTACCGCTGTCAAGAAACACTGAGCTCCTCTACAGAACTTTTCTTCTTTGGCAGCTTGTCACCTCAACCCTCCTTTTCTACATCCTTCCTGGAAATTCCATCTAAAGTGGTTTTAGAAATCTGTCATTTCCACCAGTTTTGCTTTGCTACTCGTAACTAAATCAGAGAGCTTCGACTCTGGCCTGACGTTCGTAGTAGTAACCGAATTTACCTGGAACCGATTCCAAGGCAGCAGGGGGCCCCGGACTTCGGGTTTCTTTCATACGGCAGATCTCTACGCGAGACTCAGATCCTTTAGTAAATCTCAGTGAGCTGTCTACATTCGTTACTCACTTGGGGACTTTTTCTTTAGCTTCTTTTAAAATGGAAAATATAATCAGGATTTTGATTGGAAGTCTGCTTGCCTGCCGAGTCTGCCCTCATGACCCATATGCTTACCTGCCCTATTCTGAACCTGGAGATGCCGGAATGTGGTCTGTGTTTGCCTGTGTCACACCTGCATCCAGTTCTGCACATTTCACAACGAACGTCCTACTTGTTTGGGACAACAGGTGCCAAAACACTGTACCTGCCAAGTGTCCTTAAGTTCACCAGGTCCTGCTTAAAGGATATAACAGAGGGAGGTTAATACGTGGGTGCCTCTGGAACGTCTGTATGTGTCTCTCTTCCCATCTCCTCCTCTGTTTTCTCTGCCTCTGTTTCTCCATCTCTGTCCCTTCCTTTTCTCCTTGTCTTTGTGACTTTCTCCCTGGCTCTCTCTGCTGTCTGCAGAAACAGAAGCTGCCATATGGGTGGTGTGGGAAGGCAGCACTGAGGCCACCGAAAGGGTGATGACTGCTGGGGCCTCGTTTTTGCTTCAGGGAAACACCCCACGTAGAGGCGAGAAGGTTTCAGGTTCGTGCCTCGTTCTTCCCAGATCCCTCTCCTCCCCGCCCTCAGCCCTCCAATTCTTTTTCTTATCTCTTGATGGTCGTTCGGTAGTCTGAGAAACAACACAAACACTAATTGCACACTTGGAAGCTTTTAGTTCCATGTAGTAGGATTTCTTAATCACCTCGTATCATCAGAGTAGTGGGGAGGTAGGACTCTCCGAGGCCGATCCGATGAGTCAGTAGCGGAACTGGATTCTACTTCTGAGTTTATGACTCAGCCTTTGATACCTGCTGGGGCTTCGTTAACCAGGCGGGCACACGGAGTAAGTCGAGGAGCTACAAGGCAGAAGTAAGACAGTCAGGGCTTGTTTGGTTTTGTTTGTTTGGTCTTGGTTGGGCAAAAGAATACTCATCTGGATTCAGTGTCTGCTGTGCAGGGCTCAGTAAATGTTCGTGTCGACGCAGACTTTAGCCACGAATCGGATCTTGATTTCTTAGTTTACACCGTTTCCCACTCCCGTTGGCTTCAGTTGACAGAACTTCCTACCAACCTACTGGGAAAATGGTGATTTTATTCTCATTAATTAGTGTTGTCAGATTTAGGGTGAGAATAAACTTTGTTTTTATGGGGCACCTGGGTGTCTCAGTCGTGTGAGCATTCAACTTCGGCTCAGGTCACGATCCCACGGTTCATGGGTTTGAGCCCCACATCGGGCTCTGGGCTGACAGCTCGGAGCCTGGAGCCTGCTTCAGATTCTGTGTCTCCCCACTCACACCTTGTCTCTCTGTGTCTCTAAAAAAAATGAATTAAAACGTTAAAAAGGAAAAAGTTTTTTTTTTTAAAAACTTTTTTTTTTTTAAGTTTTTATTTAAGTGATCTCTACACCCAGCATGGGGCTCAAACTCACAACCCCAAGATGAAGAGTCACACACATGCTCTTCTGACTTGAGCCAGCCAAGAGCGCCGGGAATAAACTTTGCTTTTGACTTCACGTTGTAATTTCATATGTCAGTAGAGATTTCTGACTAAGAAGAGTTGCTTTTAGGTATGTTTTCGAGTGGCTACCTTGACTAATGTAGGAGAGAGTAAAACTAAAATTTGTCCTGAGTTTTCTACTTTCAATTTAGTAGATCAGCTATGGTCTAGGAATAAAATTACAAACATTATATCCATACTTGACGAAGTTGAATTTTAATACTAGACTGGGTTAAAGTGATAAAAACTCCCAGAGGCAACTGGAACTGTATCCAGGGTGGCTGCGGCTGTCTCTGAGGGGACCACGTCACCAACTAAATCTCGTGACTTAATATGAAGTCAGTAGGAAGTTGGCGCGGAGACTTCCCTTTGATTTAAAATACAGGGACCTTTAATTTCACGCCTCGTGATCCAAAAACAACCTGTGCTCACAGCCACTTGGGGGTCACTTTTTCCCTGTTTTTCTTCTTCCCTGGACAGTTTTCCCATTAGATTCTTGTTCAGCTTTCTGTGCATCGTTGTGCCAGTGTGCTTTCAAGAGCGCGGGGTTTGGTCCCGGCCTCGTCTCCGCCCTCTCTCTCGTGTGTGTCTTTTATTATCTGTCTTCAGAGCCTGAGCCTCGGCCGCGACTGAACGCTGTCTCTCTTGAGTTAAATGGCATTGAGTAGCCAGACTCTGAAGCGCGTGACGCTCACACCAAAGGTAGATGTTTTTAGGGTATATGACAGATCTGTAAGTACATTTTTGAAATAGAAAACATTTTTCAGTTACCGGTTTTTTGATGCGTCTTCCATAGGTAAATCAACCGACTTTTCTTTTTTCTTTTCTTCCTTCTGTCGGGTCTTTTCTTGCTTACGATCACCAGACCGTTGACACTCACTCGAACTGTGCATCGTAACTGACGGTATAAAATATTGACATAGGTAGTCAGCTTATCCATATGCTGATACTTTTCCAAAAGTCTGCTGTGTGTAATCTTGTTTGCAAGAGCAAAGCACCATTCTGACTTGAAGGATTTTTCTCGTAATGTGTTCTTTCTTTCTTTTGAGAGGGAAAGAGTCCGTGCACGCGTGCACAAGTGGGAGAGGGGAAGAGAGAGAGAGGAAGAGAGAGAAGGAATCCCAAGGAGGCTTTGCGCTGTCAGAGGACTCTGTTTTCAGGGCTCTATCTCCTGAACCGCGAGATCATGACCTGAGCCGAAATCAAGAGTCAGACGCTTAACCAGCTGAGTCACCCAAGTGCCCCAGGATTTTTTTTAACTTCAGCTATTCTCGACCAGTTTATTTCCTTCTAGGAAGTCTGTGCAAGGCAATTAATCTCTTGCTACGGTGTGGAAGAACTGGCTTCTGAAGTCATGTTGCAGAGGGTTGGCTTTGCTAACTATACATTCATTCGTTCAGCAAATTCTTATACTTTTCTGTGCAAGAACTGTGAGGAAATAAAGAAATGATTGAAGCATAAAGCCTGTCCTCAAAAGAGGTTACACCGTCTATGTAATGACACAGGTCATAAGTGAGGTTAGAAAAACTCTGACGGTTTCTAGGGCAAAAGAGTACTTTCCGCTAAGGGGAGTGCTCTGGATGGGACTCTTTGAGAGCTTGCATCTGCAGAATACTTTTGCAGTCTATTTGATTGGGCTTTTTTTCTTTTTCCTTATTGTCTCTTCCCCCGCACGGATTAGCTGTTGCGAATTTCAGTGGGAAAGAGGCAGCTAGAATGGTTTAGCCTACAGAGGTGCTTTGACATATCGAGGCCCAGGCATTGCGTAGTGTAGAAAACGGCATTTGGGGGGCGCCTGGGTGGCGCAGTCGGTTAAGCGTCCGACTTCAGCCAGGTCACGATCTCGCGGTCCGTGAGTTCGAGCCCCGCGTCAGGCTCTGGGCTGATGGCTCGGAGCCTGGAGCCTGTTTCTGATTCTGTGTCTCCCTCTCTCTCTTCCCCTCCCCCGTTCATGCTCTGTCTCTCTCTGTCCCAAAAATAAATAAACGTTGGAAAAAAAAAAATTAAAAAAAAAAAAAATAAAAAATAAAATAAAAAAAAAAAAAAAGAAAACGGCATTTGGGACCTGTCTTCTATGACACTTGAATCGAAGAAAATGTAGACCGTACCACACCCATCAGTATAGCATGCGGCTGCGGGTGAAGGGTCACAGATTTGTTTATCAAAAGCAAAATTGTTAGATACCTGCACTTTCCATAAAGGAAAGCTGGTCACCGTAGATAACGTTATCAAGTACAAGAGTGGATAGATGCAATAGAAAATCACCTCATGGCTCATTATGCGGCTTCATCTCGACCCTAGAACTTTTCTCTCTCTCTCTCTCTCTCTCTCTCTCTCTCTCTCTCTCTCTCTTTTCCGGCTCTCTCTATATAGATATAGATGTAGATATATGTCAGTGAGCCTCGAAAGATCATAATCTTTCCCGAATTAATTGAGGGTATGTGTATAGTCGATTTAATTATCCACTCAATAAATATTTATTTTACGTCCAGAATGTGTAAAAATCTGCTGTCCGCCAAGATGACCTAGGTGTTCAGGTCATCTTGGAGGAGAGTTATGAACATAAATAACCTGTGAACTTGGGCAACATGTTTCTAACCTCTAAGCCTCAATTTCCTTATCTGTGAAATGGGGTCAGAATAGTACCAATTTCCTGTGTTATTTTGAGGACCAGAGTCTGGTACGTTGTAAGAAGGCAATAAATACAGCTCAAATATCCTAGCAGCACGTGGTTCGATTTGGCTGGAGTTGAAGAGGCTGGGGTCATTTATTTAGTGAACGTGTGGTTCTTATCGGCCAAGTACTGCCAGGATGTTCTGGGAACGTAAAGATGAGTCAGATCTGGTCCAGCTCTCAGAAAACTCAAAATTTAGTGGAGGAGATTGCCACCCATGAGTCCATCGACAGAAGAAAACAGAAAGCACTAGAGCTTCCCTCAGAATGGGGGGTGGGGGGGGGTCAGAGGAGACCACTGGGGACACTACCACCCACGAAAGGATAGTAGGAACTGGCCAGGCGTTCAGAGCCGGGGATGGGCCGATGGCCTTGGGAGGTAGGAGTGCGGAACCGAGACCACTGGACCTTGCCTGAGGTCTGCAGCGGGTGGGGGTGGGGGGTGAGGGGCGTGGGGGCCAGATCCCGAAGGCCCTGACACACCCCAGCAAGGCCCGGGACTACACCCTGTAGATGAATGTCTCAAAACCTTAGGGTCTGTTGGCCAAGTGTACTGGCCAATGCTCAGTTTCTTTGAGATTTCTAATACTGTAAGCTTCTTTAAAATCATAAAAGATCATGTAAGATTTTTTAAAATCATAAGTATGTTGAAAATCACAGAGCATATACCTGCTGCCAGGAAGTGTCCGTGCCAGTGTTTGTGCTTGGGTGTCAGGTTTGGTCCAGATAAAGACCAGATGAGCTCTCGGGGTGCCCTGTGATCAAGCATTTTGCAGCTGTTTGGATAGAGTAGTATTTCTCAAACAAAGATCTGGATATTTGTTTACGGGTTAGGGAACTTTTTTTTCTCTTTTAAAAAGGATACATGTAGGGGCTCCTGGGTGGCTCAGTCGGTCGAGTGTCCGACTTCGGCTCAGGTCACGATCTCATGCTTCATGAGTTCAAGCCCCACGTCGAGCTCTCTACTATCAGCACAGAACCTGCTTCAGCTCCTCTGTCTGTCTCTCTCTCTTTGCCCTTCCCCCACTTACGCTCTCTCCAAAAGAAGTCAAACATTTGGGGGAAAAAAAGGATACATCTATTATTGACATTGGAGAAATAGTGCAGTAGGCAGTAGAAAACATGACTGGAAAGGTCCATCAGCATCACCTATAGCATCTTGAATGCTGAGGAATTTAGTTGCTATTATGTAGCCAGTGGTGAGCTATAGAAAAGTTTTTAGTAAGAATAAATGAGTAAGGTTCGTAGTGATAACTGTGCTTGGCGATCGCCTGATGTCACCGAAGCAGTCTCTTGTTTCATTTTGTCACCTGATTGGTAGCCATTTTATTGTCCAGAGGGCTCTCTACTTGGGGTTGGGAGAAAGAAGGGTTAGTTTGTGTAAATTGAGATCAGCTCTTTTTTATTGAGTATCTTGTTTTCGAGGGGCAGTATTGTGTGTATTTTAAGTTCTGTGAGGATTTGACAGTTGCTAAATTACGATTTAGAGATCCTGTGTAGCTATTTGCAGACCCGTGGTTTTTCTGTCATTACAAGCCTTTAATTCAGTACCGATGTGTAAGAGGCATTGGGAGAAATACAAAAAATGTGCTAAACACTGGAAAACATTTTAAAAGTTTATTTATTCTTGAGAGAGAGAGAGAGAGAGAGAGAGAGGGAGGGAGAGGGAGAGGGGCGGGGAGCAGGGGTTGGGCAGAGAGAGACAGAGAATCCATCCCAAGCAGGCCCCGTGCTGCCAATGCAGAGCCGAACACGGGGCTCAAACTCACGAACTGTGAGGCTATGATCTGGGCCGAAACCAAGAGTCCCTTCTCAACCGACTGAGCCCCACAGGCGCCCCAAACACCGGAAAACATTTGAAAACCGTGTAACAACCTCTGCCATCAAGGGCCTTAGAGCACTTACATTTACAGTGTGGCAGAGTCCCCGAAGTGTTACGTAGAGAGGTGGCACGTTCAGCAGCCCTGTTTGTTCCTCTCTCTGGCCTAGGTGACAAGGGTATAGAGATGTGGCTCTTTGCCCCAAACCGAAGCTCCGAGTCTGGTCTCGGGGGAGAGGAGGCGAGCTTCTTAAGTACAACTTGCTAAGTAGTGAAACGGCTGTCATTCTATTTGGGTCATTAGGGAATGCTTCTCGGAGCAGTTCTGTCAATTGACCTTGGTCTTTATCCATGGGCGATGTCAGTAGAGAATGAGGTATGAGCTGGGGTGGGAGTTGGGTTTGGACGATCTTGATTATTTGGATCCCTTCCGTCAGAGGGAAGTGAACCACTGACGGTGATGATGATTTATCTAGCCTCTTTCACTTTCTGGGCCATCGAAGTGATGTTAACACGGACGAGTCCCGTGATCCCTCATGTAATGAGCCTAACACTGTGTTACATTGTTTTAGTTTAAAAATCAGGGGCGCCTGGGTGGCGCAGTCGGTTAAGCGTCCGACTTCAGCCAGGTCACGATCTCGCCGTCTGCAAGTTCGAGCCCCGCGTCGGGCTCTGGGCTGATGGCTCGGAGCCTGGAGCCTGTTTCCGATTCTGTGTCTCCCTCTCTCTCTGCCCCTCCCCTGTTCATGCTCTGTCTCTCTCTGTCCCGAAAATAAATAAACGTTGAAAAAAAAAAAAAAATTTAAAAATCAGATCTCTTGGGGGCGCCTGGGTGGCTCAGTCGGTTAAGTGTCCGACTTCGGCTCGGGTCGTGATCTCACGGTTCATGGGTTCGAGCCCCGCATCAGGCTCTGCTGACAGCTCGGAGCCTGGAGCCTGTTCCAGATTCTGTGTCTCCCTTTCTCTCTGTGCCCCTCCCCTGCTCGTGCTCTGTCTCTCTCTCTCTCTCCAAAACAAATATTTAAAAAATTTGTTTTAAAAAGTAATAAAAATCAGACCTCTTAAAAAGAAAACTTTATCCCAGCTGTTATGAGGGTGGTTCATGTCTTAGCAAATCTAAAGGTTTACTTTTTTGTTCCACTCATTGAATAAACTAAATTATAAAATTAAAAGAAAATCATTTTCACCATTCTAGCAGCAATGTTACAAAAATATGCAAAATTCTACCCAGACCTCATTAAAAAAAATTTTTTTTAACGTTTATTTATTTTTGAGAGAGGGAGAGACAGAGTATGAGTGGGGGAGGGACAGAGACAGAGAGGGGGAGACACAGAATCCAAAGCAGGCTCCAGGCTCCGAGCTGTCAGCACAGAGTCCGACGTGGGGCTCGAACCCACGAACTGAGATCATGGCTTGAGCCAAAGTCGAACGCTCAACTATCTGAGCCATCCAGGCGCCCCTACCCAAATCTCTTAGTGGGGAAAAAAATTAAGACTATATTATTTGGATGTCAGGTTCTTGTACACGAATAATAATAGAGAATGAGTATTAGAGTTGTGGTAAATCTTTTAAAACGAACAGGCTTTTTGTTCATGAAAAATATCCTAATATAGCGTACTTAAGTCGGCCAGTTTCATTATTTGGCTTCTGATTCAATACTTACAATTTTTGTAACTTTGAACTGATAAATTTCCAGTGCTTTGTTAACACTTTCTGTGAAATTATATTTCTGTAGTTTCTCCCCACACATTCACTTGTGAAAGCTCACGGATCTGAGTGCTCTCTTCAGACGGGACGGTCAGCACGTTTTACCAGCATTGTGCCTTGGTTTATTGTGTTAATGAAGCCCCCAAAGTGAGTTGGGGGTTTATAAAATATGTTCTCTGTTGCCCTCGCTTCACTGGCTGGGAAATGAACCTCTGAGGGCAGCCTGTGTTTTGAGCTTACTGTGTCCGAGTGTCTTTGTCCCCCTCCCTTCTTCCCTTTTGAGAAGTAACAGCGGGGACAGCGGGGACAGCGGCCCCCAGCTCTGGGAACAATGGTGCGCACTGCCACAGGCTTCCTGGAAAAAGCATCAGAAATTAGTTCAAGATCTGATTTCTTGTTGGTCCTGCACTTGCAAGCATTTGGAGTAAAAAAATCAGTGCAAGTTAAGCCTTTGATAATATCAATCTTTATTTTGTTGTTTTCCCCACATTTCCAGCCGAGGTTTGAAAACAAAATGTAATCCTCTGAAAAGCTTTAAGTGCAGGAATTCTCAGCCAAGAATGAGGAACTACATTAGAAAAACGGGCTGGACGTTTGAAAAGGAATCTTGCAGAGCATCTTCGACTTGTTTAGCAGTTTATTCTGTGGTTGGTTGTTTTCTGTTTTTCTCTCTCCTAGCGATTTTGGTTGGGAGCATTGGATGCTCGTCTTCAAAGATTTATGTTTCATTTGTTTGAATAAAATCAGACTTTTCCTCAAAATCAGTGACAAGGAAGTGTGAACAGAGAAGAGGTTATCACATGCGTGTATTCCACGGAGGAGGTGAACCTGTCATAATCCTCTTTCTTTGAACCTCTTTCCCACCCTCTGGAGAAGATACTGGCAGCTTTTCTGTGATCACGTCTTAGGAAGTATTTTTCTCTGCACAGTGACAATGGCCTGAACATTCGTTTTATCCAGATTTGGGTGACTTGGCCTATTGTCCTGCTTATTCGGGGTGTCGCCCATTAGGTAGAACCCATCCCAGTGTTAGCACTGCGAGGAGCAGACTGTAGCCACCTTGTTGCCCCCCCTCCCCCCGGACCTGGACGCGAGCTCTGCCTTTCGTTTCTACACTTGGCCTCCGACCTGCTTTGGGTGCTGCTGATTAAAGATTTGTCACCTTCCTAAATAAGATTCCCTAGAAACAACTTCTCCCTTAAAATTACCCTAGTCCCTTCTGTGGGTGTGGGTTGTACTGATAAAATGTGTGGTTCATGGGAAGAGTGAGACGTCAGCGGGAGCTCCTTCTTAGGAAGTCACTTGTATAGAAAGTGGAAATACCGAATCACAAAAAGGGAACTAATCCTTCCTCGCTCCTAACTACACTGTGATGTGATATAAGGGTAAATTGGTGTTCGAGCACCTTAGAGAATGGTTTATTTAGATCAGGGCTCAGCAAACCGCAGCTCTCTGCAAACCCTGGCCAGCCAGCTGCTGTTTATGTAAATAAAGTTTTATTGAAAACAGCACCACGACATCCACCTGTGGCTGCTCTGCCTTGTTACTGAGGGGTTGCCGGGTTGCATCCACGAAGGCCGAAACACCGTTGGGCCCTTTCACACACAAAATCCAGCCGCCTCCTGGTTTACACCGACAGGCGACAGCTGTCTTACGTGGCTGCGTTGTATGCCGCCTTAGCCCCATTTATTCACTGCTCCCTCTGCATCGTCCTTCTTTGGTTAAAAACATACATGCTACTGAGCATGTGCTGCTCACCAGGCACCAGAAACAGGGCTGGCCCAGCATTGTCTCTGTCTCCAGGGCTTGGCAGCTCCGTGGGGGTGACCCCACAGGTCACCCGAACGCACGGTTCGCCCGCACGCATCAGCCCCTGCGAAAATCGCACGTCACGTGAGGAATAAACAGAAGTATTGTTTGAAATATTTTTTTAACCGAATTTCTTTATTTTGAGAGAGAGAGCGAGAGCGCGCGTCAGGGAGGGGCACACGGAGGAGGTGGGTCTCGGGAGAGAGAGAATCCCAAGCGGGCTCCACGCTGTCGGCGCCCAGCCAGACGTGGGGCTCGAACGCACCAACCATGAGATCATGACCTGAGCCGAAATCAAGAGTCAGACACTTAACCGACTGAGCCACCCAGGCACCCCAAATTTGATAGAGTTTTAATAGGTTTTTGTCTGGTCACTATTTCATGAACTGTGGGTTTCTGACGATTTGTATGACCTTACTGAATAGTAAGTTTGAGCAGATGCTTTAATCTTTATCCTTCCATTGGTTGAATGAATATTATTATTCGATAGGGTTATACCTCTGTAAAAAAAAAAAAATTCAATCAAAAAGAAAGCTTGATGGGATACTATAAATACATGTAGGAATATCTGAACTCTTTAAAGAAAGGAAACCATATGTTGGGGCTTGTTTTAATCACCTCAGAGTTTTGGAGTCAGAGGAGGCCTTTGGTGGATCAAAGCGGTAAGTATACAGAAGATTAATCACCTGACGGCCGTGGCTTTTATCCTGACTGATTGCTGGAATTACTTGGGGAGCACCTGAAGAAGGCCTTGTGTCTGGAACCCACCCCAGGCCAATGACAGCACAACCTCTAGATGTGGCTTTACTGTCTCCAGGAAGGGCTGATGTCCTCCGGGTGATTCTGATTGAGTCAGGGGCCTGAAGCATCCAAGTTCCCAGGCAGTGCTGATGTTCCTGGCGCCATGCTTTATGAACCTCCGCTTTATAAGATTCTTAATTCCGTATAAGTAGTTCATATAATTACTCGAAGTGGCAACTTTACCCGGTACTTTTAAAATTACATGATTGGTAAAAAAAATTGATAAACGTATTACACAAAATTACTGTCCCTAATAAATACATAGTAGAGAAAAAAGCATTCACAATCTTTTAACGTAAGTATAATCCTAGGACTCAAGAGAACTGATCTAGACACGGGGCACCTGGGTGGCTCAGTCGGTTAAGCGTCCGACTCGATTTGCACTCGGGTCCTGACCTCGCCGTTCAGGAGTTGGAGCCCTGCCTCCAGCTCTGTGCTGACTGCGCCATGCCTGCTTGGGATTCTCCTCTCTCCCTCCCTCTCTGCCCCTCCCCTGCTCTCTTTCTCTCTCTCTCTCTTTCTCTCTCTTCTCTTTCAAAATAAGTAAACTTTAAAAGGAAAAAAAAAGTGATCCAAACGTCATCTAATACAACCTGCATTTGACAGGTAAGGACCTCGCCCATGGTCACGGCACTAATCCGCGATGGAGCTGAAACTCCAGTGTTTTCATTTTCAGACCAAAGGCTTTCCCTTCCCGTTGACCACGTTACCCCTTGCTAGAGCACACGCGCAAGGCATCTTTGCACTCTTGCCGGTTTTCGGTCGAGGCTTACACATAGCAGATGTGTCCCCTTCAGTGGTGGCAGCGTGGACCCGGGACTGCCGTGCCGGTTCTTGCCGTGAAGCAAGAGGCTTCAAGGAGCACCGCCCCCGTTTCTTGAAGGTCTTCGGCCCGTCGTCCTTCTCGTACCTCACGTCCCTGGCCTGAAATGCTTACGCTGCCCATCTTGTTCGCTGTTTACGGCCGTGTTTACGTATTTCTCTAGACGAGGCGGCGGTTTTTAACGTTGAGTTGGGAATGCTGTGAGCTTTTCTTTGTTGCATTTAGAAATACCGCCAAGTTTGGAAAGAACCGATTTTAAACGTAGAAGAATGTGCATAAGAGAGCAGTTGCCAGTAATCCTCAGTAAAAGGGTAATGTCCCTCTGAAGGCTCCATGTTCAAGCTGATCCTAGGATTTGGTTCCTGCTTAGTTTTGCTTTGAATAGAAACTTGACACTGGGAAGCAAGGGGAGGTTAGGTTTTAGGTTGGATTACTGTGAAATCCTCTTGTAAATGGAATATCACTTTGGGTCAGAGCCTTCCTGGAATTGTTGAGGGTTAAGTGTAACTTTCCCAGGCTGCTGTTTTTGAGTCATAAATGGAGCCATGTGGCCTCGTATGACAGAGAAATTTAGATTTTCCATTTGGTTATAAAATGAAAAAATAACAGTGATTCGGTTACCTGATGGGCTCAGATGTTCACAGGGACTACTGTCTTGCTGTCTGTCTTGTTGTCTGCCTTCCTATTTTGTCTTTCCATAGCCTGTCTCCTTAACTCAGATTTATACATCGTACGTGAAGTGTTTTTTAACAGCATACAATTGGCCATTGAACAACGACACAGATTTGAACTGCGCGGGCCCACTTACATGCCAGTTTTTTCCAATAAATATATGGGAAACATTGTTTTTTTTAATTTGCAACAATTTGAAAAAACTTGCAGATGAACTGCATAGCCTAGAAATAACTGAAAAAACTAAGAGAAAGGTACTGTAAGGCTCTAGCATATGAGCACATAGACAAAATATGCGTTAATTGACTATGTTATTGGGAAGGCTTCTGGTCAACAGTAGGCTCTTATGTAGTTAAGTCTGGGGGGAGTCAGAAGTTGCACGTGGATTTTCAACTGTTGGTAGTGGGGGGCAGTTGGTACCCCTAACCCCTGCGTTGTCCAAGGGTCAGCAGTACAGGAAAAGAGACCAAGTCAAAGCACTAGGTTTCCGTAATGGATTTGAAATTCCTACGTACCGCTTTTGGCCCGTATATCTAGATTCCGGTGTTTTTCAAAATGAAAGCATTTTGTTTATTTACTGAAAATGAGTTAAATGGGAAGTAAAATGGTAGCAGGCTAGGAAAGGCAACCCTAGGCCGGGCACTGTGCTCCTACGTGAGTATCGAGGAAGCTGCCGTGTAGAGAGCAAGGGGCTTGCCTGCTGCATCTTGGCGCTGCGTGTAAAAATGGCAGACCGTTCCAGGTAATGAAGAAAAGCCAGGTGATTCGGGTACAAAGTTGATTTGGGAAAGCGAGGTCACAAGGTGTAAAGGGGGGAGCCCCGGATATGAATTCCAGCCCTTTGCTTTCTACCCTGGGGACAGTTTAAAAAAAAAAAAACAAAAAAAACTCTCTGAGCCTCACCTGGAAAAGAAGGATTAACTGTCGCTCAGGTTGTGGAATGAGAGCGTGTGTATAAAGTGAGTGCCCCGTGCAGGTCTGGAAGCGTTAGGTGCTCACCGCTGTGGGCTTCACGACACGGGTGGGGTGAGTGGTGGCCGTCTCTGGAGGTGTCACCGGAGCCCACGTGCCTGCAGAGGTGGAGGGAGACACAGGGAGGAGCTGGGGAGGTGGCTCGGACTGGGACAGAGGGACATAGGAGGAGGAGGGACAAGGACAGAGATGTGAGGCAGGAATGGACGTTCGAGGTGTGTTTTGGGGACGGTAAATAGCCTGGTCTGAGGGACACAATGAGAGACGACTTTTCAGTCTGTTAATGTGGACAAGTTCTCGGTCTTTTTCGGGCGTTTTGGTCTTTTCCTTCTTGAAAATAATGTATAGACTAGAACAAGAATAAAACTCCTGTTTCGGCATTTGCAAACCTTCTAGAGAGCGGTGAGATCTTCATCGTTTACGGTTACAATGTTTTTTCTCCTTACCCTTCCCACCCCCTTCTCTTTTATCTGCATTCTCAGAGCCCCCCCCCCACTCTTCTGGCTTAAACTTCTCCCTGTCCGGGTCTTGGTTCCGGCAGCGGCACCCTGCGCTGTTGTGGTAGATCTGTTCGTGGTGTTAGGGCTGGGGAGTTGTTGGCCCCTGGACTGGAAAGAGTCCAGCCTAAGGGTCTCGGGTCTTTGAAAGTCGCCGATTTTTAAAACTGTAATTCCAGTAGTATCCACTGTGTGGTGCTCACGCACCAGATACAAATTCTAAAACTGGATGGTTGAAAGGGAGCTCGAATGCATCGTGACCGCGTATGAGAGGTTAAAACCCGTATCACACACAAAAAGAGGGAAATGGAGCATGTTCTTTCGGTGTACCAAGATTCACTTGAGTCTCTCCTAAGCAACAACCTCCAGTGCCGCTTTAATAGTGTGATTCACTGATCTCATAAATTCCCAAATATTAGGACATGCATAGGGAACTACAGGCCATCAGAGGTGGTGTAGACACGATACGGGCAGATTCTCAGCTGGTACTGAGCTCCAGACCAGCTGCCTAGAGAACGTGGGCTATCGGTCATATTTAAAACTGACATCAAGAAAGACGTCCAGCCTCTTCCACAGTATGATGCTAAGCAAATATCCTGGAAGGGAAAATTGACAGGGGTTCAAAGCTGCTGTCTGTTTTTTTCCCTTAAGGTCTGCCATTCCTCTGACCAAAAGTAGTTTTAAAATAGACCCTTTATTTTAAAAAGTTTCTTTTAAGTGAGCAGCTGAGCTCTCATTTAGAACATATTTAAGTGATTTCAGTGATGTTAGTATTTTTACAAGCTCTGCTAAGGTTGACTGTTGGTGCCTGTTACTTACAATGCCGTTTTTTCCCTCTGCAGGTTTTCATCTCTGTCAACTGCTTAAGCACAGATTTCTCTTCTCAGAAGGGCGTGAAGGGGTTGCCTCTTAACATTCAAATTGACACCTATAGTTATAACAACCGTAGCAACAAGCCTGTGCACCGGGCGTACTGCCAGATAAAAGTCTTCTGCGACAAGGTAAGATTGTCAGATTGGGTAGGGACCCTTAGAATGAAGCGTGTGAGTTTTACTCTTTCTCCCAGAAGATGACCAAGGTCCTCGTAATATTTAAGGCTGACGTAAACGTATTGCTAACAATACTAAGTAGCCTATTTTAAATGAGAAAGTATTGTGGTAGCCATGCAAAGACACATTATATCGGGGAGGGAAAAAAATCTCATTTTAACTGAAACACTAGAAGGTCCAGTGAGTACGTTTCGTTGGGCGTGTCGGTAGAGTCAGGCGGTGCGCGTAGGAGCCATGAGCTCGGTCGTAGGCGGCGCCCAGCTTACTGGACTTGTAGACAGCGGCTGCCGTGCTGGAGTTCTTGAACTTGGTGTCTGTGGACTCCGTGCGGATAACCGGAAAGGGCTGTCCTTTAACTGGCTCACCCCCACTCCCGGCCCTTTGGTAAGTCGCCGGCCAGTGGGCTGAAGCAGGAGAAGGTGAGATTCAGGTTCTTCTGCACGGCAGGCAGCAAGGAGGCAAAAAGAGTAAGTATAGGCCTAAACGATCTCGGCATCATTTCTTTTCTCTGGAGAGGAAACGATCACTTTTGTCAGGTGCGGAGCCGCGGGCTGGGCTGGAAGAGATCCAGGGAGCCGCGGGGAGGCCCGCTGGGCGTTGAAGATTGCAGACCGCGCCCTGCTCGGGACCTGCGTGTTGGCCATAGAGAAGTGAGCGCTCCGTTGAACTAAGACTGAAGACGGCTGTGACTTTTCCCTCTCAGAAAATCGTGGGCCGCATTCTTTGCCATCCCCTCTTTTTAGCCTGTAAACCAACCAACCGACCCTCTCTGTTGTTAAGGTTCTTAGAAGGCGGGCCCCTGGGTGGCTCGGTCAGTTGAGCGTCCGACTCTTGATTTGGCTCAGGACATGATCCCAGGGTTGTGGGCGCCAAGAGTCGGACACTTAACCAGCTGAGCCACCCAGGCGCCCCCAGCACACATCGGTGATTTCACGGCTCTATAGGCCAGAAGTCGGACGCAGATCTCGCCGGGCACAAATCGAGCTTAGAAGGTTGTATCTCTTTCCGGAGTCTCTACGGGAGAATCTGTTTCCTTGCCTTTCTGTCTTCTAGAGGCACCCGCATTCCTTGGCTGGTGGTCCCTTCCCCCTTCGAAGCCGGGAGACTCACGTCACATCCCTCTGACACTGCTTCCGTCGTCGCATCTCCTTGTCTGGTTCTTCTGTTTTTAAGGACCCTGTGATTATACTGGGCTGACACAGACCATCTCGGACACTCACCCTTTTCTCAACGTCAGCTGATTAGCAACCTAATGTCTCCTTTGCTGTGCAAGCTGACATATTCATAGGTTCTGAGGATTTGGGTGTTTACATCTTTGAGGAGCTGTTAGTCTGCCCACCACAGGACTTCCGTGTATGCTCCGTTTTACAAATGACGAGTCACATCAAGTGTGGAGCCGGGATTTCTGACCCCAAGGCACATTTCTTTCCTTCATACTGCATTCCTTTTATCAGGCAAAAGAAAACCTAAAGAGGTGTCCAAAGCCTACAAACTATAAGCCCCAATTTTTTATTATTTGATTCAACAGACTTAAAACTATTCTAGCTGTTTCCCAAGTGCTTACTCTGTTTCTGATGTATCATTCTGGGACCGTACAGTTTGTGGACTTATCCTGGTCCATGGATCACCCTTAGAATATCTGTATTAGACCATGTCAGCTTGAATTAGAATGAACTGGAGTTTTCCGTGTCCGATGGTAAAAATACAAGCGGTTTCTCAGAGAAGGAACCGTATCGATTCATGATCTTAAACGAATTTGGGTTTGTTTTGTTTTGTTTTTGTTTTGTTTTTTCTTTCCAAGATTTTATTTAAATTCAAGTCAGAGGCACCTGGGTGGCCCAGTCGGTTAAGTGTCCGACTGGCTCTCACCTCAGGTCTTGATCTCACAGTCATGAGTTCAAGCCCCACATTGGGCTCTGCGCTGGGTGTGAAGTCTACTTGAAAAAAAAAATGAAACTCAAGTTAGTTAACATCTAGTGTAGTATTGGTCTCAGGAGTAGAATTTAGTGATTCTGCTCATCACAACAAGTGGCCTCCTTAACGCCCATCACCCATCTAGCTCATCCCCCAACCCTCTTCTCTCCAGCAACCCTCAGTTTGTTCTCTATGGTTAAGAGTCTCTTATGGTTTGCCTCTCTCTCTTTTCTTTTAAGTTTATTTACTTATTTTGAGAGAGAGAAAGTGAGCAGGGGAAGGGCAGAGAGAGGGAGAGAGAGAATCCGAAGCAGGCTCCATGCTGTCAGTGCGGAGCCCAACGTGGGGCTCTGTCCCACCAGTCATGAGATCGTGACCTGAGCTGAAATCAAGCGCTGGATGCTTAACCAGCTGAGCCACCAAGGCACCTTGTCCCTCTCTGTTTTTCTTTTCTTTTCTTTTTCCTTCCCTTCCCCTATGTTCATCTGTTTTGTTTCCTAAATTCCACGATTTACTTTGCTTAGCATAATACACTCTAGTTGTATCCATGTCGTTGGAAATGGCAGGATTTCATTCTTTTTGAAAAAAAATTTTTTTGACATTTATTTATTTTTGAGAGAGACAAAGTGAGAGCAGGGGAGGGGCAGAGAGAGAGGGAGACACAGGATCGGAAGCAGGCTCCAGGCTCTGAGCTGTCAGCACTGAGCCCGACGCGGGGCTCAAACCCACAGACCGTGAGATCATGACCTGAGCCGAAGTCAGACACTCAACCGACTGAGCCACCCAGGCGCCCTGACAGATTTCATTCTTCTTGATGGCTGAGTAATATTCCAGTGTCTGTGTGTGTGTGTGTGTGTGTGTGTGTGCGCGCGCGCGCGCACGCTTGCGTGCGCACCTGCTACATTTTCCGTTCATCAGTCGATGGACATTTGAACTCATTCCATAGTTTGGCTGTTGATAATGCTGTTATAAATATCGGGGTGCATGTGCCCCTTTAAATCTGTATTTCTGTATCCTGTGGGTGAATACCTACTAGTGCAGTTGCTGGGTCATAGGATAGTTCTGTCTTTAACTTTCTGAGGAAGCTCCACACCGTTTTCCAGAGTGGCTGCACCAGTTTGCGTTCCCACCAACAGTGTAAGAGGGTTCCCCTTCCTCCGCATCCTTGCCAACTTCTGTTGTTTCCTGAATTGTTAACTTCAGGCATTCTGACGGGTGTGAGGTGGTATCTCTTGTGGGTTTGATTTGTATATCTCTAATGATGTGTGATATCGAGCATTTTGTCATGTGTCTGTTAGCCATTTGTATGTCTTCTTTGGAAAAATATCTTCATGTCTTCTGCCCATTTGTTAAGTGGATGATTTATTTTGGGGATGTTGAGTTTGAGAAGTTCTTTATAGATTTTGGATACTAGCCCTTTATCAGAGGTGTCATTTGCAAATATCTTCTCCCATTCCATAGGTTGCTAAATTTTTAGTTTTGTGGATTATTTCCTTTAATGTGCAGGTTTTCCTTTCTTTCTTTATTCTTTCTTTCTTTCTTTCTTTCTTTCTTTCTTTCTTTCTTGAGAGAGCGTGAGCAGGGGAGAGGGGCAGAGGGAGAGAGAGAGAATCTTAAGCAGGCTCTAAGCTAAGCATGAAGGGGCTCAATCTCACAAACTGTGAGATCGTGACCTGAGCAGAAATCAAGAGTTGGATGCTTAAATGACTCAGCTGCTTAGGCACCCCTACAAAGATTTTGTTAATCGGTGGTTGTACAAAGATTAGAAACCGTTGTGTACAAAGATTAGAAACCGTTTGCTGTGTACCTGTGTGCCGATGTACAACTTTTCTTCAGAGTTGCAACATTGAGTGTGGTTTGGGACAACACATGATTTCATCTTCTGGAGTTGCTGCTTGCCTACTCACCGGTTCATTTAGAACATGTGGGGTAGGAGCATATTATCCAAGGTCTTGGATAGCATGGCCACTGTGTAGGCCAGTCACTATTTTCTTTTTTTCCCAATACTTGTGTGTAAGCTCTGTACCATTTGGGTAAAAGGAGATCACACAAAGCTGTAGTTAGAAACTACGCATCTGTACCTAGCAGTGCCTTGTGTGGCCTGTCTGAATGCCCGGATACCTTCAGCCTTCCTGCATATGCTGTCTTTGTAAGGCCCCTAAAATGACCAGTTTTCCCCTTTTGCTGGAGCAGAGATCTCCACGGGGATGAAAGTTGTTGGTCACCTTTCCCCTTTGCCTCCCTTATGGCACATAGCAGTGGTAGGAAGTGTCATTTAATTGCAAGGTATCTAAGGGACGTGGGAGGTGATTTACACACAGTTTTCATCGCCAGAGTCTACCTCAGAGCTCAGGGTTGCTCTAAAATCCTGCACGGGAAGAAAATATGCATTGCTGTGTGTTAATTTTTGAAGTCCTTGAATCTTTCAACCACATGAAACTCCTCTATGACCTCACACCTTGATTCTTGTGTATCTTGTTGTAACTACTGTTGCCCCTTATGGTCGTAATTGCTTCTGCTGTTTTTTCTTTTTCATGTTTTATTTATTTTCGAGAGAGCACAAACAGGGAGGGGCAGAGAGAGGGGGGGACAGAGGATCCAAAGCAGGCTCCGAGCGGACAGCAGAGAGCCCAGTGTGGGGCTCAAACTCATGAACCGTGAGATCATGACCTGAGCTAGAGTCAGACCCTCAACTGACTGAGCCACCCAGGCACCCACTTGTGCTGTTCTGCATTGTCTCGTGCTGCCTCTTCTCCGTGGAATATCCCACCTGCCTCCTTGATTCCCGCCTTTCTAAGATTTTACTCACCTATTATTTGGTGCCTGTGAATTCATTTTTCTCTGCTGGTTCTTAAAACTCTCACATTCTATGAATCTGGTCTACATCTGCAGTAAGAAACTGGAAATAAGACCTTTTTGTATCCTGCAGAGGTACTTGCGTTGTTTTTCTCTCCTAAGAAGAAGGTTTTCTTAGTACTTTATTATGAATTGCTCAACTGGTTTGATGAATGGGATTTTCTCTTATTTCAGAAGCAGCAGTGATTTAGCAGCTTTTCAGACAAAACAGGAACAGGAATTGGATCTCTAACCCTTCAAAATTTGGCAGCTCCTCTTTCTACAAGCTTGTATATGTATATATATATATATATATATATATATATATACACACATATATACAAGCTTGTATATATATATATATATATATATATATATATACACACATATATATATATATATGTGTATATATATATCTGTTGTTTATCCGTATAGAGAAAAACATCATTGACATTTATTTCCTACAGATCGTTTTCTTCATCAGAGTGATACTCACCGTAGCTGTAACCAGGAACAGATGTCATACATCAACTTTTTAGGTCATGGCCTGAGGTGATTGCCCAAGATCAGTCTCTTCAGTTGTTGTGTGAGAGAGTGAAACAGCGTGAACTTAAATGGTTTTCTGTAATGCCATAGGACTTCCTTTAACATCTCTTGCAGAGTCTGTGATGAACCTTCCAGCTTTCGTACGTATGAGAAGTGTTTCACCTCTGGTTTTTATTTTTTGAGAGAGACAGAGGGCATGAGTGAGCGAGGGGCAGAGAGAGAGAATCCCACGCAGGCTCCACACTGTCAGCGCAAAGCCTGAAGTGGGGCTTGAGCTCACAAATTGTGAGACTGTGACCTGAACTGAAGTCAGGTGCTTAACCAACTGAGCCATGCGGGTGCCCCTCACCTCTGATCTTGAAAGCTCCTTTTGCTGGGTATAAAATTCTGGTTGCCTGCTTTTTCCTTCAGTGCTTGAAAGACATGACTCTGGTGTTGTCAGGCTTACATTTCTAATGAGAAATCTGCTCTCATCGGTATCTTTGTTCAATGTGTCTATTTTTCTGTGACCCTTTTTAGATTTTTCTCTTCTTACTGGTTTTGAACAATTTGATGTGTTTCTTTACATTTCTTGTACTTAGAGTTTGTTGAGCTTCTTGGATCTGTGTGTTTATAGTCTTCATCCTATTTGAAAAAATTTCCAGCCATTGTTTCCTCAGATATGTTTGTTCTTGTGTCCTTCTTTGAGAATGCCAGTTGCACATGTACGTTTACAGCTGCTTAAAGTCCCACAGCTCACTCGTGCTCTTTTCATTTTCTAGGATGACTTTCTGTCTCTGATTCGTTTTGGATAGTTTCTGTGCTAATGTCCTAAGTAAAGTTCATCACTCTTTGCCTTTGCCTTGTCTGACCTGCTCCTAATCCCATCCAGTGTGTTTTTCATCTCAAGACGTTGTAGTTATCATCTCTGGAAGATCAGTTTGGATCTGTTTTAGATCTTTCATATCTCAATATGTTGTTTTTTCACTGACTTTTTGGACATATGGAATGCAGTTATAATAACCATGTTAATGTCCTTGCCCGAATTCTGTGTCCATTTTGGGTGCTTTCAGTGGTTTGCTGTCCTCCTCAGACGGTCACGTTTCCCTGCTTCTTTACGTGCCTGGCCATCTCCCTGGACACTAGACGTTGTGAGTTTTATCTTGTCAGGTGCCGCATGGTTTTGTAATCCTCTGAATCTTCTCAAGCTTTGTCCTGAGAGCAGGTAAAGTTACTTGGAAACATTTTGATCCCCTGCAGGTCTCACCGTTACGATTTGATAGGTGGGTCAGGAACAGTGCTCACTGTCAGCTAATTATTTGCTGACTGTTCTACCCACTACCCTGTGAATTTTAAGTTTCTCCAGTCTGACTGGTGGGAACAGGCACTATTTTCAGTGAGTTTCGGGCACTGTTTTCTCGTCTTTACTGAGGGCTTTCCCCCCACCCTTGGGTAACTTTCATAATTACACCCGTTTATCTCAGTACTCTGCTGACTACTTGAGGGGACCCTCCACAGATCTCTGGGGTCCTTCCTGGGGTAACTCTTTCCCTTTGCCCCTTTGTCCTGCTTCCTTGATCTGTCTGGATTTTCAACTCTGTCTCGACCCAGGGAACCTAAACAGGGCTCACCTGTGGACGCCCCTCCCTGTGCTGCAGCCCGGGAGTTGTGAAGGCAGTCCATACCTGGAGGGCTCGTCTTGCTGGTTTCCCGTTTCAGGGAGCCCTGCTCTTTGTTGCCTGGTAGCCCAGGCCTTGAAAATCCTTGCGGTGTGCAGCCATCTTTTTTCTGTTCAGGGTGGAGGGTAAATGATCTGTGAGGCACCAACCTTGAGCGGAAGGGGAAGTCCCGTATTCTTTTTTTTTTTTTTTTAGTTTTTTCTTTACGTTTGTTTATTTTTGAGATATAGAGACAGAGCACGAGCAGGCTGAGAGAGAGAGAGAGAGAGAGAGGGAGACACAGAATCCAAAACAGGCTCCGGGCTCTGAGCTGTCAGCACAGAGCCTGACATGGGGCTCGAACCCACAGACTGTGAGATCATGACCCGAGCTGAAGTCGGACACTCAACCGACGGAGCCACCCAGGCGCCCCAGAAGTCCCGTGTTCTTTATGGAGGATCTGATAACTATGGGAGGAGCCGTCCTATTGTTTTAAAACCACCTTTTGGGAAGTGTAATTTATCATCAGAATGGAGCTATGGTTAAACTGTTGGAAGGGACCGAGAACGACACAGACCAACTCTGTACAACGGTGGGGGGAGAGCAGACTTATTTACCTGTGTGCCATGTCGAGAAGGTGGTGCTTCTCGAAGGATCAGCGTCACATGGCAACGTTTCGAAAAGCAGGTTGTGTGTTTACCAATATGTTAGTATATTAACACCTTCTAGAAGAGTCAGGAGGGGGTTTGTGTTTGTTTTTTTTAACGTGGTTTTATTATATAATAGTGCCAAGATCCGTGGGATGATTTTTATTGGCTCTCTTTGCTGTCAGGGAATTTATTTTCAGAAAAATAAGCTACTTGTTCATATTTAACTGGGTGACTTGGTAAAGAAACCTATGCCACCCAGAAATAAATGCTACCAGATGAAGTCAAATGATTAATTAGTAGTTATGTTTTTTATTATACTGACTTGCTTAATTTCAGGTCATGTTTGTTAGTAACACGGTTTTTTATTTTTGCGGGTTCAACTGCATGGCACCGCCGTTCGTATAATCGATACACCTCGTGTACATATGCTCCCTCTATCGGACAAGGAGTCCACTTTTTCTCTTTTAAGTGATGATGCAGATTTCTAGTTAAATCCTTGCGCTTGTGAGTTACAGCGGTCAGATCTGTCATTCGGTTGACGCCAGGTCCTTGGACAGGATCCCAGCTTTCAGTGATGTCATTGCCCACGTAGGGACGTACACTCGAAGCAGGGGTCAGCTTGTCTGCCGGACAATGGGAACAGTCTCTGATGTTCTTGAAGGCAATGTGGTACATTAGCAGATTTTCTCAGCTTTTCATTTAACCTGACCACATCCATTGTGGAGGGGATTTTGCTTTGTTTATTGGGTTTTTTAAGTAAATGTTGTTTCCCCATGGTTTCACATAGTTACACATAGTTTTAAGAACAGGCTTTTTAGAGGAAACCGCTATAAGCTCCATGAATATAATAAGTAATAGCGTTCATTTCCAGAGATTTTTTTTCCCCCATTAGTCAGATTAGGGTTCAATATTTTAAAGAGGATCAGATAAAGAATCGTGCCTTGTCTTCTCTTGACCTATAGGGAGCTGAAAGGAAAATCAGGGATGAAGAACGAAAGCAAAGCAAAAGAAAAGGCAAGTGTACTGACCCCAGCTCCCAGTTGAATGCCTGTAAGTAGAAATGTTTCCGCCAAGTGTTTCAGACCTTTTGCATTCAGAATGGCCACTGTGTTTTCAAGCAGAACATATAATCATGGATACTTAGTACTGGGAAGTGGTAGCATTGCTTCCTTTACCAGTTACAGAACCAGCCGAATGGCCGAACTAAGGGATTTTCTTGTGGAACTACGGGAAAGGATTCTTGAGTTTCTCCAGAGTTCAGACTGTTTTGGCTGTTAGTTTTAGTTCGGGTTGCTGATTCCAGTCCTGAAAAATAACACATATTCTATCTGAATAGCTGATGATAAAATTGGGACTTGTCTAGATTTTGAAGAAGAATGCTAGTGCCCTTGAGAATTCAGGACGTCTTACTCCTGAATGAGTGTCGTTTTCCTATATACAGTATTCTAACATTTTAGAATCTGTAGGGCTCCTGTTTGGACATTTCACTGGAAAGGCTTGCTTGCTTTCAGTCTTTCTTTCTTTCTGTCTTTCTGTCTTCCTTCCTCCCTCCCTCCCTTCCTCCCTCCCTCCCTTCCTCCCTCCCTCCCTTCCTCCCTCCCTCCCTTCCTCCCTCCCTCCCTTCCTCCCTCCCTCCCTTCCTCCCTCCCTCCCTTCCTCCCTCCCTCCCTTCCTCCCTCCCTCCCTTCCTTCCTCCCTCCCTCTTCCTTCCTCCCTTCCTTCCTCCCTTCCTTCCTTCCTTCCTTCCTTCCTTCCTTCCTTCCCTTCCTTCCCTTCCTTCCTTCCTCCTTCCCCTCCTCCTCCCTCCCTTCCTTCCTTCCTTCCTTCCTTCCTTCCTTCCTTCCTTCCATGTAACCAGTGTTCATATTCACAAAATCCTGTATCTCTCAACTACAAGGGGAAGAAAATGCTGCTCTGTGGCAGTAGTGTTCCATCGGCAGTACGTGGGCCGCTAGCACCTGGTCTCTGAACAGTCTGGCTCAGCAGACATTTGCCCCGTAGCACATTGGTCAGGCCCCCCGACCGGCATCCACGTACGGGCGCCCAGGAGAGCTCATCACCGAGCACTGCAGAGCAGATGACAGGGGAAAACGGAGTCTGCGATTTAATAAATAAAAAACCTAGACAGTCATACTTATTTTGAGCTTCTCTAAGGTTAAGTTCTGAGGTCAAGTTGGAGGTCTAAAGGTGTGGTGGGCTCTGAAAGACCAGAGTGCATTGCTGTTAGAATGTCAGCTGTTTAATCAGGATAGCTAAGGTGAAATTACTTCTGAGTTGTGTGTATGCGGTTTTAAGCTTTAGCCTTTCAGACAGAAATTAAACATGCTGCTTCAAATTTTCTTTATGTGTCTGTCTATATTTAAAAATAGCCTTTTCTCTGATTTTGGTAAGACGTTCAATTGATTGTAGTATAAATACAAGCAACATATTTCTTCACATAAACTGTGCTTTTCTTCTTTGTTTAGGCAACGTGACCTGTACCTTATATAGTGCTGCAGTTTAAGTTTCTTAAATCTGAGCAAAGTGCTCTGTGGCCTGTATCTAGTCTGTGTATATAAGCTGTTGACCAGGGTGTCCGCAATTTGTTTTTTCTTTTTCAGTTTCCGACGTCAAAGTGCCACTGCTTCCCTCTCACAAACGAATGGATATCACGGTTTTCAAACCCTTTGTTGATCTGGACACTCAGCCTGTCCTTTTCATTCCCGACGTGCACTTTGCCAACCTTCAGCGGGGAACTCACGTAAGTAACCAGGATCCCGGATCCCGGGGCGGTTGTGAGGAACTAAGACTCGACACAGAGAAGGTCTTTGGCGTTCGTTGTAAACAGAGGCCAAAATTTAGCGAGGTTTGACCAGTGTTACGGGTCAGCTGTCTGGAACATTCAGTTGGGAAGTGTGTGTAAGCACTGTTGACAGAAATGCAGGACCAAGCCCGTCAGCGTCAGCTTCACTCTGTACCTGCATATTTGTATCTTTGTTCATTTAAAGATGCCGGAACAGTAACATAATTTGAAGTCTGAGTCTGTGATCTTGTGGATTGAACTCGTGTGGTTCTGGGCAGGAAGGAAAAGCCAGAGGAGTCCCTAGGGTAGAGGCCCTAAGGGCAGAAAGAACGCCCAAAGGCTCTTTTCGTGGTTTTGGTTACTGAATCGCAGTTGGCACATGGGTTTTGGTTACTGAATCGCAGTTGGCACATGGGTTTTGGTTACTGAATCGCAGTTGGCACATGGATCGCCGGATCTTGGCAACTAATGTGAAACTAGCCACACCCTGCTTTGAGCAGAAGCTTCGTAGAGATAACAGCTTTCGTAGAGTGGAGGCTGCTCTCTGTGCAGAGCTCCAAAAAGTATGCAGAAGAGACCCTGCCATGCGCTTGGTGCCCAGATTTCTCTGGGCTCATGACTTTATTTAGAGTTCTGGGGTGGGGGTGGGGGGCATTGCCGGTGTGTCCAGTTTCTAATGAGAAGCTTCTGGTGAGCAGGGGGTCAGCCAACTTTCTCTGTAAAGGCTCAAATAGTAAATACTGCAGGCTTTTGGAGTTACACAGCGTCTGATGTGACTGTTCAGCTCTGCCGTTGTAGTGCTAAAAACAGCCATAAACAACGTGCCAGTGACTGAGCGTGGCTGTTTGCCACTACGTACTTTATTTATATAAACAGGCATTGGGCCAGACTCGGCTCCTGGGCCATAGTTTCCCAGCCGCTGGCTTAGAGGAGTTCCAGATACCGGTAAGAATCTGGTAATTGAAAAATAAGGCTAAAGGGTGGTGTACGAGGTTGGTCAGATTCAAAATTATTTTCATTTTAGGAATAAGTCACTTAACGGTCTGAAATACTTTGAGCATATACTTGAAAAGCTGTCTATTTTTTTGGTTTTAGGTCCTTCCTCTGGCCTCAGAAGAACTGGAGGGTGAAGGGTAAGGCTTCTGTTTTGTTTTATTTTGTTGAAATGTTTGTTTATTTTTGAGAGAGGGAGAGAGAGCATGAGCAGGGGAGGGACAAAGGGTGGGGGGCGGGGATCCAAAGCGGGCTCTGCGCTGCGGGGCTCGAACTCACAAACCTCGAGATCATGACCTGAGCCAAAGTTGGATGCTTAGCCCACTGAGCCAGCCAGGCGCCCCTGTTTTGTTTAACAGGTTCTTTTTATCTGTAAACAATCTCAAACTTACAGAAAAATTGCAAGTATAATACAAAGAACTAATTTTTTCCTGAGTCCTTTGCAAACTCGGTGACCCACCATTCCTAAATACGTGTGTACTTCTTGCAAACGAGGACAGTCTCCCACATAACAGAGTCGGGATATTAACAAGACATTAGTCCCAGCCAGTCCTCGTTCCTCATTCGAGTTTTGCCGGTTGTTCCAATAATGTCCTTTATAGCAAAAAAGGATCTGATTCCGACCCCGTGTATTCAGTTGTCTCCTTCAGCCTCAGACAGTCCAGTCTCTCCTTGACTTTCCTGACCCACTACTTCTGAAGATTAGAAACCCGTTGCTTAGAATGTCCTTCAGTTTGGGTTTGTTCGTTGTTTTCTCATGATTAGATTCAGATGACTCTGCACCTCGGCAGGAATTTCCCAGACATAATGGTGCATCCTCTGTGCGTCCTGTCAGGTGGCATAATTTCCGTGTTACCCCCTGCTCGTGCTGTTCACTCGGATCACTGGATCAAGGCCGTGTCTGCCAGGCTTCTCCCCCGCGAAGCTATTTTGTAATCAGTGGTTTGTGGGGAGGTGCTTTGTGGCTTTTAAAGATCTCATTCCTAATCAGACTTTGAATTTATTCATTTTTTTCTTTATATCGGTACGGGCTCCTGGTTTCCAACTTGATTCAACAAGTCGCACGTCATTTACTTGCTCACATTGTCGCAGTAGGTCGGCGGACCCCTTCAAGCTGCCCCTGGGTCCCCTGACGTGACCCTCCCCCCAGCTCCTGGAGCGCCTTCCTCACCTTCAGGCACGATGTCTTCCAGGTGCTTGTGTTTTCCCTTCCCAGCTTGAGAACCTGCTCCTTCTCCAGAGGGAGCCCGGCCCTGGGTGTGCTCCTGACTCTCGCGCCGTTGCTGTCACCCCCCTCCCCCGGCACACGGGTGCCCTTCTTGGTCCGCTCGGGCCCTGACTGCCCGCGCCCCCAGACCCCCTCCTCAGCGCTCTACCGTGTTGAGGGGCCGGTCCCCTCTTCCGGGCTCCCCCTTCAGACCCACGTTGCCTGTGGATCCTTTTTCTCTGAAGGCCAGTCCTCCACTGCCTCTAACTCCTCGTGTGCTCAGAGCCTGCACGTGCTCTCAGGGGAGGTCTGGGATGTGCCGGCAACTGAGACGGACACGCTGAGTATTTTAAGGCCCAATCCCTGTGCTTGAAGTGTCGTTCTGCTCAAAACCAAGCACTCCCTTTCTTCACTTCCAGTTATGCCCCCACTGACCTCCCTCACAGCGTAGAACTTGCACCCTGTGACTGAGCCTTGGAACCACTCAGTCCTCAGCGGTGTCTCCTTCCCCTCTTTCTTTGCACAGACACTACCGTATTCTGACCCTTTGGGATTTTATGCTGTGATGGTCTCCAGGGTCCTCTCCCAGGTTCTGCTGCGGGTCCTGGAGTCACCTCCAGTCTCCACCACACACGCTTTGAGTACAGCATTCTCGTCTCACGAACCTTTGAAAGATTTCCTAAATGCCTGCAGCATTAAGTCGTAAATTCCTTATAGCCAGATGATCAAGGTATTCCATAGTAGAGTCCAGCCTTCTGGATTTGTCTTCCTGCAGAGCATCGTATCTTAGCCATCCCGGCTCTGTGGCTACACTTCCCCCCTTGGTTGACGTGTTCTCTCCTCTGTTAGCACCTTGATGTACGTGTCTCAGGTCCTACCCCCTCCATAAAATGTTTTCTGAAAAGAAGCCCTGCGTTCCTGAGAAGGCAGCTTGATCCAGTGTGAGAGCGATGGAGGGTGTCTGGCAGGTGACCTGAGTATAGTCCCAGCTCTGCCATTAAGTTGTGTGAGCTGGTTCAGTCACTGTCTTCCCTTGGGCCTCAGATTTTCGTCCACAGACTGAGGAAGCTGGACCAGGTCAAGAACCAAGGTCATGTTAAATCTAAACTTCGGTGACGTACCCTAAATCTCTCTTTTGTTCCCGCAAGCGATGTTTTCAGTCGGCATCACTGATTGCCTCGTTTGGATTGCCTACAGGTCTAACTTGAAAAGGGGTCCGTACGGATCAGAGGATGACTTTGCCATTCCAACTCCTGCTAAGCTGACCCGGGTGGAAGAACCAAAGAGAGGTGCGTTGGTTCACATTTCTTGTGGGAGCTTTCAGTTCGAAGTGAATTCTGACTCTGTCAAAAGCATGAATTGCTCAAACCAACCCTGTCTGGCTTGACTTTCTCGAGCATTCTTCCATCAGGCCAGCTCTTGGCTTGAAGCTTGGGCTTCTAGCAGAGTTCCAAGAAGCTGAGAGCCATGTTCCTCAAGATGGAGTTGATTTGGGTTCATGTTTACTGTTCCTGATGCAGATGTCTCTTTTTATTTCAACCGCTCTCCAGAGTCTCTTATTTTGCTCATATGAATAACCGCGTCCTGTCTCTCTCCCCCCTGCTATACTCCTGGCTGGGAATTAGTGCTGCTGTATGTGCGGAAGGAGTCGGAGGAAGTCTTTGATGCCCTGATGCTTAAGACTCCGTCTTTGAAAGGCTTGATGGAGGCTGTAAGTAGTGGAAACTTGGAAACCCTCTTTCGAAAGTAAAACCCGCTTAAGTAGAAGTTTTCTCTGAAACAAATTTTATCAGACCTTCCAGATTCTCTGTTATACTGAAATCTCTGCAGCCTGTGCTGTGTGGCACAGCCCACGTTTCATCCAGCCACACGTGGCCCTGAGTCATCTGCTGGGCCATCCCCGCTGGGTCTCACAGGGTCTCACCCAGCAGACTAGTTGGCAGACGGTAGCCTCTGAGTGATGTCTACTGAACTGAATTGAGTGCTTTTGTTTTTGGGTCTTTTTTTTTCATGTTTTATATATTTGGGGGCGGAGCAGAGAGAGAGGGGAACAGAGGACCCCAAGCAGGCTCTGCACTGTCAGCGGCAAGCCTGATGCAAGGGCTCGAACTCACGCCCCGTGAGGTCGTGACCTGAGCTGAAATCGGATGCTCAACCGACCGAGCTACCCAGGCGCCCCCTGAATTGAGTGCTTTTGCGATGGTCCGTGCAGTAGTTTTTGCTTGTTCGTTTTGTTTTTTTTTTAACATTCTACTCTTTTTTTGGGTTTAGTTATTTTGAGAGAGTGCAAGTGGGAGAAGGAGTAGAGAGAGGGCGGGGAAGAGAGAGAATTCGAAGCAGCCTCCACACCGTCAGCATGGAGCCTGATGGGGGACTCACACTAACTGTGAGATCGTGACCTGAGCCAAAGGCGGACTCTTCACCGACTGAGCCACCCGGGCACCCTGATCCGTGTCGTAGTTTGTTATATACTTGGTTAAAAGCAGATTGCCGTTTAACAAACCATTTAGACACTGACAAAAATTATTCTTCATCAAATAGAGATCTTGGAAAATTTCATACATAAAAACAGTGGCTCCTTGGTCGACCTTTGAAACGCCCGATCCTGGGGAACGACGGAGCTTATGTCAAGTCCTTACCCAAAGCCTATTTTTGAAAATGTAGACATGTAGCCAGTGATGACCGTAAGTCTTTCTCACAAGACCTCAGCAGTGAATAAAGTTACCCCAGCCGGGCCTTCTGGGACTTCAGCAAGAGATGGCCTGAGAAGGAGCCCATTTTGGCTTTGCTCCAGGACGAAATTCAAGGAATCTACACTGTATCCTGATATTTATCAGCCCCCTGTAGGTCATAGGCACCTTTGAGCTCCGAGCATGTGCGTAACGGGGCTAGAAACCTGTTTCCTCTGGTTCTCCGGACGGCTGCGGTGCGCTCAATTCAGTGAACAATATTTGTTAAGCATCTGCTTTATGCCAGATAGTGTTCCGGCTTCTCGAGTTACAAGAGTAAGGGACACATTGCCAAACGGAGTTTGGGTGCTACTTAGGAAGGTGGGGACAATAAAATAGGCAAAGAAGGAACGCCTGGGTGGCTCGGCAGACTGAGCGTCTGACTCTTGATTTCGGCCCAGGTCATCACCCCAGGATCATGGGATTGAGCCCTTAGTGTGGAGCCTGCTGAAGATTGTCTCTCCCTCCCTCTGCCCCTCTCCCTGGCTCACGTGTGCCCTCTCTGTCTCTAAAAATAAAGAAAAATTTTAAATGGGCAAAGAAACTAAGAAGTAATTTTCCAGGCACTGATAAATGCAGTGAAGAAAAAGAAAGTGGCGGGGTACAGGGACGAGGACCGGGGGAACCACGGTCTCTCGGGGTCCCTGAGCTCAGAGGCATCTCCCAGCATATTTCCTTCCCCCACCACAGCCAGTGCCACCGTTAGCCTCTGCTCTGTGTTGTTTTTCAGCTTCCTGTGATTTCTCCTCGGTTACCCTTTCTTACCTTGTCTTCTGGTAACCCTTCCTCATTTAGAACCACGCAAACTCTTAATTATGGAGAGAGAAGAAACGAGAATGGTTGAGACTTTACCGTGCAGATACAACTTGCTTGTAGCCCGTAGAGAATTTGTCAGTGTCACGTGCCTCTTGGGGCTGGGGTTTCCTAATGGATGTTCCACAAACACCCGAGGAATTACTAGCCAGTGATGCAGAAAAGAGGTGGATTTGTTTGGGGCGCCTGGGTGGCTCAGTCGGTTAAGCGTCCAACTTCGGCTCAGGTCACCATCTCACGGCTTGCGAGTTCGAGGCCTGCATTAGGCTCTGCGCTCGCAGCGCGGAGCCTGCTTGGGATTCTCTCTCTCCCTCTTTCCCTCCCTCTCTCTCCGCCCCTCCCTTGCTCGTGGATTCGCTCTCTCGCTCTTTCAAAATAAATAAACTTTAAACAAATCATTTAAAAAATTGAAAGATAAACATTGGTCATTCTTTTAAAACAAAAGGAAGTGGATCTGTTTGTACGAGAGCTTGGATGTGGGCTGAAAGGGGTGTTTTGTGAGCCCGAAAGCAGTCCGAAGGCTGGCCTTCTGGCCTTTCTCCGTGCCGCCTTGAGTTCTGCTCTTCGTATGGAAGGTCAGCTGTGGCCCCAGTTTAGGGGTGGTCTACACAATTCTGAATAAAGCATTTGGCCCAGACGGAGTCAGCTCATCCTTGGATTAATTCATCCTCTCTCTCTCAAGATAGCCTCTGGGCGCTCGTAGGAAGCCTGCAGACTTGACCCTGTACTGATTTCCCTGCTCCATGTGGACCCTCGCCGATGGTAGCAAGGGGGGTGAGGGAGCTGGGGCCCGAGAGGGGTGGAGGGCCCCACCCCAGCGGCTGCAGCCACAGTGGCCGGAGCCCTGGTGGTTTTGTGAAAGTCTGTGTTCTCCCTGGAGAGGCCTTGGGTAGATCTGGCCGAGGCGCCCTTCCTGGCTTGTGATCAGGGACTTGGACGTTTCCTGTGGGCTGTGGGACATTGAAATGTTTGTTTCCTTCTGGAAGCGAACTCCTGCTTTGTGCCAGACGCTCGTCAGTCGTCACCGCGTCCCGTGGTACTCGAAGGGAGGGTCTCTGTTGATGAGGACAGTCACTTGTGTTGATTTCTACACTTGATCAGAATACTCGTGACAGTATGGCTACGTGCCCTTACACGCTTCTCAAAAGCCGTAGAATGTGAACCTAATGGGAACTGTGGATGCTAGTTATGATGCTGGAGTGATGTTGGCTCCTCACGGACGACGAAAGCCCCGCAGGGACGTGAGATGGTGGCACCCAGGGTCTGGTGGGTGTGCAGCTGTGTGCTTTCTGCTCAATTGTTTATAAACCTAAAGCTCTCTATAAAGTGTTCGTTCTCTAAAAGGATGGCCATACGGGACACTTAGGGACTTCAGCAAACTGGGGGGAAGTGACAGGCACCTGATTGCAGCCCCTCCAAAGGCAGGTGACGCCCCCGCCCCCGCCCCCACCCCCCGGGGATATGCGTGGTTTCGTGTATGTCTTTGCACATGCATTTTTGAAAGACAGAAAGCTGAGTGACTGGGCACAGCATTTGTAGTTTGTGTTTTAAAGCCATGAGATTAGCATTTTGTAATTATTTTTCTTGGTTCTTTTAGATCTCAGACAAGTATGATGTGCCCCATGACAAGATTGGGAAGATATTCAAGAAATGTAAAAAAGGGTAAGCATTAACTGGCATTTCTCCTCCCTCTAAATAACATCACTCTCACGTCACACGGACGCTATTCACGTGCGTTTGTGCCCAGCCTAGAAAGAGTTGTACAGACGTGAATGCGAGGATGTATTTTTTCTTAAGTTAGCCACACGAAATTGATCTACCTTTCTGAGACAACTTTGTGGATCTTTTTTTCCAAGCAAAATTTTTGTGTGCTCTTGCCTTGCTTGGCAGCAGTGAAATGGCTCCAGATCCCAGAGCCCAGGTCGAGATTTAGGAAGGGTAACCACGGTCGCTACCCCCGTTTACTGAGCCCTCTTCGTGAGGCAGGCACCCGATCGGGCACCTCGCACGCTAAGTTCCCACACTGCCCTCTGAGCTGGTGTGATGTTCAGTAAGTCAGGAGTTCACACGCAAGGCAGCTGAGGTGCAGAGAGCCTGAGCCGCGGCCACAGTCGGGCAGAGGTCAGTGCCAAGGCCCTGGTTTCGGCTCAGTCTCTGCTCCTTCTGTATTCTCCGGTCCTGGATCGTGTTTTCAGTCACGGGACGTTGCTGCCTCGTCCAGAAATGAACATTTTTAGTCCCGTTTCACTTGAGCGTCTGTGCTGTTTGACATGGGTAAGCCGAGTGTGGCTTAATTCTAAGGCAGGTCCTAGTTGGAACTTTCTCGATGGGCCTACCAGGGAGCGTTGGACTTACTAGCAGTTCGGCTAAACTTTGAGGATCTGTTGCCAGGGAAGATGACTCGTCAGGGAGCCGTGGCTCCATCCCGTAGGTTAATTTTACCGACGCGCCTTGGGAAGCCGGCCCGGCGCGGGGCTGCTCCCGCAGACGCGGCTCGTGTGTTGTGAGGGCTCCTGCGTATCGAGTCGTGACCACGTGCTGAAGTGGTAACAGGGAGGAGGCCGGCGCGGTTTGTTTTCCCCCGGGCCCCGCGCTGTTACAAGCGCTTTACTTGAGCCCCTCAAGGTAGGCACCGTGGTTACCCCCGTCCCGCAGATGAGGGGATCGCGGCTTAGGGAGGTTTTGTACGTGACGCACCTCCCGTGCTGCAGCCAGTAAGCGGCAGCGCTGACTGGGAAACCGGGTGTGGCTCGCAGTCGGGCAGGGATGAGCACAAGGGTCTCGCTCGTCTTCCAGGATTCTGGTGAACATGGACGACAACATCGTGAAGCATTACTCCAATGAAGACACCTTCCAGCTGCAGATCGAGGAAGTGGGGGGGTCGTACAAACTCACCCTCACTGAGATCTAAGGGCACACCGCCCCCCCCCCCCCAGCGAGTTCACGAAGGTCTCACGTAGGTCTTACCCGCCGGAAGCAGGTGCATCGCAGGCGTGGGCGGATGCCGGTGGAAGGGACTCCTTTCGAGTTGGAGACGGCGTTGCGTTTGGCTGGTGGATAGCGTTCAACACGCCGCACTGGCGTTTTTCAGACAGCCGAGGAATCCACATGCCATCATGTTTGAATTTTCTGATATAGATACTTAGGATTAAAAGTGAAACCTTTATTCCAAGATTTAATAGACTCTCTGGGAACCTTTAGAATATCTGCTACGTTATTTATATAAAAATACTGGAATATTTGTCTCTTCGATGTTAGTGGGCCTGCTCACCAGTGCAAGTCAGAAAAGGCAGCGGGCTTGGCTTTCAGGGTGCTGTGCCCTTGCCCGAGCTCAGCGTGACCGACTGCCTCAGGGTAGGGGGAGCGGCGCCCCAAGGGGGGGGGGTGCACCCTTTCTCCCTCAGCCTCTCCGCCTCCAGAAAATGTTTACTCAAGTAGGGCATGTTCCTGAAATCTCCCCGTGCAACTTTCTTGAACATATCACCTGCCTTTCTCATGAAGAACCTAAATGGGTGACAGTGTGAATCAGTTAAGCTAACGCTGCATTGTATATAAGTGCAATACGTTTTTGAAGGCCTGTGTCTGTAAATGTGTATATACGTGTCTTATACAAATAGATAATATATAAATACGGTGTCTGTACATACAGCAAAGAGATGCAACAAGGTCTACCTTGCAGATTTTCCCTAAACGAAAGGTTAAGTTATTTTTGGTAACGTCTACCAAGCAGACCGAGTCCTGTGCTTGGTGGAACTCACCAAAACGCCTCGTCTGCGTCCTCGCCAACAGCAGTCATCCCAGAGCACGGCAAAACCTGCCGAAACGGCAGAGATTTCTGTTTGCTCTTGAGAATGCGGTTGGTTATTCGGATTTCTGCCCTAACGACCGAAGTAAAGGAAGGACGCCAGCGCGTTTCCCGTCTGTTGCGTATGCCGTTCTCAATCGTGTGTCCCCGCGAGTGTGAACACGCAGCAATTCTAACACATGCTGCGATTATCGTGGCCTCGGTGATACGACCCCAAATGGAGTCCTTCCTCATCTTCCTGTTACGCGAAGTGATTCCTAGTTCATCGTGTTCCAGAGCCTTCAGGCTTCGAGCACCTTGTGTGCTGCAGACCATTCTGGAAAGCACTCATGAGTGCATGAGACTGTATTACTCTGGCAGGGGAACAATTTGTACACATGTTGAAATATATAAATGTACTAAAGGGTGTAATTTTATAACAAGTACAATCACGGGTATCCAGGTTCAGGGAGCTAGAGTAGGTCATTTGTGTAAGTAGGACTTGTAGTTGCATTTTTACGTTAAACTGTCCTAATGAAGTATGTGAACTAAATTAAATTGCTGGTTTTCTAAGATAAGATACCATGGGACACGGGTCATGACTATTTTATATTTTGTGTTATGAAATTAATTTTTGTCTTGTTTGTTGTTTTTCACTGTATCACTGAAGATGCATTTTAAACCAAAGGGATTAAATTTTGTATATCTATTTCGTAAGATGTCACTTCCTGTCAACTCCATTTCCCTTTACCCTTCCGTTACTCGCTAACGCGCGGTGTGAGATCGTAACCTCGTGGGGCTGAGAAGAACCTCCCTAGCATTCTCTCCTCATTTCTCAAACGGAGAGTCCTCTTTTCCCTTCGGCTTAATTTTTCCGTACAGGTGTCTGAAATGACCCAAGTAACTGTTAAATAAGGGAGCCCCGAACGATTGCCACTGTTACCAAAATGTAACCACTAAAGCCGAAGGTAGACGCTTCGAGACCCAAAATCTTAAGGGTTCTTAGTTTTTTAAAAGCTTAACAGAGCATGTTTGGTTTAATCTGCCAATAATGTTTCAGCTCGTCAGACTTTCTGAATCAAACAGCTGTCAGGAGTTTATTCAGGGAATCCAGGGCCTGAATGTGATGGGCACTAAAATACATTTCTAACGAATACATGATCGGATTAATGACGCGAACTGCCTGCTGGATCTCCCGTGATATCTATTCGTTGTTCACGTTAGTCCTTGGGCCGCAAGTCGAGAATCTAGGGGCAGACTCGGCTCCTGTCACTCAGCGGCCCCAGAGCCGGACTCCGAGCCTTTCGCCGGACTCCACGTTTACCAAGGCTCCAGGGAGCTCCCCGGGTTCCCTTCTGCTCCCTGACCTTCCCGCACGCAGCTGCGTCTCTTTCTCCCTTTGTCAGTTAGCAGAGAGGCTGTTTACAAGTCAGAAGCTCACAAGCAGTCCGGGCTGGACCCGGAGCAGCAGGCCACGGAGTCGGCGTGGTCTGTTTGACGAGGCGACCGTCAGTGAAGCAGAAGTCCCTGAGAGAGCGCCCAGAAGGGGGTTCCGTGAGACGGACAAGACTTGGCAGGGAGGAAGTCCCAGGAGAAGGCAGGTGTGGGACTGCGTCTTGGTAGGACCCCGCAGAGAGCGCTCTGCACCTGGTTTCCGTCCCTCCGGCTACTCTGGGGGAAGCGGTGAGCAGGGTCATCCAGTGTTGGCGATACTGGCCTCTCGCCTGCAAATTGGGTCACCGACGTGTGGCAAATCCAGGCCACCCAGGCAGCACGCGATGTAGTCAGACCTTAAACCCACGCCCGAGGGCTGGCCCAGCAGGTGTAGGGTAACAGCAGGCACACGGGTGGTTCCTCTCCATTCACGTCTCTTCGGTCTCACACGCACTTGGCCCTGAACTTCTTTAGCCAAAGAAGTTTAGCCCTTCAAATCTTTCAGCCAAATTCTGTCTCCGCCCTCTTACTGAGAATGTAACACAGGCTAAGAAAAAGAAAAACATAGGGGCGCCTGGGTGGCTCAGTCGGTGAAGCATCCGACTTCGGCTCGGGTCACGATCTCTCACAGTCCGTGAGTTCGAGCCCCGCGTTGGGCTCTGTGATGACAGCTCGGAGTCCGGAGCCTGTTTCAGATTCTGTGTCTCCCTCTCTCTGACCCTCCCCCATTCGTGCTCTGTCTCTGCCTCAAAAATAAACATTAAAAAAAGAAAAAGAAAAACATAAGCCATTAGAGTGAATGTTGAGCTCCATGAGAAGATTTCTCTCAGAGATTTCCTACCTCTCCTTACCTCGCTCCCCAGAGATAAGCGTGGGTGGTCTCTCCGCAGCCACACACGACTCCCTCAGGCAACGGAGGCTACTCTTGAGATGGTTTTACAAATAGTGGACTAGTTTTTCCTTCCTTTTCTTTCTTTTTTTTTAAATTTTATTTATTTATTTTTAAACTTTTTTTTAAGGTTTATTTATTTTTGAGAGAGAGAGAGAGAGACAGAATATGAGTGGGCAGGCTCCAGGCTCTGAGCCGTGAGCACAGAGCCTGACGCGGGCCTTGAACTCACGAACCGTGAGATCATGACCTGAGCTGAAGTCGGACGCTCAACCCAGGGCGCCCCCTTTTTTTTTTTTTTCTGCAAACGTTTTCATTTATCGACATCCTTTGGATGTGCTCTGGTTCCTGACTGCACGGTCCTGTCTGACGCCGGGATCGTCACCTGATCCGAGCCCACTGGAGGGCGCCCAGGCCAGGTTCCGCCATCACAGAAGGAGACAGGTCGACACGTCTGCCCTTGCGCCCCCCCGGCACACGAGTGCTGGGTCACCAGACACGGTCCGTAAACACGTTGTGGGCACTGCCACGTTGCCCTCCTCAGTGAAACCGATTTGCATTCCTACCCACCGAGTCTGAGAGTCTTTCCCGACATCTTCCCGCCTGGATTGGTGCTTCTTGCGTTGGAGTTGAAGTCGAACATAACTTCGTGTTCGGCGGCCCTTTGTGCTGGCGAACTGTGTACGTATGTCCTTGAAATACTCTGTCCGTTGTCCCGCTTTCTCGCGTCTTGTGCCCTTCAGTGCACCCCACCATCCGTCCCTGCCATACGCTTCATCTGACTCTACCAGACCCTTGACAAGGTCCTTGAATCCCCACCAGATCTAATGAAAGGAGCATAGAGCCCCCCTCCCAGCTGCAAGGGTCAGGAGGCGACACTAACGAGATAGACGTCCACCATTTCCCTCCACTGTCACATGCCCTTTCCCCCGCAAACTCCCTTTCCCAGCTCACCGATGACCTGACACTCTCTCTCAAAATAAATAAACAAAAACACTCAAATACTCCCTCCTTGAATTATGATGTTTTGAGCATGCCATCTGATTCCCATTGAGGGGCTAGTTGATAACGATGACCAATAGATTTTCACAGACTCGAGCAGTCCAGTGTCAGCCCCTGGAAGATCACTTGTTCTTTCTGGAATGTTCTCTCATATGTTGCTGTGAAAGAGGAGCTCTACCGCTCTCTTTTCCAAGTTCTAGAATTCTGAGGAAGGGGAGGGAGTCTGGTGGGCGGGGTTTCTTTCGGTGATTGGGAGTGAAGATGGGACTTTCTTTCCCTCCAGTGTTCCCATTCCCAGGCGCGCACCCGAGCTCAGGTGTAAGTGCCCTTCGTGTGCTCGAAGGAGGGTCGTTTCAGTGATCGGGAGTGGAGTTTGTCTTCTGACCTCTACTCCCTTCAGTGCATGGTTTCCCTGTCATTCTTTACAGAAAATTAAGCCCACAGCCCAGGGACACCGCCTCACACACGAGCGCACACCAGCCTGAGTGCAGGGACCTTCTGAGGACACCCAGTCACATCATGGTTAGCTCTCCATTTCTCGCGTGACCTGGTTTCTTTGCCGTGCTGAGAAAAAGCACAATTTGCTTAATTTTGAGGAAAATCTTAAGTGATACAAACTAAAAAAGTGCAAGATAATTGTTTTTTACTTCCTATTTCCATTGAGGACCTTCCTTTTTTTCTTCTTCTCTTTCTCTCTTTCTTGTTCTTTTTCTCTCTTTTTCTTTTTTCTCTCTCTCTTTTTTTCTATCTCTTTCTGTCTCTTTTTCTTTTTTTTCTCTTCTTTTCCTTTTCCTTTTCTCCCTTTCTGTCTCAGTATATGTCAACCACTGACCAGGGAAATTACGGGATGCAAAAATGTTTAAGGATTCCAGCTGGCCTGTTATCTCGTCTGGAGGACAGGCCTCACCCTGTTTACAACCATCTGCAGGAGGGGGCCATGATTCCTTCTGGTCTCAGAAGTTTAAAACTCACCAGGGAGTTGATCACGCAGGCCTGCTCTGCCTAGGCCGCCATAAAGGAGGGTGGGAAAGGAAAGTGCCAGTGCGGTTCACATATTACCCTTTGGAATGGATACAGAGTTTTCTGCCCAAATGAATCTAGACACAGACCTTTTAACTGTCACAAAAAATTAACTCACAGTGGATCACGAGCCTAGATGTAAAGTGCAAAGCTATAAAACTCCTAGCAGATAGCACAAGAGAACACCTAGATCCCTTTGGGTATGCCAAGGGCTTTTTAGAAACAACACCAAGGCACAATCCACGAGAGAAATAATTGACAAGTCGGATTTGACTAAAATCACAAACGTCTCCTTTGTGAAAGGCAAGGTGGGGAGAACGAGAAGACGAGCCCCACCCTGGGAGAGAATAGTTGCCAAGAATCGTCTAGCGAAGGACCGTTACTCAAAATATACAAAGAACTCTTCATACTCTACAATAAGACAACAAACTACCTGATTAAAAAAAATAGGCCAAACACCTTAACAGACACCTCACCGAAGAAGGTATACAGATGGCAAGAGTGTGGAAAGATGCCCCACGTCAGACGATCTCGAGGAGGTGCAAATTAGAACCACGAGGAGACCCCACTGCACGCTGACCACAAGGACCAAACCCCGGAGCCCCGAGGACACCGCCCGCTGGGCCAGGGCCAGGAGAAGCAGGAACGCTCACTGGTGGGAGTGCAGAGGGGAGTGGCCACTCTGGGAGACAGCCGGGTGGCCCCTTACAAAACCAGACCGTTAACCCTGTGACCCAGCGGTCATGCTCCTCGGTGTTTGCCCCCAGCGAGCTGAAACCTTAGGTCCACACAAAAGCCTGCACACAAATGTTCGTGACGGCTTTATTCCTAATTGCCAAAACTTGGGAGCAACCCAGGTGTCCTTCGGTAGGTGAGTGGATAAAGAAACCGTGGTCCATGAGACAATGGAACATTTCCAATGCTCAAAAGCAATGAGCTACGCAAGTCATGAAACAACGTGCAGGCAGCCTAAATGCATGTGTCTAGGTGAACGAAGCCAATCGGAAAAGACCACGTGCCGCGTGATTCCAACCATAGGACTTTCGGGAAAAAGGGAAGTGACGCAGACGGTGAAAAGATCGGGGGTTGCCAGGGTTTATGGGGAACGGATGGATAGGTAGAACGCAGGATTTTCAGATGAGTGGAAACGTTTTTTTTAATTCTGGTTTTTGGGGGAGGGGGGCATGTTAATGTTTATGTTTGAGGCGGGGGGCCGGAGGAGAGGCGGCGAGAGAGAGAGGATCCGATGTGGGCCCTGCGCTCGCGGAGGGGCTCGATCTCGCGAAACGGGAGATCCTGGCCTGAGCTGAAGTCGGAGGCTTAACCAACTGAGCCATCCAGGGGCCCGTAGAGCAGTGAAAATATTACAATGATGGATACATGTCCACGCGTCATTACACAATTGTCCAAACGCGTAGAAGGCACAACACCAAGAACGAGCCCTAATGTAAACTGTGGACTTTGGGTGATAACGGTGTATCGTGTGGGTTGAACGGTTGTGGCAAATATATCCTCTGGTGGGGGATGTGCATAGTGGGGAAGGCTGTGCGTGTGCAGGGAAGAGGGTAGAGGGGAAACCTCTGTACCTCCCCAATGTTGCCGTGAACCTAAAACTGCTCTAATTTTTTTTTTTGATGTTTATTTATTTTTGAGAGAGACCCACATAGAGTGCAAGTGAGGGAGAGTCAGAGAGAGAGGGAGGCACAGAGCCCGAAGCAGGCTCCGGGCTCCGAGCCGTCAACACAGAGCCCGACGTGGGGCTCGAACTCACGAACCGTGAGATCGTGACCTGAGCCGAAGTCGGACGCTCAACCGACCGAGCCGCCCAGGCGCCCCGAAAACTGCTCTAAAAAAATAAAGCCCTGCTGACAAATTGTTTGTTCCCACACAAATGCGCAGACTTGCCCCCTTTCAGGTCTGAGGGCCTATGGGAACCCGCAAGCCCTCCGTTTCTGACTTGTGTGTCTAAACCCAAGGTCAAAGAGCGCTCCCGTGGGAGGTGTGCAGGCCACCTGTTGCGGCTCCTCATCCCTGGGCAGGGTCTAGGGGTGACCCCGTGCCCGAGGCGGGCACTGCGGGTAGCCTGTGTGACCCGATCTTAGGCTCAGCCGCGCAGGGAGGGGGTTGTGGACGGGCACGGCCCCCCTGGCCCCCGGAACCGGGGCCAGCCAGCTCTGCTGCAGTCCCCCGGCGCTCAGCAAGTTGGATGCTCCCACGTCCGCGTCCCGCTGGACCAGACGGAGCGGGGGACGTCTCGTCCCGTGGCTGCAGAGGGAGCCCGAGGTGAGCCCGGTGGCCGGCACGGATGGCCCGGTTGCCAGGGACCAGCACGGAGCGCTTCGTCTCTGCGCGCTGGTTGTGATAAGAGTGAACAAACATCCTGCAGGCCACGCAGTCAGGCTCAGGGAGCTGTGGCCCCAGAGGGCAAAGGCGCCCGGGGGACGGCGGCCCCGCCCCAGAAGGGCCCCAGGGGGAAACCAAGCGGGAGGAGGGAGCGGCTCTTGGTTCCCACGTCGGTAGTGCCCTCCGTTCGACTCAAGGCCACGCCGTGAGGCAGGAGGGCAGAGATCATCGGCGCCGCTTTGCAAAGAAGCCCGCGGGCTCCGAGAGGCTCAGCGGCCCGTCCCGTGTCACACAGCAGTGGGCAGAGCCGGCCGGCTCTCAGCCTCCCCCGGAGCCACGTGGCCTCGGCACTCCGAAGGCAGCAGTGCCCTCGTCGTTTCCGTCCCGCTCCCAATAGCTGGCTCCCTTTTGCATTTTTGTTCCCAGGGCATCTGTCCTCAAAGCCGTCGGCTCTGTGGCCTAGAGCGGACAGGCCTAGCTGAGGGAGGAAACTCTGGAACGGTGAGTGCCGCAGGTCCCCTCGCCATTCCGTCCCTGTCTCTCCTCTGACAGCCTCTGCCCGCAGCTGTGGGAAGACGGACAGTTGGCGGAAAGCCCCCGGAGGAGGCTCGCAGCCGCCGACGCCCTGCGCCCAGGCCCCTCTGCCTGGCTCTCCACTCCCGGCCCCGGCCCCGGCTGCAGGACCCCTCCCGTTAGGAAGCCAGGCCCCGGCCTGGGGACCCCCCGGTCGGAGGCAGCCGGGGAGGCGGCTGCAGGGAGGCCTCCTTCCGCGGCCTCCTCGCGCCCGGCCCGCCCGCCTGGGAGGCCAGATGCTGGCCAGGCCCGTGTGAGGTTCGTGCAGCCTTCCCGGGTGGCTGAGGGCCAGGCAGGGGCCGGCCTGTGGGTGTCTGGCCCAGCTGGCCGCCGGCTGCCTTTCTCCCGCCGGCCCTGGCGCACAGCCCACGGCTGGCGCGACGCTGAGACCTTTCCCCCACTTCCAGCCCGGGCCTCCAGATGATTCCAGGCCCCTGAAGTTTCCAGGAGTCACATGTTGCCGGCGCAGGGCTTCTCGGTCGATTCCCAGCACCCCCGCCCTTGCTTGGGCCTGAAGGCCACAGTGGCAGACGGGGAAGGGAACCGGGGCCCCCCCGAGGAGGTCCGTCGCAGGCCTGCAGGGCTGGGACCAGGCTGGAGCGGGACGGGGGGCCACCCTCTGTGCACCGAGGCCCCCAGCGCCTGCCCCGGATCAGCGCAGCGCCCGCCCTGCCCAACCTCCGCGACCTTCCCAGCCCCCCCCCCCGCGTGTCGCCGGTCGGCGTTAGTCCTGAGGGTGGGGCCTCAGCGACCCACTTTCTCTCAGTCATCGTCATGGGACCCTCCCCGCATCCCCAGCCTCTGTTGTCTGCTTCTAATTGCCTCGACCTCGATACGCCCGGTCTTCCCACTCCTGAGCCCAAGGCGTGGATGGAGAAACTGAGGCACAGAGGCGAGCGGAGGCCAGACAGACTGGGCCCTGGCGACCCCCAGCCCCAACCCCAGGCCCTGCCCAGACCCCGGAGCAAAGAGCTGGCTTTGGGGAGGCAGGGATGCAGGGGGCTGGGGGCTCCCAGCCTCCTCACCCCTGCCTGAGCGGCAGGAAAAGCCACTTCCCCAGAGGGACACGGGGCCAGGCCCCGATCCTGCCTCCGTAGCTCCCTGATCAGAGAGGGGATGGAGGGAGGCCGCCTTGGCTACCCCTCCCCCAGCGTCTCGGGGAGCCCCACCTAGATGGAAGCCGGCAGACATCAGATGCCCTCCCCCCACCTCCCGTAAAGCGCCTCCAGCCTGCTGTCTTATCAGAGGCGGCCACAGAACTGTCCCGACTGCTTGGGGATTGTAGGACAGAGGCACCAGAGTCAAGACAGTGGTCTGGGGAAGCAGTGGGGACTTCTCAGCAAGCAGGCCAGGCAGTGGCGTCCCAGGCCACCCACAGAGCCCTGGGGCTTCCTTCCAGATCCCCAGGGGCTGTGCCCTTCCCAGGCCAGCCTCCTCCGGCTCCCAGCCCTGGGCAAGCGCCGGGCAACCTGCACCTGCCCAGCTCCTGGGTGGGCTCCCTGCCTTCCTGTCCCCTCAGGGACAGTTCCCGGGGGCTCACAGGCTGCGTGGGGTGGGGGCCGGGGGAAGACTACAGCCCTTATCCAGAGCTTGAAAGGACATCATACCTGGTGAGGAGGGCCCAGAGCTTGGGGGCCTGGGGCAGGTGAAAAGGGGAATCTAATTGTATTTCTAGATGTGTCCCAGACGTCTGGAAACGTCCAGGGAGCCGGATGCCTGGGTGCTGCACCCAGGGGCTGGTCTGAGAGGTGAATACATGATGGAAGCCGGCTTTCTCCCTGTCAGAGAAGGGTTAGAAGAACACGGAAAAGGAGGGAACTGGAGCGGACCTACGTTGTTGGTTCGAACTGGAGACGCTCCCTCTGGGAACCCAAGTTTCCAATATTTACAGATTCAGAAGTATCAACGTGCATGTGTGTGCACGAATGTGTGTGCATGTATGTGTGCATGTGTGCGTGCACGTGAGTGTGTGTGTGCATGTGTGTGTAGCTGCTCTCCCAGGGCAGCTGAGAGGGCCTGGGAGCTGGGACCCCCTTACAACAGTGGGCACACTTGAGGCCCAAACCTGGGCATCCCAGAGCCTTTCTCCACCAGAAGGAGTACGAGCTCCTTGGAGAAACGGCCAGTCCCAGGGACGGGGGCGGGGCAGAGCACAAGATGAGCCGGGAGCACCTCGTTGAGCAGAAAGCAAGAACGTGCTCAAGGATGGGGACACGGCGGAAGGACCCCAGTGTCAGCTCAACGGGGCTCCACCGGCCAAATCTAGGACAGCTCGGGCTTCAGAATAAGTGACTGTCACAGAACAAAATAGAAGATCATAATCTTACGTACACACAGATGTAAACTGACAGAATACACCAAATTTTTAATAAAGAATCAGGTATTCACGTACTTTCAGAGTGTCATCCCTCAGAATATTTACGAATTACGGAATAAAAGAGCAGCGCGTCTACAGCGGAAAGCCCGGCAGACGTCACCTTAGTCGAGTGATCAAAATGAACAATATTAGTAACAGGAGAAATCGATACAGGACGCAGAGACAGTTGCACCGAGAAGAACACGGCATCCCTTAGGAGGTGTTCCTGCCAAAGGTGCCCCGCCTAATTCTAACTATGAAGTAGAGTCCGGGGAACCCAGATGGACGCCCCGAGTGGGCCCCTCCCCCACCCCCAGGGATACCTCAGACAATTCCCTGGCCCGATAGTTTTCCTAAAACATGGTCCGAAGTCAGGGCCTTCTCCATCCGGGGTACTTGTTCTATCTCACCAGCGTAGTGAAGGTCTGCTGTGTAGACAATGCCCAGGGCACTGGAGAGGGGTCCGTGGGGAGCGCCTGTCCATGGATGTTGCCAGACTCTGGCCTGAGAGCGGGGGGTGGGCCTGGGGTGGGGGGTGGGGTGGCAGGCGGGGGAGAGAGGGCAGAACCATGACTCAATGAAGACCTCTGGAGAACAGGGAGGTGTTTGACCCCAAGCAGCCGAAGGGGCTGGGCGGTGGGAAGACAGGAAACAAATCCGGCTCCAGTGTAGTTGGAGAGCCCTGAAAGGGGGTGTTCAAGCGAGGGAGCACCCCTGAGATCGCAGTGCTCGAGGGGGACACTGGGGAGTGCAGGCTGTCACCTGGCAGCCGAGGCCTTGCCCAGATAAGGAACGGCAGCGACAGGTGCGTGTGCACTGTGCACACACGTGCAGGTGTGCGCATGGGGTGGGGGGCGGGGGGTGGCTCAGCCCGGCGGGTTTCCAGTGGCCTGGGCTTCTGGGAAGGGGGCTACGGGGAGGGGGCTGTGTGAGGCTGGCCCCGAGTCCCTGGGAAGTTATACACAGTCCGCCTGCTTCCTGGGACGCTGTTCCTCCCTTCTGTTTCTGCCCCCGGGGAAATGTGCCATCAGGTGGGGGCATCGGCCTGGAGACGGAGGGCTGCCTTCCGAGGGCAAACAGGAAGGGCAGAAGCTAACCTTCCCCGGGCTCAAATCTGGGCGCCGTGCTGGGTGGGTGTGGGGGATTCTGCCGACTTGCAGGGCTCCTGGTTGCAGAGAAAACTCTCTGAGGCGGAGAGCTGGGAAACCAACATGAGAAAACAGGCAGGAACCGTGGCCAAGGCCGTGCCCCAGAAATGGGCCACGCCCATGGCCGCCCAGGACATGTCCTCCATCCACCCTGTCGCTGGTGGATGCAGGGCTCCCCACCAGGCCTCCTGGGCCCCCTGTAGGTATCTCTGAGGGTGGAGGCTTGGCTGAGGTCCCAGAAGGGTGAGGAGGATTAACCCGGGGCTTCTGCGGAAGGACACAAGCCTGCCTCCGTCTAAGAGTTTCTAACCAGGTTTCCCAGAGACAAGCAGGGCCTGGGGGCCGCGTGTGCTCACATCCCGGTGTCTCAGGACCACCGGAAAGGTGGGCAGCGTCCAGAGTGTCAGGGGCTGCGCAGAGAGGCCTGAGGGGTTGTGGTCTCGGAAGCCTTCCTGGAGGAGGTGACTGGTCAGGATGGCGGGCAGGAGGCCCCCGGACACACGGAAGGCCTGGGAGCCTGCTTCAAAGTAGGCCCGGCTCTGCTGCAGGGACCAAGAGCAGGGACTCGGGCTGGAGACAGAGTGTCCTATCAGAGCCATCTGCCTCCTTCCTTCAGGGGTCTTCAAGGATCTCCTTCCCCGGAAAGGGGCAGGGTCCCCTCCCATTGCCTGTCCCAGCTGACCTGGGGCGCCCTCCCCGGTCCTTCCCTGGACGCCTGCCTTACCCAGCCAGGACACAGCTGTGGGTGCAGCCCCAGGCCTGGGACTCTGAATTTCTCACTCCCAGAGAGTGGGTGGAGCCACTGAGAGGCCTTGAACAGGCAAGTTCTAGACCCGAGGAGTCTGGCTAGAGCCGGACAAGGGACGGGAGACAGCAGAAGGCAGGGGACTACTGAGAAGGCCGTGGTAGAAATCCAGACACAAAAGAGGTGGGGCAGGGGGAGGGGACAGACAGAGGGGGCTCCGTGAGCAGGGGTGACAGGGAAGTACTGACCCTACTCGGTGGCTGTTTGGATGTGGAGGGAAGGGGGAGTCTCAGCCTTCCCTGAACGAACCTTCCCGCGGAGGGAAGGCAGCGCGATTTCCGTCCCACCTCACCTGCTGTCCCTCTGGCCTGTCCTGGCATCGCCCAGGTCCCGCCTCGGGCCATCTCCTCCCCCAGAGCTGGGGCCTGGGCAGCAGGCTCAGAGCCAGGTGGCCTTCTGGAAAGGTGGCTCTGGTTTCCTGGAAGAACTAAAACAGCAAACACACGGCATTTCTCTGTACTTCCGACAGCGCCCGGGCCTCCGCTCTGGGAGATAAGGCTGTGTACACAGAAGCCCCCTGGCCAGGACTCACCTCCTTCCCCCGCAGCTGCTGAGGGCAGAGGGAAGGGGGGCGGAGCACGGGGGTCCGAGGGCACAGAGACCCAGGAGCCAGTCTGCCAGCCTCCTTTCCTAGGGGAGGCACCTGCCACAGGGATTCCCGGCCAGAGGCCACGAAACGCTGCCACGTACCCGAGATCCGTGAGCATGCGGGGCCCGCTCTGAAGCCTGCATGAATCACGTGCGTGCGTGCGTGTGTGTGCACACGCGTGTGCTGCTTTATCCTTTGTTCAACACACATCTAGGCCCGGGGCGTGGGCGTGGGATGTAGCGGGGACCAAGGCGGTGGAACCTGCCCTCCCCGACCTCTCAGGGGTCGGACCCTCAAACGGGAGACACACAGGTTTTACAGGGCGAGCAGGAGCGCGTGCGCGGTGGGGGGTGGTCAGTGTTCTGGCTGGGGGCACGGCGGAGGGGCACACAAGCGTGGGACATTCTGGGGATCTTTAATGCAGCAACAGGATATACGTAGCTGCACCGGTGAGAAAGAACACAGGAGCCCACGGTCTGAATTTACACAGGACTCCCTGCGACTCCACCTGCAGCCATCGGAGGGCAACAGATATCGGACCCAGCTCGCGGCTGTAAATAACGAAAAACTGGGGCAGGTTCTATGAAACGCTGGGAGGCACGGCGGGGGGCTGTGGTTCCTCGAGAGGGTAAACTTGGGGACGGCTCCCGCTTTCCGCCGGGGGGCAGCCCAGGGGCGTTCTAAACCACAGCACAGGGAGCTCATCTGCAGTGTTTGCTGATTTCTGCGGTGTAAATATTCCCATCGTGGCTGATTTCAAGCTACGAAGATAGCATCACTGCAAATGGAAATGAGGACATGGGTGCCATGGGCCGGTGGGAGCTGGCTGCAGCATGTGACAACCTGCAGAGACTGGCGATCGGCGGCTCAGATAAGGGAGGGAGCCCCGGGCGGGCACCGTGTGTGGTAGAAACATTTTTTTCTCGTGGGGACGCAGAGTTCCGGGCTCAGCCTTATCTTCAGGGCAGCTGTTAGGGTGGAAAGAGCTCTGGGAGTCAAGCACCACAGCCCGTCTCCTACTCTCTTCCTTTCAAGTAGCAGAGGCAGGGCCCTGGGCTTGAGAACCGGAGCTTCTTCCCCGCATCTGGGCAGACCGAGGCATTGCTCGTCAGGCCCGGGTGCTGGGGCTGGTCAGCAAAGAGGGGGTCTGAGAACCCACTGTTAGCTCCGCCCCTGGGCTTGATCAGAAGTCCTTCCCCCGAGTCCTGGGCTGTGCACACATCTGTGTGAAGCCCTGGGGACAGGGTAGCCTGCTCTGTGACCCCGAACCTCCCCTACGTGCACACACACACACACACACACACACTTTTCTTCCCCCCTTTTTAAAAGTTTACTTATTTATTTTGAGAGACAGAAAGAGAGAGCAAACAAGAGAGGGTCAGAGAGGAGAGAGAGAATCCCCAGCAGGTTCTGCGCTGTCAGCACAGAGCCCGACGCGGGGCTTGAACTCATGAACCTGAGCCGAAAGCAAGAGTCAGATGCTCAACCCACTGAGCCACCCAGAGGCCCCTCCCCTTCCTCTTTGAAGCTCAGCTCAAACATGGCCGGGAGGCGGTGTTCTGAGCCTAGGATGAAGTGCCTGTCTGCCTCCGGTCCCTCCTACCTCGCTTACTTCCTCTGGTCCCGTCCCTGATGCCTGGTCACCTGTGTGTCCCCCACAGTCCCCCACCCCCAGACTGTGCGTGTACTCAAAGCTCGCTGTCTCAGGCCATCAGCTGAGATGAACTCATGGATGGGGGTGGGGGTCATTTAACCTGCTCACGCCCTCTCAGTCAAGAGCAGGGGTACACACGGATGGGGCGATCTTGAGGACAAATGCTCCCCGACCCCACTCCCAGATCCTGGAGCCCAGACACGTGCTGGAATCCAGAGGGGCTGGTTGAAGCCCACGTGGGCTGTTTGATCCAACCTTCTGCTAGCCCTTTGCCACCGTACTAACAACATCCTCTGATGGCCAGAAGGGGAAACCGAGTCTGGGGCAGAGAGGAGCCCGCTTCCCCATGACCGCTCCCGGCCTCCTCCCCAGTGGCTGCTGAGGCCATCAGCGTGGATGTGTCCCTCTGCAGAGGAAGTGGTGGCCAGGCCCACCCCTGTGCTGGGAGGAATTTTCCCAGGGTGGGGAGTTTCCTGCTCCCCGAGTACCAGACAAAGCCCGCAGTAGGACCCTGTGGGTCAGGGAGCTTCCAGCACCCCTCTGCCCAGCCCCCACCCAGAAGAATGCGCTGGGACTGTGACACCCTTGTCCCCTCCCTTCCTCCCCCACCCAGAGCTTTGTGAACTGGAGCCCGAGAGCTGGGAACTTGAACGGTCCCCGAGCCCGGCGCTGAAACGTCTCAGCAGCAAAGCACGTGAGGTGGTGTCCAGAATGCTCTAAGGCCTGGCCGTAGGACGGTGCGCACCCCAAGAGCTCCCTGGGACCACCCAGCCCGGGCCTGGCCCGCCAGCCTGGGGGTGCAAACTCGGTGGCCTTCTGCACCTGAGCTCGGGAGCTGCCTCCCCCGCTTGTGGGACTCCGGGCCCTGCCCCTCCTGGGGCTTCCGGGGGTCCCGCGCGCACAGCCCTCAGGGTCCCACAGAGTGAGGCGGCCGGCTGTCCCCTCCAGCCCACATCGCACACAAACCGGTCCGACAGCAGGGAAGGTTGGGCCCAGTGAAACCAAAACAACCCGTCCCTGGCGAGGGTGATTTGATTTCTCTAAGGGCCACGTTTTGTGGAACAGAACCTCTAATTCTTAAAACATCTCGGCTGGGGAAGTATTCTTACTCCCATCTATTTATTTATTTTAATTTTTTTAATGTTTATTTTTGAGAGACACAGACAGACAGACAGAGCATGAGCAGGGGAAGGGCAGAGAGAGAGAGGGAGACACAGAATCCGAAGCAGGCTCTGGGCCCCGAGCTGTCAGCACAGAGCCCTCCACGGGGCTCGAACCCACCAACCGCGAGATCATGACCGAGCCGAAGCCAGACGCTTAACCGACGGAGCCCCCCAGGTGCCCCAATGACTCCCATTTTAAAGTTCAAGAGACTGAGGATCTGGGATAAGTGGGCTCCTGTGGGTCCGTAAAACAAAAGGGCAAAGGCTGTCAGTGTGGGCCCGGACAGAAGACGTCTGGGAACCGGAGTCTGGGCAGAAGGAGAACTGCAGAAGGAGAACTGCAGGGTGACATAAAGCTCACTGGATGCACGCATGACTTCCAAAAGCCAAACCCAAACTAAAAGAAAAGGTGTGTTCTATATGTAAACATAGAGAAATAGGGCTGGTGCCGATAACCTGCCTTCGGAGGCGGGGTGGATGGGAAAAGGGGGGAGACTTTCACTGTCCTCAGGACGAGAGAGAGGAAGGAGAGGCAGAGGGGAGGCAGAGAGGGGGAAGGAGCAGAGAAAAATGTTACTTTCTTTTTAAATTTTTTTTTTAAAGTTTATTTATTTATTTTGAGAGAGAGAGGCAGGGAGGCACAGAGAGGGAGGGAGAGAGAGGATCCCAAGCGGACCCTGCGCTCTCAGCGCGGAGCCCGATGCGGGGCTTGAACTCGTGAACCGTGAGATCACTACCCGAGTCGCAACCAAGAGGCGGACGCTTAACCCACTGAGCCACGCGGGAGTTCTCTGCTTTCTTTTCACGTACTTTTCTCTATTTCTCTGTTTTCTATAATGAGGATGGTTACTTTTGCAGTAATAATATTAACATTTATTTGAATGATGATGTAAAATTATTAAAATAAATCTTCAATTGGGCCAGCCACAAGAACGTTGTTCAAGGAGTTTCCAGACAGCGGCACACGATGGCCTTCAGAGCGCTCTCACTACGGGCAAGGTCAGGGGCAAACGGGCAAAGGGCCGAGCTGGCCCCCCACCCCCTACCACCAATCAGCTGTATGATCTGGACAAGTTCCCTAACCTCCCCGTCCTCAAATGCCCCCTCGGGAAGATGGGGGTCATCTGTGCCTATGATGCAAAGTCCGTGTCAAAATGAAATGAGATCATGAAAACCCCTGTGCCGACAGTGACCGGCACGCCTCCTGTGATAAATGGTGGCCAACATCATTAACCGTTGGTTTACTTTATGTTAACATGATATCGCTCCCACTCCTAATAACAGGAGTGAGAAATCTGGAGTGCTTGGCATGAATTGAAAGCATTTTGTTAATAAGTCCCAAAGCTTTCTCAGGGTTCACATGCAAGTTGATCCTTTACACACTTTCTATGCTACAAATTTCCCAGTGACGTTTATCTGGATTACCTTACGGCCTCGCCCCATCTCGCGCTGATGGAGATCGGCTCCGTGGGTTAATGAGCAGTTAGCTGGCGTTCCCTCTGCGGGTGCCCTTGTCCACGTGCCCGAGGGGACAGAGGTGGCCTGGATTCACACGTGGGAGCCACCTGCCACAGCTGGTCACCTATTGTCTCTGTGCAGGTAGCACAGTGGATCCCCCTGAAGAAGGGCAGACATCCCACGGCCACTTGGCGATCTCGCCTCACCACCCTCCGGGACGCCCCTGGGCCCCCCCAAGAGTCAGCCTGCCATGGCAGACCAGTCCACAGGCCTCAGGCGACCTTGGCGAGTCAGGAGTAGCCTGTCCCCGCCCGGAGCCGCCCACCCCTGGCTCTAAATCCCCCTTCCTCTGCACGCCCTGTGCCCAGCCCTTCGACCCCTCCTCCGGGACTCGACTCCCCCACTGCATTTTGGAATGGCTGGTCAGGTGCCTTTGTGGCCCACCCTGAGGGACACCCGTCCCTGCCCAGTCATCTGTCCGGTTCCCCTGAGAGTTGAGGGGTCAGCTCTGGCTGGCACAACACATCCCGTTTCCTGGAAACCCAAGCTCCTCACTGTGGCTTAGCAGAGACTTTGCCCCTAGTGGCCCTGCCTGTCTCCCAGGACCCCCTGACACTCAGATCCAGGCATGCTCAAGGCTCCCGCCGAGTCTTCACGGTCTCCCCTCCAGCCCATGTGGCATGCACATACCGCTCCCTAATCCACGTATGTACACGCATACACACATATGTGTGCTACCTGGAAACCTGCTCCGATTCATTTCTGACGGCATGTTATTTAAAAAAAAAAAAAATGGGGGCACCTGGGTGGCGCAGTCGGTTAAGCGTCCGACTTCAGCCAGGTCACGATCTCGCGGTCCGTGAGTTCGAGCCCCGCGTCGGGCTCTGGGCTGATGGCTCAGAGCCTGGAGCCTGTTTCCGATTCTGTGTCTCCCTCTCTCTCTCTGCCCCTCCCCCGTTCATGCTCTGTCTCTCTCTGTCCCAAAAATAAATAAACGTTGAAAAAAATAAAATAAAATAAAATAAATACAAAAATGGGGGGGGTCCTGGGTGGCCCAGTCGGTTGGGCGTCTGACTTTGGCTCAGGTCACGGTCTCGCAGTTTGTGAGTTCGAGCCCCGCGTCGGGCTCTGTGCTGACAGCTCAGAGCCTGGAGCCTGCTTCTGATTCTATGTCTCCCTCTCTTTCTCTGCCCCTCCCCAGCTCATGTTCTGTGGCTCTCTCTCTCTCTCAAAAATAAATAAACGTTAAAAAAATTTTTTTTAATTTGGTAATAAGTTTAGATTTACTGAAGAGTTGCCAAGATGGTACAGAGAGTTCTGGGATACCCTGCACCCAGCTTCCTTAATGCTAGCATCTTACGTGACAGGGTCTGTTCCTCAGAACTAAGAAATCAACGTTGAGATAATACTACAGACTTAACCTCAGGCTTTATTCGGAGTTTGCCAGTTTTCCCACCAATGCGCTTTCATGATTCCTGGGTCCCATCCGGGGACCACGGTGCAATTAGTCCTATGTCTCTTTAGTCTCCTCCCATCTGGGATGGTTCCTCAGTCTCTCCTTGAGTCATGACTTGGACTCCTTTGAAGACTCCTGATGAGGCATTTTTCAGAGTGTCCTTTGATTTGGGTTTGTCCAGCGATGCTCATGATTTGACCGGGGTCATGGAATTGAGGAAGAATAACACAGAGCTGAAGTGCCTGCTCACCTCTCTTGGGGGTCCATAACGTCAATGCAACTTACAACTGAGGGTAGTGCCCACCTCCCACCCCTTGCTTGGGCATGTCTGCAAACTCTTCCCACTGCAGAGTTACTATGTTCCCTTTCTGTACTTTGTTAGAAGCCAGTCGCCAAGTCCAGCCCACTCCAGGGGCCAAGGCTGAAGCTTCCCTCCCTGGAGGCCATTCTGTCTGATATGACTGGGACTCTTCTGGAGCAGACAACTGTCCCCTCTCTCGTGTTTGCTTAATTACAATGCATTTATCTCCTCTTTAAGAACCTCGGAGATGAGTGGCTAAAATAGCTCTGGCCGGGGCACCTGGGTGACTCGGTCGGTTGAGCGTCCGACTTTGGTTGGGGTCATGATCTTGTGGTTTGTGAGTTTGAGCCCCACATCCGGCTCGCCGCTGTCAGCACAGAGCCCGCTTCTGATCCTCTGTCCCCTCTCTCTGCCCCTCCCCCACTTGCGCTCTCTCCAAAATAAGTAAACATTTAAAAAATAAAATAAAATAAAATAAAATAAAATAAAATAAAATAAAATAAAATAGCTCTGCCCTGGGTATTGCCACAGCCCCACGATACTCTCCTCTCCCATTGCACTTATCAGGCCATATCATTACCATTACTTTCTTTGTGAGCCTCCCGATCACAGGACAGGTTTTTAGTCGTCATTTATTGAGTAGTTGACATGTGGCAGGCACCTTTGCCAAGAATTTATACGAGCATCATCTCATCTAATCCCCATGACATTCCTATAAGCAGAGGAAACAGGCTCAGAGAGGTTAAGCAACCTGCCCAGGGTCACAAAGGTCGTAAGTGGACCCCATGAGGGCAAGAACTGTGTCACACCCGTCTCTCCCCAGCGGCGAGCTGAGCACCAGGCTTCAGCAGGAAACACTTGCTTTGCGACAAATGCAGCAAACCCCAGGCTGTCCGTCTTGGTAACTGCCTCCGTCAGTTACCTCCCGCCTTCTGGCCCAGGGACCAGCAGCACCAGTGATGTCCCTCCTGCCCTCCTGAGTCTCCACCTGGCAGGAGGCAGAGGGAAAGGCAATGAAGCCGCTCCCAAACCCCAAACAGTGAGCGTGGAGCCCTTGCTCCCCCCCACCCCCCCCCACCCCCCCACCCCCGCTCTGCAGACGCCCAGAGAGTGACCCAAGGAAGGTATTTCGGAAAGGGCTCGGGACAAATCAGGGCAGGAGGCGTTTTCTAAGCTCATCCTGGTGAGGCGGTTCCCTAACTTCCCGGTGCGGGGTGAGCCCGGCCAACAGCCACCTCCCCTGTGCTCAGAGCGGCTGGAGCTCCTAGTTCAGGGTGGAGATGAGCGGGAAATGGTAATTCTGATAAACGTGGGTGAACCGATGCCACCGAAGAAGGGCACTGACTGCAGCCTGGGGTGGGCACTTCCGGGCAGAGGGGGAATCACAGCCAGCAGGGGCCTCCACCCAGTTGTCCCTTGGTGCCCAGGAAGGAGCTGGCAGCAGGGCCCGGAGGCTCCTGGTTCCACTATGCTCGGCCCTGTGCCATTGCTGGCCTGCACACATGGGGCATCTCCTTCAAGGGGTTGCAATGCGTTCCTCTGCTGAGTCAGGGGGCTGGCCAGCGGGTGGGGGGCCACAGGAGCAGGGCAGCCTGACAGAGGCTCACCCGGCAGTCCCCACAGGGCAGGAGTGAGGAGGAACAGGACAGATCCAGGCTCAGGCCCCTGCAGGGTCCCTACAAGCCCCGCTGTGAGATGCTCCTTCACAGGCCACTGTGCCAACGCCTTGAGCTACTGCCCGGCCTGCCCTGCAGCCGGGCTGGGCAGTTGCCGGCCCCGCACCGGGCCCGCTGCAGAAGCCAGGCTGGCGGCGTCCCCAGCTGCAGGCACATGGCCAGGCAGACGGGCTGGGTGGCCACGGAGATATTTGGAAGGCTGCCCTCCCAGGCCAGCAGGTAGTCCAACGCCACACTGGCCTCCAAAGCCTTTCTTCTGGGGCTGTTCCCGGGACAGCAGCCCTGGGGCATCCATCCAGGGGGCACCGAGCTGGGAGACAGTTTGGAGGTGTGGGTTCTAGTAGCTTCTCTGTGCACATTCGGAGGACAATTTGGACGAGTTGCTTCTGTTCCCTGGGTCTCCTTCTCCTCCCACGAAATGAGGGGACTGGCCTAGATCAGCGGTTCTCGCCGCACGGTCCCCGGACCAGTGGTATATCAACAACATCTGGGAACTTGTTAGAAACACGGAGTCTCAGACCCCATCGGAGACCCACTGGGCCCAGCAACCTGGGTTCTAACACTCCCCCCCGGGGAATTCTGGTGCTGCTCAGCGTGACAACGGACCTGGATACTCTCACAGGTCTTTTCCTGAGGCTCCCTCGCTCTATCGGGCACCCACTGTGTAGGCAGCGTGGAGGTGATGTGTCACGAATGCCAAAACATCACTTCTGTTCCCTGGATGGCTCCCGCCCACCAGTCCCTTACTTCTAGTTCCGATGACATCCTCTAAGGGACACCGTACCAGACCACCCCCCACCAGGCCCGAAGGCAGAAGTAGTTGGATGTCCTCTGCTCCCTCTGCCCCTGTGCATCCAGCATGGCTAGAGGTACATTCCCTTGTCTGTGGATCAGTTTCTCCTGCCAAACGGGACCTGAAGGGCCGGGGTGGGTCTTCTTCCTCCGTGGTCCCAGAGCACCCGGCACAGAGCAGGGGTCTCCTTCCCAACATCATAGGCTGCCCTGCCTGGGCTCTCAAGGCCCCCCACCAAGTACCTTCCCCCCCAGAGAAGCCTCTAGGGGCCCATCCTCAGGCTTTCCTTGGGCAAAAGTTGCAGGTTGAGGCTCACGTGACCCTTCTCCCTGAGCCTGGGGGCCTGACCCATAGATATAACCTGGTTCTCCCTCTTGGAAGGTGTGAGGACATAACACACAGGCTGCGCTCGAGCCGGAGACACAGGGTCACGGGGGTCATGGTCAGCAGAAGCAGAGCAGGAACAGAGCTTCCTCACTCACCGCCCCCCCCCCTGCCCCTGGAGGGACGAGACTGGGCCCTCCCCTCGTGTCTGGTGGGGGGGCGCCGCTGCCACCCCAGGCCCACTTACAGGGACTCACATGTGCTCTCAGCACCTGTTTCCTGGGAGACAGTTGGGAGAAAGAAGCTCTAGACTGGAGTCCAGGAGACGGGTCCCGGCTGGGGCCGCCCCAGCCGGCGACAGTGGACAGGTGGCTTGGCCTCTCGACTTCTGTTTCTTCATCATAAAATGGGGCTGAACCAGAGGATTAAAAGGGAGGAAGAGCTGGCACCTTGCAGAACTCTTGACCCGCACTGACCCACATTTGATACCTAATAAATGTCTGTTGAGCTGAACCTCCTTTATCACTCCACTCAGCGGGGCACCTGGGCGGCTCAGTTCGTTAAACGTTTGACTCTTGATCTCAGCTCAGGTTGATTCAGGGTCATGAATTCAAGCCCTGCATCGGGCTCCAAGCTGGGTGTGGAGCCTACTTAAAAAAAAAAAAAAATACACACACACACACACACACACACACACACACAGATAGATATAGATATCTATTTCTTTCTATCTAGCTAGCTACCTATATCTCACATCACTATCATTTCTCTCCGGAGCAAAGTGGCTCCTTGCGGACCCGCTGGGCCTCAATTTCCCCATCCGTAAAATGAATGGATTGCTCTGGATGGATGCCTCAGCTACCCTCGCAAGCCCGTCCAATGCCAGTGCCCCCAGCAGGGGTGGGGACAGGGGCCCTAGGGTGTCAGGCATGGCAGATGCCCACGGTTGGTGAATCGATCACCCAGCAGGTGGGAGACTGGTGGGTTGGTGACTCATTAATCCCTCCACCAGTCAGTCAGTGATTAAGTGGGTCATTTAGTCCACCGGACCACAGTCCACAAGCTAGTCAGTTTGCAGCACGTCCTGGTCCTTGTGTGGCTTCCAGCCAGTGAGCTCAAGCCAGGGGGAAGGAGGGAAGGATGGGACCCAGGCCCCATGGGGAGCCAGCTGTCCCCTCACATCCACTCTGCCTGCCCCCTGCCTGTCCCCCATCCCCCCCGCAGCCTGCTTTGCTCTGCGGCTCTTGGTTCCACAGCTGGGCTCCGGCCAAGGCCAAAACACTCAAGAGCTGGCAACGCCTGGGACTGCCAGTCGGGGACCCGGGGGAGGGGTACTGAGGGTCAGGAGGAGGAGTGAGTCGCCCTGCTGTGGGTCCAGGGCTCTGGGGGGGAGGGGGGCACCCAGGCCAGAGTGCAAGGAATGTCAGCTCCACCCATGTTTCCTCCAAGGCTTTGAAGTCAGCCTCTCTAGCTGAGCTTGGAGGCCAGTCCAGGCAGCCCTTGGATAATCACGGTCATCAGAGATGGAATGGGCCTCAGAAAACATCTAGTCCAGAGATCCCCGGATTTGGGCATTTCACTGACCACAGACTTTCCGAACAAACCTGGGAGGGCCAGTGTTTTGTTTTCACAGGTTAGGGCGTCCTGTCCCGTCTGCGATCCCTGCCTCTGCCTACAACACAGGACATTCTAACAAGAAAACATGAAGCGAAGATCGTCTCTGAATAAACGACAGTCCTTAGGTGGTACTTAACTACGTGAAAAAAACAATGCAACAAAACCACAAAGACCAACTTGATCATAGTCCGGGACGGATTAGGATCACGAAGCTCATCCACCGCCATTTTGCAAGTCAGGAAGCTGAGGCTCACAGGTGAGAAAGAGCCCCATTCTAGGTGACCCAGCACCATCATACCAGGAGCTAGGACAACAGTCGAATTCAGTCCAACAGTGTGACTGGGACCTCAGTGTGGAGGGCAATCGCTGTCACTATCCCTGGCCGTGTCTGTTCCAAATGTCAGGGCCCCCTCCCCGGTAGATGACTCCCATATCACCAAGAAGGTGGATCATATGTGAACACCCTGGCCTTCTCTCCTCTCCATTCCAGAATCTTCCTGGATCTCCAGCCATTTTCTCTCCCTTCCCCTGTTCTCCCATGAGGCAAGTCCTTCTTCCTGCGCCGGACCAGCATCCCCATGGTGACAAGGACCCCTCGTCCTCCTCAACACATACTCCCCCACCCCCTTGTACCGTCAACCTCTCTCTTCCTGTCTCTCTCATCAATTTTTCTCCACTGGCCCCTGGTCTCCAGCATTTAAATATGCTTAAGTTTCTCTACTGTCATTTAAAAATCCTTCTGGGGCACCTGGGTGGCTCAGTCATGATCAGTTCAGGTCATGATCTCATGAGTTCGAGCTGGGTCGGGCTCCGTGCTGACAGCTCGGAGCCTGGAGCCTGCTTCGGATTCTGTGTCTCCCTCTCCCTCTGCCCCTCCCCTGCTTGCGCTCTGTCTCTCTTTCTCAAAAAATAAATAAACATTAAAAAAAATTTTTTTAAGTAAATAAAGTAAAACAAAGTTCCTTGCAAAGTTCATAGAAAAATCAAGATGGCTTTTTTTTAATTAAAAAAATTTTTTTAATGTTTATTTATTTTTGAGAGAGAGAGAGAGAGAGAGAGAAAGCATGAGCAGAGGAAGGGTGGAGAGAGAGGGAGACACAGAATCTGAAGCAGGCTCCAGGCTCCGAGCTGTCAGCACAGAGCCCGACGCAGAGCTCGAACTCACGAACTGTGAGATGGTGACCTGAGCCGAAGTCAGACACTTAACCGACCGAGCCACCCAGGCGCCCAAGATGGCTTTTAAATACGCGTAAAACTCCAAAGGCAACTCCCCCAAAGAAATACAATATAATATGATGAGTTCTCATCTTTTCCACTTAGCTTGGTAAAGGTCAGAAAATTCGCGAAGGCCCAGCATTTGTGAAGAAACAGGGGACTGGCTCTGCAGCCCATTGTTGGGGGGATAAATAGGCACAAGTTCATGTTTGGAGGAACATTGGATAATCTTTCTAAGTTTGAAATAAACACGCTCAGGTATCAAAATTTTTATCGCAGCATTATTCATGGCAGACTGGAAACAATCCGGATGTTTCAACAGAAGAATGGGCCCAGGCACCATGGTCTGTTCTACAGCCACAAGAATAAATGAATTCCAACTGCACGCAACTACGTGCCAGACCCAAAAAAGAACACACTGTGGGATTTTCTCTGTACAAGCTTCAGTACAATATCCTATGGTGTGAGGAACCATGATGGGGGGCACCCGGGTGGTTGTTTCTTGCCCCGGGTGCCAGTGACACAAGCGTGTGCTTTGTGAAAATTCAGAAAACCCTTCGCTTTTCACGTTTTCCTGCATCTGTACTGTACTTCCGTAACATTTACCCAAAGGAAAAAGGACAGAACAGAACGAAACGTGTAGGTGACCCAGCAATTCCAGTTGGAGGAAGCGATCTGGTAAGTCCCCTTGCACGTGGGCAAACCATGCTTGGACATCAGGCCCTGGCAAACTTAACCTAAGCACCCTGGTGATTTAGCCAGGGGTGCTTAAATAAATTATGTCACTTGCCTGTAGGGTAATATTCTTTAACCCTTACGAGGCATGAGACTGGTCTCCGTGAGCTGATCGGTCACACCCTGGAAGACACGTCGCGAAACCAGCCGGCAAGATTCAGAAGGTGCACGGAGCACCACCCTCTGCGTAAACAGCACGTTTGCAGATACGTCGTGGCCAGAAGGCCCCTTCGCATAGGAGTCCTCTGTGTTCACATCTGGGCTGCCCACCCCTGTCTGAGGGTCTGTGGGGCCTGGTACCGACCGGGGCCTCAGAAATGTCCCCGAGTGAATGACTGTAAGCGTCTTTAGTTGAGAAACATGTCAACGCCCCTCGGGCTGCAGGCAGGACCAGCATCCGGGCTTTGGGAGCAACCACCACGGTGTGTGTGTGTGTGTGTGTGTGTGTGCGTGCGCGCGCGTGCAGAAAGGCTTCGTGCAGAAGCGGTATCTGGGTAGAGGTGAGGGACGATGGCCTGGGCCGGTTATGCAGGGTCAGAGATTCTTGCCTAACGAGCGAGCGAGGCTCAGTCCAGTAGCTACTCGGATGCCAGTTGAGAGTTTGCATCCTAGCGTGGTACCAGCTCTGCTTCCAGAAGATCACCCTAGCAGCGCGATGAAGAGCAGACGGAAAGCCATGAGGCTGGCGGCAGCGAGACATGCTGGGAGGAGGCGGCAAGAATTCAGGCGAGAAAGGGGGGTGGCCTGGGCTGGGGCAGGAGTGGGTGATGAAGACAAGCCAGCAATTTGAGAGATACTTGGGAAGAAGGGCAGGCACGAAGTAGCTGGGAGAAAGGAAGCAAGTGCAGGGAAGGGAAGGGGCCAAAGTGACTCTGGTGTCTGGGTAGAAGTAGCGGGGTATCTGGTGATGCCCTTGCCAGAGGTGAGCAATCCGGATGTGGGGAGAATGTGAGTTCAGTCTCCAGGACGCGGAATTAGAGGTGTCGGCAGGATGGCTGAGTCGCGGGGGTGGAGCAGGGGGGTGTTCGTCTTCAGTGGCTCATCCAACCAATCGCTACTGTGTGCCAGTCACCGGGAGTTCGCAGTGAATCGGACAAGCTCCCTAACCTAGGGAGGGTTCCTTCCGGAACGGGCACGGGTCATGAACCGTGCCACGGAGGACCTGAGGAAGAAATGGAGAGAAGGCGGCCAGCTCACCCTGCCTCTACCCAACCAGGCCTGTGAGGAACAAGCGGTGGTCAGATCCCTTGGCCTCACCAGTATAAGGAGGAGGTCCTGCCCGCTCCTGTGGCCTGTCCCTCGGACCCAGGGCTTCTCTTGCTCAGAGCACAGCACCCACAGTGCAGGGATCCTCTACTTTCCCCTGCCCTTGGCTTTTAGGGCAGAGGACTCTTTGCTGTGGCCTCTGCACCTTAGCTGTACCCACCCACATCAGAGCTCAGCAAGTATGCGCAGCGCCAGTGGATGAAAGGCTGTCCCGCGCTGAGCTGCAGGCTGCAGGGGTACAAATACACGCAGATTGGTCCCTGATCTTCAAGAACTTAGAGCTGCAGAAGTGGATAAACCATATCCAGAGTCATGGTCAAGCCAAATACAGGGAAAAAGATGTCAGTGGGTATCTCACTCAGGCCCGAGGACTTCCTAGAGCGGGTGACGCTTACACCGGGTCTGGGAAGAATGGGTGGGTTTCTCCCGCTCCCACTTAAAAGAGTGGAAACTGCGGCCCAGAGCGGCCTGGGAAGGGGCGTCAAAGGCAGACTCAGGCCTAGAAGCTTGGGCTCTGGGTGCCTGCAGAAAGGAGCCATGGATGCAGGAGTGTCACCTGGAGCCAGCCTGCTTTCAGAACTCTTCCTGGTCAGGGATGCGCTCCTAGGAGCCGACGATAGATCAATCAAAATAAAAACAAGCAAGCAAAACCCAGTGGGTTCCCTCTACGAGTCGAATTCACTCCACGGGTCCTGCACTTGGGCAGGCTGCGGGCGGTACCCCTTTAAACGGCGTGGCACTCCCCAGCCAGCCCTGCCAGGGTACTTCCCCAGCACCATGGGCACCGCCCCTCAGTCCCGCCGCGGCCGCCGCCGCCGCCGGGACCTTTCCCCTACTTTCCAGGTCCTCAGGCCCCGCCCCTCGCTCGGACCAAAACACGTGCCGCATCCCGCCCTGCCAGATCACGCCTCGACCAGGCTCCGATCACGCGGCTCCCCGCGGCGCCCATTGGCCGGCGGCGCAAGGGCCTGGCGCGGACTGGCTGGTGGGCGCCCGGCCCCGCCCCGGTGGGGGCGCGGTGTATTTTGGTTTGCCTTCGCGCCACGCCCCCACGGCCGCTCCCTCCGCGGCCGCCCCGCCCCTCCCGCACCGCGAGGGCCGCGCCGGGGCAGAGCGGCGCGGGCGGGCGGAGGCTCGCGCCGGCCGCAGGAGCTCGGGGTCGCCGCCGCCGCCCGCGGCGCACGTGCGGCTGCTGCCGTGCGCTGAGCTCCCGCCCGCGGCTGCTTTGTTGCCTCCGGGCCGCCGGCACCATGCACACTCCGGGCTCCGTGGGCCCGGGCGACGCGCATGCGGTGAGTGAGCGCCCATCTGAGCGCGGGGCGAGGCGGGGACGTGCCGCCTGTGCGGGGCCGGGGCGTGGAGGAGGGCGGGGACGCACGGGGCCTTGGCGGAGCCGTGCGGTTAGGGGCGAGAGCGGGCTCAGGAGCTGGGAGGGTCAGCAGCCGTGCAGGGACGCGCCGGGTGGCGCGGGGGCGTGTGCCCCGCGCCGCCCTACGCGTAGCTTTGTCTGGAGTATCCGCAGCGGCCCCCGCTTTGCCGGCTCCCAGCGCGGGGCTATTTCCAGCCATGACGTCACCAGGCCGTGTGAGGAGGCGGCCGTTGGGCGGGGCGCGGCGGGCGGGAACGCGACACGCGGACGGCGGGGGTCCGGATGATGGAAAGGGAGAGGGGGGCGGGGTAAAAGCTGGCGGGAAGGTGGCACGCGGGGGGTGGGGCGGGCGGGATTGGGGGTGGGGCAAAGTCTGGCGGGAAGCCGGCGGGCGGTGGGCGACGTAGGGGGCGGGGCAAAGCTGGCGGGAAGGCGGGGCAGGGGAGGGGCAGAGTTGGAAGGAAGGTGGTACGTGAGGGGCGGGGCAAGACTGCAAAGAAGGCAGTACATAGGGGGCGGGGCAAGGCCGGCCTGAAGACCACAGGTGGTGGGTGGGGGTACAGGGAGGGGCAAAGCTGACGGGAGGGCGGTACGTCAGGGGGCGGAGCAAGCTCGTTGGAAGACCACTTGCGGTAGGTGGGGGTAGAGGGCCGGGCAAAGCGGACGGGAAGGCGGGGCAGGGGCGGGGTAAAGCTGGCCTGAAGACCAGATGCGGTGGGCGGGGCAAAGCTGGCGTGAAGACCACATTCGATGGGTGAGGGGAAGAGGGCGGGGCAAAGCTGAAAAGAAGGCGGGGCGGGGGAGGTGAAGTAGGGTGCTTATTTCCTCAGCCTTGGCCACCTCGTGTCCGGGCTTGAAGGCGGCTAGGACCTTGGTCGTCGAGACTCGAGGACCCTGAGGGCTTGAGAGAGAGAGGTCTGAGTGCGCTGCATACCTGCCGTCCACAGCCTCCTGTCTGTGACCTCATGATTCCGGGGACCAGGCCGAGGTCAGAAGCCCGGCCAGCGGCGGTCACGCTCCTGGCCTGCTCTGGGCGGACCGGCGGGACAGAAGGATTTGATGCTGAGGCGAGCTGAGTGGAAACGTGTATCTTTGTAGAATTAAAGGGTCTTTGGGAAGGGATCAGTGGATTCCAGTTGCTTCTGTCCCCCCTTCCTGCTTAGACCGGTGTGACACGCAGGAAAGATGTCCCTCTCCTGGGTTGCAGTAGCTTTTTAAAATTCTTCTTCCTGTCTGCCGCCTAGCCTTGTGGCGTTAAGGAGTGACTGAGTGTTCTGAGCGTGGGGAACAGGGCTAAACCAGCATGGGCTCCACCTTCCTGGCACACGTGGAGTTCAGCCGCCGGGAAGTTCTGCAAGTGGTGATGCCCTGAGTTTAGAAGGCTGTGCTCAGTGCTTCAGAGAGTTCCAGAAACGCATCCGTAGGGATGCTCTTCGGGTGGCGGTGCCAACTCTGAAGAGCCATGTTTCCCCTCGCCAGCCGAAGACTCAGAGTCCGAGTCCGTTTCTCCCCCGGGGCTTACACCTGTGGCATTAAAGGCTTACTGGTCATTTACTGGAGGAAAACATTAACTTAACTTTTTTTAAACAATCGGGGTTTTCCGTGGACACTGGCTTGCCAGCCGAGTCCAGTCGTCCTCACTCTTCAGAACGTTGGCTTAAAAAAAAAAAAAAAGTGAAATTGATGTGAATGTTCCGTTGGCGTATTTTTCTAGAATACGGGGTTTGTGTGTGGTCATGTGTGTGTGTTACGTGTGTAGTGCACGTGCTTGGGGTGCGTATCCACGCGCCCCTCGGGGTCACCCCCTCAGCTTCCCCCGGACTGAGAAGCCATCGTGTTGTGTCGCCTTTAGGTGGACCTCATGGACATCTGTGAGTCGATCCTGGAGAGGAAGCGGCACGATAGCGAAAGGTCTACGTGCAGCGTCTTGGAGCAGAATGACATCGAAGCCGTTGAGGCTCTTGTCTGCATGAGCGCCTGGGGTCAAAGATCCCAGAAAGGTGACCTATTAAAGATAAGACCCCTCACGCCTGTCTCTGACTCTGGGGATGTCACTACCGCTGTGCATGTTGACGCAGCCGCACCTGAGCTACCAAAGGACTTCGATTCTTTATCGACTCTGGTAAGAAGCGGGGAGAAGAGCATTTTATGTAGTGGCTGGATTACGTTAAATAAATGTGTTGAAGACCTTGCGGGTAGAGTCATTGGCGTGCTGCTAGTCAAGTGCATAACCTCTGTGGACCCTCAGGGTGCAAACTTCTCTTCTCCCTTCAAAATGCGCTCTTTCCGTTGCTAGATCATAGCGTGCAGCCACAGGGTACAGCGTTCATAAGATGAAATCTGCAGATCGATGCGAGGAGGTAAAACGTACTCGTTTCCCTGGGGAATTGCAGAGTGGGGGCTTAGTTCCCCGCCCCCCGCCCCGATGCCCCCATCCGGGATCAGGAAAGACGGGTGGCGGCCAGAGACAGCCCGTGCTTTGGCTCCGGCCTTCCTTAGCTGGGTTGGAGTGCTGGCCTCTGCCTCCCAGAGCAACCCACTTCTCACGTGTGCCAGTTGAGTGCAGTCAAGCAAGGTTTCGTGTTTGTTTTCTCACCTTGCTGGCGCTACAGAATCGCTGGGAGAGACCGCTTCTCGGCTTGGAGAAGTCGAGGACGGTCCGTTGGTAACAGAAGCGAAAATCAGAATCTCGTGGTGCTGGGCTGGAAGCTTGCACTGGAAGGAGAGTGTGGAAGGCAGACTTGGGAGGAGGGAGGAGAAGGGACTTGTGGACAGTGGGGAGAATTAGACAAAGAGTGGACCAGAACCCCTCGCACAGTTACTTGGCACCGGGCTCCGTAAGCGGGAGGTGTTGGGTGCTACGAGGGAGGCTCGGTTCAGGCAGCGCCGCTGGTGAGAGCCTGGCCTTTGGGGGATCATTCCAACAGATTTTTACCTCGCATCCAGTAGGCTCTGGATAAGTGTGTGTGAAATGGCTAACGCCGAGGGGTTTTTTTGAAAAAAATTGAGAATCAAAAATTCTTACGAAAAGCTCTTATTTTGAATATAAATTAGTTTTCTCCTTTGTAGTCCTCTAATACTTCAAATTGCTCGTTTCAGTGGCCGTGCAAGCCCAGGAGGGCACTGACGTTCTTTTTTTTTTTTTTTTTTTTTAATTTTTTTTTTTTAATGTTTTTATTTACTTTTGAGACAGAGACAGAGCGTGAGCAGGGGAGGGGCAGAAAGAGAGGGAGACATGGAATCCGAAGCAGGCTCCAGGCTCCGAGCTGTCAGCACAGTGTCTGATGGGGGGGCGGGGGGGGCTCGAACTCACGGACTGTGAGATCATGACCTGAGCTGAAGTCGGACGCTTAACCGACTGAGCCACCCACGTGCCCCAGGACACTGACATTCTTAAAACTAAGCAAATTGATTGGTTTGGGAGAGGTCCGATAAGGGGGAAGAAGCCTAGAAAGTAAGGTACCTCACGTTGCCTTGAAACGTGCTGGGTGCCGTTGTGAGTGGGCTTGGATGAATTTTTTCTAGATACTCTTTGAAGGCATTGGGGACAACGTGATCAAAGTAAGTCCCCTTTAAAATGTAACCAAAACAACCTTTTCACACAGTACTTTTTTTTTAAGTGCATGACTCCTCCTCAGAGCCCTGATCTTGTGGAGCCATCGACAGGGACACTTGTTGCTTCCCAAGTAACTGATTCCAAAGCGTGCATGGTCACGGCCGTCCCCCCAGCCTCTGCTGAGGCAGCCCAAGTGCTGAGCGGGAAGGCGGAGAGGGGCCTTCCTGGTTTGAAGCCAGAGCCACTGGAGCCAGACCCCGGCCCCTCCTGCAGGCCCGTGGTGACGAGTGTCATCCGCCACACCGGGGGGAGTCCTGCTCCTGGCCACATTCCTACTGCCCAGGTTCAAGAACGCCAACTTTCCGTCAACAGAGAAGGAGAAGCACGGTTTCTGGGACACATCGAAGCTTTGCTGGGCACACGACTCACGGACAATCTACTGAACACTGACTCGTTGTCCTGTCAGCCTTGCTTGCACGAGTCTGGTGGCCTGATCCCCACGGACAGAGGCCAGCAGGCAGTGTGGCCGGTCGCAGTTCAAACCTGCTCACCAAAGAATTATGAAAGTGACTTGCCGAAGAAAGCCACCCCTGTGATCTCTGTCCCTGTCCCCAGTTCCCCTGTCTTTTGCCAAATGATCCCTGTGACTGGACAGAGTGGCACGTTACCGGCTTTTCTGAAGCCTCCTCCCCAGGTGTCTGTGGGGACCGCGAAACCCATCCTACCCCACGCTGCTCCGGTGCCCCAGCCTGTGTTCGTGGGGCCGCCTGTGCCTCAGGGAGCCGTGATGCTCGTTCTGCCCCAGGGGCCCCTGCCCCCGCCTGCCGCCGCCTCAGCCGGCGGGATGGCCGCGGGCAGTACGAGGTTCCTGCCCCTGGCCCCCGCTCCAGTGTTCATCGCCTCCGGTCAGAACTGTGCCCCTCAGGTAGACTTTTCCCGAAGGAGAAATTATGTTTGCAACGTCCCAGGCTGCCGGAAAACCTACTTCAAAAGTTCCCACCTCAAGGCCCATCTCCGCACTCACACAGGTGAGTACTGACAGGTGTGAGGACGCCGGGTCCTGTGTTCAGGAGACACGCCTGAGCCTGCCTCCGGTGGGAGGGACACGTGAAAACCACCGGGAGGAGAGGAAATCTGGCCTGTTGCCTTTGGTCCTGAAAAACCCTCGTGGTCTTGTAGGGATTGGGGTTCACATTAGCATAACCATCATTGGTTTTTCTGGAACATGCCGTCCGCTCATCCCCGCACATAGAACGTGTGGGTCTGGGATCGTGGTTCTTTGATAGGTTTCTCAGGTGGTGCTCGTACTGTCCCTTTCTCTTCACATTGGCGGAAACTTCTCAGTCTTTGTTTCAGCATTTTAGAAAACATGAGTTTCACATTCCGTAAACATCAGCGTAACTTACTTTGGTTCCCTCTGGGGAAAGGTCTCTCTAAAGTATGGAAAAGTTTGAATTCAAAAATATGTGAACTTTAAGGGCATGGAGTTTTCTCATTTGGGGGAATATATAGTCTTTTATTCGGAAGAACTCCGAAACTCTGATGACTTGGTGACATCTTTATTATCTCATCGGCTCGGTCCAGTAGAATTTTTGGCAACGAGGGAAGTGTTCTCTGCCCAGTTAAGGTAGCCACTAGCCACACGTGCTTGAAATGTGGACAGTGGGACCAAGGAAGTAAAGTTTTCGTTAAGTTTATACTTACATAGCTACATGGGGCTGGTGGCCTTCGTGTTTGACTGAGGTCTGAGAGCTGCCTTGGTAGAGTTTCAGCTTTAGTAGGTTAGGTTAGAATATCTCTAATGTTCTGTGGCACTCTTGTTCCTTGAGTTGGTGTTCTGTTTTGCTTGTGAGGCTCCTGTGGTTAAATAGTCTGCTTGTTAAGCTCCCCTCTCGGAGGGTCGCACTCTTACATAACTGTCAGTGCAATAACCGGTCACGCAGGGTCTGTAGTATAAACCCCTGATCTTGGAAGTCCCTTCCACCGAAATGTCTGCTGATGGCTTGTAGGACGATAGCGAGTTGTGGAACACAGTGTAGGAAAGGCTGAACTGGAAGGAGTGATCATTGTATTGTTTTCCACAATGCATTTCAGGTAGGCGGGTTTTGGTTAGCACATCAGAGCTTGAGTATCGGCAGCTCCGACCGGCAGAATGAAGCAGGGTTTAGAATTGAGGCATGAGAGTCCTGGCTGTATTGGAGTGAATGGGTGCCTCTAAGGGGCTCTGCTTTTCAGGGAAGGAATTGTTCTTTCAAGAATCTTCCCCCTACCCTAGGCTATACCAATGAAAGATTTGTTTTTATTTAAAAAACACCTGGGTGTATTTTGGGGCGCCTGGGTGGCTCAGTTGCTGGAGCATTGATTTCAAGCTCAGGTTATGATATGGTGGTTTATGGGTTCAAGCCCCACATCGGGCTCACTCTGCTGACAATGCAGAGCCTGTTTGGGATTCTCTCTCTGTCCCTCTCTCTCTGCCTCTTCCCCCCTTCTCTCCCTCTCACTCTCTCTCTCTCTCTCTCTCAAAATAAATAAACTTTGAAAAAATTTCTTGCGAAATGTGACATTAGTTTGACATCTCTGGGCCTTGACGTATATATTCTGTATTTTGGGTGTGGCAAAAAGAAATGCATTTTGGAAGAATTCTTGACGTTTGAATAACTCAGTACCAGAATAAGAGGATACTACTTTCTTAGATTTTGATGAACATAATTTAAAAGTGACGTGAATTAACCCGTCCAGTAAAGCCGCTGAGCATTTACGTCTTCTTTAATGTGTGTTTTCCTGCCTCTTAGGAGAGAAGCCTTTTAACTGTAGCTGGGATGGCTGTGATAAAAAATTTGCCCGTTCTGATGAACTTTCTCGCCACCGCAGAACTCACACCGGGGAGAAGAAGTTTGTGTGCCCCGTGTGTGATCGGCGTTTCATGCGCAGTGACCACCTGACGAAGCACGCCCGGCGCCACATGACCGCCAGGAAGACCCCTGGCTGGCAGGCAGAGGTTGGCAAGCTGAACGGAATCGCCTCGGCCGAGAAATGCGGGAGCCCGCTAGTGGGCCTGCCAGCCTCTGCCTGAGAGGTCAGCCCGGGAATTGCCAGTGCGAATTTTAAAAAGCATTTTTCAGGAATGGAACTGTCCCCCCCCGCCAAAAAAAAAATTTTTTTCTTGGGGGGGCTAGGAGAAAGTGGTGGGGAGCTGGTTCTGATGAAAGTATGTTAACTTTTCCTTTTTCGGTTGGGACCCTGTTCGATAACGTTTCGTAGTTTCAGAAGTTTTGTTTTGTTTTGTTTTTTTGAGGAAATGGAAGAAAATTTGATCATCGGAATCACCAGCATTCAAATAGACATTTTGGCAATAAAGTTTACAAAATCTGGATTTTTACAGCCTTTCTATTCGTGTTTTATAGAAATGAGACAGGGTACTAACTTTTATACTGTTTTTTATTAAAATATTTATATTGTTGGTGTTCAGATCACCACTTTCTAGACAGGTGATTTTACAGTCTTCTTTTCAGCGTTCAACGATGTTTTTCACAATAACTCTACTTTTAGTCAATTTGGCACATTATTCGGCCACAAAAAGAAAAAATTACAAGTCTATAATCAGGCCCTTTAGATTTAAGAATTGTTACGAATCGGAACTGGCTGAATGGGGGCTTCTTAAATGGGTGGGGAAGGGATTTGCATTTAAGTTTTTCATAGCATTTTCAAGGGAAATTCCAGGCAACCATTCCTTTAAGGCTGTGGCCCAAGGAATCAAAATTTTGGTTAAGTAGAACGAGTCATTTATCTATGTCCGTAGTGTGACTTGTGAAGGATGTGCCCCAGAGAATAATTTAAAATACCTGATAGGTACCCGGTGAGCGGTGAGCTGCTGTCGGATCTGAGCGTCTGTGTCTTTGGGGGCCCTCGCTTTACCAAGAGCAAACTGCTTAGTTGCCTGTTTGTACCTCAAACACCAAAAAAAGGTAACGTAAGCACTCAAACCCAGCCGCTTCGTCAGTCGTCAGTCGACTTCTTTTGCTGTGGCCTTACACGTAGTGTTTTGTGGGTAGAGTGACTCCTTAGAGAAGAAGAAAATGTCCTTACCGGTTGGAGGAACTTTCCACCAAAGTACAGTTGATCTGAGCTAAAGTGTACATGTAAACAGCCCAGCTCCAATATTCCGATTCCTTTATTTAAGAACTCTAGGAAATGCGAGTTACGCTCTATGGCACTGGTGCTACCCAGCTTCTCTTTCGTTCATTTGATTTGAAGGAAATTGATCAGACAAAATTACTTGGAACGGGGTATTTTGCAATCCGCCTAGAAGATGAGACCCGCGGCAGCACTTTGAATCCGTGTGATCTCAAGCCCTAATTACACAGACACTGTGGCCCTGGTGTCCGGGGAGCCACGGAGATTGCTCTTGCTGGACGGCGTTGGGAATCCAGGCGACACGGTGCGTGCAAGGAACGTGTGAACGTGGCACCGCTTTGTGAGCCCGGGAACGGGTTTTATTGTGCCACATGTACTTAGATCTTGCCTTTGCGTCTTTGTTATATTGGCGTTTACTTTTATCAAAACGATGGTAAGGTGAAATATTAAATAAATACAATTAGGTTTTATGTTCAGGTCCTTTTAGTATGATAACCATCACCTGGACACCCTGTAAATTGCCCTTTAGTATCAACCGCTAATTGATGTACACGTCTGAGTGCTGGCTGTTACGTGCAGATGGCCCTCACATTTTTGTACACTTCGTTGTTGAGTATTCCTACAGGTCATGGGACGTAAGACAGGTGCAAGAGAACCATAATTAAATATTGTAGCTCGTGTTTCCTCACCCCCCCTTTTCTCTTTCTACTTACATCTTAAATCAGCATAAATATTTCTGACTCTATGTCGTAAATGGCATTCAATTTGCATATTTTTCTTAATTATGCAAAGTAATGGAAGTCCTGTTGTTGATAACACAGGGTGTTTGAGAATCGGGTTGCTGGTTACATTAAATTTCATTCTCTGAGCAGTGTTGTTTGTAAAGAATAGATGTGTTAAAATGGGTTTGATTTCTACTTCCATTTCCTGATTAGATTTAGAAATACCTTCCGTAAACTTTTCCCCCTCTGTTTTGTTGACTGAAAGACTATAAATTAGGAGAATTTCCATCTGAAAAAGACTATCCTGAGAACCAGAACCTTGTGTTGTCCCAGCACGGAGTCCCTCTGCTGGGAGCAGGGCTCGTGCGGCAGCCCCCCCTCCTCACTCGCCCTCCCCCCCCCCCCCCGCCCCGTGCACTTTATTGCCTGAGCAGTTTGCTTGATCTTTTTTGACTTTGAGCCTTTTGTAGTTTCAATAATAAAATTTTAAATGTTTCAGAATTACGTTTTATGTAACAGACTTTGACATTATTTAAATGAACATGTGTGATGTAACTTTTTTCTTTGAATCCTATAAAACTTTTTTGATTTGCAAAACCGAACTTGTGTCCTGTGTCATTTAGCTGCCCCGAGACACACCCCGGTATCTTTTCAGAAAAGAATCAACAAAATTCATTGTATATTGGCCCAACCCGACCCTTCTGTTGTCCGGGGTTCTGTTCTGCTCCCGGGGCACCCTTCAGATTCCTCGGAGGATTCTCTACAAAGGAAATGAGGGAAGGGGTTGCCTCTGGTGACCTCGGTCACGCTGGTCCGGTTCTGGCAGGGTGAGACCGTGAGAGCCGCGTAACCTGTGACAAGGTGGAACGGGAGGGAGCCTCTTCCCTCCACTCCAGCCCGGACTTGACAAGTGTTTCGCGGAGCCACGCTCTTTCCTCCTGCTCTTGGGGTACGTTCTGTCTTGAACCCGCTCCGGCTGGGGCTCGCGTCCACACCTCACTGAGGGAGCAGAGACCTCCCCGAGTTCAGGCCTCAGTCTTCATACGTTTCTGCCGGCGGCGCCCCGCAGGCCACACTCCTGTCTCCCTCGTGCTGCCCTGTCTGCTCCTTCTCTGGTACCCCTCCTCTCCCTGCCCCCCTTTCTGCCCCCACCCCCCCCGTCCCGCCAACCATGTGATCTTTTCCAGTCTCGTGACTCCGAAATCACATCTCTACCATAGAGACTCCCGTGTGTGCCTCGGTCCTGTGCACCTCTCACCTGAGCATCAGAGTCCCATATCCAGCTGTGTCCACTTAGCATCTCAAACTTGGAATGACCGAGCTCTTCGTCTCTCCCACACCTACTTGCCCCACAGTTGGCCCTACCGTCTTTAGAACGGTGAGTCCCTCCTTCTAGCGTCCCGGTGGAAAACCCTGGAGTCACCTGGACTCCTTTCGCACTTCACACGCCATCTGTCACAGGCCTGTTGACTCCCTGCCTCCCAAAGCCAGCCGACCTGGGAAGTGATTCAGTAGGCCACGCTGCTCCTGGTCTGTGTGTGTGTGTGTGTGTGTGTGTGTGTGTGTGCGCGTGTGTGCGCGCGTGTGTGTGTGCGCGTGTGTGCATGCAGGTGGGGGTTGGGGGGGGATCAAAGATTTATAATGGGCCTTGCATCCAGCAATTCAGCAATCCGCCTAGGAAAGTCTCTCCGACTCCGAACGTGTTTGTTGCCAGGGGCCAGCCTGTGCCTTTGTACCTGTTGTCCTCTCTGTGGCCACCAACCGCTAACTGCTTTCTGGCTCTAACATCCACTCTCCCTCATATTTCAACCTGCCTTCGTTCAGGGACTTCTACAATGAGGAACTTGAGACATTTTCCTAATATCTGTGACCCCCTCTTGAGAGAAAGCCCAGGCACCAGGACTCCCCACCCTAGAGGGTGAGACACCGTCCCCCCTGAGTGAGGGAGGTTCGTTCCCAAAGGCCCCTCACCACTCAGAAGTTTAGTGGGTTCCGGGACTGTCCTGAGCCGGCCCTGCAGGCAGCCTGCCGCTCCCCAGCACGTCTCGCTGAGCTCAGGGGACAAACTGGCCAACAAGCAGAGCCGAGAAGACGCCACGAGCCAAGTGCTGGACAGGGCTGCACAGGTCCAGTGGAGATGACAGTGCTACAAAGTAGTGACAGTATTCACACTTCCTCCTCAGCAATCAGTGCCCAGTTCTGATGGCAGCCTCTGCGGAGCCTTCCCCCCCCCCTTTTCTGGACTCTCGTAAGACTAGAGTTTCTGTCCAGGAGCCTGGGTGGCTCAGTCGGTGAAGCGTCCAACTTCGGCTCAGGTCACGATCTCGTGGCTTGTGGGTTTGTGGCCCGTGTCAGGCTCTGGGCCGACAGCTCGGAGCCTGGAGCCCGCTTCCGATTCTGTGTCTCCCTCTCTCTCTGCCCCTCCCCCACTCGTGCTCTGTCTCTCTCTCTCTCTCTTTCTCAAAAATAAACAGTAAAAAAAAAAAGGCTAGAGGTTCTGTCCTCAAGGCTAAAACCTGTCACATTTTATTGAATTTTATTGCGAGTCTAATCTGCCTGCTGAAATGTAAGCTCCCCCTTGACAGGGATCAGATCACATCCACCTGCCCCCCTGCCCATCCACCCGTCCACCCCTCCATCTACCACCCACCCCTCACCCATCCATCCATTTATCCAACACCCAGCAGCATTGAGTGGAGTCCGTTGCGTTGGGGCAGAAACCCAGAGGTGAGTCATTCTAGTTTCTGCCCCCGGAGAGCTCACAGTCCTCTAGGTAAGACGCGGAAGCACGCGAGGAACGTTTTGAGCAGCAAACAGGATAGAAGATAGACGGTCGGGGAGCGCGGTGCAGTGAGTGGCCGATGGCGCCACTGGAAAAGTCTCCTGGGGGGACATCTGAACCGAAGGTGAGGAGAAGGTTTTCCAGGCCCCGAAGAGGACGGCAGCGTGCGCAGAACAAGGATGCCGACATACGCCCCGGGCTGCAGGTGCCAGAGGGCGGAGCGGAGAGGGTGTTGCCGGGGAGGTGGCCTGGTGTCTTCCCTAAGGGCCAGGCAAGTGTCGCTGAGGGCTCCCCGGGGCGGGAGTAGGGAAGCAGCCACACCCGCTCCAGGACTCACCTGGATCCTGGGGAGGGATGTGGGGAGGTTGCGGGTCTTGGCCCTTCTCCCCCTTTCCTGAACTTCCCTTTCATGCCCACTCTCCACCGCCTCTCCTGGCTGAATTAACTGCCCGGCCTTCTTTCAGGGACCTGTCATTGTAACCACACCCCTGTGTTCGCCTGTTTGTCCCCCGTCCGTAGACGGTGGGTTCCCTGGGGACAGGGGTGACAGCCCCTCCCTGTGGCTTGTCTGTGTCCCTAAAGCCTAGCATCCTGCAAGGCTCAGGTGACTCCCTCAGCGTTTGTTAAATGTGAGGGGTGGGGGGCAGAATTTATGCTCAGGTCAGACCGCTCTGGCTGAGGGGACCCTCGGAGGGGTGAGGCTGGGGCAGGAGTTCAGTTAGGAGACACTGACCAGCAGAGAGAAGGGAGCATGTCGAGAAATAGGTGGGCTTTGGGGCACCCGGGCGGCTGTCCAGTTCAGCGTCCGACGTCGGCTCAGGTCATGATCTTGGGGCTCGCGAGTTCGAGCCCCCACGTCGGGCTCTGTGCTGACAGCTCAGAGCCTGGAGCCCGCTTCGGATTCTGTGCCTCCCTCTCTCTCTCTCTGCCCCTCCCCCACGCGTACTCTCCCTCCCTCTCAAAAATAAATAAACATTTAAAAAGATTAAAAAAAGAAAGATGGTCCACGGCCATACCACCCCGAACGCGCCCGATCTCGTCTGATCTCGGAAGCTAAGCAGGGTCGGGCCTGGTTAGTACTTGGATGGGAGAAAGATGGTCTTTGAGAGGCAAAGACTGTGAGGTCTCCACAGGAAAGGCGAGGAGGTGGGCAGCCCCGTCTCTCCCAGTGTCCAGTCCGAGGGCGCGCGTGCAGAGGCAGCGGGCAAGAGAGCGGCCTTCTTTTCCGCCAAGAGGTCTCGTAGGCCTTGGATTCCTGACCGGCCACTTCGCTAGCCTGGCTGAGGCAGGCCGACCCCCTGCAGCCCTGTGTTGCTGGAAGACATTCTACCTTTCTGAACTTTAATTTCCTCATTTGTGAAATGAGGACCAAGTAAAGACAAGAGATAACACGCCCGTCTCAGCGTCCGGCACTTTAATTTCTCGTGTAGAAGAAAACCTGAGTTGTTTCCTACCCCAGGGAGCCGGGGCCCCTTGAAGGGTAGCTGTTTGGGGCCCAGAAATACCAGAACAGGCTTACATCGTATTCTCGTATCGCCGGCTGCCTTTGACAATGGCAGGGACTGTGCTAAAGAGCAAAGAAGCCTTTCAAAGGGACGGGCACGGGCCAACTTGTGACAGCGTGAACATTAAAATAGTAGAAACACGAATTCCATTCCTGCCCGAGAGGGAGTAACAAGAACCGAATACCCCCTCACGTCTGAAAGAGCGAGGGCACGATGCCAGCTTTTCCAAGGAACTGGACCTTAGGCCATGAAAGACGGTCGCCCTGAGAGACAGGAAGTCAGTGGGGTGAACCCTACAATCGCCCCCGTTTGCTGCCTTGAGGAAATGTCCAGGCTGCCGTGGAGGGAGGGGACACCAGGCAGGACCCAGAGGGGTCCCTGATTGAGACGGCACTGACGGTCCAGGGACAGACAACTAAGGCGGTGAGACATCACAGGACAGAGCGCCGGAGAAGAGAGGACCGTACAGAGAATCCTGGAGACCCGCCGAGGTGCCCCTGAGCAATCCGCGCGTGCACAAACCTCGGGGGCGTCAACACCCTGAAGCCAAAGGGAGCCGTGTCACACACGGGCAGGGGTCCGTTTTCTGGGCCGAGGGGCCATCGCTCCTATCGGCTTCTCGAAGAGTGACTTGACACGGTGAGACGTCTTCTGACAACGAGGCTGGTCGGAGGAGGCACAAGGGGTACGCGCAGGGGGACAGGACACTGGCCGGGCCAGCCCTGTGCCCACCGGGCTCCGTGTTCAAATCCAGGGAGATGGCTGTGCGTGCAAATCCGGGGAGCCGTGACACAAAGTGGCCAGGCAGTGTCGCTGTGGGATACCGAAGTACCGCAGAGGGGGTGGCGTGATCCCACCCCCCAAAAGAGACCCTAAGACGTTGGCCTTGGCAGTGGCTGGGACCCTTGAGGCAACCGTGTTTTCTCACAAGGCCCAGCGCCTTGTGGTTGGCCTCAAGGGGACGCGATGGAGCATGGGGTCCCCAGGCCTGTGAGTACGCGGCCGGGGGACCTCTCAAACATAACACCGGGAATACCAGAAAGGTGCAGAATTCCTGCTGGTAGACAGAGGCGGGGCTTGAGGCCATGGGTCCTCGCTGGTAGCCTCAGGGGCGTCCCCGAGGAAGAGCTGTGCCCTCTTGGTAGACCAGACCCCAGACCCCAGACCCCAGACCTGACTGGCCTCCTGCGGAGCACAGACCAGCCCCTCCACCTACACTGAGGGGCCCGACAGGGTCCCCCTTCCTCACGACCAGGCCCCCACTTCTTACCTATATGGGCTTTGCAGTGACAGAGCACGCAGCCGGCCGTCTGTCATTTAAGCCTCCCGGTAACCGTGGGCGGCAGGCTGGACAGACCTCTGCCCGCTGGAAAAATGACGCTAAGATGCCGGGATCACTGGGAAGTGAGGCCAAGAGCAGAGTCCGGGCCTCCTCCCTCCACGAGGCGCTCTCCCAGCTCTCGCTGCAGAGAGAAGCCGATCGGCCTCCAGACAGAGCTTGGCTACTTCCAACCCCACGTTTTCCGAGGACGCGTGAGCAGCGGGGCCTGCAGGGTCCGGACCCCAACGGCTCCCTGCACCTGCTCGCCCGGCACTCGGCTCGCTCCTATCATGTGTGCATTTTATACCTCCGGGGCCCACCTAGCACAGACCCTGGCGGGGAGCAAACCCTCTTCAGGTACTTGTACAAATTACACACACACACACACACACACACACACGCCATGGTTCTGTGACCTGTGCTTCACTCGCGTAAGGTGCCACCAAGGTCGTATTATTTGTATTTTCCACTCAGATTCTCTCCTGCCAGATTAGTAGGAACCTCAGCCCTTCCCTCTGTACTTTCTCCGCTTTCCCTACAAACTGTCCGAAGCCTCTTGGGGCTCAGCCAGCCCACGTTGGGATCGTCCCAGCTGCAGCTCCCCAGGGATCGAGCCAAGAAAGCCAAAGCGACGCTGCCACGGGTGATTCTCGCTGCCAAGTGGTGTCACTGCTGACAGCCGGCCACAGGCCCCTGACACTGGTGGAAGTCGGGGTCTGGGAAGGGCAGCCCCGTGCCCTTAGCACTACACGAAACCACGCGCTCCTTCGGTCTCCTGTGTAGCCACCCCCCACAGACACCGGCTACACGGGGCCTCCATCAGGACTTACACCAAGTGTCGCCTTTCCTTCCCCGTGTCCACACCCCACAGAAAAAGCAGCTTTTCCTTTCCAGCTCTGGAAACTGAAGATTTCAGCACGCCAGAACATAGAGCCCTGGCCACCTGTCAAGGTGGGATTTGTCCCCAGGGGGTCCAGATGTCACCGCACCAAAGGTCTGATTTCGTGTTGCCTCTTTCCTGAGCCTCAGACGTGTTTTATCCTCCCAATGACACCCAAGAAGGCCTTTCTTCTGCCTAATTATCGCCAGAAGAACCTCCACCCACGTGGATTAGACCTTCAGTGGGGCGTCAGCTACACTTCTCCCACGGCCTTTACCTTCTCCAGGGTGAATACGTGTTTCTGGGTGTGCCGGCCCCTGGAGACAGCACGTCGTGCCGAACAGAGACCAGAGCTGACTCACACACGAACCTGGCATCCAGTGGAGGGCCAGTCTCCAAGTGGCAGGGGCTCAGAAGACGCAGCCCTGGGCAGCGTTGAGCAGGGCCTCCAGGGGGGCACAGCCCACAAAAGGCAGCCGGTGTGAAATGGCTTGAGACTCTGGACCACAAGGGGCACCTGGGTGGCTCAGTTGGTCGGTTCAGCATCCGACTTGGGCTCAGGTCACGATCTCGAGGTCCGTGAGTTCGAGCCCCGTGTCGGGCTCTGTGCTGACAGCGCGGAGCCTGGAGCCCGTTTCGGACTCTGTGTCTCCCTCTCTCTCTGACCCTCCCCGTTCATGCTCTGTCTCTCTCTGTCTCAAAAATAAACAAGCGTTAAAAAAAAAAAATTTTTTTTAAAGTCAACAGTAAAAACTTAAAAAAAAAGAAGACACTTTTCTGAATGCAAGAAATTAAAAAAAAAAAAAAAAAAAAAGACCTGGGTACAACTGCTTCGCTTTGGTTACAGGCATTCACCTTGACTTCCACACAGACTGCAGTAACGACATGAGGAATTTTATTTTCTTAACACTTTCGTGTCCTTAAGGGTTGTGTGAGGTTTCCCCTGGACGAGGCAGGGGTATCATCTTTCTCTTGGAAACCGGCTGAACGTTTTCTGCTTTAACAAAATAACGACGTAAACTTGTAAACACTTTACATCATTGAATTCAAGGCCTTGTCCTTGAATAACATTTTAACTTCTCTTATAAGGAGTGTTTCATATTATTAAAACAGTAATGGCTGTCATCTCTGATCAAAAGAGAGGACTGGGGCTTGGATGGGGCATAGCTGTCACTGTCAAGGTCCTGGTCCATCCCTCAGGGGCGGCTGTGGAAAGGCTCCGTCGGGCCCGTCCTCTGGCTCAGCGGGAAGAACCTCCTAGCCATGGAACAGCCCATCAAAGGCTCTCTTGTCGAGTAATAAAAGTTCATGGCAACATCCGCCTGCCGATGACGGCAGCGGGCCGGTGGGTCTGGGGACGGTGCCAACGGGCCCTTCGTCAGCTCCCGAGATGCTCTTGCATCTTGCAGGCGACGCCAGGGAGGTGGTAAATGCAACAAGCTGAGACCCATCCTGGTTTCGGCCACAGCTGACGTCGCCCCCACGTGCCCCTTTGTTCTGACGCCCTTCTACCTTCTACCCGGTGGGAAGAGAGTAAAACAGTCCCGTCAGGCCGTGGTCTGCCGAGAGCGGGTGTCCCTCAAGACCTCCTACAGGTGCACGGGGGCGCCCACCCTCAGCAGGCGGGGGGCAGCCCTGTGCCCCAGCGGGTGGCGGAACAGCAGGGATCAAGGAAGCCCGGAATTGTCTAATTCCAGACTGTCAGGGCCAGAATGCCCGGAAGAGCCTCCAGGACCCACTTTCTGGAGAGGGAAACTGAGGCCCACAAGGGGAAAGTGGCTGCAAGGGAGTGCAAGAGGGAGGATCAGAACTCGGGACTCCAGCTCCCGGCTCTGTGCTCCCCTCTGTCACCCAGGCCCAGCACCAGGAGGGAAGCATCACATGAGGTCTGAAGCTTAGACTCAATCCCTCCTACCCCAAGGGAGGCTGGGGCCCCGGGGGCCTGGGTCTCACCTGGGAGCTGGTTAGAAATGCAGACTCTAGGCCCTGCCCCGGGACCCACAGAGGGCAGCCGGAGCCGGTGAGCCGGTGAGCTGTCCCCAGCCCAGACAGAGAGAGGGCCATCGGAGAGGGGAAGGACCTTGTAGACAAGCCCTCCCCGGGGACTGAGAGGAGCCTCTGGGAGATCCCCCGCCCACGCACCTGTGGGGCAGCCCCGGGGTCTCTCTTCAGGCCATGGTCGGCACGACGGACCCCCGGAGCCAGCTTGCTGGAAGCCGGGTCTTTTGCAAGGGCCGCGAGTAACTGCGTGTTGGAGGGGGCTCAGCTCCAGCCAGAGCCTGGACAGGGGGAGGTGAGGCGCCACCCCAGTCCGGTCAGGTGAGACCGGTGGCAGAGGAGCGGCGGAGGCGGGCGGGGGCGGGGGCAGGAGCAAGGGGGCCTGCCAGGCGGCGGCAGCGGCCTCAGCGGCCTCAGCGACAGTATTCCTGCTCGATGCTGGCCATCAGCGCCTCCTCTGAGCAGTCATACGAGACGGCGGGGATGTCCGACTGCCCGTCTGGCCTCCCGTGGCTGCCGTCTGGGGCTCTGCGGGCCGGAGACACGGACAGGGTGTCAGGAGGTAAGATGTCACCTTCAAACTCGTCATCTCTACAGTGGCCCCTTCGTGGACTCCTGATCTGTCCTAAGACCCAAACTGAAAACCTTTTCCATGAGCAGGCCTCTGCCTACTACTCTGGCTCCGTTGCCCATGACATTATCCACGAAGACCTCACTTCCCCCTACTTACCCAGGTGAGGAAGCCAGCGGCTGGGAAGTTGAAGGGTCAGGGCCCTCAGGGTAGAAGGGCCAGGGTTCAGACCCCAGCTCTGTCACTCACTAGCTCTGCGACCCTGGCCGAGGCATTTGCAGCTCTGAGCATCAAATGTGTTCCCTCTAAAACGGAGCTGTGTTCAGGGGCGCCTGGGTGGCTCTGTCGGTTCAGCGTCAGACTTCAGCTCGGGTCATGATGTCATGGTCCGTGAGTTCGAGCCCCGCGTGGGGGCTCTGTGCCGACAGCTCGGAGCCTGGAGCCCGCTTCGGATTCTGTGTCTCCCTCTCTCTCTGCCCCTCCCCAGCTGGCTCTCTGTCTCTCTCTCTCTCTCTCTCTCTCTCTCCAAAAAATAAATAAAAAATACAATACGATACGATACCATACAACAAAATAAAACGGAGCTGGGTCCATAAATTCATTCTAGGGCATAAATAATATCGTGTGCAGACAGCGTGTGACACTGAATCTTACACGCTGCACAGCCCCTCGCAAATGTGACTGCAGACATCCGTTTGCCTGACTGACGCGCTGGGCCTGCGCCCTCGGGGGTCACACAGGAGGTGCGGCATTCGGACAGGACTGGACGCGGGAGAAGCGACCACGGTCAGGCCCCTGTTCCTGCTACCCAGCCTTCAGAAAGTGCTTCCCTCCAGCCTACACCTGATGGTTCACCCCCTGACTTTCTGGACTTTGTAGGGACTTTTGGGTGCTGTTCGCTGTACCCCAAACTCCCCTTTCTTTCCGGCCGCCCCCCGGTCGTGTCGCAGGGACCTCCCACCTGCCCGCCGGAGGCTCGCTGCTGTGCTGGAGAGGGAGCCCGCACTGCCCTGCCGGTCGGAGGGCTGGGCCGGCTCCCCTCTTCCAGGTCCGTTTCCCCACCTATGAACACAGGTGGCCCCGCTGGGGGATCTTCAGTGGCAGGTGCAGACCGGGGCCACCGCGATCGCCAGGCTTCCCCTCCTGGGGCCTCAGCTTCTGTGGCCCAATCCCCAGAGACCTCAGGCGAGGCAGGCCGTGTCCGCAAAGCCAGCCTGACCGGCCCAGCCCTGATGCTTCTACATGTCTCCGCCCTCGTCCCTCAGAAGGACGCAGATGTCATCAAGGATGATCAGGTCTCGGGGGTCAAAGGTTTTCACGTTTGGTCAAGGCCCCCGTGGCCCAGGTTTACATCAAACAGGCCTTTCCAAGAAGCATCTGTGAGACGCCTACTATGTGCCCAGTGCTGTGAGGGACCAGGGATGAGTCAGAGACCCATCCTGCCTTCCTGAGGCTGGGCGAGGGTATAAGCCCGCCTGTCCTGTGTAGCTGCTACGTTACAGGTCACAAGTGTGGAGGCTGGGTGGCAATCAAGGAGGGAGAGACACCAGCTTGATGAGGACAGGGGGGAGGGACAGAGTTTGGGGGGGGGAGGATATGTTTTAACCGGGCTTTGAAGGATTTTGCTCATCAACATTTTATTACAAAGACTTTCAAGCATAGAGAAAGGTTGAAATTGTAGATTCGACGATTAAGTAAATACATTTTTTTTTTTTGCTGTATTTATCACAACATCCACTTGATCTGATTTCTGCAGGTATTTCAAAGCAAACTGCAGATGTTAGGATATTTCTCCCAGAAATGCCGCTCTGACAGGTTCTGACAGCAGAGCTGGGGGTCGGGGAGGAGGCAGGGAAGGAAGTGTGGCCACCGCCCGAGAGCTGCATGGGGGGGGGGAGGGGGGGTGAAGGGCGGAGGGCCCAGAGGCAACGGGAGCCACGGCAGGTGTGGGGCACAGACCTGCTGCTCACTCCCCGAGGGGGTTCTCCTCAAAGGCCGCGGAGCCCAAGTTTGGGGACCAGAGGCAGGCTGCCGCCTGTCCTGACCTTGGGGAGGGTCAGCGCCCCCACAGAGCTTGCCTCTGTGACCCTGTCCTCCTTCCCGAGGCACCGGGGCAGGCCGACAGAGCCTGACAGGGCCAGCGAGTAAGTAGACTCCCGGGGAAGGTGGTAAGGAAGGCTGAGGGGCGTCCTGGAGTGCGGCCTCTTCTCTCGAAAAGAAGAAATAACGAATTCATTCGTGGCAGAATTTAACCCTTCTAAATTCCTCGGGTTGGTGGAAACTGGAGAAAGTCACGCTTATTCTCTTTAAAATCAGTGGAAATATTCATCCAGGACTGAGCTGTGGGCGGTTCGTTCCTGGGGACCCATAAGCAGGCCTGTCCCCATGTCCCCAGGTAAGAGCCACCTGCTCGGGCGCCCCCCGGGGCCGGCGTTACCGTGGGACATGGTGTCCTGCCCCAGCTCACGAGACCACACCCGGCTGCCAAGGGCGAAGCCCACATCCTCCAGGCAGGCAGAGACGTGAGAAGGGTTTGAAGGAGGCCCAGGGCTCTCCATGACGCTGATAAGGCTCTGGGCCTTGACTGCTGGTGCAGGGGTGGGGGTGGGGGTATGTGCTCTCACCGCTTCACCCTCTACGCCAAGTCGGGTCCCAGCAGGCACTTAGTGCCCTCTCTACAACCCAGACCTTCCCGCCCTCCGTGCCCTCACCGCCCTGTGCCCAGATGCCACCTGCCTGCACACGGCGTCCTCGGCTAGAGAGGCTGCTCTGACCGCCCCCTCCCCTCGGTGAACTCCCACGTGCCTTCAAACCATTGTCATCGTCCCCAACTCCTCCGTGAGCCCTTAGGCTGCTCCTGTCCCCTCTCTGACCTCCCCTAAGCCCGCTGCCTGCACTTTTTTTTTTTTAAGAATTTTTTTTTTTAATGTTTACTTATTTTTGAGACAGAGAGAGACAGAGCATGAACGGGGGAGGGTGAGAGAGAGAGGGAGACACAGAATCGGAAACAGGCTCCAGGCTCTGAGCTGTCAGCACAGAGCCCGACGCGGGGCTCGAACTCACGGACCGCGAGATTGTGACCTGAGCCGAAGTCGGAGGCTCAACCGACTGAGCCACCCAGGCGCCCCCCGCTGCCTGCACTTCTGAAGAGACCAAGCTCCTCCGGGAAGGACCCTTGCAAACATGTGTCAAATAAGGGGCCCCTGGGTGGCTCAGTCCGTTAAGCAGCTGACTTCAGCTCAGGTCATGATCTCACGGTCTGTGAGTCTGAGCCCCATGTCGGGCTCCGTGCTGACAGCTCGGAGCCTGGAGCCTGCTTCGGATCCCGTGTCTCTCTCTCTCTCTCTCCTCCTCCCCTGCTCAGTCTCTGTCTCTCAAAAATAAACGTTAAAAAAAAATTTTTTTTTAATGTGTGTTAAATAAGGGAAACCAGCAGGGTTCTTGCCCTGAAACCATTTGGAATCAGTAAGAAAAACAGCTGTTAAGCCCAAAGTTTGACACCTGTCCCCGCCCATGGTCCTGGATACCACAGTCACCCACATGCCAGTGAAAGGGCGGATCACGGTCATCAGACTGGAGGTGAGGAAGCCAGGAGGGCAGGGTCCGGGGGGAACAGAACAGGGGCCCAAAGTCATTGCCTCCTGCTGGACTGCTGGTCACTCGGCCCAGAGCCAGGCGGGATGGCCTGGAACAGAGAAGGCCTGGTCTCCGGGCCTGGGGTCCTCAGCTAACCCTACAGGGCTTTTAAAAGCACTTTCCCGAGAAAATTGTAATGCCATCACAGGAGACCCATCTGTCATCCCTTCAGGCTATAAACTCCTGAAGGCTGAGGCCCGCGTCTCCTCCACAAATGCGCCCCTGCACACAGTTTCGGAGCGAACGAGCAAGGCATTTCGGAGCGAACGAACGCCCTGGATGACCTGGGTCAGGCTGGCCTTTCTCAGGAGGAAGATCAACGTGGCTGGGAGGTGTAGGGCTTCTGAGCTCCTGTGGCTGGGGCCCTCCCCGTAAGGACAGGGCCGCATCTGGACGGCGACCTGTGAGCCACAAGGGCTCTGCGGGCAGCTGGAGCCGACACAAGAACCTGTGGCTTCGGGGACATCGGGGTGGGGGTGGGGGGGCTCGGTCGGTTAAGTGTCTGACTCTTAAGTGTCAGGTCATGATCTCTCAGTTCACGGGATCGAGACCCGCATGGGGCTCTGCGATGACGGTGTGGAGCCTGCTTGGGACTCTCTCTCTCCCTCCCTCAAAGTAAATGGCAGAGGCAACGTGCTGGCCCCAACCTAGCACTTACCTGTAGACACTGCTGCTCCCTGGGTGGTCGTCAGCGCTCTGCTTTGAGGACACCTGGAAAAGGACAAAAGGAAGGAGCATCAAAATGCGCCCCGCCTAACGTTCTGGCCTTCTGCCGGCCGATGACGGCCACCACCACGTTCAACCCGGGACTAGGCAACCCAGCGCCAAAAAGTTGCCCTCCCGCTTTCTAGTTCTTCCGCTTATTTCACAGGTGGGAGGGCCGAGGCTGGGGGAGGGGGCGACTTTGCAAAGCTCACGCAAAGCAACTCCCTGCCTCCCAGCCAGGTACCCCCGCTACCCCCCCCATCTCTCATCTCCAGGGGTCACCGTCCGCCATCCTCTCTGCCCGGCCAAGCTGTCTCTGTCCCAAGACAAGGGTGCATGGACACGGTGCACAGCTGTGTGTGGGCTTTTCCGGGAGTCAGTGCCTCGCCCCATAGGTCGCACACAGCTTTAGAACAAGCCTGAACACCTGCTCATGCAAGTCTTCCCCCGCACCCCCCCTTTTTTTAAAAAAGAGTCTTGACCACTCTTGGTTCTTTGCATTTCCCTATATATGTATGGAGACCAACTTGTCACACTTTATGGGAAGAAAAAATCTTGGGGATTTTGTTGGGTTTATATTAAACTATGGATCATTTGGAGGGAACTGATATCTTCTCCATTCATTCAGGGTTTCTTTAATTGAGTCTTTTTTTTTTTTTAAGCAATGATTTTTTTAAGTTGATTTATTATTTTTTTCTTTTTGAGAGAGAGAGAGAGAGCAAGAGAGAACGGTGGAGGGATGGGGGGGGGGAGAGAATCCCAAGCAGGTTCCACACTTGGGGCTCAATCCCACAAACTGTGAGATCATGATCTGAGGCAAAACCAAGAGCTTGACTGACTGAGCCACCCAACACCCCTAGTTTAGTCTTTGAAGGAATTTTTTCATTTTCCCTGTGGGGACCATGGATGTCTCTTTTTAGACCAGTTCCTAGATGGTTGGTGTTTGCAATGCTATTATCAACAACATCTTTTTATTTTTATTTTTATTTTTTTTTTTAAATTTTTTTTTCAACGTTTATTTATTTTTGGGACAGAGAGAGACAGAGCATGAACGGGAGAGGGGCAGAGAGAGAGGGAGACACGGAATCGGAAACAGGCTCCAGGCTCCGAGCCATCAGCCCAGAGCCTGACGCGGGGCTCGAACTCACGGACCGCGAGATCGTGACCTGGCTGAAGTCAGACGCTTAACCGACTGCACCACCCAGGCGCCCCTATTTTTATTTTTTTAAATTAATTGTTTTTTGAGGGAAAGAACACGACTGCACGCAAGAGGGGAGGGGCAGAGGGAGAGAATCTTAAGCAGGCTCTATGATCAGCACAGAGCCTGACGTAGGGCTTGATCTCACGACCATGAGATCATGACCTGAGCTGAAATCAAGATTCTGATGCTTACCCAACTGAACCATCCAGTCGCTCCATCAACATCATCTTTTTTTTTTTTAATGTTTATCTATTTTTGAGAGAGAGACACACACAAAATCTGAAGCAGGGTCTCAGCTCTGAGCTGTCAGCACAGAGCCCGACATGGGACTCGAACTCATGAACCAAACTGTGAGATCATGACCTGAGCCGAAGTCGAATGCTTAACCAACTGAGCCACCCAGGAGCCCCTACGTCATCTTTTTAAAATAAAATTTTATTTTATATCTCTTGTTGTTGCAAAAATATAACAGAAATTTATATATTGGTGAGGGGGGTGGTCAGTGAACTTACCAATTCACTTGTTAATTTTAATAATCTACTTATAGATTCTCTTTGTATTGTTTTTGTTCCCATTCACATTCTCTGGGAATGATGGCCATTTGATTTCCCCCTAACCTTTCTGTACTTCTGGCACCACATGGAAAGAGGTGATGATAACAGCCATCTTTGTCTTGCTCCCTTATTGAAAGGGAAAGTTTCTATTGTTCCACAGCATAACGTCTGCTGTAGTTTTTTTCTCGAGCATTCTTGATCCGACCCTCATCTGGCTGCTATGCTCGGGGTCATTTCTCCAGTTCTGTCTTCCAGCTCGCCAATCTTCTCTTTGTGCCTGTCTAATCTCCCGCTAACCTGTACCTCAGGACCTTTAACTTTGTTTATTCTAGCTTCCATTTCTACAAGTTCTGTTTGGTTCTTTTTCAAATATACTAGGTCACTTTCTCTAGGCCTTTGTCCTTTGCAGGTATTTTCTTTAAACAGAATAAACAGAAATTGATTATAACCTGTGCCTGGTAATCCAAATAACTGAGGTCTTCACTGATCTATTTTTTCAAGATTTTATTTTGGGAGCACCTGAGTGGCTCAGTTGGTTGAGCATCCGTTCGACTCTTGATTTGGTTCCAGTCATCAGTCCAGGGTCGTGAGATTGAGCCCCACACTGGGCTCCGTGCTAAGTGTGGAGTCTGCTTAATATTTTCTTTCTTTCCCTCTGCCCCTCTCCCAAGCTCACACAAGCTCTCTGTCTTTCTCTCTCAAATAAATGAAATGCAAAAAAATTTTTTAATTTTATTTGTAAGTAATCTCTACACCCAATGTGGGGCTCAAACTCACAACACTGAGATCAAGAATTACCCTCTCCACCAACTGAGCCAGCCAGGTGCCCTTCTGACTATTATTTCTTCTAGTTTCCACTGGGTCCCTTGCATAGTTGGTTATTTTTTTTTAACGTTTTATTTATTTTTGAGAGAGAGAGGGAGAGACCACAAGCAAGGAGGGGCAGAGAGAGAGACAGAGAGAGAGAGAGAGGGACAGAGTATCCAAAGCAGGCTCTGTGCCAACAGCGGAGAGCCCGACGTGGGGCTCAAACTCACCAACAGTGAGATCATGACCTGAGTAATAGTTGGGACACTCAACTGACTGAGCCACCCAGGTGCCCCACAGTCGGTTATTTTTTTTATGGTTTGCTGCTCATTGTCCCTGGAAACTTCTTTGTGAGTATCCTCTGAGGCTTAAGAGTAAGATGACTTTTGCCAGGCACCTCAGGGGCGTTTCCAGTCTGGGACCACTTGAGATTAAACCTATGCATTCAGGCCTGGTATAGGGACCTTACTTATTCTGCAGACATTGGGAAGGTTTAAAGGTTTTGTGTTTTCGTTGTAATAGTACAGCAATTGTGTTCCTCATTCCATGATCCTACACTGTGAAAAGAGAGGACTTTGCCTCCATAGGAAGCTGTTTATATTCTCTCCACATTCTCTTTCAAAGCCCCCCTCCCTCCTCTGAGTCGGAGATGTAATCACACGGATCAATCATTCAACAGCCATTCACCCAGCGCCCCCAGTGTGCCCAGTGCTCTGTCAGCTGCCATGGAGACATGCGCTCCACGTTCTTGAGGTGCTGGCGACATCACTGGAGAAGTAAGTCTTAGACACATTAAACAGCTGGCAATATGTGTAAGAGCACAGAGACTGGGGGTGTGCAGTTGGATAGTGTGGGCATGTGGTAGTCAAGGGCATGAATTTTGAAAGAGTGATAGAACAAACCCTGCCCTACCAGCTATGAGGTTGTGGGTGGTTTTCCTGACCTTTGCTTTTCTTTCTTTCTTCCTTCCTTCCTTTCTTTTTCTTTCTTTCTTTCTTTCTTTCTTTCTTTCTTTCTTTCCTTCTTGCTTTCTTTCCTTTCTTTCTTTCTTCTTTTTCTTTCTTTCTTTTTCTTTCTTTCTTCTTTCTTTCTCTTTCTTTCTTTTAATGTTTATTTATTTTTGAGAGAGATAGATAGAGAGCTAGTGGGGAAGAGGCAGAGAGAGAGGGGGAGATAGAGAATCCCAAGCAGGCTCCATGCTGTCAGCATGGAGCCCAACGTGGGGCTTGAACTCGCAAACTGTGAGATCGTGACCTAAGCCAAAACCAAGAGTCAGACGCTTAATTGACTGAACCACCTGGGCACCCCTGGTTTCCCATGTGAAACGCAAGTTTTCTGTGAGATATTTTAGGGTGATTCCAAAGCGCCTGGCACTTAGTAAGTTCTCAGTAAGTATCAGCTATTATCGTTTCTATCATCGGACCGATGCTGTATTCTGTACTGTCGTCTAGTTATTAACCTGTTAACGTTACTTAGTCTTCCCCAGCAAGAGTATCAGTTCTCCCAAGTTTACAGCTCTCCAAGCTGGGCACACAATAAACACGAAATATTTCCCAAATTAAGTTGTATGTCAAGTTGCTGGGTTGTTACAATGTTGAGTTTAAAATCTGTACAGCAGTCGGCATAGTTGAGTAAAAATAGCATTAATACGGAAAAGGGTTCAAATCTCAGTTCTGCCATTTAATAATGATATGCCTCCGGGTGGATTGTGAGGCTCTCTGGGCCTCAGTCTACCCGTCTGCATAATGGGGACTTACCCATTATCCATCCAGCTCATCCTTAATGTAACACCCATCCTATAGATGACCAATAAGTATCCGAACCAACGTCCGATCTAGAATAACGTCTGACAAAGCTCCCCTGGAAGGTAATCGGAGTGCACGAAGAGGTTGGCCCAGGGAACATCTTGGTCTTCAAGGCGTAAGGAGAGGGTCCGGTACGACACGTTGTTCCCGGGGAAATGCGTTCTGACATGTTCCTTGGGAAACGTCCGCGGTGGGAAACGGAAGGAAGCACGCACTGGGTATGTCCTGCCAACCCAGGCCCTGTGGGGGTGGGCAGTGGACGGCCAGCCAGCTTCAACGCATTGTCCGCATTGTTCTTGCCTGCCCGACGCTGTCTGCAAGTGGGGGCCGGCCGCATGGCAGAGGTGCACAGCCCCGTCTCAGGGGTACCCCAAGGGGTACCGCTGCGGTTGCTGGTGGCTGGTGATCACGCTATGAGGGAGCCAATATCATGGCACGTTTCTTTGAACACTCATTGTTGCCTCTGGGGGGTATAAAGATGAAAAGGAGAGACTCCCACGTCAGCAGGGAATTCACAATAGGAAGAGGGACAGAGAGTGGGGGGTGGAGCAAAGACCGAGGGCAGGAAGTGATACACACATACACAACTCACACACACACTTACCTCCACTGCCTCCTGAAGCCACCCATCCCCTCTCAGAGCAGCGCAGACTATCCAAATGCTCTTTTTGGTTGAAAAAAAAATGCTTTATTGGCGTAAAATACACATAGCCTAAAATTTACCATCGTAACCATTTTTAAGAGTACATTTCGGTATCACGTACATTGATAGGGCTGTGCGACCAATCTCAAGAGCTCTTTCCATCCTACAAAACAGAAACTCGGGCTCGTTAAACAACTCCCGGTCCCTGTGCACATCCCTGGTAACCACCCTTCTATTGTCTGTGAATCGGAGTGGCCACCTCATTTAAGAGGAGCGGTACAATATTTGTCCTTTTCTGTCTCGCTTATTTCAGTTGGCATGTCTTTGAGTTGCATCCCTGCTGCAGCATGTGCCGGAATTTCCTTCCTTTTCAAGGCTGAATAATACCCCGCAGGACACACGCACCGTATCTTGTTGATGCCTGCTTTGGATTCTCTTGGGCACGTCGGAAAGTTCTCGTTCATATCGGTACCAACCTGCCTCCCTACAGCTTTCAGTCACTGGGCCCGCGTGCACGCTGAGAGACGCCAGAGAAGAAAAGTAGTCCTTTTACCCAACCACCCTGGAGCTACTTTTTATGGTGTCATCCTGTTTGGACGCTTGTTCCCTCTTGTCAGCTTCTGGAACCAGCTTCTGTCGTCACCTGCTTTGGCTTTCCCCTATACCCCCCAGACGGTGTCATAGGGTTGTTACAAATGTAGTTTCTCCCATCCGGAGGGCAACCGAGGGTCAAACCTTCTTAGGATCAGCCTGACGGGGACGCACTGCCGGCCACGCAGGGCAGCGACGACGCGGAACCGCATCCGCCACGTGAACACCATCCCCCACGTGAACCGCACACCCCACGGCGGGGTTCGGAAGGAAGGTCATACTCTTGCTTTTGTCATTTCCCTGATGGCTCAGCCCTGTTCCGTCTGCTTAACGTTTGCTGAGGCTTCGTTCTGTGCCTGCGGTTTGAACGCGGGGTCCTTTCCTTGCCAGTTTGTTTAAGCCTTTAACTTGACTGTCTCGTTAGATGCCCTCCCAGAAACACAGCTTGCAGAAGCGGCCGGGGAGCTTGGATGAAAAGCAAAGACACAGCGGCCCCTGCCGGCCGCTCCGGACCTAGTGCAGCCTCGAGTCCCCGCCGCCTGCCAGCTGGCGGCCTGCCACCCCTGGGCCAGACAGACACCGGGCCGGTGGGGGGCCGGTGGGGGGCCGTGGCGCCTGGGCTGGGGCCGGCCGTGGGAACTGGGCTGAGCTCAGGGGAGCGCGGGAGTGCGTATGGGCGGGCGGGGGATGTGTCATCATTCGAGATCTTACCGAGACTTTGAAGAAGCCAGAGCTGACGGAGAAGCAGAAAAGAGGAGGAGGGAGTGAATAAGACGGTCTCTTGCAGTCTCCTCAGACTCTTACAACTAAGGGTTTTCGAGAAAGGTGAGGTAACAATGGTGGATTTTTAGAAAATCCACTGCAGCTTTTTACACATTCTGCTTCTTTTGTTTAGAGATTCCTCCCCACTAAGTCTTCATGTTTAACAGATTTGTATGTATATATACATACACATATCAAGGATGCGGTAATTGACATAGAACAAGCCACAGATGCTGAAAGAATTCAATTTGGTTGGCTGCGACAAGTGTATACCGACCATCATCGCAGTCATGCCCTCTGTGGTCCCTCCTTCCCTCCGCTGCCCTGCTGTCTCCAGGCAACCATCGATCTGCTTCCTGTCACTGCAGATTCGTGTACTTTCTTTGGAAGCCAAGACGCATGGAATCATAGAGCGCGCACCCATTTTCTGGCTTCTTTCATTCAGTATAATGATTCTGAGATGCATCCATGTTGTATCAATAACTCACTCCCTTAAAAAAAAAATAACTTTTTTTTTTAGGTAAACTCTACACCCAACGCCGGGCTTGAACTCATGACCCTGGGATCAAGAGTCATGTGCTCTACAGACTGAGCCAGACAGGCGCCCCAATAGTTTGCTCCCTTTTGCTGCTGGGTAATATTCCACAGCACGGATAGACTTTCCCCTTCTTCGTTGGTGAAGAATTATCCTTCTTTGAAGCTCACGTTTGTTTGGTTGATTGGGTATTTTATGTTTCATTACGGACATTGGAACACAGGCAGTAAGGGAATTCCTGGTATCCCGACCTCAGCCATTTCCAGGGTTTTGCCCTCGGGCCCAGCCCTCCCACCGCCAGCGGGCGCTCCTGTCCCCACACAGCCCCTGTCCGCCGCTTCCCAGGCAGCAAACGCTGCGGGCCACGGTGGGTTCTGCAGTAGACCTGTTCTGCATTGTTAAAATGACAACCAGACTTTTTCAAAAAGAGGTTCTGACTCCGAGACCACCAGTCCTGGAGCCCCCACCCCCCTCCACGAGGCCACGCCTTCCGGAGCCCCCACCTCCCTCCACGAGGCCACGCCTTCCGGAGCCCCACCTCCCTCCACGAGGCCACGCCTTCCGGAGCCCCCACCTCCCTCCACGAGGCCGCGCCTTCCGGAAAGGGTTTCGGGAGAGAAGGAAGGCCAGGCGGTGCCGGAGAAGCTAAAAGGGGCGGAATTGGAGGAAAATGACAATAAATTGCATTTATATAGCCTTTTATCACCTTATAAATCACACTCACGTACGTTGACCACATAATTATAAACACCGAGGGCTTGGCTAGACTCACAGATGGGCTACAGTTGGGCCTGTTGCCCACCCTAGGGTCCTCCCCCACCCAGCCGGTGTGTCCTTGCACCCGCAGGGAAATGACCTGGCGAGGGTCCTGGGCCTGCCGGACCCTTGGGCAACTCCTCCTGCTGAGCCCCCGAGGCCTCCGATGTAAATGAGATGTGGGCCTCATGGTCTCTCAGGACCCTTCAGTGCCAGCAATCTGATCCTCAAACTAAAGAGACCACCGACGTTGGCCGTCGGAAAAAGAGTCCAGAGGCCACCTTAGCTGGTGGCCTTGGGCTGGGAGCTACCTTCCTTGCCTGTCACGGGCCCCTGGCATTGAGAAACGCAAGAACCCCCCGTTCTACCCCGGCCACTGCTGGCCCTCCTTCACCGGCGCGCAGGTAGGGCTTGTCCCACGCCCGAATCTGAATCACCTGTCCCAGAAAGTCTTCGCCAGCGCCCCCCGGAGGTCATGCACGCTGCGCGACACCCTGCCCACTGCATTCCTTCACCTCTAGGCCCAGCGCTCAGTAGCAATTGCTGAGGCCTGGCGGCGGGCCAGGCGCGGCGGGACCGTGATCTCAGCCCTTAACACAGCTAGCCTCCCCACCCCCACCCCCGCCCCGCCGCCCAGCACAGCAGCCAACAACTGGCGACCGTGGAGGGAGGGAGCCCTCTGGGTCATCTGTCCTCCCCGCAGCTCCAGGCACTGTACCTCTCACGGTTTGAGATCTGTTTTTGTAGATCCCCTGAGGGACAGATTCTTCTTTCAGTGTTTGATGTTCTCCAGGCTTAGCGCTCTTCTCCTCCAATCCACATGCTTCTCGGCTCCCTCCCTCCCCTTCCCCCCCCCCCCCCCACTGCCTCTGCGGGCGGCGGCGGCGGCTAGTCCACGGGGCTGTCTACACTGGTTGTGAATTTCTGACAGCCCGAGGGAACCGGTCTGACTCGCACATAATTTGCACAACAAAACCTAATTTGCACAACACTGAGCATCATTATCCACTCAACTACACTAGCCAGAAGCCTTGGAGCCTGTCTAAAACCTCCTCTACCTTTGCTTGTCACGCCACGTGTCACCTTGTCTTCTCCCACCTTCTCTGACCTCGATTAGCACAGTACCCTCCTACCTGAGCTGTCCAGCTGCCTGCAGTCTCCTCTCCTTCCCTCCCTCCTGCTGCCTCTGACTTTTTTGAAGGGAGGCTGGCAAGGAGGCTCGAGAAGACAGTGGTGTCACCAGGGAAGGGAACCCAGGAAAAGGTGGGGACGGTAGAAGGGAAACCCTATTTTCAGGGCACCTTTTACATTTTTTTCTCCCGTGCATGTATATTACCTATTCTGGTTTTTAATTTTTTTTTTCAACGTTTATTTATTTTTTTGGGACAGAGAGAGACAGAGCATGAACGGGGGAGGGGCAGAGAGAGAGGGAGACACAGACTCGGAAACAGGCTCCAGGCTCTGAGCCATCAGCCCAGAGCCTGACGCGGGGCTCGAACTCACAGACCGCGAGATCGTGACCTGGCTGAAGTCGGACGCTTAACCGACTGCGCCACCCAGGCGCCCCCCTATTCTGGTTTTTAAATCAACATTTTAAAAAAATGTTTATTTGTTTTTGAGAGAGAGCGAGAGAGAGAGAGGGCACGGAGGAGGGGCAGAGAGAGAGGAAGACACAGAATCGGAGGCAGGCTCCAGGCTCTGAGCTGTCAGCACAGAGCCCGATGCGGGGGCTCAAACCCACGAACCGTGAGATCATGACCCGGGCGGAAGTCGGACACTTAATGGACTGAGCCACCCAGGTGCCCTGACATTTAAATATAATAAACAACAGGAAACTTCTACCAGCTTCCCACTGCCTACGGGCTGAAGTTCCATCCCTCAGCCTAGAAGGTCATGAAATCATGACCCAAAGCCATACGGTTGCCTTTTATGCTGCATCTGGCCTCACCTTGCTGTCCAGCCACGTTGGGCCACAGGCCATTCTCCTACAGCACCCACATCCCTCCGGGTTTTTCTACACGCTGTTCCCTCTGGATGGAATGTTCCATCCTTTTCCCACTGCTGGAAAACTCAACGGATCCTTTAGAACCGACTCGGGCATCAGGTCCACTGGGAAGACCCCTCCCTTAGATGGGATTATGTGACTCCTTGTGTGTATATAACACCCCCTCCGTGCTCCCGCTGCACGGCTTCCATGCTGAAAGACGCTTGCGCGTTTACACAACCCTGCACAACAGAGTTACGACATTTTTGGGGTCAGCACTATGTTTTACTCTTTAATTAATCCTAGATTGATCAAATACCACTTACTACCACTTAAATTTGTGTTCTTTGCTGGGACGCCTGGGTGGCTCAGTTGGTTAAGTGTCTGACTGTGGCTCAGGTCATGATCTCATGGTTCGTGAGTTTGAGCCCCACATCAGGCTCTCCACTGTCAGTACAGAGCCCACTTCAGATCTTCTGTCCCCCTCTCTCTCTGAGCCTCCCCGACTTGCATTGTCTCTCAAAAATAAATAAACATTTAAAAAAAACTAGTCCACCAACTGATGAATGGATAAAGAAGATGTGGTTTGTATATGCAATGGAATACTACTTGGCAACGAGAAAGAATGAAATCCTGCCATTTGCAACAATGTGGATGGAACTGGAGGCTATTATGCTAAGTGAAATAAGTCGGTTAGAGAAAGATATATATTTTCATTCATATATGGAACTTGAGAAACTTACCAGAAGACTATGGGGCAAGGGAAGGGGAAAAAATAGTGTCAGAGAGAGAGGCAAACTATAAGAGGCTCTTAAATACAGAAAACAAACTGAGGGTTGATGGGGGGATGGGGGAGAAGGGAAAATGGGTGATGGGCATTGAGGAGGGCGCTTGTTGGGATGAGCACTGGGTGCCGTATGTAAGCGATGAATCACGGGAATCTACCGCCAAAGCCAAGAGCACATTGTAGACACTGTATGTTAGTTAACTTGACAATAAATTATAATAAGTAAATAAATAGGTAAATAAATAAATAAGTGCCATAAATAAATAATAAAAAAATATATAAGGCTGCTGCCAAAAAAAAAAAAATTGCGTTCTTTGCTATAGGTTAGGTCTGAAAGCAGACAGAGGGTAAGTGTCTTCAAAATAGTGGCTTTTTGAGGGGCGCCTGGGTGGCTTGGTCGGTTAAGCATCCAACTTTGGCTTAGGTCATGATCTCACGGTCCGTGAGTTCGAGCCCCGCGTCGGGCTCTGTGCTGACAGCTCAGAGCCTGGAGCCTGTTTCGGATTCTGTGTCTCCCTCTCTCTTTGCTCCTCCCCTGTTCATGCTCTGTCTCTCTCTGTCTCAAAAAAATAAATAAACGTTAAAAAAAAACACACAAAAAAAAACAAAATAGTGGCTTTTTTGCCAAAAGTCTATCATATTACCCATCACTTTTGGGGTTTTTTTTTGGGGGGGGGGACAGGGGCAGAGGGGGAGAGAGAGAAAGAAAGAGAGAGAGAGAATTTTAAGCAGGCTGAAGCTCAGCCCGACATGGGATTCGATCCCACGACCCTGGGATCATGACCTGAGCCCAAATCAAGAGTCAGATGCTCAACTGACTGATCCATCCAGGCATCCCATTTCCCGTCACTTTTTAAGTCTCTCTGTGAGCTACTTTCCAGCCATGAAATTAGTTTGATCGCTCGTTCTCACCATCACATCCCATAGCAGCTGTGAACCAGAATTACTCTGAAGTCCTGGCTGATGGTAATAGACAAGATTGACCCTGGTCCTCCTTTGCTAGAGCAAAATGGAGCCTTTGCAAAAATGGTGGAAGTTGGATTCATTCACCCTAACCAGAAGACATTATTGGCCTAGACCTTCTTGTAAAAAAAAAAAAAAAAAAAAAAGTGCTACATTTGCAGCAACAATAAAGTTCCCAGAAAGCAAACCTCCCTAGACCTTGAGCGACCCAGATTTATTAGGCAGGGGAGGACAAAGTCTGAACCATAATCTGATAGCAAAGGTGCTGAATTTATGTTCACTGGATGGGAAGCAAAATGTCCTCTTGGAGGGTGCCCTTGAATTTTATTAGCGCACTGAATCTCAAACACTGCACTTATCTAGCCCATTCTGGGACTGAGATTTTATGGCCAATTCAATATCCTACCAGAGCCATCCTTGGCTATCCACGACCGCTGCTCTGTAGAAAGAAGCCTCCTGAAAGCGGTGACTACACTCTGCTGCTCGCCTCCCATTCCCCACGAACCACAGCCCATCAGGCTTCCCCCACTGCTCTTCCCCAGGGAACGAGTTCACCCGCTCAAACACCAGCGCCCGGGACGCAGGCAGGTGCCAGCCGGCATCGTCGTAAGCGGTGCCCTGGTCGAAGTTCCGAGCTCCTCTCTTCTGCCAAGTCCCACGCTCTTGGCTCCAAACCGCACCTCTCCCCTGAGCGCCAGGCTCTTACAAGGAGAGGGACCCCAGACCTGTCCCTTCCATATGTCCACGTCAGCTGACAGCAGCTACATCCTTCTAGCTGCTCAAACCAAAAACTTTGGGGTCATCTTGGACCCCTTTCTTTCTCACACACCCACAGCCAATCCACTGGTAAACTGGTCGTCTCTATCTTTAGTCCGCGTCCGTAGCCAGCCGGTCCTCACGTCCCACGCTACGGCCCTCTGGTCTCAGGGATCCCTGTGGAAAAAAAGCCTCCTAACTGGACTCCCAGCTGGGGCCCTGCCACCCCTCCCACTCTGTCTCCAACGTGGCAGCCAGCGTGGGCCTTAAAACGAATCAGGTCGTCCTAGTTCAAAACCCTCCAGGGGCGCCTGGGTAGCTCAGTCGGTTAAGCGTCCGACTTCGGCTCAGGTCATGATCTCGCGGTCTGTGAGTTCAAGCCCCACATCGGGCTCTGTGCTGACGGCTCAGAGCCTGGAGCCTGTTTCGGATTCTGTGTCTCCCTCTCTCTGACCCTCCCCTGTTCATGCTCTGTCTCTCTCTGTCTCAAAAATAAACGTTAAAAAAATTTTTTTAATTATAATTTCATTACGTAACTTAATAAAACACAAATCCAAATCATCAGCTTTTCTCACATACTTTTCCCAACCTAAATAGTTTTCAGCTTCAAATCCCACTAAATACTGTTAATTTTTTTTTTTTTAATTTTTTTTTTCAACGTTTATTTTATTTTTGGGACAGAGAGAGACAGAGCATGAACGGGGGAGGGGCAGAGAGAGAGGGAGACACAGAATCGGAAACAGGCTCCAGGCTCTGAGCCATCAGCCCAGAGCCTGACGCGGGGCTCGAACTCCCGGACCGCGAGATCGTGACCTGGCTGAAGTCGGACGCTTAACCGACTGCGCCACCCAGGCGCCCCAAAATACTGTTAATTTTAAAGTTCCACGGACTCGATGAAAGGAATTCTGCCTTGCACCCCTAACACCGCATAGGCAGGAAGTTGGAAATTAATCCAGGACATAATAGACGATGGTTTAGTGAATTAAAGTACGTGAATTTGGTGGATATTTTGCATTTATTAAAATAATAATTAAGGATATCATGCAGCAAGGATGCCTGGGTGGTTCAGTTGGTTAAGTGTCCAGCTGCTCAGGTCACCATCTCACGGTTCCTGAGTTCGAGCCCCGCCCAGGGCTGTCGGCTGTCAACACAGAGCCCACTTTGGATCCTCTGTCCCCCTCTCTCTCTGCCCCTCCCCTGTCTCACTCTCTCTTTCAAAAATAAAGAAACTTAAAGAAAATTTTAAAAAATTAAAAAAAAAAGAATATTATGCAGCAATATGAAAAGCTGGTTATGAGATTAAGTATAAAAATTCAAAATAGAATATTGTCATTTCAATGATGTCAACACAATGCCACCAGGACCACTGCAGTAGCCCCTCTATGTAGATATATATCCTTCTATGCCTCTATAGAAAAAGAGATATATGTCATCTATACAGATACATATGATTGATTGAAATACTTTTCACACTTCATTTTAAAAATTCCAGTTTTAGAATATGACAATACTTCGTTCCTATCCAATAACCTTAACTGTATGAGGAAAACAGCCAAGAATTGAGAAAGAAGACAAAAAAAAGAGAACGTGATCAACTGAAGTAATTGCCCCAAGCACCAAGCCCCGTGCTTATGTGATTCCACCCCCGAAGGGCAGCGCCCAGAGAGGGCTCCACCAGGTCAGGGGATACAGAGAGGCTGTGACAGTTGCCAACTGACTGTGGACCAAGGCAGAGACACATCACAGGTATCACAGCTGGTGGGGACACCTTGATAGTAAGGGTACAGGAGCTGTCAAGAGTCTGATCTCTGCTCTGCCGTAGCTGTGTGGCTTTAGTTAAGTTGCTTGACCTCTCTGTGCCTGTTTCCTCTTTCCCATCCGTAAAAATGGATGATGATAATGTTAAAGATTAAAAGAGTTCATGCATGTTTGGGACCCCAGTGCACATTAAAATATTGGCTTTAACTATTCTTGAACATAGTCAAATGTAATACATAATATTCAGGATAATGGTTCAGAGATAGTGTACATAATTAGCCTCCAAGAAATTCTCATCAACAGTGGGTAAACTTTTTATTTTTATTTATTTATGTTTTTAGTGTTTTTATTTATTTTTGAGACACAGAGAGATAGAGCATGAGCAAGGGAGGGGCAGAGAGAGAGGGAGACACAGAATCCGAAATAGGCTCCAGGCTCTGAGCTGTCAGCACAGAGCCCGACGCGGGGCTCGAACTCACAGACCGCGAAATCATGACCTGAGCCGAAGTCGGCTGCTTAACCGACTGAGCCACCCAGGCGCCCCAAGGAGCTTTCTTACAGATCGAATAATCTGTGATTCTAGGATCCACTCAAGAAATATTTATGGCACAGAGGATACATACAATCCACATCCATAAGAACAACCACCGCTGGCTGATTTTACCTTTAGGTACCTCTGGACTGCATCTCCCCTTCAGCCCCCTGGCTGTCCTGCTTCGCCCAGGACCTGCTCACCAGACCACTGAGGCAGCCCCCAGCTGGCCATTTGGGCTCCAGGCTTGCTTGGCCCGGCCCCTCCCACAGCTGCTTGTGTAATCTTCCCAAAACACAGAAGATCACTCTGCCTACCCCTTCAAAGACACCCAGAGCTTTCACGGCAAAGTCTGAACTCCCTCCCATGGGAAAGGCCTAGCGTGACCTATGACAGCATGGCACGCACCCTTTGGGGCCTCTTCAACCCATGTCCCCGCCACCCACAGACTGTGCACCGCCGCCCCCGCCCCCTCGCCTCTGCACATGCACTGGGGTTCTCTCTGCACAGATGCCCTCCTCTCCTTGGCTCGTTTGCCCGGCTCATGCCGCAGATCCTTCCAGATTCGGGTCCACTGCTGTCCTTCTGGAGGGCCACCCGAGACTCACTGTGATGCTCAGCAAATCAGGGGAAATCCATTCTTTCTGTTTCTTTCCCCTTTTCACTTGGGAAGTTTCCACGGCACCGGAAGACGGAGCGCTAAGTGATTGCCTCCACGCTGTCTCAGAATGTCCCCCCAATTTCTCAACTGTGTAGCCACCTTCAGGGTTATATAACTGAATGGTGACGTAGTCCTGAAGGAATCTCGTGAACTAATCAAGTCCCACCTACCACGGCTCACTTTGGGAGGATGCAGGGGACGGGCCAGGGGACCCGGAGGAAGTCGCCCGGCACCGTCTGCCTTGAACCGTTGCTCTTCCCCAGCCCTCACGGAGGCTTTTTCAGGGTTCCACTGTTTGGTGGCTGCCCGGGAAGATGCCTTCCTCGCGTCCCCCCCTGTCCCCTGCCCCACGGTCCCCAGCATTAAGCAAAGCCTTGGGGGCTCCGGGGAAGGGGGTGCTGCCTTTGGCGTCCTCCCCAAGCCCAGGAGCTGATAGCAAAGGTTTTGTGCATTCTGCTCTGCTGGAGCGAAGACTGCTGCCAAACCGGAGTGCTCGTTTTTATTGTTTTTCTAGAACAACGGGGCTGTTATTACACGTGAACTGGAAGACAGGGTCGGGAAGCCAAAAACAGATCCCACAGCATCGTAAAAATAGCCAGTAGCTTGGGAATTGCTTGACTAGCAAGGCAAGGACCTTGATGTGTGTGACGCGCGGGGCGTTGGGGAGCCACCGTCGGCTACCGGTCCCACCACGTCAACAGCCTCCTCTTGGGACGGGAGCCCTGGCCGGCTCCCACCGGGGCTGGAAGGAGTCTGGGATGCCGGGCTGTGAGGGTGCTCGCACGGCTCTAAAAGCCAAGGAAGGCGAGCTCTGGCCGGAAGACAGCCCGGGAGACGCTTATCTGCCAAAGGGTGTGTACTCATCCCCCCCACCCCCCAGCTCTTCGAGGCTGCTCCCGGCACGGTCACCCCAAACTCCAGGCAGTGAGACCAGCACCCGGAAGAGGCAGAGAGGGAGACGATCGGGGTGGGGGGGGGGGCGGTCAGGGAAGGAGAGGCCCCGTGATCGGCAGAGACCTCGGAGGCATTCGGAGACACGGAGACGGTGGGTGACCCTCGAGGCGGAGGGGGGCAGGGCACCGCGGGCGCGGAGGCGGGTGGGGGCGAGCACGCGGCTGGGGCGCTGGGGGGACAGGGCGCGGCCCCAACGGCTCCGCGGGCCCCGCCGACACTCACCGGGCTCCGGGCGCCGGCTGCGGGTCGGGGCCGCGTCGGGCCCCGCGGGGCCGGCTCGCCCGGGCCCCAGGCCGCCGACTCGGCCAGCAGCTGGTCCAGCAGGCGCAGGGTCTCGTCCCCGCCGTCGGGGGGCGCCGCGGGGCCCGGGTCGGGGCCGGGGTCGGCCGCCCCCTCAGCCGCCTCCGCCTCCCGGGCCTCCTCCGGGGCGGCCGCCGCCGTCGCCGAGACCAGAGGCCGCGTCCCTCCCTCCGAGGCTGCCCCGCCGGGTCCCGCAGGCCGGCTGTCGGGGCCGCGCAGCCGCCTCAGGGCCCGGCCGCTCCGGCTGCTGCCGCTGCCCATGGCGCCCCCGCCGCCCGCCGAGCAGGCCCGTCTCCCCGCAGGAGCGCGGCCCCGGGGCGGGAGCGCGGCCGGGGCGGGGACGAGGGAGGGGGCGCGGCCGGGGCGGGGGTGCGGGCCCGGAATAGAGGGGGGGGGGACGCGATCCGGGAATGGGGGCGGCGACTCGGGAGGGGGTGCGGCCGGGGGTTGGGGGCGCGGACCCCGCGGCGGGGTGAGGACGAGGTCAGGGTTGGAGGCGGCGACTCGGGAGGGGGTGCGGCCGGGGGTTGGGGGCGCGGACCCCGCGGCGGGGTGAGGACGAGGTCAGGGTTGGAGGCGGCGACTCGGGAGGGGGTGCGGCCGGGGGTTGGGGGCGCGGACCCCGCGGCGGGGTGAGGACGAGGTCAGGGTTGGGGGCGGGGACTCGGGAGGGGGTGCGGCCGGGGATTGGAGGTGCGGATGCGGGCCTGGGGTTGGGGGGACTAGAGGGGCGGCCGAAGGACCAGGGTGCAGATCCGGGCTTGAGGGACGTGGATGAGATGCGGGGATGCAGACCCGGGTCTGGGGGACGCGGAGGTGGGGGGCAGACTTCGGCTGGCGCGGATCCGGGCCGGGGGTGAGGGGTCCAGACCCCGAGAGGAGGGCCAGAGCCAGGGGCGGCCGGGAGGGAGGCGGGGGTGCGGCCCTAGCCCGTGCGAGGTGGTGCGGAGCCAGAGCTGAGTGCGGAGCACTGGGGTAGGGGGTGGAGGACATCGGAACCGAGCATCCCCTCCTCCTCAGTCTTCTTCGGCTCCTCCTCCCGCCTGGGATCGGCACCCCCTAGCAGGTCCGCCTGCCGGGCTCTCGCTCCGCCGCCCTCGGGGCACTGAAACCACCAGGGCGCGGACAGGCCTTGGGGAGAACTTGACTGGGCTTTTCGTTTATGGGAAACACTCCCCAGGCAAACGCTCAGACAGGCCCGCGAGAGGACGTGATGAGTGTAGGGAGGTGACATCACAGCCTTGCCCCACCAGAGCCCCACCATCCCTCAATGGTTCACCCGGGGGAAGGGGTACAAACACCTGAAGGTTGTGTAAGATGATGAGCAGGGCCTCGCACCTCCGTGGCCCCCCAGCCTCAAATCTCCGCCCCTCTCCCTCCCGCGCACGGAGGGACCTAAGCGGAGACTGAAGGAGCGAAGAAGGAAAGATCCCCATCCAGCCTTTCTTTGAGCCAGCGAGCGAGCTCGGCGGCAGGCAGGGGCGGGCCTCGGCTTCCCGCCTCTCCCCTCCTGCCCCATGCCTCCGCCCGAACGCTGCCCCTCTTCCAAAACCCTCATCATAAAGAGTAATCACTGTTAGGAAAGGAAAATTACAAAAAGGGGGAACAGAGAAAGCATCCTCTCCCCTCCCAGGAAAAAAAAAAAAAGAAGCAAAGGAAATACCAATAGGTACCGACTGTTAATTCTAGCTTTTGGTCATTGGCTAATAAAAGAAAACGCTTATTCCGAGTGAACTAACCCCCCAAATAAGGGCAGGAGACTCCTCAGAGCTGTCTCCTCCAACCCCAGGGATGTTATTGTTGGTCGTGCCTGTGTTGGATTTACTCTTGATTTCTTTCTCTCTTTCCCACTTACTTAAAAACCCAGTTTTTCCAAAGTAAGAGAATGCCAACATCGTGAGCCTTGCTTACCCATCTTGACTTGGAGTCAACCAGAATCCTGACTTGAGTTGCAGAACGATTGCTAAGATGAAATTTAGGCTAACCTTTCCCAACCACGGACTTGAAATGTTACTGTTTTATCACTCCAGGAGTAGGGATTAAAACTTCATGCCGGAGAAAATGGAATAAACATGGGATTCAAGTCCATATCCATTTGTCTTATTCTCAACAGACCAAAGAAAGCTTTCTAACTACCCCCCCCTTTTTTTTTGACGTGCAGTCTTAACCATCCAGATGTGGGAGATGGGCCCAATATATCATTATTTAAACTCATCTGGGTGTCCTAAGTCCACAGATGTGTCTAATTTGGAAGCTATTGATTTAAGTTTTCTCTTTAAGAAAACAAATCTCATCTTGAAACTCTTTAAGCCTGGAGAAAAAAAAAAAACATTCAGAGGGAAAAGGACATTCTCTTGAACTAAGTTCAATTAAGATTAATCATCTAAAGGAAAACATGTTTTACTTCGGCCCAAGTAGAGTCTAGTCATGTGACTCATAGTTTAAATACATCCAGAGCTCCTGTGTTCACCTCCCAGGGCAACTGATGTCTCTCTGACTTCTCTTGATTCCAATCTTGTTTCCCCAGACTTGTCTAGCTCGCTTGGCTTCGGTAACAGTCACGCCAAAGCCTGTGTTCTTTCCACTTGAGAATCCACTTAAAATCAGCTACATTTGGAGAGCTGGCTTCTATCAAATATGCTAAAAACCCAGATCGATTTTTTTTAGAAGTTTCCCGTAATAAGCAAACAACCTAAGCTTTCCCAAATGACTAACACCTCCTAAGATCATCTCTAGAAAGAAACAAGAATCTCTTTGTCCCAAGGGGTTGGCAAAATCCCGGGAATGTTGGGACATTGGGAATGGGGTCTAATCCTTCCTTAGGAAGCATGGTGGCCACACCTCTTCACCTAAAGGACTTCTTTATGCAGTGGTGGTGGCTGGTGAGGGGGGTGGAAGACGAGGCCCCGCTTGGGAGTCTCTGCTTAACTCTTGGGGAACAATAACTCCCTTGCAGCGAGCAAATGAAACTTTGGGAGAGAACTGTAGTTGCTGATACGTGCAGCAGGAGACGTGGCCCGACTGATGTTTTCCTTGGCCACAGAACTAACCGGGCATCTGGAGATGAAGCCGGTCCTCTTCTCACCACAGCCCAAGGACCACCCCCCATTTAAAGCCCAAATCAAGCGCCCTGCTTCAAGGACTCTCCAGATCTCCTCTCCCTGCTCGGGAGGGAGCAGGGGCCTCCACAATCGTCCACCATTCCCGATGCATCACCAGCGGTTATGTAGGAAAGATACACCGTGTAGGGTCTGGTTATTAGGAATATACAGGAAGTATTTATGGTCAGACAAAAAATGATGCAGCATTTGAAACACAGGCCAGCCATGTTTCTATTTTCAATGCTTAGTAACTTGAGAGAGCCACGATGCTATCAATTATTGCTGATTCGTTTGGAGGGCAGTATCTCATATAATTGCTATTGTCTTCTTGCAAAGCGTCCAAGCTTTTGCATTTGGTCTCATGGTTTCACCAGTGAGAGGGGTGGGGAGAAAGGAAGAGGCAACACTATTCATTAAGGCTAATTAATGAGTTACAGAACTCTCTTGCAGTGCTTACTCAGAAATCTTGGGGCACCTGAGTGGCTCAGTCAGGCGTCTGACTTTGGCTCAGGTCGTGATCTCATGGTTCGTGGGTTCGAGCCCCGCGTCGGGCTCTGTGCTGACAGCTCGGAGCCTGGAGCCTGCATGGGGTTCTGTGTCTCCCTCTCTCTCTGTCCCTCCCCCGCTTACATTCTGTCTCTCTCTCTTCCAAAAACACGTAAAACATTTTTTTAAAAAAGAAATCTTAAGTCCTCAGAATTGGCATGCATACATCACGATAGATTCTATAACATTGTAAAAAGTTGTGATCATATGCGGTAAAACTTGGGTGACTCCTATCCCTCTTAAAAGGTGGAAAAGCAGGGTTTAAGATGCAGGCTTTCGGGGCGCCCGGGTGGCTCAGTCAGTTAAGCGTCCGACTTCGGCTCAGGTCATGATCTCCCAGTTCGTGAGTTCGAGCCCCGCGTCGGGCTCTGTTCTGACAGCTCAGAACCTGGAGCCTGCTTCACATTCTGTGTCTCTTTCTGTCTCTGCCCCTCCCCTGCTCATGCTGTGTCTCTGTCTCAAATAAACATTAAAAAAAAAAAATTAAAAAAAGGTGCAGGCTTTCCATTGGGTGACCTGTTCTTATTGCTTAAAGAGAGATCTATGGACTTCTGGTTCAAAATGGCAGGTCGGACACATTTTGCTTATTACTTGAGACCTCCCCCCTGCAATCAAGATATTGAAGTGAAAAAGAAAAAAGGATGGGAAGGAATTGTAAAGGGAGAGAAAATCACAGAGAACATCTCAGCACCTTTCTCGAAGATGGAAAGCTGACCGTAGAGAGTTTCCGGATGGAACAGGAAGAGAAATTACAGCCTACGGAAGGAAACGGGAGTCAGTGTCTGACAGTGAGGCCCTGGGACTCTGTCAGCAGATGTGAACGCAGCTGGGAGCGAGAAGTAGGGGGACGAGCCAGAAGACTGGTGGAAGGTCTTCGTGTGGACAAGGCATCGTCCTCCGGCCTCACCCAGTTCACGTGTAAGGAAAAACGGATCGGGTCCCTGGCGTAGAGCTCTGCTGCCGTGTAAGAAACACTCTCTTCCCGGTGAGTTTTTACCTGGAATGGGGAGCTCTGGTTGGGGTGTGGTGGTTACCGATGGGCACGCTAGAGCTGGGCTACTCCAGGTTCAGGCACCCACACCTGGCCCGTACTTGACTCTAGGCTTCATTAGAGTTATTTTCCATCCTGAGGACGTTGTGTGGCAGGGGTGGGGAGAGGGGGGAGGACGGCGGTGGGGTGCGGACAGGGAAGCCTGTGCAGATGTGGACTTGTGGGTTCCAGGCCCGCGTCGGGCTCTGTGCGGACAGCTCAGAGCCTGGAGCCTGCTTGGGATGCTGTGTCTCCCTCTCTCTCTCTCTGCCCCTCCCCAGCTCGCACTCTGTCTCTCTCAAAAATAAACATTAAAAAATTAAAAAAAAAAAACAAAACAAAACCCACGAAACCATGAAATGTCCAGCTTTAAGTTCAAACATCCCCACGAGGAACGGCGACTCTGCAGTGTGGAAAGTGTGCTGTTAGGCTGGTCCCCTCTGCACGGAACCAGCCCGTGGCCCCAGAGAGCTGGGAGGATGCGTCCATTCCTGCTTCTCCTGGGAGGCCTGAGAATTTTCCAGTGAACTCAGCAGCGAAAGGAACAGAAGTCTCCAGTTAAAGCTCGGGTTAAATATTAAGTTTGCTCGGCCCTTTCATTCACAGTGTTTTAACTTTACGTGGTATTGAAGTCCCGGCCCGTGAATTATTTGCACAGGTCCTCCTGCTGGGAAGGACCTCCCGTCCTGTGGAATTCAATCAACCATCACCCAGGGGGCACAGCTGGCACTTCCTGGTCCCTTTACAGACCTTGGTTCCTTAAAGGAGCCTCTCCGCACCCTCCTTCCTCCGTTTTATGGACGGCAAAGCCAAGGCTCAGAGGAGCAGTGGACTTGCCTAAGGTCTTGAAGCTAGGAAGTCGCAACGGTGGGACTCGAACCCAAGTCCGCCGAGTCCCCATGGTCTTTTTGTTATGCTGGCTCCACCCAAATATCGAGAAAATCAGCAGAATAGACAAACTGACCTCCGTGTAAGGAACGACCACCCTGGTACCCAGAGTTACCGTGCAGGTACGGGTGACCAACCGTCTCCGTTGGCCCAGGACCGAGCGTGTTCCTGGGTTGTGGGACTTTTGACCCATGAGTGGGTCACCCCACACGTAGGGTTGTACAGATGATTCACTGAACAAAAGCGCCTGACCCAGGAGCAGGATGAGGCTGTCGTTCAGCCATGCTCCACGCACCCAGCTGTCCCCTGTGCATCAGGGCTGTGTCCCCTCCCCCCCAAGGAAGGTGCAGTGTGGACTAGCAGAGGCCCAAGGGCAGCCTGTCTCAAGATGAGCCACATTGGCATGGGGATTATTTTGAGCTGAAGGCAATTGAGACCCTACAGGCTCAAGAGAAACGTTTGCCCCTCTTTCAACTACATAAAAGAATCTAAATCAGAGGATCTTTCCAGAAATAAGGGTTATTACCAGAGATAAGTTTTATCTTGAGTGACCCATCTGTATGGCAGGGCAAATGTTGGTTTTCCAAACATGTACTCCTTTTCATCTTCCTGTGAATTACATTCTTTCCCTTTGAAGTCTGAGACCCCTACCCCCTTCTCCTTAGTTCAGAATGGCATACGTACCTCATTTTGCCTGTCTTTGGAATTTCCACGTCTGTGTGGATTCCCTGTACGTATGCTATTAAATCTGCTTTCCTCCTGCTATTGATTCTTAGTCCAGCTAGAATGACCCTTGAAGGGGACAGGAATTCTTGCTTCCTGATGCTGCCTACGGTCCCACCAATTCCTCTGACATTACTAACCCAGAAGTTTAAGCAGATGAGTAATCAAGGTAATGTCCTCATTTTTTTTTTTTTTTTGAGACAGAGAGAGAAAGTGGTCGAGGGGCACAGAGAAAAAGAGAGAGAATCCTACAGGGGGCAGAGAGAGAGAAGTGGAGCTCACCCAAAGTGGGACTCGAACTCACAAACTGTGAGCTCATGCCCTGAGTCAGATGCTTAACCGACAGAGCCACCCAGGCGCCCGGGTAATGTTCTCATTTTAAATTAAACTTTCGACCCTCTTTGGCCAGAGAATTTCTCCTAGTTCCCCCCCCCCCCCACCTTCACACACTATCAAACACAAATTCCTAACCGTGTTCTTACAAACTAGACCTGTCACAGATGGGAAGTGAAACTGGAGGGCTATGGTAGATCTAGAATGCTCTGTCTGATAGCAAGCCTGTCCTCCTGGGTATATGGTAGGAATGCACTTTCCATCTTGGAATGGGGTGGTCCATCTTGGAATCTCCAGCCAATGACTCGTGAGCAAAATTGAATGCGTCGCTTCTGGACTACGGCCATCAGTTCTGCTGAAAGTTCTCAAATGGTCTTCCTCTGTGCCACAGTGAGGGCAACGTTCAAGATGGCGGCAGCTCTGTCCCAGGGGTCCTGTCACTGAACAGATCCCCTGGCTAACGTGTGATCGACATGGAGCCTAGGTAAGAACTAAATATTTGCTGTTAAAAGCCAGTTGTCCTTGGGGGGCGTTTCTCACTGTGGCATAACCCAGCCTCGCTGCGCTCCATGGCGAAGAAGCTTACACTTGATTCTGTGAACTACATGTGGGGCTCTGGAGGGGAGTGTAGTCAGGCTTGCAGTTTCCAAAGACCACTCTACTCTATCTCATTGGGGTTGTTAAACATAAATAAGTTTAATAACAGGGCTTGAATATATTCTTATGTATATTCTTCAATATATTCTTAGAAAGTACGATTTTTTTTTTAACTTTGATCTTACTTTTCTTTCGGTAAACGTTACTTTTTTTTTTTTTTCAACGTTTATTTATTTTTGGGACAGAGAGAGACAGAGCATGAACGGGGGAGGGGCAGGGAGAGAGGGAGACACAGAATCGGAAACAGGCCCCAGGCTCTGAGCCATCAGCCCAGAGCCCGACGCGGGGCTCGAACCCACGGACTGCGAGATCGTGACCTGGCTGAAGTCGGACGCTCAACCGACTGCGCCACCCAGGTGCCCCGGTAAACGTTACTTTAACGGTAGTTGTGATGGTTGGCTCTATGTGTCAACTTCACGGAGCTAAGGGATGCCCAAACAGCTGGTGAAACATCATTTCTGGGAGCGTCTGGGAGAGTGTTTCCAGAAGACATTAGCCTTTGAATCGGCAGATCGGGTAAAGAGATGTCTTCACCTGTGTGGCCGAAGGTTCTGATCAGAACAGAAAGGAGGAAGGGTGAGTTCTCACTCTCAGCTTGGGGACCCCATCTTCTCCTGCCCTTGGACATTGGCGCTCTCCGCTCTCAAGCCTTTCGGACTCGGACTGAATTGTGCCACCAGCTTTCCGGGATCTCCAGCTTGCAGACGAGAGAGGGTGGGCCTTCTCAACCTCTACCATCATGTAAGCAACTCCTGTAATAAGCCTCCTCTTACATATACGTCACTCTGTATATCCTATGGGTTCTGTTTCTCCGGAGAACCCTGGCTAATACAGGAAGCCGCGAAAAATCTCCTGAGTGATACAAAAAGCAAATTTATTGTCCTACGTTGATTAAAAGTCAACACTTCCAGTCGGGCCGTATGGGGCTTTCTCAACCACGCTGCCGGCCCCAAGGTTCTGCATAGTTTTGTGCCCTCCCAACCCTGCAGTAGATCAACACAGCCCGCAGGCTCCCTTCTGGGCAAACAGACCTGGAAGATAGTGGGGGGCTGCGCAAGGAAGGGGTCAGCGACAGCAGGAAGTGAGCTCTGCCCTGGCTAGAGGCCAGCCGTCCTTCTGGATCAGAAGCCACCATTCAAGACACTTCTCTAAAGAAGACATCCAGATGGCCAACAGGCACATGAAAAGATGTTCAGCGTCGCTCCTCATCAGGGAAATACAAATCAAAACCACACTCAGGTATCACCTCACGCCAGTCAGAGTGGCCAAAATGAACAAATCGGGAGACTATAGATGCTGGAGAGGATGTGGAGAAACGGGAACCCTGTTGCACTGTTGGTGGGAATGCAAATTGGTGCAGCCGCTCTGGAAAGCAGTGTGGAGGTTCCTCAGAAAATTAAAAATAGACCTACCCTATGACCCAGCAATAGCACTGCTAGGAATCTATCCAAGGGATACAGGAGTACTGATGCATAGGGGCACTTGTACCCCAATGTTCATAGCAGCACTCTCAACAATAGCCAAATTATGGAAAGAGCCTAAATGTCCATCAACTGATGAATGGATTAAGAAATTGTGGTTTATATACACAATGGAGGCAATGAGAAAGAACGAAATATGGCCTTTTGTAGCAACGTGGATGGAACTGGAGAGTGTGATGCTAAGTGAAATAAGCCATACAGAGAAAGACAGATACCATATGGTTTCACTCTTATGTGGATCCTGAGAAACTTAACAGGAACCCATGGGGGAGGGGAAGGAAAAAAGAAAAAAAGAGGTTCGAGTGGGAGAGAGCCAAAGCATAAGAGACTCTTAAAAACTGAGAACAAACTGAGGGTTGACGGGGGGTGGGAGGGAGGGGAGGGTGGGTGATGGGTATTGGGGAGGGCACCTGTTGGGATGAGCACTGGGTGTTGTATGGAAACCAATTTGACAATAAATTTCATATATTGAAAAAAAAAACGCTTAAGGCAGACTCAAAAAAAAAAAAAAAAGCCGCCATTCAGACTCGAGAGGTTTGCTTGTTTCCACTCATTTGATTCTGTGTTAAAATGGCAACACCCGGGACGCCTGCGTGGCTCAGTCAGTTAAGCATCCGACTTCGGCTCAGGTCATGATCTCACAGTTGAGCCCTGCGTCCGACTCTGCGCTGACAGCTCGGAGCCTGGAGCCTGCTTCGGATTCTGTGTCTCCCTCTCTCCGCCCCACCCCTGCTTGTGCTCTCTCTCTGTCTTTCAAAAATGAATAAACATAAAATAATTTTTTTTAAATAATAAAAAAATATATTTACCACCTGGCCTGTCCCAGAAAGTTTGCCAATTCCTGGTTTAGTTGAAAGACATGTGAGTTGTCACCCATTTGTTCCAGATGACAGTTTATTCATGAAAGAAACAGTTAATATTAACCACCTGCGATCTTTATTTAACTTATTTCTGCCTTCATACCAAACTGCGTTCTCACCAGAGGCCTTGGGTGGGCACGCTGAGCTATGCAATCCAAAGTAAAAGGTTCTTGTGGACAAACCAGCCTTCCCAGTTTTCACATTCCTTCTTTTGTAGGAACCAGAAGCTAGATCTGCAAGTCATTATTTTTCTACTTGTACGGTTTTTTTCCGTCACAGATGAAATGTTGAAGGCATTCCCCTCCCCTCATTCTTTTTCTCATTCAGACACAAATAAGGGGAAAAAATCTTTTTTTTTTTTTGCTTTCCAGTTCTGCAAACCTCAACACTGGGAATGTATCAAAGTTATTTTAATCCATATAGGAATACATATCCAATTATGCTTCGATTCCTTAAACTGAAAACAAACTTCTTATACCAAAAGGAAATCATCAGAGAAGAAACTCAATCTGCTCAAACAAGTGTACGCCCCACGTGTATTCAATGTGATTAATTCTACAAATATTTGTAAAACACATCGCGATAAATTTGGGGACTAAACAAATAAGTGATCCATAATCCCTACCCTCCAGAACTCGGTAAGAGACAGCTGTGTTAAATAAATAAGGTAAAGGGAGACACGGGAAAGAACAGGTACAAAACAGAGAGGAAGGAGAGGTAACAGAAGCGAATAATAAGTCTGAGAGAGCTCAGGAGAGCGTCACAGAGAAAACACCAGAGTGGGGTTTTAAATTTTGTTTTTTAATGCTTATTTTTATTTTTGAGAGAGAGAGAGAGGAGGAGGAGGGGCAGAGAGAGAGAGGGAGACACAGAATCCGAAACAGGCTCCAGGCTCCGAGCTGTCAGCACAGAGCCCGATGTGGGGCTCGAACCCACCAACCGTGAGATCATGACCTGAGCCGAAATCAGATGCTGAACCAGCTGAGCCCCCCAGGTGCTCCCGGAGTGGGGTTTTAAAAGAGGAGCAGAAGGTGAGTGTCCAGAAGCAGGGGTGAAGGCCTGGAGATGTGGAAAGCATGGAACATTTGGAAGCTTGGGGGGTGAGGGCCGAGAAATGAGAGCCGGTGCCCTCTTCCGAATGCCCTCATGGACACTTAGCTTACTTCTCTGGTGGAGAAAACAGCAACCTGATTTTTAAGTAGAATCCTGTGTTTGGGGGCGCCGGGATGGCTCAGTCGGTTAAGTGTCCAGCACTTGATTTCGGCTCAGGTCATGGGATCAAGCCCCACATGGGGCTCTGCGCTGAGAGTGGAACCTGCTTGAGATTCTCTCTCTCCCTCTTTCTCTCTACTCCTCCCCTGCTCACACACACTCTCTTTCTCATAACTAACTAAATAAAGCAAAATTTTTTTAAAATCCTGCATTTGGACAAAATGAAATCCTCAAGTACAGAAAGGCTTCTCTCTACCCCAGCTCATCGACTCCTCCCAGTGCCCACGTCATTCTGCCACTTGGAGCGTGGCCCTCACGGTCCCATGCCGGTGCTGTGTTCTAGACGAGCGCGGGGAGGATGGGCACACAGCTGTAGAGTCGGCCCCAGAAGGATCCTGGGAAGCACACGCTCCGAACAGAGTCCTGAAGAAGGAGAAGTGACTCACCCAAGGTCCCGCGGTAAGGATTTCAGATGTATCATTTATTGACGGCTCCGGTGCCCCCACATCCTGCAAGGTTCTGATGGTTTGACCCTTGGCAGCATTATGGGGTAGATCCTGTAGTCCCCCCACTTGACAGGCAGGGCACTGAGGCTCAGAGAGCCCAAGACGCTTACCCACAGTCGCACAGCTCATCAGGGCCAGAGCCTCCAGCAGTCTCCGTGCAAAGCCCCTGCTCCCCTAACACCCGTCCTAATGCTAAGGCCAGGTGTCGTGGTCCCTGGCTGTGCCCTCTACCACCAGCGGGCCACCCCAACTAGCAGACCAGTAGACAGTAGCACAGCTTTGGTGACACGTATAAAGCACGTGCCCTTGTCCTCTGAGGCGCCTCTCTCCGCGACCCAGGCTGGGTCGGCATCTTCCAGCCCCTGGAAAGACCCCAGCCCATCTTCGGTGCGCACGACCCGGCACCCTCGTGCCCACCTCGAGCGGCCAAGTGCAGAACAGAGTTACGTGCCTGTGCCATGGTCACCGGGCCATCAGACTCTGCCCGATTGGAACAGTGCCAGCTACACCACCGTGGTGGTAGTACCCAAACCCAGCACTCAGCGAGCCGCTCACGTGCCTCTGGCTACAGGCTGCAGAACTCTGGCGGGGGGGAGGGGGCCTGGGGGGGAGGGGGCGAGGTGGGGTGAGGAGGGGCAGAGAGGCTCTCCCTGCCTGACGGTCACAGTGTTTTTCAGCCTCAGGAGCAAATCGCCGAGTCAGTACTTTGGTCCTGGCCGAGCTCAGGAGAGCCTTTCCCAGAAGCCTTAGCCTTCTGGGTTTTGTTGGGGCACCACATGGGGACGTTTTGCCGCCCCCCAGACCCATCTCTGGTGGGGTTTTTTTTGTTTTTGTCTTGTTGTAAGATTTTATTTGTTTCAGTAATCTCTGCACCCAACATGGGGCCCGAACCCGCAACTCCAAGATCAAGAGTCACCTGCTGCACTGACGGGAGACCCCCCCCTGCCCCCCGCCCCACCAGCTCTGTTGATAGAAGTGGCCTTGGTGTCCAGGGATTGGCAGTTCCCGAGGCCAAGAGCTGCCATGAGCCGGGGACGAAGGCGGCGGGCCAGGCCAGGGAGAGAGTCCTACTTTGGCGCCTCCTCTCTTGGTGCTGGCTGCCTGGGCGGGCGGCCAGAGCTCCACCTGTATCCCCCACCCCCACCCCAGACCCATGTCCAGACCTGGAGCCCAAGAGGAAAGAAGAGAGATGCCAGGCAGTTAACAAGGAGATGGAGAAAGTGGCTCAGGGGGCGCCTGGGTGGCTCAGTCGGTTGAACGTCCGACCTCGGCTCAGGTCATGATCTCGCAGCGCGTGAGTTCGAGCCCCGCGTCGGGCTCTGTGCTGATGCCTCGGAGCCCGGGGCCGGCTTCGGACTCTGTCTCCCTCTCTCTCCGCCCCTCCCCTGCTCACGCTCCGTCTCTCTTTCCTTCAAAAATAAATGAACATTAAAAAAAATAAAAAGAAAGTGTCTCAGGTTGGAGACTAAGGAGATGTGGTAACAACACACAGGGAGGGGTCCCGCATCGCAAAAATGACAGCAGGGAAGATTCAGGAAATTGGAACCAAGCCCGCAGGAACGTTAATAGTGTGGTACCACGGTCAGCGTCTTGGTTGTGTAATCATACTATGGCCATGCCACGTGGTAACAGTGGGGGAAGCTGGGTGCCCTCCGGAACACCCTGTACTATCGCGACAACTCTTCCGTAGGTCTAAAATGATTTCCAAATAAAATGCTCAAAGCTTGTGTATTTTTCTGCATGAGAATTAAAGGAGGCACTACTGCCTTTCCTAACGGGGGACATCAGCAAACAATTTTGTCAGGCTGCCTTATTTCTTTGCCCCTCCCACCGTGACACACACCGCGGCCACGGGGCAAAGGTCCAAGGAGGCGGTGGGGAAACAGAAGGGAGAGCGCCTGGCCTCTTCTTCATGCTACGACATTTCCCTAAATTCTCTATTATTCCTTTATTGTTTTTTTTCGTTTTGTTTTGTTTTTTTTCAACGTTTATTTATTTTTGGGACAGAGAGAGACAGAGCATGAACGGGGGAGGGGCAGAGAGAGAGGGAGACACAGAATCGGAAACAGGCTCCAGGCTCTGAGCCATCAGCCCAGAGCCCGACGCGGGGCTCGAACTCACGGACCGCGAGATCGTGACCTGGCTGAAGTCGGACGCTTAACCGACTGCGCCACCCAGGCGCCCCGATTATTCCTTTATTGTTGATTGTTAATTCTTCATTGTTGCTCAGGCCAAAAAGCTTGGGGTCATCCGTGGCTCCTCCCACTCACATCCCACCTTCACACATCGGCAGTTCCCTCGGTTCCGCCTTCCTGCATCATCGTGTTGTCGTGAGAAGTGAATACAGTTAAATGTGGTCGCGCATGTCAAGCCATCAGAACGTAAGTGTTCAGCACGTAAGAAGCACTCAAAGAATGTGAGCGAAAAATGCATTTGAAAAGGTAACTGTTTGAAATTCAAAATACCCTCCCCCCCCCAGGGATTTAGTTACTCCTTACAGCTCCCAAGAAAGTTTGGTGACAGAACTGAGAACGTATCATCAGCCCAAGGCTGGTACCGGTTCAGTGAACATTTACTGAGGACCCACCACGTGCCCGCCACTGTCCCGGTGACAGCAAGGACTGGCTTCCTAAGCGCCGGCCACCTTTATTTACCTTCTGGCTCTGGACTCAACAAGGGGAGTAGAAATCAGTTGTCAGAGCTCAAAGGACACTTAAATGCCATCTTCCTGGGTGGGCAAGCTGAGGCCTGGAGAGGGTGTAAATAACGTGCCCAGGGTCACGCGGCTGCTCCCGTCCAAAATCGTGCTCCTTTTGATGTTCAACATGACCGTACCCTTAAGTAGGAGATGGAATAAAAATGCCTCCTTTGCAATAAAAATGTCCCAATGTCTTCTACACAATGAACAACTGTGTCACTGCTCTCAGGCGAACGTCAGTCCTGAGCTCCCTTCTCCGGCGGCTCGTTTAGGTCAAGTTTTATATCAGCTCCTAGGCGGCCCGGAGAGGCCTCCTTCTGTTTTGCTTCCAGCCTGGAAGGAAAAGAACCGGTTACTGACGTCGCGCCCAGCGCGCCCCCTGCCGACCGTTAGTGGGATCCGTCTTCCAGAGCTCTGATCCGGGCTCAGGCTGAACCCGGGTCTTGCAGAGCCTCTAGATGGGCAGGGCTGAGGGCCAGCCGTCTGCCCTTGAGGGTGTGAGAGTGGCCATGGGACTTGACCTGTAGCCTCTGCAACGCGCGCTTTTTGATTTGGGTCGTATGTTCATTTGAGGAGGGCTTAGGCGACATGCCCCGTCGCCCCCCTCCCCCAGCACTCCACACCATCACCGACTCGTTCCTTCAATGTCACTTAGCTAAATGTAGTATTTATCATGTCCTGCCGTGTGCAGGCGTCGTGCTCAGAGCCGGAGGAAATGTGGAGATTAACAAGATCTTTCTGTCTATTCACAAAGACGAAAGTACCGCGTGCTGTTGGGTTCAACCTGTGGAGCCCCTAACACGTGGGGAGGAGCGTGCCCTGCATTGTGTAAAGGCAGTAACCTTGACCGTGAGACAGGTGCACAACACGGCTCAGGGTGTGTCCTCCATAAATGTCAGGGGTCATCATCTTTACCACCGGCCAGGATAGACGACTCACTGAAGGTCCCCGAGTGGGAGATAAAGGGTGGGATAAAGGTGTCTGTATCTGCTTTGGCTCAAATGCTTCTTCTTCTCTCTTAGCGCGCCTCTGGCGCTGGAAAAAAGAACTTGGGCTTGAATGGCTTCCCTCTCTTCCTGGAAAGGCTGGTGAGAGCGGAGTGGGGTCTATTTCCCACACCTCCTCCTGTGGCTGAGGAAGTTCCAGGGGCTGACGGCCGGGTGGTGGGTCCAGTGTCCAGGAGGGAGGGGTATACGGGCCACCCGTTCCAGTCACTGAGGCTAACGGGGTCTTCTCGGCAGGACGTCTTGGGTCTTCAAATCTGCTAATGTGGCCTCTGGGAAGGAGACGAGGAGGTGACATTTCCCTGAACCCTCTGTCAAGGAGTACCTCTGAGGGATAAGTTTTCGGAGTTGGAGATAGAGTCCCCATGGCCTTGTGGGGACCCTGTACGGCCAACCAAGATGGCAGCTGTCCTTGGTGCTTCTGAAAATCAGCCCCGGCCATGCGGAGCCGCCTGGAGAGCCAAGCTGGACGGAGCCCACTGCCGGGGAAGAGAAGGCCAGGTGGTTTCCTAGCAATGATGCCTGAGCTGTGTGCGTGTGTGTACGTATTTTTAAGGGAATATTGCTAAATAACAGATCTATGTGTTTTATTATCAGGCTCTAAATTAATCGCCAGTCTCTATTTATGAGGAAGTAAAAAGTTCAGATTAAAAAAAATTTGGGGGGGGGGCGCGCCTGGGTGGCTCAGTGGGTAAAGCGTCCGACTTCCGCTCAGGTCATGATCTCGAGGTTTGTGAGTTCGAGCCCGGCGTCGGGCTCTGTGCTGACAGCTCAGAGCCTGGAACCTGCTTCGGATTCTGTGTCTCCCCCCACTCTCTGCCCCTCCCATGCTCATGCTCTGTCTGTCTCTGTCTCTCAAAAATAAATAAATGTTAAAAAAAATTTTTTTAATTTTTTTAATGTTTATTTATTTTTGAGAGAGAGAGACGGAGTGCGAACTGAGGAGGGGTAGAGAGAGAGGGAGACACAGAGTCGGATGCAGGCTTCAGGCTCTGAGCTCTCAGCACAAGGCCCTATGTGCGACTCGAACTCACAAACCGTGAGATCATGACCTGAGCCGAAGTCAGCCGCTTAACCGACTGAGCCACCCAGGGGCCCCCAAAGCTCAAACTTTAAAAAACTAAATATCAGTAGGATTTTTTTTTTTTTAAACTCAAGCTAACATTAAGTAATGTTTAGACCTTTTCTGTGCTGTCTCTTGAGTTCTCCCCGAATTGTTAACAGATAACTGGAGGGTCTCATACACACCCCCTCTAGTCTTAGAAGGGGCAGGAGGGCGAGAAAGGGGGGGTCGCATGGAAGAAGGTGCTTAGGCGTTAACAGGCACAGGGGTGGGTGTGTGAGCAGAGGTGGGGCAGAGGTAGAGGGTGCCGGCTGAGAGACGGGGGGCAGGGTGGGACAGCCACTCTGGGCTTTTCAGGCACAGAAACATCCTTTTTGCTCCCGTGTCTATCACTTGCAACCGGAAGAGCTCTTAGAATATTCCTCTCGGTTCTGCTTCGCGCTGCATCGAGTCCACTTTCCACTCTGTGCTTCTGAGTCTCAGACTTAAGTCTCGAAGCTCCAAATGCAGCAGGAAGTCAGAGCCTCTCTCCCCGCCAAGGCCAGCAAATGGCCTGAAACTGGGCTTCCTTAGGAAGGCTTGAGTCGGTTGCCCATTCCTAACGGGTTAAGAGCTTAGGAATTGCCAGGGTCATGTCCTTTTCCCTACACCTTCAGGGGCAAGGAGGACAGGTGGGGAGCTGACCCATGGGCCTTGAGGGCCTCACAAGGACCTGGACATCTGCTCGCATTGTGATGAGACCCGTTGTGAGATCGAGCCTGGCATCAGGCTCCATGCTGAGTATGGAGGCTGCTTGGGATCCTCTCTCTCCCTCTCTCTCTCTCTGCCCCATCCCCCACTCATGGTCTGTCTCTCTTTCTCTCCCCAAATAAATAAGTAAACATTAAAAAAAAAAAATGAGATGAGACCGGTGGAGGTCAAAGTCATCGGGACCAGCACTGGGTGTGGAAGCGAGGCATCCGGGCCCTCTACTTCCTGGAACACCGTCTTGGCACTTTGCGTTATGTTGACCCGCCCAAAGTGTGATTCTGCAGGTTTTGAAAATGCACATCTGCCAGGCTCAGTCTTAGCCTCTGTAATCTCCCCATAGTGCTGTCCTCAGCCTTGGGACCAAGCCTAGATAAGCCTCCCTGGGCCTGCCCATCAGGCACCAGCAGAGAAAGCACAGTGTCACCTCCCCTGGGTCTCACTGGGCAATATATAGGGCTTTCCTATGATGGAGGGTTGGGGGAGGGCTCGGAAAACCCTGGAACAAAACTCCTAATCCTCATTATAGCTACCAATTACTGAGGATTACCAAATGCCAGGTACTGTGCTAAGTTCTTCCACGGAAGCCTCACACGTCCTGCTGAAGTATTAACAGCCCATTTTACAGACGAGGGAGGGGAAGCTCCACGAGGAAGCAGCTTGCTCAGTCACACGGCCGGGATGTGGCAGAGGGCAGCGGACTAGTCTGTCAGACTCCAGAGGCCGTGCTCTCAAGTCACGGCCCCTCTGCTCCCAGGTCCCACTTCAAATGCATCTCTGGTCTCTTGTCAAACGTTTGTGACCTTTTTTGGGGCGCCTGGGTGGCTCAGTCGGTGAAGCATCCGACTTCGGCTCGGGTCACGATCTCGCGGTCCGTGAGTTCGAGCCCCGCGTCGGGCTCTGTGCCGACAGCTCGGAGCCCGAGCCTGCCTTGGATTCTGTGTCTCCCTCGCTCTCTGCCCCTCCCCCGCTCAAGCCCTGTCTCTCTCTGTCTCTCAAAAAATGAATAAGCGTTAAAAAAATTTTTTAAAAAAACCCCATTTTTGACCTTTTTCATCAGATAGGGTTATACGACAGAATCCCAAGCAGGCTCACGCTGTCAGCACAGAGCCCGACACGGGGCTCGATCTCACGAATCCTGAGACGGTGGCCTGAGCTGAAACCAAGAGTCGGATGCTTAACCGACTGAGCCAGCCAGGCGCCCCGTGTACTTTTTAAATTTTGTAAAAGGTGAAGAAAGGAAAAAGTACACGCCACATGTTCTGATCACAGTGCAGTAAAAACGAAGAGTGGAAATGAAAAGATATCTGAAATGGAAATCAGATTGTATGGATAATTAACATTTTTGACCCTCTAAATCGCTCAGATCAGGTGGACGTCGAAACCAAAAATTCAGAATACTTAGGGAAAAATGCAAAAATGAGACCACACCCGTTCAAACCTGTGGAATTGGGTCAAAATATCCTCGAAAGAACATATAAGGGCATTAATAATTTCTTCTAAAAAAAGATGCTTAAATGCAATGTGGGATCCTGGACTGGATCCCGGAACAGAGAGGACGTTAGTGAGGAATGTAGTGAAAGGGAATACAGTCTGTAGTTCATGATTTGGTACCAAAGTTAATTTTTTTTACTTTTAACAAATAGAAGATGTCATAATCAGGGGGAGGTAAATGGAGGGTCCGTGGGAACTTTCTGTAACATCTCGGCAATTTTTCTGCAAGTCTACAATTATTTCGGAATAAAAAGCTCAAAGAACAAGATGGCAGTTTACAGCTACACGGGCGTCAAGAGGAAAGGCATGGAGCATCTGCTGGGCAGCGAGGATCCTGGCGAAGCAGTGTGGACTTGAACCCTGAGCTGGGGCACTGGCCTCCTGGTCCCAGTCCTCTGGCCATGCCACTGGGAGCAGCCGCTTGGGGGCCAGTTCTGCAGTGTTCTGGGAGATGCTGCTTGAAGCTCCACCCACAGCCGACCCCCTCCAGCACTTCCACTCATTTTGTAAGCATTAACTCCCCCCAGTCAACCCTTTCCTGCTTAAATCAGCCACGGTAGCTTCTGCTATTCTCACATGGCCCCTGACTGAAATGCAGATGGAAACACTGACTATATTCACCCCATAGAAGGAAGCGAAAAGGTTATCAAAAATTTACCTCCCCCTGCAGCAGAAAAGGTGCTAATGCTTGATAGTTTGTAAAGGCAAATTACATCAAACTTACGAGAGAGAGAGAGAGAGAGAGAGAGAGAGAGAGAGAGAGAGACAGAATTTAAACTATATCAGAGCAAAGAAAAATATGGGAAGATTCTTAATTTTATTCCAATGAACTACTTAGATTCCAAACTATATGAGAATAGAGAACATAGCTTAAAAATTAACAATGTTTTGGGGGCACCTGGGTGGCTCAGTCGGTTAAGCGTCCGACTTTGGCTCAGGTCATGATCTCACAGTTCGTGAGTTCGAGCCCCACGTCGGGCTCTGTGCTGACCGCTCAGAGCCTGGGGCCTGCTTCGGAGTTTGTGTCTCCCTCTCTCTCTGCCCCTCCCCTGCTCATGCTCTGTCTCTCTCTGTCTCTCTCTCTCTCTCAAAAGTAAATAAACATTAAAAAATTTAAAAAGTTAACAATGTTTATGTGTGTGTGTGGCTGATGCAAAATCTAAACAAGCCTATTGGTTCTAGTAGAGTAGTAAAAGAATAAAAGACCTTGACAGACACACTTCGTGGTTAACAGCACAGATTCAGGAAAGACTATAAGGCTCAATTCCTAGTTTCACCTGTTTGATTTGGGCAAGCTACTTAACCCTCGTCTCACTTTTAATATGTGCAACAGGAATGATGATATACCTACCTCGTGGGGTTGTCAGGAGTTAAAATACATAAAGACAAAAAGTGCCAAGAACGATTCCAGAATTATATAGTCAAGGCTGTGTATTAGTTGGCTTTTATTATTAATATCATCCTAGGATGCAATGTAGCAAATCGTATGGATAGATTTAAGGAGAAGAATCGCATAGTTTTATTGGTAGATGCCAAGAGTATCTGATTAAATTCAAATACCCTTCTCATAAAAGCTCCCTGAGATCTAGGAAAACAGTGACATTTATTGAATGCGATAAAGGATATGTATCAAATATTGACAATAACTACTTGTGGATTAAGAGGGTGATGTGAAGCCAGATCATAGATTCCCTTTTCCACCATTCATTTAAAAAAAATTTTTTTTTAACATTTATTCATTTTTTGAGAGACAGAGAGAGAGCACAAGCAGGGAAGGGGCAGAGAGGTGGGGAGACATAGAATCCAAAGCAGGATCCGGGCTCTGAGCTGTCAGCATGGAGCCCGATGTGGGGCTTGAACTCATGAAACACAAGATCATGACCTGAGCCGAAGTCAGACACTCAACCTACTGAGCCACCCAGGCGCCTGCCCCATCTTTCCCACCAGTCATTAAGTGAATATTTATCAAGACCATAGGGGGACCCCTTGCTGACGATGCGGCAGTAAAGAGCTTGCTGGGTCCTGCTTTCCCAAGCTTACATTCTAAAGAAAAAAAATCCAAGAGACTGATAAGTGCTATGCAAAACATTACAATGGGGGGCGTGTCCAAGTGACCAAGCAAGTGACACTATGCTGAGATCCAAGTGAGAAGGATGAGCTGTGCAAGAGACCAGGAGAAAGGGCATCTCAGCCCTGAGAACAGCCTCCCCCAGGGCTCTAAGTGGGGGTCAGCTTGGAACGGCCTGGAAACAGAAAGAAGGACCAAGCACAAAGGTATGAGGATAGTGAGGATTTAAAAAAAATTTTTTTTAATGTTTATTTATTTTTGAGAGACAGAGCACAAGTGGCAAAGGAGCAGAGAGAAGGAGACACAGAATCCGAAGCGGGCTCCAACCTCTGAGCTGTCAGCACAGAGCTCAACGCAGGGCTCGAACTCATGAACCGCGAGATCACGACCTGAGCCGAAGGGGAAGGGAAGCAAAAATAAGATAGAAACAGAGAGGGAGGCAAATCGTAAGAGACTCTTAAATACAGAGAACGAACTGAGGGTTGTTGGAGGGGAGGTGGGTGGGGGGGGATGGGCTAAATGGGGGATGGGCATTAAGGAGGGCACTTGCTGGGATGAGCGCTGGGTGTTATAGGCAAGTGGGGAATCACTAAATTCTACTCCTGAAATCATGATTACACTATATGTTAACTAACTTGGATTTCAGTAAATTAAAAAAAAAGAATAAGCATACTAAAAAATGATTCTTTTAACAAAAGTGCCTATGAGGTTAGATCCTAGCCAATAAAAAACAAAACATTCTCTAAGTAGCAAATTATGGTGATGGAGACAGATTGGTGATTGCCAGGAGTTAGGGATGGGCTGGTTTGGACTATTAAGGAGCAACTCAGGGACTTTCCTTGTGGTGAGGGAACAGTCCTGCATCCTGATTGGTGAGCATAACTCACATCTACACATGTGACCAAATTGCCAAGGACCATTTACACGTACACACTCACAGAAGTGCCTGCAGAAACTGGTAAAATCCAAATAAGCTTCAAAGCTTACTTAACGGTATTGCACCAATGACAATTTCCTGATTTTGACAATCCACTGCGGTTATGTAAGATATTGAGGGAGGCTGGGTGAAGGGTGCATCGGATCTCTGTACTAATTGTGCAACTTCTTGTGTGTCTTAAACTATTTCGGAAGAAAAAGTTATAATTTTAAGATAAGATATACATGAAATACAGGAAAATATAACTGCTGCATATGGAATAGAAAGAGAGGTACATTCCAAAACAAACAGCGCTCCTATAAATCAGTAAGAAAACGATGAAGGTTGCGCCTGGGTGGCTCAGTCGGTTAAGCGTCTGACTTCGGCTCAGGTCATGATCTCGCGGTTTGTGGGTTTGAGCCCCGCGTGGGGCTCTGTGCTGGCAGCTCGGAGCCTGGAACCTGCTTCAGTTTCTGTGTCTCCTTTGCTCTCTGCCCCTCCCCCGCTGGCGCTCTGCCTCTCTCTCTCTCAAAAATAAACATGAAAAAAATAAAAAAAATAAGAAAACGATGAATAACTCAACCAACGGATTGACAAATTCTAGGAAATTCAGAGAAGAAATATAAATGGACCTTAGATAAGTATCCATGTGTCCATATTCGATCTCACTAATAATCAAATAAATTCAGATTAAGACAACAAGCAAATATAAGTTTCCAGCCATACAAGATTTATGGCCAGGACAAAGGGACACTTTCATTCACGGTCAGTGAGTGTAAACTGGCCAATATTCTAACAGGCAGCTTGATGGCACTGACCCAGATGTTAAAAGTTTTCACCATTTGACCGAGTACTTCTCGGAAATACAAAGATCCAGGAAATACAAAGATCCGGGAAATACAAAGGAAATACAAAGATCTACATTGCAGTGTTGTTTATATTTTTTTTTAGTGTGTATTTATTTTTGGTGTTTTTTTTATTTTTTTTATTTTTTATTTTTTTAATTTTTTTTTCAACGTTTATTTTTATTTTTGGGACAGAGAGAGACAGAGCATGAACGGGGGAGGGGCAGAGAGAGAGGGAGACACAGAATCGGAAACAGGCTCCAGGCTCTGAGCCATCAGCCCAGAGCCTGACGCGGGGCTCGAACTCACGGACCGCGAGATCGTGACCTGGCTGAAGTCGGACGCTTAACCGACTGAGCCACCCAGGCGCCCCTGCAGCGTTGTTTATCGTAGTGAAAAATTGGAGGTGACAGAAATGTTTGTTACAGGCGACTGGTTAGACAAATTACAATAATGGCCACTAATATTCATCTGGTGCTTTTGACGTTCCGGGAACTTCTGTAAGTGTTTCACATTTATTGATTCATTTAATCCTCACAATAATCCTATGAAGAAGGTTCTAGATACTGTTAGGCTCGTTTCACAACCGGGGAAACTGACATGCATTCGCAAGTGGGGAAGCTGGGATTCACATCCAGGCAGCCTGGCTCTCGACCCGCACCCTTAACCAAAGACCACACTTCCAGGCCCTAATGCGGAGGAATGTGCAGGTATTTTAAGTGAGAGGATCAGCATGTATGATAGGATCCCAGACAACAGTGTGTATATAAAAAAAAAAGTTCTGACGTTATCTTTGGGGCTTGTTGTTATGGGCAACATGTACTCTTTTGTTTATATATTTTTATATTGTTTGAATTTTTTTACAATAAAAACGTACCATGTTTATAATTGAAAAGCTTGTAGGGATATTTAAAGGTAACAGATCAAAAATTTAAGAGAGAGAGAGAGAGAGAGAGAGACACCAGGTAGGAATTCAAAGCCTCAGGGCACTTGTTCCCAACCCCCCCCCACCCCCCAATCCCCTCAGCAGCCCTGGGAGGGTGTCCCCTCAGGCTGGGGCTCCTTTTCCCCGAAGGTGAAGGTGAAATCTGGAGAAGTGGTAAGTCTTTGGCTCAGGGTAGGTAGGGGGGCACCCTCTCCAGCACTCTTCAGGGCTGGCCCTTCCCTGAGCAGCTGACACTGCCCCAGGGGAACAAAACCACTTCAAAAGAAAAACAACAAACTGGATTCCAAACACCATCAGAAACTGGAGATTAGAAGGGACAGACCAAGAATTTAAAATACGCACAACAAACATACACAAGTCTGTGGATTTAAGGTCCTAAAATTCACACAGGTCAGGCTTTCAAAAACGCTAATATTTGCAACACGGTGGATGTTACATCCCCGGCAACGAGTTACTCTTAGGATGAAAAACTTCGAATGTCAGTTGGGTGTGTGCAAAGGGGGGCACACCGCTTTTCAACATCGTTTGGGGGGCTACCGAAGCAGAAAGAAAACCACAGATCCCGAGCCGGCTTGCCTGATCCTGGCCTCTTGATGTTTGCTGAAGCTCTGAGCCTGCACGTCTGTCCAGGATGCAGAGCTCTGCCAGGCTGTGAGGCAAGAACCGTCTGTATTCTGGCTAGAAAGCAATTTTTGTTTTAAAGTTTATTTATTTATTTTTATTTTTTTTATGTTTATTTATTTTTGAGAGAGAGGGAGGGAGACAGAGTATGGGGGGGGGGTGGCAGAGAGAGAGGAAGACACAGAATCCAAAGCAAGCTCCAGGCTCCCAGCTGTCAGCACAGAGCCCGACGTGGGGCTCGAACTCACAAACCCGCCAGATCGTGACCTGAGCCGAAGTCGGGAGCTTAACCCACTGAGCCACTCAGGCGCCCCAGAAAGCAGTTTCTTGATTGGGATCAGGCTTGAGAGGATCTCTCTCTTTGGCAGAAACAGAAATAGGGTCACTTTGTGGTAAACACCCACATCAAAAAGCTCCGTCTATTTGGGGTAAGGGGGTGGGGGGGTGGGGGAGAGCTTCCTGCTTAACCATTTCCTGTCCAGGTCTGAGTGAACTACACAGAAACTACAAAGTTCTAGCTTAAGGGGACTGGAGGAAAGCAAGGAGCCACCCCCTGGGCCTAAGATGCTGCCATGCACACGGCCCCGATTTATGTCCGAGTCCGGTTAACAGTTAACTTGTTGTGTTAAATGACAAAAATTCAGCCGAGTACATGTTAAATGTTTAACTGGCCTTATTAGTTGATTTATCAATCAAGCAGCATCCCATCTAGCAAGCAGAGGGGAGCACCATCAATCTGCAGAAAAGGGAAGATTTTTAAAGGTAGAAAGGGAGTACGAAAAAGAAAATTACTAGCAAAGAATCCCGTTTCAGGCTAGGCCGTCCTCCCAAGGGTAACTAACTGAAAGGGTCTATCTGTAACGTTCCTAGTGCGATCAGTAAATTCCAGGTTTACTGGTTAAAGGTTACATTCCGGGGTGCGGGGGGGGTGGTGAGGGGCGGGGGAAATGTTGAAATTGTAGTTAGGTTAGGTATTAAGTCTTGGTGTGCTGACCTGGGAATCTTAATAGGAGTGATTCCGTTTGGGGCTTGTGTTTTTCTTTGTAACAGCCGTCGATACTAAAATTCTAAAGAGCTAACGTTTAATCTAAGAGGAGACACTCTTTTTAGCACATGCTAGTACCCTTAGAACAATGAAAAAGTGAATTTCAAAGACACCTTCCTGCTCATTAAAGAAGAGAAAGTCTAGGCTTTTGACCCAAGCTCCTCCAGCATGTGTGCAGTCTGCTGGCCCAAGGCTGTGCCCGGATCTGGCGCAAGGCCATGTTTAACCCGAGTTGGCAAGGGCAGCGTGTGAGTTCTCTGGAGATGCCTCCTGGGGCGGCTGGGACTCACGGTCCAGGTTCATGACTTCTTTGCCAGGAGGCCTCGTCTTCCTTCTTCGTGAAATTCAACGAAGTTTGCCACCGGGCCAGCCTCCTTCCTCCCCACCCCCACGCCCAACCTGACTGCCTAGGAGGCGCGTCCCAACAGGGTGAACGACGCCTAGGAGGGGAAGGAGGCAGCTCACAACGTATTAATGGCCCAGGGCACGGAGAAAGCATTCGAGCTGCCAGCCCAGATCAGGCACACGCTGGCACGCCTGGCATCAGGAGGAGAGGCCACTTTAGCGTGCATTGTTCCCAAAGCCTCAGATCACATGCCCGTCGGGGGGAATCGATGCTTCACGGGGACAGGAATTAGGCCGGGAGGCATGGGGGGCTTTGTGGAGTTGAGACACTTGGGTCTGGTCTGGCCCCCTTTTCCTGGTGAGTCACTCCTTCGTTTCCTTGGAAGAAGCCTTGCTCCCACTCTTAAGGGCCGGGCACGCATCAGGAGGGCCCTCTGGGAGGTGTGGGAGGCGAGGCTTCTGTTCTGCTCGTCCGCACTAAGGACCACTGTGATGGCAGTGGGGAGGAGGCAGAAAAAAGATGGGGACAGAAGGAGCTGGAATAACGATCAGGGCTATGGGTAACTAGGGATCTGGAAATGAACGCAGGTAGGAAACTGGGAAAAACACATTAGAATGGCTTCAGTTTTCTATTTCAAGAGACTAAGAAAGGTCAGCCAGCTAGCTAAATGGAGAGGACGGAACTTCCATAAAACGCCTTTAAGGCGCTTTAAATATCCAACTCTATTTAATCCTTAGAAGAACCCTGTGCTGGGGGGAGAATGATCGTGCCCATTTTATCAGTAAAGCAACAGGCTCAGAAGTATCAAGTGGCTTGTCCAAGGTCATCTAATAAATAAGAAGCGATGCTGGGGTTCCCACCTGAACCCAGGATTGGTCCCTTCACCCCCCTACACTGACCAAGCCTAAAAGCAGCTGAACTTCTAGAAAGTGAGTCATCAGAGCTTTGTAGGATTGACTTGCCTGGGCTTTGCTTTCCCCCTCCTGAAGTTATTATTTAGCGAAAATGCATGGGTGGTGAGTGTGGCTTCCAGAATTTCGTCTCTGCTGCGCTCTCCCCATCACCCCTCCCAGTCTGCCCTCCTCACTAAACGCAGGATTTATTCCTCCTTGCAAGCCTATTTGCGTAAGTTGTTCTAAGTCTGCCAGTTCAGAATCACATTTAAAGCTGCTGTCCCCTCTCCCTCCAAACACACACACACATACCCCACTGTATTTAGAAAGAAGTCAATATTGTGGCCCCATTATCCAGGGAAGGAGGCTATTAAGAAGAAATTATCAGTAATAAGCCAGCAGGAAGCTGAGGTTGGTCACGAGGAAATAAACTTATCCTGGGCCTGCAAAATTGTGGCCTTACATTCTTACTTTTCTCTCCTTTTCAAGTCAACCCATGGGAAATCCTCTTTCAGACGTAGCCTGGAAGGGGCAGAATTCGGACTTCAGAGAGGGGGGCGGGGCTCGACCTGGGAGCAGGAAGATCAGAGCAGGAGCTTCCAGGAAAGAGGGGAAAGGCCTTGGTGGTCAGGCTCTGAAGGAGGGAAAGATAGGGCCCTGGGCTCACCTTGGGAGGGGGGGCATTTTCACAAGAGATACATGGAGGGGGAGGTCCAGGGGCAGGTTTTCTGTGGTTGGCAGAGGACTGGAGGGTGGAAAGAGGCTGACTCAACCCCACCCTCAGCCCACGGCCCCACTCTTGAAATCCCACAGCTAACAAGTCACACTTGGGAGGAAGTATTCAGTTTCCCAGCTTCCCTCCAATGCATTTTCCTCAACAGAGGATTCTGAGCATCCTGAAGATGTGGAAGGGGAAGGTCAAGTTCAGAGGGCGGAAGCGGATGCTCTGGAGCCACACGATTTTGAGAAGGGCTGACCTTGCTTCCTAGTGGTTGGGAAACAAAAAAAACCCCATGGGCAGGAGGGGCAGATGGGATTACATAAATCCCATGATGTCTCATGAACAGAATATCTATCTATCTATCTATCTATCTATCTATCATCTATCTATATGATGGAATATTATGCAGCCTGAAAAATAAATGAAATCCTAGGGGCGCCTGGGTGGCTCAGTTGGTTAAGCGTCCGGCTTTGGCTCAGGTCATGATCTCATGGTTCACGCGTTCGAGCCCAGTGCTGGGCTCTGTGCCAGCAGCTCGGAGCCTTGAGCCTGCTTCGGATGCTGTGTCTCCCTCTCTCTCTGCCCCTCCCTGCCTCTCACTCTCTCTCAAAAATAAATAAATATTAAAAAAAAATAAGCTGACCAGTTAGCTCAGTTGGTTAGAGCGTGGTGCTACTAATAATAAAAAAATGATTAAATGAAATCCTAACACATACCACAACATAGATGAAACTTGAAGATGTTATGCTAAGTGAAATGAGCCGAGCACAAGAGGACAAATGTTGTAAGATTCCACTTATCTGAGGTACTTAGAGCAGTCAGGTTCAGAAAGACCAAAAGTTGGGTGGTGGATATGACTGATGGGCGGGTGGTTGGGGATCTAGTTTGTAATGGGGACAGAATTTCAGTTTGGATGATGAAGAGGTTCTGGAGACGGATTAAGTACAATAGTGTAATGTACTTAACGGCACTGATTTGCACCTTGAAAAAGGTTCAAATGGTAAATCTTGGCTTATGTATATTTTACCACAAGAAAAAATAAGCTAAATCTAATAAAGCCTATTTATTTCTTTATTTTGACAGAGAGGGAGTGTGCGCACACAAGTGGAGGAGGGGCAGGGAGAATCCCAAGCAGGCTCTGTGCTGTCAGCACAGAGCCCAACACAAGGCTCAACACAGGTCACAAAAAGCGAGATCATGGCCTGAGCCGAAATCAAGAGTCAGATGCTTAAACCACTGAGCCACCCAGGTGCCCCTCTAAATAAAGCCTTTAGTGCAAACTCCCATTTTACAGTAACTACAGAGGTTAGAAAAACAAATTGACACTATGAAGACACAATCAGGCAAATGTAGAATGTACAACATTCTACAAGAAAACTGGCCTAAACTTCAAAAAGTCAATGTCATCGAGAAAAAAAAAAAAATAGAGTTGTTCTAATTAAAAGAGACTAAAAAGACACAATAACCAAATATAACATGTGTACTTAAAACCAACAAACTGGGCACCTGGGTGGCTCAGTCAGTTAAGCATCCAACTCATGATTTCGGCTCAGGTCACCATCTCACTCTGGTGAGATCGAGCCCTGCCTCCAGCTCTGTGCTGAGCATGGAGTCCGCTTAAGATTCTCTCTCTCTCTCGCTCTCTCTCTTTCTACTTCTGCCCCCGTTCCCTGCTGTCTCTAAAAAAATAAAACGGACAAACTTAAAAGCCATATTTGAAACGATGGGGCGGATTTGATTATGGGGTAGATATTAGGTAATATTAGGGAATTCATGTGAGTTTTCTTAGATGTGAACACGCAGTTGTGGTTATGTTCGAGAATGTCCTTACTTTCGGGAGCTATCTGCTGAAATCTGTGGGGGTGACGCGGCATGGCATCTGGAACTCACTTTCAAATGAGCCAGAAAAAACAAGCCTCACACACCCATCGAGGCGGATAAAGCAAACGTGGCAAAATGGAAACGACTGTTGACCCCTCGGTGGTGGATGAACACTGGAGAGTTCTTGCCATTTTTTGTCTGCTGAAACGTTCCTAATAAAAAGTCGGGGAGAAAAGTTCTGGCTGCACAGTTTTAGGAGCTGTGTGGCCTTGGGCAGTCTCCTTGCCCCCCTGGCCTTAGTTTCTTCACCTAAAGTACAGGGCTAAAAACCCCTCATCCCGTCAGCAGTGTAAGCCACCCGGCCCCAGGTGCCCAGCGGCTGCGGGGTGGTATTAGTCGTTAGTATTGACATTGGAATTGTGAGGACAGTCCCTAGCACGGTATCTGGTAAGTGAGCAGCGGCTTTGGGAAAACCACTTGGGCTCCCCGGGCCAGCCTCTCCGCCTGGGGAGGAGGACGGGGAAGCGGCCCCTTAGGGCCCCCCTCACTCGCCCGAGCGGGACGAGTAAACGCGCAACCGCTCGGGGTGTGACCGCTGCGGCCCGGGCCTCGGAAGTGGGGGCGGGGCTTGCAGGTGGGCGGGCGTGGGAGCCCAAAGCCCGAAGGAGCGTTGCCCGTCGGAAGCCGGGGGCGGGGCCTCTCGCTTGCTGACCAATCCGGAATAGGTGCCAAAAAAAAAAAAAAAAAAAAACGGGCGGAGAAAAGAAACGGGAAAGATCCCGGCGGATACCTGCTGCCTAGCGCTTGGCGCCGGGCCATCCTGTTCAGGTGACTGGGCCGCTTGGTCTGGCCGCTCCTCTCTCTCTCTCCAGTCCCCGGGGCAGGAGAGGGGGCACGGCGGACCGGAAGCCCGGCCCGGCGGTCTCCTCGGGCGTGACCTCTGAGCAGAGTCACGTTGCTTTCTGCGCGGGCTTCCTCTTGTAAAGTGAGAGCAGTAAAAACCCGCCGGAGGCAGGACGGGACGTGCCCAAGTGACTCAGAGTTGGGAGGCAGTGAAGGGGAGAATGGCGACCTTGCCTCCCGCCTCGTGGTACTGCTCGTCTTTCCCAAGTTTTCTACAATGCACACGTGTTATTTTGGTGGCCAGCAAAGTTAAGCTAAAAGTGAAGTCATAATTTCTGGCTAGCTCAGTACTACTTTATGGTTCCTGTACCTACAGAGAGAGTATAACCGGAGCTAAAAACAAGCACGCGGTGCCTGAGACAGCAACCGAAAAGGAGCACTTGGGTTACTGATGACGCGAAATTGGAATGTGAATTGGGTATTAGAGGACACCAAAAAATCCTTGCTAACTTTATTAGATGCAATAGTGGCTTTATCAGCCATAAAATTATCACTAAAAATATCCATTCGGGAGCTGGATCAAATTAGATGAAATTGACAATGTCTGGGAATTGCTTTAAAACTAAGGATGCTAGGGGTGCCTGGGTCGCTCAGTCAGTGAAGCATCGGACTCTTGATCTTGGCTCTGGTCATGATCTCGGGGGTTTGTGAGTTTGAGCCCCGCTTCAGGCTCCTTTGGGCTCCATGCTGACAGTGCGGAGCCTGCTTGGGATTCCCTCTCTCCCTGTCTCTCCGCCTGTCCGCTGCTCATGCTCGCGCGCTCTATTTCTCAAAAATAAAAATAAGTAAACTTAAAAAAATTAAAAGTAAGGATGCTAGGTCAAAGTTTTAGTCGTTGGTTTGTCTTAAGAGATGTGATTATCCTTGATTTTTCTCTGAGGCTTGAGACTAAACACAGTATGTATGTGGTACTTTAAGAAATGGCAGAAGTTGGGGCGCCTGGGTGGCGCAGTCGGTTGAGCCTCCGACTTCAGCCAGGTCACGATCTCGCGGTCCGTGAGTTCGAGCCCCGCGTCGGGCTCTGGGCTGATGGCTCAGAGCCTGGAGCCTGTTTCCGATTCTGTGTCTCCCTCTCTCTCTGCCCCTCCCCCGTTCATGCTCTGTCCCTCTCTGTCCCAAAAATAAATAAACGTTGAAAAAAAAAAAAAAGAAATGGCAGAAGTAGACCTAAGTCAGGAGGGGCTCTTCCCTACCTCTGACCTCTTTAAAGTATACTATATCTAGAAAAGACTTTGTAAAAAATTCCAGTGTTTCTCTTTGTGACAGCTCTAAGACTGCAGGTGTTGGAGCTTTCCCAAGTGAATCATTTATTTCTTGGATCTTAAAACATTTTTCTTTTCATTTCGGGCATTTTGCCACTTGCAGGGCAAATGTCTGTGGCAAATCTGAAAAACCAAACACAAAGTAAAATAAAAACTTAATAAATTCACGTCCCCACCTTCACCCAATGCACGTTTTCAATCTCCTTTTCAGGCTACTTGCTGCCCAATTAACAGTAAATGAGTTTCGAGTTCTTCATTCTCTGAACTTTCAGGACTTTGGGCTCAGTTTCCAATTTAAAAAAATGCATTGGGGACAGTGGCCTGACAACCCACACAAGTTCAATGGGAAATGCACCAAAGGCCTTCGCTGTCATTTAGTTAACTAAGCTTCACAAAGGGCTGCGCATTTTAGAACAATTATCTCATTTAATCTCATTTTATTAATAATCCCACAGGTTCGGTACGGCGACAAGTCCCATTTTACCGACGAGGGCACTGAGTGTTTTAGCCAGGTGACATGTCCAAGTGACACAGCAACTGCACTTCGGGACCCCGTCGCCAGCGGCCCTAATCGCTAGGCAGCACGCCTGTCGCCGACCCCCCCCCCCCCAATTTACCGGGACTCGAGGACCCCTAGCCCCCCCCCCCCCCCAGGTACACGTATGTAAACGGGCGCAACCACGAGCTTCTCTTGCAGCCAGGGGCGTTTTCAGGCATTTGCACCAACCTCATTTGCAAAACCACTCGCCCGGACCCGCGAAAACGGTTCAGGGGTGGGGGAATCCTCTCCCGCTCCGGGCGGCCTCCAATCGCGTTGCCGCATTCAATCCGAGCCGCTCCTGGAGGAGTGAGTCCCGCGCGCGCCACAGCCACCGGGGCGCGCGGGGGCTGCAGCCTTTGTCCGGTGGGGCCCGCAGGGAGCCGGGCGGCGGCGCCCCTAGCCCGGTCCACGGGTCCAGGGGATCCGGGGTGGGCCCGGGGACGGGGGTCCCGGGGGTCCCGGGGGGTCCCGGGCGGCTCGGCGCCTCAGCTCCCGCGCGGCTCTCGAACGGCTGACGTGGGGCCCGGTGCATCCAATGGGAAGGCGGCGTCTGGCCACGCCCACTGAGCGCGCAGCCCCGCCGGTGGGTTTTTAAAAGCCCGCGCGGCGGCGCGGGGGCTCCCAGGACCCGCGCGCCGCCTCGCCCGCCTCGTCCGCTCCCTGCCGCCGCTGCCGCCACCATGCTCTCCGTCCGCGTCCCGCTCGCCACCATCGTGGACCCGCAGCAGCCGCAGCAGCAGCTTCAGCTCTCGCCCTTGAAGGGGCTCAGCCTGGCGGACAAGGAGAACACGGTGAGGACGCGCGGGCCGGGCCGGGGCGGCGGGGGTCTCCCGGGACGTGGGCATGCCCCCTCACCGCGCGTCTCCCCGCAGCCCCCGGCCCTCAGCGGGAGCCGCGTGCTGGCCAGCAAGACCGCCCGGAGGATCTTCCAGGAGCCCGCCGAGCCGGTGAGTGGGGGTCTGGCCGCCGGCTGGGAAGGGGCCTGTGGGGGCGGGGCGCTGCCGGCAGGGGACGCCAGCCGGCTCTTGGCGCCAAAGCCTCATTGTTTCCTCTGCCGTTTCAAACCCTAGCCCCTCCCCGGCCCGCGCTCCTTTCCCGCCAAAGCATTCCCTCCCTGGCCTGCCACACACTTCCGTAGATTTCCTCCTGTCCCTCTGGTACCTCCCGGTTGTGTTCTATGTAAGATCCACGTGTGACAGCTGACACTTACACACTGAACCACATGAGCTTGCCGACCACCGGGCGCACTTGGCCTGAAGAAATGGCAATTTCATGTGGGACGCCCTACAGTTCGTATTTCCATTACCCCCTCGCCCGGCAGAAAACTAAGGTGCTTGTCCCCAGCGTGGAGGATGAGCCACTGCTCCGAGAAAACCCTCGTCGCTTTGTCATCTTTCCTATCGAGTACCACGATATTTGGCAGATGTATAAGAAAGCGGAGGCTTCCTTCTGGACAGCCGAAGAGGTAACGAGGATCAGGAACTGGGAGACTTAAAAAGGAAGTTTACGCGTTGCCCCCCAACTCTTGAGGCGGACCCCTGCCCTAGCGGTTATGCCTTGGCTGGAGATATACTTGACTCTTGCTGGAGATATACTTGACTCTTCCTCTGGTTCCTCTTGGGGATGGCTGCCCACCGAGGATGTGAGCTGTTCTCACTGGCAAAGGGAGTTCTGGATGGGAGGGATGTTACCCATCAAGCCGTGTTCGTAGACTTAAAAGGTTTAAGAACCAAGTATGTATGTGAGGCCCCGCGTGTGTAAACCCCTTGTGAAACTTCTCAACTTCAGGTGGATCTTTCCAAGGACATTCAGCACTGGGAGTCCCTGAAGGCAGAGGAGAGATATTTTATATCGCATGTTCTGGCTTTCTTTGCAGCGAGTGATGGCATAGTAAATGAGAACTTGGTGAGTTTCCAAACAACGTCTGCTTTCATTCACTTCAAGACTTGAGAGAATGTCCTCTTCCCTCACCTTTAACGTTGTCCCGCCCTGATATCATATGTGTTTGTAAGGTCATAGTTCTATTACATGGAGTTTGCTGTTTTATAATATGCTCTGCAGTTGTTTCTTCCTCATGGGTATCTTTCTCCCCCCCTGGTTCTAGAGAAGCTCAAAGACCATGTTAAGTGTTAGCCTTGGGTTTACTCCTCGTGGCTGTGGCATTGCTTTTCTTTTTGTGGCTTTGCTCTTCCGATAACTTGATTCCATGTATGTCTTACTGTGAGTGGATCCTTCCTGCAATGAGTTAGGAAAGAATGAACTGATGAGCGTTCGCAGAAACCCTGCAACACAGGCGTTATCTCTTTTCCTGATTTGTACAATGAGCGTGTGGCATGAAATGCCCCGCTTTACCACAGCATAGTGAAGAAGTATTCAAGTAGAAACACACCTTGTAATGGTACAAAGGGAGTGTGATGGATCTGGGGTCCTGGGGCCGAGTGGCTTCTCCTCAAGCTGCACTGTGATGTTTTACCACTAGGTGGAGCGGTTTAGCCAAGAAGTTCAGATTACTGAAGCCCGCTGTTTCTATGGCTTCCAAATTGCCATGGAAAACATCCATTCTGAGATGTATAGTCTCCTCATTGACACTTACATTAAAGATCCCAGAGAGAGGTGAGTGTTTGGGTGGTATGCCAACGTGTTTGGGACTCACTTATTGTTACCCTGTTGCAAGTTTTTGAGCTTACGTAGGGATAGACAATGGCTCTAGAATGGCTAAGCAGGCAAATCCCTACCACGCGTGGTCACGTCTGCTCTGAGGAAGAGGCCTACATTGACATTAGGAGCCGGTCACTTAAAAACAAAGTTAGGCGGTTACTCCGTTTTCTTGTTGGTCATTCAGTCTAAAACCTTTCTTTGAACAAAACCAAACAAAAAACATCCGTAGGGGCTGTGTACAACGAACTAATTCCTAGGTCTGACGGTTTTGCCTCCTGTGGCAAAGCTGTTAACCTACGATGTGAAGGAGGTAGAGAGTGTACCCAAGTAGAATGTTACTCTCCTCTTAAGGAGCTAGTAATGCAGTACGGGAAATAAGACCTAGAAATAGAAGGGAGACGAGTTACATAATGATGTGCAGGCAGCTCACCATTAGATGAGTTTAGGCACGGAACCGTTTGACCAAAGTGACGGTTTGTTATGGGATCACAAAGGGGGAGCTTAAGGCCCATCTTACGTTTTGAAGATTGGAGAGGAGGAGAAAGTTAGCAATGGCTGCCTGAGTGCTCTGGGTACTAAGAGCTCAGGAGGGGAGCCTTGTGTGGAGCCGAAGTCTTAAAGCTGAAAAGCAGACTCTTGTAGATTACCAGGGAGAATGTGAAGAGGGAAGGTGAGTGACGACTTGGTAGGGCTAGCAGGATTGGGGAAACGCTTTGGGGGTAAAAACATTGTGGACAGAAATGAGAAAAGACAGGGGCGCCTGGGTGGCTCAGTCGGCTGGGTGTCTGACTTCCAGCTCAGGTCACTATCTCGAGGTTAGTGAGTTCGAGCCCCACACGGGGCTTGCTGCTGTCGGCCTGTCAGCGAAGAGCCCGCTTCGGATCCTCTCTCTGCCCCTCCCCCACTTGTGCTTTTTAAAAACATAAATAAATGAGAAAAGACAAAGGTAGGCATAACTGGGATGAATAAGCAGAAGGGGCAGGATCAGGAAAGTCTGATGGTTAAGCTTCAAAAGCCAGGGAGAGGCAGACCCAGGTCTCCAACAGAGCATGTGGACATGGAGAGAGAATGAAGGGAGCCCAACGGTCTGATGACCTTGGCTTTAGAAAACAAGGTCACCTGATAAGGAATGGGCTGGGGAATTTGCAGGCTCCCAAGCTGAGCACAGGGATACATTGGAGGCGGAAGAGGCTAATAAAGACCCAAGTAAGTGTGGGGCCAGTCGATTTTCTTTCCTGACCTGGGATCATCAGTGAGGCATAGAATTATAGTAGGAAGCAATCTCAGGTTGTTTAGTTTATTGGCTTTAATTGTTTTATTATATCCATATGGCACTTGGGGCCCATATAATTGGCCTGATGTTATAGTCTGGTGGTGGAGGGGGTGTCGAGGAAGATAATGGTCAGCATAGCTTAAGTAGTCTTAGCAGTTAAGATTTTATGGCTTTTCACGTTTAAAGATAGGGCCTATGAACCTTGTCATGACCTGGACTTGATATAATTAAGCTGATAAGTGCTCTTGGTGTAATGGACTAAGGCTTTCGATGTGCGTAGATCTCGGGGCTCCCTGTGAATTAAAGAATACTTAGGTTTGTATTAACAGGAACCAAATGAATGCCGAGATTTTAAAAAACACTGGGGGAAAAGCAAAAACAGTAATGAGAAAACATTTCAGGTTGAGTCTTGATTTGGCCTTCGTTCCCAGTGTTGTTCCCTAGATGTTTGTGATAGGAGGTCTTTGCTATAATTGCTGACGCTCTGGGTGCCTACTAGGGAATTTCTCTTCAACGCCATCGAGACGATGCCTTGTGTAAAGAAGAAGGCGGATTGGGCCTTGCGTTGGATTGGCGACAAAGAGTCTACCTACGGTGAGGACCCCTTTGGCCCCACTTATGCCTGAGCTTCATCCTCTGGTGACGGTCACTGGCTTGTGAGCCCTTCCTGTGCACGTGCTCGGTTGCCCACCAGAACTATGTCGATGTTAACTCTTCCGCAGGAGAGCGGGTTGTGGCCTTTGCTGCAGTGGAAGGAATCTTCTTTTCTGGTTCTTTCGCGTCGATATTCTGGCTCAAGAAACGCGGCCTGATGCCTGGCCTCACGTTTTCCAATGAACTTATTAGCAGAGATGAGGTGAGTCTAATACACACAACAGGCTAATCTGCACCCCAAATATCTACAACTCTTGGGTTCCCTGAAGGGAACTCAAGACAACAGATTGCCTTATGTCTACATTTAACATGTGAGTTCAGTGATACCTGTATTTGGCAGAGAATGAACACTACTTTTCATGTACTGGAAGGTATTTGTATTCTCGATACATTTATATGTCCGTTGCACTGTAGGTGAGGGGATGTTGTATTATTTTGGCCCGGTAGCCTATCTATGACCCTAGTGTATTTCACAGTTGGCTGAGCACCCTGTTGAAGTGAGAATCCATTCCGGTCCAGTGTATGTCTTTGAGTGCTATTGGATTAAACTGGAGAGGAAGGTGGAGTATGTCCAGATGTTCTGATTTAAGTCCAGTCTGAAAGGCAAGGGCCATGAACCCTGCCATACTTGGAGCCCAATGAGCAGATCAGACAGCTGATCGTGCCTTGTAAGACGCTCTGCCTTCCTGTAGGGGAACATAGGGATTGCTTGGCATTAAGACTCAGACTCGATTCACTGGAAACTGCATCACTGGTTTCCTGAGCACTGGGTCGTAAATCTCAACACTAGCCTGGTCACTGAGTTTTGCCTTTCCTGCCAGGAACTGTGGCACAACCAGAGCTCACAGCTGTAGAAAGAATGCTGTAGAAAGAACGCTTGGAGCAGAAGTCCTGTGCCATCCGCTACCTCACGGAGCAGCAGGGCCGGGACCTGGCCTGCTCTTGCTACCTGGGTAGCAGCATGGAGGGCCTTGCATGCAGATGGGCCCGCCTTGGCATAGGCAGAGCAGACGGCCGTTGGATTCTTCTTCCCTTTTTTTGACAGTTAAAGTGCTTGTAGTACGGCAAGATGTACAAGGGGAATGCAGAAAAGGGTAAAGCCATTTCCTGCTGCATGTGAACGATAAAGGTCTGGCGTTACAGTGATACTAAACCTTTTTTTCCTAGGGTCTACACTGTGACTTTGCCTGCCTGATGTTCAAACACCTGGTCCACAAACCTTCAGAGCAGAGAGTGAAGGAAATTATTATCAATGCCGTTAGGATAGAACAGGTGCGTTTTGCATCAGGGTCTCTTCGTGCTTGCTAGAAGATGTCTTTATTGGTGCTACCGTCTTACTGAGAAGCTCTGTTTTGGTCCCTAGGAATTCCTCACGGAGGCCTTGCCAGTGAAACTAATTGGGATGAATTGCACTTTAATGAAGCAGTATATTGAATTCGTGGCAGACAGACTTATGCTGGAGCTAGGTTTTGGCAAGGTACGGTATTGTTCATAGCCTTCTGGTTCTCCCGGAAACTGGTGTTCTGTATTCAAATTTTGCTGTGGACCTTTTCAGGTTTTCAGAGTAGAAAATCCATTTGACTTTATGGAGAATATTTCACTGGAAGGGAAGACTAACTTCTTTGAGAAGAGAGTAGGCGAGTATCAGAGGATGGGAGTGATGTCAAGTCCAACAGAGAATTCTTTTACCTTGGATGCTGACTTCTAAGTGAACGAAGATGTGCTCTTAATGTTGCTGATTCCTCCCCCTCCAACCCTTCTCATCAAAAAAAAAAAAAAAAAAAAAAATCAGCTACTTGAAGTGATATCAACTAGCTACACTATGAATCACCAATAGTGTTCATGAATAGTATTGTTAAAACTGTGTAGCTACCTCGTACGCAAGCCTGTTGATTAGTGATGCTAGTTGTCTCCCCTAGAAAGAAGCATGGAAAAAAGCTACTTGGGTTCTTAGGAAAGAGCTTGGCCGTGTTGGGCTTTTGCAAGCACCCTGGCTGTCCGTGACTTCATGGCTCTTAGCAATCATGGCTCAAGGTGTGGGGACTCTCTGAGTCTGACCCGGCAGGATTAAACAGTTGCTACAAGGCCCTTGGGAGGGGGTCAGCCTTGGTGCTTCAAAGCAGATTTTAAAGTTTACTTACTGCTTTGTATATAAAATTGGCACTTTACACACAAACCTATTTTGTACTGTTGAGGTAAAGGCCTGATTTGACCTAACTTGGTTTCTAGACCAAACGCAGAGCATTCTGTTGACCACTAATGGGAGCCAGTTCGGGATTTACTAGGTGACCCACGTCTGCCAAACCTGTGCAAGTCAAGCATGTTATTTCTACTCTTTATTTTCTTTAATGACTTGAGGTGCTTTGTGATCGGCTTTAAAGTCTGTCCTGCACATACCCCTGGGTATTAGCCAGTTGGTGTCCCAAAGAAGGCAGGTTGCGTTTTATATGAATACAGGTCAGGTCCTGTATGGTGGGATCAGAGGGGACAGGAGCTTCCAACTTAAATCATCAAGGATTAGAATGTGATGTGAGCGGGCTGCTGGTCACATGGGGGTGCAGGAGGAGCAGTTTCTGTCTATTTCTCAAACCGTATTTCCCCCAACTTTGAGTTCTTGTGAAAGACCCTTAGGTCCTTAGCTATAGGATCGGAGGTAGCACCGTACGTTGAGTCTTCAAACGATCCTTGAACAAAATGACCCACTTGAGGTCTTACTCCAGTTAAGTGGCCAAAACCAGGACTGAAATTGGCTCCCTGAAAAGTTGGGGCATTTATTCCGATTTGTTTTCGTGTGTAAGTAGGTACCGTTGACTTCATCCTTTTATATTTGCTACATGCTTTTTAAATTAGGAAATGTCATTTTGCTGTATACGCCCGATGTATCTGTGGTTCATGTTTTGAAATAATTGCCCGGCATCGCGATTCATGATCGAAGTGGATATTGTTCAGTGCACTTACTTTCACTTCAGTGCCTGCCTAAATCTGAGCATTGCCTTGTTGGATTCCTGACCTTCAGGAGAAAACTAGAGTTGCGTGAGCTATAAATACATGTTCTATTCACATATTAATTTTAGAATGAAGTACAGAATAATATACGTAATAAGGCTAGTTTGAGGCAACCTGCCTTTGTTACCCCTGTCCCCCAAGCCCCCCCAAAAAAGGAGAAAACCAGCCAAGATGCTACATGGAACGTGAAGGAGGATACACACCAATCCTTCGGCCACGTTTGTTACCCTGTTGTATTGTGTTGGCTGATCCTGGCCCTGTTCCCTTGTCTGTTTCCTTCATTTATTGTATAAATTGTCAAATAGTTGATTTAAGCACTTCTGTAAGAGGGGCTTCCTGTCTTTTAAATTATTGTTACCTAAAGTCGATCCAGATCGTGTGGTTTTTACACTTGTGCAACACAGAAGTGAATAAACGTTTTGCCCCGCGTGTCAGGTGCATGCAGTTGGAAGCTGGGAGCGGGTTTTAGGATTCTGCCTCCTTTAGCGTGCAGTGTAAGAATTTCCGCCAGCTCGGATTCAGTTTCCTGATCTGTTTAAAGGGAAACTGGTGTTAGCCTCAAGCACTTAGGAGTCTCAAAATTGAATGCCGCACAGGTGTTACGTAGACTGTTCTCGCATCTGTTCCTTGATAAGATTTGCATTTCAGTTTAGGAAGAAAAAACAGGGATTTTTTTTTTTTTTTTCATGAAGACTTAGGAGTTCATTTGCTTTCATCCCATTTTGGGGAGGGGGCTTTCCTAATGCCTGTTCTGGCACAAGGTCTCTAGGAAACGGGTCTGCCTGAAAGGTGACGGTCAAAAGCATCAACTACGCTGCATGCGGAGTTTGTAAGCCAGGACTGACTGGGTTCAATTTCCCAGCAACCCTAAGTGAACCACTTCTCGGCCTCGGTTTTCCCATCTGCTAAACAACAGGCGGTGGGACCAGAAGGGGCTAACGATCTCCCCAGCTTTGTTCTTCCTCGTCTCATCAACTTGACCTGCATGGACTTCTTTGTAGTCTTGGGTTGGTCCCTCTGTCCATAAGTGGCCTTGCCGGGCCTGCCTTCTTAAAGCGTCTTTGAAATCGTGACCTGTGTCTGCCACTTGAACCCAGCAGGTAGAGGTGGGCAGGGGGTCTGGCCCGCCCTGCGCAGCTTACCTTTATTCTCAAGCAAGAAGCCGATGCGCAAGTGAATCCGAATGTTAATGCTGTGGTCGTGGAACCAGGGCAGGGAAGGAGCAGGAGCAGCAGAGCTTGAGGTGGATGAGCACTTAGGAGAGGCGTGTGGAGGGGGTGACCTTGTTTCTCTGGAGGAAGAAGGGATGGGAGACTTCCACGGAGAAGGCACATCCAGGTCCTTGCCCGTCCCCCTGTCTCAGCATGAGACCTCCAAGGATCAGGCCCTGGAGAAATAATTTGAGCGGAGTATTTGGTGTGGGTAACGTCTTGGGGGCAGGCGTGTTCTGTGTCTTAGAGGAACGTGATCTTTGCCCTTTCCGCCCGAGGGGCACTCGGAATGTCATTTGACTTGTCAGGTTGGTTGGCAGGCCCACTGTGGGTGTTTGGGGCGGCCACCCTCTCGGGACCAACTCCAAATAGCTTCCCTGTGGGTCACCTACAGTCACACCTGCACCTGCCGTCCCACCTGTGCCAGCTACCCTCTCTAGAACAGACCCATAGAGGGTCTGCATCAGTTAAGTGCAGTCGGGCCACTGAGTCAGAATTGCCCACCCTGGCCTGTGATCCAGCCTGGGCACTGGCTCCTGACAGCTGGAACTGGATGGGTATCTAATGCCACGTGGCCAGGGAGCTGACTGGCTGTGTGTGCTGTTGAGGGTGAATAGCTCTGCCGGTGTTGGTCCAGAGATCCAGATAATGGTCCCTGGCTCCCTGGGGTGTGGCTGTAGCTTTGAGGGAGCAGGATTGTATGGCGTGGCTTTTGTGGCTTGTGTCGGCCCAGGGAAAGCTAATAGGCCCCCCAGCCCCACCCCACTTCTGTGGAGGAGGGTACCCTCCCGGTGTACTCCGGGCACTTGAAAAAGAGAACGGTCAGTGACGGCCCTTGTCGTTCCTGGGAGGGGATTCTGGACACCAGGATGTTTTACGACGAGAATGGCTGACCCCGCTGCGGGATGTAAGGTTCAGGGACCACAGTCCCTTGGCCTGGCTCTAAGGACTGGAGTCGTGCCAGCAAGAGAGCAGACGGAGGTGATCTGAACACCCTCCGGGCTTCAAACACACCAGTGATCACAAGAGTTAAGTGGGTAATGACTTGCTAAGAAAGGGGAATTTTCAGATGCTGGGAACAGAGATGGACTGGGGAAGCTCGGGCTTATCAGAGTGCTGGGGATGGTTATTAGTCCCTTAGAGAAATTGGGGGGTGAGGGACCAAAGACCACCCCCCCTTCCCAGATTTGGAGGGAAGGGACTGACCTGTAGCACAGAAACTGCCATCAAGCCAGGACCACAGTGAGATGGGGCTAGGCAATCATCCCACTGGCATTGGGGGAGAGGGTGAGGGTGCTTTATCTTTCTGGACTCCCCCAAATCAAAATCCTAGGCCGGCACCTCTCACGGGTTTGTGATCTAGGAACATCCATAACCCCAGCCCGGGTGCCTGTGATTCCCACAGACGGTGTTCACCATCTTTAGGTTACAAAACAAACAGGAGGAAGCCACATGATTGTAGGAACAACAGGTAAAAACCCAAGAACTTCCAGTCAACAGGATGATAGATCTAATGGGTTCAGAGGGAAAAAAATGAAAGCCCAAAGAATGGAGTATTCTAAAGAAAGATTAAAAAAAGAAACTTGCTACGATTTCTAGATATAACCTAACAAAACTACTGGAATTAAAAGTCTTGGGGCTTAAAAAAAAAGATGCTTAGTAAGAGGGAACACAACTGAGGGTGCATGGGTGACAGGAAAGAACCTGGGGGAATTCTCTAGAAGTAGATGGGGGGGAGATGTGGAGGGTGGAAGGGGGTGCATGTTATTTCTAAAGGAGATAGATGTTCATGAGGGGCTGGATGGCTAATGTTTAAAGAGGTGTTGACTGATAGTTTCCTAGAAGCGACTCGATCAGAAAGTGCAAGGAATCCCAAGTCCAGTAAATGAAAATAAATCCATACTTAGACTCACCTGTAGTGAGTCTGCGCAGCATATCGACAAAGGTCATTAACGTTTACAGGAACGGTAGCTCTATAAAGGAGTAACCATTAAGCAGAAATTTGCAACAGTGCTACGGTCGAAGCCAAAGATTATGGAACCAAATCTTTTCAATGCGGAGAAAATAATTAAAACCTATTCAGAAGTAAGGGAGACTTCAGCCAGAGTTCATGCATCCCCCTCTTCAAAAGAAAAGTGAAGAATGCCCTTCAGGGAGAAAATGGTACCCAAAGGAAGGATGGTGAGCATAGGAATTGGTCAGCCTGTAGTAAGTCTAAGCACGGATAAAACAGAACACTGGACCACGTGGTAGGGGGCGACACTGGGGGAAGGTCCTTGTGCTAAAAATAAGAGGCTGGTGACGCAGGTTCCCCAGACACCTGAAGAATCTGCAGTTCTCCTGGCAAGACGAGGACAACCTGAAAGAACCCACCAGAGTCACAGGGAGGCAGCATAGGGGCGTGGGACACGTGATCAGTCTAACAGGCAGAAAAGATGAGAAAAGCAAAGCGTGGTGAGTGGAAACCACCATGAGATCTGTGAACACAATAAATGCAGGCAGACCGCCCTAGCCAATTAAAAAATCATAGGAGCTCAAGACTCCATGAGAATCCATTTCCGAAACTTACATAATGCAGAAGGGTGGATGGGGGAAAGCCTTGGGCTGAACTGTTAGCAAGAGAAAAGGGCAAAAAGGCTTGCTGCAAATAGAAGTTCATGCCTGAAGAATGATCTGGGGAGACGCGGTTGTAATTCCGCACTTGACCGCGTGGCCTCCCTGTCTGCAGTGCCTTTGGGCATTGACTTCTCCTTCCTCCCAGGGCCTCATGGGGGCTGGATGTGGTGGCCAAAGGGGGAAGGTCTTGTGGTTCTGACCTAATCCTCCTTAGTCACTGTCCCGCTTTTTTAATCCTCACCTAGGATTGTCTGCATCGTGCCTGTTTCAGAGTCCTCTGAGCATACCTGCAGGTGGTTGGAGGTTCACCCCCGGAGCACAGCCTTTATCGACTGTCTCCAGCAAGTGCAATTCACTTTCCTACCAGAGAGAAGGTGCCTGGTCCTCCCATGTCCAGGCAGGGCCACAGGCTGGGGTCCTGGGTCCAGCATGGGCTCGGCGGGTGTAACCTAACGGACGGCACGATGCACACAATTTGGCCCCACTAACGGGATGAACCAGGGGTCGGGGCCTGGATGGTGACAGATGGCAAGACTTGCTGAGTGGGGATGTCGGGTCCTCCTAGTTTGGGGAGGGCAGAGCCTTGGGGGCGTGGCCTGACCTGAGAGATTGTAGGACCCGCGCCGAGACCGCCTGTGACCCAGAGAAGGCCTTTCTTTCTATACTCTGAACTGGATGGAGGTGGTGGGAGGGAGCTGCTGTCTCTCTTGGTGGTGGCAAGATGCTTCAGGAGAGGGCAGGGCCTTGGAAAGCCTCGTTTTCCCTCAGAGGCCACTGACTGACCTCTTTTGCTCACTATCAAAAGCCCTCTGACAGCCCCTGTGGGTTCTCCCAGCCGGAGGCTTAGGGTTTGGGTTAAGTTTGGGGGCGAGGGAGGCCGTTTTTACCCTTGGCTTTGGAGTTGAGGGTGCAAAGGGTGTGGGGCTGCTGCAGCCTCCTCGCGGCCAGGAAGGCAGGCCCTGTTGAGAGAGGAGCCCAGACTCGGGAGAGGAGAGCTGATCCGCAGGGGGCTTCAGAGAAGACGGGGTCTTCAGGACCTTGTTCGTTTTCTGAATCCAGCCGCGCCTGAGTTCCACTCCCCAGGATTTTCACCTAAGTAAGCCAATAAATTCCTAAGAGCATCAGGATGTTTGTGCCACATGCGACGAAGATCTACCTGGACGGCACCCACAGTCGTGAATTCATTTGGTCCACAGCCACCCTGGGGGCGTGGGGGCCCCCCACATCACAGATGTGTCCAAGAGGTTCAGGGAGGCCGTGGGCCTTGCTGAGGACCGCAGGTAGATAAACAGCGGCCAGTCAGGGACTCGGGTGTCCCGGTTCCATGGCATGCAAACTTTTCTGAGAACAGGCACTCCAGGCCTCTACTCTGGTCCCGAGGAAAGTGCTTCTGGCTCCCCTACCTGCTCTGCCTGTGTGCCCTGCTCTGCTTTGCCCCTGACACTGGTCAGGTGGCCTGTCTGGGCAGGAGTCTCCTCTATCCTCACTGGCCCAGGCTTTGGACCCAGGGAACCATGCCCAACTTGCTTCTGCCTAAGACCCCCCAATGGCACGGTGGGCCTGGGGAGCCTCCACTGCCCTAGGAAGGCTGAGGAGAGGGTCACGCACTCCCACGGGAATTGGAATCTCAGGCTTAGTAAGGAGGTGGGAAGCAATAACGAGCCTGGCAGGTGGAACGCAGGAAGGTTCCAGCTGTTTCCAGAAAGATCCTGGGGACTGGCTGCCTGTGTGAGGTCTTGCACCGGGCCTCCCCTCCACCTGGGGGCGGACAGCCTCTCCTGCGGGGACCCAGGACATGCTCTGCCAGGTTTGCTTTGGAAGGTGTGCAAATAGGTGCCTGCCTGGGACTGGTGTGGCCTCCCCTGGGCGATCTGGGTTTCAGTTGCTGAACTGCATTTCCACACCACGGCGGGCCTGTTCGTTTCCATTGGTGCAGGGACGGTGGCAAAAAGGCTGGCTTTAGAAATTGTCACTGTGAGGGGCGACCGGCTGGCTCAGTCGGAAGAGCGTGCACCTCTTGATCTCACGGTTGTGGGTTCAAGCCCAACGTTGGTTGTAGAGATTAATTTTAAAAAATGCCATTGTAGGAATCAGGTGAGTAATGCCTAGCGTATTTTTTGAAACAGCTTTATTGAGGTGTAATTACAGACCATCCAGTTCACCCATTTAAAGCCAACCTTCGTTGGCTTTTAGTACATTCAGAGATGTGTCACCATCACCACGATCAACTTTAGAACATTTTCCTGCCTTCAAAAAGAGGCCCTCCCCCCATTAGCAAGTTCCTCCCCGGCCCCCCTCCCTCCCAGCCCCTGGCGACACTGATTGCAAGTTCTATCTCCGCGGGTTTGACTGGGCTCATTTTTGAGATACTCAATGAAGAGAAGTTATTAACGGAAGAGGCGCTGGATTTTATTTCTTAAAAAAATAATAACTTTTTTTTAATTTTTTTTTTTAAATTTTTTTTTTTCAACGTTTTATTTATTTTTGGGACAGAGAGAGACAGAGCATGAACGGGGGAGGGGCAGAGAGAGAGGGAGACACAGAATCGGAAACAGGCTCCAGGCTCCGAGCCATCAGCCCAGAGCCCGACGCGGGGCTCGAACTCCCGGACCGCGAGATCGTGACCTGGCTGAAGTCGGACGCTTAACCGACTGCGCCACCCAGGCGCCCCAATAACTTTTTTTTAAATGTTTATTTATTTTTGAGACAATGCAAGAGACAGAGTGCAAACAGCGGAGGAGCAGACAGAGGGAGACACAGAATCCAAAGCAGGCTCCAAGCTGTCAGCCCAGAGCCCGAGGCGGGGCTCGAACTCATGAACCACGAGATCATGACCTGAGCCCAAGTCGGACGCTTAACCGACAGAGCCCCTCAGGCACCCCATTATTTCTGAGAGATCATTTAGAATGTTAGAGGCAACAAAGAGGTGATGGGTCTATTTGGCAGGGAGAAACTTGATTTATATTTCAGAAAGCCCTTTTTTTCCCTGGGCCTATTAGAAAAAAAATTTGCATTCAAAAAGATTCATGATGTTGCCTGGAAATGGTCTTTGCAGCTGAATCGGAGAGGCTGCCCCCGGCTGGCTGACCTTCCTTTCTTCACCCTCGGATCATTAAACATGAACTTAGCCTCTCTCCTCCTTCTGTCCCCGGCCCTGTGCTGGGGGGGTGAGGTGTGGGGGGGGGGAACAGACGGAAGGTCGGGGGTCAGAAAACTGGGCCCAGGAACCAGGTCTGGTCCACTGCCTGTTTTTGTACAGACCCTGAGCTAAGAATTTTTAAAGATATACTGAGATAGTATTTCGTGACATGTTTCAATGATGCGAAGCCACATTTCAGCGCTCATAGACGGTTTTTCCGGGACACGGCCACACTCCCGTCTGCCTGTCCAAGGCTGCTTTCATGGTGCCGTGGCAGAATGGAAATGCTGCCACAGAGACCGTATTTAGGTCGAGCTAAAATATTTCAAAAAAAAAAAATTTTTTTTAACATTTATTTATTATTGAGAGACAGAGGGAAGCAGAGCAGGAGCATGGGAGGGGCAGAGAGAGGAAGAGAGCCAGAATCCGAAGCGGGCTCCAGGCTCCGAGCTGTCAGCCCAGAGGGATGACAATTTTAGGGGCACATAATTCAGCTTCTAACACTGAGCTCGTGGTTAGATACAACAGCCGTTATTACAAAGTAAATGACGTAAGCTCAACATTCGTAAAATATATTAAAGAGAAATACAGTAACGACTTAAACTCTGTCTTAACCATGTGACTGTTCCCTGGGCTCCTGAGGCTAGTGACGCCTGTCGCCTGTCGTGTCTCTGTGGTGCAAATAACTATATAACGGTGTATTGCTGAGCATGTGGTGGCTCAGAATCCGCTTTGGTGGGAGTACTGACACCATGGGGATTAGTAAATGCTACAATCCAGGGTCCCTTTCTGGAGAGCCGGCTGTTGAACATTTACCCACACCACCGGCGCAGGGCGCTAGGTGCTGAGAAGGTCAGCCTGGGCCCTGTGGGGTACGGAGAGGGATGCCAGGCCTTGGGGAGGCTGTACTTGACCTGGTACCTGGGGCGCCATGGGGGGGAGCCTCTACTTGACCTGGTGACGGTGGGGAGCCACGGAAGGGCTGGGAGCTGGCGGGGGAGGGGCGGGTGGTGCGTGAGCTACTGGCTGGCAGTGGGTTTGTATTTGTGCCTGTGTGTGGAGTGTGCACGCAAGGCTCTGTGTCCTCTGCAGGTGGGAGGTCCTCCACGAATGCTCGCTGAATGGCCGGATCATTTTGAAAAATTTTAGAAAATATTTATCTATTTTTGAGAGGGAGACAGAGTGGGAGCGGGGGAGGGGCAGAGAGAAAGGAAGACCCAGAATCGGAAGCGGGCTCCAGGCTCTGAGCTGTCAGCACAGAGCCCGACACGGGGCTCGAACTCACAAACCGCGAGATCGCGACCCAAGCCGCCCGCAGTCGGCCGCTCAACCGACTGAACCCCCCACCCCCACCCCCTGCGTGCCCCTCATTTTGAAATTTCTAAAAGGGGATTCAGCTTCCCATCTCCAGTGAGAGTTAGGGCTGGGCGTAATCTGAATGCCGAGCAGAAGGGCCATGGGTGAACGAATTATGTAGTCTCTCCCCGGTCCCCCCGGGGAGGGCTGAGCAGTCGTTATAAAGGGTAGATACGGACGATGGCGAAGGAAAATAGCAGACGGTAAATTATTTGCGTCCCATGGTTACAATGGCATAAAAATATGTGTACATATGGATCAAGACAGGAGGTACCACAAATGGAGAAGTGAAAACAGTTGTCTCAGGGAGGCGGGAGTGACAGCAGTTTTTCCTTCGGTTCTGTTTCCCTGTTTTAATTTTCCCGTAATAAATATTGGAGGGCGGTTGCCGCCACAAGACAGTGGCTTCCCCGGGCCGATGCTGCTGCCTCCTCTCCCCGCGCCTGGAGGGCTGGGCCGGCCCTCCACGTGTCACCACCACCACCACCGGAAGTGCCCTGGGCGTGTGGGCGGCATCATGCGGACGTCATGGCCACTTGAGGGGGCCGTGCTGGTGCCCCCTTTCAGTTCAGGAAACCTTGGGCTTTGGAGCCCAGTGGACCCAGCTGGGTCCCGCTCTGCTGCTTCTGAGACAGTCCCCTGGGCCCAGGGGTTAGGTCTGCAGGTGGACGGTGCCCACCCAGCCAACCTCAGTTACGCAGGTCTTGGGGCTGTCCTGGGCTGACGTCTCTTATACGAATGTGGCCTCCCCGGGGAGGCTCTCCGCCCCTGTGGGCACGACCCGCGTTCTCCTTTTGCGTTGCCGGTTACTGCCACGGAGGCCTCGGCAGACCCTCTGGCTGTAGATGGCACCGGCTTGTGTCTGAATGGAGGGGGCCTGCTGACGGAGGCCTGGTCTTGCAGTGAAGACAGCATGCGATTAAGGGTCCTGTGTCCCAAGGTCACACCGAGGAGGGTGCCGCTTGGGTCTGGGAGGGAGAGGGTAGAGCGCAGGGGAGGAACCCCCTACCTGTTCTTGCTGGGAAGGAAAGAGGGGAGGGGCGGGTAGGAGCGCTGCTGTTCCAGGGCCAGAAACAGTAGCACAAACAAGACCGAACGGTCGGGAGGAGGGTGAGGCGTGGGGTCGGGGACACCAGGAATTGGCACCCGTTTGCTGAAAGCCTTACGCTGTCCGCTCTGCTCAGGTGCCGGGAGACAACGAAGCACAAGGCGGAGGAAGCCCAGGCCCTCGCGGAGATCGTGCACTGGTGGGCGACGCGGAAACCCAGCCAACTAACCGCCGTGCGGTAAGTCACGGGAAGGAAATGGAAGTAGGCAGGAGGGGGATGGGTAAAGGGCTCACGCTCTTTCATGTGGGTAGTCGAGGAAGGGCTCTGAAGAACGGGAGGAGGAAGTGGGGACAGACCACACGGTTAGCAAGGAAAGCTTGTTTTAGGTGTTGGCAACGCAAGTGCAAAGGTCCTGTGGCAGGGATGGTTTTGATTTGTGGGGTCAGAGCACAGCGAGACACGAGGGTGGGTTCGGGCCCTCCTGTTGGCACAGGAGGTGAGGGACAGGTGGTACCCCCGCCGAGACAGCTGACGGGATTAGCTCGGGAGTTGCCTGTGTGTGAGAGAGGGGTCAGAGGCTCCAGGGGTCCTGGAAGGATGAGTTGTGGCGACTGAGATGGGGAAGCCTGAGGAGCGGGGCAGCGAGGAGGGGCCCAGAGGCCGTCCTGGCAGGTGTCCTTCCAGACGCCTGCCGGGTGCATGGGCACGTGCTGGACGGGCTGGTGAGGACGTGGGACCGGAGCTCGAGGAAGAGGCCGGCGCTGGAGACGGCACTCGGGAGTCTGATGTGTAGGTGGTGTTTGAGGCTGTGGAGGGGTGAGTACAGACCGGAGAGGGAAGTTTCCGGCAAAGGAGCAGCGCTGGGGTGGGAGTGGGGGGGAGGCTGGGACCAGTCACAGGCCTGCACTGTGCCCACCTGGGCTGCTTTGCTTGTTCTTGATGTTTGTGGGTGCCCCACCCCCCACTTCTCCCAGGGGGCAGCGGCGAATCTGTCCCCCTCCCCGGGGCGCCCCTGCCCCTACCTGGTTCCAGGCCCGGTTCCTGCAGGTCCTGGGAAGCAACCCCGCTTCCCCCCCCCCCCCCCCCCCGGTGGCATCCCCATGGCTCCTCGATCCCACACCTACCTCCCGCTCAGGCATCTCCTTCCCAGTCTTTGCTCCCCCTCTCCTCTCTGCCCCTGTAGGGTTTTCTCTTGGAGCCTCTTCACACCCGTCTATGGAATTGCAACTCTCTCCTCAATGTAGGTTTTGAGTTCCAGACCGAACATTCAACTAGACAGACATCTCCACTTGGGCGCCCCACTTGGGGACGCTGCCCCGAACTGCACCCCTGATACGCTGGTCGTCTGTTTCCTCGGTGAATGCCCCCAGGAGCTAGGTCCTAAATCCTGGATGGGCTCTGCTATTCCCCACGTGGCCGGGAGGGGGCGCCTCGCACCCTCCCTTCTCCCTCATGGCCCCCACCCCCACCCCAGCACGACCTGCGGATCCACTCCCAGATGGCGCTCGGGCGCAGTCCCACGGCCACCTCCTGGGTTACCGCCACACTCACGGTCAGCCTGCCGTCTCCTGCTCTGCCTTCCTCCAGTCCGTTATCCGCACAGCCTCCAGAATGATCTCTCAGAAAGTAAATCAAGCGGGGCCACCGTGTTGCTAAAGCCCCCCCGGGGCGCCCCCAGTCCTCCAGATAAAGCCACAGCCCTCATCCTGCACCAGCCCAGGTGCCTCGCTGGCTTCACCTTGACCCTCACCGAGCTTCAGGGCTTCAAACACATCGCTTCTGCCGCTTCCCCGCCCTTGGCTGCACCTTGCTAGCTGTCCAACTCGTCTCATTCCGGAGACCGCTTTACCTGGGTACCTCCCCAGGCCCGGAGGGGCGGGCTTAGGGGTCTTCTCTGTGCTCCCATGGCCCGCAGCAGCATCTGCTCTGAGGGTTTATCATGCAGAATTACACCTGTCCGTTGCTTTTCTGACCCTTCCCCCCGCCCCCCAGGTTGTGAGTCCCCTGAGGTCAAGGACGCGGTCTGCTGCCCCCACGGTATCTTCAGCTGGCCTCTGACTCGGGCACGGTGCTCTAGATTCTCTCAATAAACATCTATTCAATGAGCGAGTGACTAAGCGAGTGAATGAATGAACGAGAGTATGAATGAATGAGGGAATGAATGAATGAGGGAATTCAGGAGCAAGTGAGTGACTGGGGGAGAGGCTGCCGTCTCTGACACGGTAGCAGAAGGGTCACAAGAGTGAGGGTTAAATGAGATAATGCTCTGGAGCCTCTGGCCCCTGAGGGGGTGGTTGGTAAATGGGGCTCACTCCCCACTCCTCCTCCTGTCCCCTGTCCTGGCTAACCTGCGAGTGGCTGCCGATGCTAAGTGACCATTCTGTCCATCCTGCCGCTGTTGCCCCTTCGCAGGGCGTTCTGGAGACGGTCCCATCACCCGCGGCTTCAGGCCCTCGGGGCCCGGAGCCCAGACTGAAGGCGGAATCCTCCTGCACACCAGCTCTTCCAGCCCCCGCTGGCCCCCGGCCCTGGGCCGGGTTGTGCTGTCGTCCATGGACTTGGAGCGGCCAGAGACGGCAGCCAGCTCCCAGGGCATCTCCTCGGGTGCCCCCAAGGTCAGAGACTCAGTCTCGCATCGACTTGCTAAGGCACAATTGCTTTCTTTGTCAATTTTCTTTGGGACCTGTGCTTGTCCGGATGTTTACGTGGTGTGGGAAATGAGTGTTCTGGAGCTGTTGGCAGAGTATCACTTGGCATCCCTGTGCTTCTAGAGATTTGGGGGGCCTTGGAGCTGTGGCTCCTGCTGTCTGTCTTCTTCCGGCTCTTGAGCCCGGCAGCTGCCTCGGCCCCCATACACATGAGCGACCTTACGACTCTGGCCCTTCCGTGATCCCCGACAAACTGTTCCCGTGCGTAGGTGGAACTTCTATTTTTAATAGCCGAGTTGTTGAGAGATTGTAAGGCTTCTACTTCCTTTTGAACAGAAGGCTTCCAGAAATAGTTATACCTTTGCTTCTATAGAATCTAGGAAGTCCTCCCAGCCCAGGGGAGGTCAACAGGTGGCGTGGGATCACCTAGGAGACGGCCCCGGTGACATCACGCACTGCTCGCTCAGTCGGGCTGTCCAGTCCTCTCGATCCGCCGAGCACCGAGGGGCCCCGGCTGGCCCTGCCCTCTGCTAGGGAAGGAGGGTTCGGGTGGACAGGGACCGGGTCTTGGGGGCTTTTAGTGTCAGGCTGAGGGATCTGAACTCTGTCCCTAAGCCCTCACTGACTTAGCAGAGGAGTAACAGATCAGGTGTACGTTTCCAAGAGGCCGGATGGCAGTGGATTAGAGCTCTGCTCCGTCAGTCTTTCATTTTACAGAGACCTAACCCTTCCAAGGTGCCAGGAAGCGGCGATCGCTCCAACCGTGTGCGATGCATTCCAGCGTTTTCTCTTCTCTTCTGTTTCATTTGTTTTTCTAAAAACGCTGTTTGCAATCCTCTCCATTGATTTTCCGACTCCCTGAATGCTTTTGATCTGCAATTTGAACAGCACTGGATTGGAGAGAGGAAGCCGGGCAGAGGCTGCTTGTCATTGTCCAGCGGGGAAGCCGCGGGGGTAGGGGTGGGGAGCGCCAGCCCTGGGGCAGATGGGCGGGAGGTGGGGGGGGGGGGCTTGCATCAGGTCGACATTGGCCCCTCGCACCTCGAATCCGCGGGCTCAGTGTACCCCCCTCGAGAGACAAGGGGCAGTTCCCGAAGCAACGAGAGGGGCCTGTGACTGTGTCGTGTTGGGGATCCAGAAGCTGTGCTTTCATAACTCAGACATGCTGCGTGGTGTCTGAAAGTCATTTCATTAAATGTCGCACGGAATCAAAATAGAAATTACATGTTTGGGACAAAGCCCATTGAGCCAGGAGCCAGGCGTTCGGAATTGGATCCAGAAGAGTCTCACGGAAGCTGGGGACCGTGGATCCGAGGTGGCCCTGTCTACATGGCCAGCCTCTCCCCGCCTGCTCACACTTGGATTCCCGGATGTAGCAGGTGGTCCTGGAGCCCCGTGGGCTCAGATATCAAGCTGCTGGGCGGGGGGGGGGATGGAGAGCAGTGATGACAGTTCCCCTTGGTACCCCTACCGAGCCGAAGACTCATGTCAGTGATCCTCGATCCCCAGCTACCTCTGGGAGGTACACTTATATCTGAGGGAGGTCACCGCCTTGGTCTGAGGTTGCGCAGCCGGCAAGAGGCAGAGATGACGTGTGGGCTCCAGACCAGCCCCCACCTTCCCTCCTGCCTCCTGGGCCACCTCTCCCCTGTCGCTCCTGGTTCTTGCAACGAGCTGACCGAAGTCGAGAGATGTGCGCAGATTAAATCTGGGTGTCTGGGGGAGGGGCTTGGGCCTCGGCAAGTTTGAAGGTCCCTGGCAATCCCGACGGCTCCCTAAGTGGGGGCCACTGCTCTGGGGAGGGGTGTGGGTGGCCTTTGTGTCTGCCTTCCGTCCCAACCTCTGCCGGCCGCTCTGCTCATTCAGCCGGTGCATGAGCAGGACCCTCTTCTGGGGGCTGGTAGAACCACACCGTGCAGCTGCGAGTGCATCCCCTCTCCCCTGCCCCGTGAGCGTGCTCACCCCCCACCCCTGCCCCCTGTGTGTGCTCACCCCCCACCCCTGCCCCTTGTGTGTGCTCATCCCCCACCCCTGCTCCGTGTGTGTGCCCACCCCCACCACTGCCCCCATGTGTGTTCTCACTGCCCCACCCCTGCCCCCTGTGTGTGCTCTCCCCCCACCCCTGCCCCCTGTGTGTGCTCACCCCCACCCCTGCTCCTTGTGTGTGCTCATCCCCCACCCCTGCCCCCTGTGTGTGCTCACCACCCACCCCTGCCCCCTGTGTGGGCTCACCCCCCTCACCCCTGCCCCCTGTGTGTGCTCATCCCTGCCCCCTGTGTGTGCCCACCCCCACCACTGCCCCCATGTGTGTGCTCATTGCCCCACCCCTGCCCCCAGGTGAGTGCTCACATCCTCACCCCTGCCCCCAGGTGTGTGCTCACACCCCGTCCCCTTGGCCCTCCTCCCCAGGGGAGCCAGGCTTGGAGGGCAGGAGAGCTGGGGTGGGGTAGGGGTGGAGCAGGCCCTGAGGGGTGTCTGGTGAGTCCAGAGGGGAGTGGGGAGGACAGGTGGGGAAGGCAGTCAGGGGCTTTGTACCCACTCTGAGCCTGGGTGGAGGGAGGGGTGTAGGAAGAGTGAGGAGGTGCCTGGGGGGGGGGGCTGGTTTTCTAATCCAGCACTTTTCTGTCCCACTTCCCTTAGGTTGATGTGGTTCTTTTTCTCACTTCCTACTTTGGACACTTTTTTTTGGTAAGTAAGATGTAAGTTTTTAAGACTTTGGATTTTCCTCTGAGGACTTGTTTAGCTGACTCCCCGTAGGACCTCACATGTGGTGTTTTCATCATTATTATTTCTAGACCTTCTGCGGTTTGGGTTTGGACCGCTTCTTGGATGCGTGAGTGAAAGACTCTTCCTGCCCCAAGATGGTGGCCTTTCCCCCCCAGATTTTGTCATATATATATATATATTTTTTTTTTTTTTTTAACATTTATTTATTGCTGAGAGACAGAGAGACACAGGGCGTGAGCAGGGGAGGGGTAGAGAGGCGGGGAGAGTAGGCTCCAGGCTCTGAGCTGCCAGCACAGAGCCCGACGCGGGGCTCGAACTCACAAACTGCGAGATCGTGACCTGAGCCGAAGTCGGTCGGTTAACCAACTGAGCCACCCAGGCGCCCCTTGTCTCGTATTTTTAACTTAATTGCACAGTGATTGTAGAATGTTTTATGTTGTTGCTGCCTTTTGGAATTTATTGTTACTTTGGAGTGATTTTTCCCCCCTTTCTTCCAGCTTTATTACAGTATAAATGGCATACAATAAGCTGTGCATATTTAATGTGTGCTATTTATTAAGTGTTGACATGTGTGCACCCCCAGAAAACCATCACAGCGATCGAGCTCATGAACCACTCCTGGTTTCCTCTTTGTGATTTGTCCCTTTGTGATTGCTCCCTGGGCTCCCCCTTAGCCTCACCCTGTCCCCAGGCGACCACTGACCTGCCTTCTGCCCTCTCGGTCAGTTTGCATTTTCTAGCATTGTGTGTGAGTAGAATCTTAGAGCATATTTTCTCTTGCGTCTGGCTTCTTCACCTGCCATTATTTTGAAATTCATCTTCTCCCACCAGGGCCCATCCCTTTTTCCCCCTGTGTAGTATTTCCCGGTGTGGAGGCACCATGCTTCTTTATCCATTCAGCTGTGGATGGACCTTTGAGTTTTCCCCCTTTTTGGCTCCTATGAATAAAGTTGCTACAGACATTCATGTAGAAGTCTTTCGCGGATGTACGCTTTTGTTCCTTTCGGGTGACTACTTAGTAGCGGAAGGGCTGGTGAGAGGGTAGGTGTGCGTTTAACTTTTTTTTTTTTACAGAGAGAGAGTGTGTAAGCGAGCGAGGGGCAGAGGGAGAGAGGGAGAGAAAGAGAGAGAGAGAGGTGGGGCTCACCCGAAGTGGGGCTCATACTCACCTGATGCGGGGCTTGAGCTCACCCGACGGGGGCCTCGAACTCATGAACCGTGACGTGAGATCATGACCTGAGCCGAAGTCAGATGCTTAATGGCTGAGCCACCCAGGCGCCCTATGTTGAACTTCTTAAGAAATTCCCAAGCTGTTTTCTAAGCGACTGTCCATTTTACCTGCCCGCGAGCAGGTGAGAGCAACTGGAAAGTTCTACCTGCTTCGCGTCCTCGTCCTCGGGTGGCCGGTCTTTTACATTGTAACCATCCTAGCGGGTGTCTGGCGTATCCCCTGGAGTTTTAATTTACATCTCACTAATGACTGACGACATTGAGCGTCTTTGCATGTGCTCAGTTTTCCTACATGTATCTTCTGTGGTTGGCTGTCTATTCAAATCCTTTGTGTTATGTTGCAAGGATTATTTATATATTCTGGATACAAACCCTTTGCTAGATTTGTAAATGGGATTTGTAAATATTTTCTCCAGCTTGTGCCTTCCCTCTTCATTTTCTCCACAGAAGATCTTGAAAACAAAGCTTTTTAATTTCGGTGAAGTCCAATGTACTGGGTTTTTTTTTCTTTGTTTGTTTCTTTTATAATTTGTGTTTTTGTGTGCCCAGACGGAGCCAGTGTGGCCCCAGCTCAGGCCCTTGCTTCCAGGCTGTGGTTTCCTTACTAGAGAGTGAGGGTGGGGCAGAGAATTGGGTCTCCCACCCCACACTACATACGGTCGGGTTCTGGAGTGTTCCTCCACCTTTTCTGATTCCCTCCTCTCCCGTTTCAGGCCAAAATGTTTCCTTTCTGCCTCAACACCTCTGATTTTCATTTGACCGGTGGCAGCTGCTGAGCCCTGAGCCACGGGGCCTGGCCTGGTTGACACCTGTCCTCTTCCCTCCCATCTTCTCCAACAGGCAGGATTTCCTCAAGGACGTTGCAGGGGGTTCTCCTGGAGCCAGAGTCCCCCAGCTGTGGGAGCGACGCTGAGCCAGGACTATGTGAACCCTGTTGTGCCCCCAGAGAGGTATAAAGTTGTGCCATAAAGGTCTCGCAACGTAGATTCTCTTTTAAGGGTGAGGAGGCTGCAAGCCCAGAGAGGTCGTTCACCCTGTCCGAAGTCACACAGGCAGTCTTCTAAACCGGGTCATCTGACTCCAAAGCCCCCACCCCACAGTGCTCTCCAAGGACCTAGCAGTTCTGGCCAGGATCTGCCTGGGTCTATGGGTAGAACCTGAAGGCACCCCAAGGAGCCTGTCTAGACCTTGGAAATATAACCACTCTCAAAGCTGCATTTCAAGTCCGTCCATAATGGAACAGAGACATGCATAGTCTTAGAGGGAGAATAGCTCCCAGGCTTGTAAGTGAGGCACTGCTGTGAGCCAACAGGAGGCAGGCTAGGCGGCGGGGTCCGAGGCGGGGAGGGCCGGTGGTGTTTCCTCCAGGATGAGGCCCGCTGGGCCGTCAGCTTTCCAGGGTCTGTTTGCTGCCCGGGGAAGTGCTTCCCTGCACGAAGAGAGAAGGGAGGTGCAAAGGCCAGGCCAATGCGTCCGTCTGTTTCCTCACGACTCATTGAGCTTTGACTATGTGAAAGGGACTGCTTTGGATTCTGGAATTCAATGAAAAGCAACATTTTGAAGTGAGCTCCATCCACTGCCTGTATTGGGATTTTCCCCCGAAAGCCCCAAGGAGAGGGGTTGCAATAGAAATCGAGGGCAAATGGGCAGTGGGCTTGTCGGCAGTGATGGGAGGTGGAGCCTGGGTTTCAGCGGCCTGTGGGGCCGGGACAGCCTCACCACTGCAGGGAGCAGGAGAGGAGGGCCACACGGAGGCCCGGTGAAGCGTGTGAAGGCGAGACTGCATCCCTGGGAGAAAACTGTCCGGTCCTTGTCACAGCTCGCGTGTTCACCGTCAGCGAAGAACGTGGCTTCTGGTTTATACATCGAGCTTATACAACGAGCTTGGCTAATGGGAGTCTTCCCTGTAAACTGATCTGTGCTCCAGCTCTGGCACAGCAGTGAGGTTTCTGAGTCGGGTCAGCTGAGGAGTAAAAGCTGCCTCGAGAGACTATGGGCAGACAAATTTCAGCCATCAGCAACGTAGCTGTTCGGGTTTAGTTCAAGCACAAAGATTGTGAAGCCCAGTGACGAAAAGCCAGATGAATGAACCCAGGCTTTTCGCCAGCCTTGTAGCCTGGGCTACGGCGGGGGTCATGATGGGAGCCGGTTAGCTAAACTGTCTCCTGCGTACCAAAAAAAGCGCTGTCAGGGGCTGGAGAACCGCCCCGCCACCCCTCACCCCATGTGGGAGGGCGGGGGCGGGGGGCTGCCCTGGGCTCACCTGCCTATATTTGCTACCCTTGCTTTTTTTTCCCATTGTGGAGGGTGGCCACTGCAGGCCGGATTTCCATAAATTCTATAAATCTGATACTCAGTCTGTTGTGAAATGTGGTTCTGGGTTCCATTATCTTTGGAGGTTTTGATGGAATGCACAAGGAGCTAGCTGAAATGGAAACAACATTGCAATCACCGAGCTAATGACTATGATAATGCAAATAATTTAACAACCAGATTAATGCAATATTAGCTCTCCTCATTATACTAATAATCTTTGCACAGCAACACAAAAACAACAATTGTCTGGGGAGGAAGGATTCGTTTTACGGGAGAACAAAGTCTCGGGGAAGTCTCAGAATGTCCTTCTGTGATCTGAGAAGGGAGAGAGAGAGGAGCTAAGGTTTCCGAAATGCCCACCGGGTGCCAGGATGCAGGGGTGACGGAGGACAGTCCCTCCTCGGGGCGGTGCACGTCTCACAGGGTGGGACAGCCTTAAGTGACTGTACCATGAAGTGGCCTTGAGAGGAAGAGGGAAGGCTTCCCGGAGGAGGCGGCATTAAGCTGAGTCTGCAAAAGTAGGATTCATCGTCTGCCCTCTTCACCTCCCTTTTCTCGGCAGCCTGCTGCAGTCTGCTTTTGTCCCTTCTTCGCCTCCAAGATGCTCTTACCAAGTGACCTTCATGTTGTCAGACCCAAAGGTGGGTCCTCTGTCTCCATTTTCTCTGGTCCTCGCAGCACGTGCTCCTGGAAGCCGTCATGGCCTCTGGATGCCCCCCAGCATCACAGGCAACCCCCCCTTCTCTGTCTTCTCTGCTGGGTCCTCTTCCCTTCCCGACCTTGGAACACTGGCACGCCCCAGGGCTCAGCCCTCCCTCCTCGCCTCCCACCCGCCCCGTGACCCGGACCACCGTCTACAGGACGCCTCCCTGGGATGTCTGGCGAACATGTTTTTAACCAGATTTCATGAAACAGAAAAAGCACATGTTGCGAGAGCACAGCTTGACGCCTTTCCACAAAGTGAACACACTTGGGGCTCAGTTCCCAGATCAGGAAGGAAACCGTGACAGCTCGAGGAAGCCCCTCCTGTCTCTCTGGCCCTCCCCGGGGAGCTGGCCGTGTCCCCGCTGTGTCGCCTGAGGTGGTCTTGCTTGGGTTGCTACCGGGTATAAATGGGATCACGGGAAATCCGGCCCCTTGGGCTCAGCGTCACGCCCGTGGACTCGTCCACGGTGTTGTGCAGCGACAGCCCGACCTCTCTGCTGTTGTAGAGAGTGTTCTGTTGTACGAACGCACCGCAGTTTGTTCATTCGACTGCTCCCTGGCATTCGTGTTGTTTCCATCTGGAGAATTCTGAGTAATCCTGGTAAAGGGGGCTCATGGCTCAGTTTTCCTCCTGACTCTGCAAACCTTGATGCGGGCTTGACGTGGGGAGGTAGTGTGATAGGGTTCATTGCTGGAGTCTAAGGGTCTGGAGCTCACCTTTTTATTTTATTTTAATTTTATTTTTTATTTTTTTATTTTTGAGAGAAAGAGAGAGAGGGAGAGAGGGAGGGGCAGAGAGAGAGGGAGACACAGAATCCGAAACAGGCTCCCGGCTCTGAGCCACCAGCACAGAGCCTGACGCGGGGCTCGAACTCACAGACCGCGAGATCGTGACCTGAGCTGAAGTCGGACGCTCAACCGAAGGAGCCACCCAGGCGCCCCTCGCCTTTTTATTTTAAATACAAGAGTGCATGAATGAGTGAGTGAGTGAGTGAGTGACAAGGGCATGAATGAAAGAATGGATGCATTTCTGTAAAGGACATTGTTGCGTGTGGCCTTCTGTCAGTTACCCGGCTGGTGGTTCTCGTGAATGTTAGCATGTTTAATCCTCGCCACAGTCCCCTGAGATGGGGGGGATTGTCTGCATTTTACGGAGGCTGTAAGTGGGCGATGCACAGAAGGCAGGCAGCACCGTCCGTCTCCGAAAAGGGCTTCATGAACTTTTGCCGGCCACCTCTCTGGTTCGAGGTGACATAGCTTGTAAGTGGCCGAGCCGGGATTTGAACCCGTGAACCTGAACGTCGTCGCAACTGCACGGTTTCCACCACCTGGGCTGCCTGTCTTTGGGGGATGTGGGAGAGCGAAGGGGTCCCAGCTGTGTCTTTCTGACCGCCGCCACATCTGCCTCTCTCTGGGTGGCGGACTGTGCGGGCCTCCTCCCCAGGCCCCCACCGTCCTCTCCCTGCGGGTCACGCGGACCGCGATGCAAGCGATGGGCTCAGACTCAGCCCCGGGATCTGGTGCCCTCCCTCCCTTAACCGGCCTCAGCCAGAGGATGAAATTAGCACACAATTGCAGTGGTCTTTGCTCACTAATTCCATTTTCTGTGTCTGGAGTAATAGGGCCTCTTGAACTCATTATGCTAATTTAGACTCGAATAATGAGCAGCTTAGTGTCTGACTCTGGGGTTAGGGCTGAGGCTCCGCCCGGAGCCGGGCCTGGCTGCTCCCAGCCGTGGACCGACTGGGTGCTTGGGAGAAGTGGCCTCCCCCACCAGGCGCGTGGGGTCGGGATGAGGGTCAGTCAGCTGTGACCGAGCTGAAGCCTCCCTGACCCAACCCCGGCGGGCCCGGCAGAGCCCCCTCCCCAGCGCCTGCACCTCTGGAGAACCAGCCGGTAGCGACAACGGTGACCCAGGGAGAGCTGTGGCCCGGGGGGCCTGGTGGGGGCGTGTTAGCCCTTTGGATGGGACCGCCTCGTGGATGCGGCCACCGATGCGTCGTTTGCATCACCCTCCCGGGCTGAGGGATGGATGTCAGTTTCAAATGGGCACCACATCTGGCCCTCGTTTTTATTTACATCTGGTCCTAAGAGGTGAGGTGGGCAATGGGTGACATTTTCAAAGGGGTCTGTGGCCCCAAATAGGACAGGAACCACGCCCCTCGTGAGTGGAGATGTCCTTGGTTCAGCCCGAGTGGTCAAGGGGCTGTGAGTAGTGGTCCCCATGTGCTCTGGTGCCGAGACAGGAGGGAGCTCTGGGCGTCTCTCCCTCAGGCCCCCGAGGGCTCCTTCCCCACCTCACTCTCCATTGATCCCTGCCCTTCAGCACTGGGGGTACCCGCCGAATTCCTCGTGTCTTCCAATGACCAGTCCCCTTGGCTGGCAGTGTTGGCCCAGTGTCTACTCCTGGGTCTAGCCCACCCCTGAGCCTCTCCTCCCATTCGGTTCCACACACAACGCCACCAGCCTCTCTCGGCTGGTGATGCTGACGTCAGACTCAGGTCTTTCCATGAGGACCCCACCGAGGGGCAGGACACCGGTGACGTTGTCCAAAGCAGGATCTTAATAGTGCCGCCGAAACGAGCCAGCTCCAGAGGATCGAGGTTGAGGGATCACAGCGGCTGAAACAGTTTAATAGGCTTCCTTCCTGCGGGACTGCTCAGAGCCTTTGTTGGCTGCTTTATTGGTGTCGAATGGGACATTCCCCAAACACACTTGGGCGTGACCTTCACTGCACACGCGTCACATGGCAGCCTGGACCAGGCACTTTCCCGGCCCCGGGAGGTAGGTAGCATCTTCATTTTACAGAGGAGGGACGGAGAAACCCAGAGGGCAGGGTCTCGCCCAGGGGCGCAGAGCTCAGAGAGGGGGAGCCAGATTACAGATTGCAGTGTGGAGCTGCCCTTTCAGAGTCCTGGGCTCAGCCAACAACTTCGTAGGGCCTAGCAGCTTGAGAGCGAGGCCACTCCAAGGGAGGGAGCCCCACTGGAATCGGTCTCCTTCCCCCTGAGCCCTGTGCACCTGGGCACGTGCCATCTCGCCAGGACTGCAGATACAGACTGGGGGGCTGGGGCTCAGCGATGTCGGTCGTGAGTGCTGGCCCGGGAATGAGGGGATGTATGAGGAGTCTCAGCTCTGCCATTTATTGGCTACGTGGGTTGGACCGGTTCCTTCTGGGCCTCGGTGTCTCTACTTAGAGATGAAGGATCCCTCTACGTCCCCAGAGAAGCGACTGGCAATCGCTTCCTTGGCCCGCCCACAATTTGATTCATGTTCCGTGCATGAGACTGGTGGGGAAAAATCATTGTCTTCGGTTGGAAGCCCCTCCTTTTTTTCTGGTAAAAATGGCCGTGCATCTTTTTTTATTTAAAAAAAAGTCTTTCTTTAATGCTTATTTATTTTTAGAGAGAGAGATTGACAGAGTGTGAGCAGGGGAGGGGCAGAGAGAGAGAGGAAGATACAGAATCTGAAGCAGGCTCGAGGCTCCGAGCCGGCAGCACAGAGCCCGATGCGGGGCTCGAACTCGGACCGTGAGATCATGACCTGAGCCGAAGTCGGAGGCTTAACCAACTGAGCCAGCCAGGCACCCAGAACGGCTGTGCGTCTTAAACTATCTGAGTGGTCATCGCAAGCCGGTGCACCTGCAGGGAGACCCGGTTCAGGTTGGGGTTCTGCCTGAACTTGCTGTTTGACCTCAGGGCTCCAGCTTTAGAGGGAGGGGATTGGGCTTGTTAGCCTGCAGGGGTCACCACTCAACCATTTCGCCCCCTGGGCTCTCCAGTGATAATGTCCTGTGGTTGCAGCTGGCCAGGCCTGCCCAGGGTGGGGACCTCTGGATACCACCACCACCCCCCACCCCCACACCGTTCCGGGAGATAGGTGCACTCAGCCGGTCGCTCCCCAGAACAGCCGCCACCGGGGGGGGCGAGAGCCAGTGGGACCAGCTCTCCTGCAAGCAGGGCCCTGGGGTCCGGTGCTCATCAGCTAAGCAGGTAATTATGTGTGCGCTTTGTTCCCCGCACAAAGGAGCTCTCAGAGAACTTCCGAGAGGCTCCGCTTCCTCGCTGATTTGATTTTTTTCAGAACTGGAGTGTGAAAGCCAGGCCGAACCTGCCTAATTGTGCCTGCGAAGGCTATTCAGAGAGACCGTTCTTGGAAGAAGATCAGGACAATTAGCTCTTGGCTGCGGGTAGAGGGGGAAGCGAGCTAATCACGGTGAATGTCAGCCTGTTCCCGGGGGAACCAGAGGGCACAGAGTTGGGAGAAGAAATAGCAGAAAAGAGGCGCATCTGCCAGGCCTGCCTCCGGCGGGGCGGGGGGGGGGGGGCTGGGGTGGCCTCCACCAGGAGGGAGCAGAGGCTGGGCCAGGACAAGGAGTGCCCAGGAGTGTGGCACGCCTCGGGCTGTTGGGGCCGACCGTGCGACCTTGGCCCCAAGGGGTCTAAGCCCCCAGGGGCTAAGTCTCTTAGCCCCTGGGGTCTCAGTTTCCCCAGGTCTGCAGCACGAGCCCTGTGCAGAATGAGCATATGGAGCCCGTTCATCACAGGAACGACAGGTGGGCGCCGCGGGCCCGGAGCAGATGGTACCGGAAGGGCCGGAGGAGAGAGCTCCAGCAGTCAAGGGCAGAGCCTGGTCCTCTGGCCGCTTCTAACCACCACGCCCTCCTGTGTTCCGCCTGGATGAGAGGAACATTTCTAGTTCTACGGCAAGTGCCTCGTGGGACTTCAAGTCCCACGGAGGTTCAAGTCCCAGCTTTGCCTCTTCTGAGCGCTGTGACATTAGCGATGCTCCTTGGCCTGAGTCACTGTTTCCCGCTACATTACAGCGGGACCCCCAGTAGGCGGCAAACGCCCACTGTCGCTGCCCAGCATTAGGAAATGAGGGTCTGTGTGAGTGCATTTTCTCCACAACCAAAGTGTGTGTGTATGTGTGTGTGGCTGTTTGGACAGAAGTCTTTCTGAACGGGGTGTGTGCTTTTTCTGCATTTTTTAAATGGAGCCTGGAGAACATATTCCAATGGATTTCTCCCCCCTTAGAGAGAGGTAACAGTGTTACAACAGAGTCTGCGTCTGTGTCCGCCTGTGGCCCCATCCCTCACCGACTGTGTGCGGTCCCCACTCTGATCTCTAGTTGCCTCGTTTCTCAGTAGCGATAGTTTCTCACTCCAACCATGCGTGACGGGAAGGGTGCTTGTTGATACTCTTAGAACAGGCACCAGCGCTTAGTATGTGCTCAGGAAATTTTAGCAGTGTCACCATCATGATCTGATGGCTTAGGGTCGCACTATACAATCCACACGTGCCAGCGGCTGATGTGGGGATAAATCTGTTCCTGCGGGGCTGAAATGAGAGGATCAGAACCTGGGTTCTGGCGGGGCTGGATGATGTTAACGGTGACAGATTCTGGAAACCACCCCTGGGGAGAAGAGACAGCCCTCAGGGCTACTTCTAAGTTTGGGGACTTAGGAGACAGATGTGGGAGTGGCCAGAGAACCTGGTCCAGAGAGGAGCCAGTCCCGCTGCACAGACCCTGGTCCCCACCTGGGATGTGAGGCGGCCTCAGCCTTGTCAGCTAGGCTCACGGGGGGGCGGGGGGAGGGACAGGTTGCCACGGGCTGCCACGGCCACGAGAAGAAGCATCCTCACTTATCTCTTTATCCTTTGGCTGCTCCTCGAATAAAAGGCCTTGTGTTTCTGCCCACTCAGAGAACACTTACCCTCTTAGCTTCTCTTAATCTCAACGCTTCGGAGGACGTTTTGGAGGTGGTCCCGCGCGTTTCCCGGTGCGGCCCTCACGGAACCCCGTGGCTGGGAGGAGGCTGAGACCAAATGTGGGACCTCCCAGTTCGGGGCCCCGTTGGCTCACGGTTACCATGACTAGTATCCTCTGCTGACCGATCGGGGCGGTGAAGGAGCTGAAAACACGACCAGACCAGGAGAATCCTTCCCGGAGGAGGCCTGGGAAAAGCTGCACTGGGCTCATTCGAGTACGTGGTCCGAGGCCGTGTTGACTGCCACGAGTACGTGACCTCTCGCGCCCATTTGGCTGGAGGGGTGACGGAGGCACATCTGGGCTCTGCGTAGAGGACCCTCTCCGGCGATGGGCGGCGTCGGGGGGCAGAAAGGGCGGTGAGCACTTGGCGGGGCCGTCACGGTCTGGAGGTCCCTCCTCCCCAGCGGGGTCGCTGGACCGTGGGGCTGCCGTGGAGCCGATGGAACCCCGCTCAGGGAGCTCTCTCCGGCCCCAGCAGCTCCCCTCTGCTCCCGCCCGCCAGGGACGCACAGTTCCAGCCTCAATGCCGTTTCAATAAAGCCGGAAAGACGACCGGCCCCGTTTCCCGAGCAGAGCAGAGCAGTTATTTTACACTTCATCTAATTGATTAAAATCACTCCTCGAAATGAGCCAGGCCTTGCAGAGCAGAGGCGGGTGAGTGAGACTCAGAGAGGGCAGCTTGCCGGGGCGGGGGAGACGCGCTGGGCCGCCGGGGCTGCGCAGAGCCCCGCGGTGGGGGGCAACGGCCCTTCTCCTTGGCCCTGCTCTCCCAGCCCCCGGGACCACTGCCAGCCTCCTGATACCCTGCGAACCTCTGTCGGCCAACAGGACCCTCCCAGGCTGCCAGCCCTCCCCAGACGCCAGGCTGTCCCAGCAGGGGCCCCTCTCGGGGTCAGGCAGGTGAGGGACTCCGCAGCTTCTCACTGCCCACTGCATGGCAGGTGGGCGAGGCGCTCAGGATTCAGGTCCCCTCTAAGCCTCCAAGCTGCCCCAGGAGGGGGGTGACGGCGATCCCACTTTCCAGCTGACGAAACCGGAGCCAGCTGAGAGGCACGGGGGGCCGGGGCTGACCTTGCACACTCTACCCCCGCAGGGGCCGACGGGGGGGCCAGTGGGGGGGGTGTCCCGCTTCCGTTTGTCATCTGCCAAACCCCGAGGTGAGTCCGGGCATCTCACGATGTGGACTTGGTTATGAGAGCGCCTATTTGCTGACAGCCTTTGGGGGAAGGCTTCGCCACCCGTGAGGCCGGAGCACGGGACAGGGACGGTGTCTCGCCCAGTAAGGGACTGGGAGTGTCTGTGCGAGGAGCACCCCTCACTTTGCAAGGAGCTGAGGGCGGCAGATTCCTCAAGAACAAGAACGAGAGCTCGTGCCCTTGCGACTGGGTGTAAAATTCTGTTTGATGCTCTCGCACTGACCCCTCTGTCCGTCACCGCCTCCTTCAAGGCAGGGCTCGGGTGCCGCCCGCACCGCGCGGTCTCTGGGCACCCCGGCCCGGCACTGGCCTCCCCTGGAGCACCGCCCCTGCTGGGCACCCCGTTACGGGAGCCCCCGTGTGGCACCGCCTCCGCTGCTTGGTTCTTATCCTGGTTTTCCCGGGTCTGGCGTCGTGAACGCTCAGGAAACGATCGGTAGACAAACGAATGGACAAATTAAGGAATGAAGGAGTGAGTGAGTGAGAAGTGAATGACGGGTATGAATGGAGGCCCTGGATGGATTTGGGAAGGCTCCTCTCGCCCTGCCCCTGCTCCAGGACCTCACCATTCAGCTCCACGCCTCTGGCCCTGCGGGCTGCAGGGGGCTGACAGATACAGGCCCACGACATAAATACCCACAGTGCCCTTGACCGTGCCCTGCACAGCTGGTGGTAAGACTAGGAAGGGCGGGGACTGGAGCTCCCTGGAGGGCGGGTGTGTGTCCGTGTGGGTCTGTCAGGGAGACCGGGTGCATCGGGGCCGGGGGGTGGGGGAAGGCAGCGTCCTGCCTCCGGCTCTTTCACACCGACGGGCTGTGTAGAGCCGGGAGGGTGCGACAAAAGACACAGCAACAGTGAAGATCCTCTTTCCCTTGGCTTTCCTGCCTCCTGGCTCCCCCCGTTCCCTGCTCTGCGCCCTGAGCCAGGGGGAGGTGGAGGCAAAGTGGGTGCCAGAGCCGACAGCCCGGACAGGAGGCCCAGGGAACGTGACGGGGCGGGGGCTGATCCTCCTGGGGGAAAGGAAACGGGTGCAGCAAAGTCTTCCCAGGCTCAGAGCCCAGGTCCCCAGACCACGACGGGTCAGGCCAGGCTGTGGGTCACGTGGCCGGTGGCGGGGAATGGCCTCGCTGGCTAGGACGAGAGAAGGCGGGTTGGCTGGCTATCAGGTGAAGCCCAGCGGAGACCCGAGCGGCGGGATCTGGGCCAGGAGCCCCCAACCCCGCGGGCGGGGTGCGCTCGGGCCGCGCCTTCCCGCCTCGAGATCTTCGTGGCAAATGTTTATTTGCCTGTTTTCCAAATTGGAGGTGACCGTGGCTGTTCTGTTTTCTCTTCCCTGGAAAGGCCACGGGGGCCCGCTGCCCCTGCGCGTTTGATAAGCCCTTGTCTGCTTGCGCCGAGGAATTACGTCCAGGGCTTTCTTGGAGACGGCTCTCAGAGCAGCACATCAAACCGTGGGGAGGAAAACCTTTTCCTCCACGGATCCGGGTTCCGTGGTTGGGGCCCGTGAATGTAACTGACAGCGGACAGATCAACAAGAGAAAAGAGGAAGGGGCTCAGTAACGAGGGGTTTCTAGACTTCACAGGGGAGGGACAGAGCCTCTTTTTTTTTTTTTTGTTTTAGGAAAGACCATTGGGCCTTTAGGGGGACAAAATAGGAGATAAGACCCTGGTGATGATGTTTGTTTATGCAGCGGATCTTCTCCGGCCTCTTCCTCCGCTGGGGAGGGGATTTATGACAGTTTCGGGCCCAGAGGAGAGCTCTGCAAAGGCTTCTTTCTGTACCTGTTGAATCTCAAATGTCTTTCAAATAATCTTCACAGCCGCTGTGGGGGGGTCCAAGTGGATCTCCACGCCGCTCCCCCCCTGCCTCACCATCCCCCTTTCAAACAGCCATAAAGGTGGTTGACCTCTGAGCTGGCTTGCCCATGAGTCCCCAAGGCCTCGGCTGACATCCAGTTTGTAGAGACAGGGCGGTACCCAAGGCGAGAGGGACCAGGGGCACAGCCCCTCCCCCACGCCTCAGGCTGCCTGCCTGGTTCTAGGTTCTTCTACTGCAGGACACAGGGAGCTCTACCCTGATTCCTGCCACGAAGGCCGGCTCCCAGGGTGCCCTGAGGCCCAGGCTCAGACTTTCCGGAGGGAAGGGGTGGGACTGCCTTTCTCCGCAGGCTTGCCCGCTGTAAGGAGTGCTCAGGAAACTCCCCCCCCCCCCATCTCCCCGGCCGTGAGCTTCTGCCCCTGCTGGAACCATCATCATGTTTTCCAGCTCCTAGAATGACCCATTTGCAATTTTCCCACTTAACTGTCACATTTCCTCCGTGGCTGGAACCTGGAGTTTGTTTTGGAGGCTGAGCAGGTGGCTGGAGATACAGAACATAAATATATCATGCCTTGGGAGTTGGCTTGGTTATCTTGGAAACAGATGTCCTCCCTCCTGAGAAAGGGTCTCTTGGCCAGGTTGCTGCATAATCCCTTCGCCGGCTTTGATTTCACCGGTGGCGGGACCGGCGGCCCCCGGCCCAGCCCGTGGGCACCGAGTGGGCATTTCAGTAGGAGCCACAGATGCTGAAGTGGAGGGAGTGGATGGACCACGCTGTCAGTCTTGTTCTCCTGTCCGGGGTGTGTGTGTGTGAGAGAGAGAGAGACAGAGACAGAGACAGAGAGAGAGGGAGATGGTGTCTGGCTGGCTGATTAGCTCAGCTACCCTTGGCGGCTGGCAGTCAGTTTGGGCCTGTGATGGGGATGCGCACGGGCTCTGGCTGCGAGGTGGGTCATTTGAGGCCCGGGGTCTCTCTCTTCCCTCCCTGCACTTTCCCTCCAACCTGTCTCTCCGCCAGAAGGAACTGTGAGGCTCCCATATGCCTCCTAGCAGCAGAGAGGGCAGGAGGCCTGGGCCCCCGCTCCCTCCCAGCCACAGCCCCTTGAAGGCACAAGAGACGAACGCCTGATTAGAAATCGGATGCCAGACAGAAGGCTGTTTTGAAAAACGAGCACAAAATGAGAGGCCCGGAGAGGCGGCCTCCTGTAGAGTCCCTGTGGGCAGAGGCTGGGGCCTCGGGGCTACAGGCTGCTTTGAGGTGCGGGGCCCAGGCCTCATCAGAAGAGAGGTCATCTGGAGCCCCCTCTGCCCCGAGCAGGCACACGAGGAGCCTCTCATTACAGGGTATGGGGCTGCACAGACCTTAGACAGCGGGGCCCGCACAGACCTCAGGCAGTGAGTCTGCACAGACCTCAGGCAGCGGGGCCTGCACAGACCTCAGGCAGCGGGGCCTGCACAGACATTAGGCAGCGAGTCAGCACAGACCTCAGGCAGCGGGGCCCGCACAGACCACAGGCAGTGAGTCTGCACAGACCTCAGGCAGCGGGGCCTGCACAGACTTCAGGTAGCGGGGCCCGCACAGACATCAGGCAATGAGTCAGCACAGACCTCAGGCAGCGGGGCCTGCACAGACCTCAGGCATCGAGTCTGCACAGACCTCAGGCAGCGGGGCCCGCACAGACCTCAGGCAGCGAGTCAGCACAGACCTCAGGCAGCGGGTCCGAAGCAGGGCACTACCTGGCCTCAACGGCCAACTCTTGGCCGCTTGCCTGCAGCTTGACCCAGCTTCCTCACCCTGGTCCCCTCTCCCCTATCTCCCTGGGCTGTTGACGGGATTACATAAGGCAACACAGAGTTTTGGGAAGAGAGGGAAAAAAAGACCCTCTGTGGATCTTCACGCAGTTTATAGGGAAGACGCGGCAAAGGGAGAGAAGGAAACCGGCTGGCGTGGGCAACTCTGAACGGAGAAGCCAGGATGTGTCTGCTTGTCTGCGTTTCCTGAGGGCCTTCAGGCCTCCTGAGTCTCGCCCCCACTCCAGCCCCCAAGGCTCTGTGTCCCCCGCGCCTCCCCGCGATCCTACAGTTGTTCCGAGAAGGGGCCCGTGAGGGAACTGCACAGGGACTGAGTAAGGTGTTAGGCGGTGCTCTGAAGCGCTCCAGAGGGGACCCGTGAACTTGTCAGAGCCTGGGGGGGGAGGCACGATTCAGGAGCCACAGAGGAGCTGTCCTGGGTGTTGGGTCAGGACCAGTGATGCCCCAGCTCCCCGGACGATGTCGTCCTCGCCTGGGGAAAGGGGCAGGTCAGCCGGTCAGGTGGGCGGAGGCAGGAACAGTCACGGACACTTCTCCAGAGCTAACATCCCCTGAATAGTTTTTCTCATTAAAAATTATTGAGTGTCGCTGTGTGTCAGGTGCTGTCTGGATACAGGGTCTTTGTGGCAAACAAAACAGACGGAAACTCTGGCTTGTGGCGTCCGGGAGGGACTGTGAATGCTTCCCGAAGCCGGCCAGGATCTGGAAGGATGTGGGAGAAGGTTCTGCTTCGGTGATGTCTAAAGGCTGGGGGGCTGCTCTTCCGGGCGCAGGGCTCCCCCGTCGGCCAGGAGCAAAAATGTAGCAGCACAGCTCCTTTGGGAGATCAAAATGTGTCGTAGCATGAATATATTGAGAGGGGGACATGGTCACTGCGTGACCCGGACAAGTTACAGTGTCTCGACTCTAAAGGGGGGGCGCCGATCCCTCCCTCACACCATTGTGGGGAGGGTACACTGCTTTCCTGTGGCTTCTGCTGCCTCCTGCGCTGGGGGAACCTGGGCGGGTGGGGACAAAGCTAAATGAGGCTCTCCTTTCTCTCCTTGACAGTGATTTATGGGTATCCAGCTCAACTCAGAGCTCAGGGAAGACACAGCGAATACCCTTTTGTTTTTTGTTCAATTTTGTGAGCAGAATGCTCCTGGGGCCGATAGATTTTTCCAGTAATGAAATTGTAAAAAGAATTGAGTTATGCCTCTCCAGCTTTAAAGGACAATCTGTGCCCTTTCCCCAACCCTCCCCGTGATAGCAGCAGACGCTCGGCTTCTCTGCTTTGGCCAGGGCCCCCGTCCCTCTTTCTTCTGACCTGCCGGTGTAGCCTCTGGACCGTCATCCTGGGAAGGGGAGGAGGGATTGGGGGTGACCGCTTCATTTTCGTACTCAGGACTGGAGAGAAAACTTGGGGAATAAAACGTGGAGACCCTTAGAACCAAGCACCGGGCCTGGGTGACAGCAGGGGTCACTGCCCGTGGAGCCACCCTGATTATACACCGGGGCGCTGTCCTGGAGTGCCCGCAGGTAGGAGGTGCTCAGGAAACACCTGTTGGACAGAAGACTGAGTGTCCTTCCCCCTCTCCCTTGACCACCCCTCTGGAGCCCCGTTCTGCTTGCTCTCTCCTCCTCCTCGTGCTCTCCAGTGCGCGCTCTGGCTGCCTGGGCTCCAACGCAGCTGTCACTTACTCGTGTGAAGTCCCGGGCCAAGTGACAAACCCTGTGCTCAGCTTCCTCATTTGCAAACGAGAATATGGGTGGCGACAGCCCGCCACCTCCAGCTGCCTGGCAGGCGTGGGTCACAGGGCAGTGCTCTGGGGACGCTGGCTGTGGTCGTGTCTGTTTCTCCTCTTTCTTCTCTCCTCTGAGCTCCTTTCTTTCTTTCTTCCCTCTTCCTGGGGTCCCCTTTCTCCTCCACCACGCTCCCAATGTGCATGGTAGCGGCCAGTGCTGCCATAGAGCTCACACTTGGGGTCAGCAGGTGTCCCGGGAGCAGGCTGGGCCCCCGAGGGGCCCGGCTGCAGCTTTCTACTCTGAAGCGCCCCCGCCATCCCCTCCTCCCTTGGGCAGAGGCCTCCCCCAGCTACCCCCTTGCAGGAATGGAGTAGTCCCTCCCACCCACCCCCGGGGCCCTCTGTGCCCTTTGGAGCTTCACCCGGAATCGGCTGTCACGCCACAGATAGAGACGGAGAGTCGGGACGGGGGGAGATGCGGGTCCCTCCAGGTGCCCCCTCCGCTCCGCGTCGCTTTCTGCGCTCTAATCTAGGCGTGCGTGTTTCTTCTCTTGTTTAAAAAAGTATATCGAGGTTTAACACACCCGGCAGAGTGCACAGGTCCTAAGCGTGTGGTTTGATTCATTTCACACGTATATACACCCTGATGAGGACGCGGCACATTGCCCGCGCCCCGGGGCCCCGGAGGCCCCCTCCGCAGGCAGTCCTTCTGCTTCCTTGGGTAACGGCTGTTGTCGCTACAGAATGGTTTTGCTTGTTCTCGAACTTCTCGTATAAATGAACCCCACAGTCTGTGGTCTTTGTGTCTGGCTTCTTTTGTTTATCATCCTATCAGGGACACTCCTCCATGTGTAAGGCTCTGGATCGCGCTTTTTAGTTAAGGATTCCGTTGGGTGAACATAACAGTCGATTAGTTCTACTATTGATGGGCATCTGGATTGTTTCCAACCGTTGGCTACCGTGAATAAAGCCGTTATTAACCTTGTACGTATTTTCTGGTGGTCACATGCCTGCATTTCTCTCGGGAATGCTTTTAGGAGGGGGATTGCATGGTCATGGGGGGGGGTTGGCTTTAGTAGATGGGTGTCCATTTTGAGGGCTTAAAGTGTACGGATCATAATACACATTGGGTTTTGTGGTTTGTCCTTTGCACCGAGCAAGATCCCATAACTATTTCTTTAAGCTAAAGCTTTTATTTCTAGATAATTGTAGGCTCCCGGGCAGGGGTAAGAAGCAAGCCAGAGACACCCAGTGTGCCTTTTATCCACTTTTCTCCGATGTCACATCTTGGCAAATGCTAGTATAACATGACCCTCAGTATGTGGACACCCATACAATCCACCCGTCTCACTCAGACCTCCCCAGTTTTATTTGTACCCACTCATGTGGGTGTTCACTTAGTTTTATGCACTTTAAAAAAAATGTGGGCGCCTGGGTGGCGCAGTCGGTTAAGCGTCCAACTTCAGCCAGGTCACGATCTCGCGGTCCGTGAGTTCGAGCCCCGCGTCAGGCTCTGGGCTGATGGCTCGGAGCCTGGAGCCTGTTTCCAATTCTGTGTCTCCCTCTCTCTCTGCCCCTCCCCCGTTCATGCTCTGTCTCTCTCTGTCCCAAAAATAAATAAAAAAACGTTGGAAAAAAAATTTTTTTAAATAAAAAAAAAATTAAAAAAAAAATGTTTGTTTATTTTTGAGAGAGAGAGACAGAGCGTGAGCAGGGAGGGGCGGAGAGAGAGGGAGACACAGAACCCGAAGCAGGTTCCAGGCTCGGAGCTGTCCGCACAAAGCCTGACGTGGGGCCCGAACTTACAGACCGCGAGATCATGACCTAAGCGAAAGTCGGACGCTCAACCAACTGAGCCACCCAGGAGCCCCTGTTTTATGCACTTTTGTCACCTGCGCAGGTGTGTGGGTCCACCATCACAGCAGACCCTGGACAGTTCCGACATCGCAGGGTCCCTCTGGCTGTTCTCTGTAACTGCAGGTCCCTCCCTGCCACCATTCTGCTCCCAGTCACCTCCCGGCACACCACTCACCTGTACTCCATCTTCATACTCTTGTCTTCACAAAAGCGTGCTGTAAATGGACTCAAACAGCACATAGGCTTTGGGGATTGGCCGTTCATACCGAGCGCAGTTCTTTACGAACCAGGTCGTTGGGTGAATCAATACGGTGTTTCTGTGTTGCTGACTGGCGTTCCCTGGCATGGACGTGCCACAGCGTGTTTACCGTGAACCCTTTCAAGGACTCCGGTTGTTTCCAGGTTTTGCCAGTTACACGTAGAGCTGCTGTGAGCATCTGTGGACCGATTTCCGTGTGATCATAAACCCGCAATTGCGGGATCATGTGGCGGTTGCCTCGTGACTATATTTGCAGGAGCCCAAGTTCATAGGCTATTCTGTCGGTGACATATTCCAATGCCAACTCTCTCTGCGACCCTGAAGTCTTTGATTATGGCCTCTCAGGGGCCCCCATCCCTCATTTTTGGGGATTAGAGCCTCCCTTTTTCTAACCTAGGTCTAGACCCATTTCCTCGGGGGAGGACGACACTTCACCCCGATCAGCCTCCCTGTGAGAGGGTCCCCACTGAGGCCCTCCCGTGGGGTGGTGGGGCCCACGGACTTGGGCAGAGGATACTCTGGGTCGCGTCCCCTTCTCCCCAGAGGCAGGGCCCACGAGCTTACAGGCTAGAGGCACCCAGCTCCAGACACATCCCGTCCTCTTTATCTGGGAAAATGTCGAGTGCGTGTCGCCTGTCGGGTAGACTGAGGCCTTTGGGAAAGTGCGCAGAGCCCCACGGGAACTCCTTTCTTCTGAGACAAGCTGACTTCGTCTGCTGCAGACTTGCTCCCTTGTTTCCAGCTGAAAGCAACGTGTCAGCCTGGAGCGAGCATCAGCATTCAATCATTCTCTTCACTCTAGAGACAGGCTGAGTAAGGTCATTGTGTCTTCCACACCCTGGGCAAAAATCAGGAACGAAATGGTTAAAAAAAAAACCCGTTCCAAGTTATCCATTATTTACCCCTGCTGCATAATGCAGGAGCCCGAAGCCCACAGCCCGGCCCTTTTGTATTCTCCACCTTGGCCTCAAATGTCAGCCCACTGCTTGGCAGCCGGCCCAAGGGATTCGGGATGCGGGGCTCTGGGAGGCCCATCTCCCCTCCGGCCATGTTTCATGGGGAAAGGCCGGGCCTCAGGCCTCCAAGCTCACTAGGCTCCCGGCCTGGATTGTCTACCGCTTCTCCAGTGCTTAGCCTGGAAGGCAGTCCTCCCTGGCCCTTCCCAGGAGGGGATTAGTCCTCCCTCCCGCGGTGCGCGCCCCCCCCCCCCCCCCGCAGCCCTCCAAAGCTCTGACAGAACATCCACAACCCCCATCAGCACCGTGACAATAGCCACTATGAGGCACTCGGTTTCTATTACCTGCTGGACACATCGTGCACAATTGCCACATTAGATTCTCATGTTAGCTGATGGCGTAGACATTGTCTTTCTTTCTTTCTTTTTTTTTTTTAATTTTTTTTAACGTTTTTTATTTATTTTTGAGACAGAGAGAGACAGAGCATGAACGGGGGAGGGGCAGAGAGAGAGGGAGACACAGAATCCGAAGCAGGCTCCAGGCTCTGAGCCATCAGCACAGAGCCCGATGCGGGGCTGGAACTCACGGACCGTGAGATCATGACCTGAGCCGAAGTCAGACGCTTAAAGACTGAGCCACCCAGGCGCCCCTCTTTCTTTCTTTCTTTCTTTAATTTACTATCTTAACCATTTAATTAAATAATTTTTTTACAGCTTATTTTTTATATTTTTTAAAAGACAGAGCATGAGCAGGGGAGGGGCAGAGAGAAACGGAGACACAGAATCTGTCAGCACAGAGCCCGACACGGGGCTCCAACTCACGAACTGTGAGATCATGACCTGAGCCGAGGTCGGACGCTTAACCGACTGACCCCCCCCCCCCCCACCGCAGGCGCCCCAACGTTGTATTTCTTGACTTTGAGGCAAAGAAGCAGACGTAGGCAGGTCGCTCAAGCCCCCCAGGGACACGCCGCCGGTGAGAGCCTCAGCTCCGAGCTGCCCGCAGGATATCCGTAGCTGTCAGAACTCCTCCTCTGCCCGCTCTCTAGAAGGTACCCGTCTTTTCCAGAAACCACCTGTAGGTTTTGCTGCTTCTGTTTGTTTCTCAGTTCACCAATTGGTGTTCTTATTTTTATTCCTGCCTTCTACTCTCTTTGGATTTATTTCGCGGTTTCTTTTGTAACTCTTTGAGATGGACCTGAGTTTGCTGCTTTTTTAAAATTTTTATCTTTTTTTTTTTTTTTTTTTACTAGAGTTGATGTATGATGTCATGTTAGATTCAGGGGTGCGACACAGCGATTGGGAAATCGCGTCCGTTTCTCAGTGCACACCAGGCAAGCGTGGTCACCCATCGTCACCACGAGCGCATGGCTTCCCCGTCCTTCCTTTCCGCACAGAAGGCCACCAATTTCCCGGTAAGCACGGCTGCGCGTGCACTCCACGTGGTTTGCCCCGTTCATGATTCCACTCAAAATGTTTTCTGGTTTTGGGGCCCCTGGGTGGCCCAGTCGGTTGAGTGTGCGACTGCAGCTCAGGTCATGATCTCACGGTCCGTGGGTTCAAGCCCCGCGTCCGGCTCTGTGCTGACAGCTCAGAACCTGGAGCCTGTTTCAGATTCTGGGTCTCCCTCTCTCTCTGCCCCTCCCCCGCTCATGCTCTGTCTCTCTCTGCCTCTCAAAAATAAATACGTGTTAAAACAATTAAAAAAAAAGTGTTTTCCAGTTTTCATCATGATCTCGGGCTGCAGGCACACTCACACCTGACGGGTTCTAGTGCTTGCGTTTTAGGATTTGTTTTGGCACAGAACGACCCGAGTTCACACCCACCCCTCCCTCGGGGTCCTGGTTCAGGTTTCCCCAGCCCCACAGCCGGGCGGTTGCCTGGCTCACCCCTGTAGGCTTGGCCAGGTTAGAGTTCGCCCCGAGTTTGGACCACAGCGGGGAGAAGGCAGTGTTACTACAGGGGTGCAATAAAGATAAGCAATTCATAACTTTGGTGCTTCAGTCATTATTATTTGGAAAGATATATATCTCTCTATCTATTTAAGCTTATTTATTTTTGAGATGGAGCGGGGGAGGGGCAAAGAGAGAGAGTGAGAATCCCAAGCAGGCTCCGCCCTGTCAGCCCTAAGCCCAATAGAGGGCTTGAACCCACCAACCGTGAGATCATGGCCTGAGCCGAAACCAAGAGTCGGACGCTCAACAGACTGAGCCACCAGACGCCCCTGCTGGTCATATATTCTGACCGGGCACCACCTAATCAGAGACGCTTGAGCGTTCCGCCGCTCACACTTTCCCCGTTTTCCAGGGGAAACAAAGGGGTGATGAGCAAGGGGAGGGGAGCTGTCTGCATTACCTGCTCTTTACTTCGTGACGCACGTCTACACTGTCACAGAACCCACTCAGATGCAGGCCGTCTCAGAAGCGGGGGGGTCCCCACCACCTTCTCGTGCCGCGGCTGGGCCCGAGCCTGTCAGGTCCTGGCAGGTGCCCTCGGGGCGGACGTGGCCTCAGACTATGGCCTCTGGAAGGCCGGTGGGGGGTGAAGGCACCTTCGACTGACCTCCCAGGTCCCCCTGGGCCTTGCCCCAGCCCCTCCCTGGTTAAGTCACTTTTCTTGTTCCGCAGGCAGAGCGGGCTCTGTTTCTCATTGGCTGGTGGACTCGGAGAAGGCGGGACTCTTCACACAGGCTCTTCTGCCTTTCCTGCCTTTCCTAAGAGAGGCCAAGTTCAGTGATGCCAGGAACGCAGATGTTCTTGCGGTTGGGTCTCCCTGATCAGCACAGGCCTGGTGTTTTGCTGTCTTTTAATCGCGAGGCTTACAGTTCACAAACAGCCTCCGCTCCCCTCATCTCCCCAAACTGGGTAATCCCGACACAGCTTTAACTTGCTTCCGATCCGATACCCCTCTCTGCTAACAATATATGCAACCAGCTTGCCTGGGAGCAGGGCGACCGGCCCGATCAGGTCGACAGGGACTATCCCAGCCTTAGTACCGAAAAGCCCGGTGTCGTGGGAACCCCTCAGACCGGGCAAACTGGGACAGCTGCTCATCTCAACTGGGAGGCTCCCACTTGGGGATGTTCGGCTACTCCTGGGGTTGGCTGCAGACGGGGGGAACGGGGGGACCCAGACGGGAGGGCCGGGTGGGAAGGTTTGGTCGTGGCTGGAGTAGGAGACCCGAGCCCTCTCTGCCTCCCAGAACGGACCCCAGCCCGGTAACGCCGCTGTCCCTGCCCCAAGGTCAGTGCTGAGCATCTCACGTCCTGGTGCTGGGATAACCTTAGTGAGCGTCTCATCTTTCCACTTCTCTTATAGATGGGGAAACCGAGCCGGGAAGGGGAGGCTTTCCCAAACAATAACAATGCCAACTCAGATTTACGGGTATCAGGATAGCACAGATGTCCAGAGAAGAGCTGGGTGTTAACCCCGTCTCTACCGTGAGGACCAGGGCGGAGATGACCAGTGTGGTCAGAGGGGACCAGGCAAAGCCCACTGGACAAATGGCCAAGTTGTCAAACTTTTAATGTTTATAGCAAATTGTGCAGGATGGGATGGATTTGGAAGGTTTCTGTGACGTTTTGTTGACCAATAATTATTTTTCCTTTGTGCCAGTATTTTAACAAATGTTTTGGAGGAAAGACAGAGGGGAATCAGTATGTCAGTATGCAGCTGCTAACCTTGGCTGCTGACTCCTGGACGAGAGAGCGAGAGAGAGAGAGGAACGGGGAGTGAGAGAGACAGGGGTGGGGAAGGCTGAGGGTATTAGTTCATTAATCTACTCTTCTCATAAAGAGAACCGTGTTCAGAAAACTATTCTTTAAAAATTCTGGAATGCATTGACTATATGCTTTTAGAAAGCTTCCTTATGCTGGGAAAGTTCAAACGCACACAAACAGAATAATATAATGAGCCCGACGCACCATTCTTTTCAACAGGGATCAATATGTAACCAGTCCTGTGTCATCTCTGTCCCCACGCTTTGTCTCCTCTCCCCAAGCACGGATTGTTAAGCAACTCCAGCCGTTCGTGTCTTCTGTAAATATGACTGTTCTCAAGTATACCAAATACATTCCTGAAAATACCTTTCTTGGGGTGGAAAAATTCCTGCCAGTATACATTTCCACGTCCCTGAGTCTCCCCTTCCCTGCTTTTCAGCCCTCCTGTCTATCTCCTCCCTCACCCCTCACCCTTCACCCTCCCCTCTCTGTCCTCAGCGTCCCCCTAACCTGACCAGCGGTCTCTCCTTCCGGGGGTGGGCAGTCCAGGCTGACTCTCCCCACCTCCCCAACCCTGACCGTTTCCTCCATCTGAAGCAGTGGGGAGCTGGACAGAGCAAGTTCAACACACCTAGAATGTTCTGCGGTCAAGTACAGAAGAGTTAGCCTACACTTGGCAGAAATCTTCAAAATCTTAAAAAAGAAAATCCCACCTGTTATGAATCACTATAAAGCTGTAAGTCATTAGAATCAATGACTCTGTTGATTGACTCGCCTTTGATGTATGGACTCAGAGCTGTGTGACCGAGGACGGGTCATTTCACCCCCCTGCGCCTCAGTTTCCTCTTCTGTAAAGGGGGGAGGTTGGACCATAACACTGGTTTTCAAACTGTTTTTGGAAACAGCGTTCTCTTTTCCCCCAACCAAAGCCTCGGTGGACCCCAACAGTCAGAAGCGAGACTGGGGCCCACAGGAGCAGAGCTGAGGTCAGGCGGCCTGGACGCTGCCCCTGACCTCTCTGTGCCTCAGTTGCCCATCTGCCAAGTGCGTCTGATAGTTGAGGGCTTTCCTGGGGTCAGGTGCGTCTGTGGGGCTTAGACTCTGGGCCTGGCATGCAGTCAGTGCTCTGTGAATAGCAGCCATCATTGTGACTTCCTGTGCCCTGAGGCAGGGACAGGGCACTGTCCCTGGGGACAGGGGACTGGCTGGGCCTTGGCCACCATGCCTCTCCTTACCTTGGGCCAGCCCCCACGCTCCACAGGGGTACAGGGACACCCGTCTTCTGTGCTCTGCGTTCTCAGGTCCCAGAGAGGTTGTGTTCTGAACCGCCCAGGTCAGGCAGGACCAGGACAAGGACCCAGGCGCTCTGGTGCCTGTGACTGCGCCCCGGCCCCCTCCCCCTCAGAGGAGGTAAATGCAGTGCCGGGTGGCAGGCCCCCTGACAGCCAGACTCTGGGGGGATCTTTACCCAGCCCCATGGTGCCCTCGCGGTGCCTGGCACGTCCTTCCCAAATCTTGTTCCCCGAAGGCTCCCGGACCGGGAGCCACCCAGAGGCCCAGACACTCATCCCCTTGCTCCCGCTGCTGCGGAAGGGTCCAGGAGGACGATCATCTCTGAAGTTAATTATAATTATGGACAACTGCAGCCGGGTTGTCGTAGAAACCCATGGCTCACGGCTGTCTGTGGGACCCGGCTTCCGGCCCCGGCCGCCCCGGCAGGGGACACGCACCTTCCTTCCCACCTAGCCTGTGCCTTGACGGCCCTCGGGGACGGTCCGGGAGGGGGTGGCACAACACTAATGCGGATCCCTCTAACCTACCGTTGGAAACTGGCAGGAACCCGGGGGCCCAGGTGGTCGGAGAGAAGGGCTTTCTCTGCATCTGGACCCACCTGCTCTCTTGTTTTTGACATCCCTCCGGAGACGCTCCGGGGCCCGTGGCCGTGGCCTGCGTGCCAGGCCACGGTGATGGAGGGCCACCCGGAGGACGGGAAAGGGGGGGCTGTGGCGACCCCAGGCAAGTCGCTTCACCTCTCTGAGCCGGGGTCTGTCTGTAAAACGGCGGTGGTCGTGCCCACCTCCTCGGCTCGTCCTGAAGATTAAGTTAGCCGATGCACCGGCCAGCCACATCGTCTGGCTCGACAAATGTCATTGCTGTCCCGTCTGCACGATGGCACCCGGGGATGGAGGAACGGAGGGGGGCGCTCTGCTCTCTGACTTGGACCTTTGGCCTCAGTACTCCCTCAGTGGTTCTCAAAGTGGGGTTCCCGGAGCAGCAGCATCTCAGCACCTGGGAACTTGCTAGAAATGAAAATACCCCGGAGCCCCTCTAGACCACTGAGTCAGAAGCTCCAGGAGTTGGGGGCCCAGTGATCTGTGTGTTGTCTTATCCTCAATGTCCCCGCGAGTGTGGGGATCGCTGCCCTGACAATTTGTGCATGATACCCCGTGTGCCTCCCACATCCGCTCTCATTCTGAGTCGCCGCCCCCAGCCCGCTCACCCGGCCCGCTCCCCTCCCACCTCGGGTGAGTCTGAGCTGGGTCCAGGGTGTCAGCGGCACGACAGGCCGGGCCAGGGCCACCCGGTGGTCCTGCCTGGACCCTGACGTCCCCTCAGCGTCTCAGCTCAGGCTACCTTACAGAAGGCACAACAGACATTTCTCTCTCATGGTTCGGGGGGCTGGAAGCCCAAGGTCAAGTGCCGGCAGATTCCGTTTCTGGTGAGAACTTTCTGCCCGGCTTGCAGACGTGTGGCCTTCTCACGGTGTCCTCGGGTGGCCTTTTCTCTTCTTATAAGGACGCCGGTTCCGTCGGGTCAGGGCCCCGCCCTCCTGACCTCATTTAACCTGAATGACCTCCTTGATGGCCTCACCTCCACTTACAGTCACACTGGGCATTAGGGCCTCCGTGTGTGAACTTGGTGTGGGGGGGGCGCGGGGGGTGCCAACATCCATCCATCCATCACATTTGACCTGCCCAGGCCTCGTCAGCTCGCAGCAGCCTCATGCCTGGGGGCACCGGGGCGGCTGGTCTCAGGGTCTGGGACCAGGGTGGGGGTGGGGAGGGTGTCGTGGGCCGGCGTTTGGATGCTCTGCCACCACCCCAAACGTGCCGAATCCTTGAAGAGAGGCTCAGGTGAGGAGACAGCCGGTGGGCTTCCTTTCTCCCAACAGAAGAAGGTCTCCCCGGAGGTGCTTCCTGAATCCTCCGGAAGCTTCTGTGTGAGAAGTCACAATGCAAAAGATCCCGGGCCTGGCCATGTGAGGCTTTGTCCTACCGTGGAAACACTAATCCCTCTGGATACCTGATCTTTGCTGGGCATTTATTATACAAGATGTGCTAAGTGCCCCTTGTGCCCCAGGGCCGTGAGGGAGGGCACAGAGTCGATATTCCCACTCCTCGGGTGAGGACACAGCACAGGGGGCTCAGCAGTGGCCCAGGCGGTAGAGTCGAGACCCCAACCGGCTCGCTGACGGGCTCTAGACCACGCTCCCCTCAGCACCCTGCCGGCCCGTCCCCGCTGCCCGAGGAGAGAGCCGCTCACAGGTGTCTGTGAGGTGGGTGCCGAGCCGGCCTCGGCCCTGCTTTCGAGGGCGGCCAGTCTGGCCAGTTCCGCGGGCGGCAGAAAAGGTCAGGGGGAAACACAGCCTGGGAGGGAAGAGGGCTCCAGGAGCCGTCCGGGAGGAGAGAGGAATATGACTCATCGTCATTAACCGGGAGCAAACTGGAGATTGACAGCTAAAGGTGACCGTGTCATGCAGGGCAACCAGGGACGATGGTGCACGCTTTGAACGTATGGTGTTCCGGGACTTGAGTCTTGGTTCAGCTCGGCAGGGGGGCGGCGACAGCCCCGTGAGGGCAGGAAACGGCAGGCAGGCCCCCCCAGTGGCCGGCGAGAGTCCCCTCGCAGACCTGCCATCCACCCCAGCCCGGGGCGGGGGGGGGGGGGGCAGCCGTGTGCACACCCCCCGGTGCGCGGGGACCGGTTCCCGCTGTGTGACCCTGGGCGCACTCTGAGCCCCACCTCCGGTGCCCTTTCTCGTTTGTGTCAAGGGAATGCGGGTGCTGACTTCATGCTGAGGACTAAGACTCAAGGCTTCCTGAAGGCAGGGCCCCGTCGGACACATCCCAGGTCCCCAGCCCCCAGAGCTGGGCACGGTGCGGGCGCCCAGAAAGAGTCCGTTCCCTTCCTTTCAGAGGCACTTCAGGAGAGCAGTGTCTCTAAACCCTCAGCCGGAGCCTCAGCAGGGACCCCAAGGAAGCTTGGGGTGAGGGGCTGCCTCGGGGGGGGGGGGGGATGAAAGCTGCAGGAACAGAGGTGGCCGGAATACGGTGAAACCTTGGGTCTCAAGGAACTCGTCCTGCGAGTGTTCCGCAGGACGAGCAAACACGTGCCATAAACTTGAACTTGATAAACGAGCGATGTCTTACGAGTACGTGAGGCCAAACTTCGCACGATCGCAGCTGAGCTGATGGTTCTCGCAACGTGCTTGGACACACGAGTGCTTTGGATGGCAAACGTGTTTCCGGGACGAACTGTGCTCACAAACCAAGGTTTTACTGTATGGTGATGAGGACTGCGGCTGCGCGTTCTTGCAGGGGGTGGGCGGGCAGAGTTTGGGCACTTCACCCAAACTCTCTGAGCCCACGTGTCCTATGTACACGTACCCGGGGCTGAAACTTCACAGGGTCGCCGTGAAGTCTGTAGGAGCACAGGCACACGCGTGGGGGCCCGGCGCCGGCCGTGTAAGTAGCGAGTCCCCGGAAGCAGGCCCCGTTGCCAGGGAAGACTGGGAGAGGGGCCAGGACGGGTGGGAGGCAGAGGCTGGCTTCTCTCTCCCCTGTCGTGGGCACAGAGACCCAGCCCTTCCCCCATTAACCGCATAGCACAGCTGAGTCTGGGCCAGACCCTGTAAGTCTTTGCCAAGGGCTCAGGGACGATACAAGGGAGAAAGGCCAGGGTGACAAAGATGGCTCACGGGCCCGGTGGCTCCTCTTGGAATTGGTGGCAATTCCAAGCAGCAGTACCCAAAGGATTCACAGATGTTCTGCGCTGAAAAGCTTCTGTGGACAAATATCTTTCTGAAACCCAGAGCTCAGGAGTTTCATGAGCTGCCCCCCCCCCCCGCAGGACTTATCAGAACCTTTAGTGGGCCAGGACATTTAGGATACTCAGATAGCAGTACGGTCGGCAGTCCTCAAACTTAGGTGACTACAGAACCCTCTCCCTCTACGGCAACTCACAGCGTTCTAGGTCTGGGGAACCAGCTCTCAGAAACCCGACCACACGGGGTGGAGCCTTTCCTTGGCTCCTACTTCCTCGGCTCGACTACTTGTGGCTGAGGTTTTTGAATCCCTCCAGTGTAGGAGCAAGTGGGAGAGAGACCCAGAGAGAGTCGAGCGTCACCCTCTGGCCCCTGGGGCTGGTCTCCTGCCTGCGGCAGGACCCCCTGTTCCTGTCTCAGGACTCTGAGAGGGTGATGGTGTCCATCTGGGGTCGGTCCTGTGGGAGCTGCTTCTACTCCGGCAGGAAGTGCCCAGAGGTAGTGCATCTGGACGCTGACACCCCACCTTCATGGTTCTGGGCCACGGTGCTGGGCGCTCGGGCCTTTTGCCAGCTCCCTACCGCATCGGTTCTCTGTGATTCTCTGCCCCATCGGGGTCCCGAGCGCCGGCCTGCATGGGCTTGTCGATGACTCACCTGTCCCCCCGCCCCGTGCCCGCTGGCTTTGGCTGGTGGGAAGCCCGGGCCAGAGCTGCGTGGGGACACAGCCCAGAGGCTGTCCTTCCAGGAAACGTTACTGGGTGCCCACCGCGTGCCAGGGGACTCACGGGCACTCGTGAGTCACGGACACAACAGGGCTTCGAGTACTTTCTTCTTTCACCCAGGTTCAGCTTGCACGGGTCACCGGTCCTAAGCCTGGGTGGCTCTGCCCCGGCCGGCACCAGAGCTGGGACCTCAGGGTTTCTCAGCAGAACAGGTCAAAGTCACAGAGCAATCCTTTCCCACCCCAGGTCAGCGCCGGGTTTTATAACAGCGAACCCAAGACTGCAGCAAAAGCAGAGCTCTCGAGTAGACCAGGAGGAAGGACGCACGGGAATTAGCAGGGAAGTGGCCACTAGTTTTGATGTCCCTGGACATTCGTGTCACAGCTGGTCCCGGGCTGGAGCGTGGGACCGAGAAGCATTTCACAAATTAAGATAAATCGTGTGAACCCTCAGCCCATGTCGATGCTTAATGCAAAACATAAACACATTAAGGTCATTTCAGCATCTGGAGGAGTCTGAATAATTCAGGCCCGTCATCATTTACTCCGAACGCCTCATTTCATTTTGTGAGTCATCTTTGAAAGGAAAAGAAGAGAGAGATGTATGGTGGCAAAGAATTTGGGATCAGAACCGAGAGGGCTGGAGCAGCTACGAAGGGGGGGCCGCCAGCTCCCTGGATGGACGCGGCCGGAGCCAGTTTCGGAATCCGTCCTGGGTGGGGTGCAGAGAGGTCTTGGGGTGGGGGGGGAAGGCCCGACCCGAGTCTGACACCCGGGGTTTGGGGGGCAAAGCCCTTGTCCGGCCTGGGCCTCGGTTTGCCCATCTGTGGAACAGAAGCACGGGGCTTTCTCCTGAGTCGCCGTGAGGCTGGACCAGGGCAATGGTGTGGGGGGGGGGGGGTGGCAAGGGCGGGCCCTGGGGTGCATACAGCATCCGGATTAGTGAGGTCTGGGAGGGCACGTCCTCCTGCGTGGAGACAGCAGCACACGTCTTTGTCCTGCTTCACTGTTTTATAGTTTTTGATGCTGGTGTCTGTTTCCCCAACCAGCTGTGATCCCCTTGTGGGTGAGGACCATGGCCTTACCCCTGCGCCCAGCATGGCCTCTGGCCCAAGTTAGTACCTGTGGCCTGAATGCTTGTCTCTTCTGGTCACCGCCACCTGGGGCAGGGGCCCCACGGGCTCCGGCTCGGGGGCTGGTGTCCGGACTCCGGCCCCTGTCCCCTCCCGTCTCGTCCAGCAGGCCGTGGTCAGACCCTCCTCCTCACTCTCCTCCCTGCCTCTCCGGTGCGGCGAGGAGAACCCTGGCTTTGGAGTGAGCAATACCCCGGGGCTCCAGTTCTGGTTCGACCCCGTGCGTGACGTTGTGCGAGTTACTTAGGTAACCTCCCGTCACGTCGGTTTTCTGCGGCGGGGACGATATTGCCACTGGGGACCTTATGCTCCACTGGGGGGAGGTGGAGAACTGACGTCTGGGAGGCACGCGGCCCATCGGCAGCCCCCTCCAGGTGACGGCAGGCCTGGTTGTTTCCATGTGCGATGCGTCCGGGGCCCCACTGAGGCCGGGAGTGCGAGAGGCGCTTGTGGCCACGGCAGGGGCTACTGAGAAGGACGGGACAGGGTTTGGGGTCCCCGGGAGCTCGTGGGTATGACAGGCTGCACAGAAATCACTACAGTACCGGGGTGGGGGGGGGGGACAGGGGAAGTGTAGCTGGGAGGTCTTCATGGAGGACGGAGGGTTCAGTTGGTCCCAGGGGGATGGCAGTGGGGGGGTGGTGCAGGGAGTTGGAGGCAGGAGAGTGATGGGGAGTGTCCCGGGGAGTCCGTGCTTGAGAGCGTCCCCAGGGCTCCTCCCGCACTGTCCCCCCTCAGAGCCTGCTTGCTTCCTTCCTCCCTCCCAGACCCTCCCTCCTGCCTCCAGTGAGGAGGGACCAGGTAAAGGCAGGAGAGGGCCAGGCCGCACCGCGTGTCCTCCTGGGCCTGCCACGCCGATCCACCCATGGGACCCTCCTCTGGGGCAGGGCACGGATCTCCCCGGGCACCGCTGAGCACTCCTGAGCACATCTGCTCCGTCGCGGGTGCAAACACCCACAAGCGCTCACCCCAAGGGGGGACGAAGCCTTCCTCACCCCCCAGCGCCCACTATCTGTCTCAGGAGCTAACTCTTTGCCATATGGGTCCCTTACACTCCCATGTCGGGGTACACACTGCCCTCGTGGGACCCCACCCGCAGGGGCGTGCCTTCAGTAGGACAATCGTCTTAGTGTTTTTGTCCAGGACCAGGACAGTTCTCAGCTTCTGGTCCTCCCTGTATTAGCTAACATCTCGTCTACGGTTACCTCTGTGTTCTGATCCGGAGACAAAGCCGGGCTGGCCCGACGAACTTGACTCACATGTTCCCGGGCCTTAGGTAGCACCCCCCTGAAAATGAAACAGCCCAGACGGCAGGGCCCCCTGCTGCCGAGCTGGGTCTCACCACCTTTCTGGCCCGTTTTCTGAAGCTGTGAACTCCCTTCCCGACCACGCAAGACGACACAGACTTCAGCCGTGTCTTCTAAGCTTTTCTTAGGCTCTCGCTGCAAGTGTCGCGGGAAGAGCACGGTGACTTTTCAGAGCTGCCGCTTGGCCGAGAAGCCAGCGAGGGGGACGTAATCACCTCAGCAGTGACAGGTGTGCTGGCCGTCTTTGCCCCAGGAAATATCACCCATCCCTCAGGGAGGGCCCCACACCCACTCACACCTGGCGGGGGGTGGAGAGGGACCCAGGGACCCAGCAGGGAGAGGCCGGCTCGGTGTAGGTTGCTAATTCATTCGCTCACTTATTCAGCACCCAGTGACTTATTATATGGTCCTAGAGGCAGTGTGGCTTGGAGGAGGGTCTGGAGCCAATCTGGTTGCTCTCCTTTCCTGATGGCCACTCACTGGCTGTTGCTTAACGTCCCCCTGCCTCAGTTTCCCCAGCTGTCAAATGGACATGCCCAGAAGAAGAAATGAATTAGGACATACGAGGGTCTGTCAAACACGGAGTCCTACTCGAGCTTGGTCAAGGACATGGGCATGTGGCCCAAGTCAGACCAACCAGGCTGGTTTTCCAAGGACACAGAGACTCAAACGGTGGATGCTCCCCTGTCCCCTGGGTGCATCCTGAGGGGCTGGGCATTAGTGTCTCCATCTGGATCCCAGAAACCGCCTGCAACACTCTGCTCCCCGTTCCGAGGCCATTCATCCTTCTTGTGATTCTCTGAGTACCCATCACCTTCCAGTGTTGTCCTCCTCTTATCCCTAGAATTAGCCCCAGTGGGTGTCTGTTGCCTGTATCCCAAGAGCCCCAACGCGAGACAACTGCCTGTGGCCGAGACAAGCGGAAGGCGGGTGTCTTTACCTGGGGTTTGGCCTCCTCCTCCTCTGGCAACAGAGCCCAGCCTCTGGGGGAGACGGACCCGTGATGCGAGAGCCTGCTAGAGGGGCCCTCGTCTACCTGTGCGGTCAGAGAAGGCTTCCTGGAGGAGGTGATGCCTGGGACGAGCGTGCAAAGGTGAAGAGCCCTGGACGGGTGACAAGAACAGCAAGGGCGACTCCAAGGTGGAAGGGAACAGAAAAGAGAATGAGACCGAGTGAGATGAGCTGGCGGGCCGGTGGCTGTCACTCCACCCAGCGGCGGGGCAGGGAGCCACGTCTCTGATGGATCCCAGTAGGGCAGCTTGTGGACTCCTGGAAAGCCCTGCTCAGCGCTGCTCTCAGCCCTGTCTGGGCACAGGGAGGTGGGATTTGCTCCCAGAGGAGCAGCCAAGGTCATTAGGGACAGGACACGAATGGATCGGTGCCCCCATTTTTGTTTTTGTTTTGGTTTTGTTTTTACTTTTCATGTCCTACCTTCTCAGGGAGTGAGGCAGGAAGAGGGAAAGTGGCACATGTGCCTTTCATTTTCCAGAACAGGACAGTGTGTATGATGAACAGAAGGCATTTGATACATGGGGACTGTCTCTCAAAGGCACACGCATCTAACCTGTGACCCGGAAGTGCTGGATAAAGATCCGGGAGAAATAAAAACACACGTTCATAAGAAAAGACTTGATAAGATCGCTTGTAACAGCTTGATTTATAATTTGACCTCTATTGATATGTGAAAGAGTAAAGCGGGGAGACCCAGCTTGGGGTGCTTTTCTGCCCTAAAAGACACATGAAAGGAGGGTAGCTAGAATGCAGTACGTGAATAATATAAAAGGGAAATAAAAAGGCAAGGGCGGACGAGCAGAAATCCACACCCGGGTACGTCGCGGCGAAAGCGCGGAACACCGAAGACAGCGAGAAGATTGTGGAAGCAGCTGGTATCACAAGGCGGATGCCCTCGAACGACAGCGACCAGGTTCGCAGCTGACTTCTCAACAGCCGTCGCGGAAGGCATGTTGCTGCAAGGAAATCAAAGCCAATTAGAATCCGGCAGCCGGCCAGAATGTTCTTCAAGGACGACGGCGGATAGAAGTATTTTCTGATAAAAACTGAGAGCAGTCGTTACGAGGAGACCTTCTCTCGATGAGCCCCAACATGTGCTTTAGGAAGAAGGAGAGGGGCTTCGGAAGGAAGTTTAACTGGCACTGCCTCCAGGAAGTCTGCCTTGATTTCCCTGCTGACATCGGCTCTCCCCCCTTAAATGCACTCCTAGAACCATGGCATCCTTGTCTGGGACACTTGTCACCGGAACAATGTGCACATTTATTTTGTGTAATTAATTATGGTGTGGCGCCCCTACTGGACTTACAGCTCCAATAGGTAAAAGCCTGCCTCTGTTTTTTTGTTTTTCTGTGTTTTTGTTTTTTTTTTTTTTTTGCCTGCCAGTATATCTCCGGGACGAATACAACCATGGATACACAGTGAAATTCACCAAAGAGTTGTTGGGTTTATGAACCGGTGAATGACGCCTTCCGTCCTGCGATCCCCCTCATGTGAAATTCTGGAATACGCAGATTCGCTTCTTCACATCCTGAGCCCCCTGGGTCTGGTGTAAATGAACTGCGAGTCTGTGCAACGGGGAGAAACTGAAAAAAGGAATTGAGAATTGGGAAAAGCAAAGGGAGGAGAAACTCAGGAGAGCTCGAACTGCAGCCTTCTGCAGTAAAGTGCAGGGGTGGGGGTGGGGAGACGGGGACAGTCAGGGGAAGCGAGTGCGGGTGGATGGCGGGTGTTCGGGCAGGAGGGTCTCCGAGCGGAGCTGAGACCACCCAGCTCCCCAGAGGAGGGGCGGGCAGAGGGCCCCCCCCGCTCAGCTCTGCCGAGCAGGTTAAATAAAAGCCAACGGGAGCCTCTCCCCGCTTGAAACTGTGCAACTCTCTCTGTTTCTGGGACTGTGGTGAGGCCCAGGAGGCAGGAATAAATAACTCTGAGTCATAAAATCATTAAGGCATCGAACATGTGAGCAGACGAACAGACACACAAAAACACGCTTCGTATACACCTGGCACTTGCAACAGAGCCTAATTCCTTCTGCAAGCGTCTCCCAGCACTCATCTTGGTTAATTTAAGATGCGTAAAAGGTTATTGATTCTCTCTTTGTGTCATGAGCTGCTTCAATGTTTAATTTTGGTGAGCAAAAATAGTTTCATAGGGGTTTTCACTTGCGACCTTCGTCCCCCCACCCAGAGCTGCAGAGCCGTGTATCCGGCTGCCTGGGGGTGGTCGGCGTTCCAGAGGCCCCTCAGACTCATCTGACCCCCGGCCAACTGCCCCACCGGCTGTCTTCATCTCAGGACCCGAGCCAGAGACCCGAACGGCAGCCCTGATGCCTCTGTGCCCCACCCACTTCCAACAGGTACCCGTTCAAGTGCCCTGGCACCTCTCCCGCCAGAGACCTCCTTCGCCTGCTGTATCCTGCGGAGCTGCTCTCCCCGGCTCTGGGCCTGCCCCTCCAGTCCGTCCTCCCCACTGGGATGAAGGGCAAGGGCCGTGAGGAGAGCTGCTCTGGGCCGGCGATCAGAGGCCCAAGGGGACTGTAAGTGAGAGGTTAGGCGGGCGAGCTCTAGGACAGCCTGCTGACCCCCCAGTGCGAGGCCTACTCAGAGCTGGCTTTATCCTTCAGTCCAGGCTTGGCTTGCTCTTCTTCAAGGTGTGGGGAAGAGACAGCGTTTATTCGCCCGGCAGATATTTACTGAGCACCTGTTACCCGTGCCAGGCCCTATTCTGGGCACTGAGGGCATAGAGGCAGACACCTGATGGAGGCGTTACGGAAATTCCTCCCCTTGACACAAATGCCAAAATTCTTACAGGGAACCCAGGAGCCACGACAGAGGGTGCCCATCAGAGCGCCGGTGTCCTCCGCAGGGGTAGATGGACAGGCGGCACCTGGAGACGGGGACCGGACAGTTGTCTCCTGCTCTCCGTCTTCTCTATTCTCTCTGTGCTTCCGGGTCTGGAAGCCTCAGCTACCTGTCCCAGGTCCCAGCCTCCCTCGCGAGCCGGGTCCCAGCTAGAGTCATCCAACGGGAGGCCCGGGCACCAGATTAGAAGCGGGGTGTGTTAGTTACCCGAGGCCGCCGTGACAAAGCGCCACAGATGGGCTTAGATGGGGGCTTAGTCCGTAGGCGTCTATCGTCTCACAGCTCCGGAGGCCGGAGGTCCAGGCAGGGTTTGTTCCTTCTGAATCTGGGAGGGAGACGTTCCAGAGCTCCCCACTAGCTTCTGGTGGCCCGTTGGCGATCTTTGGCCCTTGTTGGCTTGCAGATCTTTGCCTTTATCTTCACGTCTGTGCGTCCACATTTCCCCTTTTATAAGGACACCTGCTCCGGTAGGACCCCACCCTAACTAATGGCATTGGCAATGATCAAGGTCTCACATTCTCAGGTCCTTGGGGTTAGGATTTCCACATACTAATTTTGTGGGGACATATTCAACCACAACAGTGGGCAAAGGTGTGATCCCCGGCTTCCTGGTGGTCGCTCTGGGCATCGAGGGGAGCTCGGGCTGTGGTCCTAGCCCCGGAGGGCTGATGGCTTCCGTATGCGTATGTAGCACCCCTGCCCTCTGCACCTGCAGCCTGGAACTGTAGCAGCTCCCTGGTCTCCGGGTCACACCCCCTCTTCTCCTCTCCATGATTCCTCTTTGAATTCAATTCCTCTTTGCTTGAATTAGTTAGAGGGGTTTCCGTTTTCTGCCTGGTCAATGACTGATACCCACACCCTGCAATAGTTAGGAGTCACAGACATGATGTTCACAGGACAACTCAGATAGACCTGAAAAGCAGTACCGGGGAGGGGGTGTGTGTGTGTGTGTGTGTGTGTGAGGAAACGGACAGGTTGATTCTAAAATTTACATGGAAATGCAATGGGCCAAGAAAACCTAGATCACCTTAACAAGGGAGAACAGAACTGGAGGGTCTATACTACCAGATCCCATGACTTATTATGATGCCCCGGCAATCAAGACAGTATGGTGATTGCCAAGGCTGGACAAATAGACCAGTGGAGCGGAACAGGGAATCCAGAAGCGACCTGCACGTGCAGCGTCCCTTGATTTTTAGCAAAGGTGTAAGCGTCGTGTGATGGGGGGAAAGGATGGTCTTTCCAGTGAAAGGTGTTGGGTTAACTGGATCTTCATATGGAAAAAAAGTGAATTTTGATCCCCACACAAACACCCGTCTCAGGTGGATGGTAGCTACCCATTTCAGAGCAAAATAATGAAGTCTCTGAAAAGAAGCACCGGAGAATATCTTCATGACCGTGAGGCAGGCAAATATTTCTTAAACAAGACACAGAACACACTCACCACAGAAGCAGCAGTGATAAATCGGACTACGTTAAAATTAAGCACGTCTGTTCCACAAAAGACACCGTTCAGAGAGCGAGAATGCAAACCGAAGCGGGAGGAGACATTTACCATACGTGCATTTAAGACTTGAAATCCGAATATACGAAGACCGTCTTCAAATCAGGAAGACGGACAAGCCAACAGACAAAATCGAACAGGCTCTTTACAACAGGGCACGTGCACGTGACTCATAAACCCGTAAGAGTGCTCGACTTTGTTACTCACTGGGAAACAGACATTAAAGCCACGATGCGGTCACGACCACACCCGCGAGAGCGGCTGAGGTTACACATCGCCCATCGCCAGAGCTGGGAGATGAACAACCCTTACTCGCCCGCGCGGCGGGAGGGCGTCGCTGGCCGTGTATGTCAAGCTGTGAGCAGCCCCTGATGCGGCGAGACAGCCCTGGGTGTCATTCGACAAGTATGCAGACCTAAGGTCACCCGAACACATGTGCAAAGTGTTCCCGGCAGCAGCGATCACGACGGCCCAGAACCGGAAGTGATACAGCTGGTCACCGTCGGATCAGTTCTCCAGCCATGTTAATTACACCGTTTCAGAATAACCTCATAAAATTAGAATAATAAATAATAATAATAATAAAAAAAGGCAACCGTGGTCTGTCCTGGTAGAAATAAGGACAGGGGCGCCTGGGTGGCTCAGTCGGGTAAGCACCCGACTCTCGATTTCAGCTCAGGTCACGATCTCGCAATTCGTGAGTTTGAGCCCCGAGGCGGGCTCTGTGCTGACAGCGTGGAACCTGCTGGGGATTCTCCCTTTCCCTCCTTCTCTGCCTCTCCCCTGCTCCCTCACTCTCAAAATAAATAAATAAACTTTTAAAAAAAATCTTAAAAAAAAAAAGGAAAGAAGGGTAAATGTTTACCTTTGGGAAGGGGCATGGGCGGGGGTGGGGGGCTGGAGGGTGCCCGCGATGTTTCGTTTCTTGATCTGCCAAGTGCTTCTCAGACGTGCTCCCTTTGTGAAGATTCACTGAGCTGAACTCAATATTGTACTTTGCACACAAAACATTACACCTTGCAGTTTGCGCTCTCAATTCTTTTACACTTTTATGCAAAATGAAACTCTCAGTGATTGCATGAGTGACAGAAATGAAGCGATTCCAATTCCGTTTCTTGGTTTTGAAAATCACCCCGGGCCCGGGTCCACCCCAAACCGGGGGCCTCACGCACACCTGTGGCCCCCAGGCGGCACCCCCCCCATCTGCTCCCACCACCCTTCCTTCACAGCCCTGTCTGCACGGGGTGCCGGGGGTGGGGCAGAGGTCTGGAGGGCATGGGGGCACAGGCTCGGAGTGGCCTCAGCCTCAGCCCCTGCATGGCCGGAGGAGACCCAGAGCAGGAGGGGCACTGGCTGTCTGGGTCAAGGGGCAGTACGGTGGGCCACCAAGGCTGGTGGCCTGGGTTGCTGGCCTGGGATCAGTGTGGCACCAGTTCCTGTTTCCTAGATGGAGGGATCCCCCCCCCCCTCCTCCTGGGAGGACATAGAACAGAGAGGCAGCCCCTCCCTCAATGAACTCTGGCTGTGAATTTGACATCATAGGGAGGCGCTGTGCGTTTCAGTGCAGGTGAGTGGCGAGCCATCCTGGCTGCTTCTGTCTCGGAGGCAGGTGAACTCCCTTAGCCAATGTGCCTGAAGGTCACGCTCGGTCCAGTGCAGGCCTTCTGTGGGTGTCTCCGCAGCTCTCTGCCTCTCACCATACGGTCTGTGAAGGACACATCATCGCCTTTAGCTTCGGGTTCTTATTACTCATAATGGGGGGGGGTTCTCCGTCTTTGCTTATGTCTGGGGTCCGACACAGGGTCTCCAGGGCAGGCTGGGTTCCCGTGGGGCCTCTTCGCTGCAGGGCCCAGGAAGATGTACTTGCTGCTTGGAATCCAAGTGGAAAGGGACGCCCTTGCTGTGCGGGAACAGGCCAGGGCCCTCCGTGTGCGCCTGCATCATTATCCCCGAGAGACACCGCAGGTCTGGGAGAGAAGGAATCACACCGGAGAGTGGCAGGAGGGCAGAGATCGACGGGCAGGACATTTCCACACAGTCCTCTGAGCCAGATAGCAATGTGGTGCTGGACAATTACTGCTGCATGTAATTGAAATTTCTGTTGAATTCTCTAAGAAGTCCTCTCTTTTTGCGTGGCCTGGGATAACATACTCCATCTCTTGGAGCTTTGGTTTCCTCGTCTGTGAGAGGAGGGAAGGTCCTCTGAAACCCAAACAGCCGACACAGACACCGGGCTTTTCTTTCCTCCACGCGAGTACTTCCAAATGTGTCCTGTGACATATGGGTGTCTCCATATATTAATAGGTATTGATTTTTTAAAAAAGACTCCTTGGTGGGGCGCCTGGGTGGCTCAGTCGGTTAAGCATCCGACTTCAGCTCAGGTCACGATCTCGCGGTCCGTGAGTTCGAGCCCCGCGTCGGGCTCTGGGCTGATGGCTCGGAGCCTGGAGCCTGCTTCCGATTCTGTGTCTCCCTCTCTCTCTCTGCCCCTCCCCCGTTCATGCTCTGTCTCTCTCTGTCTCAAAAATAAATAGATGTTAAAAAAAAAAAATTAAAAAAAAAAATAAATAAAAAGACTCCTTGGTTAATCAAGTTCATGAAACACTGGGTGAAACCAAGTGAAGCAGGTTTCCTTATTGCAGGACTCCTCAGGGCCTTGAAAATGTTGAAATGCATTGTAAATCGCCAGGAGAGGAGTACTATCTGTGGTATATCTCAAGCATAGCCAAAGAGGGGGGTGTGGGTGTTTGCAGATGTGTGCGTGTGTGTGTGCGCACGCGCGCGCGTGCACAAGCACATGTGTGTGTGTTTCACCTCATGGCATTAGTTCAGAGAAATCCTGTGTTGGATTCTGGAAGCAAGTGAAGAATGCCGTTCTTACACGTACACCAGTATTTCCTTCCCAGCGCGAATTTCCCGGGGCAAACTGAATATAACAAGATCGATTCGTTAGGGACTATGAAGGGGTTTTCTCTGACAGTTACTGTATCTACTGCCTGGTGTTGGGGGGGAGGCTGTGGCTTAAAAGGCCCCCAGACACACGGAAGCTTAGAGGAATCTTTTGCCCCAAGGACTTTTTGCTTCAATTGCGCTTAGAGCAAAATTGCAACACGGTGGCCCAAAACGCCAGGGGCTCCTCAGCGAGTGGCTTGGAAAGTGTACATGAGAGGCAGGTCTGTTTTGGTTTGTTTTGGTTGTGGGTGAGGTTTGATCAATCAGTTTGCTTTCTCTGGACTGCCGCTGGAAATGCTTTTATAGAACACATTTAAATTATTTAAATTCCTGCAGGGAAAAGAGTGTTTTACTGCAAATCGGAAACACTCCAGCTCTTAACTCCTGATTTCCCAGGGAAACCAGTGTTTTCCTAAGGCGCGTTCCGGCTGCCTGACGCGTCTTGGGTGCATACCGCGCACCAATGCCTCGTCTTATAGCAGAGCGGACTGGGGGGGGGGGGTCACCAGTCACACCAGTTCACGTGTCGGGGTGTTGGTCCCCTGTCCTCTCTCCGAGCACCACTCCGTCTGCTTCTTCGTCCGAAGGAGTGAAGCCTTTCATCTAATTTTGTCACCAGTACTAAATGGCCTTTCTATATTTCGACACGCTGCATCACCACGTCCGAATTTGTTCCATTATTTATGATGGCTCATGCTCGGGGATGATGAATCATGGCATTTTTTTGAGCCCTTGCCTCCCGGAGCGGGGCCCTCCGTCCTCTCCTGCTCGCCCCTCTTTGCAGCCGGACCCCTGGGTGTGGAGTTGCCCCCCAGGAGCCCCGGGAGGGGTTGGAAATAAAGATGAGAGGGAAGTTCTGGGATCTCCCGGGTCTGCAGGCAGGCAGATCCCGACTCAGCAGCTAAAAGGCCGAACGGGAGCAAGATTCTGCCGGAAAAGAGAGCATCCCTTGGCCCGAGTCTCCATGGCAGCCGGGGCCAGGAGGAAACAAGCAGTCTGCTTTGAGCCCCGTGACGCCGAGGGAGCAGGGCCCAGCGGCGGCCTCTCTCTGCCACCGCACATCTGGCCTGTGTGTGACCGCCCGGGCCCGGCTGGGGCGCAGAGCTGGGAGGCCGCTGTCCCCGGAGGGTGTGACCTTTACGCACCTCAAAGCCAGTCTCCTCAGTGTCCTCCCCCCCCCCCGGCGCTGGGACTGCTTCCCTGGGGATCGTACGCCTCCTTATGCTTCTGCAGCCTGGGTCTGGTGACACCAGTCGGGCTGGCATGCCCGGGAGGCAGGGCCCAGCAGAATCTGAGCCTTGGTGCCGACTGGGTTTGAGGTGAGCTCGCAGATGCCATGCCCTGACCAGCCCACGAGAGCCCCTCACCCTCCTGCCCTCTTTTAACTTGGTAACCGGCCGCTTTGCTTTCTTTCTTCCAAGTCCGCCCCGGGAAGCCCCCCGGGACCTCTAGGCTGGGGCGGGGCCCTCCCTGTCCCCTTTGCTACCCTGTCCCACCAGACACTGAATTGTCCTTTACTGCCACCATCAGTCTGGGCCTGCCTCCCCCGTTAGACTGGGAGCTTGCCGAGTCGGGGCTGCGTCTTACTCGCTTTCACGTGCCCCCTCCTCAGAGCACGAATGACTGAGCCCAGCGTCTTCCAGGTCTGAAGCCAGGCACCCACGTGGGCGTGCCTCTTCTGGAAGAGGCTTCCACCCTGGGAGTGCCCAGCCCAGAGCTGCCTGCCACTCCGGGCCACCCCCAGCCAGATGGAGAGGGCGGGACCTGACAGTGCAGGAGAAGACCGGCCCGACAGAGCCAGCCATGCCACATGCTGCTGGCACGCCATGGGTCCGGAAGCTTCTCCTCCAGAGAGCGGTCCTCTGGGGACCTTGGCCTGCGGCGGCTTGAGGAACTGCCAGGCTGAGGGGTGAGGGCACCGGGCACAGCCTCGGCACCCCCCCCCCCCCGGATGTCCCCCTCCGGTGCTCCTCAGATCCTGGTGTCGGCCACGCTGGGTGGCCCTCCCAGCTGCACTGGCCCTCCCTCCCCTTAGGGTTGAGCCTCGCTAAGCACTGACCCCCTCCCGTGTAAGCGTGTTGGGGGTGGGGTGTCTCCCAGACCGACCCACCGTTTGCGACCCCTTAGGCTGCCATTCACTTGGTTCTTCACATCATGTCACGTCCTGTCACGTCCTCCTTGCGAAAATGTGACAAAATGGTTCCTGTTTACAGAGGAGGCAGGTAAGACACCGAGCACCCCAGCGGTGGTGAGTGTCCGAGCTGGGATTTGAACCCACGTCCATCTGTCTCCTGATGGAGAGCACGTGTCAGACCCCAGCAGAAACTTTTTGGGCGGAAGCCTCTGTGATGAGACTTCACAAAACCCTAAGAAAGAGGTACTTTTTAAAAAATTTTTTTTCCTAATGTTTATTTTTGAGAGAGAGAGAGAGAGTGAGAGAGGATGCGTGTGAGTGGGGGAGGGGCAGAGAGCGAGGGAGACACAGAATCCGAAGCCGGCTCCAGGCTCTGAGCCGTCAGCACAGAACCCGACGCGATACTCGAACCCACGAACTGTAAGATCATGACCTGAGCCAAAGTCGGACGCTTAACCGACGGAGCCCCCCCAGGCGCCTCAAAGACAGAGGCACTGTTACTGCTGATTTCACGGGTGAGGAAAGTGAAGCTCAGAGAGGTCGAGTGACTTACTCAAGGTCACACAGCTAGGGGGCGGCAGGGATAGGACCCCATCTCAGTCCATCTGGCTAGAACTCTGGCCACGTCTCCTTGTGCCTTCTCCCGGCTGAGCCGGTTACGGGCATTATCTTCAGGGGGCTAGTCTTTAGGGGGGGCGGCCTCACCTCTGGCCGTTAGAGGGACTTGGCATCATGTGACGAGCCGCGTTTTCCTTCGGGGGAAACCCTGTCCTCCCCTGGAAGGAGCCAGCCCTCTTCCTGGTGCGCCCCAAGCACGGCCTCCACCTCCGCACGGCAGGGCCGAGGCCGGGCTGCGTCAGGCACGGGCTTCAGTGGAGAGTAGCGCTTAGGCCCTGTGAGCCGTTTGCGCCGATGTTCCTAGTAAGCCGTCGTTCACATCAGGGAAAGGCGGCCAGATTCGGGATAATTACGGGTTTTGCAGATCAGCAGAGTGAGAGGGGCATCCCGCTGGTGGCCAAAGGTTTGGCAGTTTGAAGAGCAGATTGTGGCCTGCGCGAGCAGAGGCAATGCCAGGCCATTGCTCTGGAAGCACCGGGGAAGGACGCGGCTGTCTAGGGCGGGAGCGGGGAGCCGGGGGGGGGGGGGGGGGCTGGTGAGGACTTAGCAGCATCGCCCACGGCGGCCCAGAGGTTCAAGCAACGCCAGTGTCGTCAGTGGGTGAGTGGATGATCCATACGTGCAACATACGTGGGACACTACCCAGCCGCAGAGAGGAAGGACATCCTGACACCTGCTAACACGGAGGAACCTTGAGGGCATCACGCTCAGTGAAACGAGCCGGTCGCAAAAAGACAAATGCTGCACGATTCTACTTGTATGTGGCTCCTAGAGGAGCCACGTGCACAGAGACAGAGAGTAGAAGTGTCGTTGCCAGGGGCTGGGGGAGGGGGAAGGGTTGTTACCTCCTCCCTTCTTGCTGTCTCCTCCGGGAGGGGGACAGACTTTCGGTTCGGGAAGACAGAGATGGCTCAGGAGACGGACGGGTTGTACAACCATGTGAATGCACTGAACGCCACTGAGCGTGCACTTAGAAATGATGAAGATGGTCAGTTTCATGTCAGACATACTTTAGCACGGTAAAAACAAAAGGCAACTGTGCTTGGGTGGGGAATCTTGGAGCATGGAACCTGCTAGAAAGCAGAGCAACCGGGCAGCACAGCCAGTGCCCCCCAGGGGGCAGGTGGAGGGAGGACGACGGGTTCTGGGACCAAATATCTGCGGGGAAGACCGGCCGATTCGTTAATAACACAGCAAGCATCGACCGTATCTTATCACGCACCTGCTGTCCGTTGAGCCCTGGGACACGCCCCCCCTCTGGGCGCCCCCGACCCCAGGAGGCAGTGCAGACGGGATGGAGGGCAGAGAGAAGGGCATCCTAGGCCGTGGGCGCCTCCAGGGACCCGGCCAGGCTCCCCGCGGGGTTGTTGTCGTTGTTTTGGTTTCGCCTTTCCCATTAGGCCCCCATCAATAGCGAAAGTAATTTCAGGTTTGGTGGAGAAGAATGCCCTCAATCAACCAGCGCCTATCATTTCCAGTAATGACTGCGCTCTGCTCCCTGAGCTGTGAGGAGGCCTGAAGCACTTACGCTCTTGAACCCCGGAGCAGCTGCTGCGCGGCCGTGCTCGCTCCTGTTCCGGGGATCGTGGTTCAGGCCTCTCTTTCTCCCGCAGGAATTCAGCTGTCAGTGCTGGGCAGATTCGGGCCTGTGTGGGGCCCCGTGTCTCCAGTCACCTGCTCGGCCTGGCCGGTGGGAGGCTGGCTGTCACCTGTGGCCTCCCTCCGAGGAGAGGCTGTTAATCGGGATGTACGACGATGAGGACGGCGATGACCCCTTTGAGGCGCCAGCCCTTTACAGCTGATGCTCCCAACTGACACCTCGCTTCATCTTTCGAGGCACCCTGGGGTTTCAGGGATTCTCCTCATTTTCCAGGTGAGGCTCAGGGAGAGTCAAGAAATGCACCACCCCGTTGGTCATCAGTGCAGGTGACACTTCCCTCTGACGCGACCGACTGCCGGACAGAGCTCACTCCACCGCAAGAGGGGTTAGAGATTCTGTGGCTCAGTAATGTGCCTTTTGTCCTCTGTAAAATGGTTGTGACAAGGCTGCCCCTGCCTGCCTCCCGGGCGCGATGAGAGGGACTGCGATGTGGGGGACAGACAGGAGGGGGCAGGCTGTGAAGCATCGTGAGACTGGAGAAAGGGTCAGGGAGGCCGTGGTTACGTCTCACCCTCCAGCTCTGCCCCAGAATAAATTCGGATGCTGTGAGTCATCCCCACGCAGGGAAATGAGGCTGGGGGCCCAGGGTTGCCATGGTGATGGAGCACCTCGCATTAGTTATAAAGGGATAAAAATGAGTGGCCCCTTCTGAGATGCAATCAGGTGCGTTTCAGGCGGAAGCCGGTGTCACAGAGGGGGCCCGGCGGAGTTGATGGTGGGGACGCTGATTGAGGCCGTGGGGGGGAGGAGGCTGGAGAAAGCGCGCTGACAGGCACACGCCGGGCCCAGCCCGCGCCATCCTCACGGGCCGGGGGTCAGCAGAGCTGGTGATGTTTGTACAACCACGCGAGGTGGAGCCCTCCTGCAGGCCATTGGGCTTCCAGGAATTCGGTTGACTATGGCTCAGCCGGCGTACTTGACTCCCACCCGAGATAAATCTGGGGCTGGGGGGAGCAGCGAAGGAAGAGTCACTGAAGGCGTCCGAATCCAGGGCCCAGGGGAAAGGCATTCTTAGCGCCACCGGACCCTCTCCCTTTTTGGGGCACCCGATCCTTATCCGCCCGCAGCCTTCAGACTCGGTTCAGAGCGGGCTCCCTGCCCTCTTGCCCTGAGGCGGGCATTGGAACCAGGTCTGGCCACCTATAGCTCCCATTCCCTGGGTGGGCACGGGAGGGACCCAAGCCGGGGAGCCGTCCCCTCTGCTGGAGCGACTGGGGACAAGGCCCGTCCTTCCCCTGGGTTGTGGAGGGGGAGCGTGAAAGGCTGGAGGTGCCCGTGGACGCCTTTACCATCTTGCGGGCTCCGTGCTAAACAACAAAAGCACCTGACAATGACCAACCTAAGGACATCCCTCGTTGGAGCCCCTAATCCAACTGTGTCTGAATCCACACCCCCGCAAACCGCCCCCCATCCCTCCCCTGGACTTCTTAGCATCGCGAGCCAATACGTTCCCTTTTCTGTTGCAGCTTTGCTGGTGCGGAGTTCTGCCATTAGCAACCAAAAGTGTTCCAACTAAAAATACACTAGGTATGTTAACTTCTTTAAACCCTGCTCTAAATTATGTATCGCTCCTTTAAATATAATCATTAGTGGTCGGTAATAATTTATCTTCAAGTCTTTTAATAAAATGTTCTGTTTCATAGGAAACCCTAATTGAGTGGAGAAGCATTTAATAAAGGCGGCTTTGCCCCGACACGCCTCAGGAGGCCTAGCTTGAACCGGCCCCCTTATGACCGCGGCGGGGCTCGTGGGGAAAATAAACCGCCTTTGCGGGGGCTGGCCTCGCACGAGGTAGTGAGAATGATGGAGGCCCAAACGGGGAGGCTATGCCCTTCTGGGGTGGGGGGGGGTCCCAATCCTGTAGGAGGGGAGGGAAGGGGCGCAGCTCTGTGTCTCAGGCATCCCATGGGCGAGGCACCTGCCGGGTCCCCAGATGCACTGGGTCTTTCCATGCTCAACAGTGGGTGTCGTTGTCCCCGTCTCGCTGCCCAGAGCCAGAGGCTCGGACTCCGCTGATGTCTTTAGCTAGTGGGTGGCAAAGTAGGGACCCAAAGCCCAGTCTCCCTGCCCTCTTCCATGTGCCCTTGTGGCTCAAAGGGACATCCGTCGCCTCCTCAGAGACAGCAGGAAATGGATTGCTGTCCTCAGCCTGAGGACCAGAGTGTGAGGGCCTTGCCCAGGGGACTGGGGACGTCCCTGGGATCCAAAGTTTCCAAGGGCTTATTTGGGTCCCCTCCCAAGGATATGCTGAAGTCCCAACCCCAGCGACTTTGTTTGGAAATTGGGTTGTTGCCGATGTGATCAAGGTCAGATGAAGGTCGTCCTGGAATAGGACCCTAATCCAAAGTGACTGGTGTCCTTATGGGAGGAGGGGAGAAACACGGTCACAGAGAGGGACGGCCACGTGAAGACAGAGGCAGACGTTGGCAGGCGGTAACCACAGCCCAGGAGCGCCAGGGGCCACCAGGAGCTGGAGGAGGCAGGGAGGAGCCTCTTCTGCAGGGAGCACGGCCCTGCCGAAAGCTTGGTTTTGCATTTCTGGCTTCCAGAACGGTGAGACAATGCCTCTCGGGGCTTCAAAGCCCCCCCAGTTTGTGGCGCTTTGTTAAGGCAGCCCCGGGAAGCTGATACACTGGGTAAGGACGTGCAGCCGAGGACGGAAGCAGGGAGAGTGAGCGAGGGGTGTGTGGGATGGGGCTGAGCCCCACTGCCCTCGTCCTGGGGAGCGGCGCTTGCGGTCCAGACACAGAGCACGCGCGCGGAGCCGCGGAGCCGCTAGGAGAGGCTCCACCTACGAGGACGAGATAGTCACACCAGCTGTCCCCCCACCCGGCTCCCCCCGGTGCCACCACAGAGCTCCCTCCCCCCCCCCCCCCCACTGAGCCGGGAACCAGGAGCGCACGATGCTCTCAAAAGCAGGCTGTGATGCCAAGAAAAACTCGGATGTTCACCCAGCAGACGTCCATGCACCTGCAAGGTCGGCCAGGAAAGACGCATTCGAGGCGAGTTTGCACCCCAAGCAAATGGGCCAAGGGGCACAGGGCACTCAGCAGGGACACAGAGGTCCCCTCCCCGACGAAGTGGGGCTAAGGTGGCCTTTCTACCGCTTTACACCCAGACTGGCCCCACAGCACGCGTCACAGGGCACTGTGGGGAATGTAGCACCTCAGGGTCTCGCCCCGGTCCTCCTGAGACCGTTGTCACCAGCTCCGCGTGTCTCAGAGGTGCGGTGCGAATCGGTGGGGTTACCCGTGAGCGCATAAATCGTAAGCTTTGGGTAACGTCCTGGGTAACGTGGAGGGACAATTATTAGTGTTGATCGTTGAAGGAGCCCTCCGGGGTAGGGACAAGGAGGGAATACCGTCTTCATTGTATAGATGGGCAAACGGAGGCCCGGAGAGGCTAAGTGACGCGCCCAAGGTCCCGCTGCCGGTGGTGGTGGCTCAGAGCCCTTTGGCTCCCGGGCCTGGCCCTTCTCACTGCCTCCTTGTCACGGGCACATGGCATGAGCTATGGCTGCACCGTGACCCTTTGCTGAGGTGTTTATGTCCCCAGGCCTGCACCCTCCTGGGAGGCAGGCCCCACCGCCAATCTTACCGCACAGGCGAGAAGGAGGTCGGGAGCTCATGATGTGACCAGCTGGTAAGAGGCCCAGTGAGATGCAGACCCAGGCCTGTCTGACGACACTCATGGGCGGGGGGCCTCTCGGCGGGGCACCTGGTGACTCAGTCAGTTGAGCGTCCGACTTCGGCTCAGGTCAGGATCTCACGGCTCGTGGGTTCAAGCCCCGCATCGGGCTCTGTGCTGATGGCTCGGAGCCTGGAGCCTGCTTCGGATTCTGTGTCTCCTTCGCTCTCTGCCCCTCCCCCGTTCACGCTCTATCTCTCAAAAATAAGTAAAACATTAAAAAAAAAAAAAGAGTAGGCGAAGGGTCAGAGGAGAGGGGGTGGCTGGGCCTGGGGGGCCGTGCTCGGCTTTGCAAACCAGGGCCTGCATCCTCGTGGGCCGTGGACACTGGTGGCAGCTTCCCGGGCGGGGGCGGCCAGGCTGAGGGGGAGGCCCTGCCCACGATTGAGGCCCCTCAGCTCCTTCCTCCTCCCTTCCTTTCTTTCCCCTTCTCCTCCCCTTCCCCCCTCATCCCTCTCCTTCTGCAAACGCTTTCTCTTTGTTCCCTGTGCCGAGGGCTCTGGGCATGATGTCGGCCCTCAGGTCCCGCCAGGTGCCATCAGACAGACGGAAGGTGCGTTAACCATCGAAGGTTCTGGGCTAGGATTCGGCTCAGAGGAGGGGCTCTGACCCAGCCCAGGTGGGGAGTGGGCACATCGGTGCAGGCCACACAAGTCATGTGAATCAGTTGCCCTCGGCTCCGACCCGCTAAGGAGGGAAGAACCCTCGTGACCACTAGACGGTGTCTAAAATCCAGATGATGGGATAAATTAAAAAGCGACTGTCCTCAGCTTTGAACTTCCAAAGGGGCCCGTTCAGCTCGCACAACTCTGGGCGTAGGTGTAATCCCCTCCCCCCATCAACAAACGAGGACACTGGGCTCAGAGAGGTTAAGTCACCTGGCCAGGCCCAACAGTATTAAGTGACAGAGTCCAGATTCGGGCCCAGGCCTGTCCGGCTCCAAAGTTCAGTGCTCTCTCCCCTGCCCCCTTCGTCTCTGCCCCCACCGGGGCCTTGGGTAGAGTTAGGGTACCCACAGCCTTTTCACGGTGACCCCCTTGATCGAAGGAGTGGGAGTAAGGAGGAGGTTTGGAAACTGCCATCATTTTCTCCTGCGATGCCCTGGGAGTTTCCAGTATCATCTCATCGAGTCCTGTTCTCTCCCTCTCTCAGTGCTCCGTTAAAAGAGGCTTTTTTTAGGGGCGCCTGGGTGGCGCAGTTGGTTAAGCGTCCGACTTCAGCCAGGTCACGATCTCGTGGTTCATGAGTTCGAGCCCCGCGTCAGGCTCTGGGCTGACGGCTCAGAGCCTGGAGCCTGTTTCCGATTCTGTGTCTCCCTTTCTCTCTGCCCCTCCCCCGTTCATGCTCTGTCTCTCTCTGTCCCAAAAGTAAATAAACGTTGAAAAAAAAAAAAAAAGATTAAAAGAGGCTTTTTTTGTTTTTGTTTTTGTTTTTGTTTTTTTTTACAGTTATTCATTGTTGAGAGAGAGACAAAGAGACAGAGCGTGAGCGGGGGAGGGGCAGAGAGAGAAGGAGACACAGAACCCGAAGCAGGCTCCAGGCTCCGAGCCATCAGCACAGAGCCCGATGCGGGGCTCGAACTCTCGAACCGGGAGATCATGACCCTGAGCCGAAGCCAGATGCTCAACCGACTGAGCCACCCACGTGCCCCAAGAGAGTTTTTTTTATACAAAATATTTATTTATTTTTGAGAGAGAGAGAGAGAGAGAGAGAGAGAAAGAAGGGGGGAGGGGAAGAGAGAGCGGGAGAGAAAATCCCAAGCAGGCTCCACACTGTCAGCACAGAGCCTGACACGGGGCTCGAACTCACAAACCAGGAGATCATGCCCTGAGAATTGGACGCTTAACCGACTAGCCCCCCACGTGCCCCAGAAGAGGTTTTTGAAGGTCCATTTTGCTGGTCTCAAGGCGTGAGTGTTTGACCATGGCGTACTCTAGGAGGACGCATTTTCCTGAAGACACATCTAGCCTTGGTCCCGAGGAACCGGGCCCACCTTTCCTGCTCCCTCACCTCCCCCTGGGGTTGCCCGCTGTTGGTTTGCTCTAAGGCCAAATGCCCCTTGTCCCCAGCCCAGCTCTGGCCATCTTGCTGGAGGCCCTGGGCTGAGACCACCGTCCCCATGCACCTGGAGACCCCTCCCATCGCCCCTGCTGACCTGCTTCCTGTTTCTGGCTTCATTGGGCGTCCCCTGCCTGGGGGTCCCCCTGGGCCAGTGCTCTGCCCTGAGTGAGGACGGCCAGGATGTAGCAGTGCTAGGACCCAACCAGGTTTGCCTGACCTTGTGTCACCCCCTAGGTATCCCCAACCTGTGAGGGTCAAGGGAGAGCTAGAAGCCCAGGTGGGCTGCTCCTAAGCCTGACCCCACAGCCTTATCTGTGCCTCTAGATTGTCTGGCTGGCTGGTGTGAGGTACGGCCCCGCACTTTGCAAGCCTCTGAAACGCCATTTCGGCTGTGACCCCGAAGCTTCTGAAATATTAAAATCTCGTTAGCTCCCTGAGCTTCTGCAGGGCTGCAGAGTCCGTGACTTCCTCTGGTCTCAAAAGTCAGTTTTGGATCGCGGTTATTCACTTCCCTTTGCAGGGTGAGACGGGGCTGGGAGCCGAGGCCCCTCCCGGTCTCCCCCACCTTCTCTTAGCCCTCGGCTACTGCCCTGTCCCCTCTCCCCCCCGTGAGGGCTGGCCAGGCCCTCCCTGAGCCACCCTAGCTGCTTACTTGGCCACACCACCCCACAGACAGTTCTGGAGTAGCAGTGACGCCTTTGGCGGGCACAGCTCTGATCCCCCCGACCTCCATCAGCGGACCCAGCCGTGGAGCTTGCCCACCAGCCTTCTCTCTTGCCGGAAGCCCTCTGACTTGGGGTTTTTGCCAGCATTCCACAAATCGCTCAAACAAGGCATCTCAGTTATACATCGTTGTGTAAGACATCACCCCAGGTGCCTGGGTGGCTCTGTCGTTTAAGCGTCCAACTTCGGCTCAGGTCATGATCTCACGGTTCGTGGGTTTGAGCCCAGCGTTGGGCTCTGTGCTGACAGCTTGGCCCCGACTTTGGATTCTGTGTCTCCCTCTCTCTCTGCCCCTCCCCCACTTGTGTTCTCTCTCTCTCTCTCTCTCTCTCTCTCAAAAATAAATGTTTTTTAAAAATTAAAAAAAGATACCACCCCAAAATATGGTGGCCCCCAAATACCACCAATCCTTTTATTGTCTCTCATGGTTTCTGGGGTTAGGAATTTGGGAAGAGCCCAGCTGAAAGGTTCTAACTCCGGCTCTCATGTGGCCGCAGTCAGACACGCTTCAAGTCAGGGCAACGGGGACTAAAGGCCTTGGGGGGTGGCCAGGCATTTATCTCTTGAAGTCTCGGGGGCTCTTCATGTGGTCTGTCTTTATAGGCTGGTTTGGGCTTCCTTACAACATGGCGGCCCCATGGTAGTCCAGCTGCTTCTATGGTGGCTGAAGGCTCCACGAGCAAATATCCCAGTGACCCAAGTGGAGGCTGGTGAGAAGACAGTTGGAGGGATCTGGGCTGAGATAGGTATACTCTGGGCAAGGTAGGCTTGAGCACAGTGTGACCTCCTGTATGGCTACTTAGACTCTGGCCTGTCAGCAGCCTCCCAAGATGGCCGTCACTAGCCATCGCTGGCCCCTCTGCTGGGGGTGAGATGGTGTGTGCCATCTGCCCCACGCAGCTCTCTTTCTCTTACTCCCGGGCCTCTGCAACTCAACTCAAGCCCTTTCACCACGAACCTTTCTTTTTTTTTTTTAACTTGTTGAAGTGAAAAACACAGAGAAGTACACACATCATAAATGCGAGAGCAGACACTATTCTGGCTTCTAATGCATTAGCTTAGTTTTGGCTGTTTTTACAATTTAAGTGCAATCGCGGTGTGTATTCTTTCACGTACGCACCTCTTCTGTCTGGATTCTTTCACCAACGTTATGTTTGTGGGCTTAAACCATACTGCTGCGTATGGTTGCGATTCCCTCCTGCTCGTTGCTGTGGGGCAGTCCCTTGTACGATTGCACTATTTGTTCATTCTACTCTTCTATTTAAAAATTTTTAAAAATGTTTTATTTATTTTTGAGAGAGAGAGAGAGAGAGAGCATGATCGGGGAGGGGCAGAGAGAGGGGAGACACAGGATCCGAAATAGGCTCCAGGCTCTGAGCCGTCCACACAGAGCCCGACATGAGGCTTGAACTCATGAAATGCGAGATCATGACCTCAGCTGAAGTCAGACACTTAGCTGACTGAGCCGCCCAGGCCCCCCTTTTTAAAATTTTTAAATGTTTGTTTATTTTTGAGAGAGAGAGAAAGAGTGTGAGTGGGGGAGAGGCAGAGAGAAAAGGAGACACAGAATCCGAAGCAGGCTCCAGGCTCTGAGCTGTCAGCACAGAGCCCGACACGGGACTCAAACTCATGAACCACGAGATCACGACCTCAGCTGAAGTCAGATGCTTAACTGACTGTTCCACCCAGGCGCCCCTCTAATCTTCTATTTTTAAATTTTTTTTTTCAACGTTTATTTATTTTTGGGACAGAGAGAGACAGAGCATGAACGGGGGAGGAGCAGAGAGAGAGGGAGACACAGAATCGGAAACAGGCTCCAGGCTCTGAGCCATCAGCCCAGAGCCCGACGCGGGGCTCGAACTCACGGACCGCGAGATCGTGACCTGGCTGAAGTCGGACGCTTAACCGACTGCGCCACCCAGGCGCCCCTAATCTTCTATTTTTGATGGGCATTTGGATCATTTTGCTTCTTGGTTACTACAAAGAGTGCTGCTAAGAACATTCCAGTATCTAGTTTTGGTACACACATGTACACGCCTCTGTTAGGTACAAACTTAGGAAGTTGCTGGGGCTTAGGCAGGCAGAGATTTCAGAAGGCTCTCTTGGGGCGCCTGCATGGCTCAGTCGGTTAAGCGTCCGACTTCAGCTCAGGTGATGATCTCGCAGTTTGTGAGTTCGAGCCCCGCGTCGGGCTCTGTGCTGACAGCTCAGAGCCTGGAGCCTGCTTCGGATTCTGTGACTCCCTCTCTCTCTGCCCCTCTGCCTCTCACGCTCTGTCTCTCTCTCAAAAATAAATAAACATTAAAAAAAAAAAAGGCTCTCGAAGTCTCCATGAAGATGAATTTCTTTTCACCCGGAAGCCCCCGACAGTTGTGAGAGAATCGCAGTGTGCGGGGTCATGCCTCAAGACCACCCTTCACCTCAGCCCTGAGAAGCTTTGGAGAAACCTCGGCTATTGGGTCCTGGGCCTGGGCAGCCTCTGGGCAGACGGGGCTCCCTGCCGTCAGGGCCCCGCTCACTCACTACTGCTTCAGCGGGTGGACGGACCCTCTGAGGTGATGGGGGAGTGGGGTTTTGATTGCAGATTAACAATTAAGTTGCCACACTGAGAACGGAAGCCACGGGACCGCAGGCCCGGGATGCCAGAGGCCTGTTCCTCGGCCTCTGCCCTGTGAAAGTGTGCGTGCATGTGTGTGCATGTTTACGAAGAGATCCATTCTAGGGATTTGTCCTGGGGCAACCGTGGAGGCTGGTTAAGCCGTCTCTGGAAGGCTGTTACGTTTGCAGCCGATTCTGGAGCCTGAGGTGCCTTTCCGGATTGGTCCTTGTTAGAATACAGAAACACACCTGGTTTTACGTGTTGATTTTGTGTCCTGCTACTTTGCTGAATTCTTTCGTTAATTCTAATAGGGCTTTGTGTGTGTGTGTGTGTGTGTGTGTGTGTGTGTGAAATCTTTAGGGTCTTCTTTTTTTATGTTTACTACTCTTTTAGAGAGTGAGAGAGAAAGAGAGCAGGGGAGGGGAAAAGGGAGACAGAGAATCTGAAGTGGGCTCTGTGCTGCCAGCAAAGAGCCCAATATGGGGCTCGAACCCATGAACCGTGAGATCACGACCTGAGCCGAAGCCGGGTGCTTAACCGATTGAGCCACCCAGGCGCCCCATAGAGTTTTCTACATATAAGATCATATCATCTGCAAACAGAGATAATTTCACTTCTTCCTTTCCAATCTGGATGCCTTTTATTTCTTTCTCTTGCCTAATTCCACTGGATAGAACTGCCTGTACTATGTTGCACAAGTGTGATGGAGGTAGGCATCCTTGCCCTGTTCCTGGTGCTGGAGAGAAAGCTTTCAGTCCTCCACCATTGATGCACTGTTTGTGGCTTTTATTATGTTGAGGTACTTTCCTTCTGTCCCTCGTCCATGGAGTGTTTTCATCATGAAAGGGTGTGGAATTTTATCAAATGCTTTTTCTGCATCAGCCGAGAGGTCATGTGGTTTCCCCCTTTCATTCTGCTGATGCAGTGCATCACTCTGGTCAATTTTTGTATGTCAAACCAACCTTGCGTTCCAGTAAGAAATCCCATTTGGCCATGCTTCGTTTAGTTTGCTAGTATTTTGTTGAGGATTTTTGCATCAGTGGTCACAAAGAGTATGTTTTCTTGCAATGTTTTTGGTTTTGGCATCAGGGCAATGCTAGCCTCACAGGGTGGATTAGGTAACATTCCCTCCTGTTCAATTCTTTGAGAAAAGTTTGTGAAGGGTTGGTATTCATCATTCTTTAAATATTTGCTAGGATTTATCAAGGAAGTCATTAGATCCAGGCATTTTTTTTTTGTCAGAAGATTTTGATTACTGATTCAATCTCCTTACTAGTTTTATATCTACTCAGACTTTCTCTTTCTTCATGATTCCGTCTTGGTAGGTTCCTTGGTAGGTTCCGCGTTTCAAGGAATTACATCTAGATTGTTCACTTTGTTTCCTTTACAACTGGTCATAGTACTCTGTAATAATCCTTTTTATTTCTTTTTTAAGGAAAATTTTAAAGGTATTTATTTACTTATTTTTTTATAGAGAGAGAGAAAAATATCGTGAGTCGAGGAGAGAGGGTAAGAGAGAGAATCCCAGGTAGGCTCCTCAATGCCAGCACAGAGCCCGACATGGGGTTTGAGCCCATGAATAGTGAGATCATGACCTGAGCTGAAGTCAGACACTTAACCGACCAACTGAGCCACCCAAGTGCCCCTAATCCTCTTCTGTAGAATCAATAGTAATGTCTCCACTTTCATTTCTGATTTTTGTAATTTGATTTTTCTCTCTTTTCAAGTCACTCTAAGTAAAAGTGTGTCTGTTGTGTTGGTATTTTCAAAGACCCGACTTCTGATTTTATTGACTTTCTCTATTGTTTTTTTCCAATTCTTCATTTTGCTTATTGCTGCTCTGACCTTTATAATTTTTTTTCTTTCTGCTAGCTTTGGATTTAGTTTGTTCTTCTTCTTCTAGTTTTTTAAGCTGTAAAGTTAGGTTGTTGATTTGGGATTTTCTTCTTTTTTTAATTTTTTAAAAATGTTTTTATTTATTTTTGAGACAGAGAGAGACAGAGCATGAGCAGGGGAGGGGCAGAGAAAGAGGGAGACACAGAATTCAAGGCAGGCTCCAGGGTCTGAGCCATCAGCACAGAGCCGGATGCGGGGCTTGAACTCACGGACCATGAGATCATGACCTGAGCCGAAGCCGGATGCTTAACCGACTGAGCCACCCAGGCGCCCCGAGATTTTCTTCTTATTTAAGGTCAGCGTTTACAGCTACAAATATGCCCTACTTTTGTTGCTTCGCACAAGTTTTGGTGTGTTGCATTTTCATGTTCACTTCTCTCTAAGCATTTTCTGATTTCTCTTATTATTTCTGCTTTGACTCATTGGTAGTTTAAGACTGTGTTGATTAATTTCCCCAAATGTGTGGATTTTCCGGTTTTCCTGCCGTTCTTGATTTCTAACTTCATCCTGTTGTGCTCAGAGGAGAGACACTTTGTGTGATGCTTATCTTTTTTAAGTCTGCTGGGACTTCATCTGCAGTCTGGTATATGGTCCGCTCGGGAGAATGTCCATGTGCCCCAGAGAAGAACGTGAGTTCTTGTTAGGCACGGTGCTCTGTGATGTCTGTTAGATCTACTTGGTTTATGGTGCTGCTGTTCAAGTCCTCTAACTACTTATTTTCTGCCTGGTTCTTCTATGTCTTATGAGAGCGGGATACCGAAGTCTCCAACTATTAGTGTAGAATTAATACATCTTTTTGGGAGACACAATTCAACCCATAACACCCCGCGACAATGTCCGTGTCAAAATCCCTAAAACCTGTGAATATGTTATCTGACACCGTGTAAGGGACTTTGCAGATGTGATCAAATTAAGGGTCCTAAGTGTGGAAGATTATCCGGAATTTACCAGGTGGGTCCAAAGTAATCACAACGATCCATACAAATAAGAGAGGAGCAGGAGGCTTAGAGTCAGAGAAAGAGATGTGAGGACAGAGTCAGGGTTCAGAGTGACACAGGGCACCAGCCAAGATCCAGGGCAAACGCTAAAAGCTGGAAAGGCAAGGAAACGGATTCTTCCCCAGAGCCTCCAGAAGGAACACAGCCCTGCTGACCCATTGCAGACGGCTGCCTTTCAGAACTCTACAGGAATAAATTTATTTATTATGGTTTTAAGCCACTACGTTTATGGTGATTTGTCACAGAAGCCTGTGGAAATGGATACAATGCCCGTGGCACCAAGGGCCTCTCGGATGAACAGCCAGAGCCTGTAGGAGGCCATGCATTCTTGAACCCCAAGTTCACATTGGGACGGGTTCTCCATATAACCTTGGGCAAGCTCCTCCCTGTCCTCTGCCCCTCAGTCATCCATCTGTAAATGAGGGAGTTGAACCACACCCATCATTTCCAGATTCCAGACCATTACATCCTCTTTCCAGGCCAGACAGGACCCACAGAGAGTCACCACTTTTCCATTATAAGAAGCGGGGCGGGCGGCATTTACAAAGACAAGCAACCGCCGTCCGTTCTACCATCATTTCATAAAAGAGCGGACGCAGCACAAAGGTCAGAACTTCGCAGCGGACGCACTTAGCTTTAGGAAAACCTCAGCCCGTAAGCATTGTTCTTACTTTGTCGCAGGCCACCAGAAACCCGTCTTTCCCAGGGTTGGAGCAGGACCTCTGGTCAAGCTTCCCGACGGCATCGCCCGAGCCAGAACCAGCTCCTGACTGGCTTTTTCCTGGCTCCAGGAGAGGCGTCAGCCCGTGACGTGGCCTTGCCCTCAATCAGATCCCAACGCTCCTTCCCAGCTGTGAGATCCAGTCAAGGTCGCCGGTCTTCATAAATGGAAACTCATTGAGACCCATTCACCTGAGTATGGAGGGGGGAAGGGGAGCTGAAGACACAGGTCCTGTGTGCTGGGAATGTGCTCCCATGACCTCTGCTAGCCCGAGAGTCTGGAAGCCTCTCTGGTATCTTCCAGAATGTAGTTGTTTTGTCTCCTGAGATCCTTTCCTTAACCTCGCCTTAACTTGCCCCCTTGGTCTCAGCGGCACTGACCCGGTGGTGTTACTGGCTGTGCTCAGCCTTCCTTCTGCTTTTAAGCTGAGCACTTTTCTGCCCCTACGCGAAATGACTCTTGCTGTGGTTCCTCCCCTCATCCTCCAAAAGCGTTTCCTTTCCGTTTCCCTTTTGTTTTGAATGGGATCTTGGCATCAGGGCGGGGGCTTTGTGACTTTTTTTGTTTTGACAGCCGGGAAGCTTCCCTTTTAGCTGTGTTATGTGCCCAGTAGGGAGAAGGCATACCAGTGCCCTCCAGGGGAGGAGATGGTGTGGCCAGAACCCAGCGTGGAATGGGAAGAATTGGGGGAGCTGGCAGTTCAGATGTGGTGACTTGGTGGGAGTGTTTATGCCGCTGAACTCAGAAACATTACACACCGGGTGTCCGGCCCCATTTACAGCCAAGGGGCTCCTATAACCCTGGGACCTTCTTGATTTAGCTCAGCTGGCTTCGGCCCTGACTCACATTGGAATCGCCTGGGCCTCACCCCAAATCATCTAAATCAAAATCTCTGGGACCGGGGTCTGTTCGTCGGTGTTTTTAGTTCCCCAGTGACTTTAACGCGCAAAGTTGAAAACCAAGATGGGAACCTGTCTTCAGAGATGTTCACCCACAACAGACTCATTGGATTGGCCAACTCTGACCCCATCGTTCGTTCCCGGAGCAGGGCCTGGTCTGTCTGGGGAGGCAGGAAGGGGCTGTTCCTTCATGGAAGAAAGAGTATTTGTGCTGTAGACCAGCTGCTGATTCCAAGGCTGGGTATTTACCCCAGACTTCACTGGCTCTTTATCTCCTGGTCAATAGAAAACTCCATGGAAACCCGGCCATGGGGGCGGGGGATGGCCGAGCATACCTTACCAGGTGACAAACACACCTGTTTGTTTACCTACCTGGTGAACTTCAGCGAGCCCTGCCCCTCCCTGAGCTTCTGCCCTTGGGTGTGAATCGGGGCTCAGGGGGCAACAGGAAGCCCCTCAACTTTGCCCCTGCAGACCGCTCGGGCTGGAATCCCATGGTCTTTTTCCTTTTCAACAGGTGCACTCCGAGAGGGGAGCAGAGCCCTTAGGATCCCGGATAGCGGAAGTGGGCCCGGCCTGGCCTCCTCTGGACACCGTGCTGCCTCTGAGGTGGGGGCCCCACGGGTCCCTGTCTTCAGGCTCCACCAGGAAGCCCAAGGCGGTGACTGCAGGCACCGAGGGGAAGTATGCACAGGAAGGAAGGGTGGGGGCTCTGGAGAGCTGGACGGCTGGGGGCGGGGAGCTCTCCAGGGGCCCACCGTTCAGGATGTTTTCACCCCTCTTGTTAGCAGAGCCTCTGAGGTCTGAGTGGGGGCAGCTCCATGTTCCCCTTTGAAATGACGCGTTTGAGGTGGGGACCTTGCTGGGGAAGCGGGGACCTAGCCGCCAAGAGGCAATCGTTCTCCCAGTTGGCTCCCGGAAAAGAGCCGCACTCATCCGAATGCCAGGACCTACCCTCATTCCTGCTTCCTCCCTCTGCAATTATTCAAAGACGCGAGACCTCCAGTTACCGCTGGAGTCCGGCTAGGGCACCTGCTGGGTGTTTATGTCACGTCCCAGCCGAGCAGCCCTGGCCCCTCTGATGTCCCTCGGCCCCCACACTTTGGCCCTTTTCCATGGTTACATTCCATTTGGAATTATTCTCCCAAGATCTGGGGTTTTCCTTATGGGACTGTTAGCCTCACGGGAAGAAAAGCCACCTGGTGTCCTACAAAGCACCAATTCAGGCAGCATGGGAGCGAGGGTAAGCGAGCTCAGACACACCTGAGTCCAAGTCCTGACCCAGTCCCTCAGCCACGTGAGCCCCTTGTTTTCATCCTAGAGCAGATGACCCGCCCCCCCACCGTTCCCCAGAACCCCTGCCCCGGTCGGCTTCCCGGCCCCTCGGCCGTTCAGTGCGTTCACGTGAAACGAGAGTGGGCGTCACGGGCGAAACCTCTGTGTCAAGGATTCCGAGAAGCAGGTGCGCCCTCTCCCAGCTCTGTTGTCCTCTGTCGGCTGAATGTAGAGGACGTCGAGGCCCTCGTGGCTGGTGGAGCCCCAAGACGAAAGGAGTTGGGCTCTCTGAACGCCCAGCTCAAGTGGGCGTGAGATGGGCGAGAGATAAACCCCTGTTGCTGTCGAGCCATTCTACCCGCGGGCTGTGTTGTCAGAGCAGAAAGGGCGATCCAAGCACACACGGTCTCCTAGCCCTGGGGGGATTAAATAAAGCTCGCCACAGAGCCTAGCATCGTTCCTGCGGCATAGACAGTGAGGCTGCTTACTAGCTGTTTTCTTATTTGTCTCCTGATTAGTATTAACTTCTCCCAAGGGCATGGACAGACACAACCTCGGACCTTTCCCACGACTCTGGATTGAGAGCTTAGCTTCTTTTATAATTATATTCTTAATTAGTATGAATCATAATATACCCGATTATAATTATTTTACGATTACTCTAAGCCTAGACTTATTAGGAACCCAGTTTTTAAGGTGTCACGATCAGCTACTCTGTTCACAAAGCCGCCGCAGTCAGAGAGCTTTGGGTTGCCAAGTGACAGAAAGCCGTTTCCAGCTGGCTTACACAAAATAAGTAGCTGGCTGATAGGTAAATACACCGATAGGAATTTATATGCGTACACGGTGTCATGCAGGTATGGCTGTATCCAGGCGCCCAGAAGATGCTTCCGAGTTCTCTCCCCGCCTCTCTGCTTCAGTTCCCTCCACTGCAGGTTATTCTGCAGAAAGGTTCTCACGTGAGGTGGGCAAGTGCTATGGCCCCACACCCTCAAGTCAGCAACCAGCTCGAAAGACAACTTCCCTCTCCCAAACATTGCAGTTTAGGCGCCAAGGAAGCTGGTCGCTGCTTCCTCAAGCTGAGGAAGCACTTTCTGTAAGTCAGGGCGCCCCTGGAAGGTCTGTCCTGGGTGGTAAGCGCTCATCAGCAGCTGTGAACTTGGAGGGACACTGCAGTTAAGTGTCAGGACCCTGGGGAGGAATCTGCGTCGTGGCCATGCGTGGACCTCCTGAGCCCAGGCTTTTCTTCCGTCCAGAGGGGCGATGATAATGTCTTCTCTGCATGGGGATCGAAGGATGGTCGTTGAGGTGGTGTTTTGCAAACAGTAAGTAGCACAGTAAACAAATACGACCACGCTCAGCCCAGGAGGCTGCAAGGGCAAAGGGCAATGAGAGCTCAGGGTCAAGGTGTGAGTGTGTGTGGGCAAATGTTAGGGGTGGAGTCGAGGCCACCGAGGCCAAGAAGGGGTGCTGATAGCAGAGGCCAGACTGCTGCAGAGACCTCGGACCAGAGTCTTGAAGTTCCTACAAAGCGCCGGGCCTGACTCCCTGTCATTCGGGAGCTCACGGTGTAGGGACAGGGGACGGAGACTGGACAAGAGACATAATAAATGAGGAGGCTGTGTCCACGACAGCGGGTGATCAGTGCTGTGGGGAAGAAGGGGAGTAGGATAGAGGGGACCGAGTGCGTGCGGGGAACATTCACAGGCCTCGAGGAGAAGCTGGGGTTTCGGCAAGACCAGGAAGGAAGTGAGAGGGAGAGTCTGGACCCGGGCCTCTGACTGGAGCTCGTTCCGCACGATGAGCAGGGACGCCCGTGCTCCACGCCGGTGCTCCCGGCCGTGGGCCTCCCTCCGGTGGGGCGGAGCTCAGGAGCCCCTGGAAGGGCAGGATGGGGGTGGGAGCCGAGTCAAGGCCGAAGCCCGGCCGGGAGGAGAGACGTCCTTCCCGTGACAGGTGCAACACAGCTACTCTCTTCCGGCAGGAACCAGGTCACCGAGGTCACCAGGGAAGGGGTGGATTCTCAGACCCTCCAGCAGGCCTGCAGACCCCGCTTTACCAACCTCTCAGGAAACACGACTCCACGTGCGTGCCCCTCTGGCTACTTCCCGTCTGCTGGGCTCCAGGCCAGACCCTGTCTGCTTCCCCGGGAACATCTTAGAGGGAGGCCCTGGGCTGCCGAGCAGGCAGAAGAGGGTCCTAATCCCCCTTTGACCCTGGGGCTGGGGCTTCAACTTGGGGGCCCTCAGTTCCTTCCCCGCCTAAACGGGAGGTCACATCCCACCCTGTGCCATTGGGAGTTGGGAAAGGGGAAGAGGGGGCCTCTTTCCAGATAATTAGCTACCGCCTTGCCCTGTGCTTCAGGTGGATTGTTCCCAGTCTGGCCTTTTCTGGCATCGGATGGGCACTTCCCTACCTGCGGTCCTCCCTTCCACTCTTCTCCTCCTCCACCCTCCCAGGGCTCCCTGCAGCTCTAGCCACCTGCTCCCCACCCTATCCAGGAGTCCACAGGCAGACACCTCAGCAGATGCCCCACCGGGCATTCTCCAGGGACAGCTCTCGCTGAAGATGTGGATAGGGTCCAACCAATCTTGATCTGCCCCTGGGGAGATCTCACCACTGGGGACCTACCTTCATCCACCCCCGACCCTCAACCCTGGGGACCGACCTTCATCTACCCCCCAACCATCCATCCGGATGCAGAGCTCCAGGACCCCCAAGTCAGCCAGACATGGCCAGGTGCCGCCCCCCTCCCTCCTTTCCAGTCACGTCTAACTCATGGTATCCTTTGTGCCGATGGACCATCAGATGTTCTAGATGGGCGCGCTGGAAAAAGCAGGAAGGGAGCCCCTCCAGATGCAGGCCAAGCCCGTGGGGGGTGTGACGGAGCCTGGGGCCCCGTCTGTTGTAGAAGATACGTCCCAAATCCAAAGAGCATGATGTTCACAGACATCGGAAGGGTCCTGTGGAACGCGTGACTCCTGTCTGCGCTCAGGTAGAGGCCTGACGTGGGTGTGGGTAGGTCATGCGTGGCTCGGGACGGATCCCCGGGCGTGCCCTGGAAAAGTACAAAGCCATTATTTACAGGGCAGCGTGACGCCAGCTTCCTTTGACATCGATTGTTGATGGGGCTGCTGCCGCAGACATTTCTCAGGATGCCTCCGGAGGGTGACATTTATCAAATCAAGTGCTTTCTAGTTTTATTCCCCAAATACATAGACGATTCTCTTTGTAGGGAATGCTGCCGGCCCGCCGGGGCCTGCACAGCGATCTGATCAGAGAGGATGCCGTATCCGCTGACAGCAGAGGGAAAGGAGAGCAAGGCACTGGGGACCCTGCGGATGTAAGAGTGGGTGCAGCTCGTCTTTGGGTTTTTCTTTCCTGAAGGCGACGTGTCGGGGTTGCCGAGTCCTGTCCCTGTCGGCATTACGCACAGGTCTTTGGAAATGCTCAGGCCGCTACGTGCCTCCCTGCAGCCCGACCCTTGCTTCACGGCACAGGGCATGGGGCCGGGCCGAGGTGGGAGGCATCGTCAGCCTCCCCCCTGGGGGGCACAGTGCTGTCCAGCCTGCTCAGCCGAAGGGGCTCCGCCGTGGGCCAGCACCCCCCCTACCCCGTCCACAGCAGCACAGGAGCGGTCGGTCCTGCGAGCCCCACCCCAAACTCATACCCTCTCGCCACCTGTTCGAAGAAGACCTGGCCAAAGGGGGTGTGTGGGAACCAGCTTGCTGCCCCCCTCGGCTCTGGACACACTCTTTGAGGGGCACAGAGAAACACGTACTGCACTCTCCCTGTGTGCCCGGCCCTGTGCCCGGCTCTGGTGGCCATCCCGTCCACCCCAAGGGGTAGATTTTCATCTCCTGGCTTTTCATGGGCAAGAGTGTTTCCTTAAAGCCCAAGGTCACCATCTGGTGTTGGGCGGAGCTGGGGCCGCATCCCTTCTGCCCCCCTCTATGCTGACTGAGCACATGACCTTGACACTGTTACATCTATCCTTCCTGCCCCCACACAGGGCCCACCCCCAATGTCTGCTCCCTGGGCTGGGCCCCTCGCAGGGCCAACCCTGAACCCCAGGACATGCTGAGGGGTCCTTGGCAGAACCTTGGGAAGGAGGAGCCAACTCGTCTGAGGTCCAACTCTCAGACTTCTCGCCTCTGACCTTCCGGAGGCACCCCTCTTGTCTCGGCCCCTCTGCGAGAAGGGCACCCAGAGGTGGAGATGGTCTGTCAGGCCCTTTGGCTTCTGCTCCCACAATCACAGGGTCCTGCGATGCTCTGGGAGAGGCATGCGGCCAGTCGTTTGGGGGAAGAGATTTCCCCAGAGCGGCCTGAACCACATCAGCAAAGCACGGCAGGGCTGACGAGGCCTGGCCACGCCCCCCTCACTCACCGGCTCTCTGAGGTCGCCAGCAGGTGGAGCCGCCACACCCGAATGGCAGGTGAGGCAGCGAAGGCCATGGCCACTGCCTCTTCCAAAGGGAGAGCGTTCTTTCCTCCTGCCTCTACGAGCACAGGGTGGGTGAGGGCATCACAGATGTGCGGGGTCACCCGAGTCCACCCTCTCTCCGTGCCGGCGAGGCACCGCGGCTCAGGTGGGTCGTGACTTGTCCAGGGTGTCCCAGAGCTGGTGGTAGAACCGCCCAGAAGTTTCGCCATCTTGGACGGACCTCTTTATTGCTCGTGTACATCTGTGGCTGGGTCAGTAGTGCCGACGAAGGGCCTATCGTTCTCCCTGTCATTCTCTTGGCTTTCCTAAGGCTCCCTCACTGGTCCTGAGCCCAGGAGGCCTGAGGGTCAGCCCCTCCCATCCCCCCGACCCCCAACATGCAGAGGAAGATGCAAGGGCCTGGAGCTCTGGACCAGGAGGAGGCCTGGTGCCAGGCAAGGCGGGAAAGAGCACAGCTCGTACCACAGGCCCCACAGAGGCCTTGGGGCCAGGTCTTGGTACAGCGCCCACTGAGGGGACAATGTGCCGGCCGGGCCTTGCTGCCTGATGAGATATCTTGGTCCCCCAGAGGAGCTGTCCTTTCTCGGTTCTCATAAAGCGCCGCAAAGCCCCCCTCCTCTGCAGCCCGGGGGTCTGCAGGGGCCCGTGTGAAGGTTTTGGGGGGGCGTCGTGGCTTCCACCCCCCCAACCCCCCACCCCAAGGTGCTCCGCCTGCATTTTCAATACCTACTTAATTCTCTTTCAAACGGAAGGCAAAGAAATAGCAAAGGAAAGGTCCCAGAAGCTCTAAAAGGTTTTCACTGCTCAGAGCACTTAGGCGGCTGGCTGAGCGGGGAGGTGGTGGGGGGAGGGCACTCAGGGACTCAGAGTCACTGGCGGAATTTTCCATCACGGCCTCTTCCCGTAATGGAGTGTGTCCCTGTGGGGGGGGGGGGTCCCTTGAGACAGGGGCGTCCGGGGCGTGATGGTGATGGCGGTGGCTCCCCCAGAAGGAAGAAGCCCCGCGCCAAGCTGTCTTTGGGAGTCCTTTGGCCCCTGCTTCCGTTTTCTGTGGTGCGGATCCCCAACCACCTACTGCGTGCCCTGCTTCCTGCTGGAGAGCAGGGGGATTCCAGCGCAGAGGGGTGAATCACAGGTGGGCCGGGCTCACCATGCTGGCAAGAAGTGGCAGGTGCCGCGGGCCGAGACCGTCCCCAGAGCTGTTGAGGCCCTACTGTGTGCTGCCCACAGGAAGCAGGGGGCGGGGGGCCGGGGGCAGCACCCCCTGCCCCTGAGGAGCCGCGCTTTCTCGGGGGGAAGGGGTTAAAGCAAGCAGAGAGCCCACGCTGAGGCGTCGTCCCGTTGGGTACCCCTTAACTCACAGGCCCTGGGTCACGGTGCCCCATGCACGCTCCAGCAGACCGCGGCCCGGGCTGGCTGAGAACAGTGAGGGCGACACATTGGCTCACACGCTCCTAACCTACATCCACGGGGCAGGGGCAGGAGCGGGGCAGGGCCTGGGGGCCTGAGGCAGGTTCCCCGACCTCCCTGAGCCTCAGTGTCCTCACGTCAAATGAAGCTGGCCCCATCTCCACCCCGGAAAGTCCGTCTGTGCAGGTAGGGGGTGCCCAGCTGGAAGGAGCTGGAAAAGGCAACTTGCACACATGTACACACGCGTTCGCCCACGCGCGCGTGTGCACACACAGGAGAGAATCGAGAGCTGGGAAATTAGAGGGCTGAGCAGAGGTCTTGCAGGAAAGACCAGGCAAACTGAGAATGAACCTGGGGACCTGAGTCAGCATCTCCTGGTGGGGGGGGGGAGGGGGTCGGTGGGGGGAGAGGGACTGAGAGGTGGGGAAGGAGGGCTGGGGGCCTGGAGAGCGTGGCGTGGCCCCCGCCCCGCCCGGTGAGGAGCCGCCATGGACAGGCTGAGGCTCTGCGGCCGCAGGCCTCCATCGGAGCCCATTGTCCTCTGTGTGTCCCTGTCCCCTGAGCCATCCCGGAGTACGTACCCTCCCACTGCGTCCAAGTGAGGAGTATCAGATCTGGAGGGAGCGATAATCAAGCTTCCCCTTGGCCTTGGGCCCTCCCCACCTCTCCGGCCCCTGGTTCAGGGGAGGCTCAGCGGAGGTTCAGACCAGGCAGTGTTTGAGAAAACCCGGCCTGGGTGGCACCTGTAGATGCCAGTCCCTTCCGGGGTGGGAGGGGGGAGCTCAGCCGGACTGCCCCGCCCCCCTGTCCCTTAGGTCTCTGAGTGCCGGGCCGGGGAGGTTCCTGCCGCTGTGGACCCCGGCAAAACCCCTTCTTGAGGTGCCAAGTCTCGGGGAGGGGGATTGTCCTCAGCCAAGAGCGTTTCCCGGGATGGCTGCCTCGTCCCTCTTCAGCGTCTCCCCTAATCAAAAGCCCGGCCCGATATCTGCAGTTTTCATTTTCCAGAGCTGTGGCCTTGGAGCTTAATCATTATTTGCAAACACTGCCTACTCGTCGTGATCGTGGCAGGGCACGAACCGCCGCTGCTGGCAATCCGGAAGGAAGGAGGCAGAGGCCGCAAGGGGCCGGCAGTCTGCTCCCAGGGGCAGAAGGCCGGAGACCTGGTCCGCAGGCCCCGAGCAGGCTGCTGGCCACCACTAAGCACAAACGGGGCCCGGAACCGGCTGGGACGAGGGTGAGGAAGAGCGTGGGGACCCGGCCTGGAGCTTTGGGCCTGTGGGTTGATTCTCACGGCCCTGCTGGGGGTGGGGGGCTAGACCGTAGGTGAGCAAATCCACATTCAAGCCCAACTGGCCACTCAACGAAACCAGTGCCCTCAAAACCCTCCCCGACGACGAGCGCCCAGCCTCCCCCAAGTGTCTTCGCATCATTCGGGCGGGCTCTTTGGGCACAGAGATTTTACAAACCAGGTCTGACTCAACCTTGTATTTCTAAGAAATACGCCGATTCCCGGGTAGCATTTACCAGCCACGGATTGGCCCCATGCCTGTGCTGAACGCGTCAACCCTGATGGCCACACCCGGCCCGGCTCAAGCCAGCCATAGTGTGAAGAAACCAAAGGGGGTTGCTGTTTCTCCCAAGTATTTTTTTTTTTAAGTTTATTTATTTATTTCTGAGAGAGACAGAGTGTGTGCGTGAGCGAGTGGGGGAGGGGCAGAGAGACAAGGGGAGAGAGAGAGAGAATCCCAAGCAGGCCCTGGGCTGTCAGCATACAGCTCGACGCCGGGCTCGAACTCACAAGCTGTGAGATTACGACCTGAGCTAAAGCTGAACACCCAACCGGCTGAGCCACCCAGGTGGCTATTTCTCTGAGTTATTAAACAGAGTATTTGGTGTGCTGTGCGTGTTGGGGTGTGTTCAATGCTGTGATGTGCGTGGGCGGGGGAGGGGCCTCGATTCCCTTTCACGCTTCTCCACGCTGGACGGTGGGATCGACGGTCAGATTAAGCTGAATCTTGGCCGGCTCACAACAAGCCCCTCTCCGCGCCTGGTTCCTCCATTGTAAGCCGCGAGGTCAAGGTAGAGACCGCTCTGGCCTCTCACAGCTCTGGGCCCTTCTAAAGGACAGCCAGGCCAGCATTCACTAGCCAGGACTCCGTAGGCCATCAGCCGAGCGATCATGTCCCACCCCGACCCTGCCCTCAGCCCGGAGCCCCTGCCGCACGGCCAGGCCGCAGAGGCAGCCCGAAGCATCCGTCACTGCCCTGCTCTGTGAAGGTGGGTGTAGAGAAAGGGGGCGGCCCCCAGACGCCGCATTCGACCTTCGCTAAAATTAGGTCCCAAGTCCCGAGGGGCAACTGAAATGAGCATGAAAAATGAGAAAACAAATTGAGGGCACTGGAGGATGTTAAAAATACGTGTCTATATTAATGGAAGCCATGAAACCAGGGCTCCAATAGGCAGTGAAATGCTGGTGTGACTGCCATTATTTTAAGAGCAGAATCAGAAGGTGCAGGGGCCGGAAGGGCCCCAGGGAGCACCCTCCCCTCCGTGTCTCTTGTTCTAAGGACAGGAAAGCTGCCCATGGAGGGCAGGGACGTGTCTGAGGTCACAAACAAAGCAGTACTAGGCCAGGCCAACACGCAGACCCAGCCACTCCTCCAGTAGGAAGGACTCTCAGGCCCCAGCCCGCCTCTCTCTGTCCTTTGAAGGGACGGGATCCGGGAGGGAGGGAGGGAAGGATCGTCTCCTCAGCCCTTCCTGGCTCCTAAGTGCTTATCGTGTAACAGGCGCCTAATAACCTTGGCTTATTACTTTTATTATTAATATTGCCCAGTGGAGTGGAGTAGCAGCGTGAGCACCATGGACTTCTCCTCCAGCAGACTGAGTAGGGGGAGAGCAGCAGGGCTGGGCCAGCCGGGCACCGGGTGGGGCGGTGAGGGAGGCCGACAGAGAGACGTGGGGGTTCACAGACACAGCGGGGCCGTGGCCTCTAAGGGAGCACCTACTAGGTGCTGGTGCTGGTCTGGGCTTTCACTCCTCTGTTCCCTACGGTCACGGCATCGGGTCGCCACCCTCATTACACAGACAAGAACTCCCCACGTTCCTGAGCCCGCCCTGGAGCACTCGGCCTGCCCCTCCCACACTCCCCACACTCAGCCCAGTCCCTGATCTGCCTTCTGAAGCAGCCCCTCACGTCCCCGGAGCCCTTTCCCTCTTGTGTGTCCACCAAACGGCCTCTGAGCAGGGCCCCCCTCCCAGGAGCTTGCATGGGGCAAAGGCCTTGGGGAGCGAGAGCCCTGCTGCTTCACCTGGCCCCCTCTGGGCCTCGGTTTCTTCATCTGTGAAATGAGCCCCAAACAACCTTAGATGCCTCCGCCTGCAAAGCGAGCCCAGGATTGCCTTCTGGCACTCTGCAGATGTCCTGCAGCCTCTGTCCCCACAAAACAGCCTCTTCTAGAGGCTGGGGCCCCGCCGGATGGGAAAGAGGAAACATTCCTTGCCCCCAGTAACTAAACACAGAGACCAGGAGGGGAATGGGGTGCAGAAGACCCCAGCCCCTGTAGGTTCAGGCCCACCTGGAGAGCCTGGCTCCAGGGCTCTGGGGAGACGCAGGGGGGCAGAGAGCAGAAGAGAAAAGGGGAGAAGAATGGAAAGGTGGGGGGCTGTCTCCCCTCCCTGGGCCCCAACTGATTTGCCTACACACCCTGGAGGCGTATTGGGGTGATTTTCACCGCAAGCAACACGAGTCAACGCGAACCGACTTACGTGATAAAGTCAGTTTGCTACCCTGGTCTCTAGCTGAGATATTTCGTGATACAAATACAAACACAAAACTGAATGCTAAAGGAATGAACCGCTTTGTAGGTCAACCAAGGAGAGGTAGTGGCTCACCTACAGAAAGCCCAGGCGTAGCCATTTCCAGGCCTGGCTAGAGGGGTTCTGGCTGTTTCTCTGCAGGTCTCTGGGTTCTGTCCTCCCCGTGTGTTGTCACAAAAGGATGCTCTCAGCCGCTGGGATATGTGCATCCTTGCTTTCTCTCTGGGGACCCAGGGGCTTTCCCACAACCTGACTTGGAGCAGGGTCCTCGTGTGAGGCTAGGACAGTCCCCTGGGCAAGGACAAGGATGATCAAACCCGGGCTGGGCTCTCAAAGAAGCTAGAGAGCCCACAGACGAACCTGTACTTTACGGTCAGTGCCTCTGCAACAAAGGAGGCAAAAATATCCAATGGAGAAAAGACGATCCCTTCAATAAATTGCATTAAAAAAACTGGACAGCCACATGCAAAAGAATGAAACTGGACCGCTTTCTTACACCCTACACGAAAATAAACTCAAAATGGATTAAAGACCTAAATGCGAGACCCGAAGCCATAAAACTCTTAAAAGCAAACAAAGGCAGTAATCTCTTGGACACCAACCTTAGCAACATATTTATGGGTCTGTCTCCTCAGGCAAGGGAAACAAAAGCAAAAATAAATTACCAAGGCTACACCCGAATAAAAAGCTTTTGCACAGTGGAGGAAATCATCAACAAAACAAAATGCAGCCTAGTGAGTGGGAAAAGATATTTGCAAATGACATGTCTGGTAATGGGTTAATATCTTAAAAACGTAAAGAACCTCTATAACTCAACACCAAAACACCAAATAATCCAATTAAACATGAGCAGAGGAACTGAATAGACCTTTTTTTTTTTTCAAAATGTATTTATTTATTTTGAGATAGAGGGAGAGACAGAGAGAGACAGAGACAGAGAGAGAGAGAGAGAGAGAGAGTTGTCCCAGGCATGCACCAGTGGGGAAGAGCAGAGAGAGAGAGGAAGGGAGAGACTCCCAAGCAGGCTCCAAGCTGTCAGTGCAGAGCCTGATGTGGGCCTTGATCTCATGTACCGTGAGACCACGGCCTGAGCTGAAATCAAGAGTCGGTTGCTTAACCGACTGAGCCACCCAGGGGCCCCGACATTTTTTTTTTCAAAGAAGACACACAGATGGTCAACAGACACGCAGAAAGATGTTCAACATCACCAATCACTAAGAAAATACAAATCGGGGCGCCTGGGTGGCGCAGTCGGTTAAGCGTCCGACTTCAGCCAGGTCACGATCTCGCGGTCCGTGAGTTCGAGCCCCGCGTCGGGCTCTGGGCTGATGGCCCAGAGCCTGGAGCCTGTTTCCGATTCTGTGTCTCCCTCTCTCTCTGCCCCTCCCCCGTTCATGCTCTGTCTCTGTCCCAAAAATAAATAAACGTTGAAAAAAAAATTTTTTTTTAAAAATAAAAAAAAAAAAGAAAATACAAATCAAAACTACAAGGAGACGTCACCTCACGCCTGTCAGAATGGCTAGCATTGAAAAGACGAGAAGTAGCGAGTATTGGCGAGGATGTGGAGAAGAAGGAACCCTTGTGCCCTGTTGGTGGGAGTGTGGATTGGCATCTCTCCTCTGCCTAAAACCCTCCAGTGGCTTCAATCACAGAGAAAACCCAACCTCATAACCCAACCTCCTGAGAGGCGTGGGCCTGGGCTGACTCTCCCCCTTCCAGCTTCCTCTCCTGTTCCGGCCCCGTCTTCCTCCAGGACGCCCAGATCTGCCTTATCCTTAGGCAGATGGGTTTTCCCCATCACTCAGATGTCACTGTCACCTCCGTGGAGAGGCCCTCCTTGACAGGAGCCACAAAGCTGGAATGTAGGGAAGATTTGGGCTGATGGAGGGTAGTTACGAGAAATAGGTCTATTGGACAGAGATGCCCCAGGAGGTCCCATGCACCCTCTCCCACACCCCCGGTGTTAACGTCTCACACAATTATCGCGCTTGACCAAAGCCCAGAAACGGTCACCGTACAACCTCGGAGCTCATTCCGAGTTTACCGCTCACTCCCTCCTGTGTGCGTGCACGTGTGCGTGGGCCTGTGCAATTGTGTTCCACGCGCAGCCCTGCATAACCATGACCCCCATCAAGATACTCACCTGCACCGTCCCACAGCCCTTTGTGGTCACAATCCGTTTTCCACCTCTAATTCTGCTGTTTCACGATCGCTACGGAACTGGAGGAAGGTAGCGTGTATCCTCTTGGGATCGGCTTTTTTCCACCAAGCATGACTTTCTTGAGTCCCGTCCACATTGCTGTGTTTCCACGATCCATCTCTATGTATTTGCTGCACGGTATTCCACGGTATGCATATGGCAGTTTACTTAACCATTAGCCCTTGGAAGAGCACGCGTCGTTTCCAGTTTGGGGCCGCCAGGAACGAAGAGGGGTTTTTGGGACAACCTTCTAGGCTCCCGTGCGGAGCACTGGTCGGAGCGGAGAAAAGCAGAAGCAGGGAGAACACCGTGTTTCTGCCGTGGTCCAGGGGGAAGGTGGGGGTGGCGGAGACGGAAAAACGGTCGGATCTACGTTGCGCTTGGGGTGGAGTCAATGAGATTTGCCGACGTGGCGAGCCGGGAACAGGGAGGAATCTTACGGTTTGGGCAGAAAACATATAGACGGTGGTGCCCAGGGGTTTTCCATTTGTCTGAGCAGGAGGGCCAGATGGAGATCCGTTTCTCGCCACGCGGAGGGGGATTCGCACATGTTTGCCGACTGCGCAGAGCTGGAAGGAGCTGGGAGGTCAAGGCCCGGCCTTGTGGGCGGTGGGGCCTGCGAGTTCTAGAAAGTATCCGCCTGCTTCACATCCCCTCCCCTGCTGCTACTCCCCCGCGTGGAGGGAGGTTCTCAGACTTGGGTGTGCGTGACAGCCACCTACCTGGGACATTCCAGGCCTGGCCCGAGATGCACCCTCTCTTTCTCTCTCTCTCTCTTTCTCTCCCCCCCCCCACCCAAATAAATAAGCATTTAAAAAAATTATTTAAAAATTTTTTTTAATGTTTTATTTATTCTTGAGAGAAAGAGAGACAGAGCATGAGTGAGGGAGGGGCACAGAGAGAGAGAGGGAGACACAGAACCCGAAGCAGGCTCCGGGCTCCGAGCTGTCGGCACAGAGCCCGACGCGGGGCTCGAACCCACAGACCGCGAGATCACGAGCGGAGCCGAAGTCGGACGCTCAACCGACTGAGCCACCCAGGTGCCCCTTGCATCCCACATTTCAAGCAGGTGACGGTCTGGCACAGCTGGGGGTGGGGGGCTGACTGGGGGACATAAGCCCAGCAAGCAATGAGGCAGAATGCTGCGATGCCCCCAGGCCGGGGAGAGAGCTGGCTCCACAGAGCAGAGCCTCCCAGCGCCGCCTCCAAGAAAGAATATTCTTCAGAGGTTGCCCCGCGTGGGGAACGTCAGATCTTCTCGGTCACTAGCACGTGGGTCAGTGGGGACACAGTGGGAGAAACAAGGAGGCAGAGGTCGGCGGGGGGCTACACGGCTGGGGTGGCCAGATAAAATAGAGGATGCCCAGCTAATCTCGAATTCCAGGGCACGTAGGTGCTCAGTCGGTTAAGCGTCTGACTCTTGATTTCGGCTCAGATCGTGATGTCACGGTTCGTGCGTGAGGTCGAGCCCCGCGTCGGGCTCTGTACTGACAGCTCGGAGCCTGGAGCCTGCTTGGGATTCTGTGTCTTCCTCTCTCTCTCTCTGCCCCTCACCTGCTCGCGCTCTGTCTCTGTCTCTCTCTCTCTCTCTCTCAAAAATAAACATTGAAAAAAATTTTTTTAAGTAACCTTAAATTTTGTTTTTTTGAATTTCAGATAAACCCCAACTAATTGTTTTGCCTATGTCCCAGATAATGCACGGACGTCCTGTATTTTTATCGGCTAAATCTGGCAACCCTACGCGCAGGATACCAGCCAGGGCATCTATTGAGCACCTTTTATATACGAAAAGCTGAGTAGACACCTTCAACTATGCCCTCTGTTCTATTAGTAAATATTGATGGGGCACCTTTGGTGGGCTGGGACCACTGTAGGGAGAGACAGGAACTCAGTAGTGAGCCAAACAGGCACCAAGTCGGCCCTCCTGGCACTTGCAGCTGAAGGAGGGGGCAAGAAGTAAGTAGGCAGATAAAAATATCACGTCAGGAGGTAAAAGGGCCAAGTACAAAGTAAAGCAGACTGCTGGAGGAAGGGGGGAGGCTCTGTCGCTGGCCTACACAGGGTACAAGGAAGTCTACTCAGAGCAGAGATAGGCAGGAGGTGGGTGTACCTGGGGGATGCGCTGCAGGCAGCAGGAACAGCACGTGCAAAGGTCCTGGGGAGGCTGCTCTGAGAGAAGGAAAGGCGCAGAGAGGCTGGAACAGAGTGAGCAGGGGCTGGTGCTAGGGAACAAGGTCACAGCAGGGCCCAGATAGCGTCAGTCACCATGGGGAGTTTGGCTCTGAGCGAGGTGGGAGCCATAGGAGGGCTTCAAGCAAAGAAACACGGGAAGTATGGTACTGTTAGAAGGCTCACTCCTGCCTTCGATATTGGATCTCATTCAGTCCTCACGGTGGCCTTGTGCTCGCTTTACGGGTGGCCAGATGGGTGTTAGGTACTTCCACAAGCCAGTACAGGACAAGGACTTAGAGGCAACATCGGTCGGCCAGGGGAAGATAAGGCTTGTCTGCCAGCTGCGTGCTTGGAGTGAGAAGTGTCACTGTCATCCACAGCAAGTCACGGGAGGAGACGGCCCGGCCAGGCCGCCCTCAGCCCGGCCCACGCTCACCCCCGTTACAGCACGACCGGAGTGCCCTGCTCCGTCGCCGGCCTCCCCTCTGAGAGCAGCTGGGGCTCCCGAAGCAGGCCTTCCTCCCACCTTCGTGACCCCTGTGGCTTCTGGACCCAGGAAGGGACTCTTTCTTCTTCCTTTGTTTTCTCACGCGGATGTTTACGGAGCGGGCCTGGCGGGCACCAAGCGGTCTGCGGACACGAGCAGACAGGAGCATCACAGAAGGTGACGTCACTGCAAAGCCGTGGACGGGGCAGGGTGGCAGAGAGCGCGAGAGGGGGGCGTAGGATGAGGAGAAGGAAAGTGTGGCCAGAGATGCAGGGGGTGGCCCGGAGTCTGTGTCGTCTGGCCGGAGGCGAGGGTGCAGGCGGGCATCGTGAGACCCCAGTTCCCGGGGAGGAGGCGTCCCGTGGGCGCCAGGCTGGGCTTGAACCTGGCCGCGGGGTCCACGGTCTTCACCCTAACGGGCCACTGGGGTGTAAGTGCTCCCAGGAGAGACAGAGTCACCTTGCAGTGGCCGGCGAGGCCCAAATCTCCCAGGCTGCTTCCTGCTGCCCGCCGAGCGCTCCTTCTGTCCCCGGCTACATCCCTGTTTCCGGTCGTGCTCGGCCTGCCTGTCATCCTGGCACCTGTAACCCCCTCAGGTCTGAGAGGAGCCTTCTCCCCCCGACTCAGGTGCCAGCCCTGCATTTGGAACCTATTCCAAAAGGTCTTTCCGGGCCCTTTTCCAGCTCGGCAGGGGCAGTCACGGAGCCCCTGAAGCCCGATGAGCCGGCCCGCCCCGAGCACCTTCAGGTCTGGGTGCTACCCCTGAAAGGCAGAGGGGGGGTGGTGCTCAGACTGGCCTCTTGGCCCCCCTCGCCCCTGCTCTCCGTGCTCGGCCAAGCCAGTCTTCTCCCTTCTTTGGCGGGGTCACGGCTAACTGCAGTCAGGTGAGTCCCAGCAGGCGGGGGGGGGGGGGGGGAACCTGTGCCCACCAGCCACATGCTAGCGGCCCTCCCACCGGACGGGCTGGGGGCACCAGGCGGACCCAGGAAGGAGAGGTACAGAAGTGCTTGTGTTCCTTGAAAATTCTCGAGGAAGGAGCTGTTTGCCGGGCTCTGTGTGCACGTGCAGGGTGTGTGTGTGTGTATTTAGTGTGTGTGCACGGGGCGTGTGTGTGGCGAGTGTGATGCGTGCGGTGGGTGCGTGTGAAGCGTCTGTGCGTGTGCACGTGCATACGTGTGTTGACCTCCTGGTGGACACGCGTCACCCGTATAAATGGTGAACACGGTCCCCGAGCTGCAGTCCTGTGGAGCCCAGAGGTGGGGGGGAGGGGCTGTGCGGGCGGAGGTCGGGGACCCCGTCCCCTGCTCCCAGCCTCTGCCCTGGGCCCCCCACGTCCGTCCTCCCGCCCTGGCAGGAGCCACCCCAGTCATGCCCCGCGTCTGCGCGGTCCCCACATCCTGCTCCGCTGGGCTCCTTCCCTTCCCCAGACCGCAGGGCACCGCGGCTGGAAGGAAGGGCTCCCGAGTCAGGGGCTCAGAGGCTCTTTCGGGAAGGGGGCTCCCCCTGGACCTCTTCGCTTCGGACCTGAGGGGACGTGGGCTCGAGCAGGAGCTACATCCCGAGGGAAACCGCGGGAGGCTGTCTGGCAAACGGCGCGGGTTCTCTGGACCGTGCCGGGGTGACGTTCGCTTCAGCCCTCCCCAGCGCTCGCTGGCTCCTGTCGTCCCTGGGACATCGTTTGCTGGGAAAGAAGTGAAGGCTCGGGGCAGGCAGGCAGGGGCCGCTGAGTGGCACTCGGAGCCAGTGCTGTGGGACGGGGCCCAAACTGGCCCTTCTCTCTGGCTTCCTGCAGAATCCAGATTCCTACTCGGTGCCCATCGCCTTCTACGCACCCGGCGGTGAGGGCGCGCTTCCCTGGCCGAGGCCTCCTTGCGATCAGCCCGCTTTACGGAGGAGAAAACGGAAGGTGAACAAGTTAAGGACTCTTAGGGTGACGCCGAGAGGCCAAAGAAGCAGGGTCCGGTCCAGGACGGTCTGGCTCTGACTCCGACTCCTCCCAGAGTCCTCCAGACCAGGTGCGCTCCGGGAGGGCGGGAAGCGCCGGGTGGGTTTCCAGGGTGGGCGCGGGCGGGGGTGCAGGAGGGCGGTGGGGAGGACGGTGTGCACAGCCGGTCCCGGCTGGTCGGGCCCCCCTGGGGCGCAAGCCACCGTTGGTGGGTGCAGGGGGCAGGTCCGAGCAGTTACCCGGAGGGATGGATCCTTCTGGAAACGCTGCTGCATTGTTTTGCTTCTAAGGAAAAAAAAAAAAAAATGGACCCTCGTCCTAGCCAGCTGAGCACGTCCTTGGACAACTGGGGACTGAGCCACCACAGAGCCCCAGCCGCAGGCCACACTGCGGTCTGGCAGCCTCCGCCAGTACCCACATCACGGGACCACAGCCCACTTTCCTGCCGGAAAGCTGGCCCTACCTGGGCCGAGGAGACCCCACTCTGGAGCCGAGTGTTGGCCTCTGGGCAAGGTCGAAAGCCTCCAGTTTGCCTAGAAATAGTGTCCCCTCTACGGGGCAGGATGGAGCCCCCACCCCAGGGGAAGGGCAGAGAGCACCAGACTGGCAGGGGGCCGGGGAGGGGAGAGGCGTGACGGAGGGAGAGCACATCCAGGGCGACCCCCTCTTTGGATGGCCTGCTGTCACGTGCCCGTGAGGGACGGGAGTGGTAGGTGGCCTGGCGGGGCACCCGCTCTGTCCCTGTGCGGCCGGAGGAGGTCCGCTGATCATTGAACTTGGCCCATCCCGTGGGGAAGGCTTTGAGGCAGGAAGCCCCCATCATCCCGTGCGGCTCCGGCCCAGACGGGTCACCGTTCCCGACGAGGGCCTGGGATCCAAGATTGTCCTGTATTCGCTCAGGCTTCCTTCCTTCCTCCCTGGCCTCCCTGCCTCTCTTCCTCCCTCCCTTCTTTCCTTCCTTCCTTCCTCCTCCCTTCCTTCCTTCCTTCCTTTTCTTTCTTTCTTTCTTTCTTTCTTTCTTTCTTTCTTTCTTTCTTTCCGCCTTCCTTCCCTCCCTCCTTCCTCCCTCTTTCTTTCTTTCTTTCTTTCTTTCTTTCTTTCTTTCTTTTTTTCTTTCTCCCTTCCTTCCTTCCTTCCTTCCTTCCCCCTCCCTCTTTTCTTTCTTTCTTTCTTTCTTTCTTTCTTTCTTTCTTTCTCCCTTCCTTCCTTCCTTCCTTCCTCCTCCCTTCCTTCCTTCCTTTCTCCTCCCTCTCTTTCTTTCTTTCTTTCTTTCTTTTTCTTTCTTTTTCCCTTCCTTCCTTCCTTCCTTCCTTCCCCCTCCCTCCATTCTTTCTTTCTTTCGTTCTTTCTTTCTCCCTCCCTCCATTCATTCTTCCTTCCTTCCTTCCTTCCTTCCTTTCTCCTCCCTCCTTTCTTCCTTCCTTCCTTCCTTCCTTCCTTCCTTCTCCCTTCCTTCCTTCCTCTTTCTTTCTTCCTTCCTTCCTTCCTTCCTTCCTTCCTTCCTTTCTCTTCCTTCCTTCCTTCCTTCCTTCCTTCCTTCCTTCCTCCTTCTTTCTTTCTTTCTTTCTTTCTTTCTTTCTTTCTTTCTTTTAAATTTAATGTATTTATTTTGAGAGAGAGAGAGAGAGAGAGAGAGAGAGAATTCCAAGCAGGCCCCACACTGTCAGCACAGAGTCCCCTGCAGGGCTTGAACTCGTGAACCGTGAGATCGTGACCTGAGCCAAAACCAAGAGCTGCTCGCTTAACCGACTGAGCCACCCAAGCGCCCCAGGCTTCATTTCCTCGTTCAAAAGCCGTCCCCTGTGTGCAGCACATTGTGAAGCCCTGGGGGTGGGGTCAGAGCTGGGGGTGAGGGGGTGGGCGCCGCTCTCGGTGGTCATGGGAGAAAACCGAGTGCTGGCGGAACCCGGTGTTCCCCAACAGCTGTTGGGGTGAGAGAGGGCAGCTGAGGATGGGCCGCCTCCACCCCAGGTAAGAGCCCGCGGAGGGGAGGCGCTGGGCCTGGAGCTGAGGGGACAGAACAGGCCCTGGGTCCCCTTGCAGAACATTCCAGAATCAGGTTAGAACGAAAGAGCAAAGATCCAGCCAGGTCCTGGAAGGAGGACGCCTGTGGCTTTGCCACCGTGAGATGAAGGCACCTCTGGGCCCTGAGGTGGAGGGATAGCGGCAGAGGGCACAGACACCCAGCCTTCCCGCGACCGTGTCTTGGGCCAGTGTTAGCCAGGGTTCTCCGGAGAAACAGAAGCAGCAGGGTGTGTGCACGTGTGCGTGTGGAGAGAGAGCGCTTGTAAGGAATGGGCTCCTGTGGTTATGGAGACTGGCAAATCCCGAACCTGCGAGGTGAGCGGGTACGTTGGAAGCCGGAAGAGCCAGTGTTCGGCTGGAATCGGCAGCCTGCCCGCTGGCAGAATTCCCTCTTGCTCAGCAGAGGTCACTCTTTGTTTCATTCAGGCCTTCAACCGATCAAACGAGGCCCACCCGCCTGGTGGAGGGCAATCTGCTTTATTAAAGTTCGCCGATTTAAACGTTAAGCTCACACAAAATTCCCTCACGGAAACACCCAGAAGAATGTTTGACCAAATATCCGGGCACCGTGGCCCAGCCGACTCGACGCATAAAGTCAACCCTCGCGGACCCATTAGTTGGTTGTAGCTTTGCTCTGAGACAGAACTCTGACGGAGAGGAGACAGAGCAACGCGACAGAAAGGGAACCTAATGGGCCCGATGCAGAAATGCACCCGTCAGGGGGTGGCCGTCATCGTGGGGGACCCTGAGAGCCGAAGGGAGGGCGTGGCCACAGTGATAACGGACCCCTTCGTGTGGGGCTCTTCTGGAATTCACCGGGGGCTGTTAGCTGTCTGGGGCCTCGTAACCGCCCCAGTGCCTCCCACGCCGTCTCCTGCCACCGCCGAGGCTAGCCCACACTTGTTCCACACAAGCCTGAGCCCCACGCCCTGTCTGCGGCCCCCGTCATAGGCGATGCCCTCTACCCGGCTTCTGGCTCCTTCCTTTCCCTGAAGCCACCTATAGGGGGCCAAGATCGAAGTCAGGACCTGCGGCGTCAGTCTGCGAACCCGGGGCCCGGGGCAGTCCCAAGGCGGGCTCCCGGTGGGCAGGGACGCATCCGAGTCCGGATGCGGAGGGAGCCGGCGGGGACACAGGCCGCATGGGGCTCTGGAGATGGCCTCATGGTTTTTAGGGCCACTCAGGGCGGCGGGCTGGGCCCTGGGCCCGGTGAGGACTCAGAGGAGAGCTGCCCTGCTCCTTGTCCCTCGCCTGCCCCCAGCACCCCATCCCGGGGGTCTGTTGTCCTTGCCTAGCGCTCTGCAGTCATCGTCTCCCCTCTCGGTCACTCCAAAGGCCCAAAGAGAAAATGTTTTGCCTTTCTGATCACGAGTAGCATTTGACAAGGGACGGATCGAGCCAGGCCGTGGCTTGGAGGGTGACTTTGATTCCACAGCTGGGGTACAGGAACGTGCTGGAGTCTGCGACGGACTTGTCGTCACAGGCCCACGCCCGCAAAACCAAGAGCAGACGTGTCCGGCTCCATCCACGGTGAGCATTACCGTCCCCACCCCCGCCACCTCCTCCACCGTCCCCACGCTCCCCACGCCACGCTTGTGGCCAACATCTCGGCCACCACCCGCTTGGGACATCCCGTGTTTGCTTTGCACCGTTTTGTACCCTCCTACCCCCAGATCTTGTCAGATATGGCCCCGAGCGGCAAACACACCCCACAAACGACAGTGACGAGATAACGTCCGGTGACCCACGCTGTGACTGGAGCCTTACCGGAGGCACATCGCACGGGGACACCGTGGGCTGACAGTGCGGGGAGGGAAGGGGAGAGAGCCCCAGGGGCCTCGCTGTCCGGGGCCCGAAGGAGGCTGGTGGGGAGGAGTGCAGACCGGAAGCCAAAGTTCTGCTGCAGAGCGTTTTGCGGACCACCCTGTCCTCACCCGCTCCGGGTCTACCCTCCGCTGGTTTTTGAACCCCGCGCAGAAATGGCTCAAGGTCCCACGTTGTGTTTCTGCGCCCAGCCAGGGCCTTGACAGACCCAGCAAACGTCGCCTCTTAGAACCCTCCTGGCCTCGACAGAAGAACGCGCTGCTCCCGGGGCAGGAGCCCACGCGGCTGGTGAGCGTGTCCGGGCTCACACTCGCGAGACGCGGGTTCCCACCCAGCTCCGTCCGCACCTGGGCTGCCGTCGTCTCTGGGACCTGCTCCCAACCCCCGTGCCGAATCGCTTTCAAGAAATGTCAGGGGGCAGGGGAGCCCGCGCGTCTCCTTTCTAAAAAGGACACGAGATGCCAAGGAGAAGAGTTCAGCCGCTTCCCTCAAGACCTCGCCCTCGTCCTGGGGGCCGCCGCCACCAGGCTGGCCTCGGGGTGACTGCACCCTAGCGGAGGCTGTGGTTCGGCAGCGATGCGGTTTCAGCCTCTCTGAGCTGGGACGTAAGCCTCCGTGACCTTGGCTGCCTTACGAACAATACCTACACCTACCTCTCCATCCTCCCGACCCCGTCCAGGGGCAGGGAGATCCGGGCAAGACGGCTAACACGAGGGACTTTGGCCAACTACAACTCAAACAAGAGACCGGCCACGTTGTTGTGTATCGGTCGAGCGCGAGTTTGTTGCTCAGACGGAACTAAATGGAAGGTATTTATTCGTGCAATAAATATTTGTGCGGCGGGTACCGTGTTTGCGTCCTGGGCGGACCAAAGTAATCCACGCTCGTCGTGTGTTCGGGACAGAGGGATTCTTCAGGACTCCAGGCTTTTTTTGTAGCGTTGTTTTTAAGGGTTTTCATTTACCTATTTTGAGAGAGAGCGCGTGCACGCGCGCACGCGTGCAGAAGCAGGGTGAGGGGACAGAGCGGCAAAACTTTATTGCTCTATTAAATTTCCCCGGGAACACACAGACCTTCCACCAGCCAAGAGAGCCGCAGTCACGGCCGACCAGCCCCACGTTTCTGCAGAGCCCCGCGCAACTCTCGCTGCTGGTAAATCATACCACACTCGCTTTCCGTGGTTCCGATTCCCAGTCTCCTCTCTCCCCTTTGTCATTCTCCACCCCCGTTGCCCTTGGACATTTTTGTTGCTTTTGTAGTAAAACCCCGATGAATAGTGCTGTGCAAGGAACGCAGGCCTTGAGTTTCTTGATCAAAAGCTATAGCATTCCAGAAAGGAAATTGGACGAGGATGAGAATCAGGAGACCAGGCTCAGGCCTCCACCCCCCTACGGTGTCCTGGAGTTTTCTAGAAAATACCCTTCAGCCATCAATGGTAGGATCCTGTGGCTTTTCGGGTTAAAGCAGACAACGCTGGACAAGTCTTTCTGATTGGACACTTGTAGAAGACCTAGAAACACCGATTGACTCAAGCCCTGTGGCCGGCACCGTGCCGTGCTTTGGAGATACAGGGTGAATTAAACTCAGCCATTGTCCTTGAGAAGCTAAAGACACAGGGAGGCAAGAAACATCTTAAGAACCAGGAGCCTTTCAGTTGCCTCTGGAAGAAATCTAGACCGTTCCGAAGGGAATCGTCTTTGGCCCGCATGGCTAGGGAGTGCAGAGGTGACGCGGGCCTTGAATGATCTTGCCTGGGCTCTCTCCGTCTCCGCTTCTCGGTTCTGCTCGCCTCTGCTGCCCTTGGCGTGTCAGCCCCACGTTCTCCTGCTTCAGACGTGTCTCAGACTGAGGAGGAAAAATGGCTGCTCCCAGCCCTACGCCAAACCCAAAGGAGAAAGGACCCTCTCTTTCAACAGGCGTGTGTGCAACCTCATAAGAAGGGTTGGCCGTTGGTCCTGAGCAGACGTCCACGGAATGACTGAAAGTGTCGGCTGAGGGTCAGCTGATCCAGGCTGGGCTCCACTGGGCGCCTCTTCGGTCCTTGCATTCGGCTTGTCTGGGAGGTGTGGGCGCAGGCTAGCTCCCTGTGCGCGCTCTCTGGCCAGGCTGAGGGGTCGCCGGGCACCTGGGGAAGCCCTTTTCGCGCTGGGGGGCAGGGGGCGTGCAAGAGCTTGAATGGAAACACGCAAGGCCTCAAGCCACGTCTCAGAACTGGCACCCTCTTTCTCCCGCCTGGTCCCATGGTGCAATGGTCTGCGTGTGCCCCCCGACCCCACCTTGTGCTGAAATCCTAACCCTCAAGGTGATGATAGGAGGTGGGGTCTTTGGGAGGCACTGAGGTCCCGAAGGTGGAGCCCCATATGGGATCAGTGCCCTTATAAAGAAGACCCCGCTCCCTTCTGTAATCTCTGTGAAAGCTCAGAGAAAAGAGGCCACCTAGGAGCCAGGAAGCAAGCCCTCACCAGACCCCAAATCTGCCGGGACCTTGATCTTGGCTGTTCCAGCCTCCAGAACAGTGAGACGTAAATTGCTATTGTTTGTCAGCCCCTCAAACTGTGGCATTTCTGTTAGCGCTGCTCAAATGGACAGACACACGGCCAAACCCAAAGGATTAATATGGGAGGAGAGACTTTGGCGTCTCGTGGCAAAAAGCACGACTATAGGAGAGGTGAGGGGTGGGAGCCAGTCACACCCTGACCACAGTTATGAATGGCCTGATGGACACACGACATCCCACTGTGATGGGTGACGTCTGGGACGTGAACCCACATGGAGGTCCCCCGGAACCGCATGGAATAGGGAGAGAGGGCAGACGGCTCTCCAGCTGGACGAGGGTGCTGGGTAGACAGGACCCCACGTCGATCAGGAAGGCAAGTCACGGCCTCCGTGGGCCATGGGGCTCTGGGAACCCGGCCTGGCTGGGGAGGCCTCCCTAGAGTGAGGCCCTCAAACTGAGCCTTGAGTGTGGGAGGAGGGGCATTCCGGCAGGGGAACCGAGTGTTCCCAAGCAGGAAGGGCACCTCCGCGCAGGAGCCCAGGGTGATGCGGGAGAGGCGGCAGTGGGGAAGGAGACAGGGAGGCGGGCGGCGGGCAGCCTGCAGAGGGCCGGCGCCAGGGGAAGGGGGTTGACGCTTGTCCCGGAGGCACTGGAGATCCCTGTGGGGGTTGAAGGAGGGGCGTGACACGATCCCCCTAGCACGTGGGGGTGACGATGGCAGCAACGGCGGGATCCACGGGGGTGGGGGTGCTGGGGTAAGGCCCGCAGACCGGTCGGGAGACTGGAGGTGCTGAGGCTTGGAGAGAGCAGAGAGGGAGTCAGTCCAGAGCCGTCGGGCACTTAAATGGCCCAGAAACGGCTTCTCTGTGATGGGAGATGGGGGAGGTGCGGAGTCCAGAGCGATGCCCGGTGCCCTGGGCAGGGAAGTGTTGCTGCCGGAACAGAGGCCCCCACGCATCTCAGGAGCCCAGCACGAAATCTTATTTGCTGCGCAGGCGATGTTCGACTTGGGTGTCCGGGGAGTGGGGGGCAGCCGTCCTGGGCAGCTAGAGGTAAGCGGAGACTTGGAGACCCAGGCTTCTTCCACGTGGCAGAGCGACCCTTTGGCCACGTGTCTCCCCGAGGTCACCCTGCAGCCTGCCTCCCCTCTGGCCCCCTAGGAGGGAAACAGGAGAACAGAGGACGAGGACGGGAAAGTTGTTACGGGCCAGGCCAGAGAGACCCATAAACACATCTGCCTTCTGCCCCAATTCTCGAGGGGCCTGGCGGACGTCTACGTGAGCATCTCAGCGAACGTGCTGGCAGGAGGGGTGCCATCGTGGCAGGTGGGCAACCTGGAGGAGGGCGATCTCTACGGGGGCTCTGAACAGAGGAAGGAGAAAGGAGATCTTCCAGGAGCCTGAGTCCGGGGAGCGCGAACTTTATTCTGGGGGCAATGGGGAGCCACTGCCAATCTTTGAGCAGGAGAGTGACCTATGCAGAAGCCTTTGAAAGGAAGACCTCCCCTGGGGTGGGAGGGGGCCGCAGGGAAGGGAAGGTAGAGGGTCTAGGGGCCAGGGCCAGGTTAAGGGAGTGTTCTCTGAGCCCACGGCACAGAGAGGGGTTTGCTTCTTGTTAATCTTGCACGGAAGCGTATTCCTTTTCTCGAAGCTATTTTTGTTTCGTGATTAAAGCCGAATCCACCGAGAAAATTTTTGTTAAGAGAAAGCTTCAGACATTAGAGCTGAGAGAGAGGAGGGCTGGTCTGGACTCAAGCTAATGGAGGTTTTCTGTTTCAGGTTTCCTTACCTTTCCTGCAAAACATAATGCTTTAGCTTTCAGTGAAAGCAGAGAATAAGGGATTAAAAAAAAAAAGAAATCAGGAGATTAATCTTCTTTTTCCCTAATTGAGACCTAACCTATTTTCCCTTTCATTTTGCTCCCTCGTTTGCCACAGACCTCCTTTATTCTATTTTCAGAGTCTTTTGTTTGTCCGTCGCAAACCCTTCCCGAGGCCAAGGCTCGCCATCCCTACGTTTGTGCTTTGCGTCCTCTCTCCCTCGCGACCTGCTTCCAAAGCCTGATGGCTGTCAGGTGCTTTCTGGGGTGCGAGGCGAGGGGTGGGGGCAGGGCGGCCGCGGCCTCCGGAGGAGCACGGCCCCGCCCTTCTCCGTCCACCGCCAGCACCCCCAGCCCCAGAGGCACGTGATGCCCTCGCCTTTGTTGGAGGACCATTGGCACCCTTGTCACATGGCCCCTACCTTCTTGGGCTCAGCAGCGTGCTGAGTGGGGACGCTCGGCTCTGGTTAATCACGGCTTATCGGGCTTGAGGATAACTTCGCGGTGGAGGGTGTGTTTGTCTCCTACGGCGAAAGTCACACACTGCTACAAACCCGCCGGCTTCAAACGACGCACGGTCAAGCGGCCGGGAGAAGAAAGTTGCAAAACACATGACCGACAAAGGACTGTTACCCGAGATACACAAAAGTCTCTTAAAACTCAACACTAAAAAAATTAATAAACAAACAACCTGATCTTAAAAAACGGGCCAGGGGCGCCTGGGTGGCTCGGTCGGTTAAGCGTCCAACTTTGGCTCAGGGCACGACCTCACGGTTCGGGGGTTCGAGCCCCGCATGGGGCTCCGTGCGGAACTCAGAACCTGGAGCCTGTTTCGGAGGCTGTGTTTCCCTCTCCCTCCGCCCCTCCCCGACTCGCGCTCTGTTTCTCTCTCTGTCTCTCAAAAATAAACAAAACCTTTTAAAAAAATTAAAAAAAAATTTAAAAAAAATTAAAAAAAATTAAAAAAAAAATAAAAAAAAATTAAAAATAAAAAAAATTTAAAAAAATTAAAAAAATTAAAAAAAAATTAAAAAAAGACACCTCACCTCTTTGGTGACACCCACAGACGGCGACTCCACAGATGGAAAGACGCCCTACGTCCTCTGTCACTAGTGAGTTGCCAGTTAAAACCATGACGAGACTCTGCGACACGCCTGTTAGAGCGGCGAAGGTCCAGGACACCGATGACACCGAATGTTGACGAGGACGAGGAGCAGCAGGAACGCTCGCTCGTCGCTGGTGGGCGTGCGGGATGGAGGACAGATCGGCGGTGTCTTGTAAAACGAACCACACTCTTCCCGTGTGACCCAGCAGTCGTGCTCCTTTTCCCCCGGGGAGCTGAGAACCGACGTCCACACAGAATCCTGCACACGGGTGCGTGTAGCAGCTGCGTTCATAACTGCCAACATTTGGAAGCAACCAAGATGGCCTTCAGCAGGTGCATCGGTGAATAAACCGTGGTCCATCCAGACGACGGAGTATCATTCAGCACGGAAAGGAAATGAGCTCTCAACCGGTGACAAGACACAGAGGAAATACAAATCCATGTCCCTCTAGGCTCATCGACTGGAACAAACACCCCACTCTGGTGGGGGATGTGGATGACGGGGAGGCGGGTGTGGGAGCAGGAGATATAGGGGGACTCTCTGTACTTCCCTCCTAATTTTGCTGTGAATCTAAAACTGTTCCAAACAATAAAGTATATCAAAGCCAAGACACCACACATTTGTTCTGTTATGGTTCTGGAGGTCAGAAGTCCGAAGCCAGTTTCACGGAGCTTAATCCGAGGTGCTGGTGGGGGTCCTGGAGAGAGTCTGCCTCCTTGCCTTGTGGGTTCTCGGGGGCTCCGTTTCCTGTCTCGTGGCTCCTTCCTCCACCTTCAAGGGCGGCCGTGGGGCGTCTGCAAATCTCTCTCTGCTCTGTCTTTGCACCACCTTCTCCTCTCTGGCTAACCCTCCCTCTGCCTCCCCATCATAAGGCCACTTGGGGTTGTGTTTAGGACCCACTCTGACAATCCAGGAGAACATCCCCATCTCGAGATCCTTAACCACACCTACAAAGACCCTTTTTCGAATCAGACAACATTCACAGGGTCCTGGGATGAGGACTTGCATGCTCTTGGGGGGGCCGTTCCTCAGCTGGGGCCCTGGGCTGCACAAAATCCTGACAGTGGGCCAGGCGGTCCAGAGTCCCTCCCTACGGCAAGGGTATCGCGGTCCTCGGCCCCCGCCCCATGCAGCTACTCCCTAGGGTTGACTTAAGGCCGACAGCTTCCGGGACCCTGCTCTGCCCTTTCTAGTTCTGGTCAGGAAGGACCTGGGGTTGATTCCCCTGCTGGCCACAGGGGACACCATGAAGCTCAGGGTGGGTAGGACTTGCTCGCAAGCGTTCAGCGGGTCAGCGGTAGGGCAGACCTGGCCCAGGACCCACACAGCCCACCTGAGGCTCCCCACTCACGCCTCCAAGTCCAAGGCCACTTGCAGGCGGGATTTCCCCCAGGGAGGCCGCCACGGACCCCCGACCCGACGCCAGAGGTGCTGGCCTCTTGGGCGGTCCTTTGCCCCTGAAGCTTGTCCTCCTGGGTCCCACCGCCTTCCTCGTGGGCTCACCTCCTCTGGAGGAAGAATTCAGCTCCCCTCCTCTGAAGACACCCCGCTCAACTTGGGCGAGAATTCCCGAGCATTCCGGCTGCCTCAGCGCTGGGTGCCCGGTGGGCTCCCTTTTAAGGAAACCTAATATGGAAAAAGGCACACGAGTCGGCGAGGGCACCCCTGTTCTCGGCCTGGATTAAAACTTCATTTGGCAGTGCGATCACCTTGCAGTGTTTTCCCACAGCCCCCGTTTCCTGGTGTATGTAAAATATTCGGGTCCACGACCCTTATTAGGTGCCGTGACGGGTACCCTGGTGCCCTGGGGGTCGACGGGTGCGGCCCTGGGGGTCCCGGAGAGGGAAGCAGAGGAATGATTCCCTGGTAACTAGAAGCAGGCGGGGGGGGGGGGCCGTGTCCAGGGCAGGGAGGGGCCGGATCGGGGCCACCGAGGGGCCTCGCAGATGGAGGGCTTCCCCGGACGTCTTTGCGGCCATAGTCTTCCCAAGCCGCCTTTACGCAGGAGGGTTTCCCGACAACACCCGTCCCGCGGAGCCACAGCCAAGTTGGGGGGGGCAGAGCCATAGGCACATGACGCAACAGCTTGGCCCTGGACAAGTTCACGTGCGCTAGAAGGAGGAGAGAGGAGACGCCCGGCTTCCCGAGGAGGCGGTGAACCCGGGGCCGGGGCCGAACGGATCCTCCTGCGGTCCGCAGGCTGGCCTCGTCGGGGGTCCACCTCACCCCCGCCTTCATTCCCGTCCCAGCCTTGGCTGCGTTTACGATCCGGCTCACGTGTGCCGGCCCTTGTGCCGGGAGCGTCTGCAGGGTCCCCCGTCAATGGTCATGACGAGCCAGGGTCCCGGACACTAACTCTGAAAGGCCACTTGCAAAAAACGTGCCTGCAGCTGTAAACCAGCACGGAGGGAGGGACAGCTCGAGTGGAGCTGGGTGAGGGTTAGGATTTCACAGTTTCACGGTGGGGGCGGGGGAATGCAGTTTGGAATCAAGGAGACGTGGTGGCCGAAGATGAGGTGTGAGGGAAAGCAGACCCCAGAGAGCGTGGGGCCGAGGTTCTCCAAGATCGGTCCAGGGCACCCCTGGGGATCTCCAAGACGGGCTCAAGGGGTGTGTGCAGATCAACACTCTTCCCACAATGACAGTGAGGCATTATTTGCTTGCCTTATTCCCATTGTCGTGAATGAGTTTTCCCGATGTGTGCACCACTGTGATAGGTTAAATGCAGAATCCTCTATGAGCAAGACATTAAAGACATTTTCAAAAATGTAAAAGAAGGACATTTTTCTCACTATGTTTTATTTTGAAAACTAGGGCCTTTTGTCACTTAAAATGTTATTATGCTAACGTGTAATTTGAGAGGGAGCGAGAGCACGGAAAGGTGCAGAAGGGCAGAGAGAGAGAGAGAGAGAAGAATCCTAAACAGGGGCTTAGGGGCTCAATCCCACGACCCTGGGATCACGACCTTTGCCGAAATCAAGAGTCGGACGCTCAACCGACTGAGCCACCCGGGGGCCCCTGGACCTACATTAAAGCGAATTAATAAAAGTATTTCTGACACTGTTGTCCTAATTTCTAATACTGTAACTATCAATAACTATAACTCCCCTGCACGAAGCATCTTTGGGGTCCTCAATAATTTTCAAGAGCACGGAGGTGTCGTAAGACCACTTAGCTTAAGAACGCGGGTCTAGAACCGGCCCTAAAATAAAAGCTGTTGCGACGTCTTCAGAGAAGACTCTGAACTTGGAGCTTGTAGGCTCTGGGCGCATCGCTTCGTCTGTCTGCACGTGCTTCTCCTCTGCCTGGGGACGGTCCTTCCAGTCCACAATCAGAGTGTGTGTGGGGTGGGGGTGGGGGGGGAGAACGCGGCTTCGAGCCAAAAGCCGTGTGCAGATAATAACTTTATCACCTTCCACGCTGCTCCCCGTGCTTCCCTGGGGGTCAGGAGCGTGTGTGGCCAGCAAAAGCCCAGCCACGGACAACTATGGAAACTGTGTAAGGTGTAGATGGGGAACCGTTTCTCTCTCTCTCTCTCTCTCTCTCTCTCTCTCTCACACACACACGCACACACTCCTCTGCTGTGGGAGGTTGCTCAGGTGCTGGCCTGTTTCTGGCCCCCCCAAGCCCTCCCAAAGGCCGGTGAGGCAGGTGGGGACTTCGGGAGGCCAGGGACAGAAGGAGCAGCAGCTGGCCAGTGGAGTGACCTTGGGCGTGTCCTCCTTCCATGGCCTCAGTCAGCCAGCTGTGAAGTGAGAGGGTGGGAGTCTGCTCGGCCTCGCCAGGCTTCTACGGGCTTCTCCGGGAGGGAGGTGTCCGGGGACCAAGCCCATAAGGGCCGCCCAGCTCCACCTGGCAGACGGGCCAAGGGTGTTAGCCGGGCCCTGTAAGCCATGCCAGCTGGCCTGCCTGGTGCCAGTCTCCATCCTCGGGCCAGCACAGGAGCCTTATCAGGCCGGCCCTGCCCGAGACACCTAACCTAGAGCTCGCAGACCCAGCATCTCGGGCTGAGTGGGAAGCATTGTGTGTGCGTGCGCGTGCAAATGCCCCGCCTCTGTTTACACCGGAAGGATTTTTCTAACTGGTGCCTCCTTGACCTCAGGAAAAGGCAGAGCCAGAGGCCTCCCAACACATCAGCTCCTGCTTCCGGGGGAGACCCTCCGAGGGTGGGGAGGTTCTTTCTCAGAAGCCTGATCCCCAGGCATGTGGGCTATAGGGGTTGTGCCCATGCTCCCCTACAGTAAAGAGGCTTTGAACCCAAAGAATACGGGAACACCAATTCGAGGGGACACATGCGCCCCTGTGTTTACGGCAGCATTATCTATAACGGCCACGATACGGAAGCAGCCCCAGCGTCCATCGATCGATGAATGGATAAAGGGGATGTGGTCTATATATACAATGGAGTATTACTTGGACGGAGCTAGACGGTATTTTGCTAAGCAACATAAGCCCGCGAAAGACAAATACCGTGTAATTTCACCCATGTGTGGAGTTTAAGAAACAAAACAAGCAAAGGGAGAAAGTGAGAGAGAGAATCAAAGCAAGAAACAGATTTTGAATTGTAGAGAACCCACTGACAGTTACCAGAGGGGAGGCGGGTGGGGAGCTGGGTGAATTGGGTGGTGGGCGCTTGTCATGATGAACACTGGGTGACGTATGAAAGTGTTGAATTACTATATTGTACACCTGAAACCGATACGACACTCTATGTTAACTACCCGGAATTCAAGGAAAAACCTAGACGTCCGCCTGGGGGGCTCAGTCAATTAAGCGTCCGACTCTTGATTTTAGCTCAGGTCACGATCTCACAGTTTGGGAGATTGAACCCCACATAGGGCTTTGCACTGACAGTGTGGAGCCTGCTTGGGATTCTCTCTCCCCCTCATTCTCTGCCCCTCTCCCACTCCCTCCCCCTCAAAATAAATAAACTTTAAAATAAATAAAAAATTACCCACAGGCAAGGGAAACAAAAGCGAAACTGAACTATTGGGACCTCATCAAAATAAAAAGCTACACGGCGAAGGAAACAATCAGCAAAACTAAAAGGCAACCAATGAAATGGGAGAAGATCTTTGCAGACGACATATCAGATAAAGGGTTAGTATCCAAAATCTATAAAGAACTTATCAAACGCGACATGCAAAAAACAAATAACCCAGTGAAGAAATGGGCAGAAGACATGAATAGACACTTTTCTAAAGAAGACATCCAGATGGCCAACCAACACATGAAAAAATGCTCCACATCACTCATCATCAGGGAAATGCAAATCCAAACCACAAAGAGATACCACCTCGCACCTGTCAGAATGGCTCACATGAACAGCTCGGGCAGATGTTGGCGAGGATGCGGAGAGAGAGGATCTCTTTTGCATTGTTGGTGGGAATGCAGGCTGGTGCAGCCACTCTGGAAAACACGATGGAGGTTCCTCAAAAAACTAAAAACAGAACTCGCCTACGACCCAGCAATTGCACCACTAGGCATTTATCCAAGGGATACAGGTGCGCTGTTTCGAAGGGACAGGTGCACCCCCATGTTTATAGCAGCACGATCGACAATAGCCAAAGGATGGAAAGAGCCCAAATGTCCATCAATGGATGAACGGATAAAGAAGATGTGGTCTCTATATACAATGGAGTATGACTCGGCAATCAAAAAGAACGAAGTGTTGCCATTTGCAACTACGTGGATGGAACTAGAGGGTATCAATGTAAGCGAAATTAGTCAGAGAAAGACAAATATTGTATGACTTCACTCATATGAGGACTTCAAGGCACAGAACAAACACCAGGGAAGGGAAGCAAAAAGAAGGGAGACAAAACATAAGAGACTCTCAAATATGGAGAACAGAGGATTACTGGAGGGGTTGTAGGAGGGGGGAATAGGCTAAATGGGTAAGGGGCATTAAGGAATCTATCCCTGAAATCATTGTTCCACTATATGCTAACTAACTTGGATGTAAATTAAAAAATAAAAAATAAATAAAATAAAAATTAAATTACATTTAAAAAAATTGGGGTACCTGAGTGGCTCAGTCGGTTAAGTGCTGGATTTCAGGTCAGGTCATGATCTCGCGGTCCGTAGGTTCGAGCCCCGCGTCGGGCTCTGTGCTGACGGCTCAGAGCCTGGAGGCTGCTTCCGATTCTGTGTCTCCCTCGCTCTCTGCCCTTCCCCCACTCGCACTCTGTCTCTCTCTCTCAAAAATAAACATCAAAATTTTTTTTAAATAAACAAAAAATTAAAACTTAAAAAAAGATGTTTTGAGCGCATCCTACTGTGGACACCTTTATTCATTTACATATTACACACAAGTGTGTGCAAGCGTTCCTGTACTAACATATTTACATAAATTATGAAACATTCCCTAAAGAGAAGTTTTAAAGGGTGAATCATATACAGAGAAGCTGTGTTTTCTCACACGGGTTGTTCCCTACCCCCACCCAGGCAGATCCATCATTTTAGGACCTGAGCCAATTCTTTTAATTTTTTTTTAATTTGATTTTTGAGAGAGAGAGAAACAGCACAAGTGGGGGGGGGGGAGGGGGCCAGAGAGAGGGAGACACAGAATCTGAAACAGGCTCTGGGCTCCGAGCTGTCGGCACAGAGCCCGACGCGGGGCTCGAACCCACAAGCTGTGAGATCATGACCTGAGACGAAGTCAGATGCTTAACAGGCTGAGCCACCCAGGCGCCTCAGGACCTGAGCCAATTCTGCCTGGGGACTCGGGCTTTGCTTCCTGGCTGGCAGTGTCATCCTCTCCTGGCCCCCATATCCTGGCTGTGCCCTGCCACCCCCCCCCCCCCGCCCCCGGTCAGCATTTTGCCAGGAGCTCCGGGCCCCTGCAGGAGCCCCCAGCCCGGGAACGTTTCAACCCGCTGCCTGAAGCCCGCAGTCCTGCGTGACGTCAGGGTCTGTCCCCGCCCCACTTAGAAGCCCTGCACGAACCCGAATGACTGGAGGCCGAGCGGATCTGCCGGACCCTGAACCCATTCTCGGTGTGCGTGTGCACGTGTGTGTGTGTGTGTGTGTGTGCGTGCGCGCGCGCGCACGGCTACCCTCCCTCTGCTTCCTGTGGGTGCTTCCGCTCTGAAGTTCAGCTCCTGAGAAGGGTCACTTAGAACCCACCTCTTCCGTCCCAGACACTGGAGTCGAACACCCGCAGCAGAACCGGTGTGCGGAGACAAACTGAAGTTGCTTTGGAAGGGTGACATCCAGGGCCGGACTCCATAGACGCGGCCAGCCTGACGGCCTTTGGGACACCTGCTACGCGCGCACACACATACACACACACACACACACACACACACACACACACGCCCCTCCCCGGGCTGCTCACACAGGCAGGGGTGGGGCTCCCAGGGCCCTACTTTTCTCTTTTTCCTTCAGACTGTCTGGCCGATTCATACTTTCCTAAAGTCCTAGTGACCTCACCACCTCTTTATCGCTCCTGTGGTCGTGGCTGGGTTAAGATGTTTTTCCAACTTCCTTTTACTCTTTCCAGCTGATTTAACTTTCCACGCTCAAGGCCAAATGACACCCCGGTTACTCCCAGTTAGCAGCAACACTGGTTCGTGCCTTGAGGGCAAGGTGCTGGGTTCTCTGGAGCCCTTTTCACAGAGGTGGGGGCTGAGGCCCTGAGAGGGGAGAGGGGCAGGGCAGGGTGCAGGGGGCGGGCTTCTCCTGCATGGCCCACATTCCGCGCTGAAGGGCTGGGATCCCGCTTCCCTCCTAGTCACGCAGAGCTCCTCTCCCCACCCCCACCCTCTCTTGGCCAAGAAAACTCCTCATCATCCCTCAGGACCTGGCGGGCAGCGCTTGCTCTAGAAGCCCACCGATCTCCCGGTTTGCATTGGATGCCCTTGCCTCCCATTAGGGCTGAATTCCGTCCCATCCAAATTCATACGGTGACGCTCCAACCCTCCCCCCCGGCCCAGTACCTCAGAATATGGCTGCATTGGAGATGGGGCCTTTAAAGAGGTAATTAGGGTAAAATGAGGTCATATGAGTGGGCCCCAGTCCAACCTGACTGGTGTCCTTATAAGAGGAGATTAGGACACAGAGGAAAGACCATGTGCGGACACAGGGGAGAAGAGGGCCGTCTACAAGCCAAGGACAGAGGCCTCCAGAGAAACCAGGACCGTTGACGCCTTGACCTTGGACTTCCTGCCTGCAGAACTGTGAGAAAATAAATGTCTGTCGTTTAAGTGCCCCCCCGCCCCCGCACACACACCGTGGCATTTTGTTACGGAGTGTAACACACCCCCTAACTTCTCTCACGTCTAGGCCTCCCTCCTCCGCCCCAGCATCAGGTTCATACACCCTCAGTCCCCTGACGTTTCCCTCACCGGATGGCCATTTCCCCGGAGAACTCCGTTCCTTCCGTGCCTGGATCTTCAGGGGTTCGAGAAACACTTCTTGGACTCAACTCGCCTCTTTTTTTTTTTTTTTTTTTTGGTGCAAACGCACAAACTTTGTACACCTCCTAGGTTCACCCAAGAAGTGAAGAGTGGAGCCGGGTAAGGAGACTTTTCAACCCTCTCAAGGGTTCCAGGGGCACCAAATGGTACATTAGGCTCTTTTTTTTTTTTTTTTGAATTTTTTAACATTTATTTATTTTTGAGAGACAGAGATAGAACACGAGCGGGGGAAGAGCAAAGAGAGAGAGAGAGAGAGAGAGAGAGAGACAGAATCCGAGGCAGGCTCCAGGCTCCGAGCTGTCAGCACACAGCCCGACGCGGGGCTCGAACCCACGAACCGTGAGATCGTGACCTGAGCTGAAGTCAGATGCTTAACCGCCTGGGCCACCTAGGTGCCCCTAGGCTCTTCTGATGGATTTCTGACGACACCCACAGAGTGCCTCCTGCGCTCCCCTGTAGGCCTGCGTCCTTGGGCTGCTACGGCTGGTTGTACATGATCACCTGCCACTTGATTATGTTCCAAATCCGTTTATGTTAGTTATGCTTGTTATTATAATGACATTGTGTAATTCAATACACATAAAATGATAAAGGAGGAATTCAAAGAGAGGGTTTTTCTATGAACACTAAATTAAATGCTTTGAAAAAGATTCAATGAAGGTGAGTTGCTTTGAAAATATTGCTGTTGGATGGGGCGCCTGGGTGGCGCAGTCGGTTACGCGTCCGACGTCAGCCAGGTCACGATCTCGCGGTCCGTGGGTTCGAGCCCCGCGTCGGGCTCTGGGCTGATGGCTCGGAGCCTGGAGCCTGTTTCCGATTCTGTGTCTCCCTCTCTCTCTGCCCCTCCCCCGTTCATGCTCTGTCTCTCTCTGTCCCAAAAAAAATAAATAAATGTTGAAAAAAAAATTAAAAAAAAAAAAAAAGAAAAGAAAATATTGCTGTTGGAGGGGCGCGTGGGTGGCTCAGTCAGCTGAGCGTCCAACTCCTGATTTCGGCTCAGGTCACGATCTCACAGTTCGTGGGCTCGAGCCTCGCGTCAGGCTCTGCGCTGACCGTGTGGATTCTCCCTCTCCTCTCTCTGTCCTTCCCCTGCTCATGTGCTGTCTCTCAAAATAAATAAATGCATAAAGAAAACTTAAAAAAAAAACGTTGCTGTTGGGGCGCCCGGGGGGCTCAGTTGGTTCAGCATCTGACTTCGGGTCAGGTCGTGATCTCACGGTTCGTGAGTTCGAGCCCCACATCAGGCTTGCTGCTGACAGCACAGAGCCCGGAGCCTGCTTCTGATTCTGTGTCTCCCTCTCTCTCTGCCCGTTCCTTGCTTGCACTCTGTTTCTCTCGCTCTCAAAAATAAACTAAACGTTGAAAAATTTAAAAAAATAATAATACTAGGGGCACCTGGGTGGGCTCAGTCAGTTAAACGTCTGACTCTTGACTTCGGCTCAGGTCACGATCTCACAGTTCGCGGGATCGAGCCCCGAGTCAGGCTCTGCGTTGACAGTGTGGAGCCTGCTTGGGATCCTCTCTCTCTCTCTTCTCTCTCTGCCCCTCCCTCACTCGTGCTTACATGCTCTTTGTCTCTCTCTCTCTGTCTCAAAATAAAAAAAATAAATAAACTTTAAATATATGTGTGTGTGTGTATATATATATATACACACACACATTGCTGTTGAATGAAGGTTGGTGGGGCAGCCATTCTCCACACTGGCCCCCAAGCTGGTCGCCTCTTGGCATTCACACCTCCGCGTAGACTCCCCAGAGAGGACGGTGTCAGCGGCACCTCGAGTCTTCTGAGGTGGGGTAAGAGGCTAGGAAGCAGGAGTCAGGAGTACAGTGTGGGGGTCGCTGACGGAAGAGGGTCCCCTCACCGTCCAGCGGTGGGACCCTGCTGGGAGAAGCCTTTGCCCCTAAGTCAAGGTTGACTGGTGAAGGTCCTCTTTGGGGATTTAAGTTAAAAAAAAAATTGAGATACGTTTGAGTTTTTAAAAATACTTCTCCGCCGTAACCAACTTTTTGCTGAACGGAGCCAACACCAGTCGCGAAAGCTTAGGAGAGGGCGTTTCTGTGGGATTCTGTAGATACAAGTGGCTGTCTGTCCCTTTGTGCAGGGACCTGCAAGGTTGTACGTCAATCATACTCAAAACATTGGAATGGGACTTCAAGCATCCCATCGGATGCTTTGCCCAGAAAGGGCTTGTAATAAATCCTTTGACCTCATTTGCGTCCCCGTCCCAAACAGAGAAGCAGGCTTGGCCCCGAAAGGTTCCTGCAGAAAGCTGTTTTCTGCGGGTGCCGCCGTCCCACCTGCCCTGCGCGGAGAGTTTCTTCCTCTGTGTTTTCACGAACTGAAAGAGGGTCGAGAAAGGGCCCGGCGGGTCCGGCGGCCACTGGCTCTCTGCTTTCTGCTTCCCACTGGCCTCTGCCCCACGCTGCTCCTCCCCAGGCCCAACCGCCTCCTCCTGGCTGCCATCCAGGTGTCTCCCTCCCAAAGACCCAGCTGCTGTGTGTCCAGCCTTGGGCGGGGCGTCTTGCGCGTGGCCACGGCTCGGGCAGCGACCTCTCCCTTCCCCGCATCTCACCCTTCCGGTGCTTTCTCCCAGCAAGTGGTGCTGCCCTCCACGCGGCTTCTGCCTCCTCTCCCCCCTGCTCACCTCCGATCGATCACCTCCCTTTCTGTTCTCGAGGCCCAAGGACCCACCAAGAGCGGTCGCCTTGGGGCCAGAAGAGCTGGATCCCAATCCCTGATCTGCCAGCCCGGAAGAGGGCCCTCCCCAAAAGCCAAATCTGCCCATACCGTGACCTTGGACTTCCCAGCCTCCAGGACCGTGAGAGAGAAGTCACCTTAGCCACCCACGCTGTGATGCACCGTCGGAGTAGCCCAAGCTGACTACGTCAGAGACAAGCACAGGGTCTCCGGCTCATAAGAGGTTGGTCCACTAGAAAAACAGGTTAGGGGCGCCTGGGTGCCCGACCTCAGCTCTGGTCATGATCTCGCAGTTCGCCGGTTCGAGCCCCGCGTCGGGCTCTGTGCTGACAGCTCGGAGCCTGGAGCCTGCTTCCCATTCTGTGCCTCCCTCTCTCTGACCCTCCCCAGCTCGAGCTCTGTCTCTCTCTCTCTGTCAAAAATAAGTAAGGGGCGCCTGGGTGGCGCAGTCGGTTAAGCGTCCGACTTCAGCCAGGTCACGATCTCGCGGTCCGGGAGTTCGAGCCCCGCGTCGGGCTCTGGGCTGATGGCTCAGAGCCTGGAGCCTGTTTCCGATTCTGTGTCTCCCTCTCTCTCTGCCCCTCCCCCGTTCATGCTCTGTCTCTCTCTGTCCCAAAAATAAAAAAATAAAAAAAAAAACGTTGAAAAAAAAATAAGTAAACATTAAAAAAAAAAAAGAAAGAAAGGGAAATGAGGCAAAGATCAAAGAGCTGCTACTTTCTTTGGAAAGCGAAAGTCCACGGCCGTGAGGGTGAGGGGGAACCAGGAGCAGGCAAGGAAGTGGGGGGGGGGGACACCATGCCGTTGTGCGTGACCATGACTGTGCCAGCTGCTGCTTCCCCAGTGGGCACCTGGGAGACACAGCAGCCGCTCGGCAGGCACCCTGCCTGCCGGAGAGAGAGGAGGGAGACACGTGCACGCCGGCCGGTGTCTCCCAGTTTCCGCTGGTCTAGGTCACCCTACAGGGAGCTCCCCAGGCCCAGGGCGTGTCACCCTGAAAAGCAGACGCTGAGTCCTGCAGGCTGGTCCTTCAGCTGAGTCCCGAGGCGAGGGTGCCTCTGGCGTGGGTAGGCACCAGGAAAGGGAGAGAAGCCAAAAGAAGGCGGGGGGCTTTGGAGGGCACAGCTGCCCTGAGCTGAACGCTTGTCTCCTCGCCTCAAGTCCTAGGTGGGCCCCCAACTCCAGCGTGGCCTTCTCCCAGGAGACGAGGCTTTGATGGAGGTCATCTGGGTTAAGTGGGGTCGTGAGGGTGGGGCCCTGATAGGATAGGACTGGTGTCCTCATAAGAAGGGACACCAGAGAGCCCTCTCTCTCCCTCTCTCTCTCTCTTCTCTCTCCCTTCCCTTCCAGGTCACAGCAGAAAGGGTGTCTTCTACTACCCGGGGAGAGCTTCCTCACCCAAACCAAATCTGCCGACTTGATCTTGGACTTGCGGCCCCCAAACTGTGAGGAATAAGTATCTGCTGTTTAAGTCACCCACGCTGCGGTATTTTGTTATGGCAACCTGTGATACTATGATTTTTAATAAGAATTATATATTTGGCCTCCACTCCTCCTACCCCACCGCACCCTACTTCCTGGCACAGAGCTCCTAAACCCTTGGAATTTCCTAAAGCGATAAGGGAGATAAAGCCTCTTGCGACCACACCTGAGTTTATGTTATCGAGGTGACTTTGGGAAAGCCCCTGAGGATGGGGGCTGGTTGCCAGGGAAACCAACCAAGTGATTAGAGGCTTAGCATTTTCGGTCCCCTCCCCACTCCCCCACCCCCGACCTCTGGGAGGGGACAGGGGCTGGAGATTGAGTTCAATCATCAATGGCCAATAATCTAATCGGTCGGGCCTCTCCCGTGAAGCCTCCATAAAAACCCAAAAAGAAAGGCTTCAGAAAGTTCCAGGTTGGGGAGAGTGTGGAGGTGCCGGGAGGGTGGTGCGCACCTTGGAGCCGGCATGGGACCTCCACACCCCTTCCCGCTCACCCGGCCCTTTGCATCCCTTCCACCTGGCCGTTTCTGAGTTGTATCCTTTTATAACGAACTGATAATCTAGTAAGTCGACTGTTTCCCTGAGTTCCAGGGGCTGCTCTAGCAAAGTAATCAACCATAAGACAGGGTCATGGGACCTGCAGTCTTTAGCCAGTCGGTCAGAAGCACAGGTGACAGCCTGGACTTGTGACTCGAGTCTGAAAGGGGTGGGGGCAGACTGGTGGGACCTGCCTCTATCTCCAGGTCAGTAGCGTTAGAATTGAATCGCAGGGTACTCGGTGATCCGGTGCTGTAGAATTGCTCGATGCAGGGAAAACCCATCCGTCTGGGATACAGAGTATTCTGTGGGTGGACGGAACCAAGGAGTTTTTCCGAGACACGGCCAGGTTTGCGCTCGGTACCGTGAGCAAGGGGTCAAATTCACCTCTGCTTCCTGAACAGCCCCTGCCTGGGAGCTGCTCTTGCAAAGAGGCTCCTGCGTCTTGCAGGGGTGAGTGGGGATGAGGAGCTTCTTGGGGGGGGGGGCGGGGGCTGCAAGTGGGCCTTGAGATCGGCCCAAAAGCGTCCCAAGGAGGGAGTGAACGAGTTGTGTCTCTGGCCGGTCCCGCAGAGACGGAACGGTGGAGAGGAGCCCATCTGTGTGCAGTGAAGTTTCCATGGCCTTCTCCCCGTGCGTTTCATAAGGGCCGGTGTGTAGGGAGAGGCTTGTTCTTCATGGCCAGCCGCTGGACCCCCAATCTCAAGGCCCCCTTGCAGCCCCCCCCCCAGGAAGCTCCTCATCCCCACTCACCCCCGCAAGACACAGGAGCCTCTTTGCAAGGGCAGCTCCCAGTCTGTGCACCTGCGGGCAGGGCACCTGTCACCTGTCTTTCACCCTTGTCTTCCTCATCTTTCCACCTTAAAGCTCTACACTCTTCTTTTACTCTCACCTCAGATCCTGGGAGCCTAGGTCTCCTCTCTGCAAACGTCGGGATACCTTAACTTCCAGACCCTTCCTGGATATGGGGGGAAACCTTTCCATTTTCTCCCGGGAGGCGCATTCGACCCTGAAATGTGTTGGATCCTTTTGATGCAACAAAGAAAACGAAGGGGGGGGGTAGGGAAAATTCATAGTTTCCACGTCAGACTAGGTTGTACATTTATTTCCTGTCTCAACGTCATTCAGACGTTTGTTGTCGGGCTCTAACAATAAGCTGGGGGCTACGGAGGGGAATGAGACGGGTTCCTGCCCTCAGCTCTACTTGGGCAGAGGCCGGCATCACAGAGCAGAGGTAGCACTGGTGGAAAGCTCTGGGCCCCAGTGAATCTGGGGCGACGGCCGGCTGGCCCGGCAGGGAGCGGGGGAGGCCTTCCGTGGCCCACCTTCATGACCCTGGCCTTGAGGCACAAAGCAGGTGGTGCTTCAGCATTCAGTGGAGAAGGGAGAGCTTGGAGATAGAAGATGCCACCTGTCCCTCCCCTTTGGGAAGTCCCGGGACTCCCACGCCTCTGCGGCTCTGAGACACCTGGTGGGAGAGGGGGCCCCGTGGAGTCCCCTGCCACCATCCAGGCCCTGCTGCCACTAGGGCGCGGGGAGCTGAGGCCTGCGATGGGTGTGCTTTGTCAGAGCCTGGCCCGGACACCGGGTTGAGTACAAAGCCACATTGTGTCCTCTGACAGGTGCTCACGGGCTCCGTGCGGCCAGCCGAAAGCAAGGACGGAGCTGAGGCGGGGCTCGCACGAGTGCGCGGATGCTTCCACACGCTCCATCAGGGGCTCGGCGGCCTTGCCTCCCCCTGAGGTCTGAGCACACCGCCCCCGACAGACGCACGCACACGCACGTCTGGCGGACGACCCCCGCAGTAGCCTCAGACCCCGGATTCTCCAGGACGGGCACCTTTTCCCACCGGCGGTCTGGGTGTCCCGATTCGGGGTTTGGAACATACAACCACAGACCCCGTGCCGGCTTGTGCCCCAAGACCTCGGCGGGGAAGCCGATCACCTACGACCTCCATGAATGACGTGTCCCATCCCACGAGCCTTCGAGAGCTTCCGTCCCACGGAGCGCTTCCTGACGGTGGACACCTTCGTGCCCCACCACCCCCAGGGGAGGAAAGCCGCCTTCGGAAGCAGGAGACGGTCAGGAGTGAGTGCTCGGCCTCAGGGCTCGGGGCAAAAGCAGGAATTTGTATTTGTACTTGAACTTCAGTCAGTGACCGGCAGTCCTGTGCGTTTCCTTTGCCACCACCTTGCCTTCCCTCTTGGGAGAAGAAAAACTCGGGAGGGCCTCTCCAGGGCCCTCCGCGGGGACACGGCAGGGCCTCGAAGGGCAGGGGCGGAACAGACACGCAGAGAGGCGCCGTGGGGTGTCCCAGGGCTATAATGAGGGGGTACAGAGGGCCACATCCCCTCCCATGGGGCACGGGCGCTGGGGAGGAGGCGTCTCAGGGGCCACAGCGGGAAGGGCTGCCTGGAGACCCAAAGCGGGAGCCACCCTGCAGAGGTGAGAGACACCGCATGGTACCTCCAGATAAGGGGCGGGACGTTCAGGGCAGAGGTCATGGTTATTTAATTCTTGAGCCAGCTTTAGAAGGAACGCGAGGCCCAATCCCTACTTCTCAGAAATAAGCAAGCCCAGGCTCAGGGAGGTTGTGCAACCTGCCCAAGGCCACCCAGCTGCAAGTGGTCTATTGAAAGCTCAAGCGTGAAGCCTGACGCCCGGTCCGGGGCTGGCATCTCAGAAACACAGGCCCCGGGCCCTAGAAAGCACACAAAGCTCCTCGCTGGCCGGCTGGCCGGCTGGAGGAAGTGGCAAGGCTCGCAGCAGGAAGCCCGTCCCGGTGCTGAGTCACCTCGGCCCCCTGGCTGGGATGGGGCGGCAGGAAGGTGGCCGTCCAGCAGCCCCGTGGGTCTGTCTGGCTGTGTAAAATCAACCCACTCACCCTCCCTCAACTGCCTTACTGGGCGAGGGCTGCTGTGTGGCCATGAGGGAGCCCCCCTCAGCGTGCTCTCGGGACCAGGGTGGGGGTGCAGGCTGGTAACCAGTTATCGCAATGCTGTGAGAGAGGAACACAGAAACCGGGGGCACAGGCCGGAGGGTCTGGAGGGGCGCTGGTGCTGGCTGCCGGAGAGGTGCTTAGGGAGGTGGCATTGAGCTTTGAGACCGGTTCGGGAGGGGGACGGGTGCCTGCTAAGTGCGGAACGCGAGGTGCGCTTTCCCAGCAGGGAGGGGTGGGTAAGGCTGGCATGTGCCGAAGCGAAGCGGAAGGAATTCCAGGGTCCGCCTCTGCAGACGGGCCTGCAGGAGAGCGAGGGAGAGAGGAGGCCCGTCTTCTGGCTGCCAGGACCTTCCGGCTTGTGGTGGACCCTGAATTCTCCGCAGACTCCACCCTGATCGGGTTCTGGGTGGGTTCTCGGGCCAGGAAGGCCGGTGGGGCTCAGGGAGGGAGCCAGAGCTGGAAAGGTCTGCAGCGTCTCCATATCTTTACCGAGATCAGGAGACAGAAGGTCTTGGGTGCAAATCCCACGGGAAGGTTCCTATACCCTGATGGGTAGTCCGATGGGGCGTTACCTGACTCCCCGTGGGCAGGCCCGGCCTCCACTTGTCTCTGCTTTCAGCTGGGGCGGCCAGGCCCTTGGCTTGAAGGGTCCGTGGGCCCAGTGCTCTGTTCACTCTGAGCTGGTGCAGTCTCTGACAAACCAGGACAGTCGGGGCCTCCGTGGAAGGCACTAGAAGGAGGCACAGCCCCTGAATCCCAACCAGCAAATCACCCCTCACCCAGAGCAGAGCCCGGCAACCTTCCAGCTGACCCAGCACGCTTGCTGGCTGCAGCCCCGAAAAGAGAAGCAAAGCGAGGTACTTTCCCGCCTGCACAACTTTCGAGTTCCTTTTGGTCCTTCCCCACAACCGACTCGGGTGGGATATTCCAGACCCAGGCTCCCGGGGCCGCCTCCTGCGAGCCTGGAGACCGTGTTGCCCGAGATGTTCACGATAATATCTCAGGCCCGGGGGTCCTGCTGACGGCCGGCCTGAATCCAGGGACAGTGGGCCTGGAAAGGACCATCTTCGCCCCGAGCCAACACGCGACGCTGCTCAGCCAGCCCAGGTTAGGTCAAGCCTCTCCGGCTTCAAGCAGGTTTCCCCGGGAGAGAAAATGAACTCAGGTTACTTCTCTGTTTTACTTTCCAGGAGGTGGGGAGGGCAGGCAGGTGACTGGGTTTGTTGGCTCTGTTCCTTTCTTTTCTTTTCTTTTTAAATTTTTGAATGTTTATTTATTTTTGAGAGAGAGAGAGAGAGAGCAGGGGCAGAGGGAGAGGGGGACAGAGGATCTGAAGCGGGCTCTGTGCTGACAGGAGAGCGCCCGATGCGGGGCTGAAACTCATGAACTGTGACACGCGGCCTGGGCCAAAGTTGGACGCTTAACAGGCTGAGCCACCCAGGCGCCTTGGGCTCTGTTCTTTTAGCGCAGAAGGAAGAGCGAGCTACCCATACTTCATTAATTCAGTTCCTAGTTCATTAATTCCGCCAGTGAGTGTTTGGGACAGCCCGTCTCTGGCACAGCCTGTCTTGACTCTGGGTATAGAAATGAAAATAGGGGCGCCTGGGGGGCTCAGTCAGTTAAGCGTCCCACTTCAACTCAGGTCATGATCTCACGGTGCATGAGTTCGAGCCCTGCATCAGGCTCTCTGCTGTCAGCGTGGAGCCTGCCTCAGATCCTGTTTCCCTCTTGCTCTCTCTCTCTCTCTCTGCCCCTCCCCCCCTCTCCAAAATAAATAAACATTAAAGAAATTTAGAAATGAATACATAAGACAAGTCCCGCCCCCAGGGAGCTCCCAGCTTGGTGGTGGAGACAGGCAAATACCGAGCTTATAACAAAGCTGTGGGACAGACTCCCACAGAAGCAGGACAAGTGCAGAGGGAAGGCTTCCACAGAACAGGAACTAGGGCGAGGAGAGGGGGGCACTGACCTCACGTACAAAATGCAAACAGGCACCGAAAAGTCAGGCATCGACAATGTCATTTTAATGTAACGTTTTTCAAACTCAAAATTAATGTAAAAAATCCATGATGAACATGAAAATTTAAACAGAGACAGGCTATTGTTTCTTGTAGGAATTATTTTTTAAAATATTTATTTATTTGGAGAGGGAGAGCACAGGTAGGGAAGGGGCAGAGAGAGAGAGAGAGAGAGAGACAGAGAGTCCCAAGCAGGCTCCAGGCTCTGAGCTGTCAGCACAGAGCCCGACGCGGGGCTCGAACTCATGAACCGTGAGATCAGGACCAGGGTTAAAATCAAGAGTCGGGAGCTTAACTGACTGAGCCACTCAGACGCCCCCGAAACTGCATTGTTGAGCAATGGGAACAAGTATGTCTAACTATGAACAGATTAGGCGACCCAGGGCTTTCGGGTGTAGGGCTCTTCTTCACCTATGGTTTCAGAAATGGGAGGATTTGGGTGGCTCAGTCAGTTAAGCGTCCGACTTCGGCTCAGGTCATGATCTCGCAGTTTGTGGGTTCGAGCCCCGTGTTGGGGTCTGGGCTGACAGCTTGGAGCCTGGAGCCTGCTTCCCATTCTGTGTCTCTCTCTCTCTCTGGCCCTTCCCCTCTCGAGCGCTGTCTCTCTCTCAAAAATAAATAAACATTAAAAAAAAATATTTTAAAAAAATGGGAGGAATTTTGAAAAGTGTCTGGAGGGGCCCACACTTTCCCTTTGGCCCAGGGCTGCGGTGTGACTCAGGATGTCTGAGTAGCTTCTAAAGGCTAAACGTGTTTCGAGGTGGAGGACAGGCAGCCAGGGCCTCGGCAGAGGGCTCAGCCTGTGCAAAGGCCCGGAGGCAAGAATGCTATTCACTTGACCTGCCAAAAGGATACAGGAAACTAAAATCTTTTTTTCTTTTCTTTTCTTTTCTTTTCTTTTCTTTTCTTTTCTTTTCTTTTCTTTTCTTTTCTTCTCTTCTTTTCTTCTCTTCCCTTTTCTCTTCTCTTTCTTTTCTTTTCTTTCTTTCTTCTTTTTTTTTTGGTAACAACTTTACTGAGATATAATTCACATAGTATGCAATTCTCCCATGTTAGTGCACAATTCAATGGTTTCTGTCTGTTCACAGAGCTGTGCAACCATCACCATGATCAATTTTAGAACGTGTTCATCACACCAAAAAGAAACCTGTCGCCTTTAGCAGAGACACCCACTCCCCCTGCTCCCCCCTCCCCTCATTTCACTCCGATCACTGCCTCTGGCCCTAGGCCACCATGAGTTGACTAAGAAAAGAACATAATTTTTACTTTGGATGTTTGACTCTTGCAGATCCTAAACCTGTCTCGGCAGTGCAGACACAGATCTGCGCTGACATTCTGACCTCGCGCCTTCACTGGGAAAGCCCTGAGACCTTCGCGTGGTCGGTTTTCTAGCTTGACGCTTCCTTTTTTAAGCAAACACAATATTTTTTTTGTTTATTTCAACCACTTTTTCATGGACATCTGTCTAAGATATTGTGAACATTGGCCCAACAGTGATTCTCCTCCTGTTCCTTAACAGTAGGATCCTAAATTTATTTGGAACTGCAAAGACCCCATTTAAAGACTACACATTTTCCAGCTTCCTTATGGAAAGGTGTAGCCGTATGACTAAGTTCTGGCCAATGAGATGTGACCAGAGGTGTTGTGTGGCACTTACCTCCTCTTTAGAAAGGAAGGGATGGCCCTTTTCCCTCTTCTTCTTCCTTCTGCCTGGACAAAGGATATAAATGCTGGAGCTTTTGCAGCCATTCTGAGCCATGAGGTGACTTGGAGACCAAAGATCATGGAAGGAGGAGAAACACAAAACAGACTGGGTTCCTGTCATCTGGGACTATTTTAATCCCGGACTTCCTGTCTCTGGACTACTTAAAAATAAATTTTTTAAATCAACTTTATTGAGCTACAATTTACTTAAAACGCACCCATTTTAAGTGCACAGTTCATTGAGGTTTGACAAACGTATATGCCCGTCACATATTCCAACCAAATGCAGAATATTTTTATCACTCCCCAAAGTTTTTATCCCTTTACAGTCAATCTCGGATCCCCCCACCCTCCATACACCTGCCCCAGGTTCCACCTACCTGCTTTTTGTCCTGTAAGAATAGTTTTACCCTGGGCTACTTTTAAATGAGCAAGAACTGAATGTTCTGTCTTGCTGCAGCCAATATTTGGGGGGGCCTTTATTATTCGCAGCTGGTTCTAATGCAGAAGTGAATAGAGAGAGATTACACGCAGCCTCAAAGAGAGGCCCCTAAATACATTGTAACATTGTCTTGACCACCGTTAGATATCCACGTCTTAGATTGTTCCCTAGGAAACAGATCTGGAGATGAGATTTTTCGAGCCAGAGGTTTATTAGGGAGTGCCCTTGGGGACACAGCTCTGTGGTAAATAAGGGGCACAAGGGGGAGACAGCTGGACCAGAGCCTCAGCCATCCCCACAAGGAGCTCTGAGGCTGCGTAGACCTTCAGAGATGTCCTGGGCCTGATCCCCAAGTTACCAGTTACCGGATGGGAGCTGGGCCTGGGGAGCTGTGAACCTTAGGCCACCAGGCAGCTCCTTTCGCTCAAGGGCAGTTCCCAGGGAGGGATCAGCCAACGCTCCTTGCAGCTGAGGGACGTCTGTCTCGGCTCCGATGGGGAATCTGGAAGGAGAGTCACAGCGGCCACGAGACCATGAATTCCCGGGTTGTCCTCGAGGGTTACTTAGCTGCGTGGGAGCCTCCCGCACCTGCCTGGAAGGCCTCATGCCCCTGATGGCGCAGACGCCCGGCTCGGTGGGTCCTATAGCTCTGTCCCCCCCGGATTCCCTCCGCACGTGGCCTCCTCACACCTGGGACACTGTGGCGTCAGACGCGTTCTCTGCCTGTCTCCCGGGCTGACCCTTGCCGGGCTGTCTTTGCACACAGTGACTTCGGCAATGCCTCTCCGCGTCCTGGCTTACTTTGAACTTCACGGGGACTTCCCTGACCCTGCTCAAAAGACATGAAAGTTAACATCCTTCTGAGCCACTTAACCTTTCTCCACTCTGGGAACAGCTCTCCCTTTCCATGATCCTGCCTTACTTTACCAACAAAGCCTGAGGCTCCTAGAGAATTCCGTAAGTACCTGGGCTTCACAACAACCTTGTGGGGGGGGGGGAGCAAGAGCTTCTCCCCCTGCTGGGTTCCAAAAGGTTGATGTTCCTGGCACTTTGCCTTTTAAATTAGCTGGGCCTTCCCATAAATTAGAATCCAGACGCTTCCCAACAGACCAAATGAGGGACAAGGGATACGATTCATGTCCCCTTTTTATGAGAAATATTGCGAAATGCAGATAAATGCAGAGAAAAGGAATACACGGGACACACATGCATCTGTAACAGAGTTGCCACCAGGGCGCATTGGCTTTATATTTTTAGAAACAGTGCATGTCAGGGACAGGGGAAGCCCCTCGTAGCGCTACGATCTTTTTCGCATCCTGCCCTGTCCCAGAAGCAATCACTAACGTGAATCCGTGGGCTCTCCTGCAGTCCATTTTGATACTTTGCTATAGTTGTGTGTATTTACACAATACCGTTTCGTTTTCATTCCTTGCCTTTTTAAACATTCAGTGCTGTTTTTGTGGTCTATCCGCCTCGATTCAGATGTATCCAGGTGGTTGATTTTCCTGCCATTTATAGGAACTCATTGTAAGGGTATAAAGCACTTTGTGCACCCCTCCCCCTCACGCAGGACCTTGAGGATGCTTTTCTCTCCTCCTATGTTGTGATGTGTTCATGCATATGGCTTTTTGGCTTGTGCACAGACGTTTTCTTGGGGTGGGTAACTGCAGGGGCAGTTGCTGGGCTGAAGGGTGTCTGTCTCTCCAACTTTACCAGGTATCAGCAAATTGTTCAAAGCGACGGTTGCCGTCACGCTCTCCCCTCGGTGCCCGTGAGACCCCCTTTCCCCACGTCTTCCTCATTACTCTGTAGCTCTTATGAACAGGGCTGCTATCCACAGTCAGGCCCAAGTCTTGGGGTGGGTATATGTTTTCCATTCTCTCGGCTATGTACCTGGGAGTAGAAACGCCAGGTCACGTGGTAAGTCTATGTTTGACTTTTAGGAGAACTGCCAAGATGCACTCCAAAGCCAACGCACCATTTTCTGTTACCACCAGCCATGAATGTGGGTGGGTTCCAGATTCTCCAAATCCCCACCCACACTTGTTATTGTTCGTCTTTTTGATGACAACAGCCCCAGAGTGTGTGAAGTAATCTCACAGAGGTTTTGCTTTGTGTCTCCCTGACAACGAATGACGTGGGTCATCTTTTCATGCCCTTGTTGGCCCTGTGTATATCTTCCTTAGATGTCTACCCCAGTCCCTTTCCATTTTTATTTTTTATTTAAAAATTTTTTAGGGCGCCTGGGTGGCTCAGTCGGCTAAGCCTCCGACTTCAGCTCAGGTCACGATCTCGCAGTTTGTGAGTTCAGGCCCCGCGTCAGTCTCTGGGCTGACAGCTCAGAGCCTGGAGCCTGTTTCAGATTCTGTGTCTCCCTCTCTCTCTGACCCACCCCGTTCATGCTCTATCCCTCTCTGTCTCGAAAATAAATAAACGTTAAAAGAAAAATTGAAAAATTAAAAAAAAATGTTTATTTACTTTTGAGAGAGAGAGAAAGAGAGACAGCACATGAGCAGAAGAGGGGCAGAGAGAGAGAGAGGGAGACACAGAATCCAAAGCGGGGTCTGGGCGCTCAGCTGTCAGCACAGAGCCCAGCGCGGGGCTTGAGCTCATGAACCACAAGATCATGACCTGAGCTGAAGTCAGACGTTTAACTGACTGAGCCACCGAGGTGCCCCTTTCCCTTTCCATTTTTAAATTGGGTTATTTGTCTTTTTGTTGTTGAGTTGTAAGAGTTCATTATATATATGCAATAGAAGTTCCTGATTAGATATACGGTTTGCAAATATTTTCTCCCATTCTATGGGTTGTCTTTTCACTTTCTTGATGGTGCCCATTGAAGCACAAAAGTTTTAAATTTTGATGCAGTCCATCTTGTCAACTTTTTCTCTGATTGCCTGTGCATTTGGTGTCATGCTTAAGAAACCATTGCCTGATCCAAGGTCCCAAAGATTTATTCTTATGTTTTCTTCCAAGATTTTATTTTATCAACATTTATTTATTTTTGAGAGAGAGACAGACAGAGCATGAGCGGGGGGAGGGGCAGAGAGCGAGGGAGACTCAGAATCCCAAGCAGGCTCCAGGCTCCGAGCTGTCGGCCCAGAGCCCGACGCGGGGCTCGAACCCACAGACCGCGAGATCATGACCTGAGCCGAAGTCGGACGCTTAACTGACTGAGCCACCCAGGCACCCCTCTTCTAAGGTGTTATAGCTTTAGCTCTTACATTTAGGTCTTGGATGCGTTTTGAGTGAAATTTTTGTAAATGGTGTGAGGTAGGGGTTCAAATGCATTCTTGTACAAGTGACCAGCCAGTGGTTCCAATATGACTTGTTGGGAAGACTATTCTTTCTCCTGTTGAATTGTTTCGGCACCCTTGTCAAAAATCAACTGAGTATAGACGTGAGGGTTTATTTCTGGACTTTCAACCTTATTCCATTCATCCAAATAGCTATCCTTATGCCAGTACCCCACTCTCTTGACTACTGTGGATTTACTGTAATGAGATAGCTTTCCCAGATGTAAATGATAAAGCACCTTTCTTCTGCCTCAGAAGACCGTCTAGGCCGGTGGTACTCGGAGTGCGGACTCCTGACCAGCGGCAGCATCGCCTGGAACCTTGTTAGAAATGCAGATTCTCAGGGAACAGCCCAGACTTTGTGAATCATAACCTCTGGGGTTGGGGCTTCGCAATCTGTGTTTTTGCAAGCCCTTCAGGGATTCCTTTTTTTTTTTTTTTTTTTTTAGTTTATTTTTGAGAGAGAGAGAGAGACAGAGCGTGAGCAGGGGAGGGGCAGAGAGAGAGGGAGACACAGAATCCGAAGCAGATTCCAGGCTCTGAGCTGTCAGCCCAGAGCCCGACGCAGGGCTCGAATTCATGAACTGTGAGATCATGACCTGAGCCGAAGTCTGATGCTTAACCAACCGAGCCACCCAGGCGCCCCCAGGGGATTCAGTTGTACACTGAAGTTGAGGATCCATTGCTCTATATCTGTACCGTCTGGGTGACAGCCACTGGCCACATATGGCTACTAAGCCCCTGAATTGTGCCGGTCCCAATCGAGACGTGCTATTAATACAGAACGCACGTTGAACGTCAGAGACTTAGTATGAAGAAAAGAATGCAAAACATCTCATTCATAACTTGTAGAGTGACCGCGCGTTGAAGTAAAAACATTTCCTCTATATTGAATTTACAAATGTGCCATTGGAGCGCCTGGGTGGCTCAGTTAAGCGTCCGACTTCAGCTCAGGTGATGATCTCGCAGTTCGTGAGTTCGAGCCTCGCGTCGGGCTCTGTGCTGACAGCTCGGAGCCTGGAGCCTGCTTCGGATTCTGTCTCTCTCTCTCTCTCTCTCTGTCTCTCTCTGGCCCTCCCCCACTCGCACTCTGTCTCTGTCTCTCAAAAATAAACGCACGTTTAAAAAAATTAAGAAAATAAAGAAAAAGAAACATGTGCCATTAACATTAATTTTGCCTGTGCCTTTTTACACTGAAAAATGTGCCTGGGTACGTGGGCCACCTTTTCTTTCTGTTGGGGTCTGGACCGCCGGCTAGAAGGCCAAACGGAGACACGCAGGGCTGAGGGGTGTTCCTTCCGCTGCTCGTTAGCCGCCCCACTGTTTCGGGCAGACACTCACCTACCGTCCGTGTGGGCTGGCGCGTCCCCATTTCTCAGGCACCAGGAGCTCTGTTTCCCAGAAGAGAAGCCATCCGGAACCGAGCTGGAAAGGCAAGCAGCCTTTTCCGGTTCAGATTGGTTGGCAACCTTGGTCAAAGCCACTGTTTGTGTTTGGCTTTCGGTTTAGCAGGAGCGCTGCCCCGCCAAACAGATTCTTGGCTGCTTCCAATGCACCCTGACCACTGCCTGGGGAGCGACCACTTCGAGGTCAGCACTCAAGTCCCCGGCAGGCACTTCCACAGCGTTCCAGGCCGTTTGCCAATCCCTGGTGCGTCTGACCTTTCCCTGCCCCGGTCGCCTGAGGGCAGCCCGACTCACTCCGGAGGAAACAGACTCCCAGAGCTTAGGTGTCGTGTTCAGGTGACGCATCTAGAATGTGCCAGAACTGAGACTGGAACCCAGGTCTCCGGAGATTCGTTAGGATGCTTTCCTTTATGCGTTTATACTGAGTCCGTCAGCGCAGTGCTGCTGACAATGACACCGAAGGTAACGTCCCGATCATTTATGGCGTATCTATCAAGCCATAGGCCCTTTACATACATTGCCTCTTTTAATCCAAGGGAGACATTAACATCCACATGTTACAAATTAGGAAATCAGAGCCCTGGGTTAGGGCTCAGTCGTGATTGCTGAAGAGTATGTTCTTTTTATTTAGTCAGCTAGTTATTTGTGTTTATTTTTTTTAACATATTTATTTTTGAGAGAGAGGGAGCGAGACATAGAGTGCAAGCAGGGAAGGGGCAGAGAGGGAGACACAGAACCCGAAGCAGGCTCCAGGCTCCGAGCTGTCAGCACAGAGCCCGACGCGGAGCCCGAACCCACGAACCGTGCGATCAGGACCTGAGTCGAAGTCGGAGGCTTAACCCACTGAGCCACCCAGATGCCCCATGACCCCGTTAACCTTGATTACTTCCTATAAAGTCCGATCTCCAAATCCAGGCACATGGGGGGTGTTGGGGCTTCAATGTATGAATTTTGGAGGGACACGATTCAGTCCATGGCGGGGTAGTCGCTCGAGGAGAGGGACCCTCTCGTTCATCGGAACCCTCTGGAGCTTGCAAGGGCGAAGGGGAAAGGGGGATCCGTCGGAATGTGCCTCTGAGTCACATTCCCTGGGTAACCGCGGGTCATAGCCTCTGCCTCGGCGGCCATCACGAACACTCGTGGGTCCCAGGGGTAAGCAAGATGGTCAATCATCCAACGTCCCCACCTCGGATCCATACTGGCCGAGGCAGGATCCAGCGATTCTAGGCATTCTTGCCGCTGGTGCTGCCGATAAGTTCTCTGACCGTTTCTCCTGGTTTGAGCTTCTGGAGCTGGGGGGTAGGGGGGTGGGCAGCCCCAGGTGCCTCATCTAGCTGAAGGGAGCAGCCCCACTCCTCCTCTCTGTAATTACAATGACACAGAGTGACCCAATCAAAAGAGGACCTGGAAACCATGGGGCCTCACTCCCTCAAGCTTCCAGGAGCCCGGGTTTATGACCTAGAACCGTATTTATCTGAAAGAGCCTCTCCAGGAGGATACACACTCAAGTTCATTGAAGTACTACAATTTGTTTTTATAGTATTTTTTCCAAAGCCTGTGTGGGCCCAGCACAGTGACGCTGAATCCGGCTTTTAGACCCCGCTGCCACTGTTACTAACATGTGACCTTGGACATTTCCTTTCTCCAAGTATAAGTGTCTTCATCTATAAAATGTGGGAATAATCTTAACAATGTTGGAAATAGCATATTTAAAAGTGCTTCTAAAACAGTAACGTCATAAAACTATATCAGATATCATTATTTTATTTACTTTTTTTTAAACGTTTATTTATTATTAAGAGACAGAGAGAGATAGAGCATGAGCATGGCAGGGGCAGAGAGAGGAGGAGACACAGAATCCGAAGCAGGCTCCAGGCTCCGAGCTGCCGGCACAGAGCCCGACGCGGGGCTCGAACTCACAAACCGCGAGATCATGGCCTGAGCTGAAGTCGGACGCTCAACCGATGGAGCCATCCAGGCGCCCCAGATATTATTATTATTTTAATGTTTACTTATTTTTGAGAGAGACAGAGAGAGAGAGAGAGAGAGAGACAGTGTGATCAGGGGAGGGGAAGAGAGAGAGGGAGACACGGAATCGGAAGCAGGCTCCAGGCTCTGAGCTGTCAGCACAGAGCCCGACGCGAGGCTCGAACTCATGAACCGCAAGATCACGCCCGGAGCTGAAGTCTGACGCTTAACCGACTGAGCCACCCAGGTGCCACGATTATGTCAGATATTATTAAGAATAATCAGAACCAGTCCCGACTTTAAGTGTTTACAGCCATGGTATGGAAGACAAATTATATACAGCGTGCACCTGTTATGTGCTGAATTGTTCCCCCATAAAGATGCTGAAGCCCTAATCTCTGGTACCTGTGAATAGAACTCTATTCGGAAACGGGGTCTTTTGCACATGATCAAATGAAGGTCATTAGAATGGGCTCTAATCCAATGACTGGTGTTCTTTTTTTTTTTTTTTTTAATTTTTTTTTCTTTTTTTTTTCAACGTTTATTTTTTTTTGGGGACACAGAGAGACAGAGCATGAACGGGGGAGGGGCAGAGAGAGAGGGAGACACAGAATCGGAAACAGGCTCCAGGCTCTGAGCCATCAGCCCAGAGTCCGACGCGGGGCTCGAACTCCCAGACCGCGAGATCGTGACCTGGCTGAAGTCGGACGCCCAACCGACTGCGCCACCCAGGCGCCCCAATGACTGGTGTTCTTATAAAAAAGGGGAAATGTGGACATAGAGGCAGACACACACAGAGGAAAGACGATACGAAGACAGAGGGAGAAGACAGCCGTCTGCAAGCGAAGAAAACACCTGAGGCTACGGAAGCCAGGGGAGAGGCCCGGAACAGATTCCCCCTCAGACCCCTCAGGAGGACGCAGCTTGGCTGACATGTTGACCTTGGCCTTCCAGCATCCAGAGCTCTGAGACGGAATGTCTTTGGTTTGAGCCAGCCAGTCCGTGGTACTTTGGGATGGCAGCCTCGGGAAAGTGGCAGAGCACCATACCCTGAAATTGCTTTTCGTTTTACGCCAGTCTATCAAATTCAGAAGTACTTATGAAGTAACTGCTGCATGCCCTCCCTCCATGAAGCTTGATAAGGCGTTACTGAAAGAGCAAAAGGAAAGGACCAGGCTGTAGCTCATTTGAAGTGAGACACTCCTCTAGAAGTTCAGGGAAGGGAGAAGCGCACAGGAGCTGAGACGCGAAATCTGAACTGGATCTGGGGATAGGGAGGTTCCAGATGGGGGGGACAGAACACAGCCCAGGCAAAGGCCCGGAGGTCCACTGATAGCAAATCTGCTTTCTCACTCTCCCCGAGCTTCCTCCCCCTCCACCCTGCTTCACCCTGGGTGAAGCTTTCCCCGCCTCCTTGTCTTTCAAGGCCCCTGGCCCTCTCCCCACGAGCTGATTTTGCAGGTGATGGTAGCTAGCTGTGGCTCAGATCTCAACGACTCTCATGCTTTATGTGCGTGTCTGTCTGTTGTCCTGTGACTGAGCTCTGGAAAACTGTGCTCTGATTCTGTGGCAGGAGACGTCACGATGTGCCCACCAAAATGGCCGTTTTCTCCTGGGCACAGAGGAAGACTATAATTCCAGGACGCCCCGTATCCAGGTAGCACCTCGTGACTAACCCTGGTCAGTGAATGCAGGCCAATGTGACGTATGCCTCCTTCAGGCCTGAATCCTAGTGACTGCCTCCCCCCCGCCCCGGCCCCCGACCCCCAGCTAGCGCTGTCTCTTCTCTTGTTGCTGGCTGGAAGTCAAGGGGTCAGCGGAGTCCTCAGAAGTCCTGAAGGAAGAATCTCCAGTTGGAAGAGATTCTGCTGGAATCTCCAGCTGGAAGGGGCTGGAGCTCCCGAATGCTCGTGACCAGCCTTCCCCGAGCCCTCCAACTGCAACCTGAGTGAGAAGTGAGCCTCACGTGTGACCCCAGCAGAACGTGACTTACCCCGTCAAACCCAGTATCCACCTGGTGGATGGGCCTGGGTTTGACATGTGACCGCAGGCGTCTCACCTGTAACCCTACCCTCTGCGTGGATATACTGCATCACCGTGGCTGCTGGTCTGCTGAGAAGGAAAGAGGGTGCCCCAGGTACCAGAGTGGCTCCCTGTGACGTCACCCCGGCCCCCTGCTGCTGACAGCTGAGTAATGATCGCATTTAATCCCCACAGCAGGGCTGCCTAGGAGACTAAATGCCTCTGGGGTGGTTTTGCCATTTGCTTGCCGAGAGAGAGAGAGAGAGAGAGAGAGAGAGAGAGAGAGAGAGAGAGAGAGAGAGAGAGAGGTCTGGGCTTCGACCACCTTGCCTGCCGGCCCACCCTGTTCCCCCGGCCCGAAGCCACCCACCAGCATTCCTCTCTGCAGCCTCCTGTGTGATGGGAGTTCACTCACCACTTTTGTGGAGGAGTATTTGCAGGAGGATTTGCGTTTTCCCCTAGAGACGCGAGAGAGACAGACTGTCTCAGCCTAACACTAACGCCCAGCTCCGCATTCATGGCTGTTTCTGTGGTTACCTTTTCTTCGGGGATGTTTGGGGTGGGTGGTGGTGGGTGGGTGTATATATTTGCTTTTCCAGGGCCCAGATCTTCAGGAGCTACTGGGAGGAGAGGCTCTGGGAAGCACAGTCCCTCACTCCCTCTCTCCCAGGCAGGTGCCTTCGGAGGGGGACTGAGGAAGTCTGCAGGACGCATGGGGTTGTCTCTCCCTGACACCCAGGCCACCGGCCCCTGAAAAACGAGATTTCCCCCAAGTCCCTTCCTCCGCAGAGACTGAAGGCCCAGAGCACGTCTGGGAGGCTCCCGTCCATTTCCTAGGTGGGGAAACCAAGGCCGGGAGTCTAAGGGACTTGCCCGAACCGCCCGCCCGGAATTGGCAAAGGCAACCAGAACTGGAACTCAGGGGTCCTCGGTTCTTCCCTGAAAGAGGCGCGGGAAGGCTGGTGCTATCTGCCCGGGGGGGCTGGCGGGGAGGATGCCAGAGGGCCCCGGGAGATGGCCTGGGGCGACTCCAGCCTCTTTCCTTTCTGGGCCACCAGAAAGGGCTGCACTTCCTGCAGAGGACTGGGGAGGCGGGGGAGTGGGCGCGGAACTGGCCCCTCCCGGTGCCGCCTCCCCGCCTCTCCCACACCCGTAGGCCAGAGGCCAAGGGTTAGGGAGGCGGAACTGGTGCTCGGCCCCGGTCCTGCCCCGAAATCCAGCCGACACGGGACCGGGTTAAGGCCTAGGCCGGGCGGAGAGTGCGCTGAAGGGCCGCGAGGGGCCGGCGCGGAAAGCTCTGAGGCCCCGGGCCGAAGGGCCAGCAAGGGGCGTGGCTAGAGACGGGGGCGCGACCCAAGCAGGGTAGGTGGGCGGGGGCAAGACGGGGGCGTGGTCGAGACGGGGGTGGGTCCGCTGGAAACTTGAGCGCCAGCCCCGGCCGCACGCTCCGCCCCCGGCCCCCGCCTCCGGGTCCCGCCTTCGAGTCCCTTCCTTCCCGGCGCTGGCAGGCGGGCCGAGGCGACCGCAGGCGGCGGACGGGCGGACCGGCGGACAGGCGGGCGCCTCCACCTCTTTCCCTCCCTCGCTGCCGGCTTCCTTTTGTTTTTCTGGGAGGCGATGAACGCAGGGCCGGCGCGGAGGCTGCGGGCGCACGGAGGCCCGCGCTCCTAGCCACCCTCCCGGCCTCGGCGCGCTCGTCCCGGGCAGCGGCCCGCGCCTGCCCCAGCGCCCGCGGCGCCGAACTTGGGCTGGGGAAGCCGGCGGACCGCGTCCTGCTGCGGAGCAGGTAGGGTAGCGAGGGGCTGCGGGCTCCGGAGAGTGCCGGCGTGTGCACTGGCGTGAGCTACGATCGGGCTCTCTGCGTGCGTGAGTGTGTGTGTGTGTGTGTGTGTGTGTGTGTGTGCGTGCGCGCGCGCTCGCGTGGTGTGTGTTGGGGGTGCCTGTGTTTGTCTGCGTGGTGGAGTTGTGGGTGACCGAGGACGGTGGCGTGTCCCTGGAATGGCGTGTCCTCGTGGGGATCCGTGTGTGCAGTGGGTGTGCACATTTTGGGCTGCGTTTGTGGAATTGTGTGTCCGGGCGCAGTTGCTGGTGGGGACGGGTGCGGGGCGGGTGGCTTGGGTGAGCGGCTGCGCGTGGGGCGCGGGTGGCGGGGTGGGCGTGGGCGTCCAGCCTTGCGTGCGGGGCCCTCTGTCCCCCACCGGCCGGCGCAGTGCGGAGCTCCAGGGCCCTGGGAGACAGCTGGGATCCGAGGGAGGTAGTGCGGGCCTTTGGGGCAGCCTCGGCTGGCCCCGCGGGGGTGGGGGGCAGGTGCGCGCGGCCCACGTGGGTGGCAGGTGAGCTCCGGCCAGGGTAGGGGGCTGGCGCGGTGGCCATCCGCTCCCTCCTTACGGGCGGAGGGGCGACGGACAGAGAGCCCTGCTCCTGAGTTAGGAGCCCTGGTATCGCCGTGACCCGCACTGCGACCTGGGCCAGACACGCCACCTTCTCTGGTTGAGATTTGGTTCTGTATCAAATGGGGACAGTTCCTCCCTTGGGGTATGTCATGACATTTAAAATGAGAACGCGCTAAAGATAGGTCTCGGCCGGGTGCTTGGCACATAGTAGGTGCTAAGTTAATTGAATTAGCGTCTCTCTCTCTTTTTTTAAATCCTTTTTTCCCCTTCATCGTGGGTGGGGCTATTACATCCCCCGCCCCCCGCGCGTGTTTCGTGCCTCTCTCACGGCCCTAACTTAACCGCGAAGCCCCGAGATTCGAGAAAGTTTAGGCTGCTGGGTGCGCCGCCTGCTCGCCGCATCTCCCGGGCGGCGCCGCCTCGGGTGTGCAGGAGCGCGCAGCGCCCCGCAGCGAAGTCTCCAGCGCCCGAGCTGGGGGTCCCTCTCCTGGCCAAACGCGGCGGCTGCTGGAGTCGGGAGCCTTTTTGTTCAACAAGTGCCTAGTCCCCGGGGCTGTAGCATCTCACACAGTCTGCCAGCCGGGGCGTGAAAGTGGTGCTCCCCGCAGACGTGACTCTCGGGCTCCCAGGGCATCCCAGCCTGGCCTCGTCAAGCTGAAGGCCATACCCCTTTACTCTCGGCCAACACCCAGTCCCCCTAGAGGAGGCTGTTTGCCAGGACGGCGAGTCCCGCCTTGGGCCTCGGCATTGGATTCCAGCCGACCCTACCCCCCGCCCATGCAACTGGGGTTCTGTTGGATCAGCCTTCCGCAGCAGGCCGAGGCTCCGTGGGACCCTTCCTCCTAGTCCCACGCCACGATGTGTCAAATATTCAGTTTGAAACCTACTACTGTGTAACATTGAACGGCAGTGGATGCGCACACCCTCTGACCACGGTGCAGTCTCGGGGAGAGCCCTGCCAACCGCAGCACAGCGCTTGCTCAGACCCAGCAGGGCCAGCTGGCCCGCGCTGCCCTGCTGCCTTCTCCCAGAGCTGGTGATTCCTTCCCTCCATCGCCGTGGTTTCTTTCTTCCTCTCAGGACCCTCCCCAGTCCGGAAAACAAATAACCTTTCACCAGGGGAGCGGCCAGCCTCGTGGTGCGTGAGGCTCTCAAAATGGGGCAGTGGCATGGAATGGGGACGGGGGCACGGGGACCATCACGGGCTGTGCGGAGGTGTGGGATGCAATTCCCGGGATCATCGGCTCTCGGTGGGTGTGCTCCGGGAAGCTGGCATCCCTTGCAGGCTTTTATGACACGGGAGCCGAAACCTCTCGTTTGCTCTGTCTTTTGCCAGCACTGACCGCCGAGGCTTCAGCGGTGATCGCAGGCCAGGGGACCTGGCTAAGCTAAGTTTTCATCTGATTTGGTGTCAGGGGCACACATAAAATGCAACCTGCTTTTTCTGTTTTCCTAAAATGATTTTATATCCTAGAGGGAAAAAAGGGCCTTTCATCTGAATCCTGCTCTCTTCCCCGTAATCAGATTCAGTAATACTGGAAAACAAAACAAAACAAAACAAACAAATCAGGCTGGCTTTCTCAGATCAGAAGATAGACTGAGAGCTGGCCTGTTTGTTGTTGTGGTGGTTGTTTTGTATTTTCTGCTTTAGGCCACCCTTTATCTCAAGCAAACCAGTGTTTTGGCCCTAGATCTATTTCTGTTTCACTTTTGAGAGCGCCTGTAATTACTGAGCTCTTGAGGTTTTATTGGATAATGTGCCGGAGGGAAGGCTCAGGGGCTCTGCCTCTTGCTTGCGGTGGGATGTGGTTCGACGTGGTGCGTTTTAGCCTTGCTTGCTCCCTTTGGGTTCCGCTTTGATGCTTTTTGTAAGGTGGAAAATAGATGCCAACGTGTGATAATCGTGGGGGACACTTGGCATTGGGAATCAGAAGGCTGGAGGCTCAGACTTGTGCAGGAACAAGTCTAAACCCCAGAAGAACAGAGATTTGCCCAAACTCGGGCCAGTATCCATTCATTTCCAACAAACCCTCTAGAGGGAAACTCTTAAGAGATATGAAGGAGCTGGGACTCATTCTTCCAGAATTTATGCTAACGCCGCTCTCTGGCCACTGACTGGGCCGGGCAGAATTCGGAATGCAAGCTTTTGAACCCCAAGGAGTGGACTCACCTTTGTGCACAGCCCCCATGTGGGCTTCGTCTTTGTTGAGCTCTGTCTCTACCTGGAAGTGTTGCGGAGTTTGCTCTTAGTAAGGCAGAAGTACTCTCTTCCCCGGCTGACACCCGCTACCTTCAGGGCCCCGCGTGCACGGTTACAAAGGTTGCCTTTTCCCATAAAATACCCTAGTGTGTATCTGTGCATTAGGCACTCTGTCTCCCCGTCACGCCTACGGTCCTTCCCTCAAACTTATTCTAAGACCTCGTATTGCCTCTCCTAAGCGGTAAAGTGCTCAGGTCACTGAGGAACCGGTGATAATCCTGGATAGGACTAAGGAGCCCCAGAGTGTATTTGGCACCAAAGAGTAAGCTGCTTGGCAGCTGAAATTTTATCTAGATCGGGATCAGGTTTGTGTTAGAATTTCGCATTCCAGGAAGCCCTAAACCAAGCTTGTTTGTTACGGGATAATGCTTCCAATTTGTGAGTCGCCAGCCCAGGCTTGACGGGGGGGATTAAGCGTATTTTGCTAGTGTGTCAGCCCCAAATGTCATTGTGCTTGCGGGAGGAGGGCACTTGTAGCCTTTAATGACGCTCTGTCTACTTTGGGCCTCACCATTCTCCCGCAGTCTTCGTTGGGTTTCTTTGGCGTTTTCACGTCCACATGCGAGGCTGTGCCCTCGATGCATCTCATACAGCTCTCGCGCTCTTTGCTTTGGGTCGAGTTTCCAACCAGGGGGTGACAGGTAATTGTATACGGAGATAGCAGAGGGGGTTCAGGAGCTGTCTCCGTGACTCTTGCTCTATGGGGGGGGAAGATGTTTCTTTCAAAGTACTTTCCACCAGAAAAAAAAAAAAAAAAAGAGGGTGGAACCTAGTGGCATGGGTTTTAATGTAACTTCAGGTAATCAATACAGTTTGACAGGTGCAGCATTTCTTAGGTGCTGATGAGCCAGTCTAGAGAATTTTTTTTTTTTTCTTTTTAATCATCAGAAAAGCACAGTAAATCCTTTAAGAGAACCCTGCCTTGGCCATGTCCTTTCAAGTATAATTGAATTTCAGAGGCAGAGCTTCATATCTCTGCATTTATGAGGCATGACTAACTAAAGACACCTTCGGGGAGATGTTAGGCTTTCTCCCTGTTGCAACCCTCCCCTGCCAACAGCAGGTGGGCAGAGATGTCTTCTTGGGGCTCTTTTCATTTTTCTTTATAAGCCGAGTGCACCCCCCACCCCCCGCACCTGCTAATCCAGCAGCTGTGTTTTCCAGATATCGGTTTCTTTTCAGCTCTTGAGGTACAGCTCAGATTGGCAGGAAACCAGGAGACGGGGTGGGGTGCTGGCATCCGCCGTCCCTGCCTCATTGGGTAAATTTCTGAAGAGCGAGTGATGGGTCTGCGACCCTTGCCCAAGAGACAGTTCAAGGTACTCCATGGATAGAACTACCATGATTCTGAAGACAGGAGGAAGGCTTTGGGGGGCTGCACGGTTCTCCTCCTGGAAGTCTTCCATGATTGCCTCAGTACCCTGTTGCCGCAGCTGAAATCGTCCCTCTCTCTGTGTCTCTTTCAGCCAGGGAGGTGTCCCTGAGTCAGGCCCCCTTCTAAGCGCTCTCCTTTCACCTGGGCTCCCATCAGGTGAGCAAACCTGAGTTCTCCCAGTGCTCGGACCCCACGCCGTGGTGCAGGCTGCACGCAACTACACCATCAAAACCGAGCCCCGGACTTCCCCTCCACCTCCAAGCCGGTCTTTTTTTACCTGTTATGATGAAGGACTCTAGCCGGCTTGTTCATGACAGCTGGAGATCTCCTGAGTGTGTCTGAGCTCTTTCCCTTTCTTTCTCTGTCCGTAAATCGGTCAGTCCTCTGTTGCCCGGGTCCCTCCTCTCGGTCCCCACGGTTCCTCTTCTGCAGAGTAGCGCTTTCTCGTCCCGTATCCTGGAGCCCGGCCTCCAGTTCCTCAGTCATCGCTGCCATCAGGTCGGTGTTGAAAACAGATTTTGTCATCTAACTCTGTGCTCCGGGCCCCCCCGCCCCCCCCAGTTCACGCTCTTCCTTAGTCAGTGTTCTTCTGGACACCTGCCGTGTGCCTTGCTCGAGCAGGACTCTGGAAGCTGGACACAGGCTTCCTTCCGGCCACAGCCCGGCTTGGGCTGGGGGTTGGGGAGACCACCCCTGTCTCCTGAGAGCCCATCTGAGGGCTTCTCAGACCTTGACGAGTGCCCCAGGGAAGCACCACTCCCCCCACCCCACCCCAACTAGGGCAAAGGGGGTCAAGGTTCTGGGGTCCGATCTTCTAAGCTGCAGCGGGAGGGGTGCAGGTGTCTGTCGGGGGGAGACGGGACTGTGAGGGGGAGGGTGGCCGGGCCGCTCCAGCGCCCGCTTTTCTTCTCTCCCACCCAGACTTCTTTATCTGCTAAACTCCTACTCATCCTTGAAAGGAAGATTTGTTTAACTAACAGCTTTAGTGAGATATAATTTATATACCATGAAGCGTACCCATTTCAAACATGTCCAATTCACTACTTTTCAGTAAATTTACAGAATTGCGCAAGCGTCGCCACAATCCAGTTTTAGAACCTTTGCATCACCCCAGAAAGCTCCCTTGTGCCCATTTACTGTCATTTTCTGTTCCCGCCCCCGCCCCCAGGCAGCCGCCAATGGGCTTTCTGTCTGGAGATTTGCCTTTTCTTCCTGCCTCTTGTTTTATAGATTTGGCCTAAGGGCCTCTTCCTTGAGGCCTTCCTGGAGTTTTCCAGGGAGAGTTGATTGCTCCCCCAGGCTGATCAAGTGGCCGGGTGCTTGCTTCCCCGCCTGGATGGCCTGCTCTCTGGCACAGTGACTGCGACCTTCTGGCCCCCAGCCCTCCCCTAGCGCGGCGCTGGGCGCCCGGGGTGCACCCAGGGCATGTTGTCTGTGCTTGGTGCAGTCGCTTCCCTCGTGTTTCTTTTGTCAGCTCCCGAGTTAGAATTCAGTAGAGGGTTAGAATTCTAAATACAGGGCAGGCAATTATGATGTGGGGCAAGAACGCGTGAGGCAGGCGGGGTCAGACCCATTTTTTAAATGAAAACATCCAGGATGCCCAGAGGAAAACAACTCACCCAAAGCCATCAGCAGGGAGGAGAAGAACCAAGAATTAAGCCAGGTCACTTTCTCTCCCACCCCTGTTTGGAAATCAGGGCATACCTTCTGTGGCTTTTCCTGGAGTCCCGTTCAGTTTTTCTTGTCATTGCCTCCAAGTCATGTGAACAGACTCCTTGTAGGGTATGAATTTGCCCTACGCGGCCCATCTTCATTTGCCCCATTACTTGGCTCACGGCTGGCCAGGTAGGAGTGACTCAAGCGCGTGTGTGTGCGAGTGTGTGTGTGTGTGTGTGTGTGTGTGCATGCAGAGAGGTCTCCTGGGAGATGGATAGAGAGAGGCCCCAGGAGTGCGGGAGGTGCACTTACCTGGCTTGTGCGTTTCAGAAGAACTTCTCTCCTTGTGTCATTTTTGCCCTTTCAAGAAAAGCGGAGGAGGAGACCCCAGTTTACAGATTGCAAACTGAGTCACGGAAGCTGTATACGCAGCGTATGCAGGCGGATCGGGGTCTGGGGTGTGGACCGCCAGGTCACAAATGCTCACTCTCTCTCCCACCGATGCACAGAACTTGCATGATAACGGCAAGAGTGTCTCGTCTCTTTCTGGAGACTGGAGATGTTGGGGTCTGGCAGACCTGGGTTTGAGTCAGGCTCCGCTCTGTCCTTCATCAGCTGGGTGGCGCTTTGGAGCTCCAGTTTGCTCACGCGCACAAAGAGGTTCCATGGAACCGTATCACATGGGACGTGGATGTATTGGACCCAGTTGAGTCTTTGGCCGGTCACGTGTCTGTGGCAAGTGCGGGTGGCTGTTGCTATTTCAACATTCCTGGGTGGCTGGTGGTGCCTCCTCTGCTACTCAGTATTTCTTTTCTAATTCAGGTTTATTAGGCATCTTTGACCCAGACCGTAGTAGCAAAGCATTTGAGGTGGGAGCTTGTGAATGTGTGCGCAGTCTCCTGGAGGGGAGCTGGTGCGGCTCACGATTTGAAGTTGAGGGAGCTGCCCTTTCGGATGGCCCGGCTTCTCAGAAGCATCTCTGAGGGTCGCTGACCCACTCGTGGGGACCCCGAACGAGGGGAAGCTGCACAAAGAGATCTTCAGGATATTCCTGCAGATGAGGCCCCGATCTCTTGATCCCCCGCCTCCTTGAGCGTTGGAAGCGTTTATTGAGTTTGGATGCTTGCGTGCTGGTGGGCCAATGGGCTGCCTGGGGGCTCTCGGGGACGCTGGCGGAGTTATGATTCTGTGCGGCGGCGTGTGCGTGGCTCACAGCCCTTGTTTTCTTCCCCTCCAGCAGCAAAATGCTCAAGTCTCTGCTTCCTTCCTGTGCATTTGACAGGCATCTCCAGACAACAGAACTGACGACAGCTCCCCACCCTGCCCCGTCACTCCCATACTCGCTTTGCTGTGCCGTCATCCGTTCTTGGAGGGAAGTGAGCACCGCTCGAAACCAGTCACCCGGGGTTAAAAACAAATCGCTTCCAACATGGTACCATTTTCTGTATTTACAGGTGGTTCACACGTGGGGCTGGCGAGTCGCGCCTGCCGGTGTGAGCGTGGGATGTCTAGAAAAGGCTGCCCCGGCCGTGGGCCCGAGGCAGGGCCGTGGGTGGGCAGGACCGACGGCTCGCTCACGCTCTCTCTCAGCCCTCTCCAAGGCGTGCGGTGGCGGTGGCGGTGGCGGCAATAAGGCTGTGTTAAAGATCCTCAGTCATGCAGTGCCAGCCGCATGCCCGGTGACGCAGCCTGGATGGTCTGGTTCAGCTTCCGAGGGGCGGGAGACAAAACGGGGCAGCTGCTCTGGCTTCTTTGGGCGTCTTTCTTCTCAGTAAGTAAAGGGAGAAAGACGGGATCACGAACCGCCGCTTCTATGAGCGTACGTTCTTGGCGATACGCTGTTAGCTGGCCTGAAAACAACACGGCCCGGCTGATTGTTTTGAGAGCGAGGCGGAAGGTGGCTTATGCATTTGGGAACTATTTTCACCGTTGGTCGAGCCAGTGGGGGTGGGGAGGGGAAGATGTCGCCCAGGTAAGGGATTCCAGGTTCCCTCGGCCAGGGGCCCCCAAGCACTGGGAAGGTCTCACGGTGGCCCGGTGCTCCTTCCCCTTGCGCTTTGTCCCGGGGCCACTTGCTGGCTTCCCACGCCGTCCACGCGATTGTCCTCATCACCGCCGCCATCACCATCATCACCATCCAGTCTCCACGCTGCTTCCCAGCCTTTGAGTGATTGCTTCCCACGTAGCCCATGTGCGTTGAGTTAGCTGTTCTTTGCTTCTTTGCTGGCAGGTTGGGGAGGGGTGCCCACTGTTAGGAGGGTAGTGAGGGGAGTTAGCACAAGATGATGATAGGCCTGGAGAACCCAAACGGGTGGGCGATGGGATGTTACTCTAAAAGAGGCCTCGTGAGACTCCCTGGCCTGGAATGTCCTTGGAAAATCCCACCTGGGATGGTTGATTGTATGTGTCAGTTTGACTTGGCTAAGGGATGCCCCGATAAAAACATGACCTCTGGGTGCGTCTATGAGGGTGATTCTTGGAGAGATTAGCGTTTGAGTCAGTAGACTGAGTCAAAAAAGACCCCCTCACCGATGTGTGCAGGCATCATTCAACCATCGAGGGCCCGAATAGGACAGCAAGGCGGAGGGAGGTGGGATTTACTTTGTTTGAGCTGGGAAGTCCTTGTCCTTGTCCTTGGACATCAGCACTTCTGGTTCTCGGGCCTTCGGCCTCGGACTGAATAACACCGGCTTTCCCGGGTCTCTAGCTCGCAGGTGGCCGACCGTGGGATTTCTCGGCCTCCAAAGTCGCGTGAGCCAATTCCAGTAAGTCTCCTCGTATGTATATACCTCTTACTGGTTCTGTTTTTCTGGAGAACCTTGACTGATACACCAGCCATTCTGCAGGCCCCGGGAGAGAGTCAGTGGTACCTGTTCTGTTGAGCTCCCCTTCGCCCTTCCGGGGAAGATAAATTGCCCTTCGCTTACCCTCTTCACCGGTGCAGGTTGGAGCCTGACCTTGCTGGTTGGGCCCTGTGCTTGTCTGCCTCTCCCAGGGCAGCGGACCTCTTTGCATGCAGGACCTTGTGGATTTCTCTTCCTTGTCCCCCCCTTCCTGGCACAGAGCCTGGAACACAACGGATGCCCAGATGTGTGGCTGGACCACCACTCTCTTCCCTCCCCTGTTGGATGATGGGGGGGGGGGAGTTGAAGTATTTAAACCTTAACACCTTTGCCAAAGGGCCTTGCTTTGCAGGCCTGAATGTGTGATCAGCAGGTCAGCGCACTCATGCTGCTTTCTGTGCTCATCACTGATTGGCGAGTGTTTTACCCCTTCATTAAAATTATGAGACAGCGGTGTAGAAGCCATCAAGGCTTTCTGGGCTGGCGGAATGACCCCCATCTGATCATTGATGTCTGGCTTTACCTTGGCGTGAGTGGCTTTTCCTCTCCAGATCTCAGTTTCGTTATTTGTCAAATGGGACTCAGGACCAGGTCACCTTTACAGTCTCTGTCTGCTCTACGATCCGACATAAAGCCCAGAGACAATTTTCCTAGGCCAACTGACTGCAAAAATTAAAAAAAGAACCTCTTAGAATACACAGACATCTTAGCAAGGGCCACCTTAACAGCCTGCACCAGAATTCAGAAGACGCTGGCGATGTTGAGGAAAAGATCTGTGGAGCACAGATTGGAAGGAAGGGGAAGGGTCAGAGGATACTGAAGTTGGGGAGGTGAACTCTTGTGTGTCCCATCCATCCATCCGTCCATGCAGCACTTTCTTAGAACTTCCTGTTCCCGGAACGGCGCTCTACGCGAAGGAATGAGCTCGTAGTACAAAGGAGTGAGTTCAGTGGAGTGCAGAAGGTTGGCCATTGGCGGTAGAGCTGTGGTCTGAGGCTCTCCGTCCCGTGTCTGATTGAGAAGCTGTTTGCTTATCCCTTCAGGAAGGACACGCCCAAGGAAAACCAGTCCAGAGGAGGCGGGTGGCCCTCCTTTTTGTAATAGTTCTTTCTGGGAGGCCCGTACCATACCGCTGATTATCTGAGAAACTGGTGGCTGAACTTCTCCTTGAGACTAATCGTGAATTAGAGAGAAGTCAGAGTTAAGGGAGTATCATAGAAGACAAGTAATTGGGTTACTTTCGGACAAAAGTACCTGTGTGTGCAAACTCCTGAACTCGTTGAGTTCACGAACTGTTAAGAATTCTTGGAGATGAGCACATTTGTGGTCATAGGTCGGTAGGTTTTTGCTATGGAAATCAGAAGCAATTTAAACATTTCTCCTACATATAAGACCGGGAGCAAGGTATAGAACCGTCTGGACGGTGTCATTCCAGTTGTGTTGCGGAGGGAAAAAAAGGTCTGAGGAAATAGACGAGAAGGGAATACACCAGGCTCTTAACAGCAGTCGAGTCTGATGGGATCACGAGTGGCTTTTCTTTCTTGCTTTTTCACATTCATCTACACTCTGACTTTTCGCCAGTGGGTGTGTATTACTCTTGGAGTGAGGGGGAAGAAAAGGTTTCGAAAGGAACACCGAGAGCACATTCCTCTGATAACCTTGTTTACCCTATTAATTTGCTTAGCAAACTTTCTTTTTATAGTCAGACTGGCTGGAACCCACAAGTTCCATACTTGGGATGATTTGGATTAATGGAAATTTAGCATAATACATCATTAGAGTTTGCTAATGCCATCTAAATTCAATACTCAGTAACTCTGTTAACTGGAATATGAAGAAAAATGTTCTGAGTCTTCCTAGAAATCCACCATTTCAACATGGCGGAGGGTGGAGTCTGTAGCCTAGAATATGTTTCTTCTTTTCCACTCGCTCGAATTTGGGCGTTCACTTTGTTTCTCGACTGAGAAGGAGCCTATGTGGCTCCTGCTGGGTTTCCCCGGGGTAGTTTGATGAGGTGGTTTGGTGTCCTCGTACCGTTGCGCCTGGTCCCAGCTTCCATTGCTGTTTCTTTGCTTTTCTCGTCACGGGTGTTCAGCACAGTGGAACCTCTTCCGGAGATCATCTCCTTGCTGCTCGTGGGTCAGGCTGCTCAGTCCACTGCTTCAGTCCACGGCTGCTGTGGGCTGAATAGCTTTTTCAGTTCCCCACCCCTGCCCTTCCCCCCATGACAGCCCAAGAGTAAACCTGCTGGTCTTTATCTCCGTCCAGTTGGAGGACTCATGGGGGTGATCCTTCCCCACTCCCTGTGCTGCTCCTGCCTTGGACCGTGGGTTGACTTGGGTTGACGTTGGGTTGGTGTTGGGTTGACACTGGGTTGACTGTATTTACTGGCTGGGAAGCAGGACCCTCTCAGCCCTTGTTAGGGCCATGCCGACTTTCGGTGGCATCCTTCCAGAGCTTCTCAGGCTGTCGTTCCCATCATTTTTCAGAGGTTTAATCTGTCTGAGTCCAGGATATTGAGTCAGCAGTGGAAAGTTATGAAGTCGAGGCCAATCGTCAGAGAAATTGGCCAATATCAAGGATTAATTTCAGGGTGAATGAAGGAGAGACATTGACAGCTGGGCTGTCTCTCCAGGCAAATAATGTTGCTGTCAGCTGTTGCCTTCGCTACAAGCTCGGGGTCCGCTTACAGTTTCTCGGGTTAGAAATTTTAAAAAATCACATCTTTATAGTCTGCTGTCCATATTTGCGATCTGGAGAAAGAAAATAATTGTCAGCAAAATTCCACACACATCTGGTAAACGATTTCAGGATCTTAACCATAAGGAAACCATATTTAAAAATTAGGATGGCTACGGTATTCGGAAATTATTATTTTTGAAAGCTGGGTCCTCAGTTTATTGCAGGATTCCACAAAGAGGCAGGAAGCAAGCCCTCCAGTCACTGGAAGCAGGTAGGTAACCATGGAGACTGGGCGTGTCCCTGGGGTTTCCTGGGTATCCCAGTTGTCCCGGAAAAGGATACATATAAGCCTGACTTCTATTTCTGCAATTGTGCGTGTGAGTTAAATTTTTCTAAACAAAGGTCATACGCTTTATTGACTCGACACTCGTGACATTTCGGACATAATTTTGCCCTCCTTTCTGGCTGCCTGATTATTAATGCTGCGTACCCCCTGCCTTTCCTGCCAGAAACACGAAACACTTCAATGCGCCCCGGGAGCACCTACCCATAAACAGCTGGAACAAAATCTTCTCATAAAGCTAGGGGTCCTGTCTCTAGTGGGAACGATGGTTGCTCTGTACGATTCGGCAGATTAGTCCGATGCTTATATTTTGCGTGGCAAGCTGGGCTCTGGGCCCTGGGCCCTGGGGGACGACAGGGAACAGGATGTGGGGGGGGGCCCTGCCCTCGCCGAGCGCATGTCATGGTTGTGACCCATAACATGACGGCGTGAAGCCAAGGGGGGGCCCTTGGACCCCTCCGCTCCTGGCTCACTCGGGCAGCCCCAGAGCCAGAAAGAGCCTTCTACGGCATGAGCGGCCGGAGGCCCATGGTGGGCACCCCTGCCAGATGCTTCTTTGTGGTCACTTCACGGGTGACGTGACAGGCACGTCCGCTCTTTGGCCTCCCTTCTGCAACGCACTGCAGCCTCGCCACCGGATGGCCCTTTTGGCACAAGCTTGTTAACTGGCAGGGACCGCTGTGGGCTTGTCACAGCCTGAAGAGGCTGCACGAGCGGGGAGCAGACTGGACGTTGGCGATGTTGAGGAAGCGGCCGACCCCAGCCTCCGTGTACGCGGTGATTTGACCGGCGAGCTTGGTCTTTCGGCCGCAGAGGATGCTGTCCTCTGAACAAGAAGACAGCCTCCGGGCCCCCGATGTCCCGGGCTTAGAGGCTTCCTGCCTCGTTGAGCTGCAGAGGGTGACCCCAGACTAGAGATGTCTCTTCTTGACGCTGGACCGACTTCTGTGCGAACACGTAGTGAACCGGCTGTTCTGTTTAAAAGGAGAAAAGGCACCTGCGTGGCCCCTCTCTCGCTCCCCTTCCTGCGTTGTAAACAGCACCCGCCGTGGCCGTCCCCATGCGGGTCCCTAGGGTCTGCTGGGAGCGCTGCCCTGGAGCATTTGTGTCTTCGTCCGAAATGGGAATTATAAAACCCCCCTCCCAGGACTGTTGTGAGAAATAGCCACTGGGCCTCTTGTTTTTGTTTTATTTATTTACTTTTGAGAGACACACAGAGAGAGCATAAACAGGGGAGAGGGGCAGAGACAGAGGGGGGGACGGGGGGGACAGAGGATCCGAAGCGGGCTCCACGCTGATAGCAGAGGGCCCGATGCGGGGCTCGAACCCACCAACTGCGAGATCATGACCTGAGCCGAAGCTGGACACTTAACCGACCGAGTCACCCAGACGCCCCAGCCGTTGGACCTCTTGTAAACTCCAAAGTGCTGTATTAGTGGAAGGACCACCACCACCACCACCATCACGGATGTTTTTATATTCACATCCTGCAGCCCCTGACACGTGAGTGTCTAAACAGCAGGTTTCCTTGCTGGGTCTTTACGGCTCCCCCTGGGGAAACTCTTGGGTGTTGGGCCTTGGGTTATGGGGAAAGAGAACACTCCCCTCCACTCTCACTGTTTGCCCTCGTTTGAGGAGAGGAACTCTCCCCCACCCCCAACCTAGTGAGCACCCACACATCCTTCAAGAAGCCAGCGGGCCTCTTATGCTGGTCGATACCTTTTCCCTGCCTGTGCCCTCGGCACCTGTACCCCGCCCTCACTGTTAGGGTGTCTTTTCGACGAAATGGCGTTAAAAAAAATAATAAGTCTTTCTTCCCAGCAGACTAGATCCTCTGGAGGGTGGAGACCGAACACGTTCCCATTCATCTTTCTAGTCCCTGTTGAGCTTTGCACTGGGCCTAGCCCTTGCCCTTGCGCTGGATGGAGGTCCGGTGGACTTGGTGGCGAGTGGCCGAGGCAGCTCCAGGTGAGGGATCCCACGTGAGCCCCCACACGTGCACCCCTTATCCTTCCAGCCCCAGAAGTACACCACCTTCTCCGGGCTTGTCCCACACGTCACTTAGAATGAAGATGGGAAAGGCACAGGTAACTGGCACTGTCCTAAATGGTACCTTATCTCAGGTCGTGAGAATTAGCCCCCACTCATTCCTTCATTCGTTCGTTCACTCAACGGTTAGCCAGCGCCTACTATATGCCCGGGATTCTAGGCACAGGAGATGGGTCAGTGGGGAAGAAGAATCTCTTGGAGCTCCTCTTGGAAGTCACCCAGGGTTACTACCCCACACACCTTGAACTCACGCACAGAGCATTCTAATCAGATTAATTTCTAATTGTGACGCGAGGAGAGGCCAACGGATGAACTTCAACGTGCAAAGGGTCCTCGTGTCTTCTCAGAGGGAAGAAAAGAAAAAAAAACAAAACAGGAAAACTAAGCAAAACGTACTTCCAGAAAGTCAGTGAAGAATTTTTCCAACCATGCAAATGCTGACTTGCTAGCTTTCTTCGTGCTGTTGTAAGGGTCCCCGTATTAAAAACCCACCCACCCTGTTGTTCTGAAGGCTGAACCCAAGATGTGGAGTTATGTAAAAGCCAATTAAAATAAAGTAAATGCAACTACTGTGCCATTGTGCTGTAAATTTTGAGAACTGGATCAATGGAGGTTGTGGAAATGCCAAAGTTGTTAAGACTTTGGTTGCCATGACAACAGTGCTCCGCGGTGGGTAGTGTGTTACCTGGGAATTCTTCTCGGCCAGGCTTTCTTTCGGGCCACTGCATTTCTCTCTGGGCAAGGGATGGGGTCCTCCGGAGCGAGGTCCCAGTCCCGCCAGGCCACCTGTTTCGTGACCTTGGGAAGAAAGCCGCTTCCCGTCTGCCTCGGTTTCCTCCCTTTGGGGACCGCCACTCCACGGCTGTGAGTGTGGCATAGCCACGCAGCACTTCTCGGAAATCACCGCAGTAATTTGGAGATTTCTGACGGGCCCGCTGGCTTTCAGGCTGCCTTTTGGGGAAACCAGGATGACAGGGCCGAGGGAAGGGGAAGGGACTGCCCCAGGTCCCGCTTTACCTGTCTTACCTGGCCTTAGGTGACAGTGCAGTTCTCTGTCCTCTTGGCTAATGGCCAGCTGGGACCTGCCGGCTTTGTTTCGGGGGGAGGGGGTTGGGATTTAAGCCACCGGCTGCCGGGATCACATCTCCTCGGGGCTTTCAGTTCGCAGACGTGCTCTCCAGCCATCGTTTCAGTAAGCTGGCTTAGTCCGGAGCCCCAGCCTCCGGGGCCACAATTATTTTATAGGCGGGGGATTTACAGACTGTTGGGATTTGCCAGCTACTCGTCCGAGGTCTCGGGGCCCTAAGGCAGGCAGGCCAGGATCGCCGTGGGCTCCTGAGTGCGGGGCAGAGACGGGGCTGTGCCCCAGGGAGGCCCCGGGGCCCACGCTTCCCCGAGGCCTTGCTCGGAGCTGGCCCCAGCACCCTCCTCCAGACTCCAGCTGACCAGGCCTCTCAGTTCCTAGCACTGGGCTCAGCGCCGCCGTGATGTCTCTTTTGGGGTGTCCCTGCCAAGAAGCTTCCGAGGCGTGGTGCTTTTAGGACGTTGAGATCCAGAGGTGTACAGGAGGCCTCTGCTCTCTTAGCTGGGACGAGGGCCCGGGAATACCTGCTATGGGCCACCTGGCTGACGCCCCATCCTGCCCCGCGCTCCTGCTTTGCCGGCTAAATTGGGGCTCATTAGTGCCTCTGCAGGGCTTCGGTGCCTGCCCTCATTCAATGAGACCGGGCTGACCTTTTTCCGCTTGACGGGGCGGTGGGTCACTGGAGGTTGGTTGCTGGGAAATGATACAGCAATTGGGGAGTTTTCAACTCAATGGGAAATAGGTCGTGGCACCGACATTATTTAACCCTCCGCAGGGCAGCCTGACTGTTTAGCTGAACGTGAGGCCCTGGAGGATGCCAAGGGCCGTGAGATCGAGGGTTGAATGGGTGCCGTGGGCCGCCCCGTGTCCCCCCTCTGCAGTGGCCAGACTCCCTCCTGGTGTGACCGCCCCTTGGGTGCTCGCCGACTGCATCGGGCCGGGAGAGACCCAGAAGGCAGAAGTTTGCTCCAGAGGACAGGTGTGTTTCCAGCCTTGCCCCGGGGGAGTGAAGTTTTTAAAAGTATTTTTTTTGTAATGTTTATTTATTTTTGAAAGAGAGAGAGGGTGGGGGCAGGGAGAGGGAGACACGGAATCCAAAGCAGGCGCCAGGCTCTGAGCTGTTGGCACAGAGCCTGACGTGGGGCTTGAACTCAGGAACCGAACCTTGAGATCCTGACCCGAGCTGAAGTCAAGTGCTTAACAAACTGAGCCACCTAGTCGCCCCTAGAAGTATTTTTTTTTTATGTTTATTTCTGAGAGAGAGAGAGACACACAGAGAGAGAGAGAGAGAGACAGAGCATGAGTGGGGGAGGGGCGGAGAAAGAGAGGGAGACACAGAATCCGAAGCAGGCTCCAGGCTCCGAGCTGTCAGCACAGAGCCCGACGTGGGGCTCGAACCCACGAAGCACGAGACGGTGACCTGAGCGGAAGTTGGACGCTTAACCCATGGAGCCACCCTGGGGGGAATACCGTTTAATTAACTCAGCCATATTTTCTTGGAGTTGCTTCTCCAAGTACAGAGGGGTCTCTCCCAGCCTCACGGGGCCGCAGGCCGTGGGGCCACGAGCCCGTCACCTGGAAGGTGGGAGGTCCCTTTAGTGCGTGTTGAAGGAGGCTGGCGTGTCATCTTTGTCATCCTTAGGCTCTTAAAGCAGACGGTGGGGACCCTGTGGCTGGTCCTGTTTTGCAGACTGTGACCTTTGAAACTCTTCCCCTTGACCTCCAAAGCCTTGACCAGCCACTCTTTGAGGGTGTGGGCTTGGGACCCGCCAGTGCTGGCTGGACACCTGGGCCGGGAATTAGCAGCTTCGGGGTGCGCTGGCCTGTCACCCTTTGCAGCCCCCCCTCCCCCCGCCCCGAGCCTGTGTCCCCACCCGGGAGTTAGGCGAGGCCACCGGCCCTGCCAGCTTTCTGGGTTAGGCTGTGACTCAAAGGGAGAGTGTGATGTTGGCTTGCAGCCCGCGGTGCCCCGTGTGAAGGGATTCTCTTTCCTTCTCAGCGGCCACGCTGATAAATAGGAGACACGGCGTTTCTCCCTGTGGGGAGAATTGGGGCAGTGTCACTTAGAACCCATTCTGTCCCTTAGAGAACGCTCGCCCCCCCTCCCCCTCCCGTGCCCTTTGACGTCGGCCGGTGCTTGCTGCCCGGGGCTCGCCGCTCTCAGCCCGGGCCGCTGGCCACCACGTCCACCCCCGTGCCCACGCTGTGTCCAGCCGGCCTGGACAGTTGCCATCCCACAAACACATCGGCGTGCCCTTCTGGCCTCCGGCTCTTTGTCTTTGCCGTGTCCCTCCCTCGCCCAGCTAGAGCGAGCCTTTGGTCCCGCTGGCCGCGGCACATGGGGCTGAGCCCTACTTTGGCCCGTGGACCCCGTATCGTAGAGGGACGTCGTGCCAGGGCCTCTCCGCGGCAGTGTCCCCAAGGAGATGCGCTGCCGGGGCACGGATGGGACTCGTTCCCCCTGCGGCCCCGGCGCCCCGTCCGGCAGGTAGAAGGGCTCCTGTCACCCGAGTCTACCTGGAACCCAGCGTCGCCTTCCCATTACTCCTGTGATTTGCAACCACGGCTCAGGGCTGGAGGGATACTGGGCACTGCTCTAGGTTAGGTCAGGGTTTTAAAAACGTGCATCTCGTTGGTTCTGTAAGCCCAGGATATGTAAAGCAGCTGTACCTATCGTGGGCCTGCTCCGGGAGAGACCATGCTGGTTGCCTCGCGATGGCTGGTGGTGGGGTTACACCCTGGCTCTGTTTCTTGGCCCTGTGAGCCCCACACAGATCCCTTAACTGCTCGGAGCCTCCGTTTCCTCACGTGGAAATTGTACCGTCGCGAGGATTCTGTGAGCTAGGTGACGTGCCAGTGTGGCATTCGTTTTTAGCTTATTAACATCAGGGCTCTATGGGTTTCTCTTTTCTTTTTCTTCTGAAGTGCTTTTAAGACCGAACAGGAACGAGTTTGCTCGTCATCTGTGGGTGGAGGCACTCTCACCTTCAGCCAGGGCCTAATTTTGGCCAAGAGCCTCGTCTCGTTCTGCTTAGAGAATGGTGCTATTCAGAGCCAAAGGATACGGGACTTACTTCTCTGGGTAGCATTCTCTCTCTGCAGATGGTGCGAACACTAATGACTTACTATATATGTATTCACAAGTGGGTGATTTATGGTTAACACCAGACCCGTAACTTTTCATTTCCTGACGGATGCTGATGTATCAGAAGCGTCATTTGTAGTGGCCTGTAAGATGCAAGAAGTGTAAAAAAACCGAAGTTGAGGCCCGTTTCTGTCTGCGAGCTGTTCGTGTGCTTCTGGAGCTGCCTGGCCCCACGGGGCATGGCCGAGGGGCCGCCCCGTGCGCTCGGCTGTGTGTGTGGGGGGGCTCTTTGCGTGTGCATCTCCGCAGTGGGCAGGCCGTGGCGAGGATCCCATCTCATAACGAGGACACTCAGGCCCAGAGAGGTTAAGTGCCTTCTCCGAGGGTTCATAGCTCCGAAGTGACAACAGGCCTTGGAACTCAGGCGGGTCTGACTCCGGCCTGGAACAGTGCCTTAGCATAGAGCGGGCGCGCAGCTAAATGTATCGTCCCAGATCTGGTTTACTCGCCCACCTGAACACTCTCTACCCCAGATGTTAGGGCCTCTAGCGGGGAGGGGTTGTTGGGGAAGATTATTAAAATGCAACCTGCTGGTCTCAGCCCGCCTCTCCGGCATCAGGGACAAATAGGGGCGCGTGGTAAGGGGCCTTGAACGCGATGAAGATTGGGGATCACGACTCCCGGCCAGTATCCCCGATTATCCAGCTGGACCCAGTGTGGTCACGTGAGTCCTGGGGGAGGAGCCTCCTCCAGCTGCAGTCTGATGGCGATATGACTAAGAACCAGCAGAGAGATGCAGCCCAACGCTGCGGCTGGCTTTGCAGAGGAGGACAGGGCCACCGGCCAAGAGATGTGGGCGGCCCGTGTAAGCTGGGAAAGGCAAGGCAACGGATTCTCCCTTGGAGCCTCCAGAACAGACGCAGCCCTGTGGCTCCTCCGTCCCAGTGAGACCGGTCTCTTCCTCGTTGCTTCGTACTTTCTCTCCGGCACGTCCCCCCTTCCCACCGCCCCGGCCCCTTGGGCCCAGCCCTGCCCAGGCCCCAGATTCCCGGGCTTCAGGTGGGCCTTGGGGCGGCGTGGTTCCCGGCTGCAGGAACTGTGTGTGAAAGATCCGGCTAACAAAGTGAATTGGAAGCGGGGCTGGTCCCACCCTCTCGGCCTTAGACTTGACGTGTCGCGCTTTTTCTGAATGAAGGGGTCTGTCCACGCGGGGGTGCGGGCCGCGGCTATGCCGAGCAGCGCAGGGTTCTGAGAGTCGGGCTCCTTCTCTCTCGCTCGCCGTCTCCTTCTGCCTGCACGCACACGGTCTGCAGCCCTCAGAACATTTCCTGTTATTTACATCTTGGTCCTTTTGATTTTTTTCCTTTTAAACCCAAGACTTGACTTTGTACGCGTTTTGTGGTGAGCTAGACATGTTTTATTTTTCCGAGTGGCCCAGTCATCTCTGAATGTGGGACGAGGGCCTTGTAACGGGAGTCGGTGAGGCCCGCTTGGCGGTCCCAGTGTAGACGTGACCGATGAGGAGGAAAGGTGATCAGTCTTGAACTTGAATGCTCTCACCGGAATGTCCTTAGTCCTTTAAGGACAGTGGTTGAGAGCATTAGCTTTGGAGGGGCCTGGGGGACTTGGGCCCCATGCTATCCCTCCTGGCCTCTTACTGGTGGGTTATTTAATCATGCCAGTCTCTGACTGGGGGGTCTTAAGCCACAGAAACGTGTCTTCTCGCGGTCCTGGGGGCTGAAGTCTGAGATGAGGGTGTCACAGCCAGGTTCGTTTCTTCTGAAGCCTCTCTCCTTGGCTCGTAGACGGCTGTCTTGCTGTGGCCTCGCATGGCCGTCCCTCTGTGTGTGTGTCGGTGCCCTGATTTCCTCCTCTTATAAGGACACCAGTCAGACTGGATTCGGTCTACCCGTATGACCTCATTTTAATCACTTCTGTGAAGAACCTGTCTCCACGTACGGTCACATTCTGAGGTCCTGGGGTTAGGGCGTCTGCGTATGGATTTGGGGGCCGTACCAGTCAGTCCGCAGTTGAATTCCCATTCACGTGGGATTTAGAGGGCTCCCCTAATAAGGCTGGTAAGGGATTAATTTAAATGACGGTGTATTTAAGTGCTTAGCACACTCAGGAGGTGGCAGCCAGCACTAACCGGGGAACACGTGGGGGAATTTTTCTTGAGTGCCTGGCACGTGACAGTCTGGGTTCTTGCTAGATGTCAACTTGCTTTCATGTGTCGCTGTCTGCGTCGTGCTTCTCCCAAAATGTGGACCCTGGTCGTCTCGCGGAGACTGTAGATCCCTGGGCCGCAGGCCAGGCGTTTGGAGTCCCAAGCTGCTGGGTCAGGGCCCGGGAATTTGCACCCTAAGTAAGTACTCCAAGCACCCCAGGTACCGTGGCAGAACCGCTACGCCAAGCCTTGTCGCTTCTGCCTCGACCGTATGCTCCCGTCCACGGCCCTCGCTCCTGCCGTCTCGTCCTTATCTTCGCTCTTCCTCAGCCGACTCCTGTGGGCCGGGCTGGGCATTTCCTCCTGCTCCTTCTTGTCCTGGTTGGCACGGAGCACCGTTTCCGAACCCGGAGACACTCCGGAAGCGTGTGTTGGCCGAGCGGATGTAAGAAGTGATTTTCCAGGGTTTTCCAGGGCGGGAGACGAACTCCCGGTGACTCTTTCGAGGCCGCCTCGCGGCCAGCGGCCAGGCTGAGACGGGCGTCCTCCCTTCTTAGGGGTGTTCTTCAGGCCGGGCTGTGCTTGCCTCTCACCGAACGTCCCCGGACCTTTGTGAGTTCACATACCTTGCGCCGTTTCTGTCTCCTTCTTTGTCCAGGGCCCTGCCTTCTCTCCGGCTGCCTCTCCCTCCCCGTCTGATGTGTCGCTGTTGCTTCTGTGGGCTTGGGAGCCAGCTCTTCCGTCAGCTGCTCGGCCACACTGGCCACACGGTGGTGGCCCTGGCGGAGCTTGCTGCCGTGGTGGTGCAGTGCCCTTGGCAGGGCTTGGCTCGGGGGCCGTGTGTCACCTGTTGTCAACTCACGAGGGAGCCCCGTGTCACCTGTGCCCTCTCAGGAGGGAGCCCCGTGACACCTGTTGTCATTTCAGGAGGGAGCCCCGTGTCACCTGTTGCCATTTCAGGAGGGAGCTCTGTGTCACCTGTGCCCTCTCAGGAGGGAGCCCCGTGACACCTGTTGTCATTTCGCGCCCTCAGGCCTTGGCTGTTCTGTTACCCGCTGCACACCTGGGCTCCCAGCTGGGGCCTTAGTGGGAGTCCTGCTCCGGGTGGGTGTGAGGTCCGGTGGAACCATAGGTAACTGCTCCTGCGGAGGCGAGAGGGAGGGGCGTGACGGGGGGAAGGTGAGGGGCTTTACCTACTATCTACCCCACCCCCCACCGCCACCCCGTGTCTGCATTTTATGGAGGTTCTGGGTGACGTTTCACTTTAAAATCCTTAGCCACAGTGTCTGACCTCTAAGGCCCTTCCAGGGCTAACCTGCTTGGGCTTTGGAACAAGTCCCTTTGTGACTGCAGGTGTATTCCCTAGAGGTCACTAAGGTCAGGTAGGCCTGTCCTGGCTGTCCCTACGAGCTGTCATCGCCGCCAGGAAAGGGCAGGTGAGGTGTCGTGGGGTGTGGGGGGGCCTCCCTGAGGTTGTGGGGGGCCCGGCGTTTGTCCTCCTCTCGGGCATGCCCCGGGTTCCCCTGCTGGTCACTTCCAGGCCAGACGACTGAGCCTTGGGCCGTGGCCTGGCGAGTGTAGACTAAGCCTGAGGGGCACGAGCACAGCTTTGGGGAGCAGCGTGACGTTTGGGGGTCCACTCCCGAGCCGATGGGCGATGGCAGGTGCTGGAGGCTGAGCGCCCTGGGCTCCTGTGGTGGGTCGGAAAGGGCGCCCGGCAGGAGAGAAGGCACCGCCGTCATCCTGCCCACCGAACCCGAGAGACACATCGCAGCCCGCCAGCGAGCTGTGGCTAAAAGTGTCCTACGTCTCATAACCCCTGTTGAGCTCACAGTTCAGCTTTGGGCGTGGATTTGCCCAGCAGCGCGTGGACGAGACAGGCTGCCGTACGTGGACTTCCCGTGTCGTGGGGCGAGTATCCTGAGCGTGTCCCTCCTCCCAGAGCAGACGGATGGATGGACGGACAGACAGATGGGAGGGCGGAACTGCTTGTTTTGCGGAGACCGCGGTTCCTTATCTCGTGTCCTCTCCCTTCCTCCTTGCGTGGAGGATGACAAAGGGCGATTCGGGGGATGGGGGGAGGGAAGTGCCGTGCCGGAGGTCACCCAGAGTTGAGGCAGCACGGGGACCAGATCCCTGTCCCCTGTCCCGTCACTGCTTCTCCCCACTCTCCTCCTCCAGCTGACACTCTCTTTGCTTCTCTTTCTTTCTTCCTGCCCCCTCCCTGCCTCCACCCAGTGCTCTCGGGAACTCTCTCTTTGACCCCACCCCCACCCCACTTTGGGCAGGTGGCGGGGTGGGGGCGGGGGGGGGGGTCGTGTACAGTGAGTGACCCCCTGTGCTCACCAGGCCAGGCTGTGGGCTGAGGAAGAAACCATCTCGACAGGTCCCAAGCAGTGGGGGGGCTTGACTCAGGACTAGTGCACGGGGCTGACCTCTGTCGCAGCAGGACGGAGAACACAGCAAGGACGAGTGGGGACTACAGCCAAGGAGCTGGGGGATGGGGGGGTGGTGGAAAGTTACTCATCGGCACCTCAAGGGCGGGGGGATCCTCACCGAGGTTGTTGCTCAAGGCAGGTCAAGGACTGATACGTCAAAGGTCGGAAAAGGGGAAGGTGGCCAGGGACCGCGGGTCTAGACGTCGAGGTTGGGGGAGGGGGGCTCCCCCTAACCTGTCGCCGGAGGCTGGGCAGTGACAGGCCCGTGGGGTGCGGGGCCCCTGCACGAGCCGGGTCACACTGGGCTTGGGCTCTAATGAGCCTCTTGGGCCTTGTGGGTGGAGACAGAGATATGTCTCTTTTTCAAAGTTCTTTGTTCCCCTCTGATAAAAGCAGCGTGTTTTCACTGTCGTCGCAGGAAGTGGAGAGAGGCGTAGATCAGGGGGTCAAAACCAGTTGCGGCCGCTCGGGTCTGTGCTCACGGGAATTGCGTTGGCCGTTCTCCTCTTGACCTCCGCTAATGTGTGAAGCCTCGGGGTGTGGGGGGCATTGGGCTGTGCCGAGGGCCCGGGAGCCTCACGTCGGCCTCAGCAGCCTCTGGCCTCCAGCACTGGCAGCAGGAAGCCCTTCCCTCCGGGGACGGGCGCTGGCCGCACAGCTCCCTGGGACCCTGCCATCAGGTGCAACTTCACCGGCCGCCCCCCCACCCCCACCCCCCTCGGGGCAGGGCACCACCGAGGGTGAGCTTCCCTGGGCCCGTGTCTCGTCTTCCTTTTAAATGTTTATTTTGCAGCGAGAGACACAGAGCGTGATCAGGGGAGGGGCAGAGAGAGAGGGAGACGCAGAATCCGAGGCAGACTCCAGGTTCCGAGCCATCAGCACAGAGCCCGACGCGGGGCTCGAACCCACGAGCTGTGAGATCGTGACCTGAGCCGAAGTCGGACGCTCGACCGACTGAGCCACCCAGGCGCCCCCCGGATTAATTCTTAGAAGTAGAATTGCTGGGTTAGGAATATGCACGTTTGTAAGGCTTTTGCAATTTCTTATGTTAGGTTTTTGCTGTGACTGCATTTCTGCTGTGAAATTGTAAATAATTATTAGTCTTGACTGATTTTTAAAGGGAAAAAATACTGTTCTATGGAACTACTCCTCTGCACCCTGCGCCCCGCTATGACTGTAACAATTTTATTTACTTCTTCTTGTAAGTTGCTTTGTGAGGTTTGGTGGGGCAGGTTGTTGGTTTTTGTTTTTTAATTTTTTTAATGTTTATTTATTTTTGAGACAGAGAGAGAGAGAGAGACAGAGCATGAGCAGGGGAGGGCTGGAGAGAGGGGGAGACACAGAATCCGAAGCAGGTTCCAGGCTCTGAGCTGCCGGCACGGAGCCCGACGTGGGGCTCGAACACACGAACCGTGAGATCGTGACCTAAGACAAAGTTGGACTCTTAACCCACCGAGCCACCCAGGCGCCCCGATGGAACAGGCGTTTTATCACTGTTTTATAAGTGGGTAGCTTGAGGCTCAGAGAAGTTGAGAAATTTGCCTAGGATTGCACAGCCGGTGGCGAGGAGAGACCCTGACTGATGCCTGCCCGGGCCCGGACTCTCTCTCTGCCACTCTGGTCTTCAGAGCCTGTGACTAAAATCTCCCCAGGCCCTTTGTTCTCTGCTCCCCCCAACCCCCTGCTCCTGTGCTCCCTTTCCAGATAAGCCGCGTGGCTGTTGGTGTGGTTCTCAGAGAAGCAGCAGGCCCAACGCTGGAGAGGCCCATAAGAGCCTGCCCTCTGAGGACGAGCCGGCCTCGGCTGCAGTGCTTAATCTGCATTAAGGTATCGCTGACCATCTTTGGACTTGGGGAGGGGATTTACTATTTTTAGAGAAATGTAAGGGAGCGTTTTAAATCCTGTTAGTTGGTGGAACTGAAGAGGTGTGTGTATTTATGGAGGACGGTGACTCTTTCTTAGGAGCCGTCGATTTGAGACCAGATGGGTCAGTCTGTGTGATGGTAAAGTGCTGAAATCTAGGTAAACCTCACAGTGGGGCCAAACTGGATGACGGGATTCCTTCCTCGGTCCCTCTGCGAGTGTCCACTCCGCCTCTGGGCCAGAGGAGAAGCGGGACCAGGAATAGTGCCTTGTGCTCTTGATTTCGCGGAGATCGAGGCGTCAGGCTGTCATCTCATCGTCCCCGGGCCTGTAGTTTGCTCATCTGTAAAATGGAAAATTCTTCCCCGCCTGCTTTCCGCGCTCGCTGCAGGAGCCCGTGAGATTTCGCAGAAGTGCAGTGTGATTCGTAGACGCCTAGACTATAAATGGATACATCCTGCTGGGATGGCGATGGCTTAGAGCCCAAAAGACGGACGGTAACAAGTGTTGGTGAAGATGGGGAGAAATCCGAACTCTCGGTGGTGGGAATGTGTGGGGAGCGGCGCAGCCGCTTTGGAAAAACAATCTGGCTGCGCTCCTCAAACAATTAAACACAGAGTCACCGCACGACCTGCCTTCTCAGGTATGTGCCCGAGAGAACAGAAAACGCGTGTGCCCACAAAACGCGTCTGCGAACGTCCGCGGCGGCAGTATTCATAATAGCCGAGAACGGAAACAACCCACGTGTCTGGTGGGTGAACGGACAAAAGAGCGTGGTCTACCCGTGCGATGGAATATTATTCAGCCGTAAAAAAGGAATGAGGTGCGGATTCACGCTTCAACCGGATGAGCCTTGAAAGTATCATGCTGCATGAAAGATGCCAGACGCAAAAGGCGACATGTTGTGTGCTTTCGTGTATATGAAATGGCCAAGGAGGCAAGTCTAAAGTGGCAGAAAATGGGTTAGTGGTCGCCAGGGCCGGAGGTGAGGAGGGATAGGAGAGGTGGGCACAAGACGTGGGGTGTTTTTTTTTTTTTGGCAGTGGTGAAAATGCACCGAATCAGACAGTGGTGACGTTTGCACAACCTTGGGAAGCTGCTAGGAACCACAGGATTGTGTACTTTGAAAACAAAACAAAGGACATGATAACGGACAGTGTTTTGATGAGTTGTTAGGGGCAACACGGGGACACAGAATGTGAACTTTGGAATGAAACATGAGAAAGACACAGATGGCCAGCAGGGGAGGGGCAGAAAGAGAGGGAGAATCCCAAGCAGGCTCTGAGCTGTCAGCACAGAGCCCGGCGCGGGGCTTGAACTCATGAAACTGTGAGATCGTGACCTGAGCCAGCGTCAAGAGTGGGAGACTTCAGTGACTGAGCCACCACTCCGGCGCCCCTGTGACTTTCCTCTTTTTGAGCCTCGGTCTGCCCATTTGTGAAGCAGGGGAGTTCCCACTTTGGGGCGGAGGACCGGCTCGGCGAGGCGATGTTTGTTTGGATCACTCGGCACTCGCAGGTGTTCATGGAGCGATACCTGTGGTTGTTCGCTCGCCCTCTCTATGCCCAGCTCTGTGCGGGGGTATGACGACGGTCGACCGTGGGGCAGAGCCAGGCACTGGGTCCTCTTGCAAGACTGCCTGACACCGTATACTTGGGGGTACCGTTCGGAGAGCCCCCCCCATACCGATCTCCCTCTACTTACGATACGGTTGTGTCTCCAATAAACCCGTCGCAAGCTGAAAATATTGAGCGTCGAAAATGCACTTAACCCGCCTAACCTACCAAACATCCTGGCTTAGCCTCACCTGCCTTGAAGGTGCTCAGAATGCTTCCATTAGCTTCTAGTTGGTAAAATCATCTAACACAAAGCCTCTTGTGTAATCAGGGGTTGGCCCTCTCACGTAGTTTACGGAATGCTGTCCTGAGAGTGAGAAACAGAACGGCCGTATGGGTGCAGAACGGTTGTCGGGGTATCGACTGTCTACCCTCGCGACCGCGGGGCCGCCCCGGGAGCTGCGGCCGCGGCCCAGCATCACGAGAGTCACATCCTGCCCGTCGCCAGCCCCGGAAAAGATCCAAATTCAAGATCCGAGGTACGGTGTCTACGGAACGCTTCTCGCTCTCGCCCCGCTGCGAAGTCGGAGGTTGTTAGCTGTGTCGTGGGAAGTCGGGGACCGTCTGTATTCCAGCTGCGCAGCGTACCCACGAGGTGGCCGGGGCAGGGAACGGTGTCGCCGCTGGACGGAGAAAACAGCGATGCGCAGGGGTAGTAGCAGAGGCGGCCTGAAGTGTGGCCGCCGCGGTGAAGCGCCCGTGTTTGCTCGTTCATCTGAGAATAGCGAGGAAGACAAAAGCTGCTGTTTATTGAGCACTTACTACGTGCCAGCCGCTGGTGTCTGAGATGCCCTCGCTTTAATTCTCACGGCAGCCCCGCGGCCTGCCGAAACGGCTAGGGCCGGACCGAGGGGGTGTGTCCCAGGAAACACTGGGTGTGAGCAGGGAGCGTGGCGGGAACAAGATGTGCCACGCGCGGGGCGTCCGAAGCTGGGTGACGGCTACCTGCCATTCACCGTGCTGGTTTCTCTGTTGGGTATGTACTGGGAATTTTTTATAAGAAAAAGGTGAGAGGGGCGCCTGGGTGGCTCAGTCGGTGAAGCGTCCGACTTCGGCTCAGGTCACGATCTCGCGGTCCGTGAGTTCGAGCCCCGCGTCGGGCTCTGGGCTGACGGCTCAGAGCCTGGAGCCTGCTTCCGATTCTGTGTCTCCTTCTCTCTCTGCTCCTCCCCCGTTCATGCTCTGGCTCTCTCTGTCTCAAAAATAAATAAACGTTAAAAAAAAAATTTTTTTTTTTTTTTAAAAAGAAAAAGGTGAGAAACCAAGGCAGTGCGGTAAGGCACGGTTATCTTCGTTTTACAGGAAGGGGGGGAATGGAGACAACAGCGTGCGGGTTTACACCGCAAGCCTGAGAGAGCTCACTACACCCTTCTGGAAGGTGAGGCTTAGCAACCAGGCTCTCCCCTGAGCCAGTGGTCCTCTGGGGGTTACTTGAGACCGGTTCTTTCTCCTGCCAGAACCCTTGAGGGCCAGGGCTCCTGTGTCCCCAGCCTGATACCCCTCTTTCCTGTCGCAGGAGATCTAGGCCTGATAGGTGTGGGGGAGGGGCTGGAGAGCTGAAAGGCTGCTGGTTCCCTGTGCCCCTAAATGCGGCGGAGGGGGGATACTTGGTTGTTCTGGGCTCCATGATGTTGGGGGCTCATTCATTAGATTATGTTGATCTGGGGCCCCTGGGTGGCTCAGTGGGTTAAGCGCTTGACTTCAGCTCTGGTCATGATCTCACGGTTCGTGAGTTCGAGCCCCGCGTCGGGCTCTGTGCTGACAGCTCGGAGCCTGGAGCCTGCTTCGGATTCCACGTCTCCTTCTCTCTCTGCCCCTCCCCCACTTGTGCGCTCTCTCTCTCTCTCTCTCTCTCTCTCTCTCTCTCAAAAATAAATAAATGTTAAAAAAAAAAAAAAGAGTAGCTGTTATGTTGTAGGGCCTGTCGCTAAAAACCGCACAATCTCTGTAAAGGATAATGTTTTCCAGGGGCTGGCAGAGAAACGTTCTGGTGGTTAGGGTGTCTTTAATACTGGATAACTCAGAATATCGCTTGCAACGTAAGGGAGGCCGATTTGAGAGGCCAGCCGTAGGTGGGCACGGGACGCCCCAGCAGGGACGACACCCCATGTGTCCCGCAGAGGCGCTCGCTCAGAGAGGACTGAGTTCGCCGGGCCCATGCTGCTGCTCCCAAGGCTTTGCTTTTACGCTCTCGCTCCAGATGCCCGGGGAGGCTCCTTTGGGACTTGGTCTGTTTGAGAAGAAACTTCTGAGGCCTGCAGGGCCCTGCAAGATTACACCTGCCCCTGATTCCACCCTGCCGGCCCTTTTCCTCCTCCGTACCTGTGTGCCTGTCCTATTTACTGTCCTCTGGGCAAGAAAGAGCTTTTATAATCATGATGATTGTACTACATTAACCTTCAGACTTCTGTTCTCTGGGCTAAATCATCTCCCCCCCGACCCAGCCACCCCAAACATCTGTTCGAAATTCTAGATGCTATATTGGGTATGTAATAAACTTTGAATCAATTACATGTGATGCCCCACTAAACTATAATGCACCTAGAGGCAGGTTTTCAGCAGAGTTATGCTTTAAATGGAATGTCCTGGGCCATTTTTCTTATGGCCTGGGTTGACGACCCAGGGGTCCGGGTTTATAATGGAAATTATGGCAGACACTGAACCATATGCATGCTGTCAGGCCCTCTCTCTTGGGCTTGGTTGTGATTGGGGAGTGAGGGCTTGTGCGGCCCGGGGTCTTTCAACAGGGACTCTCCTAGATACACTGGCAGTTGCCCAAAGTCTCCAGAAACCTGAACGGGAGCCGTTGGCTTTGTTAAAATCGGGAAGTGATTCTGCGGCTGCCTCGGTGGTGTTACGACTTCTGAGGGAGGGTGGGGCCCGGCGGAGAGACAGCAGGGGCTGGCGGGGCCCGGCGCTTCCTGACAGCTGCCACACCGTCTTAGAGGCTGTACCTTCCCAATTACCCCGGAGAAAATTCAGATATTTTGAAAAGAGCCGGAAGCTTGGAGTTTAAGGAAGGGGTCCTTCATTTCAAAGTGGTGCCGTTTCACTCAGATGGCAGCTTAGAAGATTGAAGATGGGATTTCAGGGACGCCTGGGTGGCTCCGTCGGTTAAGCGTCTGACTCTTGATTTCAGCTCGGGACGTGGTCTCGCGGTTTGTGAGTTCGAGCCCCGCGTCGCGCTCTCCGCTGTGTCAGTGCCTGCTTGGAATTCTCTCTCCCTCTCCCTTTGCCCCTGCCCCACCCATGTGCACGCGCTCTCTCTCTCTCACTGTCTCAAAATAGATACATACATTTTAAAAATTAAACAAACCAAAAAGATGGGATTTCATTGCTGGTGAGGAGTCCCTAACTTCACATTGAATGAGTATGGGGGGTGGGTGGGCGGGCAGGTCCGTGCTGCGTTGCCCCAGGGGGCTCACTGCATTCTCTCCTGGCTCCCTGGAATGCTAGGGTCCTACATCCCGTGTGCAAGGCCAGACCCAGAGCTCTGGGTCACCGGATAAGGCGGTAAAGAACGCAGTCCCTGGCCTCTAGCCTGGGATCCTGGAGCCTGACCATAAATCACCCTGTCCGCAGGGATAAGTGCCCAGAGAGTTCCAGAAGGGACTAATTAACCTGGCCTGAGAGGCAGTTACGGGAGGCCTCACAGGGAGGTATGCTTGCCTGGGCTTTTAAGGATGCTAGACTTTTGGCATGGGAAGAAATCGGGGTGAGTACATTCCAGGCATAAGGAACAGCATGTGCTAAGGCGTCTGGGCTGTAAAGAGCCGCATATGTTTAAGCCACTCGATAAGCTCCTTTCTGTGGCTCTCCTTCTTTTTCTTTTTTTTTTTTTTTTTTTTTTTTAAATTTTTTTTTTCAACATTTATTTATTTTTCTTGGGACAGAGAGAGAAAGAGCATGAACGGGGGAGGGGCTGAGAGAGAGGGAGACACAGAATTGGAAACAGGCTCCAGGCTCTGAGCCATCAGCCCAGAGCCCGACGCGGGGCTCGAACTCACGGACCGCGAGATCGTGACCTGGATGAAGTCGGACGCTTAACCGACTGCGCCACCCAGGCGCCCCTCTCCTTCTTTTTCTAGTTGAGTTTTGTTTTGTCACCGGTCAAGGAGAGGCACAATCTGTTCCTGGGCTGGGCCGGCTGCCCTCCAGAGGCTGGGCCAGAACGTTCTGGCCCGCCTCTGACGATGCTGTCTGTCTGTCCTGTGGCCTGAATCCAAGGCTGTGGAGTGTAAGTGGCCGTGTCATTTCTCCTCTCGATGTCCTCCAGCCCCCTTACGGGCGGGCCGGTGCTCGAGCCAGGGCGTGGCTGAGCCACGCAGCGGCAACACAGGCTTTGGTGACGGCCAGCTCCCGATCAGGGTTCCCGATCAGGGAACTGTGTCCTTCTCCCTCCTAAGGTCAGGGTTGAGGATGGCAGAGTTTTAGGACAAATTAAAAAAAAAAAAATTTTAATTCCTCTTTGCACCCTCTCCCCTAGTGTGTCCATCCTTCCAAAGACTGTTCTCCCTGGAGTGGAGGAACCCACTCCAGCAACCACAGAGGTCTGTCTGACTCCCTAAAACATGCTACGCTCATTACTCAACACCCCCTTCCCTTGCCCCTCCACTGAGAAGGCCCGTCCTCAGAGTAGTGGCTCTCTTCTGGAGCAAGTTGAATGCAACCCGCTGGCAATTCTCACTAGTGTGTGAAGGACTGATGGCACCATATCTCCCCCCGAGGACTCCTGGGTGGTGGGCGAGCCCTCCTAGCGTCTGCCCGCTGACTTCCGCGTAAGCCATTCCTGCTGTCCCCAAGGTGGTTCTTTCTTTTGCTTCCGGATTTGGAGGTTTCTTGAAGTCTGTAGCATTTTCAGGGTGAGCGGTGGCCTTGGGTAGGGGGATCTGATGAATGGGCTCGCAAGCTGCAGTTGCCTTTGGCCGTGGACCCCGGACTGAGCGAGGCCACTGCTGGCTCAGAGAGATCCAGTTAAACATCCTTGCCGAGGGGTGTCCGGCTTGGCCCCGGATGGCTCTTCTCTTGTTGGGAGGCGGGGAAGGGGTCGATGGGGAGGGGAGGGACCAGAGAAGAGAGGAAAAGGGTCAGTCTGCAGCCTGTCTGTGTCACCAGTGCGGGCTGGTCAAACGGCCGTGGGCCGCACTCTTCCTGAGCGAGTAATTTGAGAGCAAGCCTGGGCTCAGGAAGCCCCGGGCTCCTCGGCTCTGGGGTATTGAGAACATCAGCCAGCCAGCCCTTTGAAGTGCAAACCCAGCAACTGCAGAGCGCCCTGACCTGCCGGGGTTTTTTTTTTAACTAGGTTATTATTGAGCTGTTGAAGGACCAGGGATGAAGGGTCTCTTATTAAAAAGTAAACAAGAGACAAAGAAGGCAGAACAAGTCAAGCAGAAGACCGAGTGTTGCGGTGAACTCATCAACCCCGCGGCTTTGATCTTGGAGGATGAGGAAGACATGATCTTTGATGTTCGCTCCCTCCAGGGCCGTCGCTGTGCTGCGCCTCCGAGCCGGGGGGATTAATTATGTAACAGAGCTCAGATCGCCGCGCCAGGAAGGGGGCCTGGAAGGCTCTGCCCGAGTGCCCCCAGGTGCCTGGGGATTAGCCTAAGGCCCGTTTATCTGGGAAGCGCGAACAAACGCACATCTGCTCAGCGGGTGCACTGAACGGCGTTTCTTAAATTCTACCGTTATTGTCTTTACGGAACCCCAGAATAGCTTCCTGGGTATCACTCTTCAGGGCCCTGAAACGGAGCCGTGCGCAAAGACATTAAGGAAAGTATCAGGGCATCCGCAGCCGCTATTCTACCATCTGGCGGCTCAGAAATATTTTATAATCAAATGAGTAAGACGGACAAGCATCTCGCTTGCCATGCGTCTGCGGCCCGCCTCCCCCCTTCCCTCTCCTCCCAGGGCGCGTTCTCTGCTGTCTTTGGCAAACGCTAGAGAAGCCTTTTCCCGGGTGTGAGGACGCCCACGGGCTCAGCGTTGGCCGCGTCCTGGCCGGGCGACCTTGGTCTGTCCCTTCGTAACATGGAGGCACTTGTGCTCAGGGCCGTTAGGCGACTCGAAGTGACACTGATACGTGTGTCCTACCACGAGGCTGTACCCGCTGCTTGCGTTAGACTTTCAAAAAGTCGCGTACTTGAACTTTTCCGGAATATAAATGCGGTTATACGCACGTCTGCCGTAGGCTATTTAGAAAATAAGGTAGAAACGCGTTGGGGTAACGGGGGAAACCGAGCCGAGAACCACAGCCCCCCAGATGGGTGTTTCTTTGCATCGATTAGGTGTGGGGAGAGTGTTGAGCGTCTCAAGCACAAGTGTGTGTGTGGTTGAGCCTTGAACAAAACGGGTTTGGACTGCTCACGGGCCGGTACGCTTGTGGGCGGGTTTTCTTCATAAATACAGGACAGCAATGTCAAATGTACGTTCTCTTGTGATTTTCTTCATAACATTTGCTTTTTCTCTAGCTTACTTGATTGTAAGAATCCAGTACGTAAGGGGCAGGCACCTGGGTGGCTCGGTTGGTTAGGCGTCTGATCTTGATTGTGGCTCAGGTCATGATCTCGCGGTTCGTGAGTTCGAGCCCAAGCCCCCCTCCCCGTCAGGCTTTGACACTGTGCTGACAGCGTGGAGCCTGCTAGGGATATTCTCTCTCTCTCTCTCTCTCTCTCTCTCTCTCTCTCTCTCTCTCTCTGCTTCTGCCCCACTCATGCATGCACACGCACGCTCTCCCTCTCTCTCTCCCCCTCCAAAATAAATAAGCTTAAAATAATATAGTATATGATACATACAGCATACAAAATATGTGTTAATTGACTGTTTATGGTAGAGTAGGTTTTCCAGTAGGCAATTAATAGTTGCGTTTTGGGGGCGTCAAAAGTTTTACACAGATTTTTGACTCTTGGGAGGTGGGGGTCAGCACTGCTAACCCCTGCATTTTTCAGGGGACATCTGTCCTGTATTTCCAGCAGGATCATGTAAAAATGAGAACACGGCAATCCTATTAAGTCCCTTCATCCCCACCCAATACATCCACAGGCACCGTCCCTGCCCCCCTCCCTTTTTCTCTCCTCATTGGAGACAGGGCCACTCCGATGACATTTGACTTTAAACCTTTGTTTCTCTCCCCCTCTCCACGACCCCCACCCACCCACCCAGACCATTTTCTTTTTTTTTTTAATTTTTTTTTTTAACATTTATTTATTTTTGAGAAACAGAGTGAGACAAAGCGTGAGCAGGTGAGGGGCAGAGAGAGGAGACACAGAATCTGAAGCAGCCTCCAGGCTCTGAGCAAGCATTCAGCACAGAGCCTGATGCAGGGCTCGAACCCACGAACTGTGAGATCATGACCTGAGCCGAAGTCGGACGCTCAACCGACTGAGCCACCCAGGCGCCCCACCCAGGCCATTTTCTAAAGGGATTTATATTTGTTTGTAAAGTGGTGCAAACTTTTTTCATCCTGAGAGAAACAGAGCCCTCGCAGAGAAGCCCGAGTATTGCATTGCTGGAATTCATTTTCAGAAGTTTCTTGAACCCCTGCCTCGGGACCCCTGGGATCCACCGTGTGCCTGAAACCCAGAGCACTGGCCACATCCACTTGCTTTCAGCTCCCAATCCCTTCATGTCTGTGTCCCCGTGGTTGCAGATGGGGTCCAGCTTAGCAAACTATATTTCAAACAGAGTAAGTAATCATGAGAATGTGGGGTGTGGGCATTGGGGGGGGGGTTGCCCATTTCAGCAGCCTCTGCCCTTCCGGAAGCCCTGGGCTATAAGAGAAGGACCAGCGTCCTGATAAACTGCTCTTAAGGGCACCATTCATTCCATTATTAGATGCCTACTGTCAACCTGGTGCAGTGCTGGGATGGAAAAGCCAGGGTGGTGGTGGAGGAATTTAGGTCTAGAGTCGCACCTCTTAGCCCTCTTCTCCTGTGTGTAGCAAAGCAGAAACACTGCGTTTCTTTAAAACTGCTCTGAACACTGGCCTTCTCCCAGGAAACCGAGATTTGCCTGGTGTAAGGTTGCTTGAACCTTCTTCCAAAAGCAAGCCAGCCTTTTCAGCAGGTGAACCAAAGAGCTCCGTGGAGGGGCCTGTCTCAGCTTCAGCCAAATTAAGGAGTCGATATCAGCGTTTATTAACTCTCAAAGAAAATGGCAACACACTCGAGCCAGGGAGTTCTGATTAGTCTGGCGTCCTGTATCGTTCCTTTTCCATATTTCTCGTTTACCTTCGTAGCCTTGGGGCACTTCGCGGGCCCCAGAGACAGCACTGCCGGCCGGGGCCGTGTGGCGTTTCTGGATCCTTTCCCTTCGTCAGCAGGGAGTAGTAGAATCTGAATCTTGAAAAGGACATTTTAGTACACACTTTCTCCGCTGTAAAAGCAATACGTTCTCGTTAGGGCGTCTTGAAAAAACTACACGGTAAAAAGGAGATAACAACAACAACGACAACAAAAATGACACCTCATCACACCTGCCCAGGTAACCACCATTGTATCTGTGTACCAGAAGAAGCCTCCTTCTGGTGCCATCAGCCCTGGCCGTGACTTGCTTGGCTGAAGAAAAGATTAGTAAAGAGGAGATCGTGAAAGTGATGCAGACATACCTTGAACATTTTAACCTAAAACATACAGTCATTCCCCCCGCCCTGTCTCCAGGTTTAAAGCCACGGCCTTTCTTGGTTTACAGATCTACTGGATGTCCACGTTATCTTTTTTGTATGACCCTTTAATGCAACCAGCCCCCCCCCCCCGATTCTCAGTTTCTGTTTCTATCGAGTGAAACAGGGACTGAGAGGGGTGCCTGGGTGGCGCAGTCGGTTAAGCTTCCGACTTCAGCCAGGTCACGATCTCGCGGTCCGTGAGTTCGAGCCCCGCGTCGGGCTCTGGGTTGATGGCTCGGAGCCTGGAGCCTGTTTCTGATTCTGTGTCTCCCTCTCTCTCTGCCCCTCCCCCGTTCATGCTCTGTCTCTCTCTGTCCCAAAAATAAATAAACGTTGAAAAAAAAAATTTTTTTAAAAAAAAAGAAACAGGGACTGAGAACCCACTACTTTGCAGATTGCCATGTACCCCTAATATCATACGGTGATTTTTGTCCACGCCTAGTTTAACAGTGATCTTCCCTAAACGTCCAACGCTTGTTTCATAAAAACAATTCCTTTTTGACTCCTCTTCCAGTGGTTTACATAAACTTTAATTAAGTTGTGTAATTACGTAAGTACAACCTGTGTAGGCAGGTTTGAGGACAAGCACAGCTGAATCTTCGTGAACTCACAGAGCAGTCCATCCAACGGTTAGGGAAGGCCCTGTTTCTCACAGGGAAGGCTGAGCCTGTCCCTTAGTCCGGGGGCCCTTCAGGGAAGGCACCTGTGCTCGTTTTGCATCTAGAACAGTTTGTGTGATTCTTCACTACTTAGAGAAGTCTCGTAATGTTACCAACTCCAGACTGAACAGTTTGAACTTAAACGCACGACAGCTAATGTTCGACTTAAGGGTGAGGTGCTCAACAGTTTCTCTCTAAGATCAGGAATGAGACTAGGTTGGCCGTCATTGCCACTTTGATTCAACATTGCAGTGGAGATCCTAGCCACAGCCGGCAGTAAGGCAAACAATGCAAACGGACAAATCTCAAACAAAACCCACAAACACCCACGAGTAAATAAAGGACATCGAGATTGGGACGTAAGAATTAAAACTGTTTGCCGATGAGATGATCTTACATAGAGACCATGCGAAGGAATAGCAGAGCTTATGAACAATTTCAGTAAGGTTGTGGGATACAAGGCCGATAGAAAAAATGAATTACATTTCTGTATACTTCTGCATTTCTATATACTTGCAGTGAAAATGAAATTAAGAAAAGAAATCCATTTGCAGTAGCATCAGGAAAGAATAGAATGCTTAGGAATGAATTTAACAAAGTGCAAGACTTCTCCTCTGAAAATGACAACGTACTTGAAAGAAATTAACAACCTAAGTAAATGGAAAGACATCCCATGTTCATGTATCAGAAGGCTTCATACTGTTAAGATGGCTTTGCTCCCAAATTAATTTACAGATTCCACACAACTCCCTTTGAAAATTCCAGCTGAATTCTTCGCAGAAATTGACAAGCTGATTCTAAAACTCATATGGAACCTCAAGGAACCTGGAACAGCCAAAAGAGTCTTGAAAAAGAGACACCAAGTAGCAGGGCTTATACTTCCTGATTTCAGAACTTACTACAAAGCAATAGTAGTCAATGCAGTGTGGTACTGGCACAAAGATAGTCATACAGATCAGTGGAATAGAATTCAAAGTCCAGAAATAAACCCTCACATTTCCAGTCAATTGATTCACAAAAGTAGCAAATAATTCAGTAGAGAAAGAATAGCCTTTTCAACAAATGGTACTGGTACAACTGAATAGTCCCATGTAAAGGAATGAAGTTGGACCCCTACCTCACACCATTTATAAACATTAACTCAAAGTAGATCAAAAACCTAAATGTAAGAGCTAAAGCTATAAAACTCTTAGAAGAAAAATAGGTGTAAATCTTTTCCTTGAATTGGCAATTGTTTCTTGAATGTGATACCAAAAGCATAAATGACCAAAGGAAAAAATAAGTAAATTGGACTTCATCAAAATCAGAAAGTTTTGTGCTTCCTAGGACACCATCAAGAAAGTGAAAAGACGGCCCACAAAATGGAACACAATATTTGCAAGTCATATGTATTCTATGCTTGTATCTAGAATAAAGAGCTCTTAGAACTCAGTATTAAAAAAACAACCAATTAAAAGATGGATAAAGGCCTTGAATAGACATTCTCCAAAGAAGATATCCAAGAGGTCACTGAAAACTATAGAAAGCTTATGAAAGGAATTGAAGAAGACACACAAAAAAATGGAAAAAGATTCCATGCTCCTGGATAGGAAGAACAAATATTGTTAAAATGTCGATACTACCCAAGGCAATCTACACATTCAATGCCATCCCTATTGAAATAACACCAGCATTCTTCACAGGGTTAGAACAAACAATCCTAAAAGACCCCAAATAGCCAAAGCAATCCTGAAAAAGAAAACCAAAGCTGGAAGCATCACAATCCCAGATGTATTACAAGGCTGTAGTCATCAGGGCAGTATGGTATTGGCACAAAAACAGACACTCAGATCAATGGAACAGAATAGAGAACCCAGAAATGGACCCACAAACGTATGACCAACTAATCTTTGACAAAGCAGGAAAGAATATCTAATGGAATAAAGACAATCTCTTCAGCAAATGGTGCTGGGAAAACTGGACAGCGACATGCAGAAGAATGAAGCTGGACCACTTTCTTACACCATACCAAAGATAAACTCAAAATGGATGAAAGACCTCAATGTAAGACAGGAAGCCATCAAAATCCTAGAGGAGAAAGCAGGCAAAAACCTCTTCGACCTCGGCTGCAGCAACTTCTTACTCAACATGTCTCCAGAGGCAAGGGAAACAAAACCAAAAATGAACTGTTGGGACCTCAATCAAGATAAAAAGCTTCTGCACAGCGAAGGAAACAATCAGCAAAACTAAAAGGCAACCTACGGAATGAGGGAAGATAATTTGCAAACGACGCATCAGATAAAGGGTTAGTATCCAAAATCTATAAAGAACTTACCCAGCTCAACACCCAAAAAACAAATAATCCGGTGAAGAAATGGGCAAAGACTTGAATAGACACTTCTCCAAAGAAGACATCCAGATGGCCAACCGACACATGAAGAAATGCTCCACATCACTCATCATCAGGGAAATACAAATCAAAACCACAATGAGATACCACCTCACACCTGTCAGAATGGCTCACATGAACAACTCAGGCAGATGTTGGCGAGGATGTGGAGAGAGAGGATCTCTTTTGCTGGTGGGAATGCAAACTGGTCTGGCAGCCACTCTGGAAAACAGTATGGAGTATCTTCAAAAAATTAAAAATAGAACTACCCTATGACCCAGCAACTGCACTACTGGGTATTTATCCAAAGGATACAGGTGTGCTGTTTTGAAGGGACACATGCACCCCAATGTTTATAGCAGCACGATCGACAATAGCCAAAGTGTGGAAAGAGCCCAGATGTCCATCAGTGGACGAATGAATAAAGAAGATGTGGTCTGTATATACAATGGAGTATTACTCAGCAATCAAAAAGAATGAAATCTTGCCATTTACAACCACGTGGATGGAACTAGAGGGCATCATGCTAAGCGAAATTAGTCAGAGAAAGACAAATATTGTATGACTTCACTCATATGAGGACTTTGAGGCACAGAACAGATGAACACAAGGAAAGGGAAACAAAAATAATATAAAAACAGGGAGGGGGACAAGACAGAAGAGACTCATAAATATGGAGAACAAACTGAGGGTTACTGGAGGGGTTGTGGGAGGGGGGGATGGGCTGAATGGGTCAGGGGCATTAAGGAAGACACTTGTTGGGATAAATCTACTCCTGGAATCTACTTCTGAAATCATTATCACACTACATGCCAACTAACTTGGATGTAAATTTAAAAAGAAGATCTCCAAGGGGCCAGTAAGCACATGAAAAGATGCTCAACATCACCAGTCATCAGGGAGATGCAAATCAAAACCACAAGATAGAACTTCACACCCACTACGATTTCTAGAATCAACAAGTCAGATAAATGAAAGTGTTGGTGAGGAATCAGAGAAATTGGAACCCTTGAACACAGCTGGTAGGAATGTCAATGGTGCGGCTCCTTTGGAAAATAGTCGGGCAGTTTCTCACAAGCTTAAACAGAAAGCTACGATAGGACACAGTAATTCTGCTCCTGGGTATATGTACCCCAAGAAAAAGAAAACTTACATCCATGTGAAACTTGTACGTAAATGTGGAAAGAACCCAAATGTCCGTCAACTGATGACCGAGGAAACAAAATGTGATGAATCCGTACAATGGAATATTATTTGGCGATGAACAGGGAAGACTGCCACACGCTACAATACAGAAGCAGCTTGAAAACAATATGCTGAGTGGATGAAGTGAGCCACGAAAGACCACGGATTGTGGGATTTCATTTATATGAAGGGTCCAGAATGGCAAATCTGTGCAGTCAGAAAGTGGATTCGTGGTTGCCCGGGGCTTGCTGGGGCTGGGGCTGGGGGCTTGGGGGGGGGAGATGGGGAGTGACTGTTAGTAGGTGTGGGGCTTCTCTTGGGGGCGATGGAAGTGTTCTAAAATCAATGGTGGTGATTGCACAACTTTGTGCAACTACGGCGTTGAATACTTGAGATCTGTGAGTTGCGTGTGAATTCTAGCTCCATAAAGCTGTTATTTTCTTTTTTCTTTTTTTTTAAATTTTTTTAAAGTTTATTTATTTTTGAGAGAGACAGAGACAGAATGCGAGTGGGTTAGGGGCAGAGAGAGAGGGAGACACAGAAGCAGAAGCAGGCTTCAGGTTCCGAGCTGTCAGCGCAGAGCCCGATGCGGGGCTCGAACTCACGAGCTGTGAGATGATGACCTGAGCCGACGTCAGACGCTCAACTGACTGAGCCACCCAGGCGCCCCACATCTCTTTCTCTTTCTTAATGGGCTGATTTCCCACTAGGTTTGTGTCTGATTCTAAATTAATTATCCTGGAAGCAATTGACTTCATCCCCCATCAGGTGGTTCCATTGGCACGGTTCATGCATGCTGGGGCAGGACCTGGGCCTGCCCCTTCCTCTCTGGTCCTCTGGGGACGTCCGGGATCTGGTTTCAGTATCCAGGGGTCATGAGAGCTCAGGCCTCCACGGAGAGGTGGGGAAGGAGCTCGAGGCCTGGCGTTCCCCGCGGGAACACCGTTGGAGTCTCCCCGCTCTGCCGGGCCTTCTGCCCAGATATGGAACGTTCCAGCTTTCTGCACTCTCCGGAGCAGAATGAAAAGAATCTGCTAGTCTGTCTGACCAGCTAGGACGTTCTTGAAAGGCAGGTGCCATTCTTGACCTTAAAAAAAAAAAAAAAAAAAAAAATTGTGAGCAGGTTAGATAGACACTTAACCCTTTCTGATCTGAACTGGTCCCTGAAAACAAAGACTTCAGGAAGATTCTGTTTCGTCATTTCTGCAGACAGAGGGGTGGTTGCATGTGTGGCTGACCAGGTTAAGATGAAGGCCGAGATCGTGAGCCCACTACCCTGGGCCGGGAGGAAGTGAGTGAGGACACATTCCTCTGCCTTGCAGTTGGTTTGCTGGGAGACGGTGGAAAGGTCACTTCGCCTTTCTTCAACCTCAGTTTCCTCATCCGTCAAATGGGGACTTTTTCTGCCCCGCCAGCCTCAAAGGTTTGTTTGAGAACCAACAGAGGCCTGTGCACGTGTGTCGGGCATGAGACCGTGAGGTCAGGGTCACCTCCCATGGCCCGTCTGGCGCCCCGCATTCCCTTGCCTTCGCCATGGGCGTCCTGGGGCTGCAGCCACCTCCGGGTCACCCTCAGGGGTAGCCGAGGACCTGGGGGTGTCACCCTGGTGCTTCATGTGGGAGGCAGAGGCTTAGAGGGGTGAGGCTGGGGGCGGGGGGGTGAAAAGAAGCCTGAGGGAAAGTCAGTTTTTCGGACCCAAAGAAGGGTAGGGGCTCCCGGACTTTAGGATTCTGTGAACTGGCTTAAAAAGAAATCAGGGCCAATATAAGGTTGCTTCCTTTAACTTTGGTCAAATAAGGACATAAAACCTTCTCGTCTCCATTATTATTATTTGATGATAGAAGGGACGTTTAAAAATTGTTTTAAATGTTTATTTATTTTTGAGAGAGAGAGTGCAAGCGGGGGAGGAGCAGAGAGAGAGAGGGAGACACAGAATCCAAAGCAGGCTCCAGGCTCCGAGCTGTCAGCACAGAGCCCGACGCGGGGCTCGAACCCACAACCTGCGAGATCATGACCTGAGCCGAAGTCGGACGCTCAACCGACTGAGCCACCCGGGCGCCCCGAGAGTTTTTAGTCTAAGCACCCACCCAATGCTTGGATTCCTTTTACTGTGGTTTTGTGAAGCGATCTTTCATCTGCTCTCGGCTTGCATTCTGCCAGCGACGGGGTGCTCGCCCCCTACCCCAGCAGCAGCGCCTTCCAACGTCACGCAGTTCTTTTCCTTATTGCTCTGCGGCCTTCTGTCCCCGAGCTTCAGCTCACAGATCTTTGTGTGCACCCCCTCAGGCTCAGTGGGCTTCTGCTCCTTCTCCCCATGCGTAGCCCTTCAGCCCTGCACTCAGTCTGGTTCTCATCGCTTCCCTCCATCGGTCCACAGATGTTTTCTGTGGGCCTCCCACTGCCAGGCAGTGAAAGCCCTCTTGGGAACCTCCCCGAACCTCCCAGCGCCTTCGTCCTCCCCTTCACTGGAAGCCACCACTCCACTACTCCACTCTCCGACCTTCTCAGAGATTCTGAGGACGAGCTTGCCAAGTTAAGTCCCGGTCAGGGTCGGGCCGCCTTACAGGTTCCCTTGCCACGGTGTCCTGGAGGCATCACTGTCCTCCTTGTGCGGAGGAGGAAACTGAGGCTCGCCGGCTCCCTGCGCGGCCGGAGGCCAAGGCACCGCGGCTCCACGCCAGGTCTTGGCTGCGAGCCTCTGGCCGTTTCCGTGGCCTCGCACTGTCAAGGCGGGGACGGGCTTCTCACTAGTCAGAACCCCCTTGTGCCTCTCTCTGGGTTCTCGCATGGCTCCAGGGGCTGGAGAATGTGGACGGGGGCTTGGCGTCCAGGAGCCCTAGGTTTTCCAAGAGCTTCTGATCCTAAATGTGCAGCTTCACGCCCAGCCCTGGTATGGGAACTTGTGACGCGGTGTGTGTTTTGCGAACTCTTGTCACCTCCTTACAGCTCCTTCAGCCGACGAACCCGCTGAGTCTCCCCCATGTACCAGGCACGGTGTTAATTGCTCCGGAGAACACGATGAGGAAGACAGTGACCTTGTGCCCCAGGAGCTCACAGACTAGTAGAAGGTCAGGAGGCAGATGGGCATGTGCACCCAGCCTTCTGAAAGCCCGGGGCAGCAAGCGGTGGGACCTTCCTGGCCTGGGTGGTGGCGACAAAGGGAGAGGGCATTTGGATTGGGCTTTGAAGGGTGCATAAGAGTTCGCAGGGCAGCCACACAATGGACTGATCACTAAAAAGTAAGTGAGGAGTGGGGGCGCCTGGGTGGCTCAGTCGGTTAGGCATCTGACTCTTGATTTTGGCTCAGGTCATGATCTCACAGTCGATGGTGGGTTCGAGCCCCGCATCGGGCTCTGTCCTGGCAGTGTGGAGCCTGCTTGGGATTCTCTCTCCCTTTCTCCTGCTCATGCTCTCTTCCTCTCTCTCTCTCAGAATAAAAAAAAAAAAAAAAAAAAAACTTAAAAAAAAAATTAAGTAAGGAGCAATAATGGGGGTTCAGTCATGACAGCTTTTCCTGGAGACTGTCTGCGACTTTGTTAGTATGTGCAGAAACACTGCAGGATTGGCTGCGAAAAATCAATAACTCTCTCCGACTCCCTTTGTTATCTGCTTCCTGCCCGGGGCTCAAGGAGATCGAGAAGCTAGTGTTGCAAAGGCACGGGAAGATTTAATTCCACGTTAGACGTACACATTTTTGCTAAGTAGATAAATAATGACCTTATTAAGGTTTCTTTTGGCTCTGTGTCGGGGGCCCGCAGCCCATTGCTAGCAGGGTCTCAGAAATCGGCGTCTGTTTTCTCTTATTTGGACAGGAGCCTCTGGCTGAGGTGCTGAGCCGTCTTGGAGAGTTCTCTTCCCCGCAGAGCATTAGTCACGAAACAGTAATTTACCGCAGGAATCGCACAGAGTGGGATGATATTGATTTGTGGGCCTTTTGGCAAAACGTACTCGTTCACAACTGGTCAGAGAAGCAGCCTGAAGACGTTCTGGGCGAAGCGTGACTGTGTGGTCCCAGATGAGGTCCTGCCCTGCTCTCCGAATGGGGGGGGGGGAGAGCTGGAGAGAGGGCTATGGGCTGGAGGGGGGGTGGTGCGGGAGATACATAGAGAGAGAGAGAGACAGAGAGAAAGAAGGTGGGGAGGGAACAGGGGAGGGAGGGAGACGGGCCGGTGCGTACCTGGCCTTTTTCTCTCCTTGGGAAGCATCCTTGGGGGTCCGGCCCCCTGGCCTGGGATCCCGAGGACCCCTGCCTCGCATCTGTGAAGGGACACGGGTCTCGCAGGTGCAGGGGCTCAGCCCTCTCTCTCCCGCGTGGGGCTCCCCGGCCAGAGTTCCAGCTCTGATGACGGAGGCTCCTGCAGGGTCTGGAAGCCCGCTCCCCCCTCCCTGGCCCAGTTGGTTAAATCGCGTGCGTGGAGGGCTCCCTCCTGCCCTCCCTCCGCGCCGCCCAGCGTTAGCGAGCATTCATTCATCCGGCCCCAAACCCTGTGACAGGTGCTGCGGAAGAAAACGCACCTCGGTGTGCGCGTGCATCAGTGTGCCCCCGGCTGGTGTGGGGGGGGGGTCAGTCCTGACGTTGCTCACACCTTTGACATGCTCAGTCTGCACCAAGCCCTTTTCTTTGTTTATTCATTCACTCACTTGCCCTTCTGATTCCGGCAACAGCCCCGTGAGACAGGTATTGTTGCTGTCTTTGTTTTGTACGTAAATTGATGCCCAGCAAGGTTCAGTAACTTCCCTAGAGACACACAGCTCCTAAGTTCATGGTGGGATACCCCTCTAGCCTGAGGGGTCTGGGGGGACGGCTTGGATTAGGGCCTGGAAGGACAGCCGAGGAGAAGCTTGAGGGAGGGAGGGGCACGCCAGGACAGTGGAGGGCAGCGGGAAGGACTGCCCTGTGCCCAGCACCCAGAAGCCGCGTCGCATACTGTCTCTTTTGTCCCACAGCCCGTTGGAAAGGCCAAGTAACTGGTCCAAGGTGTGAAGGCAGGACGGGGACCCAGCTCTGTGTGGCTCCACAGCACGTGCGTGCCCTCAACGCCACACCACCCCGGGGCTTGGCCAGCGGGCGGGGGCACCCCGGGGTCGGTGGCACAAAGCGGGCAGTGGCTGCTGTACCGGAAAACCCTCACCATTGTTCTTTCGGCATCTCCCACGGGGTTCTGGCCCCCCCCCTCCGCCTTCCCCCAGCTCCGGCTCCTGCCCTGCACTCGTGTGGGCCTCTCCCTGCGCACCCCTCCAGCCTGAGCACGTTCACAGCTTCACACCGGCGCTGGCTACCATCCCACGGACCCTAGCGGGGCATCCTCATCCGCAAAGCGGTTTAAAACAGTGGTCTCTTGACTTGTGGGCTGGGCGGCCCGTGCTCCCTCGAGGTGCCCGTGCCATCCACCCTGGGAGCCGCGTCCGAAGGTCTAGGGTGGTGGATCGGGACGGGAGGAGGGGTGCTGGGAACACACGAGCCCAGGCAGCTCGGGGGAGGGGGGAGGGGAGGGGGGAGGCGAGCGCCTCGGCAGCCGATGGCCGCGTGGTGAAATTCACAGCTCCCAGTGTAGCCCGCAGTCGCGCCCGGTCTTTGGCTCGGCTCCTTCTCGTACATACAGGCATCCTCCTTATGACGTCGCGGCGTTTCCTTCTCTTCCTTCTTTCTTCCTCTGCGGCGGGAGCCCGAGTCTCAGCCCTTCTGTGATGCTGCTGTGGCCGGGAGGCCGCGTCTGTGCCGATAAATGACCCCAGACGGGTGGGGGAGGGAGGCTCAGCGCCGCACGGTTCTGGCCCTGATCGGTTTCACACCCCCGCTCGGCTCGCGCTGCGTTTCCTCCAAGGGGAGTGTTTTAGGAAGAGCAGAGATGCCTCTTGGCGTCTTTACGAGATCACCCCCAGAACCAGGATGCTCTCTTCAAGCGTCGCGACCTTCCCTCCCCACGTGGCGTCTGCAGAGCAATTGCATTTACTCCCGTTGTTTCCCCCACCTGCGGTGTTGAGAGGAAAGTCAAGCAACCGTGTTTTTCTCCTCCGCGCAGGCCCAGCCCCACCAGGACAAGCGACAGAGCTGTCCTCCTTTCACGCTTCAGGCGCAGGCTACCTGTCAGCGGCTTGCTGTGTGCGGCTCTGATGGAAGGAACCTCTCTCCGGGGCCACAGGGATTTGCAGCAAGAATAGAAGAGTGTTTGGCTCCAGTTTCTGGCTCAGTGTGGCCCCGATGGCGATGACCCTGGTCGCACTTCGTAAACGGGGGACAGATGTGATGCCAGGCTGTCGGGATCGCTGGGTTGAGCCCTATTTTTTTTTTAATTTTTTTTTTTAACGTTTATTTATTTTTGAGACAGAGAGAGAGAGACAGAGCATGAACGGGGGAGGAGCAGAGAGAGAGGGAGACACAGAATCAGAAGCAGGCTCCAGGCTCTGAGCCATCAGCCCAGAGCCCGACGCGGGGCTTGAACTCACGGACCGCGAGATTGCGAGATCGTGACCTGAGCTGAAGTCGGACGCTTAACCGACTGAGCCACCCAGGTGCCCCCCTATTTTTTTTTTTAAGTAGAAAGTAGGAGGAGAGAAACAGGAATGAATCAGTACGGCAACCATCGCAAGAGCCTTCTCCTATGGTCTTGGGAAATTCCGGGGGACCCGGGGAGAGGCCAGATAGCGGCAAAGGTGCAGACTGGCTGACGAGGGGCTCCAGGCGGCCCTCAGCGTGGAGTCCAGCGTCCAAGGCGATCTGGTGCCCCTGGCCTCCTGCCTGCACAGAGTCACTGGGCTCCTTCTTACCTGGCTTCTCCCACGTCTGTTTTCCTTTGTAGCCCCTGCGGGCGAGGTACTGCAGAGCAGTGGCTGAGAAGCTGAAACCATTGTCCCAGTGCCTCCTGTCCCCGTCCCGATGGCCGGCATGGCAGTGGCGAGGTCAGAGAGCTGGCACGGGGGACTTTTCTCCTGTCCTCTGCCTCTCGGGGAGCCACTAAGCCTTGGCGAGCGGGGCCGTGTCTCCCTGGCCCTCTTCTCTGGTGGAGCCTCTCACCTCTAGCCCTGGGGCATGGGAGGATGGTTCTAGACCGTGAACCCCGACCCCATCTTCCAGGCCCGCTGGGTGGCTGGGGCTTCGGCCTCCAAACCCAGACAAACCACAGCTCTCGTTCCCTGCCTCCCGTGACCCTGACTTTCACATCACTGCCTGAGGGGCGGATGGTCAAGCCGGCTCCTCTCTGCTCTGAGTAAGGTGCCCCCTTTCCCGGAGTCCAGCACCCGCAGCAGCGGTGGGCGGTTTTATCTCCATGTGTATCGATGCATTAACACACGCGGGAATGCTCCTCTTCCAAGAAGACTGGGTTGCCTGCCGCCTTCACCCAGCTTGGGAGACCCTGAATTTGCCTTTTACCCGCTTCCTCACTGCCCGTGAGTTTGCACTGTGGGCCGAGTGGCCCCACCTTTCACTTACTCATTGTTCCTTCTTTATCTGACATCCCACCCGGTCTCGTGCTGGGGGGTGTGGGACACCAGCAAGGGCTCCCGGTCTCCAGAGGGCGGTCAGACCCCTAAAGGGTGGGTGCATTGATGGAGGAGGCGTGGGGTGAGGGGAGAGGCCCTAATTCCCCACCTGGGGGGGCGGGGGGACAGTGTTGGGGAGGCGTCCCTGGAAGGAACCCTGGGAGCCACCAGGGAGGAGTGTGTGGGCCGGAAGGGGCTTCGGGCTTAGGCAGCCTCATCCAGGGGGTTGAGTTCCCCACACGCCCAGGATCGGGGAGCCGGACCCGTGAGCCAAGGGCTTTGGAGATGACCTGACTGCCCTGTTTCATGAGAGACTTTTTCACAAAGCTACTGAGTGGCCAGCTATGGAAGACTAAACAATGGAAAGCAAAACCAAAAATAAAACACTATCCTTTCACTGAACTTGCCTTTGGAAAACAAATATTATGTGACAGGAGACCAGCCGTCTTCCTAGTACCAGAGCTGAGGCCCGAGCACATTCCAGAAGAGTTCTTTGGGATCCTTTCCCCTCCTCCCCCCACCTCCTCTCTCTTCCTTTTCCTCTCCTCTCCTCTTCCCCCCTTCCTCCCTTCTTTTCTCTCTCTCTCTTTCTACCTTTGAGATTTCTTTTTTTTTAATGTTTATTTTGAGAGAGAGAGAGAGAGAGAAAGAGAGCAGGGAAAGGGGCAGAGAGAGAGGGAGACAGAGGATCTCAAGCAGGCCCTAAGAGGCCAGCAGGGAGCCCGATGCGGGGCTCAAACGCGCAAACTGTGAGATCATGACCTGAGCTGAAATCACTTGTCAGATGCTTAACCGACTGAGACACCCACGCGCCCTTGCCTTTGAACTTTCTTAATTGTACTTTTCATCAGCATGTAATTAATTCCCCTGTCCGCCAGCATCCCCACAGTAGAGATGTCCGGGAGCCTGTAACGTGCTGTGCGTTTGCTAAGTGCTGGGGATATGTGTGAACCGGGACTCTATTTCTAGAATACTATCTGTGGGACTCCCCCCGGAAAACCCGGTCTGGCCACCCCAGGGCCCTGTCACATCTCCCTGAAATTTGAATCAGTTTCCCTAACTAATTGCCTTCAACTTATCAGAAGAGGGAATCTCTAACCAAAGTCCTTGACCAGCCCCAGCTGTCTGGGGGTTTGTCTTGTGTCCTCATTGGTGCAGCGAAGCTGTCACGTTCGGGGACCTGGGATGACCGACTCCCCGATTATTTTAAACGAATTCCCTAAGCTGTATACACAGCACTGACACTGTGACTAAAGCCCTTCCCATTCTGTAACGGTCACTCTAGCGCATTGGCAGGGTAGGATTTCTCTGACGGTGACTGTTGCCTTTTCGCAATAACATTGATAGCAATTGAAACGTTGTTATCAATAACATTGGTTGACATTGAGAACCTCTCGAAAGCTTGCCGAGTGCCTTCGTATACTTTAGCTAACTCGATTCTCATGAGAGTCCTATGAACTGGGGTTACGACGTCTCTCTTATAATGAGGAAACCGAGGCTCAGAGAGGTTAGGGGATGTGTTCAAGGTCACACAGCTAGTAAGTGGTAGAGCGGGGTCCTAGTGCTGGTGTGACCTGTTTTCCCCGAATTTGAGTTGCTCAACCAAGGAGTCTTTCTGGAGTGTTTGCTGTGTGCTGGCCTTCTGGAAGAGAGCAGGTGCAGGGGCGGGATAGGCAGGAGCAGGTAGTGCTTGGGTGGCGGGAGGGAGCATGGCATCCGCGGGGGCTTAGGTCGACATTGTGGGCTGAGTGTGATGGTCGGAGCACCGAGTCGTGGAGAGGACAGGGAAGGACCGTTTCTGCTTGTCCCTCTGTCTCCTTACCTAGACGAGTCTTCGTCCCTGCAGGAAAGAAAGGTGAGCCGTGGGGATGGAGGGAGGCCGAGGCCTTCACCATGACGTTCTGCCAGCTGGCGGCCTGACGAGGGACGTATCTGCAGACACGGGATCCCATTCCTGCCCCCGTGGGAGAGGAGGGAGGGCAGGCCCTGAGGCCGTGCGGACTGCACGCTGCGTGCAGAGGGACTGGCGTGTTCCTTTCCCCGGCCTGGACTCTGAAGTTGGTCCTGCGTCAGAAGGAAGTGCCCAATAATGGGACTGGTTTGAACCGTGGCTTTTGCCCAGCCGTGGCCTGTATCAGAGAAGATACGGCCAGATGATTGCTGAGCAGAGGAGAATCTTTAAGGGCAGTATGGCTGGGGAATCTCAGGCTCAGAGAGGGCAAGCGGTTTTCCCAGAGTCACACAGCCCCAGGCTCGTTCTATCCTGTGCTGTGCCTAATTGTTTTTGCTGAAATAGACTTGAAGACGAGAAGGTGTTTATTTTTTATAAAAGCAGCGGCGAGCGGAGCAGCAGAGAAATAGGTTTCTTCTACAGCTGTTCTCCTGAGGTCACTGTGACACCGCGGCGAGGAGTATTTCTGATCCTGGAGACCTGCAGTGTGAAGCAAGCAAGTGTGGGCGGCTGGAGGTTTGCACCCCAGCAGCCCCTTTCCTGCTGCCCCCCAAATTTGGGTGGTGCTAGAGAGACTTGGGACTTTTTTTTGGCTGTGCTTAGGAGCTTAGAAGTTTACAGGGGAGTGTGGGAGGGACTTTTAGGAGGCGCGGCCCATATGCAAGACCCCTACGTGGGGCATTCCAGTTGTGTGACACGTGCAGGGGCGTCCTGATGTTTCTGGAAGGTATGGCCCACCTGCCATCGGAACCACGAAACAGCTGGCAGGCTGTGATGCACATTCCGGGTTCTCCCAGGCCTACTGATCAGAATCTCCAGGGCGGGACCGGGAATCTGCATTAAAAAAAATTTTTTTTTAATGTTTATTTCTGAGACAGAGAGAGACAGAGCATGAGCGGGGAAGGGGCAGAGAGAGAGGGAGACACAGAATCCAAAGGAGGCTCCAGGCTCTGAGCTGTCAGCACAGAGTCTGACGCGGAGCTCGAACCCACAACCTGCGAGATCATGACCTGAGCCGAAGCCGGACGCTTAACCCCCTGAGCCACCCAGGCGCCCCAGAATCTGCATTTTAAACAGGCTCTGAGGTCAGCGGCATTATGCGCTGACCCCCCTGCACCCCCCCGGCCCAGAGCCAGGATGTGGTTCAGATCTGGAGCCAGCCTCCCTGGGCGGCCTGACCTCCAGTGAGCTGTTTCCTCCCCCGCCCCCCCGAGCCTCGGGTTTCTGGTCTGAAAGGTGGATATGCCACCCCTGCCGTTTTAGGTCACAGTCGCCCGACACGGGGACAGTGTTAGTGCCCAACAAGTGGTGGCCTTTACTGGGTCTGCCAAGCAGCGGGCAGGGCAGGGGGTGACTCGGGGCCCCGAGCGGGTGCCGGTGTCCGGCCGGGATTGGCAGGGGCCTCCTGCAGGAGCGTGGGCCTCTGGGAGTGAGGAGGAGACTGCGCTTAGGGCCTCAAGGCTGCAGTTTGGGGAAGAGACTGTGGTGAGACTTAGAAATGGCGCCTTCTTTGCCTTTGGCCCAGACGCACAGGCTCCAGGGGGCGCCCGGGACGGGTGTCCAAGCTGGGCCCAGGCCCACGTGCTTGCCTTTGAGCCCGGGCTCCCCTAGAAGACTGTTGCCGTTTTCCCGAGCGGTGACGGTGGCCCGGCACTCTGAGCACGGGGGAGGAGGGGCCGGTGACCTGGAAGGGGGGGGTCGCCAGGGAGACAGAGGCCGGGGGTGTGTGTGTGCGGGGGCTGGGGGGACACTGGGGAGACGGCTCAGATAAGTCCCGCGGGAGGCACCCGCGGGGCCATCCGCTGATCCTCTTTCCTGTTGACTGGTTTTTAAGGAACTTCCTTTCCCTCCCCTGACTTCTTGCAGACGGGTCTCTTCCTACCAGGCCGGTTCTGCCTCCCCTTGCTGCCGTCTGCCCCGCCCCCCAGCAGGTGCAGCACCCCCTTGAAAGAGGAGCCGTTTGAGGGACGCAGGGCCCTTCCTGCCCCCTCACGTGTTCCCAGTGCTTGTCTCTTTGTAGCTGGGGCCTGGACACAGGAAAGCCAGCCATATCCTGAGCCAGACGCCCTACGGGAGGCCCCCCGGCTGTCACTGGGCGCGTGCATGCTGCTTCTCCTCCGACCAGCGGCCTGAAAATGACCCCGAGTCCCCGGGAGCTGGATGTGAGGGATTTGTGCCCCCTTCCCCCACAGCACACACACACACACACACACACACACACACACACACTCACAGGCCCAGCCCCCAGAGGCAGTCATGGACAGAGCTGCCCCCATCCTCCAGGACTTGGTCATCCACGTGGTTTACAGGCGAGGAAACTGAGGTCTCGGAACTAGAACTCACGTCCCCGAGCCCTGCGCTGGCTCCTCTCAGATGCTGTTCCAGGACAGCAGGATCCGGGCTATCTCAGCGGGCTACCCTACCTCCTGTGCACCTGCTCCGGGACCGTGTGTGTGTGTGTGGGGGGGGTACTTATGAGCGACTGAGCCCAACTCTGGGCATGTGCTTGGAAATAAATGCACCCTCCGGTGCCAAGATGCCTGGGGTGGGGTGGGGGGTGTCTGCCATGTGAACAGACAGCCTGTGGTCCACGCAGGGGGGTGGGGCAGAGCTGATGCGGGCCTGGGGAGGGACAGGCAGGTTCCTCAGGGACGGCTGTTTCTGGGGGTTGCAACCAGGAGCCACTGCTTCTCTTCCCACCTGATCTGGGTGGTTCTTCGGCCCTCCTGCATCTCACGGTGTGCCCCACCCCGCCCCCCAGTCTTCACCTGCCTCCCCCGCTGCCCCTGCCGCGCTGTGCGGGTCACACCCCCCGACCCTCATCAGGCTCCCGCTCATCTGAGTGGCCTCTTGTCCCCGCCTCACAAACAAGCCCCCGGAAGGTGGAGTGGGAGGAGAATACGGAGCGGTCCGTCTGGACCAGCCCCCCGAGTCTTCTGCTTTCTGGAAGAACAGTCTCCCTGTAGAAGTGGCTCGCCTGCTGCATGCCAGTCCCCACCCTCTGTGTCCTGCAGCCCGGCCACGGAGCCCAAGCCAGACTGGAACGTGGACCGGGCAGGGACTGTCCGGCACCAGGAGAACTGGCCATGCCAGGCTCGCGGAGAGGGCCCCTCCTGGTGCCCTCCTCCCCGGCCCATCCGCAGCCGCGTTCTCTCACCTCCGGGCTCAGGGGTCGCCTCTGGAAGCCTCCGATGCCCGCCCCGCCTGCTTCGGGCTCCCCTCACTGGCCGCTGGCCTGGTTTCCGCTCCCTGGTGTGGACACCACCGTGTGCACCTCTGAGCATCCTTGGCCTTGGTGCGAACACCGTGGTTTGGTTGTCAGACGGAGGACGTTGGAGGCCGCGGGAGCCCCGAGTATATATCTCACACAGTGCCCTTGTTTGAAGGGGGATGCATCGGCCTGGGACAGGGCAGACGCCGGGTCCCTCAGTGTGGGAGGATGGGGTGTTCAGCCAGGCAAGGGGTGCCCGGGGCCACGCAGAGCATTTCTGGCTCTGGGGCCCCCGAGTCGCAATGGGGAGTCCGAAGGAGACGATTCTGCCTGGCTCTTTCCAGTTGTTTCTCTGGTTTTCCTGTCATCTGCTGGGGCCTTGAGGGGAATTTGTCCCTGCCTGTGCTGCACTCATTCATTATAGGAGATATTTAATCCACGGGGGGCGGGCAGATAGGAGTGTCATTCTCAGGGGGCGCTTTGTTGTCACAATGTAAACTAAAATTTTAGAGGGTGCCTGGGTGACTCGGTCGGTTGAGCGTCCGACTTCGGCTCAGGTCGTGATCTCCCGATTCACGAGTTCCAGCCCCGCGTCGGGCTCTGTGCTGACAGCTCGGAGCCTGGAACCTGCTTCGGATTCTGTGTCTCCCTCTCTCTCTGCCCCTCCCCTGCTCACGCGCTGGCTCTCTCCATCTCAAAAATAAAAAAACGTTAAAAAAAAAAATAGTGTAAGCTAAAATTTTAGTATCCCTTATGGAAAATTCATAAACTTTAGAAAGAAACCAGTAAGGCAACCATAATAACCCCCATAATCCCACGCGTCAGTTCTGGTATAAAAGTTAGGCTTCCTGGCGCAAAGGAGTCAGAGCACCAGAAAAGCCCCTGTCCCATACCGCAGTCCCCCAGCTGAAGCCCCCTCAGAAAACCGTGGCGCTGTCGTCCCAGTGAGCCCTGTGTTGGGTGGGGGGTGTCTGCACGGCCTTCCGTGAGCTGGAGCAGCCCTCCGCCTCTCACCCGGGACCGCGTGCTGCGTGGGATCCTCAAGCCTCGGATGGCCTTTACCCTCTCTACCGTGGGACTGTGTACACGCACTGCATGTGCACGTGTGTGCACGCGGGCGTCTGTGCGTGCAGGTGCGTGTGTATCCGTGTGCACGCATGCGTATCAGTGCGTGTATGTACGTAAGTGCCCGTGGGGGGCATGCATATATCTGTGTGCGTGCTTGCGTAAGTGTGCGCGTGTGCGTGTGCGTGCACACATGCGTGTCAGCGTGTGCATGTGGGTGTGATGACAGACGGGCGTCCACGTTGACCCGAGTGGGGGGCGGGTTCTCTGGTCCTCCTCCTCTCAAGGGGTCCGTGAGCTTCGGCGACACTGGCGGCCTCACTTGGGAGCCTCCTGACGCCCCCCAGATGCAGCGAGCCTTCCTTCCTCGAGCCCAGTGCGGTTTGTTCGCATTTCTCGCGTAGCGCGCCTCCCGTGGTATTGTCGGTGGCTACTTGTGGCCGTGGGCTGCCTCCCGCCGGCCGCGGCCTCCCCCGCAACGCCAGGCTCCAGGGCTCGGGGTCAGTGGCTGCGCGTCTGGGCTTGAACGACGATGTGTTTACTGAGCTTCGCCACCGCCTGCCCCAGCGGCTCCGAATGACATTTCAGGAATTGAATTACATTTCGGTTCTTGCGGAATCCAGGAATAGATCATTTGATTGTGTCTGTTGGAAGTCACGGCCGCAACCGGCTTCATTTTCTTAGCCAACATCTCTCCCGAGTGGGGAGCGATGGCAGAGGAATGCCATCACGGACTGGATTTTCCCCCAAGCGTGTCTCCCGAGCTGGCGGCGGCCCGTGCTTTCCCCCCAGGCTGGGGGAGGCTGGCACTGGAGGCCGCCTCCGGGCAGGACCCAGAGCGGCACTGCCACTCGGTGCGTGGGTGTCCTGCCTGTCCCCGCGGCCTGCTGAAGATGCCACTGCCGGGCGGCGGCTGCTGGGAGAGCTTTCCCCAGCCCTGTGGGGTCGGGGGAGGGAGCCGTCTCGTCTGCCTGGGAAAGTCATGTAGTGCCCGTGCCTCATTTCCATGCCCCCTCTGGCCTTTGAGGGGTGTGTCTCCTCCGAGGGGCTCACTCTTTGCCCAGGCGTCAGCAGCCGTGGCTAGCTACTCTTCCCTCGACCCATCCGGAATTTCTCTCTGGCTTTCCCAGCCTCACGGTATCGGGAGAATCTTCTAGAAATCTCCGGATGCCCTTCCTGCTGGGCGTCTGCCTTCCTGCCGGCCGAGTGCTTAGTGGTTGCAGGGCCAGGAGGCTGGGGGCTGGGTGAGGGCGGCCACTTGCCCTGTGCTCCCATTTGGGTTCTTTGTGGTGTGAATGGAGACTGCAGAGAGGTGAGGACCGTGGGTCCCCATCCAGCAAGGGGCAGGGAGTGGGTTCCAACCCCAGCGTGCTTCCTTCCCCTGCTACTTGCAGAAACAAGTGAATTTTCCTAAGGAACGGCTGCTCCAGGAAGCCAGCTGTCAGCCCCCTCGGGCTCTCCCTGTCCACCCCGCCCACCCCTGCTCTAGCCTGGTCCTTCTCTCTCCGCCCGCTCCGTCCGCCCAGGCCGATGGCCGGGTCTCCGGATTTCATCTCCCGCTAGGGCTCCGGCCCCCGTGTTGGGCATGGAGCTGCCTGGGGACAACCAGGCTTCTTCCCCAGGAAATGGGAATCAGGCCAAACACAGAAGTCAGAGAGTTGATGAAAAGGTGCTTCGGCGTGTGGTTGTTTTGACAAGTAGTTCTAGAGGCGTGTGCCCTTGGGCCTCTGGTTGCCTTAGAGTTCAGCTCCGCTTGACTTGAATTCCAATTCGCGAGCACCGCCTGGTGCTGGAGACGGTTCCAGAACTGCAGGCGCCCCGCCCCCCCCCCCCAGCCCCCCGGGAGGAGCTCACAGGGCAGGGCAGTAGGGCTCTGGTGTGGCGGGAACCCTCGGAGAGGTCCCTGACGCCTTGTGGGAGGAATTTTGTCATCGGAAGCTGTTCCTTATTAAAATCAAGTAATAATGAATATGCTGTGTTTGGATCCGCCAGGGAGAGTTGAAAGAGAGCTAGAAGGAAACGCGAATTCAACCAGGCCAGGATGACTTCTCCCGTGAGAAGTTCAGCTGATGGTTTTGAAGGAAGAAAAGCCTCTGGCCTCATCAGGCCACCCCCAGCGTGTCCTTGAAACCTTTTCGCTCCTTGAAATGTGCTTCTTAACCTTTTGGAAGAAAACAACTTTCTCCTGCTATATATAGCCCTTATCTGGAGGTGCAGGCACAGACTGGTCCCCTTGTCTTCAGCAAACTGCTGGGTTGGGCCCCGGGGGTGGTGGGGACTCAGGTATTGGCTTTGGCATTCTGCCCACGTGGAGCTAAACACTGGGCTTTGGGCCCTTGGTGGAGATCGCTGGGAACCCTCTCCCACTTCCATTCCCGAATTTCTCCTTCCCCTTAGACGTGACCACTTTCCCTTTCCAAACAACGCCCCTGGTGACTCCGTAGAGCCCAGTGGAGGATAGAGGGCCAGCATGCGTGCGTCCCCGTGTGCCCACAGATGCTTGGCGGGGGCGGTCCTTGGGGTTAGGATTTCGGCCTGGCGTGTTTCTGGCCCGTCTTGTATATTGTTCCCCATCTGTGGAAGCTCTAGGCCCGTGGGCAGAGCTGGACTGTCTCGGGAGGAAGTTAGTCTGATGCTGACAGGTAGGGGCTCCAAGGAGCGTGGGAGGCGCTGGCCTCGGGGCGGGTCCAAGCAGGGTCCCACACGTAGGACGGAGGGGTTGACTGTGAGTGGCCCTTCGACAGGCAGCCTGTGACGCCTGGATGCTGGGGTCGGGACGTGAGGTGACCACTGGCGCTGGCCTTGAGCCGGGCACAGGGGTCTGCCTGGGGATGTGATCCAGGGGCACCCGAAAAGGCCCGCCGATGCCCCCTCGGCTACCGAAGGATCCCAAGGGTGCATTCCTCTGTCAGGGGGCACCCTGCTCCCGGGGGCCTGGAAGGGCGGGCTCACAGGTGGCGGCCACGTCGAGGGAGGATTGGGTTCCAGTTCTGACCTTGCCGCTAGCTTCGGTCTTCGTCCCTGTGGTCCTCGGTTTCCCCACCCGTAAGGCGAAGGGGCCCATCTGAGGCTGCGTTACGGGGCTGACCCCTTTGCCGGTGGGGACTCCAGCTGGTACCTCTAGGGACCCGGTGGTGAGCCAACGAGAGGATCCGAGGAAGGGGTGTTACCCAGGGCCCTGGATGGCCCCACTGGCGGCCTGGAACTGGTAAGGCAGGGTTAGGCGATTGCATGAGGCGCGTGTGGCCCCGCTGTTTGCATTCGGGGGGGTTGTGGGTATGGCGGGCTCCCGGGTGGGGCAGGAAAACCAGTCTGAGTACCTATCAGCCCCTGGAGCTGGGCAGACAGGCAGAGCCGCTGTCCACGTCTGCCCCGAGCCCGACCCGTGTTATGGTTCTCCTCGGGGTCAAGCTTTTCTTAGCAAACCATTCACCTTGTTCACTTTGTGGCTCTGTGACCTCTGAATGCAGTTTCCCCTGGGCCTTGAGGCCCCGTGTAGCTCACTGGTTTTGGTGCAGGCAGGGGTGGTCTTGGGCGGGATGGCCTCGCTGGGGAAGGCAGTCCTGGGGTTCCGACCTCCCCCCCCCACGCCACTGCCCTCAGCCCCAGCCCAGGGCTCAGCAGGGAGAGGGAACCGTGGAGAAGCCACGTTTGTCTTCCTATGGCCGCTGGGTATTAGCCTTCGTTTCCGGACAGGCTTCCACTCCATGCTCCCCTGTAGGGTCTCTCTGTTCATCCAGAGACCACCTGGGCGGCCAGGTGAGGTGCCCGGGAAGTCCCCTCTGTCAGGCCTGGGGGAGGGGAGGTCTCACTCCCAAGGGGGCGCCGTGCCCTGTAGGGCAGGGGCCTGGCTTCCCACGGTGCCGCTTTACTGCCCCTGTGGCCCCGTGCCCAGGTTTGATCCTGGTCCCCCCTGGAGACCTCGGTGCACAGGCCGGCCGCCCCCTCCTCGGGCCGAGACTGGGTCTGCGGGCGCTTTGGACCTTTCTCTCTTCCTGCCTCACCTTCTTGGTTTCCTCTGCCCGATGAGCTTTCAAGACGAAGGACTGCACCGTGGCCGTCTTCCTTCTCTTACCCGAAAGCTGCTGACGTGTCGGGGGGACGGTGGATGGCCTCAGTCTAGCGCCACCAGCGGTTGTGAGTTTACTTCTGCTTTATGTCCGTTTCTGGTCATTCGCCAAAGATCAGCGAAACCACATCTCCTCCGTGTGAGCCACACAGGAGAGCGGGGTGACGCCGTGCGTGCTGCTGGCCGAGGGGGGAGGAGGAAGCTCGTGAGAGGCACGTCATCGGGGGCAGTCGGATGCCACTTGAGGGTGCCGAGAGCCCATTCCACGTCCTTCATCCACTGTTAAGCACCTGTTGTGTTCCAGGCACTGTGTCCACCGTGGGGCGTACGTGACGGGTAAGGCCTGATGCCCGGGGAGCCTCCAGTTTGGAGGCGGAAAGACAGGTGGCTGGGACGGCAGGGGCTCCGCCCCCCCCGGCCCAGAAGCCAAGGCTGGTCCTGGAAGAAGGCGGCCAACTCCAGGGTTCCCTGCCCTGCCTCTGGAGGCCCCCTGGGTGCCCCCCTCCCTGCCCTACAACTCTTCAGTGCCCTCCTCGGTGAGCAGAAAACAGTGCTACAGGGGCTCCCCCAGAACAGGAGTGCTTAACCCTCCAGGAAGAAGGTCTTGAACAGGTGTGACAGAGGACGCCCCAGAGCAACAGCCACGAGCCAGGCCTGAGTGGCCAAGGATGCCCCGGGAAGGAGAATCGCCTGTGGGCCAGTGGGGTAGCAGGCCCTGGGGGTGGAGGGGGGCTGGAAAGGGAGGCAGATGAGGAAACTGAGGCCCAGGATGGAGGGGCTTGTCCAGGAAGGGGCAGAGCGGGGCCCCCGAGCAAGTTCTCCGTTCAAGCGTCTCCATGTATAAGACATTGTGGTGGGCGGGGGCCTGGAAGCATCGTCGTCATCATCTGACTGATAGTAGAAAAATTAAAGTTTAAAGTGATCTCAAGTGACGGGTGACGGGAGTGCTCCCAGAAACCGGAGATTGGGTGTAGGTAGGAGCGGATCTCGGTGTAGATGAGGATCATCACAAAATCCCCCGGAGCTGGTGGGTTTTGGATGTTTCAGAACATTTCGGGCCGCCGTGGGACACTGGCTCTCCTCCCCCGCTGGCCCTTGGCCTTCTGGAACCAGGAGGGCCTCCTAGGCCGGTGTGTCTGCGTCCTTGGGCAAGCCGGCAGCCCTGGCCTGGCCTGTCGGCACCACCCCAGAGATCTGGGATGCCCTTACTCTGGGAGACCCGGCCACTGCACTCGGGGCCGCTCTGTTTTGTCCCCAAGCTGCTTATCTGAGTCAAACCTCGGGACCTCATAGTCCAGACCCAGCTTACCTGGGCTCTTTTGGAATTGACTCTGTGTCCATTTTAGCCTCAAGGTCTGTGCTTTCCCCTTGGGCCTCTAGCAGAATCCAGCTTGGACGGGTCCTTAAGTCCCCAAGTCTCCTAACTGGCTATTACAGGAGCTTGGGGCAGCCAGGTTGGCCTAGCAAACCTGCCTGTTCCCCAGGATTCCAGGCCTCCCTCCCTTCTTTCCCTTCCTTCTTCTCTTCCTTCCCACCTTCCCTCCCTCCCTCCTTCCCGTCCTTCCCTCTTTCAGGGTGCCCTAGATCTCCCCCCTGGCTCACTGGGCCATGACTTTGAGGTCAGTGGGGCAGAACACCGGAGCCCAGGGGACACTGGACGGCATAAAACCCTTACTTTAATTAGAAAAGTTATGTAACAATATATCAGAAAGTTGGCGAGATATAGGACAAAAAAAACCCAAACAAAAACAACCCTGATCGTGGCCTTCCAATACAGGCGCTCACCTCTGCGTGTTCCCTTCGGGTCTTTTGGTCTTTGTCACAAAGGGTGGCCCCTGGCTTCCGGGGTGCCTGCTGACTGTTCTTTCAGTCTTTCCGATTACATCCGGGAGCTCACTCACATTTTTACGGGGTGCAGGATGCAGAAGTGGAAACCTGCGCTGCCCTCAGGGGGCCGACCACCCAGACCGCGGGCACACTTGGAATTGAGCGCAGCTTCTGGCGCGGCCGGCAGGCGGGTCTGTGCTGGGTGTGGGTGAAGTGTGGCTTTGAAGCAGACCTGCCCCGAAGGGGCGCGCGGGGAGAGGGACACGGGTGTTTAATTCAAAGACGAAACGTAGGACAGGAGTTCAAGTAGAGGCAGGAGCAGAGCGTTGAGGCACGTGGGTGTTGGGCAGAAAGGGAAAGAACGCTTTTGACTGGGTGGTTCTGAGAAGGCTTCTTGGAACAGCCTCTTGGAAGGGACTGGGAACCGAGTGTCCCTTGCAGGAGGATTTGGACAGCGAGGAGGCGGGCAGACCTTTCCTGTCCGATGGCACAGAGGTGACGTCCTGACCGCGTCTCCTCCACGGGAGCGGAAGCTTCGTGGGACGGGGGCTTTGTTGGTCCGCTCCCCACACAGAATAAGTTGCCTTGAAGTGTTGAATGGGAGGATGTGCGCACAGGCAGGTGTCTATGTAACAGAAGAGATTCATGGGCTAACTGCGCAAGGGTGGCCTTTGGGGGAGATCTGGGCCCCACGGGAAATCAGGATCTCTTCCCTCGTTAGCTGTCTTTAGGGAAGAAAATCCGACCAGAACGAAGAGGTGATGGGACGCCCTGCAGGTACATATTCCTAGAGATGTCATTTCACACGTGAGGTCCTTCCCGATCTCCTGTTCGGGGGCCTGTTCTGTTCACGCAGCAACACTCTGTCCTCTGTAGAATTCACCAGGCTGTATGCAATCAACAAGGAGCTTCTCCTGCCTGGACATTCTGGTGCTCGTCCTAGGGCTGGGGGTCTCGGGGGCTTCTCTCGTGCCCGGAAATTGTGTCACAGCCGTCCGGGTGAAGAAGGAAGTGCAGAAGCAAGCTGGGCAGTGGGAATGGCAATGACAGCCACCGTGTTTCATAGCGTGCAGGGCACTCAAGGCAAGGCTGTCACACAAGATGCAGAAAGAACACAGATTACAACCACCCCCTCGTCTTTCACGGCTGTAATAACTCCATCGGGGCGCCTGGGTGGCTCCGTCGGTTAAGCGTCTGACTCTTGAATTTGGCTCAAGTCATGATCTCATGGTTTGTGAGTTCGAGCCCCATGTTGGGCTCTGTGCTGACAGCGTGGAACCCTCTTGGGATTCCCTCTCTCTCTCTCTCTCTCTCTCTCTCTCTCTCTCTCTCTGCCTCTTCTGTGCATGTGTGCTCTATCTCAAAAGAAATAAACTTAAAAAAAAAATACAACCCAGTAACTCCATCGTTGTTTGCTGGGACGAACATGAGTTTGGAGTCAGAATCTGCCGGGACGGAAGTCCCAGATTGTCCTCTCCCCAGCTATGTGACCTGGGGCACGTTGGATAACTTTCAGACTATAATTTCCTCACTCGTGCCCCGGACACAGCACCTCCCTTGGAGGGTTTGAGGAGAAAATGAGACACAGGAACCCATCTCTGTGATAACACCTTATGGTCAGCAAACGTTGGCTTCCTTTCTGCCCTTCTTTTGTATCTGGGGGAAAAACAGAAGAATCCGTGGCAAAACTGTCATTTAGTAAAATAATCAAGAGAGTAGTTAGAGAAAAGATAAGTATTCATATTAGCCACGACTGCTTATTAATATATAATTTTCAAATGTCCCCTTCTTCTGCTGGAAATGTCACATTGGTCGGTTCACAACGATATACCTTTGTCCAAATTCACTGAACTGTATACATAAAAAGGATTAATTTTAGCATATGTAAATTGCACCTTAAAGAACTTGCCTTTACAAGAAAAGATCCCATTCTTAATGCTGATAAAGCGTATGAAAATACCCAGGCCTAGCATTAAGGGGAAATGTGCCCGATGTAGATGAAGGAAAAAACCCGTCATTTAAATATTTTGCTATTGGTATTTTTCTCCTTATTGCAAAAGATATACATGTGAATTCAGCGGGTGTCTCATGAATGCCCACTACGTGCCAGGCATTGTTTTAGGCTCCCAGGGGGGGAAAAAAAAGACCCTCCTCCTTCAAGGAGAAGGCCTTTAGTGGGGGACAGATAATAAATATGATAATCAAGCAAATTCCTTCACGTTGGGAAGGAGTTGAGCAGGGTAATGGGGGAGTGGCGGTGTTGGAGGGAGGGGCTTTCAATTTGAGATAAGTCAGTGGTGGCAGACCTCATTAAGGTGACATTTGAGGGGCGCCTGGGTGGCTCAGTCGGTTAAGCGGCCGGCTTCGGCTCAGGCCAGGATCTCTCCGTCTGTGAGCTCGAGCCCCGCGTCGGGCTCTGTGCCGACAGCTCGGAGCCTGGAACCTGCTTCAGATTCGGGGTCTCCCTCTCTCTCTGCTCCTCCCTCACTCACACTCTATCTCTGTCTCTGTCTTTGTCTCTCTGTCT